>NC_140587.1:468291584-469710698 GCF_964204655.1 Triturus cristatus | reverse complement strand
CAGAGATCATCCCATGAAGGGACCAGTACATCACAGCACTCAGATTAGAGGAATGCAAGATCATCCCGAGATGGAACCAGTGCATCACAGCACTCAGATTAGAGGAATGCAGGATCATCCCGTGAAGGGACAAGTGCATCAGAGATCATCCCGTGAAGGGACCGGTGCATCAGAGATCATCCCGTGAAGGGACCAGTGCATCAGAGATCATCCCCGTGAAGGGACCAGTGCATCAGAGATCATCCCGTGAAGGGACCAGTGCATCAGAGATCATCCCGTGAAGGGACCAGTGCATCAAAGATCATCCCATGAAGGGACAATTAGTGCATCAAAGATCATCCCAAAGGAGGGACCAGTGCATCAGAGATCATCCCATGAAGGGACCAGTGCATCAGAGATCATCCCATGAAGGGACCAGTGCATCAGAGATCATCCCATGAAGGGACCAGTGCATCAAAGATCATCCCATGAAGGGACCAGTGCATCAAAGATCATCCCATGAAGGGACCAGTGGATCAAAGATCATCCCATGAAGGGACCAGTGGATCAAAGATCATCCCATGAAGGGACCAATGGATCAAAGATCATCCCATGAAGGGACCAGTGCATCAAAGATCATCCCATGAAGGGACCAGTGCATCAAAGATCATCCCATGAAGGGACCAGTGCATCAAAGATCATCCCATGAAGGGACAAGTGCATCAAAGATCATCCCATGAAGGGACAAGTGCATCAGAGATCATCCCATGAAGGGACAAGTGCATCAGAGATCATCCCATGAAGGGACCAGTGCATCAGAGATCATCCCATGAAGGGACCAGTGCATCAGAGATCATCCCATGAAGGGACCAGTGCATCAGAGATCATCCCATGAAGGGACCAGTGCATCAGAGATCATCCCATGAAGGGACCAGTGCATCAGAGATCATCCCATGAAGGGACCAGTGCATCAGAGATCATCCCATGAAGGGACCGGTGCATCAGAGATCATCCCATGAAGGGACCGGTGCATCAGAGATCATCCCATGAAGGGACCGGTGCATCAGAGATCATCCCGTGAAGGGACCGGTGCATCAGAGATCATCCCGTGAAGGGACCAGTGCATCAGAGATCATCCCGTGAAGGGACCAGTGCATCAGAGATCATCCCGTGAAGGGACCAGTGCATCAGAGATCATCCCGTGAAGGGACCAGTGCATCAGAGATCATCCCGTGAAGGGGCCAGTGCATCAGAGATCATCCCGTGAAGGGGCCAGTGCATCAGAGATCATCCCGTGAAGGGGCCAGTGCATCAGATCATCCCGTGAAGGGGCCAGTGCATCAGATCATCCCGTGAAGGGGCCAGTGCATCAGATCATCCCGTGAAGGGGCCAGTGCATCAGATCATCCCGTGAAGGGGCCAGTGCATCAGATCATCCCGTGAAGGGACCAGTGCATCAGAGATCATCCCGTGAAGGGACCAGTGCATCAGAGATCATCCCGTGAAGGGACCAGTGCATCAGAGATCATCCCGTGAAGGGACCAGTGCATCAGAGATCATCCCATGAAGGGACCAGTGCATCAGAGATCATCCCATGAAGGGACCAGTGCAGAGATCAACCCATGAAGGGACCATTAGTGCATCAAAGATCATCCCATGAAGGGACCATTAGTGCATCAAAGATCATCCCATGAAGGGACCAGTGCATCAGAGATCATCCCATGAAGGGACCAGTGCATCCAAGATCATCCCATAAAGGACCAGTGCATCAAGATCAACCCATGAAGGGACCAGTATATCACAGTACTCTGATTAGAGGTATGGAAGATCATCCCATGAAGGGACCAGTGCGTCAAAGATCATCCCATGAAGGGACCAGTGCATCACAGCACTAAGATTAGAGGTATGCAAGTTCATCCAGTGAAGGAACCAGTGCAAAGATCATCCCGTGAAGGGACCGGTGCATCAAAGATCATCCCGTGAAGGGACCAGTGCATCAAAGATCATCCCGTGAAGGGACCAGTGCATCAAAGATCATCCCGTGAAGGGACCAGTGCATCAAAGATCATCCCGTGAAGGGACCAGTGCATCAAAGATCATCCCGTGAAGGGACCAGTGCATCAAAGATCATCCCGTGAAGGGACCAGTGCATCAAAGATCATCCCGTGAAGGGACCAGTGCATCAAAGATCATCCCGTGAAGGGACCAGTGGATCAAAGATCATCCCGTGAAGGGACCAGTGCATCAAAGATCATCCCGTGAAGGGACCAGTGCATTAAAGATCATCCCGTGAAGGGACCAGTGCATTAAAGATCATCCCGTGAAGGGACCAGTGCATCACAGCACTGAGATTAGAGGTATGCAAGACCATCCCATGAAGGGACCAGGGCATTAAAGATCATCCCATGAAGGGACCAGGGCATTAAAGATCATCCCATGAAGGGACCAGTGGATCAAAGATCATCCCATGAAGGGACCAGTGGATCAGAGATCATCCCATGAAGGGACCAGTGCATCAGAGATCATCCCATGAAGGGACCAGTGCATCAGAGATCATCCCATGAAGGGACCAGTGCATCAGAGATCATCCCATGAAGGGACAAGTGCATCAGAGATCATCCCATGAAGGGACAAGTGCATCAAAGATCCTCCCATGAAGGGGCCAGTGCATCAAAATTCCTCCCATGAAGGGGCCAGTGCATCAGGGATCCTCCCATGAAGGGGCCAGTGCATCAGGGATCCTCCCATGAAGGGGCCAGTGCATCACAGCACTCAGATTAGAGGTATGCAAGATCATCCCATGAAGGGACCAGTGCATCAGAGATCATCCCATGAAGGGACCAGTGCATCACAGCACTCAGATTAGAGGAATGCAAGATCATCCCATGAAGGGACCAGTGCATCAGAGATCATACCATGAAGGGACCAGTGCATCACAGCACTCCGATTAGAGGAATGCAAGATCATCCCGAGAAGGAACCAGTGCATCACAGCACTCAGATTAGAGGAATGCAAGATCATCCCGTGAAGGAACCAGTGCAACAAAGATCATCCCGTGAAGGGACCGGTGCATCAGAGATAATCCCGTGAAGGGACCAGTGCATCAGAGATCATCCCGTGAAGGGACCAGTGCATCAGAGATCATCCCGTGAAGGGACCAATGCATCAGAGATCATCCCGTGAAGGGACCAGTGCATCAGAGATCATCCCGTGAAGGGACCAGTGCATCAGAGATCATCCCATTAAGGGACCAGTGCATCAGAGATCATCCCATGAAGGGACAAGTGCATCACAGCACTCAGATTAGAGGTATGCAAGATCATCCCATGAAGGGACCAGGGCATTAAAGATCATCCCATGAAGGGACCAGTGGATCAAAGATCATCCCATGAAGGGACTAGGGGTGGGCGGAATTTGCGTAATTGCGTTACGCAAATCTCCGCGAAACGGTAAAAAATCTCCGCGAACACGCAGAAATTCCGCGAACACGCGGAATTGCTTGTTCGCGATACTTTTTTCATGTTCGCGATCGCTGTTTGCGTGCTCGGGGTGTAATATCTCGCGAACACGCATATTGAGAACGCGAACAAGCAAAAAATTTCGCGAAGTCGCGAAACGCAGATTTTTGGGCAATTTTGCGTTCTCCGCGGAACGCGAAATTACCCAAATTCCGCAAATTCCGCGAACGGAACGGAATTTACCGCCCAGGCCTAGAAGGGACCAGTGCATCAGAGATCATCCCATGAAGGGACCAGTGCATCAGAGATCATCCCATGAAGGGACCAGTGCATCAGAGATCATCCCATGAAGGGACCAGTGCATCAGAGATCATCCCATGAAGGGACAAGTGCATCAGAGATCATCCCATGAAGGGACAAGTGCATCAGAGATCATCCCATGAAGGGACCAGTGCATCAGAGATCATCCCATGAAGGGACCAGTGCATCAGAGATCATCCCATGAAGGGACCAGTGCATCAGAGATCATCCCATGAAGGGACCAGTGCATCAGAGATCATCCCATGAAGGGACCAGTGCATCAGAGATCATCCCATAAAGGGACCAGTGCATCAGAGATCATCCCATGAAGGGACCAGTGCATCAGAGATCATCCCATGAAGGGACCAGTGCAAAGATCATCCCATGAAGGGACCAGTGCAAAGATCATCCCATGAAGGGACCAGTGCAAAGATGATCCCATGAAGGGACCAGTGCAAAGATGATCCCATGAAGGGACCAGTGCAAAGATGATCCCATGAAGGGACCAGTGCAAAGATGATCCCATGAAGGGACCAGTGCAAAGATGATCCCATGAAGGGACCAGTGCAAAGATGATCCCATGAAGGGACCAGTGCAAAGATGATCCCATGAAGGGACCAGTGCAAAGATGATCCCATGAAGGGACCAGTGCAAAGATGATCCCATGAAGGGACCAGTGCAAAGATGATCCCATGAAGGGACCAGTGCAAAGATGATCCCATGAAGGGATCAGTGCAAAGATGATCCCATGAAGGGATCAGTGCAAAGATGATCCCATGAAGGGATCAGTGCAAAGATGATCCCATGAAGGGATCAGTGCAAAGATGATCCCATGAAGGGATCAGTGCAAATATGATCCCATGAAGGGATCAGTGCAAATATGATCCCATGAAGGGACCAGTGCAAATATGATCCCATGAAGGGACCAGTGCAAATATGATCCCATGAAGGGACCAGTGCAAATATGATCCCATGAAGGGACCAGTGCATCAAAGATCATCCCAAGAAGGGACCAATGCATCAAAGATCATCCCATGAAGGGACCAATGCATCAGAGATCCTCCCATGAAGGGGCCAGTGCATCAGAGATCCTCCCATGAAGGGGCCAGTGCATCAGAGATCCTCCCATGAAGGGGCCAGTGCATCAGAGATCCTCCCATGAAGGGGCCAGTGCATCAGAGATCCTCCCATGAAGGGGCCAGTGCATCAGAGATCATCCCATGAAGGGACCAGTGCATCACAGCACTCAGATTAGAGGTATGCAAGATCATCCCATGAAGGGACCAGTGCATCAGAGATCATCCCATGAAGGGACCAGTGCATCACAGCACTCAGATTAGAGGTATGCAAGATCGTCCCATGAAGGGACCAGTGCATCAGAGATCATCCCATGAAGGGACCAGTGCATCAGAGATCATCCCATGAAGGGACCAGTGCATCACAGCACTCAGATTAGAGGAATGCAAGATCATCCCGTGAAGGGACCAGTGCATCAGAGATCATCCCGTGAAGGGACCAGTGCATCAGAGATCATCCCGTGAAGGGACCAGTGCATCAGAGATCATCCCGTGAAGGGACCAGTGCATCAGCGATCATCCCGTGAAGGGACCAGTGCATCAGCGATCATCCCGTGAAGGGACCAGTGCATCAGCGATCATCCCGTGAAGGGACCAGTGCATCAGAGATCATCCAGTGAAGGGACCAGTGCATCAGAGATCATCCCGTGAAGGGACCAGTGCATCAGAGATCATCCCGTGAAGGGACCAGTGCATCAGAGATCATCCCGTGAAGGGACCAGTGCATCAGAGATCATCCCGTGAAGGGACCAGTGGATCAGAGATCATCCCGTGAAGGGACCAGTGGATCAGAGATCATCCCGTGAAGGGGCCAGTGCATCAGAGATCATCCCGTGAAGGGGCCAGTGCATCAGAGATCATCCCGTGAAGGGGCCAGTGCATCAGAGATCATCCCGTGAAGGGGCCAGTGCATCAGAGATCATCCCGTGAAGGGGCCAGTGCATCAGAGATCATCCCGTGAAGGGGCCAGTGCATCAGAGATCATCCCGTGAAGGGGCCAGTGCATCAGAGATCATCCCGTGAAGGGGCCAGTGCATCAGAGATCATCCCGTGAAGGGGCCAGTGCATCAGAGATCATCCCGTGAAGGGGCCAGTGCATCAGAGATCATCCCGTGAAGGGGCCAGTGCATCAGAGATCATCCCGTGAAGGGGCCAGTGCATCAGAGATCATCCCGTGAAGGGGCCAGTGCATCAGAGATCATCCCGTGAAGGGGCCAGTGCATCAGAGATCATCCCGTGAAGGGGCCAGTGCATCAGAGATCATCCCGTGAAGGGGCCAGTGCATCAGAGATCATCCCGTGAAGGGGCCAGTGCATCAGAGATCATCCCGTGAAGGGGCCAGTGCATCAGAGATCATCCCGTGAAGGGGCCAGTGCATCAGAGATCATCCCGTGAAGGGGCCAGTGCATCAGAGATCATCCCGTGAAGGGGCCAGTGCATCAGAGATCATCCCGTGAAGGGGCCAGTGCATCAGAGATCATCCCGTGAAGGGGCCAGTGCATCAGAGATCATCCCGTGAAGGGGCCAGTGCATCAGAGATCATCCCGTGAAGGGGCCAGTGCATCAGAGATCATCCCGTGAAGGGGCCAGTGCATCAGAGATCATCCCGTGAAGGGGCCAGTGCATCAGAGATCATCCCGTGAAGGGGCCAGTGCATCAGAGATCATCCCGTGAAGGGGCCAGTGCATCAGAGATCATCCCGTGAAGGGGCCAGTGCATCAGAGATCATCCCGTGACAGGGCCAGTGCATCAGAGATCATCCCGTGACAGGGCCAGTGCATCAGAGATCATCCCGTGACAGGGCCAGTGCATCAGAGATCATCCCGTGACAGGGCCAGTGCATCAGAGATCATCCCGTGAAGGGACCAGTGCATCAGATCATCCCCTGAAGGGACCAGTGCATCAGATCATCCCGTGAAGGGGCCAGTGCATCAGAGATCATCCCGTGAAGGGGCCAGTGCATCAGAGATCATCCCATGAAGGGGCCAGTGCATCAGGGATCATCCCATGAAGGGACCAGTGCATCAGGGATCATCCCATGAAGGGACCAGTGCATCAGGGATCATCCCATGAAGGGACCAGTGCATCACAGCACTCAGATTAGAGGTATGCAAGATCATCCCATGAAGGGACCAGTGCATCAGAGATCATCCCATGAAGGGACCAGTGCATCACAGCACTCAGATTAGAGGTATGCAAGATCATCCCATGAAGGGACCAGTGCATCAGAGATCATCCCATGAAGGGACCAGTGCATCAGAGATCATCCCATGAAGGGACCAGTGCATCACAGCACTCAGATTAGAGGAATGCAAGATCATCCCGAGAAGGAACCAGTGCATAACAGCACTCAGATTAGAGGAATGCAAGATCATCCCATGAAGGAACCAGTGCAACAAAGATCATCCCGTGAAGGGACCGGTGCATCAAAGGTCATCCCATGAAGGGGCCAGTGCATCAGGGATCATCCCATGAAGGGACCAGTGCATCACAGCACTCAGATTAGAGGTATGCAAGATCATCCCATGAAGGGACCAGTGCATCAGAGATCATCCCATGAAGGGACCAGTGCATCAGAGATCATCCCATGAAGGGACCAGTGCATCACAGCACTCAGATTAGAGGAATGCAAGATCATCCCGAGAAGGAACCAGTGCATCAAAGCACTCAGATTAGAGGAATGCAAGACCATCCCGTGAAGGAACCAGTGCAACAAAGATCATCCCGTGAAGGGACCAGTGCATCAGAGATCATCCCGTGAAGGGACCAGTGCATCAGAGATCATCCTGTGAAGGGACCAGTGCATCAGAGATCATCCTGTGAAGGGACCAGTGCATCAGAGATCATCCTGTGAAGGGACCATTAATGCATCAAAGATCATCCAATGAAGGGACCAGTGCATCAGAGATCATCCTGTGAAGGGACCAGTACATCAAAGATCATCCCATGAAGGGACCAGTGAATCAAAGATGATCCATGAAGGGACCAGTGCGTCAAAGATCATCCCATGAAGAGACCAGTGCGTCAAAGATCATCCCATGAAGAGACCAGTGCGTCAAAGATCATCCCATGAAGAGACCAGTGCATCAAAGATCATCCCATGAAGAGACCAGTGCATCAAAGATCATCCCATGAAGGGACCAGTGCATCACAGCACTCAGATTAGAGATATGCAAGATCATCCCATGAAGGGACCAGTGCATCAAAGACCATCCCATGAAGGGACCAGTGCATCAAAGCCCATCCCATGAAGGGACCAGTGCATCAAAGCCCATCCCATGAAGGGACCAGTGCATCACAGACCATCCCATGAAGGGACCAGTGCATCAAAGCCCATCCAATGAAGGCACAAGTGCATCAAAGCCCATCCCATGAAGGGACAAGTGCATCAAAGCCCATCCCATGAAGGGACAAGTGCATCAAAGCCCATCCCATGAAGGGACAAGTGCATCAAAGCCCATACCATGAAGGGACAAGTGCATCAAAGATCATCCCATGGAGGGACCAGTGCATCACAGCTCTCAGATTAGAGAGCTGTGCATGATCATCCCGAGAAGGAACCAGTGCATCACAGCACTCAGATTAGAGGTATGCAAGATCATCCCATGAAGGGACCAGTGCACAAAAGACCATCCCATGAAGGGACCAGGGCCTCAGCGATCCCATGAAGGGACCAGTGCATCAGAGATCATCCCGTGAAGGGACCAGTGCATCACAGCACTCAGATTAGAGGTATGCATGATCATCCCATGAAGGGACCAGTGCAAAGACCATCCCAAGAAGGGACCAGTGCAAAGACCATCCCAAGAAGGGACCAGGGCCTCAGCGATCCCATGAAGGGACCAGTGCGTCAAAGATCATTCCATGAAGGGACCAGTGCATCAAAGATCATCCCATGAAGGGACTAGTGCAAAGATCCCATGAAAGGACCAGTGCATCAGAGATCATCCCATGAAGGGACCGGTGCATCAGAGATCATCCCATGAAGGGACCAGTGCATCAAAGCCCATCCCATGAAGGGACCAGTGCATCAAAGCCCATCCCATGAAGGGACCAGTGCATCAAAGCCCATCCCATGAAGGGACCAGTGCATCAAAGCCCATCCCATGAAGGGACCAGTGCATCAAAGCCCATCCCATGAAGGGACCAGTGCATCAGAGATCATCCCATGAAGGGACCAGTGCATCAGAGATCATCCCATGAAGGGACCAGTGCATCAGAGATCATCCCATGAAGGGACCAGTGCATCAGAGATCATCCCATGAAGGGACCAGTGCATCAGAGATCCTCCCATGAAGGGACCAGTGCATCAGAGATCCTCCCATGAAGGGACCAGTGCATCAGAGATCCTCCCATGAAGGGGCCAGTGCATCAGAGATCCTCCCATGAAGGGGCCAGTGCATCAGAGATCCTCCCATGAAGGGGCCAGTGCATCAGAGATCCTCCCATGAAGGGGCCAGTGCATCAGAGATCCTCCCATGAAGGGACCAGTGCATCCAAGATCATCCCATAAAGGACCAGTGCATCAAGATCATCCCATGAAGGGACCAGTGCATCAAGATCATCCCATGAAGGGACCAGTGCATCACAGCACTAAGATAAAAGGTATGCAAGTTCATCCCGTGAAGGAATCAGTGCAAAGATCATCCCGTGAAGGGACCGGTGCATCAGAGATCATCCCGTGAAGTGACCAGTGCATCAAAGGTCATCCCGTGAAGTGACCAGTGCATCAAAGGTCATCCCGTGAAGTGACCAGTGCATCAAAGGTCATCCCGTGAAGGGACCAGTTCATCAAAGATCATCCCGTGAAGGGACCAGTTCATCAAAGGTCATCCCGTGAAGGGACCAGTTCATCAAAGGTCATCCCGTGAAGGGACCAGTTCATCAAAGGTCATCCCGTGAAGGGACCAGTGCATCACAGCACTGAGATTAGAGGTATGTAAGACCATCCCATGAAGGGACCATGGCCTCAGCGATCCCATGAAGGGACCAGTGCATCAGAGATCATCCCATGAAGGGGCCATTGCATCAGAGATCATACCATGAAGGGGCCAGTGCATCAGAGATCATCCCATTAAGGGACCAGTGCATCAAAGATCATCCCATTAAGGGAACAGTGCATCACAGCACTCAGATTAGAGGTATGCAAGATGATCCCATGAAGGGACCAGGGCATTAAAGATCATCCCATGAAGGGACCAGTGCATCAGAGATCATCCCATGAAGGGACCAGTGCATCAGAGATCATCCCATGAAGGGACCAGTGCATCAGAGATCATCCCATGAAGGGACAAGTGCATCAGAGATCATCCCATGAAGGGACCAGTGCATCAGAGATCATCCCATGAAGGGACCAGTGCATCAGAGATCATCCCATGAAGGGACCAGTGCATCAGAGATCATCCCATGAAGGGACCAGTGCATCAGAGATCATCCCATGAAGGGACCAGTGCATCAGAGATCATCCCATGAAGGGACCAGTGCATCAGAGATCCTCCCATGAAGGGGCCAGTGCATCAGAGATCCTCCCATGAAGGGGCCAGTGCATCAGAGATCCTCCCATGAAGGGGCCAGTGCATCAGAGATCATCCCATGAAGGGACCAGTGCATCACAGCACTCAGATTAGAGGTATGCAAGATCATCCCATGAAGGGACCAGTGCATCAGAGATCATCCCATGAAGGGACCAGTGCATCAGAGATCATCCCATGAAGGGACCAGTGCATCACAGCACTCAGATTAGAGGAATGCAAGATCATCCCGTGAAGGAACCAGTGCAACAAAGATCAACCCATGAAGGGACCGGTGCATCAGAGATCATCCCGTGAAGGGACCAGTGCATCAGAGATCATCCCGTGAAGGGACCAGTGCATCAGAGATCATCCCGTGAAGGGACCAGTGCATCAGAGATCATCCCGTGAAGGGACCAGTGCATCAGAGATCATCCCGTGAAGGGACCAGTGCATCAGAGATCATCCCGTGAAGGGACCAGTGCATCAGAGATCATCCCGTGAAGGGACCAGTGCATCAGAGATCATCCCGTGAAGGGACCAGTGCATCAGAGATCATCCCGTGAAGGGACCAGTGCATCAGAGATCATCCCGTGAAGGGACCAGTGCATCAGAGATCATCCCGTGAAGGGACCAGTGCATCAGAGATCATCCCGTGAAGGGACCAGTGCATCAGAGATCATCCCGTGAAGGGACCAGTGCATCAGAGATCATCCCGTGAAGGGACCAGTGCATCAGAGATCATCCCGTGAAGGGACCAGTGCATCAGAGATCATCCCGTGAAGGGACCAGTGCATCAGAGATCATCCCGTGAAGGGACCAGTGCATCAGAGATCATCCCGTGAAGGGACCAGTGCATCAGAGATCATCCCGTGAAGGGACCAGTGCATCAGAGATCATCCCGTGAAGGGGCCAGTGCATCAGAGATCATCCCGTGAAGGGGCCAGTGCATCAGAGATCATCCCGTGAAGGGGCCAGTGCATCAGAGATCATCCCGTGAAGGGGCCAGTGCATCAGAGATCATCCCGTGAAGGGGCCAGTGCATCAGAGATCATCCCGTGAAGGGGCCAGTGCATCAGAGATCATCCCGTGAAGGGGCCAGTGCATCAGAGATCATCCCGTGAAGGGGCCAGTGCATCAGAGATCATCCCGTGAAGGGGCCAGTGCATCAGAGATCATCCCGTGAAGGGGCCAGTGCATCAGAGATCATCCCGTGAAGGGGCCAGTGCATCAGAGATCATCCCGTGAAGGGGCCAGTGCATCAGAGATCATCCCGTGAAGGGGCCAGTGCATCAGAGATCATCCCGTGAAGGGGCCAGTGCATCAGAGATCATCCCGTGAAGGGGCCAGTGCATCAGAGATCATCCCGTGAAGGGGCCAGTGCATCAGAGATCATCCCGTGAAGGGGCCAGTGCATCAGAGATCATCCCGTGAAGGGGCCAGTGCATCAGAGATCATCCCGTGAAGGGGCCAGTGCATCAGAGATCATCCCGTGAAGGGGCCAGTGCATCAGAGATCATCCCGTGAAGGGGCCAGTGCATCAGAGATCATCCCGTGAAGGGGCCAGTGCATCAGAGATCATCCCGTGAAGGGGCCAGTGCATCAGAGATCATCCCGTGAAGGGGCCAGTGCATCAGAGATCATCCCGTGAAGGGGCCAGTGCATCAGAGATCATCCCGTGAAGGGGCCAGTGCATCAGAGATCATCCCGTGACGGGGCCAGTGCATCAGAGATCATCCCGTGACGGGGCCAGTGCATCAGAGATCATCCCGTGACGGGGCCAGTGCATCAGAGATCATCCCGTGACAGGGCCAGTGCATCAGAGATCATCCCGTGACAGGGCCAGTGCATCAGAGATCATCCCGTGACAGGGCCAGTGCATCAGAGATCATCCCGTGACAGGGCCAGTGCATCAGAGATCATCCCGTGACAGGGCCAGTGCATCAGAGATCATCCCGTGACAGGGCCAGTGCATCAGAGATCATCCCGTGAAGGGACCAGTGCATCAGATCATCCAGTGAAGGGACCAGTGCATCAGATCATCCCGTGAAGGGACCAGTGCATCAGAGATCATCCCGTGAATGGGCCAGTGCATCAGAGATCATCCCATGAAGGGGCCAGTGCATCAGGGATCATCCCATGAAGGGACCAGTGCATCAGGGATCATCCCATGAAGGGACCAGTGCATCACAGCACACAGATTAGAGGTATGCAAGATCATCCCATGAAGGGACCAGTGCATCAGAGATCATCCCATGAAGGGACCAGTGCATCACAGCACTCAGATTAGAGGTATGCAAGATCATCCCATGAAGGGACCAGTGCATCAGAGATCATCCCATGAAGGGACCAGTGCATCAGAGATCATCCCATGAAGGGACCAGTGCATCACAGCACTCAGATTAGAGGAATGCAAGATCATCCCGAGAAGGAACCAGTGCATAACAGCACTCAGATTAGAGGAATGCAAGATCATCCCATGAAGGAACCAGTGCAACAAAGATCATCCCGTGAAGGGACCGGTGCATCAAAGGTCATCCCATGAAGGGGCCAGTGCATCAGGGATCATCCCATGAAGGGACCAGTGCATCACAGCACTCAGATTAGAGGTATGCAAGATCATCCCATGAAGGGACCAGTGCATCAGAGATCATCCCATGAAGGGACCAGTGCATCAGAGATCATCCCATGAAGGGACCAGTGCATCACAGCACTCAGATTAGAGGAATGCAAGATCATCCCGAGAAGGAACCAGTGCATCACAGCACTCAGATTAGAGGAATGCAAGATCATCCCGTGAAGGAACCAGTGCAACAAAGATCATCCCGTGAAGGGACCAGTGCATCAGAGATCATCCCGTGAAGGGACCAGTGCATCAGAGATCATCCCGTGAAGGGACCAGTGCATCAGAGATCATCCCGTGAAGGGACCAGTGCATCAGAGATCATCCTGTGAAGGGACCAGTGCATCAGAGATCATCCTGTGAAGGGACCATTAATGCATCAAAGATCATCCAATGAAGGGACCAGTGCATCAGAGATCATCCTGTGAAGGGACCAGTACATCAAAGATCATCCCATGAAGGGACCAGTGAATCAAAGATGATCCATGAAGGGACCAGTGCGTCAAAGATCATCCCATGAAGAGACCAGAGCGTCAAAGATCATCCCATGAAGAGACCAGTGCATCAAAGATCATCCCATGAAGAGACCAGTGCATCAAAGATCATCCCATGAAGGGACCAGTGCATCAAAGATCATCCCATGAAGGGAACAGTGCATCACAGCTCAGTTTAGAGGTATGCAAGATCATCCCGTGAAGGAACCAGTGCATCAAAGATCATCCCGTGAAGGGACCAGTGAATCAAAGATCATCCCATGAAGGGACCAGTGCATCACAGCACTCAAATTAGAGATATGCAAGATCATCCCATGAAGGGACCAGTGCATCAAAGACCATCCCATGAAGGGACCAGTGCATCACAGCCCATCCCATGAAGGGACCAGTGCATCACAGCCCATCCCATGAAGGGACCAGTGCATCACAGCCCATCCCATGAAGGGACAAGTGCATCAAAGCCCATCCCATGAAGGGACAAGTGCATCAAAGCCCATCCCATGAAGGGACAAGTGCATCAAAGCCCATCCCATGAAGGGACAAGTGCATCAAAGCCCATCCCATGAAGGGACAAGTGCATCAAAGCCCATACCATGAAGGGACAAGTGCATCAAAGATCATCCCATGGAGGGACCAGTGCATCACAGCTCTCAGATTAGAGAGCTGTGCATGATCATCCCGAGAAGGAACCAGTGCATCACAGCACTCAGATTAGAGGTATGCAAGATCATCCCATGAAGGGACCAGTGCACAAAAGACCATCCCATGAAGGGACCAGGGCCTCAGCGATCCCATGAAGGGACCAGTGCATCAGAGATCATCCCTTGAAGGGACCAGTGCATCACAGCACTCAGATTAGAGGTATGCATGATCATCCCATGAAGGGACCAGTGCAAAGACCATCCCAAGAAGGGACCAGTGCAAAGACCATCCCAAGAAGGGACCAGGGCCTCAGCGATCCCATGAAGGGACCAGTGCGTCAAAGATCATCCCATGAAGGGACCAGTGCATCAAAGATCATCCCATGAAGGGACTAGTGCAAAGATCCCATGAAAGGACCAGTGCATCAAAGCCCATCCCATGAAGGGATCAGTGCATCAAAGCCCATCCCATGAAGGGACCAGTGCATCAAAGCCCATCCCATGAAGGGACCAGTGCATCAGAGATCATCCCATGAAGGGACCAGTGCATCAGAGATCATCCCATGAAGGGACCAGTGCATCAGAGATCATCCCATGAAGGGACCAGTGCATCAGAGATCATCCCATGAAGGGACCAGTGCATCAGAGATCCTCCCATGAAGGGACCAGTGCATCAGAGATCCTCCCATGAAGGGACCAGTGCATCAGAGATCCTCCCATGAAGGGGCCAGTGCATCAGAGATCCTCCCATGAAGGGGCCAGTGCATCAGAGATCCTCCCATGAAGGGGCCAGTGCATCAGAGATCCTCCCATGAAGGGGCCAGTGCATCAGAGATCCTCCCATGAAGGGGCCAGTGCATCAGAGATCCTCCCATGAAGGGGCCAGTGCATCATAGATCCTCCCATGAAGGGGCCAGTGCATCAGAGATCCTCCCATGAAGGGGCCAGTGCATCAGAGATCCTCCCATGAAGGGACCAGTGCATCCAAGATCATCCCATAAAGGACCAGTGCATCACAGCACTCAGATTAGAGGTATGCAAGATCATCCCATGAAGGGACCAGTGCATCAAGATCATCCCATGAAGGGACCAGTGCATCACAGCACTAAGATAAAAGGTATGCAAGTTCATCCCGTGAAGGAATCAGTGCAAAGATCATCCCGTGAAGGGACCGGTGCATCAGAGATCATCCCGTGAAGTGACCAGTGCATCAAAGGTCATCCCGTGAAGTGACCAGTGCATCAAAGGTCATCCCGTGAAGTGACCAGTGCATCAAAGGTCATCCCGTGAAGGGACCAGTTCATCAAAGGTCATCCCGTGAAGGGACCAGTTCATCAAAGGTCATCCCGTGAAGGGACCAGTTCATCAAAGGTCATCCCGTGAAGGGACCAGTTCATCAAAGGTCATCCCGTGAAGGGACCAGTTCATCAAAGGTCATCCCGTGAAGGGACCAGTTCATCAAAGGTCATCCCGTGAAGGGACCAGTTCATCAAAGGTCATCCCGTGAAGGGACCAGTGCATCACAGCACTGAGATTAGAGGTATGCAAGACCATCCCATGAAGGGACCATGGCCTCAGCGATCCCATGAAGGGACCAGTGCATCAGAGATCATACCATGAAGGGGCCATTGCATCAGAGATCATACCATGAAGGGACCAGTGCATCAAAGATCATCCCATTAAGGGAACAGTGCATCACAGCACTCAGATTAGAGGTATGCAAGATCATCCCGTGAAGGGGCCAGGGCATCATAGATCATCCCGTGAAGGGGCCAGGGCATCATAGATCATCCCGTGAAGGGGCCAGGGCATCAGAGATCATCCCGTGAAGGGGCCAGGGCATCAGAGATCATCCCGTGAAGGGGCCAGTGCATCAGAGATCATCCCGTGAAGGGGCCAGTGCATCAGAGATCACCCCGTGAAGGGGCCAGTGCATCAGAGATCACCCCGTGAAGGGGCCAGTGCATCAGAGATCATCCCGTGAAGGGGCCAGTGCATCAGAGATCATCCCGTGAAGGGGCCAGTGCATCAGAGATCATCCCGTGAAGGGGCCAGTGCATCAGAGATCATCCCGTGAAGGGACCAGTGCATCAGAGATCATCCCGTGAAGGGACCAGTGCATCAGAGATCATCCCGTGAAGGGACCAGTGCATCAGAGATCATCCCGTGAAGGGACCAGTGCATCAGAGATCATCCCGTGAAGGGACCAGTGCATCAGAGATCATCCCGTGAAGGGACCAGTGCATCAGAGATCATCCCGTGAAGGGACCAGTGCATCAGAGATCATCCCGTGAAGGGACCAGTGCATCAGAGATCATCCCATGAAGGGACCAGTGCAGAGTTCATCCCATGAAAGAACCAGTGCATCAGAGATCATCCCATGAAGGGACCAGTGCATCAGAGATCATCCCATGAAGGGACCAGAGCATCAGAGATCATCCCATGAAGGGACCAGAGCATCAGAGATCATCCCATGAAGGGACCAGTGCAGAGATCATCCCATGAAGGGACCAGTGCATCACAGCACTCAGATTAGAGGTATGGAAGATCATCCAATGAAGGGACCAGTGCGTCAAAGATCATCCCATGAAGGGACCAGTGCGTCAAAGATCATCCCATGAAGGGACCAGTGCGTCAAAGATCATCCCATGAAGGGACCAGTGCATCACAGCACTAAGATTAGAGGTATGCAAGTTCATCCAGTGAAGGAACCAGTGCAAAGATCATCCCGTGAAGGGACCGGTGCATCAAAGATCATCCCGTGAAGTAACCAGTGCATCAAAGATCATCCCGTGAAGGGACCAGTTCATCAAAGATCATCCCTTGAAGGGACCAGTTCATCAAAGATCATCCCGTGAAGGGACCAGTTCATCAAAGATCATCCCGTGAAGGGACCAGTTCATCAAAGATCATCCCGTGAAGGGACCAGTTCATCAAAGATCATCCCGTGAAGGGACCAGTTCATCAAAGATCATCCCGTGAAGGGACCAGTGCATCACAGCACTGAGATTAGAGGTATGCAAGACCATCCCATGAAGGGACCAGGGCCTCAGCGATCCCATGAAGAAACCAGTGCATCAGAGATCATCCCATGAAGGGGCCAGTGCATCAGAGATCATCCCATTAAGGGGCCAGTGCATCAGAGATCATCCCATTAAGGGGCCAGTGCATCAGAGATCATCCCATTAAGGGGCCAGTGCATCAGAGATCATCCCATTAAGGGGCCAGTGCATCAGAGATCATCCCATGAAGGGGCCAGTGCATCAGAGATCATCCCATTAAGGGGCCAGTGCATCAAAGATCACCCAATGAAGGGACCAGTGCATAGATCACCCAATGAAGGGACCAGTGCATCAAAGATCATCCCGTGAAGGGACCGGTGCATCAGAGATCATCCCGTGAAGGGACCAGTGCATCAGAGATCATCCCGTGAAGGGACCAGTGCATCAGAGATCATCCCGTGAAGGGACCAGTGCATCAGAGATCATCCCGTGAAGGGACCAGTGCATCAGAGATCATCCCGTGAAGGGACCAGTGCATCAGAGATCATCCCGTGAAGGGACCAGTGCATCAGAGATCATCCCGTGAAGGGACCAGTGCATCAGAGATCATCCCGTGAAGGGACCAGTGCATCAGAGATCATCCCGTGAAGGGACCAGTGCATCAGAGATCATCCCGTGAACGGACCAGTGCATCAGAGATCATCCCGTGAACGGACCAGTGCATCAGAGATCATCCCGTGAAGGGACCAGTGCATCAAAGATCATCCCAATGGAGGGACCAGTGCATCAAAGATCATCCCATGAAGGGACCAGTGCATCAAAGATCATCCCATGAAGGGACCAGTGGATCAAAGATCATCCCATGAAGGGACCAGTGGATCAGAGATCATCCCATGAAGGGACCAGTGCATCAGGGATCATCCCATGAAGGGACCAGTGCATCACAGCACTCAGATTAGAGGAATGCAAGATCATCCCATGAAGGGATGAGTGCATCAGAGATCATCCCATGAAGGGACCAGTGCATCACAGCACTCAGATTAGAGGAATGCAAGATCATCCTGTGAAGGAACCAGTGCAACAAAGATCATCCCGTGAAGGGACCGGTGCATCAAAGGTCATCCCATGAAGGGGCCAGTGCATCAGGGATCATCCCATGAAGGGACCAGTGCATCACAGCACTCAGATTAGAGGTATGCAAGATCATCCCATGAAGGGACCAGTGCATCAGAGATCATCCCATGAAGGGACCAGTGCATCAGAGATCATCCCATGAAGGGACCAGTGCATCACAGCACTCAGATTAGAGGAATGCAAGATCATCCCGAGAAGGAACCAGTGCATCACAGCACTCAGATTAGAGGAATGCAAGATCATCCCGTGAAGGAACCAGTGCAACAAAGATCATCCCGTGAAGGGACCAGTGCATCAAAGATCATCCCGTGAAGGGGCCAGTGCATCAGTGATCATCCCGTGAAGGGACCAGTGCATCAGAGATCATCCCGTGAAGGGACCAGTGCATCAGAGATCATCCTGTGAAGGGACCAGTGCATCAGAGATCATCCTGTGAAGGGACCATTAATGCATCAAAGATCATCCAATGAAGGGACCATTAATGCATCAAAGATCATCCAATGAAGGGACCAGTGCATCAGAGATCATCCTGTGAAGGGACCAGGGCATCAAAGATCATCCCATAAAGGGACCAGTACATCAAAGATCATCCCATGAAGGGACCAGTGAATCAAAGATGATCCATGAAGGGACCAGTGCGTCAAAGATCATCCCATGAAGAGACCAGTGCGTCAAAGATCATCCCATGAAGAGACCAGTGCATCAAAGATCATCCCATGAAGAGACCAGTGCATCAAAGATCATCCCATGAAGGGACCAGTGCATCAAAGATCATCCCATGAAGGGACCAGTGCATCAAAGATCATCCCATGAAGGGAACAGTGCATCACAGCTCAGTTTAGAGGTATGCAAGATCATCCCGTGAAGGAACCAGTGCATCAAAGATCATCCCGTGAAGGGACCAGTGAATCAAAGATCATCCCATGAAGGGACCAGTGCATCACAGCACTCCGATTAGAGATATGCAAGATCATCCCATGAAGGGACCAGTGCGTCAAAGATCATCCCATGAAGGGACCAGTGCATCACAGCACTCAGATTAGAGATATGCAAGATCATCCCATGAAGGGACCAGTGCATCACAGATCATCCCATGAAGGGACCAGTGCATCACAGATCATCCAATGAAGGGACAAGTGCATCAAAGCCCATCCCATGAAGGGACAAGTGCATCAAAGCCCATCCCATGAAGGGACAAGTGCATCAAAGCCCATACCATGAAGGGACAAGTGCATCAAAGCCCATACCATGAAGGGACCAGTGCATCAAAGCCCATACCGTGAAGGGACCAGTGCATCAGAGATCATCCCGTGAAGGGGCCAGTGCATCAGAGATCATCCCGTGAAGGGGCCAGTGCATCAGAGATCATCCCGTGAAGGGGCCAGTGCATCAGAGATCATCCCGTGAAGGGGCCAGTGCTTCAGAGATCATCCCGTGAAGGGGCCAGTGCATCAGAGATCATCCCGTGAAGGGGCCAGTGCATCAGAGATCATCCCGTGAAGGGGCCAGTGCATCAGAGATCATCCCGTGAAGGGGCCAGTGCATCAGAGATCATCCCGTGAAGGGGCCAGTGCATCAGAGATCATCCCGTGAAGGGGCCAGTGCATCAGAGATCATCCCGTGAAGGGGCCAGTGCATCAGAGATCATCCCGTGAAGGGGCCAGTGCATCAGAGATCATCCCATGAAGGGGCCATTGCATCAGAGATCATACCATGAAGGGGCCATTGCATCAGAGATCATACCATGAAGGGACCAGTGCATCAAAGATCATCCCATTAAGGGAACAGTGCATCACAGCACTCAGATTAGAGGTATGCAAGATCATCCCGTGAAGGGGCCAGGGCATCATAGATCATCCCGTGAAGGGGCCAGGGCATCATAGATCATCCCGTGAAGGGGCCAGGGCATCAGAGATCATCCCGTGAAGGGGCCAGGGCATCAGAGATCATCCCGTGAAGGGGCCAGTGCATCAGAGATCATCCCGTGAAGGGGCCAGTGCATCAGAGATCACCCCGTGAAGGGGCCAGTGCATCAGAGATCACCCCGTGAAGGGGCCAGTGCATCAGAGATCATCCCGTGAAGGGGCCAGTGCATCAGAGATCATCCCGTGAAGGGGCCAGTGCATCAGAGATCATCCCGTGAAGGGGCCAGTGCATCAGAGATCATCCCGTGAAGGGACCAGTGCATCAGAGATCATCCCGTGAAGGGACCAGTGCATCAGAGATCATCCCGTGAAGGGACCAGTGCATCAGAGATCATCCCGTGAAGGGACCAGTGCATCAGAGATCATCCCGTGAAGGGACCAGTGCATCAGAGATCATCCCGTGAAGGGACCAGTGCATCAGAGATCATCCCGTGAAGGGACCAGTGCATCAGAGATCATCCCATGAAGGGACCAGTGCAGAGTTCATCCCATGAAAGAACCAGTGCATCAGAGATCATCCCATGAAGGGACCAGTGCATCAGAGATCATCCCATGAAGGGACCAGAGCATCAGAGATCATCCCATGAAGGGACCAGAGCATCAGAGATCATCCCATGAAGGGACCAGTGCAGAGATCATCCCATGAAGGGACCAGTGCATCACAGCACTCAGATTAGAGGTATGGAAGATCATCCCATGAAGGGACCAGTGCGTCAAAGATCATCCCATGAAGGGACCAGTGCGTCAAAGATCATCCCATGAAGGGACCAGTGCGTCAAAGATCATCCCATGAAGGGACCAGTGCATCACAGCACTAAGATTAGAGGTATGCAAGTTCATCCAGTGAAGGAACCAGTGCAAAGATCATCCCGTGAAGGGACCGGTGCATCAAAGATCATCCTGTGAAGTAACCAGTGCATCAAAGATCATCCCGTGAAGGGACCAGTTCATCAAAGATCATCCCTTGAAGGGACCAGTTCATCAAAGATCATCCCGTGAAGGGACCAGTTCATCAAAGATCATCCCGTGAAGGGACCAGTTCATCAAAGATCATCCCGTGAAGGGACCAGTTCATCAAAGATCATCCCGTGAAGGGACCAGTTCATCAAAGATCATCCCGTGAAGGGACCAGTTCATCAAAGATCATCCCGTGAAGGGACCAGTGCATCACAGCACTGAGATTAGAGGTATGCAAGACCATCCCATGAAGGGACCAGGGCCTCAGCGATCCCATGAAGAAACCAGTGCATCAGAGATCATCCCATGAAGGGGCCAGTGCATCAGAGATCATCCCATTAAGGGGCCAGTGCATCAGAGATCATCCCATTAAGGGGCCAGTGCATCAGAGATCATCCCATTAAGGGGCCAGTGCATCAGAGATCATCCCATTAAGGGGCCAGTGCATCAGAGATCATCCCATGAAGGGGCCAGTGCATCAGAGATCATCCCATTGAAGGGGCCAGTGCATCAAAGATCACCCAATGAAGGGACCAGTGCATAGATCACCCAATGAAGGGACCGGTGCATCAAAGATCATCCCGTGAAGGGACCGGTGCATCAGAGATCATCCCGTGAAGGGACCAGTGCATCAGAGATCATCCCGTGAAGGGACCAGTGCATCAGAGATCATCCCGTGAAGGGACCAGTGCATCAGAGATCATCCCGTGAAGGGACCAGTGCATCAGAGATCATCCCGTGAAGGGACCAGTGCATCAGAGATCATCCCGTGAAGGGACCAGTGCATCAGAGATCATCCCGTGAAGGGACCAGTGCATCAGAGATCATCCCGTGAAGGGACCAGTGCATCAGAGATCATCCCGTGAAGGGACCAGTGCATCAGAGATCATCCCGTGAAGGGACCAGTGCATCAGAGATCATCCCGTGAAGGGACCAGTGCATCAGAGATCATCCCGTGAAGGGACCAGTGCATCAGAGATCATCCCGTGAACGGACCAGTGCATCAGAGATCATCCCGTGAACGGACCAGTGCATCAGAGATCATCCCGTGAAGGGACCAGTGCATCAGAGATCATCCCGTGAAGGGACCAGTGCATCAAAGATCATCCCAATGGAGGGACCAGTGCATCAAAGATCATCCCATGAAGGGACCAGTGCATCAAAGATCATCCCATGAAGGGACCAGTGGATCAAAGATCATCCCATGAAGGGACCAGTGGATCAGAGATCATCCCATGAAGGGACCAGTGCATCAGGGATCATCCCATGAAGGGACCAGTGCATCACAGCACTCAGATTAGAGGAATGCAAGATCATCCCATGAAGGGATGAGTGCATCAGAGATCATCCCATGAAGGGACCAGTGCATCACAGCACTCAGATTAGAGGAATGCAAGATCATCCTGTGAAGGAACCAGTGCAACAAAGATCATCCCGTGAAGGGACCGGTGCATCAAAGGTCATCCCATGAAGGGGCCAGTGCATCAGGGATCATCCCATGAAGGGACCAGTGCATCACAGCACTCAGATTAGAGGTATGCAAGATCATCCCATGAAGGGACCAGTGCATCAGAGATCATCCCATGAAGGGACCAGTGCATCAGAGATCATCCCATGAAGGGACCAGTGCATCACAGCACTCAGATTAGAGGAATGCAAGATCATCCCGAGAAGGAACCAGTGCATCACAGCACTCAGATTAGAGGAATGCAAGATCATCCCGTGAAGGAACCAGTGCAACAAAGATCATCCCGTGAAGGGACCAGTGCATCAAAGATCATCCCGTGAAGGGGCCAGTGCATCAGTGATCATCCCGTGAAGGGACCAGTGCATCAGAGATCATCCCGTGAAGGGACCAGTGCATCAGAGATCATCCTGTGAAGGGACCAGTGCATCAGAGATCATCCTGTGAAGGGACCATTAATGCATCAAAGATCATCCAATGAAGGGACCATTAATGCATCAAAGATCATCCAATGAAGGGACCAGTGCATCAGAGATCATCCTGTGAAGGGACCAGGGCATCAAAGATCATCCCATAAAGGGACCAGTACATCAAAGATCATCCCATGAAGGGACCAGTGAATCAAAGATGATCCATGAAGGGACCAGTGCGTCAAAGATCATCCCATGAAGAGACCAGTGCATCAAAGATCATCCCATGAAGAGACCAGTGCATCAAAGATCATCCCATGAAGGGACCAGTGCATCAAAGATCATCCCATGAAGGGACCAGTGCATCAAAGATCATCCCATGAAGGGAACAGTGCATCACAGCTCAGTTTAGAGGTATGCAAGATCATCCCGTGAAGGAACCAGTGCATCAAAGATCATCCCGTGAAGGGACCAGTGAATCAAAGATCATCCCATGAAGGGACCAGTGCATCACAGCACTCCGATTAGAGATATGCAAGATCATCCCATGAAGGGACCAGTGCGTCAAAGATCATCCCATGAAGGGACCAGTGCATCACAGCACTCAGATTAGAGATATGCAAGATCATCCCATGAAGGGACCAGTGCATCAAAGACCATCCCATGAAGGGACCAGTGCATCAAAGCCCATCCCATGAAGGGACCAGTGCATCAAAGCCCATCCCATGAAGGGACCAGTGCATCACAGATCATCCCATGAAGGGACCAGTGCATCACAGATCATCCAATGAAGGGACAAGTGCATCAAAGCCCATCCCATGAAGGGACAAGTGCATCAAAGCCCATCCCATGAAGGGACAAGTGCATCAAAGCCCATCCCATGAAGGGACAAGTGCATCAAAGCCCATACCATGAAGGGACCAGTGCATCAGAGATCATCCCGTGAAGGGGCCAGTGCATCAGAGATCATCCCGTGAAGGGGCCAGTGCATCAGAGATCATCCCGTGAAGGGGCCAGTGCATCAGAGATCATCCCGTGAAGGGGCCAGTGCATCAGAGATCATCCCGTGAAGGGGCCAGTGCATCAGAGATCATCCCGTGAAGGGGCCAGTGCATCAGAGATCATCCCGTGAAGGGGCCAGTGCATCAGAGATCATCCCGTGAAGGGGCCAGTGCATCAGAGATCATCCCGTGAAGGGGCCAGTGCATCAGAGATCATCCCGTGAAGGGGCCAGTGCATCAGAGATCATCCCGTGAAGGGGCCAGTGCATCAGAGATCATCCCGTGAAGGGGCCAGTGCATCAGAGATCATCCCGTGAAGGGGCCAGTGCATCAGAGATCATCCCGTGAAGGGGCCAGTGCATCAGAGATCATCCCGTGAAGGGGCCAGTGCATCAGAGATCATCCCGTGAAGGGACCAGTGCATCAGAGATCATCCCGTGAAGGGACCAGTGCATCAGAGATCATCCCGTGAAGGGACCAGTGCATCAGAGATCATCCCGTGAAGGGACCAGTGCATCAGAGATCATCCCGTGAAGGGACCAGTGCATCAGAGATCATCCCGTGAAGGGACCAGTGCATCAGAGATCATCCCGTGAAGGGACCAGTGCATCAGAGATCATCCCGTGAAGGGACCAGTGCATCAGAGATCATCCCGTGAAGGGACCAGTGCATCAGAGATCATCCCGTGAAGGGACCAGTGCAGAGTTCATCCCATGAAAGAACCAGTGCATCAGAGATCATCCCATTAAGGGACCAGTGCATCAGAGACCATCCCATTAAGGGACCAGTATATCACAGTACTCTGATTAGAGGTATGGAAGATCATCCCATGAAGGGACCAGTGCGTCAAAGATCATCCCATGAAGGGACCAGTGCGTCAAAGATCATCCCATGAAGGGACCAGTGCGTCAAAGATCATCCCATGAAGGGACCAGTGCATCACAGCACTAAGATTAGAGGTATGCAAGTTCATCCAGTGAAGGAACCAGTGCAAAGATCATCCCGTGAAGGGACCGGTGCATCAAAGATCATCCCGTGAAGTGACCAGTGCATCAAAAATCATCCCGTGAAGTGACCAGTGCATCAAAGATCATCCCTTGAAGGGACCAGTTCATCAAAGATCATCCCGTGAAGGGACCAGTTCATCAAAGATCATCCCGTGAAGGGACCAGTTCATCAAAGATCATCCCGTGAAGGGAGCAGTGCATCACAGCACTGAGATTAGAGGTATGCAAGACCATCCCATGAAGGGACCAGGGCCTCAGCGATCCCATGAAGGGACCAGTGCATCAGAGATCATCCCATGAAGGGGCCAGTGCATCAGAGATCATCCCATGAAGGGGCCAGTGCATCAGAGATCATCCCATTAAGGGGCCAGTGCATCAGAGATCATCCCATTAAGGGACCAGTGCATCAGAGATCATCCCATTAAGGGACCAGTGCATCAGAGATCATCCCATTAAGGGACCAGTGCATCACAGCACTCAGATTAGAGGTATGCAAGATCATCCCATGAAGGGACCAGGGCATTAAAGATCATCCCATGAAGGGACCATTAGTGCATCAAAGATCACCCAATGAAGGGACCAGTGCATAGATCACCCAATGAAGGGACCAGTGCATAGATCACCCAATGAAGGGACCAGTGCATCAAAGATCATCCCGTGAAGGGACCAGTGCATCAAAGATCATCCCGTGAAGGGACCAGTGCATCAAAGATCATCCCGTGAAGGGACCAGTGCATCAAAGATCATCCCATGAAGGGACCAGTGCATCAGAGATCATCCCATGAAGGGACCAGTGCATCAGAGATCATCCCATGAAGGGACCAGTGCATCAGAGATCATCCCATGAAGGGACCAGTGCATCAGAGATCATCCCATGAAGGGACCAGTGCATCAGAGATCATCCCATGAAGGGACCAGTGCATCAGAGATCATCCCATGAAGGGACCAGTGCATCAGAGATCATCCCATGAAGGGACCAGTGCATCATAGCTCAGATTAGAGGTATGCAAGATGATCCCATGAAGGAACCAGTGCATCAGAGATCATCCCGTGAAGGGACCAGTGCATCAGAGATCATCCCGTGAAGGGACCAGTGCATCAGAGATCATCCCGTGAAGGGACCAGTGCATCAGAGATCATCCCGTGAAGGGACCAGAGCATCAGAGATCATCCCGTGAAGGGACCAGTGCATCAGAGATCATCCCATGAAGGGACAAGTGCATCAGAGATCATCCCATGAAGGGACCAGTGCATCAAAGATCATCCCATGAAGGGACCAGTGCAAATATGATCCCATGAAGGGACCATTGCAAATATGATACCATGAAGGTACCAGTGCAAATATGATCCCATGAAGGGGCCAGTGCATCAGAGATCCTCCCATGAAGGGGCCAGTGCATCAGAGATCCTCCCATGAAGGGGCCAGTGCATCAGAGATCCTCCCATGAAGGGGCCAGTGCATCAGAGATCCTCCCATGAAGGGGCCAGTGCATCAGGGATCATCCCATGAAGGGACCAGTGCATCACTGCACTCAGATTAGAGGTATGCAAGATCATCCCATGAAGGGACCAGTGCATCAGAGATCATCCCATGAAGGGACCAGTGCATCAGAGATCATCCCATGAAGGGACCAGTGCATCACAGCACTCAGATTAGAGGAATGCAAGATCATCCCGAGAAGGAACCAGTGCATCAAAGCACTCAGATTAGAGGAATGCAAGACCATCCCGTGAAGGAACCAGTGCAACAAAGATCATCCCGTGAAGGGGCCAGTGCATCAGAGATCATCCCGTGAAGGGGCCAGTGCATCAGAGATCATCCCGTGAAGGGGCCAGTGCATCAGAGATCATCCCGTGAAGGGACCAGTGCATCAGAGATCATCCCGTGAAGGGACCAGTGCATCAGAGATCATCCCGTGAAGGGACCAGTGCATCAGAGATCATCCCGTGAAGGGACCAGTGCATCAGAGATCATCCCGTGAAGGGACCAGTGCATCAGAGATCATCCCGTGAAGGGACCAGTGCATCAGAGATCATCCCGTGAAGGGACCAGTGCATCAGAGATCATCCCGTGAAGGGACCAGTGCATCAGAGATCATCCCGTGAAGGGACCAGTGCATCAGAGATCATCCCGTGAAGGGACCAGTGCATCAGAGATCATCCCGTGAAGGGACCAGTGCAGAGTTCATCCCATGAAAGAACCAGTGCATCAGAGATCATCCCACGAAGGGACCAGTGCATCAGAGATCATCCCATGAAGGGACCAGTGCATCGGAGATCATCCCATGAAGGGACCAGTGCATCAGAGATCATCCCATTAAGGGGCCAGTGCATCAGAGATCATCCCATTAAGGGACCAGTGCATCAGAGATCATCCCATTAAGGGACCAGTGCATCAGAGATCATCCCATTAAGGGACCAGTATATCACAGTACTCTGATTAGAGGTATGGAAGATCATCCCATGAAGGGACCAGTGCGTCAAAGATCATCCCATGAAGGGACCAGTGCGTCAAAGATCATCCCATGAAGGGACCAGTGCGTCAAAGATCATCCCATGAAGGGACCAGTGCATCACAGCACTAAGATTAGAGGTATGCAAGTTCATCCAGTGAAGGAACCAGTGCAAAGATCATCCCGTGAAGGGACCGGTGCATCAAAGATCATCCCGTGAAGTGACCAGTGCATCAAAAATCATCCCGTGAAGTGACCAGTGCATCAAAGATCATCCCTTGAAGGGACCAGTTCATCAAAGATCATCCCTTGAAGGGACCAGTTCATCAAAGATCATCCCGTGAAGGGACCAGTTCATCAAAGATCATCCCGTGAAGGGACCAGTTCATCAAAGATCATCCCGTGAAGGGACCAGTTCATCAAAGATCATCCCGTGAAGGGAGCAGTGCATCACAGCACTGAGATTAGAGGTATGCAAGACCATCCCATGAAGGGACCAGGGCCTCAGCGATCCCATGAAGGGACCAGTGCATCAGAGATCATCCCATGAAGGGGCCAGTGCATCAGAGATCATCCCATGAAGGGGCCAGTGCATCAGAGATCATCCCATTAAGGGGCCAGTGCATCAGAGATCATCCCATTAAGGGACCAGTGCATCAGAGATCATCCCATTAAGGGACCAGTGCATCAGAGATCATCCCATTAAGGGACCAGTGCATCAGAGATCATCCCATTAAGGGACAAGTGCATCACAGCACTCAGATTAGAGGTATGCAAGATCATCCCATGAAGGGACCAGGGCATTAAAGATCATCCCATGAAGGGACCATTAGTGCATCAAAGATCACCCAATGAAGGGACCAGTGCATAGATCACCCAATGAAGGGACCAGTGCATAGATCACCCAATGAAGGGACCAGTGCATCAAAGATCATCCCGTGAAGGGACCAGTGCATCAAAGATCATCCCGTGAAGGGACCAGTGCATCAAAGATCATCCCGTGAAGGGACCAGTGCATCAAAGATCATCCCATGAAGGGACCAGTGCATCAGAGATCATCCCATGAAGGGACCAGTGCATCAGAGATCATCCCATGAAGGGACCAGTGCATCAGAGATCATCCCATGAAGGGACCAGTGCATCAGAGATCATCCCATGAAGGGACCAGTGCATCAGAGATCATCCCATGAAGGGACCAGTGCATCAGAGATCATCCCATGAAGGGACCAGTGCATCAGAGATCATCCCATGAAGGGACCAGTGCATCATAGCTCAGATTAGAGGTATGCAAGATGATCCCATGAAGGAACCAGTGCATCAAAGATCATCCCGTGAAGGGACCAGTGCATCAGAGATCATCCCGTGAAGGGACCAGTGCATCAGAGATCATCCCGTGAAGGGACCAGTGCATCAGAGATCATCCCGTGAAGGGACCAGTGCATCAGAGATCATCCCGTGAAGGGACCAGAGCCTCAGAGATCATCCCGTGAAGGGACCAGTGCATCAGAGATCATCCCATGAAGGGACAAGTGCATCAGAGATCATCCCATGAAGGGACCAGTGCATCAAAGATCATCCCATGAAGGGACCAGTGCATCAGAGATCATCCCAGTGCATCAGAGATCATCCCATGAAGGGACCAGTGCAAAGATGATCCCATGAAGGGACCAGTGCAAATATGATCCCATGAAGGGACCAGTGCAAATATGATCCCATGAAGGGACCAGTGCAAATATGATCCCATGAAGGGACCATTGCAAATATGATACCATGAAGGTACCAGTGCAAATATGATCCCATGAAGGGGCCAGTGCATCAGAGATCCTCCCATGAAGGGGCCAGTGCATCAGAGATCCTCCCATGAAGGGGCCAGTGCATCAGAGATCCTCCCATGAAGGGGCCAGTGCATCAGAGATCCTCCCATGAAGGGGCCAGTGCATCAGGGATCATCCCATGAAGGGACCAGTGCATCACAGCACTCAGATTAGAGGTATGCAAGATCATCCCATGAAGGGACCAGTGCATCAGAGATCCTCCCATGAAGGGACCAGTGCATCAGAGATCATCCCATGAAGGGACCAGTGCATCACAGCACTCAGATTAGAGGAATGCAAGATCATCCCGTGAAGGTACCGGTGCATCAGAGATCCTCCCGTGAAGGGACCGGTGCATCAGAGATCCTCCCGTGAAGGGACCGGTGCATCAGAGATCATCCCGTGAAGGGACCGGTGCATCAGAGATCATCCCGTGAAGGGACCGGTGCATCAGAGATCATCCCGTGAAGGGACCGGTGCATCAGAGATCATCCCGTGAAGGGACCGGTGCATCAGAGATCATCCCGTGAAGGGACCGGTGCATCAGAGATCATCCCGTGAAGGGACCGGTGCATCAGAGATCATCCCGTGAAGGGACCGGTGCATCAGAGATCATCCCGTGAAGGGACCGGTGCATCAGAGATCATCCCGTGAAGGGACCGGTGCATCAGAGATCATCCCGTGAAGGGACCGGTGCATCAGAGATCATCCCGTGAAGGGACCGGTGCATCACAGCACTCAGATTAGAGGTATGCAAGATCATCCCATGAAGGGACCAGTGCATCAAGATCATCCCATGAAGGGGCCAGTATATCACAGTACTCTGATTCAAGGTACGCAAGATCATCCCATGAAGGGACCAGTGCGTCAAAGATCATCCCATGAAGGGACCAGTGTGTCAAAGATCATCCCGTGAAGGGACCGGTGCATCAGAGATCATCCCGTGAAGGGACCAGGGCATCACAGCACTCAGATTAGAGGTATGCAAGATCATCCCATGAAGGGAACAGTGCTTCAGAGATCATCCCATGAAGGGACCAGTGCTTCAGAGATCATCCCATGAAGGGACCAGTGCTTCAGAGATCCCATGAAGGGACCAGTGCATCCAAGAATATCCCATGAAGGGACCAGTGCATCAAAGCACTCAGATTAGAGGTATGCAAGATCATCCCGAGAAGGAACCAGTACATCACAGCTCTCAGATTAGAGGTATGCAAGATCATCCTGGGAAGGGACCAGAGCATCAAAGATCAACCCATGAAGGGACCATTAGTGCATTAAAGATCAACCCATGAGGACCAGTGCATCAAAGATCATCCAGTGAAGGGACCAGTGCATCAGAGATCATCCCATGAAGGACCAGTGCATCAAGATCATCCCATGAAGGGACCAGTGCGTCAAAGATCATCCCATGAAGGGACCAGTGCATCACAGCACTAAGATAAAAGGTGTGCAGAGATCATCCCGTGAAGTGACCAGTGCATCAAAGGTCATCCCGTGAAGTGACCAGTGCATCAAAGGTCATCCCGTGAAGGGACCAGTTCATCAAAGGCCATCCCGTGAAGGGACCAGTTCATCAAAGGCCATCCCGTGAAGGGACCAGTTCATCAAAGGCCATCCCGTGAAGGGACCAGTTCATCAAAGGTCATCCCGTGAAGGGACCAGTTCATCAAAGGTCATCCCGTGAAGGGACCAGTTCATCAAAGGTCATCCCGTGAAGGGACCAGTTCATCAAAGGTCATCCCGTGAAGGGACCAGTGCATCACAGCACTGAGATTAGAGGTATGCAAGACCATCCCATGAAGGGACCATGGCCTCAGCGATCCCATGAAGGGACCAGTGCATCAGAGATCATACCATGAAGGGGCCAGTGCATCAGAGATCATCCCGTGAAGGGACCAGTGCATCAGAGATCATCCTGTGAAGGGACCAGTGCATCAGAGATCATCCCGTGAAGGGACCAGTGCATCAGAGATCATCCCGTGAAGGGACCAGTGCATCAGAGATCATCCCGTGAAGGGACAAGTGCATCAGAGATCATCCCGTGAAGGGACAAGTGCATCAGAGATCATCCCATGAAGGGACAAGTGCATCAGAGATCATCCCATGAAGGGACAAGTGCATCAGAGATCATCCCATGAAGGGACCAGTGCATCAGAGATCATCCCAGTGCATCAGAGATCATCCCATGAAGGGACCAGTGCAAAGATGATCCCATGAAGGGACCAGTGCAAATATGATCCCATGAAGGGACCAGTGCAAATATGATCCCATGAAGGTACCAGTGCAAATATGATCCCATGAAGGGACCAGTGCAAAGATCATCCCATGAAGGGGCCAGTGCATCAGAGATCCTCCCATGAAGGGGCCAGTGCATCAGAGATCCTCCCATGAAGGGGCCAGTGCATCAGAGATCATCCCATGAAGGGACCAGTGCATCACAGCACTCAGATTAGAGGAATGCAAGATCATCCCGTGAAGGGACCGGTGCAGAGATCCTCCCGTGAAGGGACCGGTGCATCAGAGATCCTCCCGTGAAGGGACCAGTGCAGAGATCTTCCCGTGAAGGGACCAGTGCATCAGAGATCATCCCGTGAAGGGACCAGTGCATCAGAGATCATCCCGTGAAGGGACCAGTGCATCAGAGATCATCCCGTGAAGGGACCAGTGCATCAGAGATCATCCCGTGAAGGGACCAGTGCATCAGAGATCATCCCGTGAAGGGACCAGTGCATCAGAGATCATCCCGTGAAGGGACCAGTGCATCAGAGATCATCCCGTGAAGGGACCAGTGCATCAGAGATCATCCCGTGAAGGGACCAGTGCATCAGAGATCATCCCGTGAAGGGACCAGTGCATCAGAGATCATCCCGTGAAGGGACCAGTGCATCAGAGATCATCCCGTGAAGGGACCAGTGCATCAGAGATCATCCCGTGAAGGGACCAGTGCATCAGAGATCATCCCGTGAAGGGACCAGTGCATCAGAGATCATACCGTGAAGGGACCAGTGCATCAGAGATCATCCCGTGAAGGGACCAGTGCATCAGAGATCATCCCGTGAAGGGACCAGTGCATCAGAGATCATCCCATGAAGGGACCAGATCAAAGATCATCCCATGAAGGGACCAGTGGATCAAAGATCATCCCATGAAGGGACCAGTGGATCAAAGATCATCCCATGAAGGGACCAGTGCAAAGATCATGCCGTGAAGGGACCAGTGCAAAGATCATGCCGTGAAGGGACCAGTGCAAAGATCATGCCGTGAAGGGACCAGTGCAAAGAGCATGCCGTGAAGGGACCAGTGCAAAGAGCATGCCGTGAAGGGACCAGTGCAAAGAGCATGCCGTGAAGGGACCAGTGCAAAGAGCATGCCGTGAAGGGACCAGTGCATCACAGCACTCAGATTAGAGGTCTGCAAGATCATCCCGTGAAGGAACCAGTGCAAAGATCATCCCGTGAAGGGACCGGTGCATCAGATCATCCCGTGAAGGGACCGGTGCATCAGAGATCATCCCGTGAAGGGACCGGTGCATCAGAGATCATCCCGTGAAGGGACCGGTGCATCAGAGATCATCCCGTGAAGGGACCGGTGCATCAGAGATCATCCCGTGAAGGGACCAGTGCATCACAGCACTCAGATTAGAGGAATGCAAGATCATCCCGTGAAGGGACCGGTGCAGAGATCCTCCCGTGAAGGGACCGGTGCATCAGAGATCCTCCCGTGAAGGGACCAGTGCATCAGAGATCTTCCCGTGAAGGGACCAGTGCATCAGAGATCCTCCCGTGAAGGGACCAGTGCATCAGAGATCCTCCCGTGAAGGGACCAGTGCATCAAAGGTCATCCCGTGAAGGGACCAGTTCATCAAAGGTCATCCCGTGAAGGGACCAGTTCATCAAAGGTCATCCCGTGAAGGGACCAGTTCATCAAAGGTCATCCCGTGAAGGGACCAGTTCATCAAAGGTCATCCCATGAAGGGACCATGGCCTCAGCGATCCCATGAAGGGACCAGTGCATCAGAGATCATCCCGTGAAGGGGCCAGTGCATCAGAGATCATACCATGAAGGGGCCAGTGCATCAGAGATCATCCCATGAAGGGGCCAGTGCATCAAAGATCATCCCATTAAGGGACCAGTGCATCAAAGATAATCCCATTAAGGGAACAGTGCATCACAGCACTCAGATTAGAGGTATGCAAGATCATCCCATGAAGGGACTAGGGCATCAGAGATCATCCCGTGAAGGGGCCAGTGCATCAGAGATCATCCCGTGAAGGGGCCAGTGCATCAGAGATCATCCCGTGAAGGGACCAGTGCATCAGAGATCATCCCGTGAAGGGACCAGTGCATCAAAGATTATCCCGTGAAGGGACCAGTGCATCAAAGATCATCCCGTGAAGGGACCAGTGCATCAAAGATCGTCCCGTGAAGGGACCAGTGCATCAAAGATCGTCCCGTGAAGGGACCAGTGCATCAAAGATCGTCCCGTGAAGGGACCAGTGCATCAAAGATCATCCCGTGAAGGGACCAGTGCATCACAGCTCAGATTAGAGGTATGCAAGATCATCCCGTGAAGGGACCAGTGCATCAGAGATCATCCTGTGAAGGGACCAGTGCATCAGAGATCATGCCGTGAAGGGACCAGTGCATCAGAGATCATGCCGTGAAGGGACCAGTGCAAAGATCATGCCGTGAAGGGACCAGTGCAAAGATCATGCCGTGAAGGGACCAGTGCAAAGATCATGCCGTGAAGGGACCAGTGCAAAGAGCATGCCGTGAAGGGACCAGTGCAAAGAGCATGCCGTGAAGGGACCAGTGCAAAGAGCATGCCGTGAAGGGACCAGTGCAAAGAGCATGCCGTGAAGGGACCAGTGCAAAGAGCATGCCGTGAAGGGACCAGTGCAAAGAGCATGCCGTGAAGGGACCAGTGCAAAGAGCATGCCGTGAAGGGACCAGTGCATCAAAGATCATCCCATGAAGGGACCAGTGCATCAAAGATCATCCCATGAAGGGACCAGTGCATCAAAGATCATCCCATGAAGGGACCAGTGCATCAAAGATCATCCCGTGAAGGGACCAGTGCATCAAAGATCATCCCAAGAAGGGACCAGTGCATCAAAGATCATCCCAAGAAGGGACCAGTGCATCAAAGATCATCCCAAGAAGGGACCAGTGCATCAAAGATCATCCCAAGAAGGGACCAGTGCATCAAAGATCATCCCAAGAAGGGACCAGTGCATCAAAGATCATCCCAAGAAGGGACCAGTGCATCAAAGATCATCCCAAGAAGGGACCAGTGCATCAAAGATCATCCCAAGAAGGGACCAGTGCATCAAAGATCATCCCAAGAAGGGACCAGTGCATCAAAGATCATCCCAAGAAGGGACCAGTGCATCAAAGATCATCCCAAGAAGGGACCAGTGCATCAAAGATCATCCCAAGAAGGGACCAGTGCATCAAAGATCATCCCATGAAGGGACCAGTGCATCAAAGATCATCCCATGAAGGGACCAGTGCATCAAAGATCATCCCATGAAGGGACCAGTGCATCAAAGATCATCCCATGAAGGGACCACTGGATCAAAGATCATCCCATGAAGGGACCAGTGGATCAAAGATCATCCCATGAAGGGACCAGGGCATTAAAGATCATCCCATGAAGGGACCACTGCATCAAGACCGTCCCATGAAGGGACAGTGCATCAGAGATCATCCCATGAAGGGACCAGTGCATCAGAGATCAATCCCATGAAGGGACCAGTGCATCAGAGATCATCCCATGAAGAGACCAGTGCATCAGAGATCATCCCATGAAGGGACCAGTGCATCACAGCACTCAGATTAGAGATATGCAAGATCATCCCATGAAGGGAACAGGGTATTAAAGATCATCCCATGAAGGGACCAGTGCATCAAAGACCATCCCATGAAGGGACCAGTGCATCACAGATCATCCCATGAAGGGACCAGTGCATCAAAGCCCATCCCATGAAGGGACCAGTGCATCAAAGCCCATCCCATGAAGGGACCAGTGCATCAAAGCCCATCCCATGAAGGGACCAGTGCAAAGCCCATCCCATGAAGGGACCAGTGCATCAAAGATCCTCCCATGGAGGGACCAGTGCATCACAGCTCAGATTAGAGGTATGCAAGATCATCCCATGAAGGGACCAGTGCATAAAAGACCATCCCATGAAGGGACCAGGGCCTCAGCGATCCCATGAAGGGAGCAGTGCATCAGAGATCATCCCGTGAAGGGACCAGTGCATCAGAGATCATCCCGTGAAGGGACCAGTGCATCACAGCACTCAGATTAGAGGTATGCATGATCATCCCATGAAGGGACCAGTGCATCAAAGACCATCCCAAGAAGGGACCAGGGTCTCAGCGATCCCATTAAGGGACCAGTGCGTCAAAGATCATCCCATGAAGGGACCAGTGCATCAAAGATCATCCCATGAAGGGACCAGTGCATCAGAGATCATCCCATGAAGGGACTAGTGCAAAGATCCCATGAAAGGACCAGTGCATCAGAGATCATCCCATGAAGGGACCAGTGCATCAGAGATCATCCAATGAAGGGACCAGTGCATCACAGCACTCAGATTAGAGATATGCAAGATCATCCCATGAAGGTACCAGTGCATCAAAGCCCATCCTATGAAGGGACCAGTGCATCAAAGCCCATCCCATGAAGGGACCAGTGCATCAAAGCCCATCCCATGAAGGGACCAGTGCATCAAAGCCCATCCCATGAAGGGACCAGTGCATCAAAGCCCATCCCATGAAGGGACCAGTGCATCAAAGCCCATCCCATGAAGGGACCAGTGCATCAAAGCCCATCCCATGAAGGGACCAGTGCATCAAAGCCCATCCCATGAAGGGACCAGTGCTTCAGAGATCATCCCATGAAGGGACCAGTGCTTCAGAGATCATCCCATGAAGGGACCAGTGCAAAGACCATCCCATGAAGGGACCAGTGCATCACAGCTCAGATTAGAGGTATGCAAGATCATCCCATGAATGGACCAGTGCATCAGAGATCCTCCCATGAAGGGGCCAGTGCATCAGAGATCCTCCCATGAAGGGGCCAGTGCATCAGAGATCCTCCCATGAAGGGGCCAGTGCATCAGAGATCCTCCCATGAAGGGGCCAGTGCATCAGAGATCCTCCCATGAAGGGGCCAGTGCATCAGAGATCCTCCCATGAAGGGACCAGTGCATCAGAGATCCTCCCATGAAGGGACCAGTGCATCAGAGATCATCCCATGAAGGGACCAGTATATCACAGTACTCTGATTCGAGGTACGCAAGATCATCCCATGAAGGGACCAGTGCGTCAGATATAATCCCATGAAGGGACCAGTGCATCAGAGATCATCCCATGAAGGGACCAGTGCATCAGAGATCATCCCCTGAACGGACCAGTGCATCACAGCACTCAGATTAGAGGTATGCAAGATCATCCCATGAAGGGACCAGTGCATCAGAGATCATCCCATGAAGGGACCAGTGCATCAGAGATCATCCCATGAAGGGACCAGTATATCACAGCACTCAGATTGGAGGTATGCAAGATCATGCCATGAAGGGACCAGTGCAAAGATCATCCCATGAAGGGACCAGTGCTTCAGAGATCATCCCATGAAGGGACCAGTGCTTCAGAGATCCCATGAAGGGACCAGTGCTTCAGAGATCATCCCATGAAGGGACCAGTGCTTCAGAGATCATCCCATGAAGGGACCAGTACATCAGAGATCCCATGAAGGGACCAGTGCATCAGAGCACTCAGATTAGAGGTATGCAAGATCATCCCGAGAAGGAACCAGTGCATCACAGCTCTCAGATTAGAGGTATGCAAGATCATCCTGGGAAGGGACCAGAGCATAAAAGATCAACCCATGAAGGGACCATTAGTGCATTAAAGATCAACCCATGAAGGGACCATTAGTGCATTAAAGATCAACCCATGAGGACCAGTGCATCAAAGATCATCCAGTGAAGGGACCAGTGCATCAGAGATCCCATGAAGGGACCAGTGCATCAGAGATCATCCCATGAAGGGACCAGTACATCAGAGATCCCATGAAGGGACCAGTGCATCAGAGATCATCCCATGAAGTAAACAGTGCATCAAGATCATCCCATGAAGGGACCAGATCAAAGATCATCCCATGAAGGGACCAGTGCATCAAAGATCATCCCATGAAGGAACCAGTGCATCAAAGATCATCCCATGAAGGGACCAGTGCATCAAAGATGATCCCATGAAGGGACCAGTGCATCAAAGATGATCCCATGAAGGGACCAGTGCATCAAAGATGATCCCATGAAGGGACCAGTGCATCAAAGATGATCCCATGAAGGGACCAGTGCATCAAAGATCATCCCATGAAGGGACCAGTGCATCAAAGATCATCCCATGAAGGGACCAGTGCATCCAAGATCATCCCATGAAGGGACCAGTGCATCACAGCACTCAGATTAGAGGTATGCAAGATCATCCCATGAAGGGACCAGGGCATTGAAGATCATCCCATGAAGGGACCAGTGCATCAAACACCATCCCATGAAGGGACCAGGGCATTGAAGATCATCCCATGAAGGGACCAGTGCATCAAACACCATCCCATGAAGGGACCAGTGCATCAAAGACCATCCCATGAAGGGACCAGTGCATCAAAGACCATCCCATGAAGGGACCAGTGCATCAAAGACCATCCCGTGAAGGGACCAGTGCATCAGAGATCATCCCATGAAGGGACCAGTGCATCAGAGATCATCCCATGAAGGGACCAGTGCATCAGAGATCATCCCATGAAGGGACCAGTGCATCAGAGATCATCCCATGAAGGGACCAGTGCATCAGAGATCATCCCATGAAGGGACCAGTGCATCAGAGATCATCCCATGAAGGGACCAGTGCATCAGAGATCATCCCATGAAGGGAACAGGGTATTAAAGATGATCCCATGAAGGGACCAGTGCATCAGAGATACTCCCGTGAAGGGACCAGTGCATCAGAGATACTCCCGTGAAGGGACCAGTGCATCAGAGATCATCCCGTGAAGGGACCAGGGCATCAGAGATCATCCCATGAAGGGACCAGGGCATCAGAGATCATCCCATGAAGGGACCAGGGCATCAGAGATCATCCCATGAAGGGACCAGGGCATCAGAGATCATCCCATGAAGGGACCAGGGCATCAGAGATCATCCCATGAAGGGACCAGGGCATCAGAGATCATCCCATGAAGGGACCAGGGCATCACAGCACTCAGATTAGAGGTATGCAAGATCATCCCATGAAGGGATGAGTGCATAGATGATCCCATGAAGGGGCCAGTGCATCAAAGATGATCCCATGAAGGGGCCAGTGCATCAATGGATATCCCATGAAGGCACCAGTGCAACAAAGATCATCCCATGAAGGCACCAGTGCACCAAAGATCATCCCATGAAGGCACCAGTGCACCAAAGATCATCCCATGAAGGCACCAGTGCACCAAAGATCATCCCATGAAGGCACCAGTGCACCAAAGATCATCCCATTAAGGGACCAGTGCACCAAAGAACATCCCATTAAGGGACCAGTGCACCAAAGATCATCCCATTAAGGGACCAGTGCACCAAAGATCACCCCATGAAGGGACCAGTGCACCAAAGATCACCCCATGAAGGGACCAGTGCATCATAGCACTCAGATTAGAGGTATGCAAGATCATCCCGAGAAGGAACCAGTGCATCACAGCACTCAGATTAGAGGTATTCAAGATCATCCCGTGAAGGAACCAGTGCATCAAAGATCATCCCGTGAAGGAAACAGTGCATCAAAGATCATCCCGTGAAGGAAACAGTGCATCAAAGATCATCCCGTGAAGGAAACAGTGCATCAAAGATCATCCCGTGAAGGAAACAGTGCAAAGATCATCCCGTGAAGGGACCAGTGCATCAAAGATCATCCCGTGAAGGGACCAGTGCATCAAAGATCATCCCGTGAAGGGACCAGTGCATCAAAGATCATCCCGTGAAGGGACCAGTGCATCAAAGATCATCCCGTGAAGGGACCAGTGCATCAAAGATCATCCCGTGAAGGGACCACTGCATCAAAGATCATCCCGTGAAGGGACCAGTGCATCAAAGATCATCCCGTGAAGGGACCAGTGCATCAAAGATCATCCCGTGAAGGGACCAGTGCATCAAAGATCATCCCGTGAAGGGACCAGTGCATCAAAGATCATCCCGTGAAGGGACCAGTGCATCACAGCACTCAGATTAGAGGTATGCAAGTTCATCCCATGAAGGGACGAGTGCATCAAAGATCTACCCATGAAGCTACCAGTGCATCAGAGATCATCCCATGAAGGGACCAGGGCATCAGAGATCATCCCATGAAGGGACCAGGGCATCAGAGATCATCCCATGAAGGGACCAGTGCGTCAAGATCATCCAATGAACGTTCCAGTGCATCACAGCACTCAGATTAGAGGTATGCAAGAACATCCAATGAAGGGACCAGTGCATCAAGATCATCCCATTTAGTGACCAGTGCATCCCATGAAGGGACCATTGCATCAGAGACCGTCCCATGAAGGGACCGGTGCATCAGAGACCGTCCCATGAAGGGACCGGTGCATCAGAGACCGTCCCATGAAGGGACCGGTGCATCAGAGACCGTCCCATGAAGGGACCGGTGCATCAGAGACCGTCCCATGAAGGGACCGGTGCATCAGAGACCGTCCCATGAAGGGACCGGTGCATCAGAGACCGTCCCATGAAGGGACCGGTGCATCAGAGACCGTCCCATGAAGGGACCGGTGCATCAGAGACCGTCCCATGAAGGGACCTGTGCATCAGAGACCGTCCCATGAAGGGACCGGTGCATCAGAGACCGTCCCATGAAGGGACCGGTGCATCAGAGACCGTCCCATGAAGGGACCGGTGCATCAGAGACCGTCCCATGAAGGGACCGGTGCATCAGAGACCGTCCCATGAAGGGACCGGTGCATCAGAGACCGTCCCATGAAGGGACCGGTGCATCAGAGACCGTCCCATGAAGGGACCGGTGCATCAGAGACCGTCCCATGAAGGGACCGGTGCATCAGAGACCGTCCCATGAAGGGACCGGTGCATCAGAGACCGTCCCATGAAGGGACCGGTGCATCAGAGACCGTCCCATGAAGGGACCGGTGCATCAGAGACCGTCCCATGAAGGGGCCGGTGCATCAGAGACCGTCCCATGAAGGGGCCGGTGCATCAGAGACCGTCCCATGAAGGGGCCGGTGCATCAGAGACCGACCCATGAAGGGGCCGGTGCATCAGAGACCGTCCCATGAAGGGGCCGGTGCATCAGAGACCGTCCCATGAAGGGGCCGGTGCATCAGAGACCGTCCCATGAAGGGGCCGGTGCATCAGAGACCGTCCCATGAAGGGGCCGGTGCATCAGAGACCGTCCCATGAAGGGGCCGGTGCATCAGAGACCGTCCCATGAAGGGGCCGGTGCATCAGAGACCGTCCCATGAAGGGGCCGGTGCATCAGAGACCGTCCCATGAAGGGGCCGGTGCATCAGAGACCGTCCCATGAAGGGACCGGTGCAGAGACCAGTGCATCATCCCATGAAGGGACCAGTGCATCAGAGATCATCCCATGAAGGGACCAGGGCATTAAAGATCATCCCATGAAGGGACCAGGGCATCAAAGACCATCCCATGAAGGGACCAGTGCATCAAAGACCATTCCATGAAGGGACCAGTGCATCAAAGACCATCCCATGAAGGGACCAGTGCATCAGAGATCCTCCCATGAAGGGGCCACTGCATCAGAGATCATCCCATGAAGGGACCAGTGCATCAGAGATCATCCCATGAAGGGACCAGTGCATCACAGCACTCAGATTAGAGGTATGCAAGATCATCCCATGAAGGGACCAGTGCAGAGATCTTCCCATGAAGGGACCAGTGCAGAGATCATCCCATGAAGGGACCAGTGCATCACAGCACTCAGATCATCCCGTGAAGGGACCAGTGCATCAGATATCATCCCGTGAAGGGACCAGTGCATCAGAGATCATCCCGTGAAGGGACCAGTGCATCAGAGATCATCCCGTGAAGGGACCAGTGCATCAGAGATCATCCCGTGAAGGGACCAGTGCATCAGAGATCATCCCGTGAAGGGACCAGTGCATCAGAGATCATCCCGTGAAGGGACCAGTGCATCAGAGATCATCCCGTGAAGGGACCAGTGCATCAGAGATCATCCCGTGAAGGGACCAGTGCATCAGAGATCATTCCGTGAAGGGACCAGTGCATCAGAGATCATCCCGTGAAGGGACCAGTGCATCAGAGATCATCCCGTGAAGGGACCAGTGCATCAGAGATCATCCCGTGAAGGGACCAGTGCATCAGAGATCATCCCGTGAAGGGACCAGTGCATCAGAGATCATCCCGTGAAGGGACCAGTGCATCAGAGATCATCCCGTGAAGGGACCAGTGCATCAGAGATCATCCCGTGAAGGGACCAGTGCATCAGAGATCATCCCGTGAAGGGACCAGTGCATCAGAGATCATCCCGTGAAGGGACCAGTGCATCAGAGATCATCCCGTGAAGGGACCAGTGCATCAGAGATCATCCCGTGAAGGGACCAGTGCATCAAAGATCATCCCAAGAAGGGACCAGTGGATCAAAGATCATCCCATGAAGGGACCACTGCATCAGAGATCATCCCATGAAGGGACCAGTGCATCAGAGATCATCCCATGAAGGGACCAGTGCATCAGAGATCATCCCATGAAGGGACCAGTGCATCAGAGATCATCCCGTGAAGGGACCAGTGCATCAGAGATCATCCCGTGAAGGGACCAGTGCATCAGAGATCATCCCATGAAGGGACCAGTGCATCAGAGATCATCCCATGAAGGGACCAGTGCATCAGAGATCATCCCATGAAGGGACCAGTGCATCAGAGATCATCCCATGAAGGGACCAGTGCATCAGAGATCATCCCATGAAGGGACCAGTGCATCAGAGATCATCCCATGAAGGGACCAGTGCATCAGAAATCATCCCATGAAGGGAACAGGGTATTAAAGATAGGGGTGGGCGGAATTTGCGTAATCGCGTTACGCAAATCTCCGCGAAACGGTAAAAAATCTCCGCGAACACGCAAAAATTCCGCGAACACGCGGAATTGCTTGTTCGCGATACTTTTTCCTGTTCGCGATCGCTGTTTGCGTGCTCGGGGTGAAATATCTCGCGAACACGCATATTGAGAACGCGAACAAGCAAAAAATTTCGCGAAGTCGCGGAACGCAGATTTTTGGGCAATTTCGCGTTCTCCGCGGAACGCGAAATTACCCAAATTCCGCAAATTCCGCGAACGGAACGGAATTTACCGCCCAGGCCTAATTAAAGATCATCCCATGAAGGGACCAGTGCATCAAAGCCCATCCCATGAAGGGACCAGTGCATCAAAGCCCATCCCATGAAGGGACCAGTGCATCAAAGCCCATCCCATGAAGGGACCAGTGCATCAAAGCCCATCCCATGAAGGGACCAGTGCATCAAAGCCCATCCCATTAAGGGACCAGTGCATCAAAGCCCATCCCATTAAGGGACCAGTGCATCACAGCTCTCAGATTAGAGGTATGCAAGATCATCCCAAGAAGGGACCAGTGCATCAAAGATCATCCCAAGAAGGGACCAGTGCATCAAAGATCATCCCAAGAAGGGACCAGTGCATCAAAGATCATCCCAAGAAGGGACCAGTGCATCAAAGATCATCCCAAGAAGGGACCAGTGCATCAAAGATCATCCCAAGAAGGGACCAGTGCATCAAAGATCATCCCAAGAAGGGACCAGTGCATCAAAGATCATCCCAAGAAGGGACCAGTGCATCAAAGATCATCCCAAGAAGGGACCAGTGCATCAAAGATCATCCCAAGAAGGGACCAGTGCATCAAAGATCATCCCAAGAAGGGACCAGTGCATCAAAGATCATCCCAAGAAGGGACCAGTGGATCAGAGACCATCCCATGAAGGGACCAGTGCATCAGAGATCATCCCATGAAGGGACCAGTGCATCAGAGATCATCCCATGAAGAGACCAGTGCATCAGAGATCATCCCATGAAGAGACCAGTGCATCAGAGATCATCCCATGAAGAGACCAGTGCATCAGAGATCATCCCATGAAGAGACCAGTGCATCAGAGATCATCCCATGAAGAGACCAGTGCATCAGAGATCATCCCATGAAGAGACCAGTGCATCACAGCACTCAGATTAGAGATGTGCAAGATCATCCCATGAAGGGACCAGTGCATCAAAGCCCATCCCATGAAGGGACCAGTGCATCAAAGCCCATCCCATGAAGGGACCAGTGCATCAAAGCCCATCCCATGAAGGGACCAGTGCATCAAAGCCCATCCCATGGAGGGACCAGTGCATCACAGCTCTCAGATTAGAGGTATGCAAGATCATCCCATGAAGGGACCAGTGCATAAAAGACCATCCCATGAAGGGACCAGGGCCTCAGCGATCCCATGAAGGGACCAGTGCATCAGAGATCATCCCGTGAAGGGACCAGGGCCTCAGCGATCCCATTAAGGGACCAGTGCGTCAAAGATCATCCCATGAAGGGACCAGTGCATCAAAGATCATCCCATGAAGGGACCAGTGCATCAAAGATCATCCCATGAAGGGACCAGTGCATCAAAGATCATCCCATGAAGGGACCAGTGCATCAAAGATCATCCCATGAAGGGACCAGTGCATCAAAGATCATCCCATGAAGGGACCAGTGCATCAAAGATCATCCCATGAAGGGACCAGTGCATCAAAGATCATCCCATGAAGGGACCAGTGCATCAAAGATCCCATGAAAGGACCAGTGCATCAGAGATCATCCCATGAAGGGACCAGTGCATCAGAGATCATCCCATGAAGGGACCAGTGCATCAGAGATCATCCCATGAAGGGACCAGTGCATCAAAGACCATCCCATGAAGGGACCAGTGCATCAAAGACCATCCCATGAAGGGACCAGTGCATCAGAGATCATCCCATGAAGGGAACAGTGCATCAGAGATCATCCCATGAAGGGAACAGTGCATCAGAGATCATCCCATGAAGGGGCCAGTGCATCAGAGATCCTCCCATGAAGGGGCCAGTGCATCAGAGATCCTCCCATGAAGGGGCCAGTGCATCAGAGATCCTCCCATGAAGGGGCCAGTGCATCAGAGATCCTCCCATGAAGGGGCCAGTGCATCAGAGATCCTCCCATGAAGGGGCCAGTGCATCAGAGATCCTCCCATGAAGGGGCCAGTGCATCAGAGATCCTCCCATGAAGGGGCCAGTGCATCAGAGATCCTCCCATGAAGGGGCCAGTGCATCAGAGATCCTCCCATGAAGGGGCCAGTGCATCAGAGATCCTCCCATGAAGGGGCCAGTGCATCAGAGATCCTCCCATGAAGGGGCCAGTGCATCAGAGATCCTCCCATGAAGGGGCCAGTGCATCAGAGCACTCAGATTAGAGGTATGCAAGATCATCCCATGAACGGACCAGTGCATCAGAGATCATCCCATGAAGGGACCAGTGCATCGAAGGGACCAGTGCATCAGAGATCATCCCATGAAGAGACCAGTGCATTGAAGGGACCAGTGCATCAGAGATCATCCCATGAAGGGACCAGTGCATCAGAGATCATCCCATGAAGGGACCAGTGCATCACAGCACTCAGATTAGAGGTATGCAAGATCATCCCGTGAAGGGACCGGTGCATCAGAGATCATCCCGTGAAGGGACCGGTGCATCAGAGAGCATCCCGTGAAGGGACCGGTGCATCAGAGAGCATCCCGTGAAGGGACCGGTGCATCAGAGAGCATCCCGTGAAGGGACCGGTGCATCAGAGAGCATCCCGTGAAGGGACCGGTGCATCAGAGAGCATCCCGTGAAGGGACCGGTGCATCAGAGAGCATCCCGTGAAGGGACCGGTGCATCAGAGAGCGTCCCGTGAAGGGACCGGTGCATCAGAGATCGTCCCGTGAAGGGACCGGTGCATCAGAGACCGTCCCATGAAGGGACCGGTGCATCAGAGACCGTCCCATGAAGGGACCGGTGCATCAGAGACCGTCCCATGAAGGGACCGGTGCATCAGAGACCGTCCCATGAAGGGACCGGTGCATCAGAGACCGTCCCATGAAGGGACCGGTGCATCAGAGACCGTCCCATGAAGGGACCGGTGCATCAGAGACCGTCCCATGAAGGGACCGGTGCATCAGAGACCGTCCCATGAAGGGACCGGTGCATCAGAGACCGTCCCATGAAGGGACCGGTGCATCAGAGACCGTCCCATGAAGGGACCGGTGCATCAGAGACCGTCCCATGAAGGGACCGGTGCATCAGAGACCGTCCCATGAAGGGACCGGTGCATCAGAGACCGTCCCATGAAGGGACCGGTGCATCAGAGACCGTCCCATGAAGGGACCGGTGCATCAGAGACCGTCCCATGAAGGGACCGGTGCATCAGAGACCGTCCCATGAAGGGACCGGTGCATCAGAGACCGTCCCATGAAGGGACCGGTGCATCAGAGACCATCGCATCATCCCATGAAGGGACCAGTGCATCAGAGATCATCCCATGAAGGGACCAGTGCATCAGAGATCATCCCATGAAGGGACCGGTGCATCAGAGATCATCCCATGAAGGGACCGGTGCATCAGAGATCATCCCATGAAGGGACCGGTGCATCACAGCACTCAGATTAAGGGTATACAAGATCATCCTGGGAAGGGACCAGTGCATCAAAGATCAACCCATGAAGGGACCAGGGCATTAAAGATCATCCCATGAAGGGACCAGGGCATCAAAGACCATCCCATGAAGGGACCAGTGCATCAAAGACCATCCCATGAAGGGTCCAGTGCATCAAAGACCATCCCATGAAGGGACCAGTACATCAAAGATCATCCCATGAAGGGACCAGTGCATCAAAGATCATCCCATGAAGGGACCAGTGCACCATAGCACTGAATCATAAATTATGCAGGTCAGGTCAACTGTATGCAAGATTGCCCCACGAAAGGGAGCAGTGCATAAAAACACTGAGATGAGAATTGCGCAGGGCTGGTCAGCAGTATTGCCCCATGAAGGGAATGGCGCACCAATGCCCTGAGACACCATTTGCACATGGCAAAGTCAGAGGTATGAAAGATAGTCTGATGAAGACCAGTGTACCAATGCACTGAAGTTACTTACAAATAAATCAAGAAGCCAGACGGTGGTCCCACTTCTCCCTCATGGCCAGGCACAGAGACCCTTCTAATTGTCTGCCCTAACCCTTGCTACATTGCCATAACCCACTATGTAGCCAATGTGCTTGCCTGTTCATCGGTAACCAACTACCCTCTAGAGATACTACTTCCTAGTTCACCATTCTCAGCACACTTCTGCTCTATTCTGTAGCATGTCAGGGGTCGTTCAGGTAACGGAATGTTGGACTAAGATATCACTGGACACCCTTTCTAAGAACCTCAGAACCCTCGACAAGTGTTATGTTTTTATATCGTATTTTGATAACCTTCAATACAAATGTTCATAGAGCAGAACCACAAAATACAGATCGCAACAATTAACTCCCATCAAACTCCCTTAACACAACTTAATGAAGAACACTGTACACAAGTTACAACCCCTCAATGAAGCACAGCCACGTACTCCGTTATTGCTCCTCAATGAAGCACACCAGCATAGTCTGTTACCACCCATCAAGAAAGCACAGCAGCGTAGTCTGTTACAACCCCTCAGTTAAGCTCAGCAGCATATTTAATCACTGCTCCAAAAAGCACAGCAGTGTAGTCTATTACCCATCAAAATCCCATTCACCACCCCTCAAAGCACAGCAGCATAGTCTGTTAGCATCACTCAATGAAGCACAGCAAAGTACAGGCCCGGCAATACCAAAGTATAGCAGCGTATTCCCAGTTACCATCCTTTCATGGACAGCAGCTTACTGCCAGTTACCACCAGTGAGAAGTTGGCCTGGCATATGCTGGTCACTAGTTCTAGTGGCCACCTTGCACCAGCCCAATTCGACTCTTATGATATTAGGTTTAAAAGACAACCTTTAAAGAAAGCTATCCTAGTGGTAGCTGTGGAGAGCAGCCTTCAGGCTAAGTCTTGAAGGAGTGTTAAGCTTATTGTTTTACTATAGATAACCTCTTGAATGACCAAATGAAAGAGTATTCCACACAGGTATATATATAAAATATAGGTATTATTTCTAAACAGAATCCCACAGTCTCTTTATGAGGCTAAGGCAAAGTTATACATAAAACAAGCATTGATCGATACAAATAAATAGCACTGTTAACATTGGGCCCCGGGGGGGGGGGACCTAACCATATACTAAAATAGTGGTATAAGAACCACAACAATTCTACAGACAATGCCTAGGGCATTTAGGATCGCTTGCCCCTTAAGAATCCACCCCAAGTGATGAGGAAGGGGACCCACGGGAGGCGCGTGCAATGCAAGTAGCTATCGGGATCTCTATTAAAGCCTAAGGAGAATGTCGCGGTTGGAAATAAACCATTTAAAAATACTTCTAGCAGTAGTACAAAGTTAAAACTTTAGAGTTAAGCTTTTGAAGAGCCCACAGCCTCGGGAGTACCGTAGTACCACTGTTACCTGCCCCAGGGAAGCCGGGTGCATAGGTCGATTTCGATGTCGGGTCGCGGGCTGATTTTCAATGGGAAAATAGTCAAAAGTTCTGCTAGCCAAAAGCGTCAATGCCGTGAAGATCAAAGATGTGAAAATTGAAGTGAAGAACCTGAAAGCAGAGGGGACAGAGTCTGGGTCACGGAAAAGTGACCAGGAGGCTCAAAGCAAAGAGCCCTTCGATGTCGGGTGCTTCAGGTGAAGATGTAGCTTGGTTCTGCAGCCACGGGCTCCGGAAGGCTTTGAGGAAGACCAGCTTCTGGAGGGCGACTGTCCCACGTCGGATGAGGGTCGCTGCGGTGTTAGTGTCCGGATTGGATCCACTAAGCCTTGGCAACCGCAACCCACACAAGATGCACAAAAACTGCTACGGTGCAGACCCACGAGGTCTGAGCGAGGTCTCCTTCGAGGAGACTGGAGAGCAGGCCTGGAGCAAGCAGGGGAACTCTTGTTTGTGAAGATTGACCTCCGCTGGGGCCCACAAGTCGAGAGACAAGGGACCGAGGGAGGCGGCAATTTGGAGTGCGTAAAAGGGCACCCACAGGCCACCGGAGTGGGCTAGGGCGCTGATACTTGGCACAGTTTGCTGTTTGATGGTTGGGGCACAATTGCTGTTAGATGGTTGGCTCGCAAAACGGGCCAAAGCACAACTTCCCCACTGGTCAGGGTTGTGTGCTACGCAAGAGGTGGCCGGTGTCCTGGGGTATTGGGGATCTCGGCACCCACGCGGTCCACGGTGCCCAAACTCGTTGAGCACACTCACTGGCCTCTGGGATGCGCTGGAAACCCACCTCAAGGGAGCTGAAGGTCGTTGAAGTCCGTAGGAGCAGCAAAGTTCCAACCGGGTCACTTGCAGTGTTTCAGGTGCCTGCCAAGCAGGGGGATAACTCCTTTATCCCAAGGGAGATGTCTTCCGTCAGCTGGGCAGCAGCAAGTCGAAGTTCAAGAATCCAAAGTTAAAGATTAATCTGAGGCTCTGGGGCCACGTTATTCACCTTTATCCCCAAGATTAGGGGAGTGTCCATAGTAGTGTCCACCAATGAGTGGTGAGGCGGGAAAGAGTGGCTACACCCTCTCCCCTTTGTGTGTTTCCCGCCTGGGTGAGGGGCAGGATGCCCCTGAACCGGTTCCAAGCGGTGTATGCAGAATGCAGGCGCTGTAGCTGGCCTACGTGCAACTCTGAAAGGACATTTGGTGCACCCACCCTGTTCCAATCCACATATCCTGTCTGGGAAGGTGCTGGCACCTCCCTGCCACAGGAGCCCTATTGTCCAGCTGTCGAGGCTGGGGTTTTCCCCAGCAACAGGCAGCCAGAGTTGGAGGTGGCCGGTAGCATCCATTTTGTGTTACCTGTGCACTTTTTAAATTGGTGTCTAAAATCTGCCGCTTTTCCCATATCGCCCCTCTAGCAGGGGGGAATCGTGCCCTCATGCCCATGGCTGGACTGGGGGTATGATTCCAACATGTTTGACACCAAACACGATATGGTTCTGTGTAGCCATTCTCAAGTTATCGCGATAACGCGATTGACTTATAATGCTGTTAAGAGTATATGGTATGGCTACACTACAAACAACCCAGCAATGGTTTTACGAAGGTTGCAGAGGGGTCCTACTCAGGTAGGGGTCCCCCCTCACACATACCTCAGCACCCTGCCTTGTAGGATTACCAAGGCCTGCTATAGGGGTGGCCTATGAGAGTACATATGTTGTAATGGGGTGGGATATAGGCTACCTATATACCTGTGAGGGGTGCTAGCACCACCTTACCCAGACTACAGTAGTGGTCTGGTGGTGTCATTTTGTATGGCTGTCCCAGGGTGGCACAATAAGTGCTGCAGCCCTGGTAGGCCCACTGAGGTACCCATGCCCTGGGTACCATCTACAAGGGACTGGCACGGTATCCTCCACATCCAATTGGTTGGTACCTAGGGTACTCACATTTGTTTTTAGGGAGAAAGCAGATAGGCTGGGGTCCTGGATAGCAGGATCCCAGCTAGACTAGTCAAAAACCACTCAAATACCAGGCAAAAAGTTGGGGGCAACCATATAGTCAGATTCCACCTTCCGACACCACCCCTCAGTGAAGCACAGTGGGGGTAATCCCAGTTACCACACCTTACTGAACAGCAGCGTACGTCCAGTTACTACACCTCAGTAAACAGGGTACTCCCAGTTAAGACCCTCCAATGAAGCACAGCAGTGTACTAAGTAACAACCTCAATAAAGCATTGGCCTACTATATTACAACCTCTCAATGAAGTACAGCAGCATACTCCTTAGCCACCCCTCCAAAAAGTACAGCAAGATACTCCCAGTTCCCACCACTCAATTAAGCACAGCAGCACACTTTCAGTTATTGCCCATCAATCGAGTACAGCAGTATAGTCTGTTACGAGCCCTCATACTCAGTTAGCACTCGTTGATAAAGCATAGCAGTGTACTCCAGGTTACCACCTGTTAGAATTGGGGATCTCTGGTTGGCACAGGTAGGTACTTGTGTCAAGCAGGGATCCTCTCATCTAGTCAGGGTAAGGGGTTACACTCCCAACACAACCCCTGCTCACCCTCTAGGTAGCTTGGCGCGAGCAGACAAGGCTTCTCAGGGTGCAATGGTTAAGCATTTGTGACCACATACAGTAGTTCAATGATACCCCCACAAATGGACTCTACACTAGGTTTATCAAAAATACTTCTTTTATATAATCAGACTAATCACAAGACCCAATAACGATATACAGGCCCACAATACTTACTGGCATAAAGCAGTTCTTGGTTCAAGCGTATTTCAATAGTTCTGTGTGCTTCGCTCTTCGTACCGATTGTACGGGGCTGGAAAGATGCTTACGAGCGGGGCTCACAAGCGTGGAGGACGCTCTGGGCGATAAGTACACCTCACGGTGCTAAGCGGACAGTACCGTATCTTTGAAACTTCGTCACGGACGATGCGTTTAATCCCAGCGCGTTGTACGGTGCGATGTCCTCCTCGTTGCGGTGCGAGCTACGGCTCATAGGGGGCCTCAGTCACGATGCTCGAGGGGATGGTGCGGAGGTACGGTGCGCTGGCTCTTCGTTGCGGCGTACGAGCCGTACCTTGAGATCGGCGCCTTTTTCAGCACGGTGCAAAGCAGGCAGTACGTTCAGATGGTGAGCGACGTACCAACCACTCCACGTGCTGCAGCCTGCCCACAACAGGGGTAGGGGGGGCACGCTGAGCAGTACGATGCGAAGAGGGGGCAATAAAAGTGCGGCACAAAGTCCTTTCTTCACGTTGCGAGCTACGGTTCGTAGGGGGGCCTTAGTCGCGGTTTGGGCCAGACAGCTGGGCACAGGCTTGCCAGTGTACGTGCCGATCTAGGAGGCGCACACTTATCTCGGCTTCAGCTTCACAGGTAGAACAGCGGTTCTCAAGGGGGGTGAAGTCCACTGGTCCTGGGACTTCGTTCAGGGGGCAAGCTCAGTCACAAGCCCTTGGAGATCTTAAACAGCACAAGTTGAAGTAAAGTTTATCAGCAATCTTTCTCCTCTCCTTCAGCAGCAAGGCAACCACCGCAGGCCAATCCCCAGGTCAGGAACAGTACTCCTACAGCTTTCCCGGTTCCTTCCCCTCAGGCAGAGGTTCGTCTTGTAGCAGGATCTAACTTCTTAGGAGCAGGGCTCCTACATTTATATTTTTCTTTTGTTCTTGCAGGCCAGGAGGGCCCTTGCCTAGTTCGGTCCGGTTTCTGAGCACTTTGCCCTGCACACTGAAAGCAGAAGCCTGCATCATGTCAGAGACATCAGACGCTCCACAGGGGGTGGAGCCAGCATTGTGGTGGCAGAGCACGGCCCTATTCAAAGTCCAGGTGCACTCCTCCCACCCATCCTGGTGTAATCTTCCTATTCATCACCTGGCTGCCCAGCCTGTCTCCTGGAATGCCCCAGCCCTGTAACTCACACAAACCAGACGGCAGATACACATCAGCGCAGATGCGGGCTGAAATGTTAGGCAAGCAAATGCCAACTTTCTAAAAGTGGCATTTGCAAACACAGAACATTAAAATAAACCTTGCTAAGAGATGTATTTTATTATTCTGAGTTTAGGCATACTAAACTCGATTTTCTACCATGTTCCCTGGGTCTATTAGGATCATAGGATGTAATAATTCTAACAGCCCATTCTGGCCTATGGGAACAGGTCGCCTTACAATAGTGAAAAACAAAAATGGCTGTAATTCACTACTAGGACATGCCACACACATCAGGGCATGTCCTACCTTATGCTTACAACGCACCCTGCCCTTGGGCCTACCATAGGGGTGACTAATATGAAGTTAAAGGGAATGTTTAGGGACTGGCAAATGGTGGCACTTACCCAGTCAGCATGACAGTACCAGTCGGCCCACAGGTTCTGCAATGGCAGACCTTAGACACATTTTACCAGGCCGCTTCTGTGGGTGGCACAACCAGTGCTGCACTCCCACCAGCAGCATTTGTATTTACAAGCCCTGGGCACTCCTGGTGCACTTTACTGGGGTATGGCAGTAAACCAAATAAGCCAATCATGGAATCCAACCAACATATACATTTTATATAGGGAGCACTGGCACTGTGGCACTGGTTGGCAGTGGCACAGTGCTCTGAGCAGCTAACACCAGCAAAACACATGAGGCACAGCAACAAAAAGTGAAAGGGAGACTCACGCCATGGTGCCAGGCCTAACACCACCCCTCAATGTAGCACAGCAGGCTACTCCCATTTACCACCCATCAAGAAAGCACAGCTGCGTACTCCGTTACCACACCTCAGAGAAGCTCAGCAGTGCACATCACAGCTTTAGAAAGCACAGCATCAAAGTATTATCCCTCTCAATCCCATTCACCACCTCTCAAAGCACCGCAGCGGTCAGCTATCATCTCACTGTTAAGCAGAGCAGCGGACTCAGACTTACCACCTCAATGAAGCATAGCAGCATACTCCGTTACCTTACCTCAAAAAGGCACAGCAATTTACTGCCCAGCAATACCCCTCAAAAAAGCCCAGTTACCACCCATCTTATTCCCTTACCACAACTTAAGTAAAACAGCGTACAAAAGTTACAACCCCTCAATGAAGCACAGCAATGTACTTGCAGTTATTGCCAATCAATGAAGCACAGCAGCATAGTCTGTTACCAGCTGTCACTCAGTTAGCAACCTTCAATAAAGTACACCAGCCCACTCAGTTACCACCCATCAAGAAAGTACAGTTGCGTACTTAAGTCATCACCCTCAATCCCATTCACCACCCCTCAAAGCACAGCAGCTTAGTTAGCATCCCTCAGTTAGGTACTGAAGCACACTCCCAGTTACTACCTCTCAATGAAGCACATCAGCGTACTCTCCGGTACCGCCCCTCAATGAAGCACAGCAACCTACTGCCCGGCAACACCCAAGGAAGCATAGAAGCGTGCTCTCAGTTACCACCGCAATTACACAGCAGCATACTCCCAGTTACCATCCATCATACTCAATTACACCCATCAATGAAGAGCAGCATACTCAGTTACCACCCCTCAGTTAACCCTATTAATGCCCCTTGAAAATACATCAGTGCCAAGCCATTTAAGGACTTGAGTGCTTTGCATTAACATGCTGTAGTTTGTGTAATTACGATTATAATGTTGGGAAACTATATTTTTGGTTTCAGTATTATTGTAATATCAATTTATATAAAAAAAAATTATAAAAACACCCTGAAGTCACATGTCAATTCAAGAGGACAGACAGGACTATGAAAATAGGTGTAAATGACCGCATTGGTAGAGTAATGAAAAAATATGTTTTTAAAAGCAGAGGCAAAAATATTTATTTTGTTTACTGACAAGGTAAAAAGGCAGATTTGTATTTGTTTTGTGTTTATGGCCATTTGTCATATTTTATGACCGATATAAGGCACATACATTTCATGCGTTTGTTATGCAGAATCTAAAGTTATAAGCTTAGCAGAATTGATTCAGAGTAGTAAAATGGATGTTTCAGAGACAACCGTCAGTAAAGACACAAAAATACATATTTTTGCTGCTTTTGACAGCACTTAACGTACTACAAAATGGCTAACACTGTTTTGTCTGTTTTTCATAGAATGCTCTCAATCTAGTTATTAGAGATGTGTCCAACATCTAAAAATTTATTTTCTGACTTTCATCCACAGTAATGATGCATATTTGGTGAATAGGTGTCATACGATTTCATGCATAGTCTCTTGAAAGGCACAGTCCTGGACCTTTGACCCTAAATTGTACCTCCTGGAAGTGTGCAAAGGATGTATGTAACAGTAAAATTGTTTTAGCAAAGTGAGGTATCACTGGAGAAAATCACTGTCTGATCTCACAGGGCAACTAGTCAAATTTTATAAGAGGTCAAAAAATGGACCTTTGACCCCTAAACAAACATTTTTAAATAATATAGTTTTTATTCTGTTACCCTCGGATTAATTTCAGCAAGTTTGGTATCACTGAACTTGACATGAATTGTAGGTCATTTTTGACCTCCATTGGATTTTTTTTTTTTATAAGTTTTTGCTGTGTTTGACCTTACTTGTTTCTTGGCTAAATTGGTGGAGGGGGGGATGGGGGCGCCATGTGGTTTGAACTTTGACCTCTATTTTCACTGTTCCAAGTTTTTTTTATGCTCATTAATAAATTACTGTTAGATCATTTGTTACAAGTGAGGCATTATTGGAATTGTCATGAGTACTTTCATCCTATTTAGTTACTGTGTCAGAGGAGGTTATGCTTTTTGACCTTTGACCTCTAATTATACTTAAGGTATTTCAAGGTCTTTATTGCACGACCCTAGGATCATTTGTTACTAGTGTTGCATTACTGTAATTGTCTTGATACTTGGGTTTATTGGTTAATTTGGTGCCGGGGATCATGTCAGTAGACCTTGGACCTCCAATTACACTTTCGTCTTTCAATGTCATTAATCCATTACGGTTATACCCTTCATGTCCCTACGACCCCCCCTAAACTTCTACTTACATCTGTTGACATTGGTCTCCCTCCTACAACCACCTACAGCCTGTTTGTCAAAAGAAGAAACTCCATTGAGAAACATTGGGCATCCGACGCTGAAGTAGCACCCTGCACTCAGCCATCCAAGTGCCGGTGGTGTATGTTAGATGTTTTGTAGCCCCCCCCCTGCTTTGTACCAACCCCCAAAGCTTGGCCCCTGCAACCGGTCTACTTATCTGCAAGCACTGTGGCTCCAGTCACCCCCAGTCTCCATTGAAAAGCATTGGTCCGAACTCGACCTTTGACCTCTGCACCCACCCGCCCGCCCCTGTGCCGCTAGTGGTACAGTTATTTTGCTCAAATTAAAGTTCGCAGAGATGAGCCCCTTTTTCCCACAAAGGGACAGGGCACCGTACTAGACTAATAAGTAAAAAACATATACTTTCATTTGAGACAGTTTGTCAAATCCCACAGACACACACCTCACTCTTACCTATTACAATATTGACAGTTTTACTTTTGTGACTCTTAAATGAAATGACAAATGTTTATCAGTGATCTGTCCCACCTGAAAGGGTGAGAACGAATCTGGTTTGGAGAGGTTAAAACCAACTTTTGAAAATGAGGTTTATAGGGAGGGCGTAACCACATTTTAAAATGTATACATTACAAGAGACGACCAAAAGCAGTGGCCTTTGGCCGATATATATATTGATTTACTGGCTAGTGTTCCAATTTTGCATAAATGATACATCCTCCTTAACTCAATAGATGTTCCCAGATGGGTAGAGCTGAAGTCGTCCCTGCAGTGCACTTCTGGTAGTATTAGAATGCATTATACAGGGAACAGTAAAAGAGTAGCATCTCATTCAATGAAAACCATAAAGATGTGTATGGCGTAGAGCACCCACCATATTTGGAGAACAAATAGAGGCTCATATGGAGAAAAATGCAATACAACTTTGAGAAACAATGGGAGGAATTTTCAACCAGAGGTATTAAAAACATAGGACTTCCTTACGGAGGACAGTCTGAAAAAAATGCAAAGGTGCAAGAGAAGATTGGACTCCTACATCCACATTTTGGGGACTACCAATGTCTCAACCCAAGTTTCAGTAGAATTTTGGGCCCATTCCCCTACATAGAAGCCTATTCCTAAACATTTAAGTGGGGACCATACGTAGGGTAGTATCTAGACTTTTTGAAAACCTGATAGATCTATATCCCAACAGCTGAAAATGTAGTGGTCGGATAGGTTTCAATTGAACTACTTGAACAATAAATGGTCAGCCCTCATGGCTTTGCAAGATAAACACTTCCAGAAGCACATTTGAAACTGAACTAATACAAAGTTCAGAAAGGATGGGACTGGTTCCCACTGAAGTGGAGTGCTGCCTAAATTGTTCCTTAGGCAGCATTCCAAAGATGTTACACCTCAGAAGGGGACGTTGTCCACCTGCTCTGGGATGCTACCATGTTGAATAACCTTTGGACAGGTGTGGAGATGGATACAGTCGAAATAGGAGCCACCTGACAGGGCAGACCGTTCTTCTATGTCACTTTGACGTTTACCCTGAGAATGCATATAAATGGACACAGCAGACTGCAAAAGCATTAGCCATACCAGTGGTCTGCATTCTTAGACTTTGGAGAATGGAAGTTAGTCTTATCCATTGAATCTTGGTTACAGGAAATGTACAATGACGTCTTACGAACATGGGATTCATACACTGTATGACCCCCCCCCCCCCCCCCCCAAAAAAAATAAAAAAAAAATTACATAAGAGTGCCTACAACTGGTCCTTATGCTAAACTTTTTTTATACAACCAGGACAAACACAAGAGACCGGTTGCCTTGAACCAACTGTACAACGCGGTGCTGTGGCTCTGCTGGTAGCAAAAAGCACCTCAGTGAAGGCATTAGCTTAAGGCAAGCTGCAAACCATGAACCAACAACCTTTCCCTAGGCTAAACATGTGTAGTTGATGGTTGTCGAAGTTCCTGGTCCACCTAGAAAGGGAAAAGAGTGAGTGTGCCTACAACCTGTCCCTGAACTAAACATTCTTGGTGCAGACACCAGAAGCAAAATGAAAGGTTGTCTTGAACCCACTGTAAAATGTGGTGCTGTGGGTATACAAAGTTGCTTTTTGTGGTTTTCCCAGGAGGTCCACAGATTTGGCATACCTTCTAGCCACAGACTTTCCTTACTGACACCTCTTTGACCATGGTCAACAGCCTTATCTGCAGGGCTAGGTTTGTTCATGTTCTTATTGAGTCCACCTCCAACACACCCCTTATCACAGTGTTGACATGTTTGGTTTCCACCATGTTAAGAAAAAAACTTTTTACATTAAGCAAAAGATAGTCAAAAGGTCTTCACCTCAATAGTTGTGCAAATAAAGCTGTATCTAAATGTGCTGTTGATGTGGCAAACTCTTGCATCTTTTTGACTTCTCAATCAGGGAAAGACTAAAGGTTGTCCCTGGCAAGAACTACATCCTGTTAAACAAAAAAACTGCATTACTACCACCTTACCTCTCCCTTTCACCAAATGTAAATGCTCAGAAAGCATAAATAAGCAGATATTTGCGAGTAAGGCCCTCATTGTAATTCGAATGGTAGCCCAGTCTCTAGCCTCCATTAATACTATGTATGGGTTGCCACACTCCAGCCACAGAAATTCAGGCAATTTACTAATGCTGTCTGGAGAGGCTGTGCCCATCATTACCATTGATGTTGCTGTGACTGTTTAAGTGGGAGGCACACTCCGTGCTGCAGGCCCACTAGTAGCATTTAATTTACAGGCTCTGGGCACATGTAGTGCACTGAACTGGGTATATATAAGTTAATTATGTCAATTGAGTACAAGCCAATTCTGCCATGTCTTAGGAAGAACACACTTTAGCACTAGTTAAATGTGCAGAATCCGAAGGTCAGCAAAAACAGAAGGTCTGAATGCAAAAATTAAGGGGAAATCATGCCAAAGGTGCCAGCTCTAACAGACATCTTCAAATGCCTCCATAAACCAAACATCCATAGCACTTGCACATGCAGGAGCTAACCAATACAGATATCCCAAACAATATGAAGCAGACAATCACTAACTTTCAGGAATCCGCATGCAGTATCAAAAAGATATGAAAGTACTCCCTCTGAACAAATGGTTGCACTTAGTCACATCATGGGGGTCTCATCAACAGTATCTAGAATACTTTGTGTCAGACATTTACCATAAAACTTTCATGTTTGTTTACTGCCTGACAAGGGGACACTATGAGACCCTGTCAAGAAAGGACTTAAAACCAAAATACAGCACAGAAATTCAAGCAGGCCACTGCACATTAGAACTTACTAACCAGCATGAATGCTTACAAGAACCCCATCAAGACGATATAGGTCATCATATTAACACCCACATCAAAAGAAATACCATTAAATAATCTTATACATTGAAATGCTTTCTAAAAAAAAAAAACACTTCACACTCCTTTATAAACCTTTTCAGACACTCAGGTCTTTGTGTCTGATGTTCTTTCTAAGAGATATGTCTTCAGACACCAAAGAACAGCTTTGAATACCCATGTAACCATCAGATATAGGATATCCATAGTTGAACCTTTATAAACCATAGCACACATCTACCAACCAGGGTCACTGACCAACATCCACACCACAATACTTCAGGTACATACGACACCCATGCATTCAAACACTCGGACATCCACACCTACCACCAGACACCACCATTCATATATTCCCACTGAGATACGTACTTCCAGAAACCCGTAATGACACCGAAATGAACACTTGCTGGTCAGAACCTTCAAATACATGCCATCAGATACTTGCACCAACCAGAATCATATCAGTCCATTACAACCCAATTACGCTCAAGCTCCGAGACGCAACACAAGGCACCCAGGGAACTGGCAACTCATAGGGATGCTGTCACATATGCATGTAATGGTAACATGTCCGTGGATATGAGGACACACCCCGCAAGGTAAGCTGTTGCCTCGTGAAAACATTTTTTTTTTTTTTAATCTCCCACAGCTCTTCACCCTCCCCTCTTGCACATTTACTCATTCATGCTTTCAGCTCATTACCTCTACCAGCTCTTGCTTAACCCTTACATTCTCCCTGCAGCCTGTCACTTATGTTTTTGCTGCATTCCCTCACACCTTTAGACTTCCATGTTGCTTCTCATTAATCAATTCCTTAGTCCTCTTGTCCCTTCTGTACCAGTCTATCCACTTATAATTCTGCAGCCCTCCCTGTCACTTGTGCCCCTACACCTTTCCTTTTCACCTGCCCTCCTGTACATCTTGCTCACCCTCTAATCTCTCCTCCAGCTCACACCTGCTCAGTGCCAAGAAACCCTTTGGGGTGATGGTGCACCACAAATCTACATAACACCCGTCATAGATCCTCCTTTCATTTCTTCTGCAACTCCCTTCATGTTTCGCTGCATCTCTCCCTGCCAAGTATCCAGCTCTCCCTCCACCCTCACATCTCTTGTAACTATGTAACTTCTCTTCATCTCGTTATCTGCCATCTTTATCTCACTGACTTTCTCTAGTTCAACGCTCTCAGCGTTTTGTAAAAGTAAATCTTTCAGTCAGGTGAAACAGATTGGTGAGCCAATTAGTTTATACATCACACAGAATAAAAAGAATTAACTGATAAGTGACGTGTACCTTGAGCGCACAAGATGCTCTGGCATGCAACAAGAAGCAAGTGAGGGGGGTGATTAAAAAAATAAAATATATGGCTATGTGTTAGTATTACATGTCGTTAAACTCCAGTTACCGGACATATAGCCTGCATCAGCCCTGCCAAGTACCACGCATTAAATGTATGTGTAATAAGGGTACAAGCCACGCCGCCTGGACAGCAGAGTATCCAATTAAAGCCATCTTGGCAAGAGAGAAGTGAGGTTACTATGCAAAGTATCTCGGGAGGGTAGAGACCCAAACACAGCATCATTTATTAGGAAGGGATGAGGGTGCAAAACAGAGGACACCTGGAGTGTGGGGCAACGGTGGATGGCAGGGCATTAAACACAGCATATTGGGAAGGGGGTACGAAAGAGCATCAGTAGGGCATAGAGTACCACCAGAACCCCTCGAGGAATGGAAGCATGGGTACCAGCCCCAGCCTCTGAGTGGGGGAAAGGATACCGAATCTGCTGGTTAAAGAGCAGAGCATCTCTTAAGGTGGAAAGGGGGGGGGGGGAGAATATTCTCTGCAAATGTTTTCCACATAACTAGGGCTCTGACATATTTGCCACATAAGAAATCTTCAGCTGCATAATCTGACCATTCTAACTAAAAAATTGGTTGTAGATCCAATGGATTAAATGTTACTAAAAAAATGTGGCTTGTGTTGCAGCAAAGAGGAGTCAAAGGTTGACTGGTCACCTCTCTCATTAATGCATTTGGGTGTTACACTGGTACCGAGGCAACATCTTTGCAAAGACTTAGTATGTGTACAAATGTCAAAATAATAAAGTAATCAGAAAATGTACTGCATTATGCTGCAGCCTTTTTTGCTGTATAATTTAGTCAGCACTGCAACAATGTCCTCTATTGCTTCATAATTCCAGTGGCCCCAAAGCAGGCAGTACATACTAAAAGTGTTTGTGCATGAAGCAGAGACAGTCAAGTTTGCGAACTTAGTTTGGTGCGCGTGCAAATCCTGCATTGTCGATTCCTGGTGAGTTGCTCTACTACTGATGAAAAAAGGCCAAAGGGTACCAATGGGTGAAGCGGACAGGCCTCAAGGGTCCTGTGACCTCAGTGACAGTCACTGTTGCTCTAGGATTTGCTGCTTCATAGGCCTACCTATAAAACTTTAGGTTGACTGTGGTGGACAGGCCTTCAAAGTTAATTGCCACTGCTAGGGTCCATCTGCCAGTGCTACGACACCAAGGCTTCTAGGGTATAGCATGAGAATGTGCTCCCTCAGGAGTGTGGTCATGTGGACTGGTCATGAAAGCTGAACCTGGTTCCCCAGTTCCAAATTCAGCAGCTCAAGCTATAGTGCCACATCCTCTCCCCCCACTAATCACCATACTGCCCCACTGAGGTGAACTCACACTGCCTTCAGCTACAACCCAATTGTGCCCCGCTAAAAACATCTGGATGTGACTCGATTCAAATTATGCACTTGACAAGAGTAATATGATGCAAAAACAGTTGGACAGAATGCAGAACAATGTCATACGTTCACGCCAGTTCAGAGATCTGGGCCTAAATCCATCGTTTTTTTGCTCACCATGCCATTCCAGTTTGAACCCAGCCATATGCAAATCAGTCTTGACCCTGTGCCTCATGGGAACAGTCCAGCCCGAACTACCAAGCCAGATCCTCCCTGGACTGGAACCAATCATCCTAGGACCGGTTTGCTCAAATGCTCCGCCCATCATTCCCTTTGGTATTGCAAGAGTAATATAATGCCTGAAAAAAAAGTAATGTCCTGGAAAAAGCAAACTCCTAAGGAATTCAAGATTAAGTAATGCATGTGAAAGGCAAATGGGAACATGGTTACCTTAACGCTTTTACACTCTTTCAGAATTAATGCGCGTTTTTGCCTGAAAAGTTAACATGACTACAGGACCTGGAAGGGACCCATTGCAATGTCCATTGCTTACATCCTTAAAAAACCTAAGCAGTAAGGTTTAAAAAGATCACATCCCTGATTGCAGAGCCATAGTACACATTTTATAAACTAAAATGAGGAAACAGCTGATAAGGATCACATTAAACGTTTTCCGCTCCATGCATCTACCAGGTATTGCAGCACCCCTAGGAATGGTGCACTTACCCGCCTGGAAAGAGCAATGTTGTGGAAAGACTAGAAAACAAAAGTAGCGCTTCGCCGGCAAACTCTAAAGTGGCACTAATGTGTGTAGGTTTGAAGAAAACCAAGCTTGTCACTTTGAGACCACTCGGTCTTGCTTTATTTAGCTATTTTTTGCATTTTGAACCTTTACTTCTGTCCCGAGACTGCACTTTGTAATAAAAAAAAGTCAGAAAAAAAAGGGCATTTACAGGAAACGTTTTTTGGCTTCATTTCATAGGGGAAAGGATGAAGGCAAGGAGAGGAAAGAGGATAGGAACAGTTTCTTGAAGTCACGGTTTTCAGCAGGTGAGGAGGAGCGAGACGGAGACAGAAAGAGGGAAGAAGTTTAAGTTTAAATCATTTCTAGAGCACACGTACACCTGACGGTTTCATGGCGCTGTGGTTCACTAAACTTCAGTGGGCAGTAACCAGGAGGCAGGAAAAGACTCATTGGGGAAATGCTTGTGAGAAAAGAAAGGTTTTTAATGCTTTCCGGAACAAAGAATATTGGGTCAGGGACCTGAGTTGAAACGGAAGTGAGTTCCAGAAGGTGGGGGCGATGGTGGAGAATTTTGAGCCTCCCCATTTTTTACGACGAAACCGGGGAACAGCCAACAGATGTTGGGAAGATGAACGTAATTCTCTGGCCAGGGTATAGGGCTTTATCTCGGAAGAGATAAAGGCAGGGGCAAAGCCTAACTGAGCCTGAAAAGTAATACAGCCCATCTTGAACAATGACCGTTCACGAATAGGGAGCCAATGCAGTGATTTCAAGAGTGGGGTAACATGATGTGACCTGGCCAACTTATAGACTAGTCGTGCGGCCTGGTTCTACACCAGTTGAAGCAGTCTAGTGTTTCGGGCATACCGCAGTATAATGCGTTGCCATAGTCTAATTTAGAGACTACCATAGCCAGTCCAATGAGTTTTAGGGCAGGGAGAGTGAAGAAGCGGGATACCTTGCGGATGGTGCGAAGAGAAAGGAAAGAAGAGGACACCACCGAACTCACCTGGGAGTGCAGAGTGAGTTGGTCATTAATTTTGAATCCAAGGGCTTTGACGGATGGAGAGGGAGAAGGAGGGGAACCCAAGAAAGGGGGCCAGAAAAAAAGAGGACCAGGGACTGGCACAGCCACCTGTCAAAACTAGTTCGGTTTTATCCGGGTTAAGTTTCAGGTGGTTGTGACTCATCCAGTCCCGGATAAAAATCATAATAGTTTGAAAGTTAGAAATGGAGTCAGAGGATGAAGAAAGATTAAATATAAGCTGGAGGTCATCCGCATAATTAAATACGGAGACCTCCATTTGTAGGAGGGTGAAAATAAGAGGGGCAATATAGAGGTTAAAAAGTAATGGAGAGAGGGAAGAACCCTGTGGAACCCCACTTGGAACCTTGCAGGACTCGGCCGAGAACTCGCCCAACCGCACTGCTTGGGTGCGGTCCCTAAGGAAGGAGGATAACCAGACCAGGGTTACTCCACCGATTCCAGCCGCCCCGACACGTGAAAGTAGGATGGAATGGTCCACCGTGTCGAAGGCGGCGGATAGGTCGAGGAGGAGCAGGGCCTGGGGGAGGTTGCTATCCATGCCTTCTCTAAGGTTGTCAAGCACGGATAGCGCCACAGACTCGGTGGAGTGAGCAGGCCGGAATCCGGCCTGACGGGGGGCTAAAACCTGGTTATCTTCCACAAACGAAGTGAGGGCTCTAGTTACATGCCGTTCCAGTACTTTCCCTAAGAAGGGAAGTAAGGAAATAGGTCGAAAGTTGGCGGGGGCAGAGGGATCAGCGCCAGATTTTTTTTAAGATGGGAAGAATGATAGCTGATTTAAGAATAGGGGGAACCACGCCCTGAGATAAAGAAGAGTTAAGGAAAGAGTGGGGGTAAGACACAAGTGGTGAAAATGAGCCTGAGGATGTGAGCAGGGCAAGGGTCTAAAGGGGAACCGGATTTAACCAAAGGTAGAAGGGAAAGAAAGGATTCTTCTGTTAGGGGGGGAAGTGAGTCAAAGCGAGCCTTTACGGCAGGGCTGGGGGATTAAGGAAAGACGACGACTGGGGAGGAATATTAGCTTTGATTTTTTCAATTTTGTCCAAAAAGTAAACATTCAGGGAATCGCATAGGGACTGTGACGGCAGGGGTTAAGAGTGGTTCTGTCAGCGTAGGCAAGATTGTGAACGATGGAGAATGTTTCTTTAGCCTGATTATCAGTGGCTAGGATTTTAGAAGAGAAATATTCCGTTTTGGTGGATAAAATAGTTTTTTTATATTTGGACAACAGGGAAGTGTACTGGGTTTTAAGGTTTGGAAGGTATTGACGTCTCCAGGCACGTTCGGCCTGTCGAACTGAGAGTTTTAGCGCCTTAAGGTCCCCAGTAAACCAGCGGTTGGAGTCGTTAAGCCGTTTGGAGGAGACTCGGCGGAGGGGAGCGATCGAGTCGCAACCTGACATGAGCCATGAGTTAATGGAGTCAGCTTGGGTTGTAAGCGGTAATCCGAGTAAGTCAGGGCAAAGGGGGAGGAGTGTGGAAACCACTAAGGATGTGTCAAGCCGGCCCCAAGAACGTGCCCAGATATTTTTGGGAAGAGGGGGCTTAGGGGTTAAATCAAGGGGTGAAGAAAAAGAAATCAAAGAATGATCAGACCAGGGACAGGGAGAAATAGAGAGTGAATTTATAGGACAGTTGAGGGACCAAATCTGGTCAAGAGTGTGTCCGAGAGTGTGAGTAGGGAGGTGAACATAGGAATTAAAATTAAGAGAACGAAGGGTGTCAGAAAATTCTTTGGACATGGCACATTCAGCTGGGTCGGAGGGCCAAAAATTAAAATCCCCTAGCACCATGATGGAAGAATTGTTAACCGCTAGGGTGGCCACCAGTTCTAGAAACCCAGGGAGAAAGGCTGGGGAGGGTTGGGGAGGACGATACATGAGTAGACAAGTGAGGGGGGTTTTGAGGGAGAGAGAGCGGACTACTAAGAAGTCCGACGTGCCAATAGAGGGGAAGGAGAGAGACTGGAAGAGAAGTTCCTTCCGAGCGATCAAAGCGACGCCCCTGCCCATTTTATCCGTGGAACGATCGGCTCGGAGGGCGTAGTAGGTGGTAGGGAGAGCCGCTAATAGGGAAGGGAGGGAACAGTCACGAAACCAGGTCTCAGTGAGAAATAAGAGGTCGGGTTTATGTAGATCTAAAAGAACGGAAAGCTCATGAGAGTGCTTAACGGCAGAACGTGTGTTGAGATAGTAGATAGCAAGAGAGGGACGTGTGGGTGCAGTAGGGAGCTCAGAACAGGAGGCGGGGGAGGGCAAAGGGGAAAAGGATGGGGGAGGGGAGGGTGGTAGGGACATGGGGGCAGCGAGTCCGAAGAAGAGGAAGTAGATGAAAGATGGCGGGGCGGTGACCGTGGCAGAGCAGGAGAAGTAGACACTGCACTTGCCTTCTCTTGGCAAGAAGGAAAAGACAGTCCTTTCCTTCTCAGCAACCGTCACCCGGCCCTGGACCGCCACGGACAGCTGATGCTTATCTGTAGGCCTGGGATGCATTTTTAAAATGTAAAGTAAGGCAACGGACAAAAGGGATAGAGAAACTCAGGCAACCACGGGTAGAAAAGGTTAGAAAGCCAATACCAATAACTGCGGAAACAGTGCAATCAATGGAAAAACATCAAAAAAAGACTTATGAAAGGCTGCAGCACTGAACTTACCAGTGAAGATTAATGCGAATGTCAAAGCTCACAGCAGTCTAGGGAACGTCTGCACTCCGGTGTCTCCTCTCGTGTTTAGTCCACGTTTTAAACTTAAACTCGTTAGAAATACATGCTTCTGAACAAGGATTGACATGGGCTGTTCTTTTGAAGTGTGTGAACCCAAGCAGACTGAGTTCATGTGTGTTTTCAATTGCACATGCTGCCTCTTATGTGGTGGTGAGTTATTACAACTCCTACAAGCAGACGTGCAGCGTTATTTTACCAGTGCATGCAGGGTCCAGCAATAAGGGCATCGTTTTCATAGAATACAGAGTAAAAAGATTTATAAACCGTGAAAAATGAAATTTACTTTTTTGGTCACACATGCCTGACAGTGGATTTATAACAAAATAAACAGTGTGCATTATCAAAATGAAATGCAATGAACTGGTTTGCAAAAGGAGTTAGAAAGGTGGGGCCGGAATCGGACGCGCCGATAATATGGCGGTCCTGCCGGCCCCCAACGATTCAACGGAGGTTGGCCTGTCACGCCCAGTAGTGACGCGACAAGCTCACCATCCACCCAATGGGCGAACCAGGTCGTGGCCCGAAGTGGAAATAATCACTTCCGGGTCACGCGAGTCGCTTGCTCCCGCCCCCTCTGAGGGGAGAGTACTCGCCCTGAATAAAAGGCTGGGGAGCAGAGGAATCATCCTCTTTGCGCTCCCCATCCTTGTTGTGCGATCTCATTAGGTCGTAGTGTTAATATTTGTTGATTATTTTGCAGGTTCTCTTGCCCGCCCGGAGAAGGATCGTGTCGCAGGATTGTGAGCCCGGGAAGATAAGAGCGCGCGTCCTGAATCCTGTGGTGGAAGCGGGAACAGCGTGCATTCAAGGTGCCTGGGGTCGGGACTGTACCGCGTAGTGGGCTACGATTGCGGTGAACAGGTGCTGGACGTCGGTGTGGAGCAGGGCGAGAAGCAGGCAACTCAGGTACTCGTGCAGTATGGCGATAAGCGCTCACCCGCTCGTTTGGATCGGAGCTCTATTATCGGAGATTGGCTTTGAGTGGCAGCGCTTTCGGAGGCCTTGAAAACCAGGTGGGAGGGGGCAGGGATAAAGTCGGTTTGTGCCCCCAGCGCGCGTTAGCGTGTATAGAGAGACGCTGGGCCCTGCGTGTATCCAGCGTGTAGAGAGCGACACTGGGCAGTTTGACCAGAGTCTACCGAGCATATTAGAAGTTTCCAGTATACTAGGAAATGTTGAAAAAGTGATTGCATGACAAGAGTATTAAGGCTCGTTTTAAAGGCACGTGTAGTAAAATAGACCAATTGCAATTTTAAGGTTGTGGTTTGTGTTTCAACACTGATGGGCCATTTGTATTAGTGTATTCTCTGGAGGACTGATTTTAGTAGTGATTAATTACACCTGTTCATTTCAAACACGGGGATGAAGCAGGGCCTTAATTACAAGGGTTGTTTTTTCAATTTAAAACTTGTTGGGAGGCAATTGAGAACTAACCCCGGGCGAAGCACTACGCTTCGCCCACGTAGTGTACATAGCGCTGCCTGCTTCGCACTTTCCGAAGTAGGCGAAGCAGGGCAGCGCTACGCACACGCCGAGGGCGAAGCGTAGCTGCTTGCCACCCGCCACCCACCTCCCGCCTGCCCTCCTTTTAATATTATAAGCATTGAAAAATAAATTAAAGTAAGTCGACTTACCCGTAAGCGCGGCGTCTCCGGGGCTCCCTCTTTCTGTTTCTAATTTCTTCTGGCAAATGCACATGCGCGGACACCCGCGCATGCGCATTTCTCGCGAGAAATGCGCATGCGCGGGCGTCCGCGCATGCGCATTTGCCAGAAGAAATTAGAAACAGAAAGAGGGAGCCCCGGAGACGCCGCGCTTACGGGTAAGTCGACTTACTTTAATTTATTTTTCATTGCTTATATTATTTAAAAGAAGGGCGGGCGGGAGGTGGGTGGCACGTAGTGGGGCTACGCGAAGCGCGTAGTGTGCGTAGATTTGGGCACACTACGTGCTGCTTCACGTAGCCCCACTACGCCCACTACGCCGACCCTTATTGAGAACAAACAGGTGTGCAAGCAACAGCTGAATTCGGGATTGCGTTGAACACTTGCGCTGCGCAAAATCAATATACAGTTTAAATAGCATCAAGCTGGTAATTTTTCTAGGACTAGCGGAGTGTGTGGACTGCTTTCAAACATCTATTGCATATATACTGCAGTAATATGGTGCTGAGGAATTAAGTGTACCAGGGGAGCGTTCTTAAGTTGGTATCAGGAAGGTGGCTGTCTCTAAGCTAGCATTGTACACGTGTCGTACTTTGATATTCGGAACCGCGTAGGGGACAGGGCCCTACCTCTGTCTATCTTGGTATTAGCGAACCGCAAATGGTAAATGCGGCACGTACGAGTGTTTTATGTGCCGTTCTAGCTATGAATGCACTGTGTACACGTTATTCTGCTCAACTACGCGGGTTCCATTTTGGAAGCAGTGGCCATCTTGTCATTGCCCTCACATAGGCTATGATGGAGTTAATACGGGCCTCACAGTACATGGGCTTTCCCTCTGACTTCTCTGTGACCTGGGCAGCTGGCTCTGCTGCCCCGGGTCAAACCGGTCTCACGAGCTCCCCTTCCTCCGTCCACCTGTGATTCGTATCAGGGCTTGACCCGTCATAAAACCCTTTCATTCTACACAATCCCCCGGCTAATCTCTTCCACACCTGCTTGTTCTTGCTTTATGACTTGTTTCCCAAAACAGGAGATGCTCATGTTTATTGGGGGGTCTATTTACTTCAAACGTGGGATCTGAATCTTACTGTGTAAATCATTGTGGGCTGGCCGAACTGGAATGTGGGATGGTCATCATGACTCTGCCTTTTCTTTGTAATGTACACTTGTATATTGCCGTATCATAAAACCTGGGAATGTATGCTTGAGGCAAGGAAAAGCGTATTTAAGATGAAGTCCGTTCCTATGATTTTCAGCAGTCTCCTGAGAACATACACGCTGTTGTACTTCTAGGATACCTGTCATTGGTCTGCAGCCAATAAACGATTCTTTGACTTCACCCAGAAGACTCTGTGTTTCTGTAGGTCCGGAACAGGGTGAAACCCAGAAGTCATAGGGTGTGTGCCCCTGCACCGCTGGGACTAAAATACCCAGTACTTCAATTTGGCGTCCAACTCGGGCCGATTTCAGCGGTACCAGTCCAAGCCAGAGGTTCGTGAGGAGCTTCGTGTGGAAATTCCGGAGGAAGGCCGCCACTTCATCGACCCCTGCATGTCGACGTGGTCCGAAAGTCTTTTCTGCGAGGTTCTCCGCGTCCCGACGGCTACGAAGGACTGCTGCCCTGATTAATCGACCTGTTTTGGACCCTTGACGAGTTTGAGAGAGCGAAACAATCGAGAGAGTCTTCTGGTGACGTCATCGATCAGCAATATTCAGTTAAGTATAAGTGGAGCGTCTCCCATTTGTTTTGGTATCCCTCGGGATCGTTTGGTTTGATTTGGTAATTGGTGATTTGGTGTTTGCAAACCCCAAAGCCAGAGGACTCGTGTATTCACGAGAATATCGTAATCGATAATCCTCTGACGTTTGGATCTAGACTAGTGAGCGAAGATGCCTGGTTCTGGACTATTTGGTAGGTTATTCTGTTTGGGTTGTGGAAAAGATTTCCAGCTAGAGGAATCATGTCCGGTTTCTCCGGTTGGAACTCCAACTTATGAGCTCTATGTGAAACATGGCGTAGGCCCCATTGCATATAACGAAGTGTGGATCCACTACACCAGGAAAGACGGTGTTTTAAAATGGCCCCAAAATGGTAGTTTTGATACCGATATTTTAGATAATCTGGAAATTAAATTGTTTAAGAAGAAAGCCCGGCCGGCGATGTTTGACTCTTTCCGCTTATGGCGAAAGGAAGCCAAACAGAAGGAAATTAAGCTAGCGAAAAAGAATAAGAGAGAGAGAGGTATGTCAGTAATGCAAGCAGCTGTACAATTTAAAGACAATGAAGAGGAGCAAATGAATGAGCAATTGCACAGGCAGCGTAAGTTAGGGATTGACAAATGTTACCCAGCTTTGCCACATTCTAAGCAGGATGAGTTAGAAGAAAAGGAGAAAGATCCCCCGATGTCACATTTGTTGAGTTCGCCACCCCCGTATGCTCAAACTGCCACGGCGCCTCCCCAGCTTGTAAATATGCCACCTCCAGTGCATATACTGCAAGCCTTGCCGCAACCGCCAGTTGCTTTGCAACCAGTTCCTATTCCTGTAGCGCAGTCCTCTCAAGCGCCTCCGGTAGTGCTTCCAACTGCCCCCGCACTTCCTGCGACTTTGCTTAATCCAGTAACTGCCTCCCCTAACACTCTTCCTTCTACCACTCCAGTACCTGTCTCTACATCCTCTTTTCTTCCCTCTGTTTTTCTCCCTGTTCTCGCCTCAGCTTCTCCTTCAGCGCGACAGCGTTTAGCTAATGTGGTTACTACATTAATGTCGCCTCTCTTTGGGTCATCTGGTGCAACTCCTGGTGTACAGCGTAAGCAGTTGCGCAGCCAATTGCCTAACCCCGATGAGAAAAAGGTAATAGATCACATGGCGCGTAGATGGATCGTTTTTCCTTCACTGTATGATGTGGAATCGGTTGTTAACACTTTCCATCAGTGGGATGCCCCAAAACAGAGATATGTGTTTGAGTAAATGTGCGAAATTCTCTGTGAAGAATTGGAGGATAGTGGTAGAAATCCGAACCCGCAGGAATTGTGTAGAGTGAGGTTCGATTTTGGAACTGGTATAATTGTGGACCGCGAAGTAGATAAAGCAGTTGCGGTTGTATTGTCCTTAAAGAATGACGATTGCCAACAGTCATTGTTTGAACAAGAGGTCCTTGTGGGGAAAAAGGCAAAAGCGCGACAATACCCTATGAGAGAAGTTCCCCCAGTATGGAAGGAAGCAGTTGCAGCTGTCGGCAACAACCCCGCTGTGCCAGCGCATTTCCAACGTGTTTGGGTGCATGTTCCATGGAAGCGCTCTGAGGTGTTAGCACTTAAGCAGACATTGCCTGATCCCCGTAAAAACCCAGCAGGTTATTATAAAGAATTGTCACAGACGGCAGGGTCATGCATTATGAATCTGGCCGACATAGACATGTTGTTTGGTAATGTTGTTCCACAGCCTCTATGGGGATCAATTCGTAATGTAGATCACAATGCAGAACTAGGGGATACATGGGCTAACATTGTCGCTGCTGATGCTAGACAAACGGGTGGTGCGAAACCAGAACCTTTAGTAGCTGAATTGCCTGGTAGAATCATCACGTATATGAAGACACTAATGCCTGCGATGCGCGTAAATTGGGACAAGTTATCTGCATGTAAGCAGAAGAAAGATGAGACAGTGTCAGACTTCTTTACTAGGTTTGAGGAAACGTTTATTGACCACAGTGGACAAGATATGAGTACTGAGGGTGGACAACGGTTGTTTGTGGATAAGTTTGTGCAGAATTTACTTCCTGACCTGTGTAAAAAGTTGAAAGATTCAGAAAGTTCTTGGGCCGTTTCCTCTTCAGCGCAAATACTGGCTACTGCACAGTATTATGAAAACAGAGATAAAGACGAGAAAGATAGGACAGAAAAGAAAACGAAGGAATTAAAGACAAAGGTCCTTTTACAGCAGGCCTATCCACCACGTGGAGGTCAGAATAATTATAGGCAACCCCAAGGTGTTTATCACCAACCCCAACAATTTCAGAACAATCAGCAAATGAATGGGTATTATCACCCACGTGTCCCTGTAGGTCCCAACCAATGTTCATACTGCAAAGAGGAAGGTCATTTTAAATATAGTTGCCCTAAATTAATGCAACGGAACGGTAATCCGTATGGCGCCAGAGGTAGAGGTGGTCAGCAAGCTCCTAGAGGCAGAGGGCGTGGAAGTGTTCCCCAAAACGCGCGTCCTCTTCCGCCCCAAAGCGCCATTAATAGTTTTGATCAGCAAGCTAACGCGACTGGTAATACGGCACAGTATTACAATAATGATTATTATGTGGAGGATGTCGATGCAGAAAGTAATGATTACTAGGACAGCCATAGACAAAGAGAGGGAGTTGTTTCAGTGCCAGTGGATCAGAGTGGACCGTATGTTGAGGTGACTACAGCAAATGTAACGGAGCCTTTTCTGCTAGACACTGGTGCTGCAAAGAGTTCAATCATGCATTCAAAACTCCCTGGCGCACCTTTGTCTGGCGATATAAATGTTTCAGTGGGTTTTTCTGGCGCCCCAGTTAGGAACCCGATTTCCAGTCCCATGTCACTTTCTGTTGGACCTTGCGAGCTGAAAGCGCCCCTGATCCTGACAACTGGTTGTGGTGAGAATTTGCTGGGATTAGATTTGTTGAAAAGATTGCACGCTACACTGTATTGTTCTCCTTCGGGAGTACAACTTACATTAGGCAAGAAAGTGGTTTCCCCAATGTATTTGTCTAAAAACACGATGCCACCTGAATTGTCATCCCTTCCGGATGCCCTTTGGGCTACTGGTCCCAATGATGTGGGCCTCTTGGAGATACCGCCATATGTGGTGACTCTAAAGGCTAATGTCAGACTGCCACGTATTCCCCAGTACAAGATCTCTAATGAAGGGCAGAAAGCATTGTTAGACATTGTCAGCGATTTGATTAATAAGGGTGTGATTGAGGAGACAAGAGGCAACGTTTGCAATAGTCCGATTTTACCTGTCTTAAAACGAACGGACCCTTCACAGCCACCTGTTTACAGATTTGTGATTGATCTTAGAGAGGTTAATAAGATTGTTGTGCCTCAGTTTCCGGTTGTCCCCGATATAACTGCCTTGTTAACAATGATTCCAGCCTCTGCTGCATGGTTTTCAGTGATTGATTTAAAGAATGCTTTCTTTAGTATCCCAATTGCAGAAGAGAGCAGAGACATCTTTGGTTTTAGTCTGGGAGGCCGAAGCTTCCGCTTCAAACGCGCTCCCCAAGGCTACTGCGAGAGTCCATCCATATACAGTCAAGCTTTGAAAGCGCAGCTTGATGCACTTGTTTTACCTAGTGGCGCTATCCTGATCCAGTACGTGGACGATTTACTGATCGCCGCGGATACTGATAAGATCTGTAAAGAAGCCACATTGTCACTGTTGCGCCATTTATCCGCATTCCATCACAAAGTGTCTCTCTCTAAGCTGCAATATTGTCGACAAGAAGTGACCTACTTAGGTCATCTCTTATCGAAGGAGGGAAGGAGACTGACCCCAGAAAGAATTCAAGCCATTGCACAGTTGAGTGTGCCAAAAACACAGAGAGAAGTGCGTGCTTTCTTGGGCATCACTTCATACTGTAGGCATTGGATCCCTAGTTTTTCTTTATTGGCAAAACCTTTGTTAGCCTTAACATGCAAAGACACACCGAATCCTATCCCATGGTCTGAAGAGTGCCAGAAAAGTTGTGGAATTACGCAATGCGTTGTGTTCAGCTCCTGTGTTGGGCACTCCTGACTATAGCAAGCCTTTTACATTGTATGTTCACGAGAAAGATGGATGTGCGTTGTCAGTGTTAACACAGCCTTTTGGCGACAGACCGCGCCCATGCGCATATTTTTCATCCACCTTGGACCCTGTAGCGAGGGCATTGCCAAGCTGTCTGAGAGCGACAGCTGCTGCAGCGATGTCTATCCGACAATCTGCTGGTCTGGTAATGGACAACACATTGATTGTCATGGTTCCACACGCTGTAGACACATTATTAAATAGGACCAAGACACAACACTTGACTAGTGCGCGGCTATCAGGTTATGAACTTACACTGTTAGCTAATCACATACACATAAAGAGATGCAATACGCTGAATCCAGCCACGTTATTGCCGATTCCAGCAGACTCAGATGAGATTGAGCAACATGACTGTCTGTTCAGAACGGAAGAAGAGACGAAAGGGAGAGTGGATCTCAAAGATACTCCCCTGACTGAGTGTGATGGCACTTTATGGGTAGATGGGTCATGTTTCAAGCTCCCTAATGGTGACACGACTGCTGCATATGCTATCACGACTTTGCACACGGTCGTGGAAACTGCACGAGTGCCACATAATTCGGCCCAAGCAGCAGAATTAATCGCCCTCACGAGAGCATGCGTGTTGTCTGAAGGAATGAGAGTGAACATATACACAGATAGCCAGTACGCCTTTGGCGTGGCTCATAATTTTGGGCGACTGTGGAAAGAGCGTGGGTTCCTGACGTCGCATGGAGCTAAAATTCAGAATGGCAAGTTGGTGAATGATCTCCTTGAGTCACTGACCCTACCTTTGCAAGTTGCGATCATGAAATGCAGTGCGCACAGGAAAGTCACAGATGTTGGACGTGGGAATGCGTTTGCTGATGAGACCGCGAGAGAAACCGCACAGAATGTGAAGACTAGAATGTATGTTGCAGGCCCCGCAAGATGGGTTAATGATGTGGGAATATGTGAGAACACAATAGAGAGTGTGAAGTCGCTTCAGGCTGAAGCTACGGAAGACGAGTTAAGCAAGTGGAGAGAGAGTACGGGTAAGTTGGATGAGAATGGTTGTTGGATTGATCTGACAGAACATAAGCGATGGTTGTTGCCTGATGCATATGTGCTTCCAGTGGTTACTATGGCACATGGAATGGCACATATCAGTACGAAAGGTATCTGTAAGTTGTTGGCTCCAGTATGGCAGAATGCTGGGATTCCCAAGTGTGCAGAGAATGTGGTCAAGAATTGTATAGTATGCTTGAAGTACAACCCTGGTAGGGGAACCCCAACTCCGGCTGGTCACTTTGCACCCCCATCATGTCCATTTGAAGTTTTGCAGCTGGACTTTATTCACATGGAAAGATGCAACAACCTGAAATATGTATTGGTGGTTGTTTGTGCTTTTTCCAAATGGGTAGAGGCTTATCCTCTGAAAGATAACACTGCCCTATCCACAGCCAAAGCCCTTGTGAAGAAGTTTTTCCCTAGGTTTGGGATGCCAAGAATGGTGTGGTGTGATAATGGAAGTGAGTTCGTGGGTAAAGTGATGAAGAATGTATGTGAAGGTTTAGGCATAAGGCAGAAATTCCATGCTGCAAATCACCCCCAATCAGCTGGATTAGTAGAACGCTACAATGGAGCCTTAAAGCTCAAGTTAGCCAAAATTCAGGCGAGCACTGGTCTTAAATGGCCTGACGCTCTGCCTTTAGCACTCTTGTCCACCAGAATGACGATACACTCACGAGTGGGACTTAGTCCTTATGAAGTAGTCTTTGGCCGCCCGGCCAACGTATGGGGTGTACCAAGGCCTACGAAGTTCAGCGAAATTGAGCATCCAGTACTGCTCGATTACCTGTATGATTTGACTGTTAAACTGCGTGTTTTGCACCAACAGGTACATGATACTCTTCCCCAAGCCTCTGGACCTCCTGGACACCCCATCAACCCTGGCTCGTGGGTCCTGGTCCGGAATTTCCAGCGCAAGGGCAACGACGAGCCTCGCTGGATCGGCCCTCATCTTGTTCTTCTTTCGACAAGATCAGCAGTGCGAGTGAAAGGGAAGAAGCACTGGATTCATGGTACTCACTGCAAGGTAGTTCCCTTGCCTCTGCCATATGACCAGTGGGTCAAGGAGGGTATCGCCGACTCAGAGACAGACATTGTACCTCGCTTTGTACCATTCAGTGACGCACGCTTAAGAGACACAGCTTCAGTCCAAGAAAGTGACAATATTCTGCAGGAAGCTGTGCCGCCATCAAATCGACTGGACACCACTGAGCCTGAACTTTTGTTTCAAGACCAAACAGCACCTGGCCGTCTCCGCTATAATTTGAGACCTAGGCCCATAGACAAATAAAGATTTCCTCATTATTTCCCTTTTGACATTTTTTGCTCTCCCATCTGAAGGACTTTCTTGATTTTTGTTTTTCGAACCACCATCCGGGTTCTGCCGCAGGGTCGCGGTGCCAAGACTTTGGGGTACAGGCCGAAGACGCTAGGTCAACGGTTCTGGTTGGTCTAGGGCGTTTCCCTGGACTGACAGGCGTACTCCTTAGCAGAAGAAACTCATCCACCGCGAGCGGCCCGAGTAGAGGATGGAGTTTTGTAAGATGGAGAGACCGATTGAGGAAATGAACTTTCAAACAAGAATGTGTAGAATTATAAAAAGTAAATGTTTTGTCTTTTTGTGCTTTTTTACACTGTGTAGTATCATGATGTTTATTGTAGGATGTGTGCTTTTCTCTGCTCAAAAACCCATTGCACCCACTCAACAGCCTATATCTCTTTCTACTGCCTCCTCTCACTCTTTTCACCCTTTGCCTGAGCACGAACAGACCAGACGATCAGAGTTCGTAAATAACTCGTTTATCCAACTCTTGCACCAGCACCAACTGGTAATGAATACGACCAATTGCTGGGTCTGTGGGTTAATGCCACATACCATTAACAAGGGTATTCCCTACCTGGTGCTACCGTACAGTTACAATGGATCGTCATGGGCATTCCTACAGTTACAATGGATCGTCATGGGCATTCCAAACCATGTTTCTCTACGCTCTAGATACATACTCCCCTCGCCCACCGCGTTCTATCAGACCCATCACCAATAATAAGGCTTTGATGAAAGGAGTTGCCGATATGAGTAGAGATATTGATGCATACTCATCCATTCCTAAAGAAGAGCTGAGACCTTATGTAGGATGGAACGCGACGGGGTATAGTATTAGTCTGGGTGAAAGACAGCGAAAAACCTCATCTCCAATCTGGGTCGTACCCCACATGGGTCGGTTCTGCTTACAGGGTAATGGTCAGAATCCAAGGGCTCAACTGGGAAGGAGTGACTGTACTGAAACGTACACTTTCCCGTCACAGTTTTCCCCTGCGTTTTTGGCTGCTAAGGGCACATATTTCATCTGTAATGATAGAGCATATACATGGTTGCCCCCTGATTTCTCGGGCACATGTTATATTGCGAACTTGCTACCGCCGACATTTACTGCCGCCTCCGACTATCACAAGACCAGAGTTGTGAGAGGTGTGATTAGTAAGGAGGACACTGCCGGTCAGGAAGCAGGAGACTTCTTCTTGGGTTTCCTGCCGTTTTGGGGACCTATGGTCAATAGTAGGAACCTGAGACAGCTGACTCGTGTGGTTGAATCCACCGTCAATGTAACGGCTGGTGCCCTTAGTAATTTGACAGCTGAGCTCCAAGCGGATCGCCTTATGACTTTGCAGAACCGCATGGTTCTAGACGTTATTCTTGCAGACCGCGGTGGGGTATGCAAGGTCATCCAATCCAGTTGCTGCATTTTCATACCAGATAATGCTCCAACAGTGTATCAAGCCATCTCCAAACTCCATAAAATATCTGAAGCCATACACGTGGATAAGGGAGATTGGTCACTGATGGGATGGTTCTGGGAAATGATATCTGCCTGGGGTTGGAAAGTTCTGATGGTCATTGGAATGATCTTAGCCATTCTTTTCCTGTTCTGTCTATGCATACAGTGTGCTCCTACGATATGTGGCCTCTGTGCTACCTTATGTGTAAGGAAACCTGTATCGAGGGACGAGCTAAGTAATAGGATGATGCTACAGCAACATCTCCATGACTTCGTGGACATTGACCTAGACTCGGATTAAGATGAGTATAGTGATTGCCTATGTAAGGGCAAAAGGAGGGTCTGTCGTACTTTGATATTCGGAACCGCGTAGGGGACAGGGCCCTACCTCTGTCTATCTTGGTATTAGCGAACCGCAAATGGTAAATGCGGCACGTACGAGTGTTTTATGTGCCGTTCTAGCTATGAATGCACTGTGTACACGTTATTCTGCTCAACTACGCGGGTTCCATTTTGGAAGCAGTGGCCATCTTGTCATTGCCCTCACATAGGCTATGATGGAGTTAATACGGGCCTCACAGTACATGGGCTTTCCCTCTGACTTCTCTGTGACCTGGGCAGCTGGCTCTGCTGCCCCGGGTCAAACCGGTCTCACGAGCTCCCCTTCCTCCGTCCACCTGTGATTCGTATCAGGGCTTGACCCGTCATAAAACCCTTTCATTCTACACAATCCCCCAGCTAATCTCTTCCACACCTGCTTGTTCTTGCTTTATGACTTGTTTCCCAAAACAGGAGATGCTCATGTTTATTGGGGGGTCTATTTACTTCAAACGTGGGATCTGAATCTTACTGTGTAAATCATTGTGGGCTGGCCGAACTGGAATGTGGGATGGTCATCATGACTCTGCCTTTTCTTTGTAATGTACACTTGTATATTGCCGTATCATAAAACCTGGGAATGTATGCTTGAGGCAAGGAAAAGCGTATTTAAGATGAAGTCCGTTCCTATGATTTTCAGCAGTCTCCTGAGAACATACACGCTGTTGTACTTCTAGGATACCTGTCATTGGTCTGCAGCCAATAAACGATTCTTTGACTTCACCCAGAAGACTCTGTGTTTCTGTAGGTCCGGAACAGGGTGAAACCCAGAAGTCATAGGGTGTGTGCCCCTGCACCGCTGGGACTAAAATACCCAGTACTTCACACGCGTCGTTAGTCTAAGGCCATAGCATTTGGTACATAAGGGACCATGGCAGGTAAGATGAAGCAGGGCAACAAGCGCTCTCGCATGGAGTTCATGATGGGAGACAATGATGCGAAAAATGGTTAGCATGGACAAGAAATGGAAGAAAGTGGATAGATTGGGGAGAAATTTGGAGGATCCAAAGCAGAGGGTTAAGGGTCAAGAAGGACCGTAGAAAGACCCAGGCGCACCATAGTACCCCCCAAGCCCAGAGGGGAATTGGATCCACTCCAAAAGCAGGTTTGGCCAAAGAAAGGGTGGTTTAAACCTAAAGCAACGGCACCGGTATTTCAACCTCCTAGTGGATGAAAAAGCAGGCATGTTGGCAGACAAGGCCAGGCAAGCTTGCATGCCTAGGCTTCAAAATGGCCACCAGCCACATGGCCAGGCCCGACAACATCAGAAAGGCCACCCCAAAAAAAACACACTTCCAACTCAATTCAATGCCATCCATGCCCTAAATGATGCTTGAAAATGAAATACATTAAAAAAACACCAAAGGAACAGTTGCTTCATCATGCACACACCCATGAGGCCATGCCCATGACTAGCTTGGGCCTACTACTGACTACTACTACACACATTTTTTTTTTAAAGGAATGATAGTTTCCAAAAATAAATTGTATTTACAACAACTGCAATGCCCACAATCAAACAGACACAACAACCACTTACTTGTAAAATATCCTATTAAAAAAATCCTCAAATCCAATTGCAATGATGCAGCAGACAAAAAGTGATCTTTCCAGCTCAAAATCCAAAGGCAGAATGAGCAGGAGATTAACAAAGCACTGGGAGGAGCCTGCTGGACAGGAACAGGAAGTTGTAGATTCTGTGTAACTTCCTCCCTCTACCCACCTTTTTAAAAAAGGACTCCTTGCACAAAAAAAGGACCGCCAAATGTCAATCTGAGGAGTTGTTTTCATCCAAAAATCATCATTTGCAGAAGGTTTCATGCTGCGAGCGGATATTCTTCTCCAAATTGAAAATTGTACATGCTAGAGTTTCACATTACTTCCGCCAGATGTCGATGGCGTGTCGAAAATGACATGATCGCGTTCTCTCGCTCCCTGTCGTGTTGGATAGGACGTGTTCGGGGTCTCTCCTTTTCGCGTTCGATTATACGTGCCCGCGTCCTCACGCTCGCGGTGTAGAAGGACGTGTTCGAGATCAATCTTCTCATACTCGCGCGACGAATGAGATGATCGCGCGACAATGCGAGCGCGAACTGTTGCGAGACATGGCTACCAACAATCCAATATCTCGTGGAGAACGCGACCGGGTCGGGAAAACTTAGCGAACGTGGGGATTCAGGTAAGGCGATCGCGCGCATGCGAGAATGTATTTTTGTTTACCGCGCGAGCAAGAAACAAATCATCACTAAGCTGCGGAATGAAACAATTTTGACATTTTCGCGCTTTCCACGGGACGCGAAAATGCCAAATTATCGCAATTTCCGTGAACGGAATTTTGGCCCAGGCCTATTCAATACCACCATCTTGCTGCACTTGTTAACATTTTGGACTAATCATCTCATTGAGAGGCACATTACATAACTTGTGCTTTATGGGTACACATCCTCCAACTTTGATACTGTGTTTAAAATTCTTAATTAGAACTACTTAATCCGTAAATACTTTAGGATATTTTGAAATCCAATGAAAATTTCCTTTGAAATTACACCCCCCAATGTCACAAGATTCCTCAAGAATGACAGGTGGTTTCTCTGCCAGGTCTTAGAATACCAAAGTCAGATTGGGGCCACCATGCCATCCTCATCACCAGTGTGGCAAAGATAGTACAGAGTAGCCCATCTTCGTCGTAGGTTCTTCTTTGACAATATCCAGAACATGGAAAGAAGGCATCCACAAGTTACATACAGAAAGAGCCCAAGGGCTGACCACTGATCACCGTCTCACCCGCCTGCTCCACCCTCGCCACTCTGCCAATGCTCTAGAACACAACTCCTCCACAGTCAACTGCACACACCAACTATACCACAAGCTCCTTTTTAATGGTCGATAAACCCTGGCAGATTGGCTCCAATTGAGCATCCAAGGCAACAACAAGAAGACTGAAAGATGATCAATAGAGCTTCCACGTCATTCTCTATTTCGGTAATATACCCTACAAGAAGTGCAATACAAAGCACACCTGCTTCATTTCTGTGCATAGCTTTTTTTGCCATGTTCCGGGACATCTAGTAGAGGTGTCTTTATATCTATCTATATTTATGGAATGCTCCAATGTCATAGCTAGCTGAGACTTGCTAAACACAATGTAATAGATACGCTAAAAGCGCGAGACAGGCTCAAGCTTGAAGCCCGGCCAGGCTCGGCTCAAGGTTCCAACAGGACCTTGAGCTAAGCATTGGCTTCTGCCTGCCATCCTCCCACTGCACAGGATGAGGTGTTACGATCAGAGCAGCTGAACTGGAGAACCAAATTTGAGTGTCCGCATCGGCTTACCATCCTGTGAATGTGGGACATTCACTTAATCTAATCACACCAGTAAACAATGCAGGTCATCTTGTGTAATGTAACCGGTACTCATTTAAAGCGCTACAATACCTTCCGGTTGAGTTTGCGCTTTAGTTCAGACTGTAGAAAAACACACTGAAAGGTAAAAATAAAGACCTAACATAAGGAAAGGCAAATAGATACCCATTTACTGGATGATTTGTGCAAAGCGAAGCCAGAAAACCTGAATAAACCATGGCGTCCCCGCTTAAATGGTGGGATCTTAGGCAAATTTTTAATGTCCCCAAAACTTTACTTCATTATCGGCAATCAAAGCCCAAATATGAGGGTTCAGACTGCCAGTGGTAGAAAACAATCACTTTAAACAAGTACTCTTCACACATGAACTGCGAGGTCCATGGTGTGAGCTACATCTTCCCTATGGGAATAAGCTATGGTGTTTTTCAAAGATGAGGAAGGGGTCAGTGAGGAGGAGAGTGCAAAGAAAAATAAAACTATCTCCAGGGGTCCAAGTAGACTTTATTCAGCAGGCCTCCGGGATGAAGTTTAAAGAGAGGACTAGGGATTAAGCAAATATACCCTTACTAATGGTCAACATGTTTCTGCCCATATATGGTCCCCTAAAAGTTCTGGGGCATTCATCAGGACCTTCAAAGTTGTGTGGTCACTCTGCATAGGCTTGCGATAGTGAGGAAAATATGAAAAAATATATATACACTGGCCACCACGCGATCAAAGCGGCAAGGATTACGAGGACCCATATTATTCAGAGAGCACAGTCTTTCCAATGATCAGAGAAATGGAGTCCACTCTCGAACCACTTGGTACGTCTTGTGGTGCCCAACTTTTTGGTCGGTGCAGATTCCAAATAGATGTTCCAGCAAGATCCATGCAAATGTACAGCCCATGGAACATACTCTTGCCACAAAGTAGCACTTAGCTTTACTTTGCATTATTTATTTAAAGTTTTATATAACGCGAACTTGACCCAAGAGCGTTATCAGAGCGCTTTACATTTAGGATCGTTGCATTAAAAGTTACATCAGATACAGGAGCGTAGTAAGGTACAGTACACAAACAATGTTTCAAGAATTCATAGGAGGGAGGGGAAGAAGGAGTAATAGCGGGGAGACTAGGAGGAACTGTGCCCATTGTCCGGCTGGGTAGGCGACGGTCAAGGGGGAAACCAGGGCCAATCTCCTAATTTGCTGTCTAGCAGCTCCACCAGGCATCAGCCAAGTTGCTCAGGTCTCAACATTCAGGAAGTCCAGTTTAGTTTATTTGATTTGAGAAGGTTATATAGTGCTGTCTAGACCCGGAGGTATCAGAACGCTTAACCAGGGGATCGTTGCATTACAAGGTACATCAAAAAGGATTATGTAGCGCTGGCTAGACCCGGAGGTATCAGAGCGCTATAACAGAGAACATTGCGTTACAAATTACATCAGTTACAATAGCGTAATAAGATACAGTAAACAAACAAGGTTGAGAAATTTGTAGGACAGGAGGGGAGGAAGGAGCCATAGCAGGGAGACGAGGAAGAACTGTGTCCAATGTCCGGCTGGGTAGGTGATGGTCGAGGGGGAAACCATGGCCAATCTCCTCATCAGTTGTCTAGCAACTCCACCGGGCATCAGCCATGTTGCTCAGGTCTCAACGTTGGGGGAAAACAGGTTTGAATAGATACATAGGCTATGAGGATAGAGGTAAAAGAAGGTGAGGGAGTAAAAAACAAGCCAGAGAAGGAGCTGGGGCTACCATATAGGCCGATGAGGGATGTGATCAAGGTCTGTTCGGAGTCCGGTGGTAGGGAAAACTGTGGCAGCCATCTTGGGGCCAGGGGGGGAGCTATGGTCCGAAATAATTCCAGACGCCCTCTTGAGGTCAGGCACAGTCCTGGGCGGGTTAAGTAAAAGTTCAGCAAGGGAGAAAAAGTCATCATTGTCAGCCATGTTGGGTCAGGCATCCTTGGACCCTTTCCATACCGAGAGTGCAGAGTGTGACAGTGTGTTATGTTAGGTAACTATCCAACGCAATTCAGGATGTGTTAGAAAGTAAATTCTAGTACAACACGTTGTCCAGGGTTTGCATCACTGTTTCTTCAAGATGCAAACCTGGTAAAAAAAAATTCTCTTGGTCTTTTTGCCGGTTTATCTTGTACTGTGTGCAGCATGCAATTCATTTTTAACTATCCTACATATTCAGTGCTTTCAATCCCAGGATGGGACCTCATAGGTCTAACCACACAAGTCAAAAGTCCTCCGTGCACCAACCGGTTACACATACAGATATTCTAAGTAATATTACACTAGAGGCGAGTGAGCCATGGAAAGCTCAATCAAGCTCAAAGCCTGGCCCTGGTTTGGATTGATGTTTAACCGTAACACCCATAACAAGCCAAGCCTTCAAGTGGCTTATGGCTGCCACCCATACTCTACCCTCATGCACAAAAAAGGAAAAACATTAACATGGAGGTAAAAAGGAGATACAAATAAATACCAATTTAGTGGCTGATTTGTACAAAGTGAAAACAGAAAAACTGGATTAATCAGCTTCCCTGCTTAACCAAATTGTGTGACCTTAAGCAAATATTTTATCCATCTTCCTTTTTCTTCACTATTGCATATTAAAACACCTTCCAATACAGGAGTTCAGCGTGCCAGTTGTACAAAACCTTTTATTTAATTTAATGGACTATAATGTTGCTCTATTTATTAGAATGTGAGCTGCATAAAGGATTCACATGACAACTGTCAAGGCAGGAACGGTTCTAAGTTTGTTTAAAAGTCTTCGTGCAGAGCTATAGTGTGAGAATGTAAAAACTTCATGCATTTCTTAAACAAATTGTTTTATGGATTTTGAACATACATCGTATTTTAAGTGATGTTTAATGTATGATTTTCACGGTAAACCATTTTCAGGACTAGCTTGTGCACCGACTAAGCCAAGCCAGTCCTTTAGCTCAGCTTGGACTGCTCGCCCTGCTACTTTGTAAATTATGCAGCAGTAAAAAGCAAACCATGCTGCATAAAGTGGCCCTTTTTGCGATGGTATCACTTCATTACGTTACCATTTTTTACAAATTGTAACACTGTATGGGCAAAGGTTTCATCTCATTAGTACCAGTTGAACACCCAAAGGTTGCATATTTGTTTTATGTGGTGATCAGAGTTGTGCTCCTACCAAGTGTTTTTGCTGCTGTTATGCATGACTATGGTAAAAAGGATTGAGAGATGTGTTGCTCTCGACTGATTCTAACGTATGGATGAAGGGTGTGGGTGACTTGTAGCCAATGTTTGGACTGTTCTGGTATGAGAAGAGTACCAACCTTCAAAAGTGCAATTCTAGGGTTTCACGCAATTAAAAAGCCCATACGTGCACCATATCCCCCTAAAAGCAGATTCCATAGAAGGAAAACGTGACATGCACTGTACAATGGAACAGGGTCTACAGCACCCACAAGAGAGTTTTCTAAAGGCAACAATTACTGGGAATGAGAAGCAGGTAGTCATGGAAGGCTGGACCATTAAATAAAATCATTTATAGAACCGGATGACAGAATTTAACTTTTTTCACAAAAGATTCTCATTTTATACTGTAGTGTAATTGAATTATTGGTGCTTACTTTTCCTGGCGATGCATTGAAGCACTTTACAACAGGCAGCTCGTGAATAAACCTGGCTCCATTTGAGGCTGAAATGAATGGGCTCTTCAGAGAAGAGTTGTTCCAAAAACATTTTGAATATTGTAAGATAGTGGTTCTTAAACTCTTTATTTTTGAGTAAATTAGCGTCAAGAAAATACAAATTATGCAATATTGTGCAGCAAACTCCGCACAACTCAGTCATTCTTAAAGTGAAAATGCACATGACATTCTGCAAATACAACAAGCGTCCGCATTGCAGAGGCCAGCATTCTGCGGGTGCTGTGTGGGGCGGCAGCCATTGTTAAAGTGAAAACGCACATGGCGCGCTGCAAATACAAACAAGATGAGGCACCATTCCTATGCGCTCTGCCGTGCCTGCTTCATCAAGACATGAAGTAAATAGGGCTCACTAACTGCTAATGAAAGCTAGTGTATGGATACATTTAAGAGGGGCTATCCTTATGGGAGGTACTAAGGAGGGACTACTAAGCCCATTCATGAAGCAAAAGCCATCACTTACAAAGGACAGGAAGTGGAGTCCATTGTAAAGATGAGCAGAAAACGAGAGGAGCTTAAAGTCCATACCTGAATACAGCAAGTCCCGAAGAGACTGCACAAGCGCTGCCTAGGCGAGACCTAACATTAATATTTAGGACTCCCAAGGAATAGGAAAGCGCTATAGGAATGCCAATATATTAAAACAATGCAGCTATCTTGCTCATTTATATTTTAAAGGAATCTTGCATAACCTCTACAGTGTAGTAAAGAGTGACATGGTACTACTGCAGTGCATTTCTCATTTGGGAGAGATGCCAATGGAGCCATTCATCTCCATTTCCTTGTCCCTACAAGTCTTTAATTGACACCTTGCAAGTGGGATGTAGGGAGCGCATACTGAAGGGGGATAAAGTAGCAAAAAAGCCTCCTCTACTTTTAAAAGGCCTTTGAAGGAACTGAAATACTACAGCCCAGAACACATCTCACAAGAATACTCTGTATCAGGCATTGCAGGCTTGGACACGGGAATAGTCAGCAGCCCGTTTCATACATTTTCCTTTTTCAGGCCCCATGAAGCCAATAAAGTTCAAACAGGGTCTACATTATACCCCCCCCCCCATATCCCCCCCTTCAAAATATGGAAGGATAAATCCCTCATGTCCCCCACAGTTCCTAATCCTACGGGCCCACTTTATGTCACTTCTGACACCTTCATAATAAGACAGTATTTCAGGAGCGTACTAAAGAAATATTCAAGCGGTGACGATACCCATGCCAATAACTAGAGATGCGCTGGTCCCTTCTCACCAATTGCACCTTCTGAATGGTTGCAGAGTCCACATGAAGGAGCCATTCTAAAGCATCTGTGATGCGGCCATTACCTCTATGCGTGTCTAAACTCAGTCTCTCTGGTGCTCTGTCAAGCCCCTCAGCCTGCTGATTCAGCAAAGATGACTGCCTAATACCAGGCTGTGCAATCATAAGCAAGGCAAAACACCAACAGCCTACTGTCGAAACTGGGGATGCTCACCCCAGAGAGGTGGTCTAATGCCTGCATTGCCCAGGATGGTGCATCAGCCCCTGCACAGCCCCCAGAAAGGGGTATGGTTGTGTACAGCTTTAAGTCAATGTCACTACACGAGCTATGGAATTTCTAAGGAACGTGAAGGACCGTTGCAGAAGGCTAAAGGACAGATTGAGTGCACGGTTGGTGTTAAATTCGACAATCAATTCTGGCTTGAGTATCTACTTGGCAAGGGGTATGCTCCTGCAATGCTTTGTTGAGTGGGCAGAAGCCAGTTTTATCAGTACCAGGGGTGCAGCTCTGGCATTGTGGGTAAACAGCCTTTGATGTCGCAGAGCTTCCATCCAGGGTAGCCATTCATTCAGGGCATTCCTTGGGCCCCTACATTATGGAGGGGGGGGGTGAACAGGGCTGAAAGGCTCCTCTGGCTTCTTGTGCCAAGTTATACTTTCCAGATAATATGTACCATTAACACCTCACATGTACGATCTGTAATTCGCACACGGATCCTTGCTGAATAGAGCAATGGCTGCCGATGTGGTAAAGCCAACAGGCATTCACTATGCCAATAGGTCTTGCAGTATAAGGGACTTTAGAGGAGTGAAGAGTAGTGTTATGAAGTAGCTTAACCCCTTCAGTGCCACGCCCTTTCCCCGCCCTGTGCCGGCCGTTACATTAGCGGGCGGGGTTCATGACAAGCTGGACTCGTCATGGGCACAGCGCAACCGCGGCCCATGACGAGTCCAGCTCGTCATGGGCACTGAAGAGGTTAAGGTGTTGAGAATTGTGTTGTAAAGGGAGTATAGGGCTACATGCATCAACATTTGGATTTGCAATTCCTAAATATCGATTAAGGAATCACTATTTGGGAATCACAAATCCTAAGGCATGTACGAATCGCAAAGCAAATTGCGATTCCCAAACATTACTTATTAACGATTTGCAAACTGCGAATAGCTATTAGGTAATGTTACTCCATTAATTCCTATGGGCCTACAAGTCCATAGGAATGAATGGCAACACATTCGCAAATTGTGATTACCAAATTGGTAATCGCAAATTGCAAATGCAATTTCAAGGGCATAAGGGGGCCCAAGACCCCCCTGATGCACCACCTCAAAAAGGTAAGTGTGTACATGTGGCGCACACCCCACGTCACTTAGAAAAATGCACTTGTGCATTTGTCAAAGAACGAGCAAATTTCCATCAACTTGAAGTGGATTGTAATTAGCATTACCTAAACGCAGTGTGTATTTAGGAAGGCCTGATGCATCACCTTAAGGAAATCGCAAATTGCGATTCCCTAAATGCATTTTCAATTTAGGTACTCGCAAAAAATTGTGATTACCTTATTGCGAATGGAAATGGCTTTATCAGATAAGGTCTTTGGCCATTCGCAAACAGGCCGAATAGCGAAAAAAAGTTTGATGCATGTGGCCCATAGTGTTGTAAAGTAGACTTTATGGTTACCTCATGAGCACAAGTTCAAGTGTACTCATGACAGAACCATTCCGTCATGAGCACACTTAAAAAAAAATCCCTCTGAAAGAGCTTACTCAGCCTCCTAAAGTATGGTTAGGGTTTTCATTGCAATGACGATAGAGCACATGGCGAGCTGTCCTTCCAATGAAAACGAAACGGTTTCACAGTTTCAGTGCTTGTGGGGCTACGTCAGCCCCCCCCCCACCCCCCCAGCACCGAAAAGATGGGTATCAATGGAAAGGGGAGAGTTTCCTCTTTCCAACTGTACCCTTAGCTAGTGGATCCCTGCACGAGGATCCAACCACTAGCCACCAGGGAGGGTGTAGCGAACTCTTGGGCAAGGGTTTTTGCTCCCCCATATAATTTTGCCAGACAGCCTTTCTGCCCTCCCGGGGGCAATAGACCCCAATCTGCTCCCCCCCCCCGGGACAGAAAGAACCCTAGAAGTCTGGGATTTTTTTTTTTTATAGGCCAGGGGAGGGGGCTGCGCAGAATGGGTATGCCAATGCCCACACCCTATCCCCCCAAAGAAGGCATAAGACGTTCTGCCCCCCTACCCACAAGGCAGATGGGTCAATAGCCATTGATCAAAGGCCACTAGGCCCCAGGGACTTTTTTGTATCAAATTTGGGTGGGAGCTGCCCAGAATGGGCATGCCAATGCCCCTACCCCCAAAAAACAGTGTTTACAGTCTTTGTGCCCCCCCCCCCTAGGAGGCAGATAGGCAATAGCCCCTTATCTGCCCCCTGGGGAGCAGAAAGCCCACTAGGCACCAGGGTTTTTTTTTTTATACAAGTTGGGGTGGGTACTGCCCAGAATAGGCAAGCCAATGCCCCCACCACCTCAAAAAAATGCCAGTCTTTATGCCCCTCCCCACGAGGCAAATGAGGCAGTAGCCCCTAATCTGCCCCACATGGGGGGGCCGGGGGCAGAAAGCCCACAAGGCAGCAGAGATTTGTTTCTTTTTTTATACATTGGTGGGGGCTGTCCAGAATGGGCATGCCAATGTCCACACCCTCAAAATTACCAGTCTTTCTGCCACCCCTCACCCCAGGCAGATGGGGCAGTAGCCCCTGATCTCCTAGACGCCAGCGATTGTGCTGGCTTTTTTTATACATAGGGGAGGGGCTGCCCAGAATGGGTATACCAATGTTCCCACTCACCCAAAAAAGTAACTATGTCTTTTTCCCCCCTTGGGGACATTGGGGCAATAGCATAGATTTCCCCCATTCCCAGGGCGGCAGAAAGCCCACTAGGCACAGACTTTTTTGGAGAATGTACCTACCTGCGCATTTTGGGTCCGAGCGCAGCTGGCACCCAAGAAAACCTAGGAAACCTATACATTTTTTAAAAACAGACACCCAGGGGAATACAGGATGGGGCAACTTGTCTGGCTCTCATCATGTTCTATTACCCAGAATCCTTTGCAAACCTCAAACTGTCAAAAAAACATTTCTCATTTGTGGTGGAATGTTCTGGAATCTCTGCGGATGCACAAAATTCCACCCACCCCACATTCCCCAAAGTCTTCCAAGAAAAATGGTACCTCACTAGTGTGGGTAGGCCTAGTGCCCGCGACAGGAAAGAGCCCAAAACACAACGTGGACACCACATTTTTCCAGGGAAAACAGACTTTTGCAACGTGCATAGCTGTAGATTTTGAACCCTAGCTCTGCCGGCACCTAGGAAAACCTAGCATACCTATACATTTCTCAAAACTAGACACCCGAGGGAGTCTTGCAAGGTATGGCTTACCAGGCCCCCTCAACGTTTTCCTACCCAGAATCCCCTGCAAAGCTCTAACTTAGATGAAAAAAATTAAAATTCTCAACCTTGTGTGTGGTTAAGTTCAGGAATCTGCATGGATCCATACATTTCCTACCACCCAGAGTTTCCCCAGGTGTCCCGATAAAAATGATACCTCACTTGTGTGGGTGTCCAATGCAGAATTGGCTAAGACGTATTCTAAAAAATGTGGCGCTTACAAATCTCGGTGTTATACCCTTAATCCCTATGTTTTTGGCTCTTCGCAGTCACAGGCCCTTGCCCCACCCACACAAGTGAGGTATAATTTTATTTGGAGACTGAAGGGAACACTGGGGTAGGACATTTGTGCCAGCACAGTGATTCCACACAAAAATGTGGAAAATGTGCTTTTTCAAATAAATTTGAAGTTTGCAGGAGATTCTGGGTAGGAAAACATTGGGGGATCCACGCAAGCCATACTTCGCTGGACTCCCCCGGGTATCTAGTTTTCAGAAATGTGTGGGTTTGATAGTTTCCCAAGGTGGCCGCTGAGCCTGGGGCCATAAACCCATGTGACCCCCCCCCCCCCCCCTTGCAAAACCAGGTTGTTTTGCGATAGGTAATTTTGATTTCTCCTCAATACGTTTTGGGCCCTTGCCTGCCGCGGGTACCTGACCCACCGACCCGAGTGAGGTACCATTTTTCGCGGAAGACTTTAGGGAATGCAGTGTGGGTGGAATTTTGTGGATCCATGCAGATTCCAGGATTTTCCACCACTGAAATGAGGAATATTTGTTTTTTTGACAAAGTTAAGGTTTGCAAGGTATTCTGGGTAACAACCTGGTGAGAGCCAGACAAGTCACCCCATCCTGGATTCCCCTGGGTGTCTAGTTTTCAAAAATGTATTTTTGCTAGGTTTTCATAGGCGCTGGCAGTGCTAGGGTTCAAAATCTATAGCTGGGCACTTTGCAAACAAGCATTTACAATGCAATGGTCTAGGCATTGGTAAAGTTAGAGCTATTGATATTGCTAATGACATTGCGGTTTTTTTGCATTTAAAAGATTGTAAGAAACTGTCTTGCTATTTCTAAGTTAATAGTTAAATGTGTTTTAAATGTGAGACTTAGTGTTTTTGCTTAGAAACAGAGTCTAACATATGTCAGTTATAGCAACCTATGTATAGAAGGCTTTTAGCATAGAGTACCAGTTAAAAACAGAGCCACTTATTCTGAATTACCTGCATACTAAGATTTACTCAGTAGTGTAAGAGGCAGTAATGTATAGAGGCATTTCCACTCCGGCACCTTTTTAGAAGCATACAAATAAAAAAACATACAGATAGAGGAATTATAGAGGAAGCATTATAATCACATTAAAAGTAATTGCAAAAAGAACATAAAACGTATAAAAGAATTCCACTTACCTGTTTGTAGCTGCGTTCTGCCTACCGTGCGATCTAGAAACCAATGTCACACTCCGACAACAGCAGATTCAATAAAAAAACGCGCCCCACCCTCACAATCACATAATGAATTCCACACAAAATACACGTGACAGTACTTTTGTTACGAAACACCTGTATTACTATCAAACAAACAGCCGGAGACCCAACAATCACTAATTAAATAGATCGACAAAAACAGTATTGATAAACATTTATATACAATGCAAATACATAGAAGCATTAAAATCACATTAAAATTCATTGCAAAAAGAACATTAAACGTATATAAGAATTCCACTTACCGGTTTAGCTGCGTTCCGCCTACCGTGACATCCGGCAACCAATAAAACAGTATGACAACAGCAGTTTGCAATAAAAAAACGTGCCCAACCCTCCCTTAATCAAATACTGAACCCCACACAAAATACATGTAATAGCACTTTTGTCAAGAACACCTGTCTTACGATCAAACAAACACGAGGCAACACCTAATAAGAAAAAACATCTAAACAATAACAGTATCAATAAAAAACAAACACTTTGCCACAAGCGAGAAATCTAGACATAATATGTACACATTAAAATTAATCATAAAAAGAAATGAAAACGTCTACATAAATTTCCCTTACCTGTTTGGTACTGCGTTGCGCCTACCGTGACATCCGAAAGCCAACGACACGACAACAGCAGATTCAATAAAGAAACGTGCCCCACCCTCCCGTAATCAAATAATGATTCCCACACAAAATACATATAACAGCACTTTCGTCCAGAAACACTTGTATTACAATTAAACAAAGGGCATGAGACACAACCCATAATAATAAAAAACAGTTACTATACGAACAGCATCGCTAAATAAGAAGCATTTATCAACCAGCGAACTTTAACATATTATGTCCACATTACAATTAATTCCCAAAACATAAAAACTATACAAAAGATTGCACTTACCTGCTTGTAATTGCGTACCGCCTGCCGTGAGATCCGGAAACCAATGTCACACTCAGACTACAGCAGATTCAATAAAAATACGTGCCCCACCCTCACGTATTCAAATAATGCATCTCACACAAAATACACGTGACAGTACTTTCGTAAAGAAACACCTGTATTACTCTAAATCAATTATTCAAATATACAATTAAACAAAGTTTAATAATCAAAGATTACAAAAAATAATTTTATAAATCAAAATATTAGAATAGTTTCCTCTTACCTTAAAGAAGGTACGACGCTGCAGGGAAATGCCACGGACCGGGGAAGCCCTGCAAACAAACCGAAAAACAGAGTTAGTTACAAAACTTAAAATATGCCTTATCTAAGTCCCGCAAACAGCACCATACATACCGGGAAAAGCGCTCCATGTACGACGCTGCACCGGAACGGAACACACCGGGGAAGCCCTGTAAACAAACAGAAAAAAACAGTTACAAAACAGAGGATGCCTTACCTAAGTCCCGCAAACAGCACCATACATACCGGGGAAAGCGCTCCATGTACGACGCTGCACCGGAACGAAACAAACCGGGGAAGCACCGGGAAATCCCTGTAACAAAGAAACAAAGACAAAGTTAGATAAAAAGCAAGCAAACAAAATAACAAACATAAAACATCGCTTACCATACTGCTTCGGGAAGCCTGCGCCTCACAAAAGCACTCAATGTATGACGCTGCACCGGAACGGAACAAACCGGGGAAGCCCTGTAAACAAACAGAAAAAAAAAAAAGAGTTACCAAACATAGGCAAGATAACTTACCTAAAACCCGGATGGAAACAGCATACATCCTGGGCAAAGTATTCCATATACAACGCTACCGAACAACGCTAAGGGCCAGGGTAGACCTGTAACTTACCTTGAGACGACGCTACTCACAATTTCAAAAAAGATAAAAACACTACAAAAACCGACAAATAACACAATTAGCAAAAATTCATGGACATATTATATTTACATCCAAATTAATCGTCAAAAGAACATTAAACGTATACAAAAATTTCACTTACCTGTTTGTAGCTCTGTTCCGCCTACCGTGACATCCGGAAAACAGTCCGACAAAAGCAGATTCACTAAAAAACATGCCCCACCCTCCCATAATCAAATAATGAATTGTACATCCCAAAAAAGTAAACAGCACTTGACAAGAAACACCTGTATTACTATACCACCAAAAACCTGAAAAAGAAAATTAAATAAAAAGGTTCAACGTAAAACACTACCCAAATTAATATTTAAATGAAATAATTAAAAATAGCGTACTCTTACTTAAAAGCAGAAGGTACGACAGCACGGGAACGGCAGAGACCGCTGAAGCCCTGCAAACAAACCGAAAAACACAGAGTTAGTTACAAAACTTAAAATAAGCCTTATCTAAGACCTGCAAACAGCACCATACATACCGGGGAAAGCACTCCATGCACGACGCTGCACCGGAACGACAGACCGGAGACGCCCTGTATACAAACAGAAAAAAACAGTTACTTAACAGAGGATGACTTACCCAAGTCCCGCAAACAGCACCATACATACCGGGGAAAGCGCTCCATGTACGACGCTGCACCGGAACGACACAGACCGGAGAAGCCCTGTAAACAAACAGAAAAAAACAGTTACTTAACAGAGGATGACTTACCCAAGTCCCGCAAACAGCACCATACATACCGGGAAAAGCGCTCCATGTACGACGCTGCACCGGAACGAAACAAACCGGGGAAGCCCTGTAACAAAGAAAACAAGGACAAAGTTAGATAAAAAGCAAGCTGAAAACAACAAAACAATAACATAAAACATCGCTTACCATACTGCTTCGGGAAGCCTTCGCCTCACAAAAGCGCTCCATGTACGATGCTGCACCGGAAGAAGCAAGATAGATATATATTCATGAGTTTACCAATAGTTTCCACAAGAGCCATTTCATTAACTATTATAAAATGGTACACTTACATGTGATTATAAACTCTCCCCCGACTATGGCACACTAAAGAAAATAGCAAGTCCCACGCCACATTTGATAAGTAATACTACTACTGTGAAGGAGGGGTAGCATTGTCGGCACACCCATTAGGCTCCAGTGTCCATGCCGAAGGGGACACATCCCACTATCTCATTTGTATACATGTGCTCAGAATGGCCTCACTTCTACTGAAGCATTAAGAGTATTGATACTAACTTGTCCATTTGAACAGATCATGAATGCTACATAAATTGGCATGTGCAAGAGGCCTGCAGTGCCTTTGAGCAGAAACAATTAGTGCATCCGCTTTAGATCCTTCAGCATATGCCTGCTTTAGAAGAATTAACGAATCTTAAAATCCCCATCCAACACTATATATGTAAAACACTTCTGTCGGTGCATTACAGAAATTACCGTCAGTGTGAAAACAAAAAAGAATCAATTCTGCCGCACTAACACCCTTCACTGCCACTGATGTATCTTCAAAAATACTCGCCATGTTGCTTTCACAGTCTGACCATATCACAACTTGCAGCATTTTTACGTTTATGTACAACGAAGCCATAGTTTTTGCCAATTTATCTCATGAAACTAACAAGCATTGACAAATCCAATAGTCCTGGCTCGTTGTAGCTCTAACGTTACTTGTAGTATATATCTGCAGGCAATGAAATACGCAGCAAAATACTAGTCGAGTGGCAAACTATGCTAAGCGCAAACTTGAACTTGCGTCTTTTTAAGCATCGTCCTTAATTACATCGCCCACGCCTCTGAGAAACCTATTTTTTTCCCATCCCCCTAAAATCCCTGTGTAAATCCACTGACTGCACCCACTCCAGAGGAAGCACAAGTATTCTGCACAGGGTGCCATCAGACAAGAATCCCCGCGCAATGCCCGTCTGATATTACATCCATGGTAGCCAAACGACTTCTGTTTATACGTGCCTTTTACAGCTACCGCATGGACAACATTCGTCACCACGTATACTTACCACCTGACATTGGGAGTACCAACTAGAACTAGAATGAACGTAGCTCTATAGTTACGTCTGGGCCAATTGTCTTATGGTGAGGCCGTTTCAAAGATAACGCCTGAAGTTAAACTCGTATTACCGAAGAAATCGCGGTCTTTAAACCTCAGCCCCCGGTCCCCCTCGCATGTAACTTGTGCCCCACCCTACAAAAAAAGGGGTGGTTAAGTCCCTTAGTCCCTACACCCATGGGCCCACGTATGCAACCTTCATGCTCACCACACCCCGACCAAACACACGGGAGCGGGCTATCACAGCACAGCCAGAAATCGAACGAAGCAAAACCTTCCAGCCAGGAACACGGGGCCATTTCCCACTCTGTCCCTCACTCCCCCTGTGCATAGACCTCGCGACCCTCACCATGCTCGCAGCTCCTCTGCTTTCACCTGTGCACGAACCAAGCAGCAGCAAACCGTTACCCGCCACGTGAGCCACTTAAGACCACCTGGTGTCCACAGAGCCCGTCCCCGACAACGACCAATCACAGACAGGGCGCGCGATCCCAAGGAGTTAAACGGGAGTGTGGGCGGAGCGCCGCGAGCCTTGCGGAGGAAGGTGCTAACCAGAAATAGAAAGAAATTGCAGTTTTATATAGCGTGTACGAGGCACCTCATCTCACACAATATGTAAATGGAATTAAAAGGCAGGTTAACAGTATAAGTTATATGTAAGGTATAAGTCAAATTATGATCTTATTATGGGAAACTTAGTTACGCATTTTCCAAAGTGAAATTAAGTGCTAAAGTTCGAGTTTAAATTGTTGTTTCCGTTGACGAGTATAAAGGAAAATGTAAAGATTCTTTCCCTGCTTTACTGGCCTTGCAAAAGCACCAGCAATTGCATAAATACCATAGACACGTGACATGAGTTGGAAGGCTACAAACGTTTTAAAATACACTAGCCGGCCCATTCTCCCGAATAGTTCATTCACGTCCCCATGTGTCCATCACCTCAGTCCACATTTTCCATCAAGTAACCATTTTATTAATTGTGTGAGTGGTGTTAGAAATACTACAATGTTAAAAGCCTTCTCATTTAATACATTTAGGCAATGTGGCCCCCGCAAGTCTCTGCTGCCATTGGTTCGACCGCTTTATGAGGACACCCTTTATAAAACGTAATACCCCTCAATGTCACTTACTCTCACCGTGCAGATACATACTGCCAAAAGAGGACTTACATATGCTGTTTTTGAAGTATCCAAACATTCTGAGTTTTTTCCTTATAATTTCTCTTAAGTCACTTTTTCAAAAACAGATGTTATGTGAACTATAGCTTTCGATTGCAAGCTATAGATTGCATGTGAAACTCGATAATTTGCCTTTTGCCAGATTCATCATTTTTTTTTTTAGGTCTCGCCTTGCTATCGCGTAAGCGATCGCAAAAGCGAGACTATAGGGGCTTTGAAAAGTGCTCCCAAAAAGCGGATTGCATGGCTAGCACGCGCACAATCACGCGCATCGTGCCGCCATGCAATCCGCCTTTTGGGAGCACTTCAAAGTGTCCGCTCCCCCGCCCCCAAGCGCGCGCGCGCGCCACGCTCCGCCGGGCTTGTCTTGTTTTTTTCAACTTTAAGCGCGAGGCGCGCGTGCGGCCAATGCTTGTCTTTCAAAATGTTGGCAAATATCTTAATAGGAAGTCTAGTTCAGATCAATTATGTAAACCAGAACATATTTACTAACACGTTTTTGTATCGAATTTCATTGGGGGAGAAGGGTAGTGTTTTTTACAAGGAAAATCCAAGGACTTGGCATCTCATGATGCCAGCCCCCACGACTCCGGCCCCTTTCTGCCGCCAACTTACCCTTGGAATGTGCGGGCAGTCAAAGTAAAAGTATTTCCATTTCCAGTACCTCCAAATAGATCTCGTTCCAGAGATATGAGCCGTGTCGAGGTGAGTTAACAGTGGCATTGACTTTGACGTGCGAACGCCAGCGTCCTTAAATTTGGTGCTTCTGGTGGCCATATTGGAGTGGTAATTTGTTTTTACAATGGTTTCAAAAGTAAATTGCAGAACAAGCACTGTTTGCACTTTTTATTTATAAAAATGCGGCTTTCTCAGGTAACTTTCCTATGGAGGTATATAACAGAGAAAATATAAATGTGTAGTGACATAGGCTCGTTGTTATATGAAATTACCCCATGATACTTCGGAAATGTTTAGGAAGATGTAGTCTTTCTTGACGGTTACTAGAAATCCCGGTTAATTGCACCCAACGCGGCATATCTGAGATCGCAGTCCACGCCAAGAAAGCCTACAAGTTAGCTGTGTGTTCCCTTACACCCCACCCCCTTTCCACCTGCAGTCCTCTCTCTACCTCTTCAAAAGACGCTTGCAGTTCTATTATTACCCGCGGCTCGCTCTGTAAATGTAGACAGTGTATGATGTGTGTATTTTCTGTCACTGAGCTTCTTAGTCCCTGAACTCGTTACTCCGGCTTAAGTCGATGAAGGTAGGGTCTGTCACCTGTGGACGAGCCACGGCAGTATGCGCTCCTTGTCTGGCTTTTTGGTGATCTTCGGCACGCAACTTTCTACTTGTACTTGCTGTCTACGAGCCTTCGGCCGGGGAGGAGAGGCGTTCCCGCGGACACCGAGAGCAGGTGCGTGCTGGAGGCGTCAAAGGGCAGGGGGATGAGGGTTCAGTGCCACGTACTTTGAGAGTAAGGATCGGGATGGCAGGTCTGGTGAGCACTCTGGCGTAAATACTGGAACCCTTGTTACGCCGCAGAGGCTGAAGCTGCCTCTGCGCAATATCACACACAGACACTGGCAGATATTCACAACAGGAAGGGTATTTATCACACTCTCGCAATATCAAAGAGCAACTTTGCTCCTGTCCACATTTAGAGTGAGAAGAAAAGCCAGTCATTATTTTAGCACGCGGAAACAGGGCAGAGATCTCCAGTTTAGGGCAGTACCTGTACTTTCTCATGTGTAAATCGATCGTTCTTTGTAATCCACCCTAGGCAGTCACAGGATTTTGTGCTGCGACTTATTTCTTTACTTTGGGATCTACCTTTTGACTCTGAACTCCAGTTTTCTTAGTGCTTAGTTGCCACTGATTCACAGCACAAACTCAGAAAGCCAAGAGCCATTTAAAATGGGGATAGCTGATTTACGTAGGTTGTGTGACTTTGGCTGGTTTAGACAGAGCTGCTAGTTACCCTTGCACACGCGCCTCCTCCAAGTGGTGCTGGATCTCACAGCGGAGTATTTTTTGAAGGTGAATGGTCTCTGTTGAGAACTGATCACAGAACAGAAACCATTACCCATGCAGTATGCTTACATTTTAGTATATTATCCCCATTCTATCCCCTTTAAAGACCGTTAAATACTTACAAGCACATTTACTTTGCTGTGCCTACTATAAAAACATTCGCAACATTCTAGTGGAGTGTTCCAGCTGTTTTCCACATGCTTAATTCGTAAAGCATTGCATTAAGTTCCAGAGCCCTCGTCAGGAGCCACTGCAGCTTGCATCACCCATTCATCGCCCATGCCAGCATGGCCAGTGACAACTACTAACCATCACACTCCTACAAGTGTGACAATTAAGACTATTCCAGTCACCTGAAGCCATACGAATGGCTCGGGCGGCAGGTATTACTATTTTTAAAAATCTGTATTAAATTAACAAACATATTTTTGTGCTCATCTGTCACTTAGACAAGCAGCGCCATAATGTGGCAGACTTCCATAAGTACTGGTGCTGACAATTAGGCGCTAGTGTGCAGTACCGAAAATCACCGGCTCAAATTAAGCAAGAATTGTTGCCCTTGCTGACACTATTTATCTGTAGTGCTACAATTCTCACACAAACATTTTATTAGCAGTCTGTAAGTTAACGCAATACATTTAATGCAAGGTAAAAGCAAAAGCATGCCTTTTATGCAACGTTGGCACCACCCCTACCTCTGCTCATCTTTAACAGGGCAGTCCGGTTCCTGTCTAATATTACAAACTCTTCAGGATAGATCACAACGGCTACTAGACCTGTAGTAGTAATATATGACTAGTTGCAAGCAGGGCACCCACAGTGGTACTCGAAGACTGTGATACCATTGCAGAAGATCTGTTGACCTAGTTCTACTAGTTCTCAGTAATACCCCTGCATGTCTACTTGAACAGTACTGCATCTTTTCTACAGCACTGCTGCTCCTCTAGTGGGGCAAAGTAGTAACTCCTCAGCAGGGCTGTTGAACTTTTTTCAGATTGTACCCCTGCTTTTCAGCAAGGCTGCTTTTACCTCTTGGGAAAGTGCCGCTGCTGCCCAGCCGATCTGCTGCTTGTCTGCTGAAATAGCATGAAGACGTATCCGCTTCTATTTGTATCGTGCTGGCTTTTTCTATAGGACTGTCGCATCTTTAAGGGGATTGGAGGTGGTACTTGGCTGCTCAGGTTAACTTCTTATGGGGTAGTCCTCAAAAGAACTTTCATACTCGTGGCTGTGCTGGGCGGCGGGGAAGCTTCCTCCGGTGAGTGTGCTTTGTTCTTTCTTGGCCCTACGGTTCGGGTATGTGGGGAGTGGCTTACGCTGTGCTGGATCCCAGTGTTCGTGCCTAAGAGTCTCTGTGGCCTGATGGTGGGGGTCTGGGACTCTTACTCTCCGGGTTCCAAGTTCAATTGCCGTTGATTGAACGCGTCCGCGTCCTTTGATTTTGGGCGCATCCCTGGTTCTCCCTGTGCCGGTCTGTGTACTGTGATGTGTGTTCGGTGCTAATGTACGGCGCTCCGTCTGCCTTCGGGTCGTGTTGGCTATCTGTTTGTGCTGTTATGTTCCCCCGCGCCTACTTATGGAGGACATGGGGAGTTGCGTTCTCTATCTCCTGCGACCAGGAGTTCCTGTGCTGTCATTGATTAGTTTTGGTTCTCAGGGTTTCCTTGCATGCATGTTGGGAGACGTGGGGGTGTGGCTCGGTGGTGGCGCATGCCTTGCATGTCTGTGGACCCGGGTTCATTTGCCGGCGTCTCCAGACTTTTGGGCTATGCTGGTAAAAAGTTTCTTTCCCTCCCAGCTTTTCGTTCCTGCAGCTGGTGCGGTCGTCCTCGTTGCTGGGGTGCCGTGTTCGGATCTCGGCGGGGACGCTCGGGGTCTTGTGTTCCTGGGCACATGGCTGCCTCTCCCTGGTGCTCGTGTGGCACGCTCTGGTGCCTTCGGGTCGGATTCGCACTCTCTTCTGCTTGGAGGGGAGTGGTTGTTTAAATGCTTTTAAGGATTCAAGGCGTCACACCTTGGTTGTTATGTGTCTGCATTGGCCACCCGTGTCGCTGGTGGACTGGGTTCCAGTCTGGGTACCGGCGCTCGCGGTTCCGTGTCTCTGTGTGCTTCGCTTGATCTTCCCGTGTGGTGGGTCATTGTTGGGGTATCCTCTCTCTGCTTTCTGCTGTGGTGGCCTGTGTTCGTGGATCTCATACTTTTCCTTCGTCTGTGGGTGTTGATTGTGGGCCTTGTAGCTGTGGCTCCCGGCCTTCCACCCTGCACGCACCTGGTCTCATTTTGCGTGCATTGCTTGGTGCAGTTTGGGCCCTTCCGGGTGTTTGCTTGGTCTCTCTTTTCTTCTCGGATCCGTGGGGTGGTTCTCAGTTCCTCTTGTTGGACTGTGTGTTTTTCCATGTATGTGCTGGTTGTTCGCGCATTCTTGGGCTTGTGGCCTGGAGGAATGCGTGCTTTCCCCTGCCCGGCCTTCACTACCGGTTTTGGTCCAGCGGTCCTCCCTTCCTGTGTGCCCCTGTCCTCTGCCTGCTTTCCGCTGTTGTGCTGGGTCTGTCCTGTTCGGTCCTGGTTGGTGTGGCCTTCGGGGATTCCGGGGACTGTGGGCGCCTGCAGGTCTGATGGGGCGGTCCTCTGTTTGCTCCTGTTCTTCCTTCTCGGGCTGCTTCAGTAGTCTCCGGGTGAGCTTTGGCTTCTGCTCCTGGAGTCTGGCTTTTCTTGCCATGGGCTACGGTGGTGGTATCCCCTCCTCCTCCAGCTCCTCCTCCTGCTCTGTGGCTCGGCCGGCGCCCCTTGCACTCTTCTCGTCATGTTGTCACGGTTCTTGGCTGGTGCATGTGCTGCGTGTTCGCTTCTCCAGCCTTTTTTCTGTGGGCTCTGGTGGGTGTCTACTTGCCAGTTGTGTTCGCTGTTGTATTCCCCACGTGTGCTTCCGAGCGCTCGTTGTGACTGGTGTTACCTGGTGATATACTTTTCTGGGTAGTATGCTTCAGTTTCTATTGGGTTTGGGACTTGTTCTCCTTCGTGTGGTGTTTGCAAGGCATTGTTCTGTTTCTGTCTCCCCGCGTGTGTCGGGTTTGCCCAGTCGTGAGTCCCGTGGTCTCCGTGCCACTGGTTGAATGCATTCCTGGCTGTGTGGGTCATGTCCCGCGTGCTGTGGTTGATCTCCTCCCTTGGGTGGTGATCCCCCTTAGTCTGGTTTTGTGTGGGCCCCCGGCTGGTCGTGACTGCTTTGTCGGCCCTGATGAGGTCCTTCCGTTGGGTGGGCTTTGTGCTTCTTGACCCTGGGTGTCGGCCGGTGCTTGCCCGGTCTGTCTGTTGGGGGTCCTCCCCGTCTGGTTGTTCCGGGTGATCTGGGGGTTTTCTCGGCTACGCCTGTTCCCGTGGGTGTCCCTTCTCTTGCCCCGGTGGCTCCCTTCCCCGCCCGGTCTGCCAGTGCGGCCGGTGGTCTTTGTGTTCTGGTCTCCCCTTCCCGGGTGTTGGCGACCTTTTCGGCCTGTGGGGCGTGCTGGGTTCCTTGTCTGCGCTGGATCGGGTGATTCGCCTTTCTGTTGGCCATTTCTTGGCTTGTTTTCGCCCCTGCCCCGCAGGGGCTTCTTGTTGCTCACCTGGGTGATTTGTGCGCTGCCTTGTTCTCCGGAGGGGATTGAGGGCTTGCCTCGGTCTCTTTCTTCCGGTTTGCATCCCCTGTGCTGGTGTTTTCTGCCTTCTTCTCCAGGCTAGCGGCTTTGCTCCTGGGCGGGATCTTTGTCCTGTTGGTGGGGCTCGCCTGGGTGCTTCCCGGTTCTGCTCCTGCGGATGGTGGATCTGGGTGTTTTTTTTGCTCAGTGGTCCGTGTTGTGCCCTACAAGTATGGGCCTACAACCAACAGGCCGGCCGCTAATGCACACTATAAGTCTAGACACATCTTAACAACCACATCGATGAAGCAATAAGAGAGCTACTGGAGTGCTAATCAACTCAGCCAGCCGCAGCCGCAGTCCATAGACAAGCAAAGAAAGGTTTCATATTTTTGAAGAAAACGAAAAACATCACACACACAAGGCAGAGGAGATTAATAGCAGTAACATGTGCTCCCCGTATCGAAGGAGGAAACAAACCCAGGGAGAAAGAGGGGGGGGGCAGGCAGAAGAAACCAAATGCGCATGTCGCAGGAGCATAGAGGAATGCGCGGGCTAGGGAGACAGAGCAGCATCCATCTCTCGCGTCTGGGGCGGGGCGCAAATACCTCCACGATAGGAGTTCCAGGGACCCCACACCTTAATCCACTTCCCAGGCTTGCCTCTCGCCACATACACCGTTTTCTCTCTGAACATACCCCAGTCCATGTGTTCCTTCCACGCTGAGACCGTTGGTGGCCTCTGGGACCCCACAGTTGTGCAATGTCACGCTTCGCTACCATATAGCCCAGAGTCACCCACTGCGTCAGCATCACATTGTAATCAGTCGGCTCCCAGACATTCAGCAAACATCTCCGTGCCTCCGGCAACAAGGCAACATGCGTGACTTCTTCTAACACCGCATGCACTCTACACCAAAACCGAGTCACCTCCGGACACTCCCACAGGATATGGAGGAAAGTCCCCAGTAGTCCACAGCCTCGCTTACACAGACCATCCACCGAATACCCCATACGCATCAAACCAGGCCCCGTGACGTACACTCTATGAAGTATCTTAAGCTGGACGAAACGCAAGCGGGCCGGGATAGCCACCTCTTTCGGGGAGGCCACCACTGACACCCAATCCTCGTCGTCAAGTTCCAAACCGTCGGCAATCCATGTCTCCCGCAATGAGGTCAGCAAACCCATTCGATCATTGATAAGCTTCTTATAAATCAGCAAAATGGTGCTATCCGGCACATAGCCGTCCAATACTCTGTCTTCCAACGGGGAGGACTCTGGAATAGCCGCCACGTCCGGGAACACGGAACACAAGGCATGATGAACCTGAGCGTACCGAAAGTATTCCCTATCGTTGAACTGATATTCAGTTTTCAGCATGTCGAACGTCTTAAATTTCCCTTTCGTCCAGAGATCCACTACCTTGCTGATACCAATCATATCCTTTTTCTCAAAGCCTTTCGTAGTACACAGATAGCCCAAACGCTGGGAAGCGTACAATGGCGTTGCCCGAGTCAAGCGATCCCTCCACCCCATCGCCGCATTTGCTGCATGCCACACCTGCACCGTGACCCGCGTCGGGCCTGTCAGTCGCGCATCAAGGGACCCCGAGTATAGTGCTCGATTATAATCCCCGCTTGGCAATAACAATTTGTCCATCTCAAAAGCCGGGTTCAAAGCAGGCCCATACATCCCGTGATTGACAGCAGCCAACTGGGAGGCCCAATAATATCGTTTAATATCAGGGAGAGCGACCCCCCCCATCATACCACGGTAGGGTTAGTTTGGCAAGAGCAATCCGCGGCCGCCCATCCCAAAACAATCGACGCTGAAGACACTCCACCTCCCGAAAATAGCGGGCCGGCACTACGTCCACAGTGTTCTGTAGGGCGTACAAAAAGCGTGGCAGCGACATCATTTTGAACAGCGCCGCCCGGCCGAGCGGCGAGAGCGGCAGCCGCCGCCAACCCGCCACATCCGCCCTTAGGCGCTGAAGGGGGGGAGAAGATTCCGCTCATACCGGGCCACCGGGTCCAGGGTTATAAAGATTCCCAAATACTTGAACCCCGACTGCGCAACCTGGATAGGGCACCCCCGCGGAAGGGGGGGGCCTCCCCGGAGAGAACGTACACACAAGACTTAGCCCAGTTAATGACCAATCCGGAGTTGCGACCAAAGGAGCTCAACACATCCACCAATACAATGAGCGATTTGCGCGGAGATGCAAGATACAAGAGGATATCGTCCGCATATAGGGAGACACGATCCTCGTACTCCGGCGTCCATCTAAGGCCACGCATCGAAGGGTGCCACCGCAGCCACTCCGCAAGGGGCTCCAAACAAAGCGCAAAGAGAAGAGGCGACAACGGACATCCCTGTTGCGTGCCCCTACCCAAAACAAAGGGAGCCGACACCCGTCCGTTGACCACCACCTGTGCCAGTGGGTTATCATAAAGCAATTTCACCCAACCGATAAACCCCGGGCCAAACCCAAACTTCGCCAATGCTGCCCAGATATACGGCCATTCCAAGGTGTCAAACGCCATGGTAGCGTCCAGGGACGCCAAAATGGCCGGCTCACGGATGAATGGCGCTCTAGCGAGGACGCCATGCAGTCGCCGCAGGTTCAAAGCGGTATTGCGATGGGGTATAAAACCGGATTGATCCTGATGAATCAGGTCGCCCACGACCCGGATCAGTCGATTGGCCAGTACCTTGGCAAGGATTTTGGGCTCCGCGTTCAACAAAGAGATAGGCCTGTAAGAAGTATACCGATCCCGCGGCTTCCCTTCCTTATGGATAACAACAATAGTAGCAAGACGTTGGTCAGGGGGAAGGGAGCCCGCCGCCTGTGCCTCAAGGAACATGTCCCGGAGATACGGCGCAATCTTATCTGGGCGCAACTTATATAATTCGATGGGAAGGCCATTAGGACCCATGGCCTTGCCAGAAGCAATAGAGCGAATGGCCAAAGCAATCTCATCCGGCGACGGGGCCGCATCCATCAATAATTTATCCTCATCATAGAGAGATGGCAGAGCAATGTCTTTAAGCAGCAGTCGAGAGTCTTCCTCCGATCGCTCAGAGACCGGAGAGTAAACCCCGTGAAAATACTCCGCAAAGCAATCAACGATATCACCGGGGTCCGTCACACACACACCATCCACCCTCTCAACAACCGGCACCACTCGACTCGCTCTCTCCTTCCTATCCAACCAGGCAATCAACTTCCCCGCCTTATCACCCATATCGTACAAACGCCCCTGTTGCTCCCTGCTCATACTCTTAGCAGATTCAGTAACCAGCGCCTTGTAGTCGGCCTGCTTAAGCCCCAGCACATGCAGTCTGTCATCTGTAACACCTTGCTCCAAATCGATCTCCAACTCGGTGATCTCATTTTCTAGTCGAACCACCTCTTTCGCCTCGCATTTTTTGGTATGGGAGATGAGAGACGGAGCCTGGCCCCGGAGCACCGTCTTAAAGGCCTCCCAAAGGGAGACGGCGGAAGACACCGACCCCACGTTGTCGTTAAAATAGTGTTCCAGGGACTTAACCAGGTCTGCACGGATTGTGGGGTTTCGTAGGTACCAGGGGTTGATCGGCGCCACCCTCCCCTCCGCCCCCACAGCGATATCTAAGTGTAGCAAAAGAGGGGAGTGATCAGATATACCGCGGGCCAAGTGTCGCACCTCCCCAATCATCCCAGCTTGGGCCGCAGGCACTAGCATATAGTCAAGCCTCGAAAGACTACCGTGGGCCCCGGAGTGGAAGGTATATTGCGCTTGTCCAGGGTGTTTCAACCGCCAGAAATCTATCAGTCCCAGGGTATCCAGAAAGCCCCCCAGCCAGTTCTGGGCCCGAGGGAGGTCCCTAGGGGGGTGTCGATCTTCAACTCCGGAAACCACTGCGTTAAAATCCCCCCCCAAGACCAAAACCCCCCCCCCGGAAGCCCAAGTAGCAGGCGCCCCAAATCAGCAAAGGTGGCCGTCTGCAGGCCCGGCGGCACGTAGACAGTAACCAGCGAAATCAATTTACCCTCCCATCTCCCCACCAGCGCAGTGTAGCGCCCTCCGTCGTCGTGGAGCACCTCATCCACCTCCAACGGGAGAGAGGTCCTAACTAAAATGCCCACTCCCCTCGAGCCAGATGTGAAACCAGAATGGGCCAGAAGGCGATAGCCTCGCCTGTTCATGGCATGGAAAGAGTTCCCTATGAGGTGCGTCTCCTGCAGAAACAAAATGTCAGGCGAAATACGTTTCAAGAACTGCAGGACCACCCCCACTTTATCCTGTCCCCCAGCCCATTCACATTCCATGAAAGAAGTCTCAACCCCTTACCCCCCATCCCTCCCAGCACAAACTATCCCCCTCCCGGAGGGCACCATCATAATAGCACAACAGAAAACATTACCCCGCCTTGTGATGCAAACAAACAAACCCCAACCCCACCCCATCAACCCCAACAAAACTCCCCCCTCCCTGCACCCCTGCGTGAGCCCAAACAGCCCCCCCAACATGCAGTGTGCCTGTCGCCCCAATATGAAACTCACTACAAAGAAGGCAAGAAAAACCCCAGAAGGAGGAAAGGGCCCCAGCAAGCCCCCCGCAACCTCCAAATACCAAAGGGCAAAGTGTTACAAACTGGAGTCCAGTGCAGCCACTGGTGCAAAACGTTACCAGTCCGGTCCATAGCCAGGATCCCAGTTCCATTCCTACTCCGTCAAGCACTCTCCGCTCTCCGCCATCCGACCTTCCCGACCGCGACCCCTAGGTAGGGCATCCAGCCACTCTCCAACCGCCTCCGGCCGGTCAAAGAATTGTGAGCGACCCTCTAACTCAACCCGCAGCCTAGCCGGGAATAGCATCGCATATTTCAGCTCCATGTCCCTCAAGCGCCGTTTGATGGCCAAAAATCCCAACCATTGCTTTTGAACCGCTTGCGTGAAGTCTGGGTAAAAGCTAACATTAGAGTTCTCAAACTTTAATGGCCCAGCCACCCTCGATGCCTGAAGGATAGCATCTCTATCCCGAAAATTAAAAAGTCGGGCAATGATAGGCCGCGGGGGAGCACCCACCTTGGGCGCACCACCTGGAATCCTGTGGGCCCGTTCCACAGCGAAGAACTTGCTCAGCCCCTTGGGTGCTAGATGATTCACCACTAGATCCTCCACAAAAAGATCCGCAGCAGACTCCTCCGATCGTTCGGGCACCCCGACAATACGGACATTATTCCGCCTGGCCCTGCTTTCGGAATCCTCAAGGCGACGATCAGTCAGGTCACTGGCGAGCTGCAACCTCCGCACCTCCGTCTGCAAAGCGGCCACATCCACAGTTAGGCTCGACGCCGCTTGAGCCAATGAGTCGACCCGGTCATTTGTTTTGAACAGGTCCGCTCTGTCAAGAATTCCTGTCATACAAGGGAAACACGCCCTTATGTAAACAGGAGAGCTGTTACATAACTCAAGGGAAACACGCCCTTATGTAAACAGGAGAGCTGTTACATAACTCAAGGGAAACACGCCCTTATGTAAACAGGAGAGCTGTTACATAACTCAAGGGAAACACGCCCTTATGTAAACAGGAGAGCTGTTACATAACTCAAGGAAAACACGCCCTATAAAGGGAGGAACCGGGAGGTACAAGGCTGTCGGATATTGTGTTTACACCGACGTACCTGCTTCGTGAAGAGCAGTGTTCCGGAGTGGTGCTCCAGTAAGGCAAGAACGGAGGTAGGTCGAGTCGTTACTCCCTGGGCCGTGTCTTGCCCCATCGTCACCTGTGAAGGACCCGGAAGCTCTACCGGTCAACCATTGAGCTTCGCTTTTTGACTCGGCTGAGTCCAAGTGCAGTGGCGCTTTTGCTGGTTGGAGTCGTAACTCCCAGCCCGACCAGAGACACAGGGACTGCCAGCTGTAACGCACACCAGGAGGTGTTTGCCGCGTTACAGACTCGGAAGTCCACAGGATCGATCGAGCGGCTGCTCTCGGTTCAGTCTTCTTGCTTGTGATTGGGGTATCGGTGACGCATCACCAGGAGGTGACTCCGCGTCCCGGTGCAGTCTGAGGAAAAGGTTGAGCGGCTGCTCCCTTCAGGTAGAGACCCCGGCTGGGTGTTTCCCTGACTCCTCGATTCTCCCCAACACTCTTCGTGCCCCTCACAGCCTACCGATTGGCATTGTCGGCCATTTCATTTTCTGCCCTCTGTTGGCATACGCCGGGATCGGCGTATATGCAGAGGACGGTTAGGACCATCCGTGCTGTGGGCTTCATTAAAAGAACTAACCCTTCACAAGTGGTTGCGTCCTCATTGTCGTGTCTGTTAAACGATCCTGAGACGTTCAGGGCGTTACAAAATATCCGACCTTAATAACACTAACTGTCTCCCGGTCGATAACAGACATGGCAACACTTGATGATGTGCTGGCTGCTTTAGCGGCCATGCAAGTTGAAGTGGCTGCCTCTAGGCAAGAAACAGCCGATGTAAAAGCCAGACTGGATGCTATCCAATTGGACCCGCTCACGCCCAGCACCTCCCTCACGAACCAGACCCCTGCGGTAGTAGTGGAAATGCCGGTAGCCATCCCCTTGGCAACACCAGAGAGGTACAGTGGGGATCCTAACACAGTGCAGGTATTCCTCACACAAGTGGCGCTACATTTATCGTGCAAACCAAAGGCGTTCCCCACGAGTCAGGCTCGTGTGGCTTTCCTTATATCCTATTTGGCTGGAAACGCGGCACAATGGGCCGTACCTCTGGTGAGCAGGGACGACCCCCTCTTATGTGATTGGGGTGCTTTTCGCGAGGAATTCCTGAAGGTATTCGACAGAAGGGCTGACTCGTACACGGCGGACCGTGAAATGCTTGAGTTGAGACAGGGATCCAACGACCTGGTGCAGTATCTCAACGCGTTCCGAAGGCTGGTTGCGGAAACCAAGTGGCCTGTTGCTAAACAGACGGCGCTCTTCCATCAAGGGCTGTGCGATGAGCTCAAGGACGCCGTGGCTCATATTGACCCTCAACCCAAGACATGTGAGGGCCTTATCAACCTGGTATTACGGCTGGAACATAGGCTAAGTGAAAGAAAGGGGGATCATGGGAGAAAAGGAAAATCCCTTCCATACTATGTGACGGTGGGAAGTCCTGAAACTTCCACCGCATCCAAGGGAGAACCCATGGACATCAGCGCAATACGAGCGAGCCTCACAGCCACGGAGAAAGAGTCACGCCGTAAACAAGGATTGTGCCTATATTGTGGCAAAAAAGGCCACTACGTACGTGAATGCCCTGCCAAACCGAAGACGTCACGTTATCGGGCCAACCGGTCGGTAACAGCCGTGGTGGACATACCGGCGGAAAACTAGAGGACTCCAAGACCAGAGAAGGGGCATCTCGGAGTCACTCATCCATCCCTTCACTTTCCAACTCGGTCACTAAGGGACAACGACACCTGTTTATCACGGTGCACGTGGGAGTGCATGACCAGTGGATACCCGTTGTGGCCATGGTGGATTCAGGGGCCACTGGCATGTTTATGGACCACAACGAGGCATGCAGGCTAGGGCTAGTGCTTCTTCCCAAAGCAGTACCCGAAGACGTCTATGCGGTAGACGGAAGGCGATTGGTGACGGGGCCCATCGGACAGCACACGGGGGTCCTTCCGATGAGATATGGGAGGAACCATTTGGAACAAATCGATTTTAACATCATCCAAGCGCCCCAATATGGCGTCATATTGGGATTGCCGTGGCTACAGAAACACAACCCCTTTGTGGATTGGCCAACACATCGCATCGAAATGACGTCACCGTATTGCATCCTGCATTGTGGAATAAGAACGGAATCCCTTGACGCAGATGAGAGCGGGAGTCAGACGGTGGCTACAGCGGCAGAAAAAGATGTGGCTCTCCCCCAGGCTTATCACAGTTTTGAGGATGTATTTGATGAGGTGAAGGCGGAAGTGCTACCACCACATAGACAGTTTGACTGCCAGATCGACCTGGTGCCAGGGGCCAGCGTTCCCAGCGGCAGGCTGTATGCCCTGACGGAGCCTGAAAACGTGCATCTCCGGGGGTACCTGGATAAACTCCTCAGGCTAGGATTCATCCGCCCGTCCAAGTCTCCGGCCGCCTCTCCACTCTTCTTCATCCCGAAGGCTAATGGGGAGCTGAGAGCCTGTGTGGACTTTAGGGCATTGAATGCGATAACCATAAAAAATCGGTACCCCTTGCCTCTCATCAGTGTACTTCTGGAACAGGTCAAGAAAGCTCGTATCTACACCAAGTTGGATTTGAAAGGGGCATACCATCTGGTGCGCATGAGGGACGGAGACGAGTGGAAGACCGCCTTTAAGACCAGGTTCGGCCTTTTTGAGTACCTCGTCATGCCGTTCGGTCTGTGCAACGCCCCGGCAGCCTTTCAGTACTTTTTGAATGAGGTATTCAGAGAGGAGTTGGATATCTACGTGGTCGTATATATCGACGACATCCTCATCTATTCGTCCAGTGTGGAGGAGCACGTACACCACGTCAAAGCTGTGCTCCAAAAGCTGAGGGAAAACATGCTGTTTTGTAAACTCAGCAAGTGTGACTTCCACGTCACATCCGTGGAATTCCTCGGAGTGATGCTGAGTCCAGAGGGACAGGAGATGGCAGAACGAAAGATCAAGGCGGTGAAAGAATGGCCGGTGCCCCAAAGCGTGAAGGACGTCCAAAGTTTCATTGGCTTCGCCAACTTTTACAGGCGGTTTATAGATGGATTTTCAGGAGTGGTGGCCCCAATCACACAGCTACTGAGGAAGTCCAAGGAGTTTGTCTGGTCCCCTGAAGCGAACAAAGCCTTTGAGGCCCTGAAAAGCGCCTTTGGTAAGGCGCCGGTGTTGGCTCACCCCGATCCGGATCTCCCCTACGTGGTGGAAGCGGACGCGTCGGATGTGGCGCTGGGGGCTATCTTGTCCCAACGCAACCACGACACAGGGGTGCTTCATCCCGTTGCGTACATGTCCCGCAAACTCAACGACGCCGAACGCAACTACCATATTGCGGAGAAGGAGCTTCTCGCAATCAAGGACGCCTTCACCGAATGGAGGCATTGGTTGATGGGGGCAAGACATGTGGTATCGGTGTACACGGACCATCGGAACCTACAGTTCATGACGGCCACTAGACACCTTTCTCCCAGGCAGCTGCGGTGGATGATCTTCTTTGCGGGGTTCAACTTCCGCATCACATATCGGCCGGGGACTGAAAATCGGAAGGCGGACGCCCTGTCCCGTCAATCTGCAGTTAAGGAACCATTGCCTGCAACCGAGCGTTCCATCATTTCCCCGAGGATGGTATTGGGGGTTATCCAACCGGATACTTTCCTGAGGGGAATAAAGAGAGGGATCAGGTCATTTGCATGGCGGAGGTGGCTCCTCAGTCACAGAGAATGGCAGCTGAAGGACGGGATACCCCTGAAGGGCAGGTGCCTATTGATACCCACGCCTAGGCTAAGGAAACAAGCATTCATCTGGTGCCATGACTCTCCATGCGCAGGTCATTTGGGCTTTGAAAAAACGGTGGCTAGCATGGGACGGCATTTCTGGTGGCCAACCATGAGAGTGGATGTCAGGAGGTGGGGACAGGAGTGTCCTACGTGTGCTACCATGAAGGCCGACCATGGCCGAACCCAAGGGCTCTTACATCCACTTCCGACCCCGGATAGACCATGGGATAGCATATCACTGGACTTCGTGGTGGGCCTACCGGTAGACCAGGGGATGACGGCAATACTGGTGGTGGTGGATTACTTGACGAAAATGGGGCACTTCATCCCCTGCAAGAGAGTCCCTACGGCCGGGGAATTGGCGTCACTACTCCTAAAGAATGTGGTACGACTGCATGGATTACCTGGGGTGATCGTGTCGGACCGGGGGTCGCAGTTTACTGCGCAATTCTGGAAGACTTGGTGCACTGCGCTGCATGTTAAGACCGCCCTGTCCACCAGCTACCACCCTCAAACGGACGGCCAAACCGAGCGCCTGAACCAAACGCTCAAACAGTATCTGCGATGTTTTGTGGACCAGGGCAGGGAAGAATGGGTCGACTTGCTATGGGTTGCAGAGATAGCCTATAACAACGCCACTCACAGCTCCACACAGTCATCTCCGTTCTATAGCAACTATGGCCAACATCCCAGGTTCTTGCCATTTCTACATCCGTTCAGAGAGGACAGGATTCCCGCCACAGCGGACAGGGTGGCACACATAAAAGACACGTTGATGCGCTCAAGGGCTGTCCTAATAGAGGCCAAGAGAAGATTCAAAGCTGCGGCAGATAGGAAGAGAAGGCCCGGGCCACTGTACCGCACTGGAGACTACGTCTGGATATCCACAAGAAACATGAGGTTTCGAAAGAACAGTGTGTTCCATCCCAAGTACATGGGCCCCTATCGAATTACCAAGTGTATGGGTCCCGTGAACGTGAAGGTGTGCTTGCCCCAGTCATTGCGGATACACCCTGTCTTTCATGTATCATTGCTCAAACCAGCACCCTCCAAGCCGTCTGGGACACCTAGGCCGGTATGCGTGGAGTCGGAGGTGGAGTATGAAGTGTCGGGCATACGGGCGTCCAAATGGCGCAGGGGGAAGCTGTGGTACCTGGTTGCGTGGAAAGGCTATGGCCCGGAGGAGCATTCATGGGAACCGGCTGAAGGGGTTCATGCTCCGCGCTTGGTCTCCTTGTTCCATCGGCGTTTTCCTGCCAGCGCTGGACCCGTGGGGAGCCGCTGAGAGGGAGGATGTACTGTCAAGAATTCCTGTCATACAAGGGAAACACGCCCTTATGTAAACAGGAGAGCTGTTACATAACTCAAGGGAAACACGCCCTTATGTAAACAGGAGAGCTGTTACATAACTCAAGGGAAACACGCCCTTATGTAAACAGGAGAGCTGTTACATAACTCAAGGGAAACACGCCCTTATGTAAACAGGAGAGCTGTTACATAACTCAAGGAAAACACGCCCTATAAAGGGAGGAACCGGGAGGTACAAGGCTGTCGGATATTGTGTTTACACCGACGTACCTGCTTCGTGAAGAGCAGTGTTCCGGAGTGGTGCTCCAGTAAGGCAAGAACGGAGGTAGGTCGAGTCGTTACTCCCTGGGCCGTGTCTTGCCCCATCGTCACCTGTGAAGGACCCGGAAGCTCTACCGGTCAACCATTGAGCTTCGCTTTTTGACTCGGCTGAGTCCAAGTGCAGTGGCGCTTTTGCTGGTTGGAGTAGTAACTCCCAGCCCGACCAGAGACACAGGGACTGCCAGCTGTAACGCACACCAGGAGGTGTTTGCCGCGTTACAGACTCGGAAGTCCACAGGATCGATCGAGCGGCTGCTCTCGGTTCAGTCTTCTTGCTTGTGATTGGGGTATCGGTGACGCATCACCAGGAGGTGACTCCGCGTCCCGGTGCAGTCTGAGGAAAAGGTTGAGCGGCTGCTCCCTTCAGGTAGAGACCCCGGCTGGGTGTTTCCCTGACTCCTCGATTCTCCCCAACACTCTTCGTGCCCCTCACAGCTTACCGATTGGCATTGTCGGCCATTTCATTTTCTGCCCTCTGTTGGCATACGCCGGGATCGGCGTATATGCAGAGGACGGTTAGGACCATCCGTGCTGTGGGCTGGTAACGTACTTAGCCTGGAGGATTCCAGTGACTATAACTTTTGTTTGTTCTTTGTATTTTATTTGCCTTCATTAAAAGAACTAACCCTTCACAAGTGGTTGCGTCCTCATTGTCGTGTCTGTTAAACGATCCTGAGACGTTCAGGGCGTTACACGCTCTGACCAAAGTCACATCAATCAACACCGAGTCCAATTTATTAGCCAAGGTATCAAATTGCTGGTTCACAGTCGCCTTCATCTCCTCAATGGCCCCCATGACATCCAGCAGAGTCAATTCGGATGATGCGCCCGAGGCCTCCTTGGGCGGCTCAGGCGATTTATGTGATCCACTAGGGGATCCCTTTGGCTGCGCATAGCGGTCCATGTTGTTGGCCTGGGAATAAGCTCCCCTCCGGGTAGACTTGGGTTTCAGCTTGTCGCCATCCACTCTCGCCGCCATCATCAGCGACCACCAAGGTCAGCACCCTCCAGCACCCGGAGGAAGGCCAGGCGACAAGTGCAGGAGATCCGGGCCACCAACTGAAATAGGCCCGTTTACAGTTCGAGAGTCAGGCTATGCACTCCGTCCTCGGCGCTGCTCACCCAAAGTCCCGACGTCAATTTCCGCAGATCAACTCGAAACCGAAAGTGAAAGCACGGGGTCCGTGGCAGGCCCAGACTGGCATGCCGCTGTTGTTCACTTCGCACCCGGGCACCTCACCAACTCGAGTTCGGGACCAAGGCCGGAGAAGGCCGCAAACTTCAGATCGCCACCAGTCCGGTTCCCGGAGTCCAATTTCGATTTGGAAAACGAGTGGCACCTTAGCGCAGGATCATAGACAAAAGCCCGTCTAAAAAACCAGGATTATGACAGGATAGACATGGGAGGTTGCGGAGGCCCTCGGGAGCCACAAGCCTACGCGGCCATCTTGGTTGCGCGCTAGGCTCCTCCCTCGGGGGTCGCTTTGTTGCGATTTCCTGCGGCCCCGGGGTCTGTTTTGCCTCGCGCTGGCCAGGGCTCTTTGGTTGCTGTGTCACTTCCTTTCGGGGATCCTTTGGGCGGCTATGGTCCGTGTCCCGCATGCCTCTCCTTGCTGGTGGGGTTTGGGTGGCCTTCATTTTTTGTTCGAGTGGGGCGCAGTTTTCCTTTCGGCGCCTCCATCCGTTCTTGCAGCTCTTGCCGGTCTGGGTTAGTTCCATCTGGTTCCTTGGCTTCTGCCCTTGATTGCCTCCGGTCCTGGTGGTTTTGTTGTCTTTTCCCATCCAGTCCTGGGTTTGGGGGTGGTTCGCCTCTGTTTCTTCTGTTCCTTTGGGGCTCCTGTTGCTCATGCTCTGTGTGGGTTTTGCTCCCCTCTTGCTTTGGGCAGGTGTTTGGACCGGCTTGCTGCTTTCTGTTCGGGGACCTGTTTGCGGTTGCTTTTGGCTCCAAGCGGTCTAGTGCCGTTCTTTCTCTGTCCTCCTTCGGTCTTGGTGGGGGCACATTTTTTTGGGTGGCACTTCGTGGTTGCCTCTCTCTTGGGTGGTTCTTCCGCTCGTCTGGCCTGTTGGGCTTGCCCTCTTCCGTGGGGGTCCCTTTCTGGTCCGTTGGTTTCTTGTGAGTTTCCATGAAGCCGCTTGGCTTTGGTATGTGCTCACTTTGTTAGTCATGTGGCGAGGAAGACTAACAAGGAGGTAATGCCCCGATTACTTACCGGTAATCTTCATTACTCCGAGTATAGTCTTCCTCGCCACATGAGTTCCCATCCCTCCCTCCCTGTCTGGCTATCGGCTTCATGTTTATGCTTGGTAGTTTCAGGCTGATGGGTTGGGCCGGCCCGCCTTTTATAGAGGTCATAGGTGTACTGGGTCGGCCATATTGGGAAGGGATGGGAGGCATGGGAGGCTGACTTTTTTTGCTTTGGAGGGTTCTGGTGTGGAGCTGAAGCTCACTTTGTTAGTCATGTGGCGAGGAAGACTATACTCGGAGTAATGAAGATTACCGGTAAGTAATCGGGGCATGTTTGACCATCCCGCCAGACTCGAACTTTGCTGAGAAGGCTTGGCATTCCTGGAAGTTCGGGGCGGGCGCGGTGGACAGCGGAGGAGACAGGGGCAGTGTCCACTTCGGCTCTGCCGTTGGCAGCTGCCCCTCTCTCTTTCTTCCACTTATTCCCTCTCTTTATGACTAGTTCCTCCTCACTTACAGAAAACTGTGACTTCAAGGAATAGTTCTCACCCTCTCTTTCCTCCTTTCGTTTATTTTTTGTTCCCCTGTGAAATGGATCCAAAATATAACAAGCATTTGCAATGCAATAGGTCTCGTATTTACGTGAGTTTGAGCTATTGGCATTATAAATGACAATGCCTTTTTATTTATGTTTTTTAAAAAGACGAAACCAAAAAAAAGGCATTGTCATTTACAATGTCAATAGCTCAAACTAGCGTAAATGCGAGACCTATTGCATTGCACATGCTTATTCTGATAGAAATCTAAATGCAGACCCCTGTCATAGTGGTGAGGGGAATGGCTGCTCTCCATGATTTCACTAATAGCGTAACAGATGGCTAGAGATTGTCTGTTATTTTCTGTTACTTGCGCATAATGAGGTCACCTAAACTGGATGACTGGTCACTCCGACCCATAGTGCTACCATTGTGACTCTGCAAAATGTAGAAATACCTGCAAAAAGGATTTTGTAGGCATATTTTCTGCAAAATATTGATGATCAAGCAGGTTTGGAAAACAGGTATGATTTCCACAGCATCCCCGCAAAAAAAAAAAAAACAAGCATTGGCATAGCCAATAGGCCTCGCTTTTGGGACCTTATAAGTATTTACTTATGCAGCACAATGTCCTTGGTGCAACAACATCAACTGTTGCATGGCTAAACACTTATAAGATCCCAAAGGTGAGACCTATTGGCTATGCCAATGCTTGTTTACATTACTGCTGGCTACCCTGCTGATGCAATCAGGGGATCACTGTTAGTAATCTTGGACATGGTGGTCACAAATGTCATCTCATCTGATACAGTCACTATTACAACACTAATAATAGCTTGTAATGATTTTCATTTAACACATGTAGCTCTTATTACACAAAAGGTTAGACACCCATGCGATAGAGTATGAAAGTTCTTTTGAGGACTACCCCATAAGAAGTTAACCTGAGCAGCCAAGCACCACCTCCAATCCACCTAAAGACGCGACAGTCCTATAGAAAAAGCCAGCACGATACAAATAGAAGCGGATACGTCTTCATGCTATTTCAGCAGACAAGCAGCAGATCGGCTGGGCAGCAGCAGCACTTTCCCAAGAGGTAAAAGCAGCCTTGCTGAAAAGCAGGGGTACGATCTGAAAAAAGTTCAACAGCCCTGCTGAGGAGTTACTACTTTGCCCCACTAGAGGAGCAGCAGTGCTGTAGAAAAGATGCAGTACTGTTCAAGTAGACATGCAGGGGTATTACTGAGAACTAGTAGAACTAGGTCAACAGATCTTCTGCAATGGTATCACAGTCTTCGAGTACCACTGTGGGTGCCCTGCTTGCAACTAGTCATATATTACTACTACAGGTCTAGTAGCCGTTGTGATCTATCCTGAAGAGTTTGTAATATTAGACAGGAATCGGACTGCCCAGTTAAAGATGAGCAGAGGTAGGGGTGGTGCCAACGTTGCATAAAAGGCATGCTTTTGCTTTTACCTTGCATTAAATGTATTGCGTTAACTTACAGACTGCTAATAAAATGTTTGTGTCAGAATTGTAGCACTACAGATAAATAGTGTCAGCAAGGGCAACAATTCGTGCTTAATTTGAGCCGGTGATTTTCGGTACTGCACACTAGCGCCTATTTGTCAGCACCAGTACTTATGGAAGTCTGCCACATTATGGCGCTGCTTGTCTAAGTGACAGATGAGCACAAAAATATGTTTGTTAATTTAATACAGATTTTTAAAAATAGTAATACCTGCCGCCCGAGCCATTCGTATGGCTTCGGGTGACTGGAATAGTCTTAATTGTCACACTTGTAGGAGTGTGATGGTTAGTAGTTGTCACTGGCCATGCTGGCATGGGCGATGAATGGGTGATGCAAGCTGCAGTGGCTCCTGACGAGGGCTCTGGAACTTAATGCAATGCTTTACAAATTAAGCATGTGGAAAACAGCTGGAACACGCCACTAGAATGTTGCGAATGTTTTTATAGTAGGCACAGCAAAGTAAATGTGCTTGTAAGTATTTAGCGGTCTTTAAAGGGGATAGAATGGGGATAATATAATAAAATGTAAGCATACTGCATGGGTAATGGTTTCTGTTCTGTGATCAGTTCTCAACAGAGACCATTCACCTTCAAAAAATACTCCGCTGTGAGATCCAGCACCACTTGGAGGAGGCGCGTGTGCAAGGGTAACTAGCAGCTTTGTCTAAACCAGCCAAAGTCACACAACCTACGTAAATCAGCTATCCCCATTTTAAATGGCTCTTGGCTTTCTGAGTTTGGGCTGTGAATCAGTGGCAACTAAGCACTAAGAAAACTGGAGTTCAGAGTCAAAAGGTAGATCCCAAAGTAAAGAAATAAGTCGCAGCACAAAATCCTGTGACTGCCTAGGGTGGATTACAAAGAACGATCGATTTACACATGAGAAAGTACAGGTACTGCCCTAAACTGGAGATCTCTGCCCTGTTTCCGCGTGCTAAAATAATGACTGGCTTTTCTTCTCACTCTAAATGTGGACAGGAGCAAAGTTGCTCTTTGATATTGCGAGAGTGTGATATATACCCTTCCTGTTGTGAATATCTGCCAGTGTCTGTGTGTGATATTGCGCAGAGGCAGCTTCAGCCTCTGCGGCGTAACAAGGGTTCCAGTATTTACGCCAGAGTGCTCACCAGACCTGCCATCCCGGTCCTTACTCTCAAAGTACGTGGCACTGAACCCTCGTCCCCCTGCCCTTTGACGCCTCCAGCACGCACCTGCTCTCGGTGTCCGCGGGAACGCCTCTCCTCCCCGGCCGAAGGCTCGTAGACAGCAAGTACAAGTAGAAAGTTGCGTGCTGAAGATCACCAAAAAGCCAGACAAGGAGCGCATACTGCCGTGGCTCGTCCACAGGTGACAGACCCTACCTTCATCGACTTAAGCCGGAGTAACGAGTTCAGGGACTAAGAAGCTCAGTGACAGAAAATACACACATCATACACTGTCTACATTTACAGAGCGAGCCGCGGGTAATAATAGAACTGCATGCGTCTTTTGAAGAGGTAGAGAGAGGACTGCAGGTGGAAAGGGGGTGGGGTGTAAGGGAACACACAGCTAACTTGTAGGCTTTCTTGGCGTGGACTGCGATCTCAGATATGCCGCGTTGGGTGCAATTAACCGGGATTTCTAGTAACCGTCAAGAAAGACTACATCTTCCTAAACATTTCCGAAGTATCATGGGGTAATTTCATATAACAACGAGCCTATGTCACTACACATTTATATTTTCTCTGTTATATACCTCCATAGGAAAGTTACCTGAGAAAGCCGCATTTTTATAAATAAAAAGTGCAAACAGTGCTTGTTCTGCAATTTACTTTTGAAACCATTGTAAAAACAAATTACCACTCCAATATGGCCACCAGAAGCACCAAATTTAAGGACGCTGGCGTTCGCACGTCAAAGTCAATGCCACTGTTAACTCACCTCGACACGGCTCATATCTCTGGAACGAGATCTATTTGGAGGTACTGGAAATGGAAATACTTTTACTTTGACTGCCCGCACATTCCAAGGGTAAGTTGGCGGCAGAAAGGGGCCGGAGTCGTGGGGGCTGGCATCATGAGATGCCAAGTCCTTGGATTTTCCTTGTAAAAAACACTACCCTTCTCCCCCAATGAAATTCGATACAAAAACGTGTTAGTAAATATGTTCTGGTTTACATAATTGATCTGAACTAGACTTCCTATTAAGATATTTGCCAACATTTTGAAAGACAAGCATTGGCCGCACGCGCGCCTCGCGCTTAAAGTTGAAAAAAACAAGACAAGCCCGGCGGAGCGTGGCGCGCGCGCGCGCTTGGGGGCGGGGGAGCGGACACTTTGAAGTGCTCCCAAAAGGCGGATTGCATGGCGGCACGATGCGCGTGATTGTGCGCGTGCTAGCCATGCAATCCGCTTTTTGGGAGCACTTTTCAAAGCCCCTATAGTCTCGCTTTCGCGATCGCTTACGCGATAGCAAGGCGAGACCTAAAAAAAAAAATGATGAATCTGGCAAAAGGCAAATTATCGAGTTTCACATGCAATCTATAGCTTGCAATCGAAAGCTATAGTTCACATAACATCTGTTTTTGAAAAAGTGACTTAAGAGAAATTATAAGGAAAAAACTCAGAATGTTTGGATACTTCAAAAACAGCATATGTAAGTCCTCTTTTGGCAGTATGTATCTGCACGGTGAGAGTAAGTGACATTGAGGGGTATTACGTTTTATAAAGGGTTTCCTCATAAAGCGGTCGAACCAATGGCAGCAGAGACTTGCGGGGGCCACATTGCCTAAATGTATTAAATGAGAAGGCTTTTAACATTGTAGTATTTCTAACACCACTCACACAATTAATAAAATGGTTACTTGATGGAAAATGTGGACTGAGGTGATGGACTCATGGGGACGTGAATGAACTATTCGGGAGAATGGGCCGGCTAGTGTATTTTAAAACGTTTGTAGCCTTCCAACTCATGTCACGTGTCTATGGTATTTATGCAATTGCTGGTGCTTTTGCAAGGCCAGTAAAGCAGGGAAAGAATCTTTACATTTTCCTTTATACTCGTCAACGGAAACAACAATTTAAACTCGAACTTTAGCACTTAATTTCACTTTGGAAAATGCGTACCTAAGTTTCCCATAATAAGATCATAATTTGACTTATACCTTACATATAACTTATACTGTTAACCTGCCTTTTAATTCCATTTACATATTGTGTGAGATGAGGTGCCTCGTACACGCTATATAAAACTGCAATTTCTTTCTATTTCTGGTTAGCACCTTCCTCCGCAAGGCTCGCGGCGCTCCGCCCACACTCCCGTTTAACTCCTTGGGATCGCGCGCCCTGTCTGTGATTGGTCGTTGTCGGGGACGGGCTCTGTGGACACCAGGTGGTCTTAAGTGGCTCACGTGGCGGGTAACGGTTTGCTGCTGCTTGGTTCGTGCACAGGTGAAAGCAGAGGAGCTGCGAGCATGGTGAGGGTCGCGAGGTCTATGCACAGGGGGAGTGAGGGACAGAGTGGGAAATGGCCCCGTGTTCCTGGCTGGAAGGTTTTGCTTCGTTCGATTTCTGGCTGTGCTGTGATAGCCCGCTCCCGTGTGTTTGGTCGGGGTGTGGTGAGCATGAAGGTTGCATACGTGGGCCCATGGGTGTAGGGACTAAGGGACTTAACCACCCCTTTTTTTGTAGGGTGGGGCACAAGTTACATGCGAGGGGGACCGGGGGCTGAGGTTTAAAGACCGCGATTTCTTCGGTAATACGAGTTTAACCTCAGGCGTTATCTTTGAAACGACCTCACCATAAGACAATTGGCCCAGACGTAACTATAGAGCTACGTTCATTCTAGTTCTAGTTGGTACTCCCAATGTCAGGTGGTAAGTATACGTGGTGACGAATGTTGTCCATGCGGTAGCTGTAAAAGGCACGTATAAACAGAAGTCGTTTGGCTACCAGGGATGTAATATCAGACGGGCATTGCGCGGGGATTCTTGTCTGATGGCACCCTGTGCAGAATACTTGTGCTTCCTCTGGAGTGGGTGCAGTCAGTGGATTTACACAGGGATTTTAGGGGGATGGAAAAAAATAGGTTTCTCAGAGGCGTGGGCGATGTAATTAAGGACGATGCTTAAAAAGACGCAAGTTCAAGTTTGCGCTTAGCATAGTTTGCCACTCGACTAGTATTTTGCTGCGTATTTCATTGCCTGCAGATATATACTACAAGTAACGTTAGAGCTACAACGAGCCAGGACTATTGGATTTGTCAATGCTTGTTAGTTTCATGAGATAAATTGGCAAAAACTATGGCTTCGTTGTACATAAACGTAAAAATGCTGCAAGTTGTGATATGGTCAGACTGTGAAAGCAATATGGCGAGTATTTTTGAAGATACATCAGTGGCAGTGAAGGGTGTTAGTGCGGCAGAATTGATTCTTTTTTGTTTTCACGCTGACGGTAATTTCTGTAATGCACCGACAGAAGTGTTTTACATATATAGTGTTGGATGGGGATTTTAAGATTAGTTAATTCTTCTAAAGCAGGCATATGCTGAAGGATCTAAAGCGGATGCACTAATTGTTCCTGCTCAAAGGCACTGCAGGCCTCTTGCACATGCCAATTTATGTAGCATTCATGATCTGTTCAAATGGACAAGTTAGTATCAATACTCTTAATGCTTGAGTAGAAGTGAGGCCATTCTGAGCACATGTATACAAATGAGATAGTGGGATGTGTCCCCTTCGGCATGGACACTGGAGCCTAATGGGTGTGCCGACAATGCTACCCCTCCTACACAGTAGTAGTATTACTTATCAAATGTGGCGTGGGACTTGCTATTTTCTTTAGTGTGCCATAGTCGGGGGAGAGTTTATAATCACATGTAAGTGTACCATTTTATAATAGTTAATGAAATGGATCTTGTGGAAGCTATTGGTAAACTCATGAATATATATCTATCTTGCTTCTTCCGGTGCAGCATCGTACATGGAGCTCTTTTGTGAGGCGAAGGCTTCCCGAAGCAGTATGGTAAGCGATGTTTTATGTTTGTTATTGTTTTGTTGTTTTCAGCTTGCTTTTTATCTAACTTTGTCCTTGTTTTCTTTGTTACAGGGCTTCCCCGGTTTGTTTCGTTCCGGTGCAGCGTCGTACATGTAGCGCTTTTCCCGGTATGTATGGTGCTGTTTGCGGGACTTGGGTAAGTCATCCTCTGTTAAGTAACTGTTTTTTTCTGTTTGTTTACAGGGCTTCTTCGGTCTGTGTCGTTCCGGTGCAGCGTCGTACATGGAGCGCTTTCCCCGGTATGTATGGTGCTGTTTGCGGGACTTGGGTAAGTCATCCTCTGTTAAGTAACTGTTTTTTTCTGTTTGTTTACAGGGCTTCTCCGGTCTGTGTCGTTCCGGTGCAGCGTCGTGCATGGAGCGCTTTCCCCGGTATGTATGGTGCTGTTTGCGGGTCTTAGATAAGGCTTATTTTAAGTTTTGTAACTAACTCTGTTTTTCGGTTTGTTTGCAGGGCTTCAGCGGTCTCTGCCGTTCCTGTGCTGTCGTACCTTCTGCTTTTAAGTAAGAGTACGCTATTTTTAATTATTTCATTTAAATATTGATTTGGGTAGTGTTTTACGTTGAACCTTTTATTTAATTTTCTTTGTTTTTGGTGGTATAGTAATACAGGTGTTTCTTGTCAAGTGCTGTTTACTTTTTTGGGATGTACAATTCATTATTTGATTATGGGAGAGTGGGGCATGTTTTTTAGTGAATCTGCTTTTGTCGGACTGTTTATTGTTTTCCGGATGTCACAGTAGGCGGAACAGAGCTACAAACAGGTAAGTGAAATTTTTGTATACGTTTAATGTTCTTTTGACGATTAATTTGGATGTAAATATATGTCCATGTATTTTTGCTAATTGTCTGTTATTTGTCGGTTTTCGTAGTGTTTATCTTTTTTGAAATTGTGAGTAGCGTCGTCTCAAGGTAAGTTACAGGTCTACCCTGGCCCTTAGCGTTGTTTGGTAGCGTTGTATATGGAATACTTTGCCCAGGATGTATGCTGTTTCCATCCGGGTTTTAGGTAAGTTATCTTGCCTGTTTGGTAACTAACTCTTTTATTTTTTTCTGTTTGTTTACAGGGCTTCCCCGGTGTGTTCCGTTCCGGTGCAGCGTCGTACATGGAGCGCTTTTCCCGGTATGTATGGTGCTGTTTGCGGGACTTGGGTAAGACATCCTCTATGTTTTGTAACTAACTCTTTTTTTTCTTTTTTTTTTTTTTTACAGGGCTTCCCCGGTCCGTGGCATTTCCCTGCAGCGTCGTACCTTCTTTAAGGTAAGAGGAAACTATTCTAATATTTTGATTTATAAAATTCTTTTTTGTAATCTTTGATTATTAAACTTTGTTTAATTGTATATTTGAATAATTGATTTAGAGTAATACAGGTGATTCTTTACGAAAGTACTGTCACGTGTATTTTGTGTGAGATGCATTATTTGAATACGTGAGGGTGGGGCACGTATTTTTATTGAATCTGCTGTAGTCTGAGTGTGACATTGGTTTCCGGATCTCACGGCAGGCGGTACGCAATTACAAGCAGGTAAGTGCAATCTTTTGTATAGTTTTCATGTTTTGGGAATTAATTGTAATGTGGACATAATATGTTAAAGTTCGCTTGTTGATAAATGCTTCTTATTTAGCGATGCTGTTCGTATAGTAACTGTTTTTTATTATTATGGGTTGTGTCTCATGCCCTTTGTTTAATTGTAATACAAGTGTTTCTGGACGAAAGTGCTGTTATATGTATTTTGTGTGGGAATCATTATTTGATTACGGGAGGGTGGGGCACGTTTCTTTATTGAATCTGCTGTTGTCGTGTGTCGTTGGCTTTCGGATGCCATGGTAGGCGCAACGCAGTACCAAACAGGTAAGGGAAATTTATGTAGACGTTTTCATTTCTTTTTATGATTAATTTTAATGTGTACATATTATGTCTAGATTTCTCGCTTGTGGCAAAGTGTTTGTTTTTTATTGATACTGTTATTGTTTAGATGTTTTTTCTTATTAGGTGTTGCCTCGTGTTTGTTTGATCGTAAGACAGGTGTTCTTGACAAAAGTGCTATTACATGTATTTTGTGTGGGGTTCAGTATTTGATTAAGGGAGGGTTGGGCACGTTTTTTTATTGCAAACTGCTGTTGTAATACTGTTTTATTGGTTGCCGGATGTCACGGTAGGTGGAACGCAGCTAAACAGGTAAGTGGAATTCTTATATACGTTTTATGTTCTTTTTGCAATGATTTGTAATGTGATTTTAATGCTTCTATGTATTTGCATTGTATATAAATGTTTGTTTATCAATACTGTTTTTGTCAATCTATTTAATTAGTGATTGTTGGGTCTCAGGCTGTTTGTTTGATAGTAATACAGGTGTTTCGTACCAAAAGTACTGTCACGTGTATTTTGTGTGGAATTCATTATGTGATTGTGAGGGTGGGGTGCGTTTTTTTTTATTGAATCTGCTGTTGTCGGACTGTGACATTGGTTTCCAGATCGCACGGTAGGCGGAACGCAGCTACACACAGGTAAGTGGAATTCTTTTATACGTTTTATGTTCTTTTTGCAATTACTTTTAATGTGATTATAATGCTTCCTCTATCTGTATGTTTTTTTATTTGTATGCTTCTAAAAAGGTGCCTGAGTGGAAATGCCTCTATACATTACTGCCTCTTACACTACTGAGTAAATCTTAGTATGCAGGTAATTCAGAATAAGTGGCTCTGTTTTTAACTGGAACTCTATGCTAAAAGCCTTCTATACATAGGTTGCTATAACTGACATATGTTAGACTCTGTTTCTAAGCAAAAACACTAAGTCTCACATTTAAAACACATTTAACTATTAACTTAGAAATAGCAAGACAGTTTCTTACAATCTTTTAAATGCAAAAAAACGCAATGTCATAAGCAATATCAATAGCTCTAACTTTACCAATGCCTAGACCATTGCATTGTAAATGCTTGTTTGCAAAGTGCCCAGCTATAGATTTTGAACCCTAGCACTGCCAGCGCCTATGAAAACCTAGCAAAAATACATTTTTGAAAACTAGACACCCAGGGGAATCCAGGATGGGGTGACTTGTCTGGCTCTCACCAGGTTGTTACCCAGAATACCTTGCAAACCTCAACTTTGTCAAAACAAATATTCCTCATTTCAGTGGTGGAAAATCCTGGAATCTGCATGGATCCACAAAATTCCACCCACACTGCATTCCCTAAAGTCTTCCGCGAAAAATGGTACCTCACTCGGGTGGGTGGGTCAGGTACCCGCGGCAGGCAAGGGCCCAAAACGTATTGAGGAGAAATCAAAATTACCTATCGCTAAACAACCCGGTTTTGCAAGGGGGGGGGTCACATGGGTTTATGGCCCCAGGCTCAGCGGCCACCTTGGGAAACTATCAAACCCACACATTTCTGAAAACTAGATACCCGGGGGAGTCCAGCGAAGTATGGCTTGCGTGGATCCCCCAGTGTTTTCCTACCCAGAATCTCCTGCAAACTTCAAATTTATTTGAAAAAGCACATTTTCCACATTTTTGTGTGGAATCACTGTGCTGGCACAAATGTCCTACCCCAGTGTTCCCTTCAGTCTCCAAGTAAAATTATACCTCACTTGTGTGGGTGGGGCAAGGGCCTGTGACTGTGAAGAGCCAAAAACATAGGGATTAAGGGTATAACACCGAGATTTGTAAGCGCCACATTTTTTAGAATACGTCTTAGCCAATTCTGCATTGGACACCCACACAAGTGAGGTATCATTTTACTCTGGAGATTGAGGGTAAAACTTCAGGCTTAAGGACATTTGTGTCGACACGGTGATTCACACAAATGTGAATTATTATTTTTTTTCTTTTCGAGCTGATTTTGTTGTGGTTAGGAAAATGTTGGGGCGTCCACACAAGTCATACCTCACTGTACTCGCCCGGATGTCTAGCTTTCAAAAATGTGTTGGTTTGGTAGTCTCCCAATATGGCCGCCGAGCCCGGGGCCAAAAACCCAGGTGACCCAGTTGCAAAACCAGGTTTTTGTGATGGGTATTTTTGATGTGTCCTCAGTATGTTTTGGGCCCTTGCCTGTCGCGAGTACGTGACCCACCCACGTCAGTGAGGTACCATTTTTATCGGGACACCTGGGGAAACTCTGGGTGGTAGGAAATGTATGGATCCATGCAGATTCCTGAACTTAACCACACAGAAGGTTGAGAATTTTAATTTTTTTCATCTAAGTTAGAGCTTTGCAGGGGATTCTGGGTAGGAAAACGTTGAGGGGGCCTGGTAAGCCATACCTTGCAAGACTCCCTCGGGTGTCTAGTTTTGAGAAATGTATAGGTATGCTAGGTTTTCCTAGGTGCCGGCAGAGCTAGGGTTCAAAATCTACAGCTATGCACGTTGCAAAAGTCTGTTTTCCCTGGAAAAATGTGGTGTCCACGTTGTGTTTTGGGCTCTTTCCTGTCGCGGGCACTAGGCCTACCCACACTAGTGAGGTACCATTTTTCTTGGAAGACTTTGGGGAATGTGGGGTGGGTGGAATTTTGTGCATCCGCAGAGATTCCAGAACATTCCACCACAGAAATGAGAAATGTTTTTTTGACAGTTTGAGGTTTGCAAAGGATTCTGGGTAATAGAACATGATGAGAGCCAGACAAGTTGCCCCATCCTGTATTCCCCTGGGTGTCTGTTTTTAAAAAATGTATAGGTTTCCTAGGTTTTCTTGGGTGCCAGCTGCGCTCGGACCCAAAATGCGCAGGTAGGCACATTCTCCAAAAAAGTCTGTGCCTAGTGGGCTTTCTGCCGCCCTGGGAATGGGGGAAATCTATGCTATTGCCCCAATATGTCCCCAAGGGGGGAAAAAGACATAGTTACTTTTTTGGGTGAGTGGGAACATTGGTATACCCATTCTGGGCAGCCCCTCCCCTATGTATAAAAAAGCCAGCACAATCGCTGGCGTCTAGGAGATCAGGGGCTACTGCCCCATCTGCCTGGGGTGAGGGGTGGCAGAAAGACTGGTAATTTTGAGGGTGTGGACATTGGCATGCCCATTCTGGACAGCCCCCACCAATGTATAAAAAAACAAAACAAATCTCTGCTGCCTTGTGGGCTTTCTGCCCCAGGCCCCCCCATGTGGGGCAGATTAGGGGCTACTGCCTCATTTGCCTCGTGGGGAGGGGCATAAAGACTGGCATTTTTTTGAGGTGGTGGGGGCATTGGCTTGCCTATTCTGGGCAGTACCCACCCCAACTTGTATAAAAAAAAAACCCTGGTGCCTAGTGGGCTTTCTGCTCCCCAGGGGGCAGATAAGGGGCTATTGCCCTATCTGCCTCCTAGGGGGGGGGGGGGCACAAAGACTGTAAACACTGTTTTTTGGGGGTAGGGGCATTGGCATGCCCATTCTGGGCAGCTCCCACCCAAATTTGATAAAAAAAAGTCCCTGGGGCCTAGTGGCCTTTGATCAATGGCTATTGACCCATCTGCCTTGTGGGTAGGGGGGCAGAACGTCTTATGCCTTCTTTGGGGGGATAGGGTGGGGGCATTGGCATACCCATTCTGCGCAGCCCCCTCCCCTGGCCTATAAAAAACAAATCCCAGACTTCTAGGGTTCTTTCTGTCCCGGGGGGGGAGCAGATTGGGGTCTATTGCCCCCGGGAGGGCAGAAAGGCTGTCTGGCAAAATTATATGGGGGAGCAAAAACCCTTGCCCAAGAGTTCGCTACACCCTCCCTGGTGGCTAGTGGTTGGATCCTCGTGCAGGGATCCACTAACTAAGGGTACAGTTGGAAAGAGGAAACTCTCCCCTTTCCATTGATACCCATCTTTTCGGTGCTGGGGGGGTGGGGGGGGCTGACGTAGCCCCACAAGCACTGAAACTGTGAAACCGTTTCGTTTTCATTGGAAGGACAGCTCGCCATGTGCTTTATCGTCATTGCAATGAAAACCCTAACCATACTTTAGGAGGCTGAGGAAGCTCTTTCAGAGGGATTTTTTTTTAAGTGTGCTCATGACGGAATGGTTCTGTCATGAGTACACTTGAACTTGTGCTCATGAGGTAACCATTCCGTCATGAGCATGGAAGGGGCTATGACACTGAGCATTTGGGAACGTGTTTTCGCTCCCATACCGGAAGCACTGCTGTTGCATCGCAAAGATTATGCCACAATTAATTCCATTTAAATCGTTTTATTCAAGGTATTCCGAACTTCATTTGCTTTTTCAGTTCGTTTTGTCACATGTAATCCATTTTATGTATAAAAATCGGATGCAGTAGGTATGCCTATCCAGGCCTTTTTGCTAAAGCAGGACATATACATATTTCATCCTCAGTAGTGTATTATTCCCAATGCATTTCGGGCTGCTTCATCGCCCTTCGTCAGGGGTTCACTACAAATATAAACATCGAATTTAGACAATATATTTAGAGTTTAAAAACATAATGCATTTTTAAGCTAGTGAATACTCATTGTATATGCATTTTACATGCCTCAAACAGCGTTCTCCCTCTCATAACAACCAACATAAAACCTGGATGCAATATCAACCCCTCATACTCAGTCCCATATTTATACACCATCTAGAACTGTCACCCCTCTGTATCGATGTTCCATTTTTTGCATGGAAGGGGCTATACCATTCTACCTCACTTCACAAAAACACCAATACTTTACACCGCTTTACTTAAAACAAATGCTCTCTACACTCTATTCCAGTTTAATCTGCACCACTGTACTTTGAGCCACTTGACTCTAATCCACACTACTACACTCCTACGCTATACAATGCTACACTCTACAATAATAAACTGTCTAATTCTATACTATTTTAAACTATACTCCAAAAACACTCTAATCCAATATATATCCCTCCACTGTACAGCACTATACTCTACTTTCTGCCATTCAACACTACTCCACTATAATCCACTATACAACAATGTACACAACTCCACCTATACACTACATATCACTTTACTTCACTATATTATAAAACTGTACTCCTACAGTATATAACAATATACTCCACTCGCTGTACTTTACAAAAATCTACACCACTCCAGCTCCACTACTACAATATACTCTACACAGCACTATATTCAATTGTAATACTATAGTCTACTTTACAACACTATGGGCCACATGCATCAAACTTTTTTTCGCTATTCGGCCTGTTTGCGAATGGCCAAAGACCTTATCTGATAAAGCCATTTCCATTCGCAATAAGGTAATCACAATTTTTTGCGAGTACCTAAATTGCAAATGCATTTAGGGAATCGCAATTTGCGATTTCCTTAAGGTGATGCATCAGGCCTTCCTAAATACACACTGAATTTAGGTAATGCTAATTACAATCCACTTCAAGTTGATGGAAATTTGCTCGTTCTTTGACAAATGCACAAGTGCATTTTTCTAAGTGACGTGGGGTGTGCGCCACATGTACACACTTACCTTTTTGAGGTGGTGCATCAGGGGGGTCTTGGGCCCCCTTATGCCCTTGAAATTGCATTTGCAATTTGCGATTACCAATTTGGTAATCACAATTTGCGAATGTGTTGCCATTCATTCCTATGGACTTGTAGGCCTATAGGAATTAATGGAGTAACATTACCTAATAGCTATTCGCAGTTTGCAAATCGTTAATAAGTAATGTTTGGGAATCGCAATTTGCTTTGCGATTCGTACATGCCTTAGGATTTGTGATTCCCAAATAGTGATTCCTTAATCGATATTTAGGAATTGCAAATCCAAATGTTGATGCATGTAGCCCTATACTCCCTTTACAACACAATTCTCAACACCTTAACCTCTTCAGTGCCCATGACGAGCTGGACTCGTCATGGGCCGCGGTTGCGCTGTGCCCATGACGAGTCCAGCTCGTCATGAACCCCACCCGCTAATGTAACGGCCGGCACAGGTCGGGGAAAGGGCGTGGCACTGAAGGGGTTAAGCTACTTCATAACACTACTCTTCACTCCTCTAAAGTCCCTTATACTGCAAGACCTATTGGCATAGTGAATGCCTGTTAGCTTTACCACATCGGCAGCCATTGCTCTATGCAGCAAGGATCCGTGTGCGAATTACAGATCGTACATGTGAGGTGTTAATGGTACACAATGTCTGGAAAGTCTAACTTGGCACAAGAAGCCAGAGGAGCCTTTCAGCCCTGTTCACCCCCCCCCTCCATAATGTAGGGGCCCAAGGAATGCCCTGAATGAATGGCTACCCTGGATGGAAGCTCTGCGACATCAAAGGCTGTTTACCCACAATGCCAGAGCTGCACCCCTGGTACTGATAAAACTGGCTTCTGCCCCACTCAACAAAGCATTGCAGGAGCATACCCCTTGCCAAGTAGATACTCAAGCCAGAATTGATTGTCGAATTTAACACCAACCGTGCACTCAATCTGTCCTTTAGCCTTCTGCAACGGTCCTTCACGTTCCTTAGAAATTCCATAGCTCGTGTAGTGACATTGACTTAAAGCTGTACACAACCATACCCCTTTCTGGGGGCTGTGCAGGGGCTGATGCACCATCCTGGGCAATGCAGGCATTAGACCACCTCTCTGGGGTGAGCATCCCCAGTTTCGACAGTAGGCTGTTGGTGTTTTGCCTTGCTTATGATTGCACAGCCTGGTATTAGGCAGTCATCTTTGCTGAATCAGCAGGCTGAGGGGCTTGACAGAGCACCAGAGAGACTGAGTTTAGACACGCATAGAGGTAATGGCCGCATCACAGATGCTTTAGAATGGCTCCTTCATGTGGACTCTGCAACCATTCAGAAGGTGCAATTGGTGAGAAGGGACCAGCGCATCTCTGCTAGTTATTGGCATGGGTATCGTCACCGCTTGAATATTTCTTTAGTACGCTCCTGAAATACTGTCTTATTATGAAGGTGTCAGAAGTGACATAAAGTGGGCCCGTAGGATTAGGAACTGTGGGGGACATGAGGGATTTATCCTTCCATATTTTGAAGGGGGGGATATGGGGGGGGGGGGTATAATGTAGACCCTGTTTGAACTTTATTGGCTTCATGGGGCCTGAAAAAGGAAAATATTTGAAACGGGCTGCTGACTCTATTCCCGTGTCCAAGCCTGCAATGCCTGATACGGAGTATTCTTGTGAGATGTGTTCTGGGCTGTAGTATTTCAGTTCCTTCAAAGGCCTTTTAAAAGTAGAGGAGGCTTTTTTGCTACTTTATCCCCCTTCAGTATGCGCTCCCTACATCCCACTTGCAAGGTGTCAATTAAAGACTTGTAGGGACAAGGAAATGGAGATGAATGGCTCCATTGGCATCTCTCCCAAATGAGAAATGCACTGCAGTAGTACCATGTCACTCTTTACTACACTGTAGAGGTTATGCAAGATTCCTTTAAAATATAAATGAGCAAGATAGCTGCATTGTTTTAATATATTGGCATTCCTATAGCGCTTTCCTATTCCTTGGGAGTCATAAATATTAATGTTAGGTCTCGCCTAGGCAGCGCTTGTGCAGTCTCTTCGGGACTTGCTGTATTCAGGTATGGACTTTAAGCTCCTCTCGTTTTCTGCTCATCTTTACAATGGACTCCACTTCCTGTCCTTTGTAAGTGATGGCTTTAGCTTCATGAATGGGCTTAGTAGTCCCTCCTTAGTACCTCCCATAAGGATAGCCCCTCTTAAATGTATCCATACACTAGCTTTCATTAGCAGTTAGTGAGCCCTATTTACTTCATGTCTTGATGAAGCAGGCACGGCAGAGCGCATAGGAATGGTGCCTCATCTTGTTTGTATTTGCAGCGCGCCATGTGCGTTTTCACTTTAACAATGGCTGCCGCCCCACACAGCACCCGCAGAATGCTGGCCTCTGCAATGCGGACGCTTGTTGTATTTGCAGAATGTCATGTGCATTTTCACTTTAAGAATGACTGAGTTGTGCGGAGTTTGCTGCACTATATTGCATAATTTGTATTTTCTTGACGCTAATTTACTCAAAAATAAAGAGTTTAAGAACCACTATCTTACAATATTCAAAATGTTTTTGGAACAACTCTTCTCTGAAGAGCCCATTCATTTCAGCCTCAAATGGAGCCAGGTTTTTTCACGAGCTGCCTGTTGTAAAGTGCTTCAATGCATCGCCAGGAAAAGTAAGCACCATTAATTCAATTACACTACAGTATAAAATGAGAATCTTTTGTGAAAAAAGTTAAATTCTGTCATCCGGTTCTATAAATGATTTTATTTAATGGTCCAGCCTTCCATGACTACCTGCTTCTCATTCCCAGTAATTGTTGCCTTTAGAAAACTCTCTTGTGGGTGCTGTAGACCCTGTTCCATTGTACAGTGCATGTCACGTTTTCCTTCTATGGAATCTGCTTTTAGGGGGATATGGTGCACGTATGGGCTTTTTAATTGCGTGAAACCCTAGAATTGCACTTTTGAAGGTTGGTACTCTTCTCATACCAGAACAGTCCAAACATTGGCTACAAGTCACCCACACCCTTCATCCATACGTTAGAATCAGTCGAGAGCAACACATCTCTCAATCCTTTTTACCATAGTCATGCATAACAGCAGCAAAAACACTTGGTAGGAGCACAACTCTGATCACCACATAAAACAAATATGCAACCTTTGGGTGTTCAACTGGTACTAATGAGATGAAACCTTTGCCCATACAGTGTTACAATTTGTAAAAAATGGTAACGTAATGAAGTGATACCATCGCAAAAAGTGCCACTTTATGCAGCATGGTTTGCTTTTTACTGCTGCATAATTTACAAAGTAGCAGGGCGAGCAGTCCAAGCTGAGCTAAAGGACTGGCTTGGCTTAGTCGGTGCACAAGCTAGTCCTGAAAATGGTTTACCGTGAAAATCATACATTAAACATCACTTAAAATACGATGTATGTTCAAAATCCATAAAACAATTTGTTTAAGAAATGCATGAAGTTTTTACATTATCTCACACTATAGCTCTGCACGAAGACTTTTAAACAAACTTAGAACCGTTCCTGCCTTGACAGTTGTCATGTGAATCCTTTATGCAGCTCACATTCTAATAAATAGAGCAACATTATAGTCCATTAAATTAAATAAAAGGTTTTGTACAACTGGCACGCTGAACTCCTGTATTGGAAGGTGTTTTAATATGCAATAGTGAAGAAAAAGGAAGATGGATAAAATATTTGCTTAAGGTCACACAATTTGGTTAAGCAGGGAAGCTGATTGATCCAGTTTTTCTGTTTTCACTTTGTACAAATCAGCCACTAAATTGGTATTTATTTGTATCTCCTTTTTACCTCCATGTTAATGTTTTTCCTTTTTTGTGCATGAGGGTAGAGTATGGGTGGCAGCCATAAGCCACTTGAAGGCTTGGCTTGTTATTGGTGTTACGGTTAAACATCAATCCAAACCAGGGCCAGGCTTTGAGCTTGATTGAGCTTTCCATGGCTCACTCGCCTCTAGTGTAATATTACTTAGAATATCTGTATGTGTAACCGGTTGGTGCACGGAGGACTTTTGACTTGTGTGGTTAGACCTATGAGGTCCCATCCTGGGATTGAAAGCACTGAATATGTAGGATAGTTAAAAATGAATTGCATGCTGCACACAGTACAAGATAAACCGGCAAAAAGACCAAGAGAATTTTTTTTACCAGGTTTGCATCTTGAAGAAACAGTGATGCAAACCCTGGACAACGTGTTGTACTAGAATTTACTTTCTAACACATCCTGAATTGCGTTGGATAGTTACCTAACATAACACACTGTCACACTCTGCACTCTCGGTATGGAAAGGGTCCAAGGATGCCTGACCCAACATGGCTGACAATGATGACTTTTTCTCCCTTGCTGAACTTTTACTTAACCCGCCCAGGACTGTGCCTGACCTCAAGAGGGCGTCTGGAATTATTTCGGACCATAGCTCCCCCCCCCCTGGCCCCAAGATGGCTGCCACAGTTTTCCCTACCACCGGACTCCGAACAGACCTTGATCACATCCCTCATCGGCCTATATGGTAGCCCCAGCTCCTTCTCTGGCTTGTTTTTTACTCCCTCACCTTCTTTTACCTCTATCCTCATAGCCTATGTATCTATTCAAACCTGTTTTCCCCCAACGTTGAGACCTGAGCAACATGGCTGATGCCCGGTGGAGTTGCTAGACAACTGATGAGGAGATTGGCCATGGTTTCCCCCTCGACCATCACCTACCCAGCCGGACATTGGACACAGTTCTTCCTCGTCTCCCTGCTATGGCTCCTTCCTCCCCTCCTTTCCTACAAATTTCTCAACCTTGTTTGTTTACTGTATCTTATTACGCTATTGTAACTGATGTAATTTGTAACGCAATGTTCTCTGTTATAGCGCTCTGATACCTCCGGGTCTAGCCAGCGCTACATAATCCTTTTTGATGTACCTTGTAATGCAACGATCCCCTGGTTAAGCGTTCTGATACCTCCGGGTCTAGACAGCACTATATAACCTTCTCAAATCAAATAAACTAAACTGGACTTCCTGAATGTTGAGACCTGAGCAACTTGGCTGAGGCCTGGTGGAGCTGCTAGACAGCAAATTAGGAGATTGGCCCTGGTTTCCCCCTTGACCGTCGCCTACCCAGCCGGACAATGGGCACAGCTCCTCCTAGTCTCCCCGCTATTACTCCTTCTTCCCCTCCCTCCTATGAATTCTTGAAACATTGTTTGTGTACTGTACCTTACTACGCTCCTGTATCTGATGTAACTTTTAATGCAACGATCCTAAATGTAAAGCGCTCTGATAACGCTCTTGGGTCAAGTTCGCGTTATATAAAACTTTAAATAAATAATGCAAAGTAAAGCTAAGTGCTACTTTGTGGCAAGAGTATGTTCCATGGGCTGTACATTTGCATGGATCTTGCTGGAACATCTATTTGGAATCTGCACCGACCAAAAAGTTGGGCACCACAAGACGTACCAAGTGGTTCGAGAGTGGACTCCATTTCTCTGATCATTGGAAAGACTGTGCTCTCTGAATAATATGGGTCCTCGTAATCCTTGCCGCTTTGATCGCGTGGTGGCCAGTGTATATATATTTTTTCATATTTTCCTCACTATCACAAGCCTATGCAGAGTGACCACACAACTTTGAAGGTCCTGATGAATGCCCCAGAACTTTTAGGGGACCATATATGGGCAGAAACATGTTGACCATTAGTAAGGGTATATTTGCTTAATCCCTAGTCCTCTCTTTAAACTTCATCCCGGAGGCCTGCTGAATAAAGTCTACTTGGACCCCTGGAGATAGTTTTATTTTTCTTTGCACTCTCCTCCTCACTGACCCCTTCCTCATCTTTGAAAAACACCATAGCTTATTCCCATAGGGAAGATGTAGCTCACACCATGGACCTCGCAGTTCATGTGTGAAGAGTACTTGTTTAAAGTGATTGTTTTCTACCACTGGCAGTCTGAACCCTCATATTTGGGCTTTGATTGCCGATAATGAAGTAAAGTTTTGGGGACATTAAAAATTTGCCTAAGATCCCACCATTTAAGCGGGGACGCCATGGTTTATTCAGGTTTTCTGGCTTCGCTTTGCACAAATCATCCAGTAAATGGGTATCTATTTGCCTTTCCTTATGTTAGGTCTTTATTTTTACCTTTCAGTGTGTTTTTCTACAGTCTGAACTAAAGCGCAAACTCAACCGGAAGGTATTGTAGCGCTTTAAATGAGTACCGGTTACATTACACAAGATGACCTGCATTGTTTACTGGTGTGATTAGATTAAGTGAATGTCCCACATTCACAGGATGGTAAGCCGATGCGGACACTCAAATTTGGTTCTCCAGTTCAGCTGCTCTGATCGTAACACCTCATCCTGTGCAGTGGGAGGATGGCAGGCAGAAGCCAATGCTTAGCTCAAGGTCCTGTTGGAACCTTGAGCCGAGCCTGGCCGGGCTTCAAGCTTGAGCCTGTCTCGCGCTTTTAGCGTCTCTATTACATTGTGTTTAGCAAGTCTCAGCTAGCTATGACATTGGAGCATTCCATAAATATAGATAGATATAAAGACACCTCTACTAGATGTCCCGGAACATGGCAAAAAAAGCTATGCACAGAAATGAAGCAGGTGTGCTTTGTATTGCACTTCTTGTAGGGTATATTACCGAAATAGAGAATGACGTGGAAGCTCTATTGATCATCTTTCAGTCTATTCTTGTTGTTGCCTTGGATGCTCAATTGGAGCCAATCTGCCAGGGTTTATCGACCATTAAAAAGGAGCTTGTGGTATAGTTGGTGTGTGCAGTTGACTGTGGAGGAGTTGTGTTCTAGAGCGTTGGCAGAGTGGCGAGGGTGGAGCAGGCAGGTGAGACGGTGATCAGTGGTCAGCCCTTGGGCTCTTTCTGTATGTAACTTGTGGATGCCTTCTTTCCATGTTCTGGATATTGTCAAAGAAGAACCTACGACGAAGATGGGCTACTCTGTACTATCTTTGCCACACTGGTGATGAGGATGGCATGGTGGCCCCAATCTGACTTTGGTATTCTAAGACCTGGCAGAGAAACCACCTGTCATTCTTGAGGAATCTTGTGACATTGGGGGGTGTAATTTCAAAGGAAATTTTCATTGGATTTCAAAATATCCTAAAGTATTTACGGATTAAGTAGTTCTAATTAAGAATTTTAAACACAGTATCAAAGTTAGAGGATGTGTACCCATAAAGCACAAGTTATGTAATGTGCCTCTCAATGAGATGATTTGTCCAAAATGTTAACAAGTGCAGCAAGATGGTGGTATTGAATAGGCCTGGGCCAAAATTCCGTTCACGGAAATTGCGATAATTTGGCATTTTCGCGTCCCGTGGAAAGCGCGAAAATGTCAAAATTGTTTCATTCCGCAGCTTAGTGATGATTTGTTTCTTGCTCGCGCGGTAAACAAAAATACATTCTCGCATGCGCGCGATCGCCTTACCTGAATCCCCACGTTCGCTAAGTTTTCCCGACCCGGTCGCGTTCTCCACGAGATATTGGATTGTTGGTAGCCATGTCTCGCAACAGTTCGTGCTCGCATTGTCGCGCGATCATCTCATTCGTCGTTCGAGTATGAGAAGATTGATCTCGAACACGTCCTTCTACACCGCGAGCGTGAGGACGCGGGCACGTATAATCGAACGCGAAAAGGAGAGACCCCGAACACGTCCTATCCAACACGACAGGGAGCGAGAGAACGCGATCATGTCATTTTCGACACGCCATCGACATCTGGCGGAAGTAATGTGAAACTCGAGCATGTACAATTTTCAATTTGGAGAAGAATATCCGCTCGCAGCATGAAACCTTCTGCAAATGATGATTTTTGGATGAAAACAACTCCTCAGATTGACATTTGGCTGTCCTTTTTTTGTGCAAGGAGTCCTTTTTTAAAAAGGTGGGTAGAGGGAGGAAGTTGCACAGAATCTACAACTTCCTGTTCCTGTCCAGCAGGCTCCTCCCAGTGCTTTGTTAATCTCCTGCTCATTCTGCCTTTGGATTTTGAGCTGGAAAGATCACTTTTTGTCTGCTGCATCATTGCAATTGGATTTGAGGATTTTTTGAATAGGATATTTTACAAGTAAGTGGTTGTTGTGTCTGTTTGATTGTGGGCATTGCAGTTGTTGTAAATACAATTTATTTTTGGAAACTATCATTCCTTTAAAAAAAAAATGTGTGTAGTAGTAGTCAGTAGTAGGCCCAAGCTAGTCATGGGCATGGCCTCATGGGTGTGTGCATGATGAAGCAACTATTCCTTTGGTGTTTTTTTAATGCATTTCATTTTCAAGCATCATTTAGGGCATGGTTGGCATTGAATTGAGTTGGGGAAGTGTGTTTTTTTTGGGGTGGCCTTTCTGATGTTGTCGGGCCTGGCCATGTGGCTGGTGGCCATTTTGAAGCCTAGGCATGCAAGCTTGCCTGGCCTTGTCTGCCAACATGCCTGCTTTTTCATCCACTAGGAGGTTGAAATACCGGTGCCGTTGCTTTAGGTTTAAACCACCCTTTCTTTGGCCAAACCTGCTTTTGGAGTGGATCCAATTCCCCTCTGGGCTTGGGGGGTACTATGGTGCGCCTGGGTCTTTCTACGGTCCTTCTTGACCCTTAACCCTCTGCTTTGGATCCTCCAAATTTCTCCCCAATCTATCCACTTTCTTCCATTTCTTGTCCATGCTAACCATTTTTCGCATCATTGTCTCCCATCATGAACTCCATGCGAGAGCGCTTGTTGCCCTGCTTCATCTTACCTGCCATGGTCCCTTATGTACCAAATGCTATGGCCTTAGACTAACGACGCGTGTACAATGCTAGCTTAGAGACAGCCACCTTCCTGATACCAACGCAAGAACGCTCCCCTGGTACACTTAATTCCTCAGCACCATATTACTGCAGTATATATGCAATAGATGTTTGAAATCAGTCCACACACTCCGCTAGTCCTAGAAAAATTACCAGCTTGATGCTATTTAAACTGTATATTGATTTTGCGCAGCGCAAGTGTTCAACGCAATCCCGAATTCAGCTGTTGCTTGCACACCTGTTTGTTCTCAATAAGGGTGGGCGTAGTGGGCGTAGTGGGGCTACGTGAAGCAGCACGTAGTGTGCCCAAATCTACGCACACTACGCGCTTCGCGTAGCCCCACTACGTGCCACCCACCTCCCGCCCGCCCTTCTTTTAAATAATATAAGCAATGAAAAATAAATTAAAGTAAGTCGACTTACCCGTAAGCGCGGCGTCTCCGGGGCTCCCTCTTTCTGTTTCTAATTTCTTCTGGCAAATGCGCATGCGCGGACGCCCGCGCATGCGCATTTCTCGCGAGAAATGCGCATGCGCGGGTGTCCGCGCATGCGCATTTGCCAGAAGAAATTAGAAACAGAAAGAGGGAGCCCCGGAGACGCCGCGCTTACGGGTAAGTCGACTTACTTTAATTTATTTTTCAATGCTTATATTATTAAAAGGAGGGCAGGCGGGAGGTGGGTGGCGGGTGGCAAGCAGCTACGCTTCGCCCTCGGCGTGTGCGTAGCGCTGCCCTGCTTCGCCTACTTCGGAAAGTGCGAAGCAGGCAGCGCTATGTACACTACGTGGGCGAAGCGTAGTGCTACGCCCGGGGTTAGTTCTCAATTGCCTCCCAACAAGTTTTAAATTGAAAAAACAACCCTTGTAATTAAGGCCCTGCTTCATCCCCGTGTTTGAAATGAACAGGTGTAATTAATCACTACTAAAATCAGTCCTCCAGAGAATACACTAATACAAATGGCCCATCAGTGTTGAAACACAAACCACAACCTTAAAATTGCAATTGGTCTATTTTACTACACGTGCCTTTAAAACGAGCCTTAATGCTCTTGTCATGCAATCACTTTTTCAACATTTCCTAGTATACTGGAAACTTCTAATATGCTCGGTAGACTCTGGTCAAACTGCCCAGTGTCGCTCTCTACACGCTGGATACACGCAGGGCCCAGCGTCTCTCTATACACGCTAACGCGCGCTGGGGGCACAAACCGACTTTATCCCTGCCCCCTCCCACCTGGTTTTCAAGGCCTCCGAAAGCGCTGCCACTCAAAGCCAATCTCCGATAATAGAGCTCCGATCCAAACGTGCGGGTGAGCGCTTATCGCCATACTGCACGAGTACCTGAGTTGCCTGCTTCTCGCCCTGCTCCACACCGACGTCCAGCACCTGTTCACCGCAATCGTAGCCCACTACGCGGTACAGTCCCGACCCCAGGCACCTTGAAAATGCACGCTGTTCCCGCTTCCACCACAGGATTCAGGACGCGCGCTCTTATCTTCCCGGGCTCACAATCCTGCGACACGATCCTTCTCCGGGCGGGCAAGAGAACCTGCAAAATAATCAACAAATATTAACACTACGACCTAATGAGATCGCACAACAAGGATGGGGAGCGCAAAGAGGATGATTCCTCTGCTCCCCAGCCTTTTATTCAGGGCGAGTACTCGCCCCTCAGAGGGGGCGGGAGCAAACGACTCGCGTGACCCGGAAGTGATTATTTCCACTTCGGGCCACGACCTGGTTCGCCCATTGGGTGGATGGTGAGCTTGTCGCGTCACTACTGGGCGTGACAGGCCAACCTCCGTTGAATCGTCGGGGGCCGGCAGGACCGCCATATTATCGGCGCGTCCGATGCCGGCCCCACCTTTCTAACTCCTTTTGCAAACCAGTTCATTGCATTTCATTTTGATAATGCACACTGTTTATTTTGTTATAAATCCACTGTCAGGCATGTGTGACCAAAAAAGTAAATTTCATTTTTCACGGTTTATAAATCTTTTTACTCTGTATTCTATGAAAACGATGCCCTTATTGCTGGACCCTGCATGCACTGGTAAAATAACGCTGCACGTCTGCTTGTAGGAGTTGTAATAACTCACCACCACATAAGAGGCAGCATGTGCAATTGAAAACACACATGAACTCAGTCTGCTTAGGTTCACACACTTCAAAAGAACAGCCCATGTCAATCCTTGTTCAGAAGCATGTATTTCTAACGAGTTTAAGTTTAAAACGTGGACTAAACACGAGAGGAGACACCGGAGTGCAGACGTTCCCTAGACTGCTGTGAGCTTTGACATTCGCATTAATCTTCACTGGTAAGTTCAGTGCTGCAGCCTTTCATAAGTCTTTTTTTGATGTTTTTCCATTGATTGCACTGTTTCCGCAGTTATTGGTATTGGCTTTCTAACCTTTTCTACCCGTGGTTGCCTGAGTTTCTCTATCCCTTTTGTCCGTTGCCTTACTTTACATTTTAAAAATGCATCCCAGGCCTACAGATAAGCATCAGCTGTCCGTGGCGGTCCAGGGCCGGGTGACGGTTGCTGAGAAGGAAAGGACTGTCTTTTCCTTCTTGCCAAGAGAAGGCAAGTGCAGTGTCTACTTCTCCTGCTCTGCCACGGTCACCGCCCCGCCATCTTTCATCTACTTCCTCTTCTTCGGACTCGCTGCCCCTATGTCCCTACCACCCTCCCCTCCCCCATCCTTTTCCCCTTTGCCCTCCCCCGCCTCCTGTTCTGAGCTCCCTACTGCACCCACACGTCCCTCTCTTGCTATCTACTATCTCAACACACGTTCTGCCGTTAAGCACTCTCATGAGCTTTCCGTTCTTTTAGATCTACATAAACCCGACCTCTTATTTCTCACTGAGACCTGGTTTCGTGACTGTTCCCTCCCTTCCCTATTAGCGGCTCTCCCTACCACCTACTACGCCCTCCGAGCCGATCGTTCCACGGATAAAATGGGCAGGGGCGTCGCTTTGATCGCTCGGAAGGAACTTCTCTTCCAGTCTCTCTCCTTCCCCTCTATTGGCACGTCGGACTTCTTAGTAGTCCGCTCTCTCTCCCTCAAAACCCCCCTCACTTGTCTACTCATGTATCGTCCTCCCCAACCCTCCCCAGCCTTTCTCCCTGGGTTTCTAGAACTGGTGGCCACCCTAGCGGTTAACAATTCTTCCATCATGGTGCTAGGGGATTTTAATTTTTGGCCCTCCGACCCAGCTGAATGTGCCATGTCCAAAGAATTTTCTGACACCCTTCGTTCTCTTAATTTTAATTCCTATGTTCACCTCCCTACTCACACTCTCGGACACACTCTTGACCAGATTTGGTCCCTCAACTGTCCTATAAATTCACTCTCTATTTCTCCCTGTCCCTGGTCTGATCATTCTTTGATTTCTTTTTCTTCACCCCTTGATTTAACCCCTAAGCCCCCTCTTCCCAAAAATATCTGGGCACGTTCTTGGGGCCGGCTTGACACATCCTTAGTGGTTTCCACACTCCTCCCCCTTTGCCCTGACTTACTCGGATTACCGCTTACAACCCAAGCTGACTCCATTAACTCATGGCTCATGTCAGGTTGCGACTCGATCGCTCCCCTCCGCCGAGTCTCCTCCAAACGGCTTAACGACTCCAACCGCTGGTTTACTGGGGACCTTAAGGCGCTAAAACTCTCAGTTCGACAGGCCGAACGTGCCTGGAGACGTCAATACCTTCCAAACCTTAAAACCCAGTACACTTCCCGGTTGTCCAAATATAAAAAAACTATTTTATCCACCAAAACGGAATATTTCTCTTCTAAAATCCTAGCCGCTGATAATCAGGCTAAAGAAATATTCTCCATCGTTCACAATCTTGCCTACGCTGACAGAACCACTCTTAAACCCCTGCCGTCACAGTCCCTATGCGATTCCCTGAATGTTTACTTTTTGCACAAAATTGAAAAAATCAAAGCTAATATTCCTCCCCCGTCGTCGTCTTTCCTTAATCCCCCAGCCCTGCCGTAAAGGCTCGCTTTGACTCACTTCCCCCCCTAACAGAAGAATCCTTTCTTTCCCTTCTACCTTTGGTTAAATCCGGTTCCCCTTTAGACCCTTGCCCTGCTCACATCCTCAGGCTCATTTTCACCACTTGTGTCTTACCCCCACTCTTTCCTTAACTCTTCTTTATCTCAGGGCGTGGTTCCCCCTATTCTTAAATCAGCTATCATTCTTCCCATCTTAAAAAAAATCTGGCGCTGATCCCTCTGCCCCCGCCAACTTTCGACCTATTTCCTTACTTCCCTTCTTAGGGGAAAGTACTTGAACGGCATGTAACTAGAGCCCTCACTTCGTTTGTGGAAGATAACCAGGTTTTAGCCCCCCGTCAGGCCGGATTCCGGCCTGCTCACTCCACCGAGTCTGTGGCGCTATCCGTGCTTGACAACCTTAGAGAAGGCATGGATAGCAACCTCCCCCAGGCCCTGCTCCTCCTCGACCTATCCGCCGCCTTCGACACGGTGGACCATTCCATCCTACTTTCACGTGTCGGGGCGGCTGGAATCGGTGGAGTAACCCTGGTCTGGTTATCCTCCTTCCTTAGGGACCGCACCCAAGCAGTGCGGTTGGGCGAGTTCTCGGCCGAGTCCTGCAAGGTTCCAAGTGGGGTTCCACAGGGTTCTTCCCTCTCTCCATTACTTTTTAACCTCTATATTGCCCCTCTTATTTTCGCCCTCCTACAAATGGAGGTCTCCGTATTTAATTATGCGGATGACCTCCAGCTTATATTTAATCTTTCTTCATCCTCTGACTCCATTTCTAACTTTCAAACTATTATGATTTTTATCCGGGGCTGGATGAGTCACAACCACCTGAAACTTAACCCGGATAAAACCGAACTAGTTTTGACAGGTGGCTGTGCCAGTCCCTGGTCCTCTTTTTTCTGGCCCCCTTTCTTGGGTTCCCCTCCTTCTCCCTCTCCATCCGTCAAAGCCCTTGGATTCAAAATTAATGACCAACTCACTCTGCACTCCCAGGTGAGTTCGGTGGTGTCCTCTTCTTTCCTTTCTCTTCGCACCATCCGCAAGGTATCCCGCTTCTTCACTCTCCCTGCCCTAAAACTCATTGGACTGGCTATGGTAGTCTCTAAATTAGACTATGGCAACGCATTATACTGCGGTATGCCCGATTACAACACTAGACGGCTTCAACTGGTGTAGAACCAGGCCGCACGACTAGTCTATAAGTTGGCCAGGTCACATCATGTTACCCCGCTCTTGAAATCACTGCATTGGCTCCCTATTCGTGAACGGTCATTGTTCAAGATGGGCTGTATTACTTTTCAGGCTCAGTTAGGCTTTGCCCCTGCCTTTATCTCTTCCGAGATAAAGCCCTATACCCTGGCCAGAGAATTACGTTCATCTTCCCAACATCTGTTGGCTGTTCCCCGGTTTCGTCGTAAAAAATGGGGAGGCTCAAAATTCTCCACCATCGCCCCCACCTTCTGGAACTCACTTCCGTTTCAACTCAGGTCCCTGACCCAATATTCTTTGTTCCGGAAAGCATTAAAAACCTTTCTTTTCTCACAAGCATTTCCCCAATGAGTCTTTTCCTGCCTCCTGGTTACTGCCCACTGAAGTTTAGTGAACCACAGCGCCATGAAACCGTCAGGTGTACGTGTGCTCTAGAAATGATTTAAACTTAAACTTCTTCCCTCTTTCGGTCTCCGTCTCGCTCCTCCTCACCTGCTGAAAACCGTGACTTCAAGAGACTGTTCCTATCCTCTTTCCTCTCCTTGCCTTCATCCTTTCCCCTATGAAATGAAGCCAAAAAACGTTTCCTGTAAATGCCCTTTTTTTTCGGACTTTTTTTTATTACAAAGTGCAGTCTCGGGACAGAAGTAAAGGTTCAAAATGCAAAAAAATAGCTAAATAAAGCAAGACCGAGTGGTCTCAAAGTGACAAGCTTGGTTTTCTTCAAACCTACACACATTAGTGCCACTTTAGAGTTTGCCGGCGAAGCGCTACTTTTGTTTTCTAGTCTTTCCACAACATTGCTCTTTCCAGGCGGGTAAGTGCACCATTCCTAGGGGTGCTGCAATACCTGGTAGATGCATGGAGCGGAAAACGTTTAATGTGATCCTTATCAGCTGTTTCCTCATTTTAGTTTATAAAATGTGTACTATGGCTCTGCAATCAGGGATGTGATCTTTTTAAACCTTACTGCTTACGTTTTTTAAGGATGTAAGCAATGGACATTGCAATGGGTCCCTTCCAGGTCCTGTAGTCATGTTAACTTTTCAGGCAAAAACGCGCATTAATTCTGAAAGAGTGTAAAAGCGTTAAGGTAACCATGTTCCCATTTGCCTTTCACATGCATTACTTAATCTTGAATTCCTTAGGAGTTTGCTTTTTCCAGGACATTACTTTTTTTTCAGGCATTATATTACTCTTGCAATACCAAAGGGAATGATGGGCGGAGCATTTGAGCAAACCGGTCCTAGGATGATTGGTTCCAGTCCAGGGAGGATCTGGCTTGGTAGTTCGGGCTGGACTGTTCCCATGAGGCACAGGGTCAAGACTGATTTGCATATGGCTGGGTTCAAACTGGAATGGCATGGTGAGCAAAAAAACGATGGATTTAGGCCCAGATCTCTGAACTGGCGTGAACGTATGACATTGTTCTGCATTCTGTCCAACTGTTTTTGCATCATATTACTCTTGTCAAGTGCATAATTTGAATCGAGTCACATCCAGATGTTTTTAGCGGGGCACAATTGGGTTGTAGCTGAAGGCAGTGTGAGTTCACCTCAGTGGGGCAGTATGGTGATTAGTGGGGGGAGAGGATGTGGCACTATAGCTTGAGCTGCTGAATTTGGAACTGGGGAACCAGGTTCAGCTTTCATGACCAGTCCACATGACCACACTCCTGAGGGAGCACATTCTCATGCTATACCCTAGAAGCCTTGGTGTCATAGCACTGGCAGATGGACCCTAGCGGTGGCAATTAACTTTGAAGGCCTGTCCACCACAGTCCACCTAAAGTTTTATAGGTAGGCCTATGAAGCAGCAAATCCTAGAGCAACAGTGACTGTCACTGAGGTCACAGGACCCTTGAGGCCTGTCCGCTTCACCCATTGGTACCCTTTGGCCTTTTTTCATCAGTAGTAGAGCAACTCACCAGGAATCGACAATGCAGGATTTGCACGCGCACCAAACTAAGTTCGCAAACTTGACTGTCTCTGCTTCATGCACAAACACTTTTAGTATGTACTGCCTGCTTTGGGGCCACTGGAATTATGAAGCAATAGAGGACATTGTTGCAGTGCTGACTAAATTATACAGCAAAAAAGGCTGCAGCATAATGCAGTACATTTTCTGATAACTTTATTATTTTGACATTTGTACACATACTAAGTCTTTGCAAAGATGTTGCCTCGGTACCAGTGTAACACCCAAATGCATTAATGAGAGGTGACCAGTCAACCTTTGACTCCTCTTTGCTGCAACACAAGCCACATTTTTTTAGTAACATTTAATCCATTGGATCTACAACCAATTCTTTAGTTAGAATGGTCAGATTATGCAGCTGAAGATTTCTTATGTGGCAAATATGTCAGAGCCCTAATTATGTGGAAAACATTTGCAGAGAATATTCTCCCCCCCCCCCCCCTTTCCACCTTAAGAGATGCTCTGCTCTTTAACCAGCAGATTCGGTATCCTTTCCCCCACTCAGAGGCTGGGGCTGGTACCCATGCTTCCATTCCTCGAGGGGTTCTGGTGGTACTCTGTGCCCTACTGATGCTCTTTCGTACCCCCTTCCCAATATGCTGTGTTTAATGCCCTGCCATCCACCGTTGCCCCACACTCCAGGTGTCCTCTGTTTTGCACCCTCATCCCTTCCTAATAAATGATGCTGTGTTTGGGTCTCTACCCTCCCGAGATACTTTGCATAGTAACCTCACTTCTCTCTTGCCAAGATGGCTTTAATTGGATACTCTGCTGTCCAGGCGGCGTTGCTTGTACCCTTATTACACATACATTTAATGCGTGGTACTTGGCAGGGCTGATGCAGGCTATATGTCCGGTAACTGGAGTTTAACGACATGTAATACTAACACACAGCCATATATTTTATTTTTTTAATCACCCCCCTCACTTGCTTCTTGTTGCATGCCAGAGCATCTTGTGCGCTCAAGGTACACGTCACTTATCAGTTAATTCTTTTTATTCTGTGTGATGTATAAACTAATTGGCTCACCAATCTGTTTCACCTGACTGAAAGATTTACTTTTACAAAACGCTGAGAGCGTTGAACTAGAGAGTCAGTGAGATAAAGATGGCAGATAACGAGATGAAGAGAAGTTACATAGTTACAAGAGATGTGAGGGTGGAGGGAGAGCTGGATACTTGGCAGGGAGAGATGCAGCGAAACATGAAGGGAGTTGCAGAAGAAGAAATGAAAGGAGGATCTATGACGGGTGTTATGTAGATTTGTGGTGCACCATCACCCCAAAGGGTTTCTTGGCACTGAGCAGGTGTGAGCTGGAGGAGAGATTAGAGGGTGAGCAAGATGTACAGGAGGGCAGGTGAAAAGGAAAGGTGTAGGGGCACAAGTGACAGGGAGGGCTGCAGAATTATTTCAAGTGGATAGACTGGTACAGAAGGGACAAGAGGACTAAGGAATTGATTAATGAGAATCAACATGGAAGTCTAAAGGTGTGAGGGAATGCAGCAAAAACATAAGTGACAGGCTGCAGGGAGAATGTAAGGGTTAAGCAAGAGCTGGTAGAGGTAATGAGCTGAAAGCATGAATGAGTAAATGTGCAAGAGGGGAGGGTGAAGAGCTGTGGGAGATTAAAAAAAAAAAAAAATGTTTTCACGAGGCAACAGCTTACCTTGCGGGGTGTGTCCTCATATCCACGGACATGTTACCATTACATGCATATGTGACAGCATCCCTATGAGTTGCCAGTTCCCTGGGTGCCTTGTGTTGCGTCTCGGAGCTTGAGCGTAATTGGGTTGTAATGGACTGATATGATTCTGGTTGGTGCAAGTATCTGATGGCATGTATTTGAAGGTTCTGACCAGCAAGTGTTCATTTCGGTGTCATTACGGGTTTCTGGAAGTACGTATCTCAGTGGGAATATATGAATGGTGGTGTCTGGTGGTAGGTGTGGATGTCCGAGTGTTTGAATGCATGGGTGTCGTATGTACCTGAAGTATTGTGGTGTGGATGTTGGTCAGTGACCCTGGTTGGTAGATGTGTGCTATGGTTTATAAAGGTTCAACTATGGATATCCTATATCTGATGGTTACATGGGTATTCAAAGCTGTTCTTTGGTGTCTGAAGACATATCTCTTAGAAAGAACATCAGACACAAAGACCTGAGTGTCTGAAAAGGTTTATTAAGGAGTGTGAAGTGGTTTTTTTTTTTTTTAGAAAGCATTTCAATGTATAAGATTATTTAATGGTATTTCTTTTGATGTGGGTGTTAGTATGATGACCTATATCGTCTTGATGGGGTTCTTGTAAGCATTCATGCTGGTTAGTAAGTTCTAATGTGCAGTGGCCTGCTTGAATTTCTGTGCTGTATTTTGGTTTTAAGTCCTTTCTTGACAGGGTCTCATAGTGTCCCCTTGTCAGGCAGTAAACAAACATGAAAGTTTTATGGTAAATGTCTGACACAAAGTATTCTAGATACTGTTGATGAGACCCCCATGATGTGACTAAGTGCAACCATTTGTTCAGAGGGAGTACTTTCATATCTTTTTGATACTGCATGCGGATTCCTGAAAGTTAGTGATTGTCTGCTTCATATTGTTTGGGATATCTGTATTGGTTAGCTCCTGCATGTGCAAGTGCTATGGATGTTTGGTTTATGGAGGCATTTGAAGATGTCTGTTAGAGCTGGCACCTTTGGCATGATTTCCCCTTAATTTTTGCATTCAGACCTTCTGTTTTTGCTGACCTTCGGATTATGCACATTTAACTAGTGCTAAAGTGTGTTCTTCCTAAGACATGGCAGAATTGGCTTGTACTCAATTGACATAATTAACTTATATATACCCAGTTCAGTGCACTACATGTGCCCAGAGCCTGTAAATTAAATGCTACTAGTGGGCCTGCAGCACGGAGTGTGCCTCCCACTTAAACAGTCACAGCAACATCAATGGTAATGATGGGCACAGCCTCTCCAGACAGCATTAGTAAATTGCCTGAATTTCTGTGGCTGGAGTGTGGCAACCCATACATAGTATTAATGGAGGCTAGAGACTGGGCTACCATTCGAATTACAATGAGGGCCTTACTCGCAAATATCTGCTTATTTATTCTTTCTGAGCATTTACATTTGGTGAAAGGGAGAGGTAAGGTGGTAGTAATGCAGTTTTTTTGTTTAACAGGATGTAGTTCTTGCCAGGGACAACCTTTAGTCTTTCCCTGATTGAGAAGTCAAAAAGATGCAAGAGTTTGCCACATCAACAGCACATTTAGATACAGCTTTATTTGCACAACTATTGAGGTGAAGACCTTTTGACTATCTTTTGCTTAATGTAAAAAGTTTTTTTCTTTACATGGTGGAAACCAAACATGTCAACACTGTGATAAGGGGTGTGTTGGAGGTGGACTCAATAAGAACATGAACAAACCTAGCCCTGCAGATAAGACTGTTGACCATGGTCAAAGAGGTGTCAGTAAGGAAAGTCTGTGGCTAGAAGGTATGCCAAATCTGTGGACCTCCTGGGAAAACCACAAAAAGCAACTTTGTATACCCACAGCACCACATTTTACAGTGGGTTCAAGACAACCTTTCATTTTGCTTCTGGTGTCTGCACCAAGAATGTTTAGTTCAGGGACAGGTTGTAGGCACACTCGCTCTTTTCCCTTTCTAGGTGGACCAGGAACTTCGACAACCATCAACTACACATGTTTAGCCTAGGGAAAGGTTGTTGGTTCATGGTTTGCAGCTTGCCTTAAGCTAATGCCTTCACTGAGGTGCTTTTTGCTACCAGCAGAGCCACAGCACCGCGTTGTACAGTTGGTTCAAGGCAACCGGTCTCTTGTGTTTGTCCTGGTTGTATAAAAAAAGTTTAGCATAAGGACCAGTTGTAGGCACTCTTATGTAATTTTTTTTTAATTATTTTTTTGGGGGGGGGGGGGGGGTCATACAGTGTATAAATCCCATGTTCATAAGACGTCATTGTACATTTCCTGTAACCAAGATTCAATGGATAAGACTAACTTCCATTCTCCAGTCTAAGAATGCAGACCACTGGTATGGCTAATGCTTTTGCAGTCTGCTGTGTCCATTTATATGCATTCTCAGGGTAAACGTCAAAGTGACATAGAAGAACGGTCTGCCCTGTCAGGTGGCTCCTATTTCGACTGTATCCATCTCCACACCTGTCCAAAGGTTATTCAACATGGTAGCATCCCAGAGCAGGTGGACAACGTCCCCTTCTGAGGTGTAACATCTTTGGAATGCTGCCTAAGGAACAATTTAGGCAGCACTCCACTTCAGTGGGAACCAGTCCCATCCTTTCTGAACTTTGTATTAGTTCAGTTTCAAATGTGCTTCTGGAAGTGTTTATCTTGCAAAGCCATGAGGGCTGACCATTTATTGTTCAAGTAGTTCAATTGAAACCTATCCGACCACTACATTTTCAGCTGTTGGGATATAGATCTATCAGGTTTTCAAAAAGTCTAGATACTACCCCACGTATGGTCCCCACTTAAATGTTTAGGAATAGGCTTCTATGTAGGGGAATGGGCCCAAAATTCTACTGAAACTTGGGTTGAGACATTGGTAGTCCCCAAAATGTGGATGTAGGAGTCCAATCTTCTCTTGCACCTTTGCATTTTTTTCAGACTGTCCTCCGTAAGGAAGTCCTATGTTTTTAATACCTCTGGTTGAAAATTCCTCCCATTGTTTCTCAAAGTTGTATTGCATTTTTCTCCATATGAGCCTCTATTTGTTCTCCAAATATGGTGGGTGCTCTACGCCATACACATCTCTTTATGGTTTTCATTGAATGAGATGCTACTCTTTTACTGTTCCCTGTATAATGCATTCTAATACTACCAGAAGTGCACTGCAGGGACGACTTCAGCTCTACCCATCTGGGAACATCTATTGAGTTAAGGAGGATGTATCATTTATGCAAAATTGGAACACTAGCCAGTAAATCAATATATATATCGGCCAAAGGCCACTGCTTTTGGTCGTCTCTTGTAATGTATACATTTTAAAATGTGGTTTACGCCCTCCCTATAAACCTCATTTTCAAAAGTTGGTTTTAACCTCTCCAAACCAGATTCGTTCTCACCCTTTCAGGTGGGACAGATCACTGAAACATTTGTCATTTCATTTAAGAGTCACAAAAGTAAAACTGTCAATATTGTAATAGGTAAGAGTGAGGTGTGTGTCTGTGGGATTTGACAAACTGTCTCAAATGAAAGTATGTTTTTTACTTATTAGTCTAGTACGGTGCCCTGTCCCTTTGTGGGAAAAAGGGGCCCATCTCTGCGAACTTTAATTTGAGCAAAATAACTGTACCACTAGCGGCACAGGGGCGGGCGGGTGGGTGCAGAGGTCAAAGGTCGAGTTCGGACCAATGCTTTTCAATGGAGACTGGGGGTGACTGGAGCCACAGTGCTTGCAGATAAGTAGACCGGTTGCAGGGGCCAAGCTTTGGGGGTTGGTACAAAGCAGGGGGGGGGGCTACAAAACATCTAACATACACCACCACCGGCACTTGGATGGCTGAGTGCAGGGTGCTACTTCAGCGTCGGATGCCCAATGTTTCTCAATGGAGTTTCTTCTTTTGACAAACAGGCTGTAGGTGGTTGTAGGAGGGAGACCAATGTCAACAGATGTAAGTAGAAGTTTAGGGGGGGTCGTAGGGACATGAAGGGTATAACCGTAATGGATTAATGACATTGAAAGACGAAAGTGTAATTGGAGGTCCAAGGTCTACTGACATGATCCCCGGCACCAAATTAACCAATAAACCCAAGTATCAAGACAATTACAGTAATGCAACACTAGTAACAAATGATCCTAGGGTCGTGCAATAAAGACCTTGAAATACCTTAAGTATAATTAGAGGTCAAAGGTCAAAAAGCATAACCTCCTCTGACACAGTAACTAAATAGGATGAAAGTACTCATGACAATTCCAATAATGCCTCACTTGTAACAAATGATCTAACAGTAATTTATTAATGAGCATAAAAAAAACTTAGAACAGTGAAAATAGAGGTCAAAGTTCAAACCACATGGCGCCCCCATCCCCCCCTCCACCAATTTAGCCAAGAAACAAGTAAGGTCAAACACAGCAAAAACTTATAAAAAAAAAAATCCAATGGAGGTCAAAAATGACCTACAATTCATGTCAAGTTCAGTGATACCAAACTTGCTGAAATTAATCCGAGGGTAACAGAATAAAAACTATAATATTTAAAAATGTTTGTTTAGGGGTCAAAGGTCCATTTTTTGACCTCTTATAAAATTTGACTAGTTGCCCTGTGAGATCAGACAGTGATTTTCTCCAGTGATACCTCACTTTGCTAAAACAATTTTACTGTTACATACATCCTTTGCACACTTCCAGGAGGTACAATTTAGGGTCAAAGGTCCAGGACTGTGCCTTTCAAGAGACTATGCATGAAATCGTATGACACCTATTCACCAAATATGCATCATTACTGTGGATGAAAGTCAGAAAATAAATTTTTAGATGTTGGACACATCTCTAATAACTAGATTGAGAGCATTCTATGAAAAACAGACAAAACAGTGTTAGCCATTTTGTAGTACGTTAAGTGCTGTCAAAAGCAGCAAAAATATGTATTTTTGTGTCTTTACTGACGGTTGTCTCTGAAACATCCATTTTACTACTCTGAATCAATTCTGCTAAGCTTATAACTTTAGATTCTGCATAACAAACGCATGAAATGTATGTGCCTTATATCGGTCATAAAATATGACAAATGGCCATAAACACAAAACAAATACAAATCTGCCTTTTTACCTTGTCAGTAAACAAAATAAATATTTTTGCCTCTGCTTTTAAAAACATATTTTTTCATTACTCTACCAATGCGGTCATTTACACCTATTTTCATAGTCCTGTCTGTCCTCTTGAATTGACATGTGACTTCAGGGTGTTTTTATAATTTTTTTTTATATAAATTGATATTACAATAATACTGAAACAAAAAATATAGTTTCCCAACATTATAATCGTAATTACACAAACTACAGCATGTTAATGCAAAGCACTCAAGTCCTTAAATGGCTTGGCACTGATGTATTTTCAAGGGGCATTAATAGGGTTAACTGAGGGGTGGTAACTGAGCATGCTGCTCTTCATTGATGGGTGTAATTGAGTATGATGGATGGTAACTGGGAGTATGCTGCTGTGTAATTGCGGTGGTAACTGAGAGCACGCTTCTATGCTTCCTTGGGTGTTGCCGGGCAGTAGGTTGCTGTGCTTCATTGAGGGGCGGTACCGGAGAGTACGATGATGTGCTTCATTGAGAGGTAGTAACTGGGAGTGTGCTTCAGTACCTAACTGAGGGATGCTAACTAAGCTGCTGTGCTTTGAGGGGTGGTGAATGGGATTGAGGGTGATGACTTAAGTACGCAACTGTACTTTCTTGATGGGTGGTAACTGAGTGGGCTGGTGTACTTTATTGAAGGTTGCTAACTGAGTGACAGCTGGTAACAGACTATGCTGCTGTGCTTCATTGATTGGCAATAACTGCAAGTACATTGCTGTGCTTCATTGAGGGGTTGTAACTTTTGTACGCTGTTTTACTTAAGTTGTGGTAAGGGAATAAGATGGGTGGTAACTGGGCTTTTTTGAGGGGTATTGCTGGGCAGTAAATTGCTGTGCCTTTTTGAGGTAAGGTAACGGAGTATGCTGCTATGCTTCATTGAGGTGGTAAGTCTGAGTCCGCTGCTCTGCTTAACAGTGAGATGATAGCTGACCGCTGCGGTGCTTTGAGAGGTGGTGAATGGGATTGAGAGGGATAATACTTTGATGCTGTGCTTTCTAAAGCTGTGATGTGCACTGCTGAGCTTCTCTGAGGTGTGGTAACGGAGTACGCAGCTGTGCTTTCTTGATGGGAGGTAAATGGGAGTAGCCTGCTGTGCTACATTGAGGGGTGGTGTTAGGCCTGGCACCATGGCGTGAGTCTCCCTTTCACTTTTTGTTGCTGTGCCTCATGTGTTTTGCTGGTGTTAGCTGCTCAGAGCACTGTGCCACTGCCAACCAGTGCCACAGTGCCAGTGCTCCCTATATAAAATGTATATGTTGGTTGGATTCCATGATTGGCTTATTTGGTTTACTGCCATACCCCAGTAAAGTGCACCAGGTGTGCCCAGGGCTTGTAAATACAAATGCTGCTGGTGGGAGTGCAGCACTGGTTGTGCCACCCACAGAAGCGGCCTGGTAAAATGTGTCTAAGGTCTGCCATTGCAGAACCTGTGGGCCGACTGGTACTGTCATGCTGACTGGGTAAGTGCCACCATTTGCCAGTTCCTAAACATTCCCTTAACTTCATATTAGTCACCCCTATGGTAGGCCCAAGGGCAGGGTGTGTTGTAAGCATAAGGTAGGACATGCCCTGATGTGTGTGGCATGTCCTAGTAGTGAATTACAGCCATTTTTGTTTTTCACTATTGTAAGGCGACCTGTTCCCATAGGCCAGAATGGGCTGTTAGAATTATTACATCCTATGATCCTAATAGACCCAGGGAACATGGTAGAAAATCGAGTTTAGTATGCCTAAACTCAGAATAATAAAATACATCTCTTAGCAAGGTTTATTTTAATGTTCTGTGTTTGCAAATGCCACTTTTAGAAAGTTGGCATTTGCTTGCCTAACATTTCAGCCCGCATCTGCGCTGATGTGTATCTGCCGTCTGGTTTGTGTGAGTTACAGGGCTGGGGCATTCCAGGAGACAGGCTGGGCAGCCAGGTGATGAATAGGAAGATTACACCAGGATGGGTGGGAGGAGTGCACCTGGACTTTGAATAGGGCCGTGCTCTGCCACCACAATGCTGGCTCCACCCCCTGTGGAGCGTCTGATGTCTGACCTGATGCAGGCTTCTGCTTTCAGTGTGCAGGGCAAAGTGCTCAGAAACCGGACCGAACTAGGCAAGGGCCCTCCTGGCCTGCAAGAACAAAAGAAATTTATAAATGTAGGAGCCCTGCTCCTAAGAAGTTAGATCCTGCTACAAGACGAACCTCTGCCTGAGGGGAAAGAACCGGGAAAGCTGTAGGAGTACTGTTCCTGACCTGGGGATTGGCCTGCGGTGGTTGCCTTGCTGCTGAAGGAGAGGAGAAAGATTGCTGATAAACTTTACTTCAACTTGTGCTGTTTAAGATCTCCAAGGGCTTGTGACTGAGCTTGCCCCCTGAACGAAGTCCCAGGACCAGTGGACTTCACCCCCCTTGAGAACCGCTGTTCTACCTGTGAAGCTGAAGCCGAGATAAGTGTGCGCCTCCTAGATCGGCACGTACACTGGCAAGCCTGTGCCCAGCTGTCTGGCCCAAACCGCGACTAAGGCCCCCCTACGAACCGTAGCTCGCAACGTGAAGAAAGGACTTTGTGCCGCACTTTTATTGCCCCCTCTTCGCATCGTACTGCTCAGCGTGCCCCCCCTACCCCTGTTGTGGGCAGGCTGCAGCACGTGGAGTGGTTGGTACGTCGCTCACCATCTGAATGTACTGCCTGCTTTGCACCGTGCTGAAAAAGGCGCCGATCTCAAGGTACGGCTCGTACGCCGCAACGAAGAGCCAGCGCACCGTACCTCCGCACCATCCCCTCGAGCATCGTGACTGAGGCCCCCTATGAGCCGTAGCTCGCACCGCAACGAGGAGGACATCGCACCGTACAACGCGCTGGGATTAAACGCATCGTCCGTGACGAAGTTTCAAAGATACGGTACTGTCCGCTTAGCACCGTGAGGTGTACTCATCGCCCAGAGCGTCCTCCACGCTTGTGAGCCCCGCTCGTAAGCATCTTTCCAGCCCCGTACAATCGGTACGAAGAGCGAAGCACACAGAACTATTGAAATACGCTTGAACCAAGAACTGCTTTATGCCAGTAAGTATTGTGGGCCTGTATATCGTTATTGGGTCTTGTGATAAGTCTGATTATATAAAAGAAGTATTTTTGATAAACCCATTGTAGAGTCCATTTGTGGGGGTATCATTGAACTACTGTATGTGGTCACAAATGCTTAACCATTGCACCCTGAGAAGCCTTGACTGATCGCGCCAAGCTACCTAGAGGGTGAGCAGGGGTTGTGTTGGGAGTGTAACCCCTTACCCTGACTAGATGAGAGGATCCCTGCTTGACACAAGTACCTACCTGTGCCAACCAGAGATCCCCAATTCTAACAGGTGGTAACCTGGAGTACACTGCTATGCTTTATCAACGAGTGCTAACTGAGTATGAGGGCTCGTAACAGACTATACTGCTGTACTCGATTGATGGGCAATAACAAAGTGTGCTGCTGTGCTTAATTGAGTGGTGGGAACTGGGAGTATCTTGCTGTACTTTTTGGAGGGGTGGCTAAGGAGTATGCTGCTGTACTTCATTGAGAGGTTGTAATATAGTAGGCCAATGCTTTATTGAGGTTGTTACTTAGTACACTGCTGTGCTTCATTGGAGGGTCTTAACTGGGAGTACCCTGTTTACTGAGGTGTAGTAACTGGACGTACGCTGCTGTTCAGTAAGGTGTGGTAACGGATTACCCCCACTGTGCTTCACTGAGGGGTGGTGTCGGAAGGTGGAATCTGACTATATGGTTGCCCCCAACTTTTTGCCTGGTATTTGAGTGGTTTTTGACTAGTCTAGCTGGGATCCTGCTATCCAGGACCCCAGCCTATCTGCTTTCTCCCTAAAAACAAATGTGAGTACCCTAGGTACCAACCAATTGGATGTGGAGGATACCGTGCCAGTCCCTTGTAGATGGTACCCAGGGCATGGGTGCCTCAGTGGGCCTACCAGGGCTGCAGCACTTATTGTGCCACCCTGGGACAGCCATACAAAATGACACCACCAGACCACTACTGTAGTCTGGGTAAGGTGGTGCTAGCACCCCTCACAGGTATATAGGTAGCCTATATCCCACCCCATTACAACATATGTACTCTCATAGGCCACCCCTATAGCAGGCCTTGGTAATCCTACAAGGCAGGGTGCTGAGGTATGTGTGAGGGGGGACCCCTACCTGAGTAGGACCCCTCTGCAACCTTCGTAAAACCATTGCTGGGTTGTTTGTAGTGTAGCCATACCATATACTCTTAACAGCATTATAAGTCAATCGCGTTATCGCGATAACTTGAGAATGGCTACACAGAACCATATCGTGTTTGGTGTCAAACATGTTGGAATCATACCCCCAGTCCAGCCATGGGCATGAGGGCACGATTCCCCCCTGCTAGAGGGGCGATATGGGAAAAGCGGCAGATTTTAGACACCAATTTAAAAAGTGCACAGGTAACACAAAATGGATGCTACCGGCCACCTCCAACTCTGGCTGCCTGTTGCTGGGGAAAACCCCAGCCTCGACAGCTGAACAATAGGGCTCCTGTGGCAGGGAGGTGCCAGCACCTTCCCAGACAGGATATGTGGATTGGAACAGGGTGGGTGCACCAAATGTCCTTTCAGAGTTGCACGTAGGCCAGCTACAGCGCCTGCATTCTGCATACACCGCTTGGAACCGGTTCAGGGGCATCCTGCTTCTCACCCAGGCGGGAAACACACAAAGGGGAGAGGGTGTAGCCACTCTTTCCCGCCTTACCACTCATTGGTGGACACTACTATGGACACTCCCCTAATCTTGGGGATAAAGGTGAATAACGTGGCCCCAGAGCCTCAGATTAATCTTTAACTTTGGATTCTTGAACTTCGACTTGCTGCTGCCCAGCTGACGGAAGACATCTCCCTTGGGATAAAGGAGTTATCCCCCTGCTTGGCAGGCACCTGAAACACTGCAAGTGACCCGGTTGGAACTTTGCTGCTCCTACGGACTTCAACGACCTTCAGCTCCCTTGAGGTGGGTTTCCAGCGCATCCCAGAGGCCAGTGAGTGCTCAACGAGTTTGGGCACCGTGGACCGCGTGGGTGCCGAGATCCCCAATACCCCAGGACACCGGACACCTCTTGCGTAGCACACAACCCTGACCAGTGGGGAAGTTGTGCTTTGGCCCGTTTTGCGAGCCAACCATCTAACAGCAATTGTGCCCCAACCATCAAACAGCAAACTGTGCCAAGTATCAGCGCCCTAGCCCACTCCGGTGGCCCGTGGGTGCCCTTTTACGCACTCCAAATTGCCGCCTCCCGCGGTCCCTTGTCTCTCGACTTGTGGGCCCCAGCGGAGGTCAATCGTCACAAACAAGAGTTCCCCTGCTTGCTCCAGGCCTGCTCTCCAGTCTCCTCGAAGGAGACCTCGCTCAGACCTCGTGGGTCTGCACCGTAGCAGTTTTTGTGCATCTTGTGTCGGTTGCGGTTGCCAAGGCTTAGTGGATCCAATCCGGACACTAACACCGCAGCGACCCTCATCCGACGTGGGACAGTCGCCCTCCAGAAGCTGGTCTTCCTCAAAGCCTTCCGGAGCCCGTGGCTGCAGAACCAAGCTACATCTTCACCTGAAGCACCCGACATCGAAGGGCTCTTTGCTTTGAGCCTCCTGGTCACTTTTCCGTGACCCAGACTCTGTCCCCTCTGCTTTCAGGTTCTTCACTTCAATTTTCACATCTTTGATCTTCACGGCATTGACGCTTTTGGCTAGCAGAACTTTTGACTATTTTCCCATTGAAAATCAGCCCGCGACCCGACATCGAAATCGACCTATGCACCCGGCTTCCCTGGGGCAGGTAACAGTGGTACTACGGTACTCCCGAGGCTGTGGGCTCTTCAAAAGCTTAACTCTAAAGTTTTAACTTTGTACTACTGCTAGAAGTATTTTTAAATGGTTTATTTCCAACCGCGACATTCTCCTTAGGCTTTAATAGAGATCCCGATAGCTACTTGCATTGCACGCGCCTCCCGTGGGTCCCCTTCCTCATCACTTGGGGTGGATTCTTAAGGGGCAAGCGATCCTAAATGCCCTAGGCATTGTCTGTAGAATTGTTGTGGTTCTTATACCACTATTTTAGTATATGGTTAGGTCCCCCCCCCTGGGGCCCAATGTTAACAGTGCTATTTATTTGTATCGATCAATGCTTGTTTTATGTATAACTTTGCCTTAGCCTCATAAAGAGACTGTGGGATTCTGTTTAGAAATAATACCTATATTTTATATATATACCTGTGTGGAATACTCTTTCATTTGGTCATTCAAGAGGTTATCTATAGTAAAACAATAAGCTTAACACTCCTTCAAGACTTAGCCTGAAGGCTGCTCTCCACAGCTACCACTAGGATAGCTTTCTTTAAAGGTTGTCTTTTAAACCTAATATCATAAGAGTCGAATTGGGCTGGTGCAAGGTGGCCACTAGAACTAGTGACCAGCATATGCCAGGCCAACTTCTCACTGGTGGTAACTGGCAGTAAGCTGCTGTCCATGAAAGGATGGTAACTGGGAATACGCTGCTATACTTTGGTATTGCCGGGCCTGTACTTTGCTGTGCTTCATTGAGTGATGCTAACTGACTATGCTGCTGTGCTTTGAGGGGTGGTGAATGGGATTTTGATGGGTAATAGACTACACTGCTGTGCTTTTTGGAGCAGTGATTAAATATGCTGCTGAGCTTAACTGAGGGGTTGTAACAGACTACGCTGCTGTGCTTTCTTGATGGGTGGTAACAGACTATGCTGGTGTGCTTCATTGAGGAGCAATAACGGAGTACGTGGCTGTGCTTCATTGAGGGGTTGTAACTTGTGTACAGTGTTCTTCATTAAGTTGTGTTAAGGGAGTTTGATGGGAGTTAATTGTTGCGATCTGTATTTTGTGGTTCTGCTCTATGAACATTTGTATTGAAGGTTATCAAAATACGATATAAAAACATAACACTTGTCGAGGGTTCTGAGGTTCTTAGAAAGGGTGTCCAGTGATATCTTAGTCCAACATTCCGTTACCTGAACGACCCCTGACATGCTACAGAATAGAGCAGAAGTGTGCTGAGAATGGTGAACTAGGAAGTAGTATCTCTAGAGGGTAGTTGGTTACCGATGAACAGGCAAGCACATTGGCTACATAGTGGGTTATGGCAATGTAGCAAGGGTTAGGGCAGACAATTAGAAGGGTCTCTGTGCCTGGCCATGAGGGAGAAGTGGGACCACCGTCTGGCTTCTTGATTTATTTGTAAGTAACTTCAGTGCATTGGTACACTGGTCTTCATCAGACTATCTTTCATACCTCTGACTTTGCCATGTGCAAATGGTGTCTCAGGGCATTGGTGCGCCATTCCCTTCATGGGGCAATACTGCTGACCAGCCCTGCGCAATTCTCATCTCAGTGTTTTTATGCACTGCTCACTTTCGTGGGGCAATCTTGCATACAGTTGACCTGACCTGCATAATTTATGATTCAGTGCTATGGTGCACCGGTCCCTTCATGGGACGGTCTCTGATGCACCGGTCCCTTCACGGGACGGTCTCTGATGCACCGGTCCCTTCACGGGACGGTCTCTGATGCACCGGTCCCTTCACGGGACGGTCTCTGATGCACCGGTCCTTTCACGGGACGGTCTCTGATGCACCGGTCCCTTCACGGGATGATCTTTGATGCACTGGTCCCTTCACGGGATGATCTTTGATGCACTGGTCCCTTCTTGGGATGATCTTTGATGCACTGGTCCCTTCTTGGGATGATCTTTGATGCACTGGTCCCTTCTTGGGATGATCTTTGATGCACTGGTCCCTTCTTGGGATGATCTTTGATGCACTGGTCCCTTCTTGGGATGATCTTTGATGCACTGGTCCCTTCTTGGGATGATCTTGCATACCTCTAATCTGAGAGTTGTGATGCACTGGTCCCTTAATGGGTTGGGCTTTGATGCACTGGTCCCTTAATGGGATGGGCTTTGATGCACTGGTCCCTTCATGCGATGGGCTTTGATGCACTGGTCCCTTCATGGGATGGGCTTTGATGCACTGGTCCCTTCATGGGATGGGCTTTGATGCACTGGTCCCTTCATGGGATGATCTTTAATACCCTGTTCCCTTCATGGGATGATCTCTGATGCACTGGTCCCTTCATGGGATGATCTCTGATGCACTGGTCCCTTCATGGGATGATCTCTGATGCACTGGTCCCTTCATGGGATGATCTCTGATGCACTGGTCCCTTCATGGGATAATCTCTGATGCACTGGTCCCTTCATGGGATGATCTCTGATGCACTGGTCCCTTCATGGGATGATCTCTGATGCACTGGTCCCTTCATGGGATGATCTCTGATGCACTGGTCCCTTCATGGGATGATCTCTGATGCACTGGTCCCTTCATGGGATGATCTCTGATGCACTGGTCCCTTCATGGGATGATCTCTGATGCACTGGTCCCTTCATGGGATGATCTCTGATGCACTGGTCCCTTCATGGGATGGTCTTCTTGATGCAGTGGTCCCTTCATGGGATGGTCTTCTTGATGCAGTGGTCCCTTCATGGGATGATCTTTGATGCACTGGTCCCTTCTTGGGATGATCTTTGATCCACTGGTCCCTTCATGGGATGATCTTTGATCCACTGGTCCCTTCACGGGATGATCTCTGATCCACTGGTCCCTTCATGGGATGATCTTTGATCCACTGGTCCCTTCACGGGATGATCTCTGATGCACTGGTCCCTTCACGGGATGATCTCTGATGCACTGGTCCCTTCACGGGATGATCTCTGATGCACTGGTCCCTTCACGGGATGATCTCTGATGCACCGGTCCCTTCACGGGATGATCTCTGATGCACCGGTCCCTTCACGGGATGATCTCTGATGCACCGGTCCCTTCACGGGATGATCTCTGATGCACCGGTCCCTTCACGGGATGATCTCTGATGCACCGGTCCCTTCACGGGATGATCTCTGAGGCACCGGTCCCTTCACGGGATGATATCTGATGCACTGGTCCCTTCACGGGATGATATCTGATGCACTGGTTCCTTCACGGGATGATCTGATGCACTGGTCCCTTCACGGGATGATCTGATGCACTGGTCCCTTCACGGGATGATCTGATGCACTGGTCCCTTCACGGGATGATCTGATGCACTGGTCCCTTCACGGGATGATCTCTGATGCACTGGTCCCTTCACGGGATGATCTTTGATGCACTGGTTCCTTCACGGGATGATCTGAGTGCTGTGATGCACTGGTCCCTTCATGGGATGATCTCTGCACTGGTCCCTTCATGGGATGATCTTGCATACCTCTAATCTGAGTGCTGTGATGCACTGGTCCCTTCATGGGATGATCTCTGATGCACTGGTCCCTTCATGGGATGATCTCTGATGCACTGGTCCCTTCATGGGATGATCTCTGATGCACTGGTCCCTTCATGGGATGATCTCTGATGCACTGGCCCCTTCATGGGAGGATCTCTGATGCACTGGTCCCTTCATGGGATGGTCTTTGATGCACTGGTCCCTTCATGGAATGGTCTTTGATGCACTGGTCCCTTCATGGGATGGTCTTTGATGCCCTGGTCCCTTCATGGGATGATCTTTAATGCCCTGGTCCCTTCATGGGATGATCTCTGATGCACTGGTCCCTTCATGGGATGATGCACTGGTCTCTGCACCGGTCCCTTCAGGGGATGGTCTCTGATGCACCGGCCCCTTCATGGGACGGTCTCTGATGCACCGGCCCCTTCATGGGACGGTCTCTGATGCACCGGCCCCTTCATGGGACGGTCTCTGATGCACCGGCCCCTTCATGGGACGGTCTCTGATGCACCGGCCCCTTCATGGGACGGTCTCTGATGCACCGGCCCCTTCATGGGACGGTCTCTGATGCACCGGCCCCTTCATGGGACGGTCTCTGATGCACCGGCCCCTTCATGGGACGGTCTCTGATGCACCGGCCCCTTCATGGGACGGTCTCTGATGCACCGGCCCCTTCATGGGACGGTCTCTGATGCACCGGCCCCTTCATGGGACGGTCTCTGATGCACCGGCCCCTTCATGGGACGGTCTCTGATGCACCGGTCCCTTCATGGGACGGTCTCTGATGCACCGGTCCCTTCATGGGACGGTCTCTGATGCACCGGTCCCTTCATGGGACGGTCTCTGTTGCACCGGTCCCTTCATGGGACGGTCTCTGTTGCACCGGTCCCTTCATGGGACAGTCTCTGATGCACCGGTCCCTTCATGGGACGGTCTCTGATGCACCGGTCCCTTCATGGGACGGTCTCTGATGCACCGGTCCCTTCATGGGACGGTCTCTGATGCACCGGTCCCTTCATGGGACGGTCTCTGATGCACCGGTCCCTTCATGGGACGGTCTCTGATGCACCGGTCCCTTCATGGGACGGTCTCTGATGCACCGGTCCCTTCATGGGACGGTCTCTGATGCACCGGTCCCTTCATGGGACGGTCTCTGATGCACCGGTCCCTTCATGGGACGGTCTCTGATGCACCGGTCCCTTCATGGGACGATCTCTGATGCACCGGTCCCTTCATGGGACGATCTCTGATGCACCGGTCCCTTCATGGGACGATCTCTGATGCACGGTTTCCTTCACGGGACGATCTCTGATGCACGGTTTCCTTCACGGGACGATCTTTGATGCACTGGTTCCTTCACGGGATGATCTTGAATACCTCTAATCTGAGTGCTGTGATGCACTGGTTCCTTCTCGGGATGATCTTGAATACCTCTAATCTGAGTGCTGTGATGCACTGGTTCCTTCTCGGGATGATCTTGCATACCTCTAATCTGAGTGCTGTGATGCACTGGTTCCTTCTCGGGATGATCTTGCATACCTCTAATCTGAGTGCTATGATGCACTGGTCCCTTCATGGGGTGATCTTTGGTGCACTGGTCCCTTAATGGGATGATCTTTGGTGCACTGGTCCCTTAATGGGATGATCTTTGGTGCACTGGTCCCTTAATGGGATGATCTTTGGTGCACTGGTCCCTTAATGGGATGATCTTTGGTGCACTGGTCCCTTAATGGGATGATCTTTGGTGCACTGGTGCCTTCATGAGATGATCTTTGGTGCACTGGTGCCTTCATGGGATGATCTTTGGTGCACTGGTGCCTTCATGGGATATCCATTGATGCACTGGCCCCTTCATGGGATCATCTTTGATGCACTGGCCCCTTCATGGGATCATCTATGCACTGGTCCCTTCATGGGATGATCTTGCATACCTCTAATCTGAGTGCTGTGATGCACTGGTCCCTTCATGGGATGATCTCTGATGCCCTGGTCCCTTCATGGGATGATCTCTGATGCCCTGGTCCCTTCATGGGATGATCTCTGATGCCCTGGTCCCTTCATGGGATGATCTCTGATGCCCTGGTCCCTTCATGGGATGATCTCTGATGCCCTGGTCCCTTCACGGGATGATCTCTGATGCCCTGGTCCCTTCACGGGATGATCTCTGATGCCCTGGTCCCTTCACGGGATGATCTCTGATGCCCTGGTCCCTTCACGGGATGATCTCTGATGCCCTGGTCCCTTCACGGGATGATCTCTGATGCCCTGGTCCCTTCATGGGATGATCTTTCATACACTGGTCCCTTCATGGGATGATCTCTGATGCACTGGTCCCTTCATGGGATGATGCACTGGTCTCTGCACCGGTCCCTTCATGGGACGCTCTGATGCACCGGTCCCTTCATGGGACGGTCTCTGATGCACCGGTCCCTTCATGGGACGGTCTCTGATGCACCGGTCCCTTCATGGGACGGTCTCTGATGCACCGGTCCCTTCATGGGACGGTCTCTGATGCACCGGTCCCTTCATGGGACGGTCTCTGATGCACCGGTCCCTTCATGGGACGGTCTCTGATGCACCGGTCCCTTCATGGGACGGTCTCTGATGCACCGGTCCCTTCATGGGACGGTCTCTGATGCACCGGTCCCTTCATGGGACGGTCTCTGATGCACCGGTCCCTTCATGGGACGGTCTCTGATGCACCGGTCCCTTCATGGGACGGTCTCTGATGCACCGGTCCCTTCATGGGACGGTCTCTGATGCACCGGTCCCTTCATGGGACGGTCTCTGATGCACCGGTCCCTTCATGGGACGGTCTCTGATGCACCGGTCCCTTCACTGGATGATCTTTGATGCACTGGTCCTCATGGGTTGATCTTTAATGCACTAATGGTCCCTTCATGGGTTGATCTTTTATGCTCTGGTCCCTTCCCAGGATGATATTGCATACCTCTAATCTGAGAGCTGTGATGCACTGGTTTCTTCTCGGGATGATCTTGCATACCTCTAATCTGAGTGCTGTGATGCACTGGTCCCTTCATGGGATGATCTCTGAAGCACTGGTCCCTTCATGGGATGATCTCTGAAGCACTGGTCCCTTCATGGGATGATCTCTGAAGCACTGGTCCCTTCATGGGATCTCTGAAGCACTGGTCCCTTCATGGGATGATCTCTGAAGCACTGGTCCCTTCATGGGATGATCTTTGCACTGGTCCCTTCATGGCATGATCTTGCATACCTCCAATCTGAGTGCTGTGATATACTGGTCCCTTCATGGGATGATCTCTGATGCACTGGTCCCTTCATGGGATGATCTTGCATACCTCTAATCTGAGTGCTGTGATGCACTGGTCCGTTCATGGGATGATCTCTGATGCACTGGTCCCTTCATGGGATGATCTCTGATGCACTGGTCCCTTCATGGGATTATATCTGACGCACTGGTCCCTTCATGGGATGATCTTGCGTACCTCGAATCAGAGTACTGTGATATACTGGTCCCTTCATGGGATGATCTCTGATGCACTGGTCCCTTCATGGGAGGATCTCTGATGCACTGGCCCCTTCATGGGAGGATCTCTGATGCACTGGCCCCTTCATGGGAGGATCTCTGATGCACTGGCCCCTTCATGGGAGGATCTCTGATGCACTGGCCCCTTCATGGGAGGATCTCTGATGCACTGGCCCTTTCATGGGAGGATCTCTGATGCACTGGCCCCTTCATGGGAGGATCTCTGCACTTGCCCCTTCATGGGAGGATCTGATGCACTGGCCCCTTCATGGGAGGATCTCTGATGCACTGGTCCATTCATGGGATGATCTTGCATACCTCTAATCTGAGCTGTGATGCACTGGTCCCTTCATGGGATGGTCTTTGCACTGGTCCCTTCATGGGATGGTCTTTGCACTGGTCCCTTCATGGGATGATCTCTGAAGCACTGGTCCCTTCATGGGATGGGCTTTGATGCACTGGTCCCTTCATGGGATGGGCTTTGATGCACTGGTCCCTTCATGGGATGGGCTTTGATGCACTGGTCCCTTCATGGGATGGGCTTTGATGCACTGGTCCCTTCATGGGATGGGCTTTGATGCACTGGTCCCTTCATGGGATGGGCTTTGATGCACTGGTCCCTTCATGGGATGGGCTTTGATGCACTGGTCCCTTCATGGGATGGGCTTTGATGCACTGGTCCCTTCATAGGATGGGCTTTGATGCACTGGTCCCTTCATGGGATGATCTTGCATATCTCTAATCTGAGTGCTGTGATGCACTGGTCCCTTCATTGGATGATCTCTGATGCACTGGTCCCTTCATGGGATGATCTCTGATGCACTGGTCCTTTCATGGGATCTTTGCACTAGTCCCTTCATGGGATGATCTTTGATGCACTGGTCCCTTCATGGGATGATCTTTGATGCACTGGTCCCTTCATGGGATGATCTTTGACGCACTGGTCCCTTAATGGGATCGCTGAGACCCTGGTCCCTTCTTGGGATGGTCTTTGATGCACTGGTCCCTTCATGGGATGATCATGCATACCTCTAATCTGAGTGCTGTGATGCACTGGTCCCTTCACGGGATGATCTCTGATGCACTGCTCCCTTCATGGGATCGCTGAGGCCCTGGTCCCTTCATGGGATGGTCTTTTATGCACTGGTCCCTTCATGGGATGATCTTGCATACCTCTAATCTGAGTGCTGTGATGCACTGGTTCCTTCTCGGGATGATCATGCACAGCTCTCTAATCTGAGAGCTGTGATGCACTGGTCCCTCCATGGGAGGATCTTTGATGCACTGGTCCCTTCATGGGATGGGCTTTGATGCACTGGTCCCTTCATGGGATGGGCTTTGATGCACTGGTCCCTTCATGGGATGGGCTTTGATGCACTGGTCCCTTCATGGGATGGGCTTTGATGCACTGGTCCCTTCATGGGATGATCTGTGATGCACTGGTCCCTTCATGGGATGGTCTTTGATGCACTGGTCCCTTCATGGGATGATCTTTAATACCCTGTTCCCTTCATGGGATGATCTTGCATATCTCTAATCTGAGTGCTGTGATGCACTGGTCCCTTCATGGGATGATCTCTGATGCACTGGTCTCTTCATGGGATGATCTCTGATGCACTGGTCCCTTCATGGGATTGATCTCTGATGCACTGGTCCCTTCATGGGATGATCTCTGATGCACTGGTCCCTTCATGGGACGGTCTTGATGCAGTGGTCCCTTCATGGGATGGTCTTTGATCCACTGGTCCCTTCATGGGATGGTCTTTGATCCACTGGTCCCTTCATGGGATGGTCTTTGATCCACTGGTCCCTTCATGGGATGATCTTTGATGCACTGGTCCCTTCTTGGGATGATCTTTGATGCACTGGTCCCTTCTTGGGATGATCTTTGATGCACTGGTCCATTCTTGGGATGATCTTTGATGCACTGGTCCCTTCTTGGGATGATCTTTGATGCACTGGTCCCTTCTTGGGATGATCTTTGATGCACTGGTCCCTTCTTGGGATGATCTTTGCACTGGTCCCTTCATGGGATGATCTTTCATGCACTGGTCCCTTCATGGGATGATCTCTGATGCACTTGTCCCTTCACGGGATGATCTCTGATGCACTTGTCCCTTCACTGGATGATCTCTGATGCACTTGTCCCTTCACGGGATGATCTCTGATGCACTTGTCCCTTCACGGGATGATCTCTGATGCACTTGTCCCTTCACGGGATGATCTCTGATCCACTGGTCCCTTCACGGGATGATCTTTGATGCACTGGTCCCTTCACGGGATGATCTTTGATGCACTGGTCCCTTCACGGGATGATCTTTGATGCACTGGTCCCTTCACGGGATGATCTTTGATGCACTGGTCCCTTCACGGGATGATCTTTGATGCACTGGTCCCTTCATGGGATGATCTTTGATCCACTGGTCCCTTCATGGGATGATCTCTGATCCACTGGTCCCTTCATGGGATGATCTCTGATGCACTGGTCCCTTCATGGGATGATCTCTGATGAACTGGTCCCTCCATTGGATGATCTTTGCACTAATGGTCCCTTCATTGGATGATCTTTGATGCACTGGTCCCTTCACGGGATGATCTTTGATGCACTGGTCCCTTCTTGGGATGATCTTTGATGCACTGGTCCCTTCTTGGGATGATCTTTGATGCACTGGTCCCTTCTTGGGATGATCTTTGCACTGGTCCCTTCATGGGATGATCTTTCATGCACTGGTCCCTTCATGGGATGATCTTTGATGCACTGGTCCCTTCACGGCATGATCTTTGCACTGGTCCCTTCACGGCATGATCTTTGCACTGGTCCCTTCACGGCATGATCTTTGCACTGGTCCCTTCACGGCATGATCTTTGCACTGGTCCCTTCACGGCATGATCTTTGCACTGGTCCCTTCACGGCATGATCTCTGATGCACTGGTCCCTTCACGGCATGATCTCTGATGCACTGGTCCCTTCACAGGATGATCTCTGATGCACTGGTCCCTTCACGGGATGATCTTGCATACCTCTAATCTGAGCTGTGATGCACTGGTCCCTTCACGGGATGATCTTTGATGCACTGGTCCCTTCACGGGACGATCTTTGATGCACTGGTCCCTTCACGGGACGATCTTTGATGCACTGGTCCCTTCACGGGACGATCTCTGATGCACTGGTCCCTTCACGGGACGATCTCTGATGCACTGGTCCCTTCACGGGACGATCTCTGATGCACTGGTCCCTTCACGGGACGATCTCTGATGCACTGGTCCCTTCACGGGATGATCTCTGATGCACTGGTCCCTTCACGGGATGATCTCTGATGCACTGGTCCCTTCACGGGATGATCTCTGATGCACTGGTCCCTTCACGGGATGATCTCTGATGCACTGGTCCCTTCACGGGATGATCTCTGATGCACTGGTCCCTTCACGGGATGATCTCTGATGCACTGGTCCCTTCACGGGATGATCTCTGATGCACTGGTCCCTTCACGGGATGATCTCTGATGCACTGGTCCCTTCACGGGATGATCTCTGATGCACTGGTCCCTTCACGGGATGATCTCTGATGCACTGGTCCCTTCACGGGATGATCTCTGATGCACTGGTCCCTTCATGGGACGGTCTTGATGCAGTGGTCCCTTCATGGGATGGTCTTTGATCCACTGGTCCCTTCATGGGATGGTCTTTGATCCACTGGTCCCTTCATGGGATGGTCTTTGATCCACTGGTCCCTTCATGGGATGATCTTTGATGCACTGGTCCCTTCTTGGGATGATCTTTGATGCACTGGTCCCTTCTTGGGATGATCTTTGATGCACTGGTCCATTCTTGGGATGATCTTTGATGCACTGGTCCCTTCTTGGGATGATCTTTGATGCACTGGTCCCTTCTTGGGATGATCTTTGATGCACTGGTCCCTTCTTGGGATGATCTTTGCACTGGTCCCTTCATGGGATGATCTTTCATGCACTGGTCCCTTCATGGGATGATCTCTGATGCACTTGTCCCTTCACGGGATGATCTCTGATGCACTTGTCCCTTCACTGGATGATCTCTGATGCACTTGTCCCTTCACGGGATGATCTCTGATGCACTTGTCCCTTCACGGGATGATCTCTGATGCACTTGTCCCTTCACGGGATGATCTCTGATCCACTGGTCCCTTCACGGGATGATCTTTGATGCACTGGTCCCTTCACGGGATGATCTTTGATGCACTGGTCCCTTCACGGGATGATCTTTGATGCACTGGTCCCTTCACGGGATGATCTTTGATGCACTGGTCCCTTCACGGGATGATCTTTGATGCACTGGTCCCTTCATGGGATGATCTTTGATCCACTGGTCCCTTCATGGGATGATCTCTGATCCACTGGTCCCTTCATGGGATGATCTCTGATGCACTGGTCCCTTCATGGGATGATCTCTGATGAACTGGTCCCTCCATTGGATGATCTTTGCACTAATGGTCCCTTCATTGGATGATCTTTGATGCACTGGTCCCTTCACGGGATGATCTTTGATGCACTGGTCCCTTCTTGGGATGATCTTTGATGCACTGGTCCCTTCTTGGGATGATCTTTGATGCACTGGTCCCTTCTTGGGATGATCTTTGCACTGGTCCCTTCATGGGATGATCTTTCATGCACTGGTCCCTTCATGGGATGATCTTTGATGCACTGGTCCCTTCACGGCATGCTCTTTGCACTGGTCCCTTCACGGCATGATCTTTGCACTGGTCCCTTCACGGCATGATCTTTGCACTGGTCCCTTCACGGCATGATCTTTGCACTGGTCCCTTCACGGCATGATCTTTGCACTGGTCCCTTCACGGCATGATCTCTGATGCACTGGTCCCTTCACGGCATGATCTCTGATGCACTGGTCCCTTCACAGGATGATCTCTGATGCACTGGTCCCTTCACGGGATGATCTTGCATACCTCTAATCTGAGCTGTGATGCACTGGTCCCTTCACGGGATGATCTTTGATGCACTGGTCCCTTCACGGGACGATCTTTGATGCACTGGTCCCTTCACGGGACGATCTTTGATGCACTGGTCCCTTCACGGGACGATCTCTGATGCACTGGTCCCTTCACGGGACGATCTCTGATGCACTGGTCCCTTCACGGGACGATCTCTGATGCACTGGTCCCTTCACGGGACGATCTCTGATGCACTGGTCCCTTCACGGGACGATCTCTGATGCACTGGTCCCTTCACGGGATGATCTCTGATGCACTGGTCCCTTCACGGGATGATCTCTGATGCACTGGTCCCTTCACGGGATGATCTCTGATGCACTGGTCCCTTCACGGGATGATCTCTGATGCACTGGTCCCTTCACGGGATGATCTCTGATGCACTGGTCCCTTCACGGGATGATCTCTGATGCACTGGTCCCTTCACGGGATGATCTCTGATGCACTGGTCCCTTCACGGGATGATCTCTGATGCACTGGTCCCTTCACGGGATGATCTCTGATGCACTGGTCCCTTCACGGGATGATCTCTGATGCACTGGTCCCTTCACGGGATGATCTCTGATGCACTGGTCCCTTCACGGGATGATCTCTGATGCACTGGTCCCTTCACGGGATGATCTCTGATGCACTGGTCCCTTCACGGGATGATCTCTGATGCACTGGTCCCTTCACGGGATGATCTCTGATGCACTGGTCCCTTCACGGGATGATCTCTGATGCACTGGTCCCTTCACGGGATGATCTCTGATGCACTGGTCCCTTCACGGGATGATCTCTGATGCACTGGTCCCTTCACGGGATGATCTCTGATGCACTGGTCCCTTCACGGGATGATCTCTGATGCACTGGTCCCTTCACGGGATGATCTCTGATGCACTGGTCCCTTCACGGGATGATCTCTGATGCACTGGTCCCTTCACGGGATGATCTCTGATGCACTGGTCCCTTCACGGGATGATCTCTGATGCACTTGTCCCTTCACGGGATGATCTCTGATGCACTTGTCCCTTCACGGGATGATCTCTGATGCACTTGTCCCTTCACGGGATGATCTCTGATGCACTTGTCCCTTCACGGGATGATCTCTGATCCACTGGTCCCTTCACGGGATGATCTTTGATGCACTGGTCCCTTCACGGGATGATCTTTGATGCACTGGTCCCTTCACGGGATGATCTTTGATGCACTGGTCCCTTCATGGGATGATCTTTGATCCACTGGTCCCTTCATGGGATGATCTCTGATCCACTGGTCCCTTCATGGGATGATCTCTGATGCACTGGTCCCTTCATGGGATGATCTCTGATGAACTGGTCCCTCCATTGGATGATCTTTGCACTAATGGTCCCTTCATTGGATGATCTTTGATGCACTGGTCCCTTCACGGGATGATCTTTGATGCACTGGTCCCTTCACGGGATGATCTTTGATGCACTGGTCCCTTCACGGGATGATCTTTGATGCACTGGTCCCTTCACGGGATGATCTCTGATGCACTGGTCCCTTCACGGGATGATCTCTGATGCACTGGTCCCTTCACGGGATGATCTCTGATGCACTGGTCCCTTCACGGGATGATCTCTGATGCACTGGTTCCTTCACGGGATGATCTCTGATGCACTGGTCCCTTCACGGGATGATCTCTGATGCACTGGTCCCTTCACGGGATGATCTCTGATGCACTGGTCCCTTCACGGGATGATCTCTGATGCACTGGTCCCTTCATGGGATGATCTTCCATACCTCTAATCAGAGTACTGTGATATACTGATCCCTTCATGGGATGATCTTTGACGCACTGGTCCCTTCATGGGATGATCTTTGAAGCACTGGTCCCTTCATGAGATGATCTTTGAAGCACTGGTCCCTTCATGGGATGATCTTCCATACCTCTAATCAGAGTACTGTGATATACTGGTCCCTTCATGGGATGATCTTGATGCACTGGTCCTTTATGGGATGATCTTGGATGCACTGGTCCCTTCATGGGATGATCTCTGATGCACGGGTCCGTTCATGGGATGATCTTTGATGCACTAATGGTCCCTTCATGGGATGATCTCTGATGCTCTGGTCCCTTCATGGGATGATCTCTGATGCACTGGTCCCTTCATGGGATGATCTCTGATGCATTGGTCCTTTCCTGGGATGAACTCTTCACTGGTCCCTTCACGGGATGATCTCTGATGCACTGGTCCCTTCACGGGATGATCTCTGATGCACTGGTCCCTTCACGGGATGATCTCTGATGCACTGGTCCCTTCACGGGATGATCTCTGATGCACTGGTCCCTTCACGGGATGATCTCTGATGCACTGGTCCCTTCACGGGATGATCTCTGATGCACTGGTCCCTTCACGGGATGATCTCTGATGCACTGGTCCCTTCACGGGATGATCTCTGATGCACTGGTCCCTTCACGGGATGATCTCTGATGCACTGGTCCCTTCACGGGATGATCTCTGATGCACTGGTCCCTTCACGGGATGATCTCTGATGCACTGGTCCCTTCACGGGATGATCTCTGATGCACTGGTCCCTTCACGGGATGATCTCTGATGCACTGGTCCCTTCACGGGATGATCTCTGATGCACTGGCCCCTTCACGGGATGATCTCTGATGCACTGGCCCCTTCACGGGATGATCTCTGATGCACTGGCCCCTTCACGGGATGATCTCTGATGCACTGGCCCCTTCACGGGATGATCTCTGATGCCCTAGTCCCTTCATGGGATGATCTTGCATACCTCTAATCTGAGTGCTGAGATGCACTGTTCCCTTAATGGGATGATCTTTGATGCACTGGTCCCTTAATGGGATGATCTCTGATGCACTGGCCCCTTCATGGTATGATCTCTGATGCACTGGCCCCTTCATGGGATGATCTCTGATGCACTGGTCCCTTCATGGGATCGCTGAGGCCATGGTCCCTTCATGGGATGGTCTTGCATACCTCTAATCTCAGTGCTGTGATGCACTGGTCCCTTCACGGGATGACCTTTGATGAACTGGTCCCTTCACGGGATGACCTTGATGAACTGGTCCCTTCACGGGATGACCTTTGATGAACTGGTCCCTTCACGGGATGACCTTTGATGAACTTGTTGTAAATTGAAACAACGATGTGATTAAGCATTTACTAAAGACATTAATTCCCCTCTTATAGATCATGTTTTCTCTGTTATGTTGACCAAAGTTTGGACTCCATTTTGTATTGTTATGCTTCCACGTGTTCACCACGAGAAGAGTCCAACCTCTGTGTTAGTTGCTCCTGTAATCTGCCTAGTAACAGTCTATAAATAGCTCCTTTGTCCATCTGGCACATGCCCAGACTTGACCACATCTGTTATCAGTTAGCCTTGCTTGACCATGTTTTCGCGGGCTCAAGGAGTGTTAGCTCCGCCCACATATTGATTCAGTATCGAAAATGACCATAAATGGTAATGTTCTTCGGCCTCATGTTGTATCCACCCACTTATGAGCCCCTCTATTGTGTATAAAAGGGGACCGTGTACGCAAGTTCTTTGTGCTACTCTATGCAATACTGAAGAGTGTTGTGTGGATTGTAGGACCACCCTTAAGGGTTAATAAATGCAGTCTTTGTACTTTGCAGTTTCCGTGCCAACTTCCTTGTAGATTCCATTACAGGAGAGCGAACCCTTGTGTCCTGCGGGCCTAGCTGGGGCCTGTATTCATCAAACTGGTCACTTCACGGGATGACCTTTGATGCACTGGTCACTTCACGGGATGACCTTTGCACTGGTCACTTCACGGGATGATCTCTGATGCACCGGTCCCTTCACGGGATGATCTTTGCACTGATTCCTTCACGGGATGAACTTGCATACCTTTTATCTTAGTGCTGTGATGCACTGGTCCCTTCATGGGATGATCTTTGATGCACTGGTCCCTTCATGGGATGATCTTGATGCACTGGTCCTTTATGGGATGATCTTGGATGCACTGGTCCCTTCATGGGATGATCTCTGATGCACTGGTCCCTTCACTGGATGATCTTTGATGCACTGTTCCTCATGGGTTGATCTTTAATGCACTAATGGTCCCTTTATGGGTTGATCTTTGATGATCTGGTCCCTTCCCAAGATGATCTTGCATACCTCTAATCTGAGAGCTGTGATGCACTGGTTCCTTCTCGGGATGATCTTGCATACCTCTAATCTGACTGCTTTGATGCACTGGTCCCTTCATGGGATGATCTTGGATGCACTGGTCCCTTCATGGGATCTCTGAAGCACTGGTCCCTTCATGGGATGATCTCTGAAGCACTGGTCCCTTCATGGGATGATCTCTGAAGCACTGGTCCCTTCATGGGATGATCTCTGAAGCACTGGTCCCTTCATGGGATGATGTTTGACGCACTGGTCCCTTCACGGGATGATCTCTGATGCACCGGTCCCTTCACGGGATGATCTCTGATGCACCGGTCCCTTCACGGGATGATCTCTGACGCACCGGTCCCTTCACGGGATGATCTTTGCACTGGTTCCTTCACGGGATGATCTTGCAGACCTCTAATCTGAGTGCTGTGATGCACTGGTCCCTTCTCGGGATGATCTCTGATGCACTGGCCCCTTCATGGGAGGATCTCTGATGCACTGGCCCCTTCATGGGAGGATCTCTGATGCACTGGCCCCTTCATGGGAGGGTCTCTGATGCACTGGCCCCTTCATGGGAGGATCTCTGATGCACTGGCCCCTTCATGGGAGGATCTCTGATGCACTGGCCCCTTCATGGGAGGATCTCTGATGCACTGGCCCCTTCATGGGAGGATCTCTGATGCACTGGCCCCTTCATGGGAGGATCTCTGATGCACTGGCCCCTTCATGGGAGGATCTCTGATGCACTGGCCCCTTCATGGGAGGATCTCTGATGCACTGGCCCCTTCATGGGAGGATCTCTGATGCACTGGCCCCTTCATGGGAGGATCTCTGATGCACTGGCCCCTTCATGGGAGGATCTCTGATGCACTGGCCCCTTCATGGGAGGATCTCTGATGCACTGGCCCCTTCATGGGAGGATCTCCGATGCACTGGCCCCTTCATGGGAGGATCTCCGATGCACTGGCCCCTTCATGGGAGGATCTCTGATGCACTGGCCCCTTCATGGGAGGATCTCTGATGCACTGGCCCCTTCATGGGAGGATCTCTGATGCACTGGCCCCTTCATGGGAGGATCTCTGATGCACTGGCCCCTTCATGGGAGGATCTCTGATGCACTGGCCCCTTCATGGGATGATCTCTGATGCACTGGTCCCTTCATGGGATGATCTCTGATGCACTGGTCCCTTCATGGGATGATCTCTGATGCACTGGTCCCTTCATGGGATGATCTCTGATGCACTGGTCCCTTCATGGGATGATCTCTGATGCACTGGTCCCTTCATGGGATGATCTTTGATGCACTGGTCCCTTCACGGCATGCTCTTTGCACTGGTCCCTTCACGGCATGCTCTTTGCACTGGTCCCTTCACGGCATGCTCTTTGCACTGGTCCCTTCACGGCATGATCTTTGCACTGGTCCCTTCACGGCATGATCTTTGCACTGGTCCCTTCACGGCATGATCTTTGCACTGGTCCCTTCACGGGATGATCTTTGATGCACTGGTCCCTTCATGGGATGATCTTTGATGCACTGGTCCCTTCATGGGATGATCTTTGATGCACTGGTCCCTTCATGGGATGATCTTTGATGCACTGGTCCCTTCATGGGATGATCTTTGATGCACTGGTCTCTTCATGGGATGATCTCTGATGCACTGGTCCCTTCATGGGATGATCTTTGATGAACTGGTCCCTCCATTGGATGATCTTTGCACTAATGGTCCCTTCATTGGATGATCTTTGATGCACTGGTCCCTTCACGGGATGATCTTTGATGCACTGGTCCCTTCACGGGATGATCTTTGATGCACTGGTCCCTTCACGGGATGATCTTTGATGCACTGGTCCCTTCACGGGATGATCTTTGATGCACTGGTCCCTTCACGGGATGATCTTTGATGCACTGGTCCCTTCACGGGATGATCTCTGATGCACTGGTCCCTTCACGGGATGATCTCTGATGCACTGGTCCCTTCACGGGATGATCTCTGATGCACTGATCTCTGATGCACTGGTCCCTTCACGGGATGATCTCTGATGCACTGGTCCCTTCACGGGATGATCTCTGATGCACTGGTCCCTTCACGGGATGATCTCTGATGGACTGGTCCCTTCACGGGATGATCTCTGATGCACTGGTCCCTTCACGGGATGATCTCTGATGCACTGGTCCCTTCACGGGATGATCTCTGCACTGGTCCCTTCACGGGAGGATCTCTGATGCACTGGTCCCTTCACGGGAGGATCTCTGATGCACTGGTCCCTTCACGGGAAGATCTCTGATGCACTGGTCCCTTCACGGGAGGATCTCTGATGCACCGGTCCCTTCACGGGAGGATCTCTGATGCACCGGTCCCTTCACGGGAGGATCTCTGCACCGGTCCCTTCACGGGATGATCTTGCATTCCTCTAATATGAGTGCTGTGATGCACTGGTCCCTTCATGGGATGATCTCTGATGCACTGGTCCCTTCATGGGATGATCTCTGATGCACTGGTCCCTTCATGGGATGATCTTTGATGCACTGGTCCCTTCATGGGATCATATTTGCACTGGTACCTTCATGGGATCATATTTGCACTGGTCCCTTCATGGGATCATATTTGCACTGATCCCTTCATGGGATCATATTTGCACTGGTCCCTTCATGGGATCATCTTTGCACTGGTCCCTTCACGGGATGATCTCTGATGCACTGGTCCCTTCACGGGATGATCTCTGATGCACTGGTCCCTTCACGGGATGATCTCTGATGCACTGGTCCCTTCACGGGATGATCTCTGATGCACTGGTCCCTTCACGGGATGATCTCTGATGCACTGGTCCCTTCACGGGAGGATCTCTGATGCACTGGTCCCTTCACGGGAGGATCTCTGATGCACTGGTCCCTTCACGGGAGGATCTCTGATGCACTGGTCCCTTCACGGGAGGATCTCTGATGCACTGGTCCCTTCACGGGAAGATCTCTGATGCACTGGTCCCTTCACGGGAGGATCTCTGATGCACCGGTCCCTTCACGGGAGGATCTCTGCACCGGTCCCTTCACGGGATGATCTTGCATTCCTCATCTGAGTGCTGTGATGCACTGGTCCCTTCTCGGGATGATCTCTGATGCACTGGCCCCTTCATGGGAGGATCTCTGATGCACTGGCCCCTTCATGGGAGGGTCTCTGATGCACTGGCCCCTTCATGGGAGGATCTCTGATGCACTGGCCCCTTCATGGGAGGATCTCTGATGCACTGGCCCCTTCATGGGAGGATCTCTGATGCACTGGCCCCTTCATGGGAGGATCTCTGATGCACTGGCCCCTTCATGGGAGGATCTCTGATGCACTGGCCCCTTCATGGGAGGATCTCTGATGCACTGGCCCCTTCATGGGAGGATCTCTGATGCACTGGCCCCTTCATGGGAGGATCTCTGATGCACTGGCCCCTTCATGGGAGGATCTCTGATGCACTGGTCCCTTCATGGGATGATCTCTGATGCACTGGTCCCTTCATGGGATGATCTCTGATGCACTGGTCCCTTCATGGGATGATCTCTGAAGCACTGGTCCCTTCATGGGATGATCTTTCATGCACTGGTCCCTTCATGGGATGATCTTTGATGCACTGGTCCCTTCACGGCATGCTCTTTGCACTGGTCCCTTCACGGCATGCTCTTTGCACTGGTCCCTTCACGGCATGATCTTTGCACTGGTCCCTTCACGGCATGATCTTTGCACTGGTCCCTTCACGGCATGATCTTTGATCCACTGGTCCCTTCATGGGATGATCTTTGATCCACTGGTCCCTTCATGGGATGATCTTTGATCCACTGGTCCCTTCATGGGATGATCTTTGATCTGGTCCCTTCATGGGATGATCTCTGATGCACTGGTCCCTTCATGGGATGATCTTTGATGAACTGGTCCCTCCATTGGATGATCTTTGCACTAATGGTCCCTTCACGGGATGATCTTTGATGCACTGGTCCCTTCACGGGATGATCTTTGATGCACTGGTCCCTTCACGGGATGATCTTTGATGCACTGGTCCCTTCACGGGATGATCTTTGATGCACTGGTCCCTTCACGGGATGATCTTTGATGCACTGGTCCCTTCACGGGATGATCTCTGATGCACTGGTCCCTTCACGGGAGGATCTCTGATGCACTGGTCCCTTCACGGGATGATCTCTGATGCACTGGTCCCTTCACGGGATGATCTCTGATGCACTGGTCCCTTCACGGGATGATCTCTGATGCACTGGTCCCTTCACGGGATGATCTCTGATGCACTGGTCCCTTCACGGGATGATCTCTGATGCACTGGTCCCTTCACGGGATGATCTCTGATGCACTGGTCCCTTCACGGGATGATCTCTGATGCACTGGTCCCTTCACGGGATGATCTCTGATGCACTGGTCCCTTCACGGGATGATCTCTGATGCACTGGTCCCTTCACGGGATGATCTCTGATGCACTGGTCCCTTCACGGGATGATCTCTGATGCACTGGTCCCTTCACGGGATGATCTCTGATGCACTGGTCCCTTCACGGGATGATCTCTGATGCACTGGTCCCTTCACGGGAGGATCTCTGATGCACTGGTCCCTTCACGGGAGGATCTCTGATGCACTGGTCCCTTCACGGGAGGATCTCTGATGCACCGGTCCCTTCACGGGAGGATCTCTGCACCGGTCCCTTCACGGGATGATCTTGCATTCCTCTAATCTGAGTGCTGTGATGCACTGGTCCCTTCATGGGATGATCTCTGATGCACTGGTCCCTTCATGGGATGATCTCTGATGCACTGGCCCCTTCATGGGAGGATCTCTGATGCACTGGCCCCTTCATGGGAGGATCTCTGATGCACTGGCCCCTTCATGGGATGATCTTTGATGCACTGGTCCCTTCATGGGATCATATTTGCACTGGTACCTTCATGGGATCATATTTGCACTGGTCCCTTCATGGGATCATATTTGCACTGATCCCTTCATGGGATCATATTTGCACTGGTCCCTTCATGGGATCATCTTTGCACTGGTCCCTTCATGGGATGATCTCTGATGCACTGGGATGATCTCTGATGCACTGGTCCCTTCATGGGATGATCTCTGATGCACTTGTCCCTTCATGGGATGATCTCTGATGCACTTGTCCGTTCATGGGATGATCTCTGATGCACTGGTCCCTTCACGGGATGATCTCTGATGCACTGGTCCTTTCACGGGATGATCTCTGATGCACTGGTCCCTTCAAGGGATGATCTCTGATGCACTGGTCCCTTCACAGGATGATCTCTGATGCACTGGTCCCTTCACAGGATGATCTCTGATGCACTGGTCCCTTCACGGGATGATCTCTGATGCACTGGTTCCTTCATGGGATCATCTTGCATACCTCTAATCTGAGCTATGATGCACTGGTCCCTTCATGGGATGATCTCAGATGCACTGGTCCCTTCATGGGATGATCTCTGATGCACTGGTCCCTTCATGGGATGATCTCTGATGCACTGGTCCCTTCATGGGATGATCTCTGATGCACTGGTCCCTTCACGGCATGATCTTTGATGCACTGGTCCCTTCACGGCATGATCTTTGATGCACTGGTCCCTTCATGGCATGATCTTTGATGCACTGGTCCCTTCATTGGGTGATCTATGCACTGGTCCCTTCATTGGGTGATCTTTGATGCACTAATGGTCCCTTCATGGGATGATCTTTGATGCACCGGTCCCTTCACGGGATGATCTTTGCACTGGTTCCTTCACTGGATGAACTTGCATACCTCTAATCTTAGTGCTGTGATGCACTGGTCCCTTCATGGGATGATCTTTGACGCACTGGTCCCTTCATGGGATGATCTTTGACGCACTGGTCCCTTCACGGGATGATCTCTGATGCACTGGTCCCTTCACGGGATGATCTCTGATGCACTGGTCCCTTCACGGGATGATCTCTGATGCACTGGTCCCTTCACGGGATGATCTCTGATGCACTGGTCCCTTCACGGGATGATCTCTGATGCACTGGTCCCTTCACGGGATGATCTCTGATGCACTGGTCCCTTCACGGGATGATCTCTGATGCACTGGTCCCTTCACGGGATGATCTCTGATGCACTGGTCCCTTCACGGGATGATCTCTGATGCACTGGTCCCTTCACGGGATGATCTCTGATGCACTGGTCCCTTCACGGGATGATCTCTGATGCACTGGTCCCTTCACGGGATGATCTCTGATGCACTGGTCCCTTCACGGGAGGATCTCTGATGCACTGGTCCCTTCACGGGAGGATCTCTGATGCACTGGTCCCTTCACGGGAGGATCTCTGATGCACCGGTCCCTTCACGGGAGGATCTCTGCACCGGTCCCTTCACGGGATGATCTTGCATTCCTCTAATCTGAGTGCTGTGATGCACTGGTCCCTTCATGGGATGATCTCTGATGCACTGGTCCCTTCATGGGATGATCTCTGATGCACTGGCCCCTTCATGGGAGGATCTCTGATGCACTGGCCCCTTCATGGGAGGATCTCTGATGCACTGGCCCCTTCATGGGATGATCTTTGATGCACTGGTCCCTTCATGGGATCATATTTGCACTGGTACCTTCATGGGATCATATTTGCACTGGTCCCTTCATGGGATCATATTTGCACTGATCCCTTCATGGGATCATATTTGCACTGGTCCCTTCATGGGATCATCTTTGCACTGGTCCCTTCATGGGATGATCTCTGATGCACTGGGATGATCTCTGATGCACTGGTCCCTTCATGGGATGATCTCTGATGCACTTGTCCCTTCATGGGATGATCTCTGATGCACTTGTCCGTTCATGGGATGATCTCTGATGCACTGGTCCCTTCACGGGATGATCTCTGATGCACTGGTCCTTTCACGGGATGATCTCTGATGCACTGGTCCCTTCAAGGGATGATCTCTGATGCACTGGTCCCTTCACAGGATGATCTCTGATGCACTGGTCCCTTCACAGGATGATCTCTGATGCACTGGTCCCTTCACGGGATGATCTCTGATGCACTGGTTCCTTCATGGGATCATCTTGCATACCTCTAATCTGAGCTATGATGCACTGGTCCCTTCATGGGATGATCTCTGATGCACTGGTCCCTTCATGGGATGATCTCTGATGCACTGGTCCCTTCATGGGATGATCTCTGATGCACTGGTCCCTTCATGGGATGATCTCTGATGCACTGGTCCCTTCACGGCATGATCTTTGATGCACTGGTCCCTTCACGGCATGATCTTTGATGCACTGGTCCCTTCATGGCATGATCTTTGATGCACTGGTCCCTTCATTGGGTGATCTATGCACTGGTCCCTTCATTGGGTGATCTTTGATGCACTAATGGTCCCTTCATGGGATGATCTTTGATGCACCGGTCCCTTCACGGGATGATCTTTGCACTGGTTCCTTCACTGGATGAACTTGCATACCTCTAATCTTAGTGCTGTGATGCACTGGTCCCTTCATGGGATGATCTTTGACGCACTGGTCCCTTCATGGGATGATCTTTGACGCACTGGTCCCTTCATGGGATGATCGTCCATACCTCTAATCAGAGTACTGTGATATACTGGTCCCTTCATGGGATGATCTTGATGCACTGGTCCTTTATGGGATGATCTTGGATGCACTGGTCCCTTCATGGGATGATCTCTGATGCACTGGTCCGTTCATGGGATGATCTTTGATGCTCTGGTCCCTTCATGGGATGATCTTTGATGCACTGGTCCTTTCATGGGATGAACTCTGCACTGGTCCCTTCATGGGATGATCTCTGCACTGGTCCCTTCATGGGATGATCTCTGATGCTCTGGTCCCTTCATGGGATGATCTCTGCACTGGTCCCTTCATGGGATGATCTCTGCACTGGTCCCTTCATGGGATGATCTCTGATGCTCTGGTCCCTTCATGGGATGATCTCTGATGCTCTGGTCCCTTCATGGGATGATCTCTGATGCTCTGGTCCCTTCATGGGATGATCTCTGATGCACTGGTCCCTTCATGGGATGATCTTTGATGCACTGGTCCTTTCATGGGATGAACTCTGCACTGGTCCCTTCACGGGATGATCTCTGCACTGGTCCCTTCACGGGATGATCTCTGCACTGGTCCCTTCACGGGATGATCTCTGATGCACTGGTCCCTTCACGGGATGATCTCTGATGCACTGGTCCCTTCACGGGATGATCTCTGATGCACTGGCCCCTTCACGGGATGATCTCTGATGCACTGGCCCCTTCACGGGATGATCTCTGATGCACTGGCCCCTTCACGGGATGATCTCTGATGCACTGGCCCCTTCACGGGATGATCTCTGATGCACTGGCCCCTTCACGGGATGATCTCTGATGCACTGGCCCCTTCACGGGATGATCTCTGATGCACTGGCCCCTTCACGGGATGATCTCTGATGCACTGGCCCCTTCACGGGATGATCTCTGATGCACTGGCCCCTTCACGGGATGATCTCTGATGCACTGGCCCCTTCACGGGATGATCTCTGATGCACTGGCCCCTTCACGGGATGATCTCTGATGCACTGGCCCCTTCACGGGATGATCTCTGATGCACTGGCCCCTTCACGGGATGATCTTTGATGCCCTGGTCCCTTCATGGGATGATCTTGCATACCTCTAATCTGAGTGCTGTGATGCACTGTTCCCTTAATGGGATGATCTCTGATGCACTGGTCCCTTAATGGGATGATCTCTGATGCACTGGTCCCTTAATGGGATGATCTCTGATGCACTGGCCCCTTCATGGTATGATCTCTGATGCACTGGCCCCTTCATGGGATGATCTCTGATGCACTGGTCCCTTCATGGGATCGCTGAGGCCATGGTCCCTTCATGGGATGGTCTTGCATACCTCTAATCTCAGTGCTGTGATGCACTGGTCCCTTCACGGGATGACCTTTGAACTGGTCCCTTCACGGGATGACCTTTGATGAACTGGTCCCTTCACGGGATGACCTTTGATGAACTGGTCCCTTCACGGGATGACCTTTGATGAACTGGTCCCTTCACGGGATGACCTTTGATGAACTGGTCCCTTCACGGGATGACCTTTGATGAACTGGTCCCTTCACGGGATGACCTTTGATGAACTGGTCCCTTCACGGGATGGCCTTTGATGAACTGGTCCCTTCACGGGATGACCTTTGATGCACTGGTCCCTTCATGGGATCTCTGAAGCACTGGTCCCTTCATGAGATGATCTCTGAAGCACTGGTCCCTTCATGGGATGATCTCTGAAGCACTGGTCCCTTCATGGGATGATCTCTGATGCACTGGTTCATTCATGGGATGATCTTGCATACCTCTAATCTGAGCTGTGATGCACTGGTCCCTTCATGGGATGATCTTTGCACTGGTCCCTTCATGGCATGATCTTGGATGCACTGGTCCCTTCATGGGATCTCTGAAGCACTGGTCCCTTCATGGGATGATCTCTGAAGCACTGGTCCCTTCATGGGATGATCTCTGAAGCACTGGTCCCTTCATGGGATGATCTCTGATGCACTGGTTCATTCATGGGATGATCTTGCATACCTCTAATCTGAGCTGTGATGCACTGGTCCCTTCATGGGATGATCTTTGCACTGGTCCCTTCATGGCATGATCTTTGATGCACTGTTCCCTTCATGGGATGATCTTGCATACCTCTAATCTGAGTGCTGTGATGCCCTGGTCCCTTCACGGGATGATCTCTGATGCACCGGTCCCTTCACGGGATGATCTTTGACACACTGGTCCCTTCATGGGATGATCTTTGACGCACTGGTCCCTTCATGGGATGATCTTGCGTACCTTGAATCAGAGTACTGCGATATACTGGCCCCTTCATGGGATGATCTTGATGCACTGGTCCCTTCATGGGATGATCTTGCATACCTCTAATCTGAGTGCTGTGATGCCCTGGTCCCTTCACGGGATGATCTCTGATGCACCGGTCCCTTCACGGGATGATCTCTGATGCACCGGTCCCTTCACGGGATGATCTCTGATGCACCGGTCCGTTCACGGGATGATCTCTGATGCACCGGTCCCTTCACGGGATGATCTCTGATGCACCGGTCCCTTCACGGGATGATCTCTGATGCACCGGTCCCTTCATGGGATGATCTCTGATGCACCGGTCCCTTCACGGGATGATCTCTGATGCACCGGTCCCTTCACGGGAGGATCTCTGATGCACCGGTCCCTTCACGGGATGATCTCTGATGCACCGGTCCCTTCACGGGATGATCTTGCATTCCTCTAATCTGAGTGCTGTGATGCACTGGTCCCTTCATGGGATGATCTCTGATGCACTGGTCCCTTCATGGGATGATCTCTGATGCACTGGTCCCTTCATGGGATGATCTTGCATACCTCTAATCTGAGTGCTGTGATGCACTGGCCCCTTCATGGGATGATCCCTGATGCACTGGCCCCTTCATGGGAGGATCTCTGATGCACTGGCCCCTTCATGGGAGGATCTCTGATGCACTGGCCCCTTCATGGGAGGATCTCTGATGCACTGGCCCCTTCATGGGAGGATCTCTGATGCACTGGTCCCTTCATGGGATCATATTTGCACTGGTACCTTCATGGTATCATATTTGCAATGGTCCCTTCATGGGATCATATTTGCACTGGTCCCTTCATGGGATCATATTTGCACTGGTCCCTTCATGGGATCATCTTTGCACTGGTCCCTTCATGGGATGATCTCTGATGCACTGGGATGATCTCTGATGCACTGGTCCCTTCATGGGATGATCTCTGCACTGGTCCCTTCATGGGATGATCTCTGATGCACTGGTCCCTTCATGGGATGATCTCTGATGCACTGGTCCCTTCACGGGATGATCTCTGATGCACTGGTCCCTTCACGGGATGATCTCTGATGCACTGGTCCCTTCACGGGATGATCTCTGATGCACTGGTCCCTTCACGGGATGATCTCTGATGCACTGGTCCCTTCACGGGATGATCTCTGATGCACTGGTTCCTCCATGGGATCATCTTGCATACCTCTAATCTGAGCTATGATGCACTGGTCCCTTCATGGGATGATCTCTGATGCACTGGTCCCTTCATGGGATGATCTCTGATGCACTGGTCCCTTCATGGGATGATCTCTGATGCACTGGTCCCTTCATGGGATGATCTCTGATGCACTGGTCCCTTCATGGGATGATCTCTGATGCACTGGTCCCTTCATGGGATGATCTTTGATGCACTGGTCCCTTCATGGCATGATCTTTGATGCACTGGTCCCTTCATGGCATGATCTTTGATGCACTGGTCCCTTCACGGGATGATCTTTGATGCACTGGTCCCTTCACGGGATGATCTTTGATGCACTGGTCCCTTCATTGGGTGATCTATGCACTGGTCCCTTCATTGGGTGATCTTTGATGCACTAATGGTCCCTTCATGGGATGATCTTTAATGCCCTGGTCCCTTCATGGGATATCTTGCATACCTCTAATCTGAGTGCTGTGATGCACTTGTCCCTTAATGGGATGATCTCTGATGCACTGGTCCCTTAATGGGATGATCTCTGATGCACTGGCCCCTTAATGGGATGATCTCTGATGCACTGGCCCCTTCATGGGATGATCTCTGATGCACTGGCCCCTTCATGGGATGATCTCTGATGCACTGGCCCCTTCATGGGATGATCTCTGATGCACTGGTCCCTTCATGGGATCGCTGAGGCCCTGGTCCCTTCATGGGATGGTCTTGCATACCTCTAATCTCAGTGCTGTGATGCACTGCTCCCTTCACGGGATGATCTTTGATGAACTGGTCCCTTCACGGGATGATCTTTGATGAACTGGTCCCTTCACGGGATGATCTTTGATGAACTGGTCCTTTCAAGGGATGATCTTTGATGAACTGGTCCCTTCACGGGATGATCTTTGATGCACTGGTCACTTCACGGGATGATCTTTGATGCACCGGTCCCTTCACGGGATGATCTTTGCACTGGTTCCTTCACTGGATGAACTTGCATACCTCTAATCTTAGTGCTGTGATGCACTGGTCCCTTCATGGGATGATCTTTGACGCACTGGTCCCTTCATGGGATGATCTTTGACGCACTGGTCCCTTCATGGGATGATCTTTGACGCACTGGTCCCTTCATGGGATGATCTTCCATACCTCTAATCAGAGTACTGTGATATACTGGTCCCTTCAAGGGATGATCTTGATGCACTGGTCCCTTCATGGGATTATCTTGCATACCTCTAATCTGAGTGCTGTGATGCACTTGTCCCTTCATGGGATGATCTCTGATGCACTTGTCCCTTCATGGGATGATCTCTGATGCACTGGTCCCTTAATGGGATGATCTCTGATGCACTGGTCCCTTAATGGGATGATCTCTGATGCACTGGTCCCTTAATGGGATGATCTCTGATGCACTGGCCCCTTAATGGGATGATCTCTGATGCACTGGCCCCTTCATGGGATGATCTCTGATGCACTGGTCCCTTCATGGGATGATCTCTGATGCACTGGTCCCTTCATGGGATGATCTCTGATGCACTGGTTCTTTCATGGGATGAACTCTGCACTGGTCCCTTCACGGGATGATCTCTGATGCACTGGTCCCTTCACGGGATGATCTCTGATGCACTGGTCCCTTCACGGGATGATCTATGATGCACTGGTCCCTTCACGGGATGATCTCTGATGCACTGGTCCCTTCACGGGATGATCTCTGATGCACTGGTCCCTTCACGGGATGATCTCTGATGCACTGGTCCCTTCACGGGATGATCTCTGATGCACTGGTCCCTTCACGGGATGATATCTGATGCACTGGTCCCTTCACGGGATGATCTCTGATGCACTGGTCCCTTCACAGGATGATCTCTGATGCACTGGCCCCTTCACGGGATGATCTCTGATGCACTGGCCCCTTCACGGGATGATCTCTGATGCACTGGCCCCTTCACGGGATGATCTCTGATGCACTGGCCCCTTCACGGGATGATCTCTGATGCACTGGCCCCTTCACGGGATGATCTCTGATGCACTGGCCCCTTCACGGGATGATCTCTGATGCACTGGCCCCTTCACGGGATGATCTCTGATGCACTGGCCCCTTCACGGGATGATCTCTGATGCACTGGCCCCTTCACGGGATGATCTCTGATGCACTGGCCCCTTCACGGGATGATCTCTGCTGCCCTGGCCCCTTCACGGGATGATCTCTGATGCCCTGGCCCCTTCACGGGATGATCTTGCATACCTCTAATCTGAGTGCTGTGATGCACTGTTCCCTTAATGGGATGATCTTTGATGCACTGGTCCCTTAATGGGATGATCTCTGATGCACTGGCCCCTTCATGGTATGATCTCTGATGCACTGGCCCCTTCATGGGATGATCTCTGATGCACTGGTCCCTTCATGGGATCGCTGAGGCCATGGTCCCTTCATGGGATGGTCTTGCATACCTCTAATCTCAGTGCTGTGATGCACTGGTCCCTTCCCAGGATGATCTTGCATACCTCTAATCTGAGAGCTGTGATGTACTGGTTCCTTCTCGGGATGATCTTGCATACCTCTAATCTGAGTGCTTTGATGCACTGGTCCCTTCATGGGATGATCTTGCATGCACTGGTCTCTTCATGGGATCTCTGATGTACTGGTCCCTTCATGGGATGATCTCTGAAGCACTGGTCCCTTCATGGGATGATCTCTGAAGCACTGGTCCCTTCATGGGATGATCTCTGATGCTCTGGTCCATTCATGGGATGATCTTGCATACCTCTAATCTGAGCTGTGATGCACTGGTCCCTTCATGGGATGATCTTTGCACTGGTCCCTTCATGGCATGATCTTTGATGCACTGTTCCCTTCATGGGATGATCTTGCATACCTCTAATCTGAGTGCTGTGATGCCCTGGTCCCTTCACGGGATGATCTCTGATGCACCGGTCCCTTCACGGGATGATCTCTGATGCACCGGTCCCTTCACGGGATGATCTCTGATGCACCGGTCCCTTCACGGGATGATCTCTGATGCACCGGTCCCTTCACGGGATGATCTCTGATGCACCGGTCCCTTCACGGGATGATCTCTGATGCACCGGTCCCTTCACGGGATGATCTCTGATGCACCGGTCCCTTCACGGGATGATCTCTGATGCACCGGTCCCTTCACGGGATGATCTCTGATGCACTGGTCACTTCACGGGATGATCTTTGCACTGGTTCCTTCACGGGATGATCTTGCAGACCTCTAATCTGAGTGCTGTGATGCACTGGTCCCTTCATGGGAGGATCTCTGATGCACTGGCCCCTTCATGGGAGGATCTCTGATGCACTGGCCCCTTCATGGGAGGATCTCTGATGCACTGGCCCCTTCATGGGAGGATCTCTGATGCACTGGCCCCTTCATAGGAGGATCTCTGATGCACTGGCCCCTTCATGGGAGGATCTCTGATGCACTGGCCCCTTCATGGGAGGATCTCTGATGCACTGGCCCCTTCATGGGAGGATCTCTGATGCACTGGCCCCTTCATGGGAGGATCTCTGATGCACTGGCCCCTTCATGGGATGATCTCTGATGCACTGGTCCCTTCATGGGATGATCTCTGATGCACTGGTCCCTTCATGGGATGATCTCTGATGCACTGGTCCCTTCATGGGATGATCTCTGATGCACTGGTCCCTTCATGGGATGATCTCTGATGCACTGGTCCCTTCATGGGATGATCTCTGATGCACTGGTCCCTTCATGGGATGATCTCTGATGCACTGGTCCCTTCATGGGATGGTCTTTGATGCACTGGTCCCTTCATGGGATGGGCTTTGATGCACTGGTCCCTTCATGGGATGGGCTTTGATGCACTGGTCCCTTCATGGGATGGTCTTTGATATCTCTAATCTGAGTGCTGTGATGCACTGGTCCCTTCATGGGATGATCTGATGCACTGGTCTCTTCATGGGATGATCTCTGATGCAGTGGTCCCTTCATGGGATGATCTTTGACGCACTGGTCCCTTCACGGGATGATCTTTGATGCACTGGTTCCTTCACGGGATGATCTTGCATACCTCTAAACTGAGCTGTGATGCACTGTTCCCTTCATGGGATGATCTTTGATGCACTGGTCCCTTCATGGGATGATCTTTGATGCACTGGTCTCTTCATGGGATGATCTTTGATGCACTGGTCTCTTCATGGGATGATCTTTGATGCACTGGTCTCTTCATGGGATGATCTTTGATGCACTGGTCTCTTCATGGGATGATCTTTGATGCACTGGTCTCTTCATGGGATGATCTTTGACGCACTGGTCTCTTCATGGGATGATCTTTGATTCACTGGTCCCTTCATGGATCATCTTTGATTCACTGGTCCCTTCATGGGATGATCTTTGATGTACTGGTCCCTTTATGGGATGATCTTTGATGCCCTGGTCCCTTCATTGGATGATCTTTGCATTAATGGTCCCTTCACAGGATGATCTCTGATGCACTGGTCCCTTCACGGGATGATCTCTGATGCACTGGTCCCTTCAAGGGATGATCTCTGATGCACTGGTCCCTTCATGGGATGATCTCTGATGCACTGGTCCCTTCACGGGATGATCTCTGATGCACTGGTCCCTTCACGGGATGATCTCTGATGCACTGGTCCCTTCACGGGATGATCTCTGATGCACTGGCCCCTTCACGGGATGATCTTTGTTGCACTGGTTCCTTCACGGGATGATCTTGCATTCCTCTAATCTGAGTGCTGTGATGCACTGGTTCCTTCTCGGGATGATCTTGCATTCCTCTAATCTGAGTGCTGTGATGCACTGGTCCCTTCATGGGATGATCTCTGATGCACTGGTCCCTTCATGGGATGATCTCTGATGCACTGGTCCCTTCATGGGATGATCTTGCATACCTCTAATCTGAGTGCTGTGATGCACTGGTCCCTTCATGGGATGATCCCTGATGCACTGGCCCCTTCATGGGATGACCTTTGATGCACCGGTCCCTTCACGGGATGATCTTTGTTGCACTGGTTCCTTCACGGGATGATCTTGCATTCCTCTAATCTGAGTGCTGTTATGCACTGGTTCCTTCTCGGGATGATCTTGCATTCCTCTAATCTGAGTGCTGTGATGCACTGGTCCCTTCATGGGATGATCTCTGATGCACTGGTCCCTTCATGGGATGATCTTGCATACCTCTAATCTGAGTGCTGTGATTCACTGGTCCCTTCATGGGATGATCCCTGATGCACTGGCCCCTTCATGGGATGATCTCTGATGCACTGGTCCCTTCACGGGATGATCTGATGCACTGGTCCCTTCACGGGATGATCTGATGCACTGGTCCCTTCACGGGATGATCTGATGCACTGGTCCCTTCACGGGATGATCTGATGCACTGGTCCCTTCACGGGATGATCTGATGCACTGGTCCCTTCACGGGATGATCTGATGCACTGGTCCCTTCACGGGATGATCTCTGATGCACTTGCCCTGTCACGTGATGATCTCTGATGCACTGGTCCCTTCACGGGATGATCTCTGATGGACTGGTCCCTTCACGGGATGATCTCTGATGGACTGGTCCCTTCACGGGATGATCTCTGATGGACTGGTCCCTTCACGGGATGATCTCTGATGGACTGGTCCCTTCACGGGATGATCTCTGATGGACTGGTCCCTTCACGGGATGATCGCTGATGGACTGGTCCCTTCACGGGATGATCTCTGATGGACTGGTCCCTTCACGGGATGATCTCTGATGGACTGGTCCCTTCACGGGATGATCTCTGATGGACTGGTCCCTTCACGGGATGATCTCTGATGCACTGGTCCCTTCACGGGATGATCTTTGATCCACTGGTCCCTTCACGGGATGATCTTTGATGCACTGGTCCCTTCATGGGATGATCTCTGATGCACTGGTCCCTCCATTGGGATGATCTTTGATGCACTGGTCCCTCCATTGGGATGATCTTTGATGCACTGGTCCCTTCACGGGATGATCTCTGATGCACTGGTCCGTTCACGGGATGATTTCTGATGCACTGGTCCCTTCACGGGATGATCTTTGATGCACTGGTCCCTTCACGGGATGATCTCTGATGCACTGGTCCGTTCACGGGATGATTTCTGATGCACTGGTCCCTTCACGGGATGATCTCTGATGCACTGGTCCCTTCACGGGATGATCTCTGATGCACTGGTCCCTTCACGGGATGATCTCTGATGCACTGGTCCCTTCACGGGATGATCTCTGATGCACTGGTCCCTTCACGGGATGATCTCTGATGCACTGGTCCCTTCACGGGATGATCTCTGATGCACTGGTCCCTTCACGGGATGATCTCTGATGCACCGGTCCCTTCACGGGATGATCTTTGATGCACTAGTCCCTTCATTGGGTGATCTATGCACTGGTCCCTTCATTGGGTGATCTTTGATGCACTAATGGTCCCTTCATGGGATGATCTTTAATGCCCTGGTCCCTTCATGGGATGATCTTGCATACCTCTAATCTGAGTGCTGTGATGCACTTGTCCCTTCATGGGATGATCTCTGATGCACTGGTCCCTTCATGGGATGATCTCTGATGCACTGGTCCCTTCATGGGATGATCTCTGATGCACTGGTCCCTTAATGGGATGATCTCTGATGCACTGGTCCCTTAATGGGATGATCTCTGATGCACTGGCCCCTTAATGGGATGATCTCTGATGCACTGGCCCCTTAATGGGATGATCCCTGATGCACTGGCCCCTTAATGGGATGATCTCTGATGCACTGGCCCCTTAATGGGATGATCTCTGATGCACTGGCCCCTTCATGGGATGATCTCTGATGCACTGGCCCCTTCATGGGATCGCTGAGGCCCTGGTCCCTTCATGGGATGGTCTTGCATACCTCTAATCTCAGTGCTGTGATGCACTGGTCCCTTCACGGGATGATCTTTGATGAACTGGTCCCTTCACGGGATGATCTTTGATGAACTGGTCCCTTCACGGGATGATCTTTGATGAACTGGTCCCTTCAAGGGATGATCTTTGATGAACTGGTCCCTTCACGGGATGATCTTTGATGCACTGGTTACTTCACGGGATGATCTTTGATGCACCGGTCCCTTCACGGGGTGATCTTTGCACTGGTTCCTTCACTGGATGAACTTGCATACCTCTAATCTTAGTGCTGTGATGCACTGGTCCCTTCATGGGATGATCTTTGACGCACTGGTCCCTTCATGGGATGATCTTCCATACCTCTAATCGGAGTACTGTGATATACTGGTCCCTTCAAGGGATGATCTTGATGCACTGGTCCCTTCATGGGATTATCTTGCATACCTCTAATCTGAGTGCTGTGATGCACTGGTCCCTTCATGGGATGATCTCTGCACTGGTCCCTTCATGGGATGATCTCTGATGCTCTGGTCCCTTCATGGGATGATCTCTGATGCTCTGGTCCCTTCATGGGATGATCTCTAATGCACTGGTCCCTTCATGGGATGATCTCTGATGCACTGGTTCTTTCATGGGATGAACTCTGCACTGGTCCCTTCACGGGATGATCTCTGATGCACTGGTCCCTTCACGGGATGATCTCTGATGCACTGGTCCCTTCACGGGATGATCTCTGATGCACTGGTCCCTTCACGGGATGATCTCTAATGCACTGGTCCCTCCACGGGATGATCTCTGATGCACTGGTCCCTTCACGGGATGATCTCTGATGCACTGGTCCCTTCACGGGATGATCTCTGATGCACTGGCCCCTTCACGGGATGATCTCTGATGCACTGGCCCCTTCACGGGATGATCTCTGATGCACTGGCCCCTTCACGGGATGATCTCTGATGCACTGGCCCCTTCACGGGATGATCTCTGATGCACTGGCCCCTTCACGGGATGATCTCTGATGCACTGGCCCCTTCACGGGATGATCTCTGATGCACTGGCCCCTTCACGGGATGATCTCTGATGCACTGGCCCCTTCACGGGATGATCTCTGATGCACTGGCCCCTTCACGGGATGATCTCTGATGCACTGGCCCCTTCACGGGATGATCTCTGATGCACTGGCCCCTTCACGGGATGATCTCTGATGCCCTGGCCCCTTCACGGGATGATCTTGAATACCTCTAATCTGAGTGCTGTGATGCACTGTTCCCTTAATGGGATGATCTTTGATGCACTGGTCCCTTAATGCGATGATCTTTGATGCACTGGTCCCTTAATGGGATGATCTCTGATGCACTGGCCCCTTCATGGTATGATCTCTGATGCAATGGCCCCTTCATGGGATGATCTCTGATGCACTGGTCCCTTCATGGGATCGCTGAGGCCATGGTCCCTTCATGGGATGGTCTTGCATACCTCTAATCTCAGTGCTGTGATGCACTGGTCCCTTCACGGGATGACCTTTGATGAACTGGTCCCTTCACGGGATGACCTTTGATGAACTGGTCCCTTCACGGGATGACCTTTGATGAACTGGTCCCTTCACGGGATGACCTTTGATGAACTGGTCCCTTCACGGGATGACCTTTGATGAACTGGTCCCTTCACGAGATGACCTTTGATGCACTGGTCACTTCACGGGATGACCTTTGATGCACTGGTCACTTCACGGGATGATCTCTGATGCACCGGTCCCTTCACGGGATGATCTTTGCACTGATTCCTTCACGGGATGAACTTGCATACCTTTTATCTTAGTGCTGTGATGCACTGGTCCCTTCATGGGATGATCTTGATGCACTGGTCCCTTCATGGGATGATCTTGATGCACTGGTCCTTTATGGGATGATCTTGGATGCACTGGTCCCTTCATGGGATGATCTCTGATGCACTGGTCCCTTCACTGGATGATCTTTGATGCACTGGTCCTCATGGGTTGATCTTTAATGCACTAATGGTCCCTTCATGGGTTGATCTTTGATGCTCTGGTCCCTTCCCAGGATGATCTTGCATACCTCTAATCTGAGAGCTGTGATGTACTGGTTCCTTCTCGGGATGATCTTGCATACCTCTAATCTGAGTGCTTTGATGCACTGGTCCCTTCATGGGATGATCTTGGATGCACTGGTCCCTTCATGGGATGATCTTGGATGCACTGGTCCCTTCATGGGATGATCTCTGAAGCACTGGTCCCTTCATGGGATGATCTCTGAAGCACTGGTCCCTTCATGGGATGATCTCTGAAGCACTGGTCCCTTCATGGGATGATCTCTGATGCACTGGTCCATTCATGGGATGATCTTGCATACCTCTAATCTGAGCTGTGATGCACTGGTCCCTTCATGGGATGAACTTTGCACTGGTCCCTTCATGGCATGATCTTTGATGCACTGTTCCCTTCATGGGATGATCTCTGATGCACCAGTCCCTTCACGGGATGATCTCTGATGCACCGGTCCCTTCACGGGATGATCTCTGATGCACCGGTCCCTTCACGGGATGATCTCTGATGCACCGGTCCCTTCACGGGATGATCTCTGATGCACCGGTCCCTTCACGGGATGATCTCTGATGCACCGGTCCCTTCACGGGATGATCTCTGATGCACCGGTCCCTTCACGGGATGATCTCTGATGCACCGGTCCCTTCACGGGATGATCTCTGATGCACCGGTCCCTTCACGGGATGATCTCTGATGCACCGGTCCCTTCACGGGATGATCTCTGATGCACCGGTCCCTTCACGGGATGATCTCTGATGCACTGGTCCCTTCACGGGATGATCTTTGCACTGGTTCCTTCACGGGATGATCTTGCAGACCTCTAATCTGAGTGCTGTGATGCACTGGTCCCTTCATAGGATGATCTCTGATGCACTGGCCCCTTCATGGGAGGAGTTCTGATGCACTGGCCCCTTCATGGGAGGATCTCTGATGCACTGGCCCCTTCATGGGAGGATCTCTGATGCACTGGCCCCTTCATGGGAGGATCTCTGATGCACTGGCCCCTTCATGGGAGGATCTCTGATGCACTGGCCCCTTCATGGGAGGATCTCTGATGCACTGGCCCCTTCATGGGAGGATCTCTGATGCACTGGCCCCTTCATGGGAGGATCTCTGATGCACTGGCCCCTTCATGGGAGGATCTCTGATGCACTGGCCCCTTCATGGGAGGATCTCTGATGCACTGGCCCCTTCATGGGAGGATCTCTGATGCACTGGCCCCTTCATGGGAGGATCTCTGATGCACTGGCCCCTTCATGGGAGGATCTCTGATGCACTGGCCCCTTCATGGGAGGATCTCTGATGCACTGGTCCCTTCATGGGAGGATCTCTGATGCACTGGTCCCTTCATGGGATGATCTCTGATGCACTGGTCCCTTCATGGGATGATCTCTGATGCACTGGTCCCTTCATTGGATGATCTCTGATGCACTGGTCACTTCATGGGATGGGCTTTGATGCACTGGTCCCTTCATGGGATGGGCTTTGATGCACTGGTCCCTTCATGGGATGGGCTTTGATGCACTGGTCCCTTCATGGGATGGGCTTTGATGCACTGGTCCCTTCATGGGATGGGCTTTGATGCACTGGTCCCTTCATGGGATGGGCTTTGATGCACTGGTCCCTTCATGGGATGGGCTTTGATGCACTGGTCCCTTCATGGGATGATCTCTGATGCACCGGTCCCTTCATAGGATGATCTCTGATGCACTGGTCCTTTCATGGGATCTTTGCACTAGTCCCTTCATGGGATGATCTTTGATGCACTGGTCCCTTCATGGGATGATCTTTGACGCACTGGTCCCTTCATGGGATCGCTGAGGCTCTGGTCCCTTCTTGGGATGGTCTTTGCACTGGTCCCTTCTTGGGATGGTCTTTGCACTGGTCCCTTCATGGGATGATCATGCATACCTCTAATCTGAGTGCTGTGATGCACTGGTCCCTTCACGGGATGATCTCTGATGCACTGGTCCCTTCACGGGATGATCTCTGATGCACTGGTCCCTTCATGGGATCGCTGAGGCCCTGGTCCCTTCATGGGATGGTCTTTTGTGCACTGGTCCCTTCATGGGATGATCTTGCATACCTCTAATCTGAGTGCTGTGATGCACTGGTTCCTTCTCGGGATGATCATGCACAGCTCTCTAATCTGAGAGCTGTGATGCACTGGTCCCTCCATGGGATGATCTTTGATGCACTGGTCCCTTCATGGTATGGGCTTTGATGCACTTGTCCCTTCATGGTATGGGCTTTGATGCACTTGTCCCTTCATGGGATGGGCTTTGATGCACTTGTCCCTTCATGGGATGGGCTTTGATGCACTTGTCCCTTCATGGGATGGGCTTTGATGCACTTGTCCCTTCATTGGATGGGCTTTGATGCACTGGTCCCTTCATGGGATGGTCTGTGATGCACTGGTCCCTTCATGGGATGGTCTGTGATGCACTGGTCCCTTCATGGGATGGGCTTTGATGCACTGGTCCCTTCATGGGATGGGCTTTGATGCACTGGTCCCTTCATGGGATGGGCTTTGATGCACTGGTCCCTTCATGGGATGGTCTTTGATGCACTGGTCCCTTCATGGGATGATCTTGCATATCTCTAATCTGAGTGCTGTGATGCACTGGTCCCTTCATGGGATGATCTGATGCACTGGTCTCTTCATGGGATGATCTCTGATGCAGTGGTCCCTTCATGGGATGATCTTTGATTCACTGGTCCCTTCACGGGATGATCTTTGATGCACTGGTTCCTTCACGGGATGATCTTGCATACCTCTAAACTGAGCTGTGATGCACTGTTCACTTCATGGGATGATCTTTGATGCACTGGTCCCTTCATGGGATGATCTTTGATGCACTGGTCTCTTCATGGGATGATCTTTGATGCACTGGTCTCTTCATGGGATGATCTTTGACGCACTGGTCTCTTCATGGGATGATCTTTGACGCACTGGTCTCTTCATGGGATGATCTTTGACGCACTGGTCCCTTCATGGATCATCTTTGATTCACTGGTCCCTTCATGGGATGATCTTTGATGTACTGGTCCCTTTATGGGATGATCTTTGATGCCCTGGTCCCTTCACAGGATGATCTCTGATGCACTGGTCCCTTCATTGGATGATCTTTGATGCATTAATGGTCCCTTCACAGGATGATCTCTGATGCACTGGTCCCTTCACAGGATGATCTCTGATGCACTGGTCCCTTCACAGGATGATCTCTGATGCACTGGTCCCTTCACAGGATGATCTCTGATGCACTGGTCCCTTCACGGGATGATCTCTGATGCACTGGTCCCTTCACGGGATGATCTCTGATGCACTGGCCCCTTCACGGGATGATCTTTGATGCACTGGTCCCTTCACGGGATGATCTTTGTTGCACTGGTTCCTTCACGGGATGATCTTGCATTCCTCTAATCTGAGTGCTGTGATGCACTGGTCCCTTCATGGGATGATCCCTGATGCACTGGCCCCTTCATGGGATGACCTTTGATGCACCGGTCCCTTCACGGGATGATCTTTGTTGCACTGGTTCCTTCACGGGATGATCTTGCATTCCTCTAATCTGAGTGCTGTTATGCACTGGTTCCTTCTCGGGATGATCCCTGATGCACTGGTCCCTTCATGGGATGATCCCTGATGCACTGGCCCCTTCATGGGATGACCTTTGATGCACCGGTCCCTTCACGGGATGATCTTTGTTGCACTGGTTCCTTCACGGGATGATCTTGCATTCCTCTAATCTGAGTGCTGTTATGCACTGGTTCCTTCTCGGGGTGATCTTGCATTCCTCTAATCTGAGTGCTGTGATGCACTGGTCCCTTCATGGGATGATCTCTGATGCACTGGTCCCTTCATGGGATGATCTCTGATGCACTGGTCCCTTCATGGGATGATCTTGCATACCTCTAATCTGAGTGCTGTGATGCACTGGTCCCTTCATGGGATGATCTCTGATGCACTGGTCCCTTCATGGGATGATCTTGCATACCTCTAATCTGAGTGCTGTGATGCACTGGTCCCTTCATGGGATGATCCCTGATGCACTGGTCCCTTCATGGGATGATCCCTGATGCACTGGTCCCTTCATGGGATGATCCCTGATGCACTGGCCCCTTCATGGGATGATCTCTGATGCACTGGCCCCTTCACGGGATGATCTGATGCACTGGTCCCTTCACGGGATGATCTGATGCACTGGTCCCTTCACGGGATGATCTCTGATGCACTGGCCCTGTCACGGGATGATCTCTGATGCACTGGCCCTGTCACGGGATGATCTCTGATGCACTGGCCCTGTCACGGGATGATCTCTGATGCACTGGCCCTGTCACGGGATGATCTCTGATGCACTGGCCCCTTCACGGGATGATCTCTGATGCACTGGCCCCTTCACGGGATGATCTCTGATGCACTGGCCCCTTCACGGGATGATCTCTGATGCACTGGCCCCTTCACGGGATGATCTCTGATGCACTGGCCCCTTCACGGGATGATCTCTGATGCACTGGTCCCTTCACGGGATGATCTCTGATGCACTGGTCCCTTCACGGGATGATCTCTGATGCACTGGTCCCTTCACGGGATGATCTCTGATGCACTGGTCCCTTCACGGGATGATCTCTGATGCACTGGTCCCTTCACGGGATGATCTCTGATGCACTGGTCCCTTCACGGGATGATCTCTGATGCACTGGTCCCTTCACGGGATGATCTCTGATGCACTGGTCCCTTCACGGGATGATCTCTGATCCACTGGTCCCTTCACGGGATGATCTCTGATCCACTGGTCCCTTCATGGGATGATCTCTGATCCACTGGTCCCTTCATGGGATGATCTTTGATCCACTGGTCCCTTCATGGGATGATCTCTGATGCACTGGTCCCTTCACGGGATGATCTCTGATGCACTGGTCCCTTCACGGGATGATCTCTGATGCACTGGTCCCTTCACGGGATGATCTCTGATGCACTGGTCCCTTCACGGGATGATCTCTGATGCACTGGTCCCTTCACGGGATGATCTCTGATGCACTGGTCCCTTCACGGGATGATCTCTGATGCACCGGTCCCTTCACGGGATGATCTTGCATTCCTCTAATCTGAGTGCTGTGATGCACTGGTCCCTTCATGGGATGATCTCTGATGCACTGGTCCCTTCATGGGATGATCTCTGATGCACTGGTCCCTTCATGGGATGATCTTGCATACCTCTAATCTGAGTGCTGTGATGCACTGGTCCCTTCATGGGATGATCTCTGATGCACTGGTCCCTTCATGGGATGATCTTGCATACCTCTAATCTGAGTGCTGTGATGCACTGGTCCCTTCATGGGATGATCCCTGATGCACTGGCCCCTTCATGGGAGGATCTCTGATGCACTGGCCCCTTCATGGGAGGATCTCTGATGCACTGGCCCCTTCATGGGAGGATCTCTGATGCACTGGCCCCTTCATGGGAGGATCTCTGATGCACTGGTCCCTTCATGGGAGGATCTCTGATGCACTGGTCCCTTCATGGGAGGATCTCTGATGCATTGGTCCCTTCATGGGAGGATCTCTGATGCACTGGTCCCTTCATGGGATCATATTTGCACTGGTCCCTTCATGGGATCATATTTGCACTGATCCCTTCATGGGATCATATTTGCACTGATCCCTTCATGGGATCATATTTGCCCTGATCCCTTCATGGGATCATCTTTGCACTGATCCCTTCATGGGATCATCTTTGCACTGATCCCTTCATGGGATCATCTTTGCACTGATCCCTTCATGGGATCATCTTTGCACTGATCCCTTCATGGGATCATCTTTGCACTGATCCCTTCATGGGATCATCTTTGCACTGATCCCTTCATGGGATCATCTTTGCACTGGTCCCTTCATGGGATCATCTTTGCACTGGTCCCTTCATGGGATCATCTTTGCACTGGTCCCTTCATGGGATCATCTTTGCACTGGTCCCTTCATGGGATCATCTTTGCACTGGTCCCTTCATGGGATGATCTCTGATGCGCTGGTCCCTTCATGGGATGATCTCTGATGCGCTGGTCCCTTCATGGGATGATCTCTGATGCGCTGGTCCCTTCATGGGATGATCTCTGATGCACTGGTCCCTTCATGGGATGATCTCTGATGCACTGGTCCCTTCATGGGATGATCTCTGATGCACTGGTCCCTTCATGGGATGATCTCTGATGCACTGGTCCCTTCATGGGATGATCTCTGATGCACTGGTCCCTTCATGGGATGATCTCTGATGCACTGGTCCCTTCATGGGATGATCTCTGATGCACTGGTCCCTTCATGGGATGATCTCTGATGCACTGGTCCCTTCATGGGATGATCTCTGATGCACTGGTCCCTTCATGGGATGATCTCTGATGCACTTGTCCCTTCATGGGATGATCTCTGATGCACTGGTCCCTTCATGGGATGATCTCTGATGCACTGGTCCCTTCATGGGATGATCTTTGATCCACTGGTCCCTTCATGGGATGATCTTTGATCCACTGGTCCCTTCATGGGATGATCTTTCATGCCCTGGTCCCTTCATGGGATAATCTTGCATACCTCTAATCTGAGTGCTGTGATGCACTTGTCCCTTAATGGGAAGATCTCTGATGCACTGGTCCCTTCACGGGATGATCTCTGATGCACTGGTCCCTTCACGGGATGATCTCTGATGCACTGGTCCCTTCACGGGATGATCTCTGATGCACTGGTCCCTTCACGGGATGATCTCTGATGCACTGGTCCCTTCACGGGATTATCTCTGATGCACCGGTCCCTTCACGGGATGATCTTTGTTGCACTGGTTCCTTCACGGGATGATCTTGCATTCCTCTAATCTGAGTGCTGTGATGCACTGGTTCCTTCTCGGGATGATCTTGCATTCCTCTAATCGGAGTGCTGTTATGCACTGGTCCCTTCATGGGATGATCTCTGATGCACTGGTCCCTTCATGGGATGATCTTGCATACCTCTAATCTGAGTGCTGTGATGCACTGGTCCCTTCATGGGATGATCTCTGATGCACTGGTCCCTTCATGGGATGATCTTGCATACCTCTAATCTGAGTGCTGTGATGCACTGGTCCCTTCATGGGAGGATCCCTGATGCACTGGCCCCTTCATGGGAGGATCCCTGATGCACTGGCCCCTTCATGGGAGGAATTTTGATGCACTGGCCCCTTCATGGGAGGATCTTTGATGCACTTGTCCCTTCATGGGATGATCTCTGATGCACTTGTCCCTTCATGGGATGATCTCTGATGCACTTGTCCCTTCATGGGATGATCTCTGATGCACTTGTCCCTTCATGGGATGATCTCTGATGCACTGGTCCCTTCATGGGATGATCTCTGATCCACTGGTCCCTTCATGGGATGATCTTTGATCCACTGGTCCCTTCATGGGATGACCTTTGATCCACTGGTCCCTTCATGGGATGATCTTTAATGCCCTGGTCCCTTCATGGGATGATCTTTAATGCCCTGGTCCCTTCATGGGATGATCTTGCATACCTCTAATCTGAGTGCTGTGATGCACTTGTCCCTTAATGGGATGATCTCTGATGCTCTGGTCCCTTAATGGGATGATCTCTGATGCTCTGGTCCCTTAATGGGATGATCTCTGATGCTCTGGTCCCTTAATGGGATGATCTCTGATGCTCTGGTCCCTTAATGGGATGATCTCTGATGCACTGGTCCCTTAATGGGATGATCTCTGATGCACTGGTCCCTTAATGGGATGAGCTCTGATGCACTGGTCCCTTAATGGGATGATCTCTGATGCACTGGCCCCTTCATGGGATGATCTCTGATGCACTGGTCCCTTCATGGGATCGCTGAGGCCCTGGTCCCTTCATGGGATGGTCTTGCATACCTCTAATCTCAGTGCTGTGATGCACTGGTCCCTTCACGGGATGATCTTTGATGCACTGGTCCCTTCACGGGATGATCTTTGATGCACTGGTCCCTTCACGGGATGATCTTTGATGCACTGGTCCCTTCAGGGGATGATCTTTGATGCACTGGTCCCTTCACGGGATCATCTTTGATGCACTGGTCCCTTCACGGGATGATCTTTGATGCACTGGTCCCTTCACGGGATGATCTTTGATGCACTGGTCCCTTCACGGGATGATCTTTGATGCACTGGTCCCTTCACGGGATGATCTTTGATGCACTGGTCCCTTCACGGGATGATCTTTGATGCACTGGTCCCTTCACGGGAGGATCTCTGATGCACTGGTCCCTTCACGGGAGGATCTCTGATGCACTGGTCCCTTCACGGGAGGATCTCTGATGCACTGGTCCCTTCACGGGAGGATCTCTGATGCACCGGTCCCTTCACGGGAGGATCTCTGATGCACCGGTCCCTTCACGGGAGGATCTCTGATGCACCGGTCCCTTCACGGGATGATCTCTGATGCACTGGTCCCTTCACGGGATGATCTCTGATGCACTGGTCCCTTCACGGGATGATCTCTGATGCACTGGTCCCTTCACGGGATGATCTCTGATGCACTGGTCCCTTCACGGGATGATCTCTGATGCACTGGTCCCTTCACGGGATGATCTCTGATGCACTGGTCCCTTCACGGGATGATCTCTGATGCACTGGTCCCTTCACGGGAGGATCTCTGATGCACTGGTCCCTTCACGGGAGGATCTCTGATGCACTGGTCCCTTCACGGGAGGATCTCTGATGCACTGGTCCCTTCACGGGAGGATCTCTGATGCACTGGTCCCTTCACGGGAGGATCTCTGATGCACTGGTCCCTTCACGGGAGGATCTCTGATGCACCTGTCCCTTCACGGGAGGATCTCTGCACCGGTCGCTTCACGGGATGATCTTGCATTCCTCTAATCTGAGTGCTGTGATGCACTGGTCCCTTCATGGGATGATCTCTGATGCACTGGTCCCTTCATGGGATGATCTCTGATGCACTGGCCCCTTCATGGGAGGATCTCTGATGCACTGGCCCCTTCATGGGAGGATCTCTGATGCACTGGCCCCTTCATGGGATGATCTTTGATGCACTGGTCCCTTCACGGGATGATCTTTGATGCACTGGTCCCTTCACGGGATGATCTTTGATGCACTGGTCACTTCACGGGATGATCTTTGATGCACTGGTCACTTCACGGGATGATCTTTGATGCACCGGTCCCTTCACGGGATGATCTTTGCACTGGTTCCTTCACTGGATGAACTTGCATACCTCTAATCTTAGTGCTGTGATGCACTGGTCCCTTCATGGGATGATCTTTGACGCACTGGTCCCTTCATGGGATGATCTTCCATACCTCTAATCAGAGTACTGTGATATACTGGTCCCTTCATGGGATGATCTTGATGCACTGGTCCTTTATGGGATGATCTTGGATGCACTGGTCCCTTCATGGGATGATCTCTGATGCACTGGTCCCTTCATGGGATGATCTTTGATGCACTAATGGTCCCTTCATGGGATGATCTTTGATGCACTAATGGTCCCTTCATGGGTTGATCTCTGCACTGGTCCCTTCATGGGATGATCTCTGATGCACTGGTCCCTTCATGGGATGATCTCTGATGCACTGGCCCCTTCATGGGATGATCTTTGATGCACTGGTCCCTTCACGGGATGATCTTTGATGCACTGGTCCCTTCACGGGATGATCTTTGATGCACTGGTCACTTCACGGGATGATCTTTGATGCACTGGTCACTTCACGGGATGATCTTTGATGCACCGGTCCCTTCACGGGATGATCTTTGCACTGGTTCCTTCACTGGATGAACTTGCATACCTCTAATCTTAGTGCTGTGATGCACTGGTCCCTTCATGGGATGATCTTTGACGCACTGGTCCCTTCATGGGATGATCTCTGATGCACTGGTCCCTTCATGGGATGATCTTTGATGCACTAATGGTCCCTTCATGGGATGATCTTTGATGCACTAATGGTCCCTTCATGGGTTGATCTCTGCACTGGTCCCTTCATGGGATGATCTCTGATGCACTGGTCCCTTCATGGGATGATCTCTGATGCACTGGTCCCTTCATGGGATGATCTCTGATGCACTGGTCCCTTCACGGGATGATCTCTGATGCACTGGTTCCTTCACGGGATGATCTCTGATGCACTGGTCCCTTCACGGGATGATCTCTGATGCACTGGTCCCTTCACGGGATGATCTCTGATGCACTGGCCCCTTCACTGGATGATCTCTGATGCACTGGCCCCTTCACTGGATGATCTCTGATGCACTGGCCCCTTCACTGGATGATCTCTGATGCACTGGCCCCTTCACTGGATGATCTCTGATGCACTGGCCCCTTCATGGGATGATCTCTGATGCACTGGTCCCTTCATGGGATGATCTCTGATGCACCGGTCCCTTCATGGGATGATCTCTGATGCACCGGTCCCTTCATGGGATGATCTCTGATGCACCGGTCCCTTCATGGGATGATCTCTGATGCACCGGTCCCTTCATGGGATGATCTCTGATGCACCGGTCCCTTCATGGGATGATCTCTGATGCACTGGTCCCTTCATGGGATGATCTCTGATGCACTGGTCCCTTCATGGGATGATCTCTGATGCACTGGTCCCTTCATGGGATGATCTCTGATGCACTTGTCCCTTCATGGGATGATCTTTGATGCACTGGTCCCTTCATGGGATGATCTTTGATGCACTGGTCCCTTCATGGGATGATCTTTGATCCATTGGTCCCTTCATGGGATGATCTTTGATCCATTGGTCCCTTCATGGGATGATCTTTGATCCACTGGTCCCTTCATGGGATGATCTTTGATCCACTGGTCCCTTCATGGGATGATCTTTGATCCACTGGTCCCTTCATGGGATGATCTCTGATGCACTGGTCCCTTCATGGGATGATCTCTGATGCACTGGTCCCTTCATGGGATGATCTCTGATGCACTGGTCCCTTCATGGGATGATCTCTGATGCACTGGTCCCTTCATGGGATGATCTCTGATGCACTAATTGTCCCTTCATGGGATGATCTTTGATGCACTAATTGTCCCTTCATGGGATGATCTCTGATGCACTGGTCCCTTCACGGGATGATCTCTGATGCACTGGTCCCTTCACGGGGATGATCTTTGATGCACTGGTCCCTTCACGGGGATGATCTCTGATGCACTGGTCCCTTCACGGGATGATCTCTGATGCACTGGTCCCTTCACGGGATGATCTCTGATGCACTGGTCCCTTCACGGGATGATCTCTGATGCACTGGTCCCTTCACGGGATGATCTCTGATGCACTGGTCCCTTCACGGGATGATCTCTGATGCACTGGTCCCTTCACGGGATGATCTCTGATGCACTGGTCCCTTCACGGGATGATCTCTGATGCACTGGTCCCTTCACGGGATGATCTCTGATGCACTGGTCCCTTCACGGGATGATCTCTGATGCACTGGTCCCTTCACGGGATGATCTCTGATGCACTGGTCCCTTCACGGGATGATCTCTGATGCACTGGTCCCTTCACGGGATGATCTCTGATGCACTGGTCCCTTCACGGGATGATCTCTGATGCACTGGTCCCTTCACGGGATGATCTCTGATGCACTGGTCCCTTCACGGGAGGATCTCTGATGCACTGGTCCCTTCACGGGAGGATCTCTGATGCACTGGTCCCTTCACGGGAGGATCTCTGATGCACTGGTCCCTTCACGGGAGGATCTCTGATGCACTGGTCCCTTCACGGGAGGATCTCTGATGCACTGGTCCCTTCACGGGAGGATCTCTGATGCACCGGTCCCTTCACGGGAGGATCTCTGCACCGGTCGCTTCACGGGATGATCTTGCATTCCTCTAATCTGAGTGCTGTGATGCACTGGTCCCTTCATGGGATGATCTCTGATGCACTGGTCCCTTCATGGGATGATCTCTGATGCACTGGCCCCTTCATGGGAGGATCTCTGATGCACTGGCCCCTTCATGGGAGGATCTCTGATGCACTGGCCCCTTCATGGGATGATCTTTGATGCACTGGTCCCTTCACGGGATGATCTTTGATGCACTGGTCCCTTCACGGGATGATCTTTGATGCACTGGTCACTTCACGGGATGATCTTTGATGCACTGGTCACTTCACGGGATGATCTTTGATGCACCGGTCCCTTCACGGGATGATCTTTGCACTGGTTCCTTCACTGGATGAACTTGCATACCTCTAATCTTAGTGCTGTGATGCACTGGTCCCTTCATGGGATGATCTTTGACGCACTGGTCCCTTCATGGGATGATCTTCCATACCTCTAATCAGAGTACTGTGATATACTGGTCCCTTCATGGGATGATCTTGATGCACTGGTCCTTTATGGGATGATCTTGGATGCACTGGTCCCTTCATGGGATGATCTCTGATGCACTGGTCCCTTCATGGGATGATCTTTGATGCACTAATGGTCCCTTCATGGGATGATCTTTGATGCACTAATGGTCCCTTCATGGGTTGATCTCTGCACTGGTCCCTTCATGGGATGATCTCTGATGCACTGGTCCCTTCATGGGATGATCTCTGATGCACTGGCCCCTTCATGGGATGATCTTTGATGCACTGGTCCCTTCACGGGATGATCTTTGATGCACTGGTCCCTTCACGGGATGATCTTTGATGCACTGGTCACTTCACGGGATGATCTTTGATGCACTGGTCACTTCACGGGATGATCTTTGATGCACTGGCCCCTTCACGGGATGATCTGATGCACTGGCCCCTTCACTGGATGATCTCTGATGCACTGGCCCCTTCACTGGATGATCTCTGATGCACTGGCCCCTTCACTGGATGATCTCTGATGCACTGGCCCCTTCACTGGATGATCTCTGATGCACTGGTCCCTTCATGGGATGATCTCTGATGCACCGGTCCCTTCATGGGATGATCTCTGATGCACTGGTCCCTTCATGGGATGATCTCTGATGCACCGGTCCCTTCATGGGATGATCTCTGATGCACCGGTCCCTTCATGGGATGATCTCTGATGCACCGGTCCCTTCATGGGATGATCTCTGATGCACTGGTCCCTTCATGGGATGATCTCTGATGCACTGGTCCCTTCATGGGATGATCTCTGATGCACTTGTCCCTTCATGGGATGATCTCTGATGCACTGGTCCCTTCATGGGATGATCTTTGATGCACTGGTCCCTTCATGGGATGATCTTTGATCCATTGGTCCCTTCATGGGATGATCTTTGATCCATTGGTCCCTTCATGGGATGATCTTTGATCCACTGGTCCCTTCATGGGATGATCTTTGATCCACTGGTCCCTTCATGGGATGATCTTTGATCCACTGGTCCCTTCATGGGATGATCTTTGATCCACTGGTCCCTTCATGGGATGATCTCTGATGCACTGGTCCCTTCATGGGATGATCTCTGATGCACTGGTCCCTTCATGGGATGATCTCTGATGCACTGGTCCCTTCATGGGATGATCTCTGATGCACTGGTCCCTTCATGGGATGATCTCTGATGCACTGGTCCCTTCATGGGATGATCTCTGATGCACTAATTGTCCCTTCATGGGATGATCTTTGATGCACTAATTGTCCCTTCATGGGATGATCTCTGATGCACTGGTCCCTTCACGGGATGATCTCTGATGCACTGGTCCCTTCACGGGGATGATCTCTGATGCACTGGTCCCTTCACGGGGATGATCTCTGATGCACTGGTCCCTTCACGGGATGATCTCTGATGCACTGGTCCCTTCACGGGATGATCTCTGATGCACCGGTCCCTTCACGGGATGATCTCTGATGCACTTGTCCCTTCACGGGATGATCCTGCATTCCTCTAATCTGAGTGCTGTGATGCACTGGTTCCATCTCGGGATGATCTTGCATTCCTCTAATCTGAGTGCTGTGATGCACTGGTCCCTTCATGGGATGATCTCTGATGCACTGGTCCCTACATGGTATGATCTTGCATACCTCTAATCTGAGTGCTGTGATGCACTGGCCCCTTCATGGGATGATCCCTGATGCACTGGCCCCTTCATGGGATGATCCCTGATGCACTGGCCCCTTCATGGGAGGATCTCTGATGCACTGGCCCCTTCATGGGAGGATCTCTGATGCACTGGCCCCTTCATGGGAGGATCTCTGATGCACTGGCCCCTTTGTGGGAGGATCTCTGATGCACTGGCCCCTTCATGGGAGGATCTCTGATGCACTGGCCCCTTCATGGGAGGATCGTTGATGCACTGGTCCCTTCATGGGATGATCGTTGATGCACTGGTCCCTTCTTGGGATAATCTTTTCACTGATCCCTTCATGGGATAATCTTTGCACTGATCCCTTCATGGGATCATATTTGCACTGGTCCCTTCATGGGATCATCTTTGCACTGGTCCCTTCATGGGATCATCTTTGCACTGGTCCCTTCATGGGATGATCTCTGATGCACTGGTCCCTTCATGGGATGATCTCTGATGCACTGGTCCCTTCATGGGATGATCTCTGATGCACTGGTCCCTTCATGGGATGATCTCTGATGCACTGGTCCCTTCATGGGATGATCTCTGATGCACTGGTCCCTTCACGGGATGATCTCTGATGCACTGGTCCCTTCACGGGATGATCTCTGATGCACTGGTCCCTTCACGGGATGATCTCTGATGCACTGGTCCCTTCACGGGATGGTCTCTGATGCACTGGTCCCTTCACGGGATGGTCTCTGATGCACTGGTCCCTTCACGGGATGGTCTCTGATGCACTGGTCCCTTCACGGGATGGTCTCTGATGCACTGGTCCCTTCACGGGATGGTCTCTGATGCACTGGTCCCTTCACGGGATGATCTCTGATGCACTGGTCCCTTCACGGGATGATCTCTGATGCACTGGTCCCTTAATGGGATGATCTCTGATGCACTGGTCCCTTCATGGGATCGCTGAGGCCCTGGTCCCTTCATGGGATGGTCTTGCATACCTCTAATCTCAGTGCTGTGATGCACTGGTCCCTTCACGGGATGATCTTTGAACTGGTCCCTTCACGGGATGATCTTTGAACTGGTCCCTTCACGGGATGATCTTTGATGCACCGGTCACTTCATGGGATGATCTTTGCACTGGTTCCTTCACGGGATGAACTTGCATACCTTTTATCTTAGTGCTGTGATGCACTGGTCCCGTCATGGGATGATCTTTGACGCACTTGTCCCGTCATGGGATGATCTTTGACGCACTTGTCCCGTCATGGGATGATCTTTGACGCACTGGTCCCTTCATGGGATGATCTTTGACGCACTGGTCCCTTCATGGGATGATCTTGATGCACTGGTCCTTTAGGGGATGATCTTGGATGCACTGTTCCCTTCATGGGATGATCTCTGATGCACTTTTCCCTTCATTGGATGATCTTTGATGCACTAATGGTCCCTTCATGGGATGGTCTTTGATGCACTGGTCCCTTCATGGGATGGTCTTTGATGCACTGGTCCCTTCATGGGATGATCTTTAATGCCCTGGTCCCTTCATGGGATGACCTTGCATACCTTTTATCTTAGTGCTGTGATGCACTGGTCCCTTCATGGGATGATCTGATGCACTGGTCACTTCATGGGATGATCTCTGATGCACTGGTCACTTCATGGGATGATCTCTGATGCACTGGTCACTTCATGGGATGATCTCTGATGCACTGGTCACTTCATGGGATGATCTCTGATGCACTTGTCCCTTCATGGGATGATCTCTGATGCACTTGTCCCTTCATGGGATGATCTCTGATGCACTGGTCCCTTCATGGTATGATCTTGCGTACCTCTAATCTGAGTGCTGTGATGCACTGGTCCCTTCATGGGATGATCTCTGATGCACTGGTCCCTTCATGGGATGATCTTTGATGCACTGGTCCCTTCATCGGATGATCTTTGATCCACTGGTCCCTTCTTGAGATGATCTTTGATGCACTGGTCCCTTCTTGGGATGATCTTTGATGCACTGGTCCCTTCTTGGGATGATCTTTGATGCACTGGTCCCTTCATGGATCATCTTTGCACTGGTCCCTTCATGGGATCATCTTTGCACTGGTCCCTCCATGGGATGATCTTGCATACCTCTAATCTGAGCTGTGATGCACTGGCCCCTTCATGGGATGATCTCTGATGCACTGGCCCCTTCATGGGATGATCTCTGATGCACTGGCCCCTTCATGGGATGATCTCTGATGCACTGGCCCCTTCATGGGATGATCTCTGATGCACTGGCCCCTTCATGGGATGATCTCTGATGCACTGGCCCCTTCATGGGATGATCTCTGATGCACTGGCCCCTTCATGGGATGATCTTTGATGCACTGGTCCCTTCACGGCATGATCTTTGATGCACTGGTCCCTTCACGGCATTATCTTTGATGCACTGGTCCCTTCACGGGATGATCTTTGCACTGGTCCCTTCACTGGATGATCTTTGATGCACTAATGGTCCCTTCATGGGATGATCTTGGATGCACTGGTCCCTTCATGGAATGATCTCTGATGCACTGGTCCCTTCATGGGATGATCTTTAATGCACTAATGGTCCCTTCATGGGTTGATCTTTGATGCACTGGTGCCTTCATGGGATTATCTTGCATACCTCTAATCTGAGTGCTGTGATGCACTGGTCCCTTCATGGGATGATCTCTGCACTCGTCCCTTCATGGGATGATCTCTGCACTCGTCCCTTCATGGGATGATCTCTGCACTCGTCCCTTCATGGGATGATCTCTGCACTCGTCCCTTCATGGGATGATCTCTGCACTCGTCCCTTCATGGGATGATCTCTGCACTCGTCCCTTCATGGGATGATCTCTGATGCACTGGTCCCTTCATGGGATGATCTCTGATGCACTGGTCCCTTCATGGGATGATCTCTGATGCACTGGTCCCTTCATGGGATGAACTCTGCACTGGTCCCTTCATGGGATGAACTCTGCACTGGTCCCTTCATGGGATGATCTCTGATGCACTGGTCCCTTCACGGGATGATCTCTGATGCACTGGTCCCTTCACGGGATGATCTCTGATGCACTGGTCCCTTCACGGGATGATCTCTGATGCACTGGTCCCTTCACGGGATGATCTCTGATGCACTGGTCCCTTCACGGGATGATCTCTGATGCACTGGTCCCTTCACGGGATGATCTCTGATGCACTGGTCCCTTCACGGGATGATCTCTGATGCACTGGTCCCTTCACGGGATGATCTCTGATGCACTGGTCCCTTCACGGGATGATCTCTGATGCACTGGTCCCTTCACGGGATGATCTCTGATGCACTGGTCCCTTCACGGGATGATCTCTGATGCACTGGTCCCTTCACGGGATGATCTCTGATGCACTGGTCCCTTCACGGGATGATCTCTGATGCACTGGTCCCTTCACGGGATGATCTCTGATGCACTGGTCCCTTCACGGGATGATCTCTGATGCACTGGTCCCTTCACGGGATGATCTCTGATGCACTGGTCCCTTCACGGGATGATCTCTGATGCACTGGTCCCTTCACGGGATGATCTCTGATGCACTGGTCCCTTCACGGGATGATCTCTGATGCACTGGTCCCTTCACGGGATGATCTCTGATGCACTGGTCCCTTCACGGGATGATCTCTGATGCACTGGTCCCTTCACGGGAGGATCTCTGATGCACTGGTCCCTTCACGGGAGGATCTCTGATGCACTGGTCCCTTCACGGGAGGATCTCTGATGCACTGGTCCCTTCACGGGAGGATCTCTGATGCACTGGTCCCTTCACGGGAGGATCTCTGATGCACTGGTCCCTTCACGGGAGGATCTCTGATGCACTGGTCCCTTCACGGGAGGATCTCTGATGCACTGGTCCCTTCACGGGAGGATCTCTGATGCACTGGTCCCTTCACGGGAGGATCTCTGATGCACTGGTTCCTTCACGGGAGGATCTCTGATGCACCGGTCCCTTCACGGGAGGATCTCTGCACCGGTCGCTTCACGGGATGATCTTGCATTCCTCTAATCTGAGTGCTGTGATGCACTGGTCCCTTCATGGGATGATCTCTGATGCACTGGTCCCTTCATGGGATGATCTCTGATGCACTGGCCCCTTCATGGGAGGATCTCTGATGCACTGGCCCCTTCATGGGAGGATCTCTGATGCACTGGCCCCTTCATGGGATGATCTTTGATGCACTGGTCCCTTCATGGGATCATATTTGCACTGGTACCTTCATGGGATCATATTTGCACTGGTCCCTTCATGGGATCATATTTGCACTGATCCCTTCATGGGATCATATTTGCACTGGTCCCTTCATGGGATCATCTTTGCACTGGTCCCTTCATGGGATGATCTCTGATGCACTGGGATGATCTCTGATGCACTGGTCCCTTCATGGGATGATCTCTGATGCACTTGTCCCTTCATGGGATGATCTCTGATGCACTTGTCCCTTCATGGGATGATCTCTGATGCACTGGTCCCTTCACGGGATGATCTCTGATGCACTGGTCCCTTCACGGGATGATCTCTGATGCACTGGTCCCTTCACAGGATGATCTCTGATGCACTGGTCCCTTCACAGGATGATCTCTGATGCACTGGTCCCTTCACGGGATGATCTCTGATGCACTGGTTCCTTCATGGGATCATCTTGCATACCTCTAATCTGAGCTATGATGCACTGGTCCCTTCATGGGATCATCTCTGATGCACTGGTCCCTTCATGGGATGATCTCTGATGCACTGGTCCCTTCATGGGATGATCTCTGATGCACTGGTCCCTTCATGGGATGATCTCTGATGCACTGGTCCCTTCATGGGATGATCTCTGATGCACTGGTCCCTTCATGGGATGATCTCTGATGCACTGGTCCCTTCATGGGATGATCTCTGATGCACTGGTCCCTTCATGGGATGATCTCTGATGCACTGGTCCCTTCACGGCATGATCTTTGATGCACTGGTCCCTTCACGGCATGATCTTTGATGCACTGGTCCCTTCATGGCATGATCTTTGATGCACTGGTCCCTTCATTGGGTGATCTATGCACTGGTCCCTTCATTGGGTGATCTTTGATGCACTAATGGTCCCTTCATGGGATGATCTTGCATACCTCTAATCTCAGTGCTGTGATGAACTGGTCCCTTCACGGGATGATCTTTGATGAACTGGTCCCTTCACGGGATGATCTTTGATGAACTGGTCCCTTCAAGGGATGATCTTTGATGCACTGGTCCCTTCAAGGGATGATCTTTGATGCACTGGTCCCTTCACGGGATGATCTTTGATGCACTGGTCACTTCACGGGATGATCTTTGATGCACCAGTCCCTTCACGGGATGATCTTTGCACTGGTTCCTTCACTGGATGAACTTGCATACCTCTAATCTTAGTGCTGTGATGCACTGGTCCCTTCATGGGATGATCTTTGACGCACTGGTCCCTTCATGGGATGATCTTTGACGCACTGGTCCCTTCATGGGATGATCGTCCATACCTCTAATCAGAGTACTGTGATATACTGGTCCCTTCATGGGATGATCTTGATGCACTGGTCCTTTATGGGATGATCTTGGATGCACTGGTCCCTTCATGGGATGATCTCTGATGCACTGGTCCGTTCATGGGATGATCTTTGATGCTCTGGTCCCTTCATGGGATGATCTTTGATGCACTGGTCCTTTCATGGGATGAACTCTGCACTGGTCCCTTCATGGGATGATCTCTGATGCTCTGGTCCCTTCATGGGATGATCTCTGATGCTCTGGTCCCTTCATGGGATGATCTCTGCACTGGTCCCTTCATGGGATGATCTCTGCACTGTTCCCTTCATGGGATGATCTCTGATGCTCTGGTCCCTTCATGGGATGATCTCTGATGCACTGGTCCCTTCATGGGATGATCTTTGATGCACTGGTCCTTTCATGGGATGAACTCTGCACTGGTCCCTTCACGGGATGATCTCTGATGCACTGGTCCCTTCACGGGATGATCTCTGCACTGGTCCCTTCACGGGATGATCTCTGATGCACTGGTCCCTTCACGGGATGATCTCTGATGCACTGGTCCCTTCACGGGATGATCTCTGATGCACTGGTCCCTTCACGGGATGATCTCTGATGCACTGGTCCCTTCACGGGATGATCTCTGATGCACTGGCCCCTTCACGGGATGATCTCTGATGCACTGGCCCCTTCACGGGATGATCTCTGATGCACTGGCCCCTTCACGGGATGATCTCTGATGCACTGGCCCCTTCACGGGATGATCTCTGATGCACTGGCCCCTTCACGGGATCTCTGATGCACTGGCCCCTTCACGGGATGATCTCTGATGCACTGGCCCCTTCACGGGATGATCTCTGATGCACTGGCCCCTTCACGGGATGATCTTTGATGCCCTGGTCCCTTCATGGGATGATCTTGCATACCTCTAATCTGAGTGCTGTGATGCACTGTTCCCTTAATGGGATGATCTCTGATGCACTGGTCCCTTAATGGGATGATCTCTGATGCACTGGTCCCTTAATGGGATGATCTCTGATGCACTGGCCCCTTCATGGGATGATCTCTGATGCACTGGCCCCTTCATGGGATGATCTCTGATGCACTGGTCCCTTCATGGGATCGCTGAGGCCATGGTCCCTTCATGGGATGGTCTTGCATACCTCTAATCTCAGTGCTGTGATGCACTGGTCCCTTCACGGGATGACCTTTGATGAACTGGTCCCTTCACGGGATGACCTTTGATGAACTGGTCCCTTCACGGGATGACCTTTAATGAACTGGTCCCTTCACGGGATGACCTTTGATGAACTGGTCCCTTCACGGGATGACCTTTGATGAACTGGTCCCTTCACGGGATGACCTTTGATGAACTGGTCCCTTCACGGGATGGCCTTTGATGAACTGGTCCCTTCACGGGATGACCTTTGATGCACTGGTCACTTCACGGGATGACCTTTGATGCACTGGTCACTTCACGCGATGATCTCTGCACACCTTTTATCTTAGTGCTGTGATGCACTGGTCCCTTCATGGGATGATCTTTGACGCACTGGTCCCTTCATGGGATGATCTTGATGCACTGGTCCTTCATGGGATGATCTCTGATGCACTGGTCCCTTCACTGGATGATCTTTGATGCACTGGTCCTCATGGGTTGATCTTTAATGCACTAATGGTCCCTTCATGGGTTGATCTTTGATGCTCTGGTCCCTTCCCAGGATGATCTTGCATACCTCTAATCTGAGAGCTGTGATGTACTGGTTCCTTCTCGGGATGATCTTGCATACCTCTAATCTGAGTGCTTTGATGCACTGGTCCCTTCATGGGATGATCTTGGATGCACTGGTCCCTTCATGGGATCTCTGAAGCACTGGTCCCTTCATGGGATGATCTCTGAAGCACTGGTCCCTTCATGGGATGATCTCTGAAGCACTGGTCCCTTCATGGGATGATCTCTGATGCACTGGTTCATTCATGGGATGATCTTGCATACCTCTAATCTGAGCTGTGATGCACTGGTCCCTTCATGGGATGATCTTTGCACTGGTCCCTTCATGGCATGATCTTTGATGCACTGTTCCCTTCATGGGATGATCTTGCATACCTCTAATCTGAGTGCTGTGATGCCCTGGTCCCTTCACGGGATGATCTCTGATGCACCGGTCCCTTCACGGGATGATCTTTGACACACTGGTCCCTTCATGGGATGATCTTTGACGCACTGGTCCCTTCATGGGATGATCTTGCGTACCTTGAATCAGAGTACTGCGATATACTGGCCCCTTCATGGGATGATCTTGATGCACTGGTCCCTTCATGGGATGATCTTGCATACCTCTAATCTGAGTGCTGTGATGCCCTGGTCCCTTCACGGGATGATCTCTGATGCACCGGTCCCTTCACGGGATGATCTCTGATGCACCGGTCCCTTCACGGGATGATCTCTGATGCACCGGTCCCTTCACGGGATGATCTCTGATGCACCGGTCCCTTCACGGGATGATCTCTGATGCACCGGTCCCTTCACGGGATGATCTCTGATGCACCGGTCCCTTCACGGGATGATCTCTGATGCACCGGTCCCTTCACGGGATGATCTCTGATGCACCGGTCCCTTCACGGGAGGATCTCTGATGCACCGGTCCCTTCACGGGATGATCTCTGATGCACCGGTCCCTTCACGGGATGATCTTGCATTCCTCTAATCTGAGTGCTGTGATGCACTGGTCCCTTCATGGGATGATCTCTGATGCACTGGTCCCTTCATGGGATGATCTCTGATGCACTGGTCCCTTCATGGGATGATCTTGCATACCTCTAATCTGAGTGCTGTGATGCACTGGTCCCTTCATGGGATGATCCCTGATGCACTGGCCCCTTCATGGGAGGATCTCTGATGCACTGGCCCCTTCATGGGAGGATCTCTGATGCACTGGCCCCTTCATGGGAGGATCTCTGATGCACTGGCCCCTTCATGGGAGGATCTCTGATGCACTGGCCCCTTCATGGGAGGATCTCTGATGCACTGGTCCCTTCATGGGATCATATTTGCACTGGTACCTTCATGGTATCATATTTGCAATGGTCCCTTCATGGGATCATCTTTGCACTGGTCCCTTCATGGGATCATCTTTGCATTGCTTGTTATTTTGTGCTAATCACTCGCCTTGAGGCGGAAAGCCGGGGCTCTTAGCGCTCGCTTGCGCTGCTATCTTTCTGTGTTATTTTTAATTGAGAAGAACTGCACAGATACTTTTGCCACTACGAACGCTGCCTTCAGCATCTAAAAATTGTAAGAACTGATCCATTTTAAAAAATTGTATATATCTTAAATAGCCCGTTTTTATCTTTGTTCTTACCTGGGGTGAGATTACTTCCCTCCAGGCAGCAGTCAAACAGGACAGCGCAGCTCAGCTGTGAGTGACGCTGGGCACTCCCCCCCCCCCCCCCCACCCACCGGAGCCGCCATCTTGGGAAGGGAAGGGAGACGGTGCAGTCCATCGTCCCTCCTACCCTCCTCACTCACCAATGGATAAAAACATCTGCTCCGCACGTCTGCGCAGCGAGCGGGCGCAGCGGGCGCGCCGGCGGCGCGCCGAAGGCAAGCCCGTCTGCGCCCGTCCGCGCTGAGGACGCGCTGCAGGACGGGCTGGACCCTGGGCCCCCAGGCATTGACGCGCCTTCCTCCCGGGGGGACCTTTATGGCACCCTTTTGTCCCTTAGACCCCCTGCGCTCTGCTGCCATCATCAGCTCAGACCCGAGGTATTGTGTCGCGCCCACCTGTGTCCCTCGTGCAACGTTCCTTTTGCCGGTCCTACTCAGGCCCGCATTTATTCAATCTCTTCTTTGCCGGCCAGTCATACCTCCCAATCCAAACAGGGATTTTTGATCAATGCGCGCTCATTGATCAAACATGGGATTGAATTTCACGATTTTGTTAGTTCAAGGAACCCTGACTGGATCTTTGTTACAGAAACGTGGGCTACTGAGTCTTCTGGCCATGATCTGCTTCTGGCCATTCCTGAAGGATACACCTTTCTAAGGTTAGACAGAGAACGCTGTAGAGGGGGTGGAATAGCCATTCTTTTTAAATCTACTCTCACATGTACCATAAAACCCTTATCGATCTCTACGGATCCTTTTGAGGCGCTATACTTTTGTATTGTGCATACCCCGGTGAGCTCCTTTTCTGGCATACTACTTTATAGGCCCCCTGGGTCTAGAGCTAATTTTTGCTCAGAACTTTTTAGAATTTTGGAACCTTATTTTGGTAGACCCCATCTCACTATTCTGGGCGACATTAATTTTCACCTAGAGGATGTTACTTCGAAAGAGACCTGTTCTCTGCTTAATTCTCTGGAGGCATGTGACTTTGCACAACGAGTTCTCCACCCGACTCATAAGGCGGGGCATATCCTTGACGGGATCTTTTCCAACGACCCTAGATTAGGGGTTGGGACACCGGTCCCGATTACCTGGTCTGACCATTTAGCAGTCCCGCTGTTTCTAGACATTCCCTGCCCCGTTGCCATTGTGGGCTCTGGTAAAAAACAATTTAAAAGGAGCTTCAAAAATTTTACTAAGGAGGCTGTAGCCCCTTTTATTCTCAATGCCCATATTTCAACTCAGCGGAAGGTGGATGAGTCGGCCCAAGAACTTGCTGATGCCATCACCAGAGCCGCTGACGAACTAGCTCCTCCTTCCCTGAAAGCTGCAGCTAGACAGAAGCCAGCTGCCCCCTGGTTTTCCGTCGATCTGAGGCTTCTCAGACAAACTTGCAGACAGAAGGAACGTAGGTGGCGTAAATCCTGGGATCTCAAGGATAGAGAAGGCTATAAGAGCCTACTACGGGAGTACAAAAAGAGAGTCATTAAGGAAAAACAGGATTATTTTTCCAATTTAACCTGTTCTTTAACATCCTCCAAAGAGCTTTTCAAAATAGTGGACTCTTTGTGCTCTCTCCAGGCCCCCGATCCTGTAGTAGCTTCCCAGGAGCTATGCAATGATATATCAGACTTTTTCTACAAAAAGATAGATGATATCTACATAGCTCTAAAGTCGCAGGGGAACTCGCTTAATGCCGAGGATTTCTCCCAAATTAAACATCTGGAAGCTTGGACTAAAGAATCCTCTCACTCCCTTGATCATTTCCCTGCCCTTTCGCTAGAGGATCTTAATAGCCTGTTGGACAAAACTAAATCGTCATCTCCACTTGATCCAGTTCCTCTGAAAGTACTGAAGAACTGCAGAGAGATCATTTTTCCTTCGATGCTGGAAGTCATGAATGGAGCATTGGAACAGGGCATCTTTCCGTCACTTTGGAAGAAAGCCATCGTGAAGCCGCTGCTGAAAAAGACCACCTTGGACCCTGGAGTACTGAAGAACTTTAGACCCATCTCTCTGCTGCCGGCCCCTGCTAAGATGTTGGAGACCCATTTGAATTTCCATCTTTCAAACTTCCTCGATACCTCTGGTTTCTTGGACGGGTCCCAACATGGCTTTAGAAAGCTGCATAGCACGGAGTCTGCTTTGACGAAAGTCATGGACAACATCCGCAGAAAAGTGGATTTGGGTCTAACCACCGTACTGGTGCTGCTGGATCTTTCAGCAGCATTTGACACCCTGTCTCCCCTTACTTTAACAACTAGGTTAAGGGAGGCAGGGGTAGGAGGACCGGCACTCAGTCTCCTGAGCTCCTTTCTTCAACAACGAGAGCAGCGTGTCATGCTAGGTGAATACCTCTCCCCCGCTAAGTCTTTGCAATGTGGGGTGCCACAGGGGTCGGCATTGAGTCCGACCCTGTTTAACATCTACGTGGCCCCACTTGCAAGACTAGTAAGATCTCAGGGGATGGAGGTAGTGTTGTATGCCGACGACACGCAGATTATGGTATCCCTGACTCACTCTGTGGGTGAAACCGCTTCTAACTTTAGGGCCTGCATGCAACTTGTTGCAGAGTGGATGATTGCCAACTCCCTAAAGTTGAACGGGGACAAGACAGAGGTCCTGGTCTTTGGCAAGGACCAGGGCATATGGTCAGATGATTGGTGGCCTCCTTCTTTAGGTAGCTGCCCAACACAATCTGCCAGGAACCTAGGCGTCATCTTCGACACCCAGCTCTCCATGGAGCTTCAGGTCAACAGAACGGTGGCTACCTGTTGGGGAGTCATCAAGACCTTGAAAAGAATCGTACACTACTTGTCCCCTCAGGCACGGAAACAGGTGGTGATCGCCCTTGTTGGCTCAAGGCTTGATTACTGCAACTCAGTGTACGCCGGGGCCAACAAGGGCCTGCTTCAGCGTTTGCAGGTCATACAAAACGCGGCAGCGCGGTTTGCTCTCGCTTTGCCCTGGCTGGCCTCGATGATCTTAGCAAGGAAGAACCTCCACTGGCTCCCCATCTCCTCAAGGATCACTTTTAAACTCCTCTGCCTTACATATAAGGCTTTAACTGCAGGCCCGGCTGATGCCCTTGGATCACTTCTCTCTAGATACGTTCCGAGTAGATGTCTCCGATCCAGTGAGCTTAATCAACTGGTAATTCCCAGAGCCAAGAAGGCTTGATGGGGGAGCAAAGCTTTTTCCATACTGGCTCCTCTGATGTGGAATTCACTCCCCCTGGAAATCAAAACACTGCCCTCCCTTGACCTCTTTAGGAAGTCATTGAAAACCTGGCTCTTTATCAATGCTTACCAGTAGGCTCTGTTTCTTTTCGCTCACAGTCTTTATTTGGATTAGGCGCCTTGACGCCCATTGGGCATAGCTGCGCAATATAAATAATGTTTCATTCTTTCATTCATCCCTTCATGGGATCATCTTTGCACTGGTCCCTTCATGGGATCATCTTTGCATTGGTCCCTTCATGGGATCATCTTTGCACTGGTCCCTTCATGGGATCATCTTTGCACTGGTCCCTTCATGGGATCATCTTTGCACTGGTCCCTTCATGGGATCATCTTTGCACTGGTCCCTTCATGGGATGATCTCTGATGCGCTGGTCCCTTCATGGGATGATCTCTGATGCGCTGGTCCCTTCATGGGATGATCTCTGATGCGCTGGTCCCTTCATGGGATGATCTCTGATGCACTGGTCCCTTCATGGGATGATCTCTGATGCACTGGTCCCTTCATGGGATGATCTCTGATGCACTGGTCCCTTCATGGGATGATCTCTGATGCACTGGTCCCTTCATGGGATGATCTCTGATGCACTGGTCCCTTCATGGGATGATCTCTGATGCACTGGTCCCTTCATGGGATGATCTCTGATGCACTGGTCCCTTCATGGGATGATCTCTGATGCACTGGTCCCTTCATGGGATGATCTCTGATGCACTGGTCCCTTCATGGGATGATCTTGATGCACTGGTCCCTTCATGGGATGATCTTGATGCACTGGTCCCTTCATGGGATGATCTTGATGCACTGGTCCCTTCATGGGATGATCTTTGATCCACTGGTCCCTTCATGGGATGATCTTTAATGCCCTGGTCCCTTCATGGGATGATCTTGCATACCTCTAATCTGAGTGCTGTGATGCACTTGTCCCTTAATGGGATGATCTCTGATGCACTGGTCCCTTCACGGGATGATCTCTGATGCACTGGTCCCTTCACGGGATGATCTCTGATGCACTGGTCCCTTCACGGGATGATCTCTGATGCACTGGTCCCTTCACGGGATTATCTCTGATGCACCGGTCCCTTCACGGGATGATCTTTGTTGCACTGGTTCCTTCACGGGATGATCTTGCATTCCTCTAATCTGAGTGCTGTGATGCACTGGTTCCTTCTCGGGATGATCTTGCATTCCTCTAATCGGAGTGCTGTTATGCACTGGTCCCTTCATGGGATGATCTCTGATGCACTGGTCCCTTCATGGGATGATCTTGCATACCTCTAATCTGAGTGCTGTGATGCACTGGTCCCTTCATGGGATGATCTCTGATGCACTGGTCCCTTCATGGGATGATCTTGCATACCTCTAATCTGAGTGCTGTGATGCACTGGCCCCTTCATGGGAGGATCCCTGATGCACTGGCCCCTTCATGGGAGGATCCCTGATGCACTGGCCCCTTCATGGGAGGAATTTTGATGCACTGGCCCCTTCATGGGAGGATCTTTGATGCACTTGTCCCTTCATGGGATGATCTCTGATGCACTTGTCCCTTCATGGGATGATCTCTGATGCACTTGTCCCTTCATGGGATGATCTCTGATGCACTTGTCCCTTCATGGGATGATCTCTGATGCACTGGTCCCTTCATGGGATGATCTCTGATCCACTGGTCCCTTCATGGGATGATCTTTGATCCACTGGTCCCTTCATGGGATGATCTTTAATGCCCTGGTCCCTTCATGGGATGATCTTTAATGCCCTGGTCCCTTCATGGGATGATCTTGCATACCTCTAATCTGAGTGCTGTGATGCACTTGTCCCTTAATGGGATGATCTCTGATGCTCTGGTCCCTTAATGGGATGATCTCTGATGCTCTGGTCCCTTAATGGGATGATCTCTGATGCTCTGGTCCCTTAATGGGATGATCTCTGATGCTCTGGTCCCTTAATGGGATGATCTCTGATGCACTGGTCCCTTAATGGGATGATCTCTGATGCACTGGTCCCTTAATGGGATGAGCTCTGATGCACTGGTCCCTTAATGGGATGATCTCTGATGCACTGGCCCCTTCATGGGATGATCTCTGATGCACTGGCCCCTTCATGGGATGATCTCTGATGCACTGGTCCCTTCATGGGATCGCTGAGGCCCTGGTCCCTTCATGGGATGGTCTTGCATACCTCTAATCTCAGTGCTGTGATGCACTGGTCCCTTCACGGGATGATCTTTGATGCACTGGTCCCTTCACGGGATGATCTTTGATGCACTGGTCCCTTCACGGGATGATCTTTGATGCACTGGTCCCTTCACGGGATGATCTTTGATGCACTGGTCCCTTCACGGGATGATCTTTGATGCACTGGTCCCTTCACGGGATGATCTTTGATGCACTGGTCCCTTCACGGGATGATCTTTGATGCACTGGTCCCTTCACGGGATGATCTTTGATGCACTGGTCCCTTCACGGGATGATCTTTGATGCACTGGTCCCTTCACGGGATGATCTTTGATGCACTGGTCCCTTCACGGGATGATCTTTGATGCACTGGTCCCTTCACGGGATGATCTTTGATGCACTGGTCCCTTCACGGGATGATCTTTGATGCACTGGTCCCTTCACGGGATGATCTTTGATGCACTGGTCCCTTCACGGGATGATCTTTGATGCACTGGTCCCTTCACGGGATGATCTTTGATGCACTGGTCACTTCACGGGATGATCTTTGATGCACTGGTCACTTCACGGGATGATCTTTGATGCACTGGTCACTTCACGGGATGATCTTTGATGCACCGGTCCCTTCACGGGATGATCTTTGCACTGGTTCCTTCACTGGATGAACTTGCATACCTCTAATCTTAGTGCTGTGATGCACTGGTCCCTTCATGGGATGATCTTTGACGCACTGGTCCCTTCATGGGATGATCTTCCATACCTCTAATCAGAGTACTGTGATATACTGGTCCCTTCATGGGATGATCTTGATGCACTGGTCCTTTATGGGATGATCTTGGATGCACTGGTCCCTTCATGGGATGATCTCTGATGCACTGGTCCCTTCATGGGATGATCTTTGATGCACTAATGGTCCCTTCATGGGATGATCTTTGATGCACTAATGGTCCCTTCATGGGTTGATCTCTGCACTGGTCCCTTCATGGGATGATCTCTGATGCACTGGTCCCTTCATGGGATGATCTCTGATGCACTGGTCCCTTCATGGGATGATCTCTGATGCACTGGTCCCTTCACGGGATGATCTCTGATGCACTGGTCCCTTCACGGGATGATCTCTGATGCACTGGTCCCTTCACGGGATGATCTCTGATGCACTTGTCCCTTCACGGGATGATCTCTGATGCACTGGTCCCTTCACGGGATGATCTCTGATGCACTGGCCCCTTCACGGGATGATCTGATGCACTGGCCCCTTCACGGGATGATCTCTGATGCACTGGCCCCTTCACGGGATGATCTCTGATGCACTGGTCCCTTCATGGGATGATCTCTGATGCACTGGTCCCTTCATGGGATGATCTCTGATGCACCGGTCCCTTCATGGGATGATCTCTGATGCACCGGTCCCTTCATGGGATGATCTCTGATGCACTGGTCCCTTCATGGGATGATCTCTGATGCACCGGTCCCTTCATGGGATGATCTCTGATGCACCGGTCCCTTCATGGGATGATCTCTGATGCACCGGTCCCTTCATGGGATGATCTCTGATGCACCGGTCCCTTCATGGGATGATCTCTGATGCACCGGTCCCTTCATGGGATGATCTCTGATGCACTGGTCCCTTCATGGGATGATCTCTGATGCACTGGTCCCTTCATGGGATGATCTCTGATGCACTGGTCCCTTCATGGGATGATCTCTGATGCACTTGTCCCTTCATGGGATGATCTTTGATCCATTGGTCCCTTCATGGGATGATCTTTGATCCATTGGTCCCTTCATGGGATGATCTTTGATCCACTGGTCCCTTCATGGGATGATCTTTGATCCACTGGTCCCTTCATGGGATGATCTTTGATCCACTGGTCCCTTCATGGGATGATCTCTGATGCACTGGTCCCTTCATGGGATGATCTCTGATGCACTGGTCCCTTCATGGGATGATCTCTGATGCACTGGTCCCTTCATGGGATGATCTCTGATGCACTGGTCCCTTCATGGGATGATCTCTGATGCACTAATTGTCCCTTCATGGGATGATCTTTGATGCACTAATTGTCCCTTCATGGGATGATCTCTGATGCACTGGTCCCTTCACGGGATGATCTCTGATGCACTGGTCCCTTCACGGGGATGATCTCTGATGCACTGGTCCCTTCACGGGGATGATCTCTGATGCACTGGTCCCTTCACGGGATGATCTCTGATGCACTGGTCCCTTCACGGGATGATCTCTGATGCACCGGTCCCTTCACGGGATGATCTCTGATGCACTTGTCCCTTCACGGGATGATCCTGCATTCCTCTAATCTGAGTGCTGTGATGCACTGGTTCCATCTCGGGATGATCTTGCATTCCTCTAATCTGAGTTCTGTGATGTACTGGTCCCTTCATGGGATGATCTCTGATGCACTGGTCCCTTCATGGGATGATCTTGCATACCTCTAATCTGAGTGCTGTGATGCACTGGTCCCTTCATGGGATGATCTCTGATGCACTGGTCCCTACATGGTATGATCTTGCATACCTCTAATCTGAGTGCTGTGATGCACTGGCCCCTTCATGGGATGATCCCTTATGCACTGGCCCCTTCATGGGAGGATCTCTGATGCACTGGCCCCTTCATGGGAGGATCTCTGATGCACTGGCCCCTTCATGGGAGGATCTCTGATGCACTGGCCCCTTTGTGGGAGGATCTCTGATGCACTGGCCCCTTTGTGGGAGGATCTCTGATGCACTGGCCCCTTCATGGGAGGATCTCTGATGCACTGGCCCCTTCATGGGAGGATCGTTGATGCACTGGTCCCTTCATGGGATGATCGTTGATGCACTGGTCCCTTCTTGGGATAATCTTTGCACTGATCCCTTCATGGGATAATCTTTGCACTGATCCCTTCATGGGATCATATTTGCACTGGTCCCTTCATGGGATCATCTTTGCACTGGTCCCTTCATGGGATCATCTTTGCACTGGTCCCTTCATGGGATGATCTCTGATGCACTGGTCCCTTCATGGGATGATCTCTGATGCACTGGTCCCTTCATGGGATGATCTCTGATGCACTGGTCCCTTCATGGGATGATCTCTGATGCACTGGTCCCTTCACGGGATGATCTCTGATGCACTGGTCCCTTCACGGGATGATCTCTGATGCACTGGTCCCTTCACGGGATGGTCTCTGATGCACTGGTCCCTTCACGGGATGGTCTCTGATGCACTGGTCCCTTCACGGGATGGTCTCTGATGCACTGGTCCCTTCACGGGATGGTCTCTGATGCACTGGTCCCTTCACGGGATGATCTCTGATGCACTGGTCCCTTCACGGGATGATCTCTGATGCACTGGTCCCTTAATGGGATGATCTCTGATGCACTGGTCCCTTCATGGGATCGCTGAGGCCCTGGTCCCTTCATGGGATGGTCTTGCATACCTCTAATCTCAGTGCTGTGATGCACTGGTCCCTTCACGGGATGATCTTTGAACTGGTCCCTTCACGGGATGATCTTTGAACTGGTCCCTTCACGGGATGATCTTTGATGCACCGGTCACTTCATGGGATGATCTTTGCACTGGTTCCTTCACGGGATGAACTTGCATACCTTTTATCTTAGTGCTGTGATGCACTGGTCCCGTCATGGGATGATCTTTGACGCACTTGTCCCGTCATGGGATGATCTTTGACGCACTGGTCCCTTCATGGGATGATCTTTGACGCACTGGTCCCTTCATGGGATGATCTTTGACGCACTGGTCCCTTCATGGGATGATCTTTGACGCACTGGTCCCTTCATGGGATGATCTTGATGCACTGGTCCTTTAGGGGATGATCTTGGATGCACTGTTCCCTTCATGGGATGATCTCTGATGCACTTTTCCCTTCATTGGATGATCTTTGATGCACTAATGGTCCCTTCATGGGATGGTCTTTGATGCACTGGTCCCTTCATGGGATGGTCTTTGATGCCCTGGTCCCTTCATGGGATGACCTTGCATACCTTTTATCTTAGTGCTGTGATGCACTGGTCCCTTCATGGGATGATCTGATGCACTGGTCACTTCATGGGATGATCTCTGATGCACTGGTCACTTCATGGGATGATCTCTGATGCACTGGTCACTTCATGGGATGATCTCTGATGCACTTGTCCCTTCATGGGATGATCTCTGATGCACTTGTCCCTTCATGGGATGATCTCTGATGCACTGGTCCCTTCATGGTATGATCTTGCGTACCTCTAATCTGAGTGCTGTGATGCACTGGTCCCTTCATGGGATGATCTCTGATGCACTGGTCCCTTCATGGGATGATCTTTGATGCACTGGTCCCTTCATCGGATGATCTTGCATACCTTTAATCTGAGTGCTGTGATGCACTGGTCCCTTCATGGGATGATCTTTAATGCCCTGGTCGCTTCATGGATGATCTTTGATCCACTGGTCCCTTCTTGAGATGATCTTTGATGCACTGGTCCCTTCTTGGGATGATCTTTGATGCACTGGTCCCTTCATGGATCATCTTTGCACTGGTCCCTTCATGGGATCATCTTTGCACTGGTCCCTCCATGGGATGATCTTGCATACCTCTAATCTGAGCTGTGATGCACTGGTCCTTCATGGGATGATCTCTGATGCACTGGCCCCTTCATGGGATGATCTCTGATGCACTGGCCCTTTCATGGGATGATCTCTGATGCACTGGCCCCTTCATGGGATGATCTCTGATGCACTGGCCCCTTCATGGGATGATCTCTGATGCACTGGCCCCTTCATGGGATGATCTTTGATGCACTGGTCCCTTCACGGCATGATCTTTGATGCACTGGTCCCTTCACGGCATTATCTTTGATGCACTGGTCCCTTCACGGGATGATCTTTGATGCACTGGTCCCTTCACTGGATGATCTTTGATGCACTAATGGTCCCTTCATGGGATGATCTTGGATGCACTGGTCCCTTCATGGAATGATCTCTGATGCACTGGTCCCTTCATGGGATGATCTTTAATGCACTAATGGTCCCTTCATGGGTTGATCTTTGATGCACTGGTGCCTTCATGGGATTATCTTGCATACCTCTAATCTGAGTGCTGTGATGCACTGGTCCCTTCATGGGATGATCTCTGCACTCGTCCCTTCATGGGATGATCTCTGCACTCGTCCCTTCATGGGATGATCTCTGCACTCGTCCCTTCATGGGATGATCTCTGCACTCGTCCCTTCATGGGATGATCTCTGCACTCGTCCCTTCATGGGATGATCTCTGATGCACTCGTCCCTTCATGGGATGATCTCTGATGCACTGGTCCCTTCATGGGATGATCTCTGAACTGGTCCCTTCATGGGATGAACTCTGCACTGGTCCCTTCATGGGATGAACTCTGCACTGGTCCCTTCACGGGATGATCTCTGATGCACTGGTCCCTTCACAGGATGATCTCTGATGCACTGGTCCCTTCACAGGATGATCTCTGATGCACTGGTCCCTTCACGGGATGATCTCTGATGCACTGGTCCCTTCACGGGATGATCTCTGATGCACTGGTCCCTTCACGGGATGATCTCTGATGCACTGGTCCCTTCACGGGATGATCTCTGATGCACTGGTCCCTTCACGGGATGATCTCTGATGCACTGGTCCCTTCACGGGATGATCTCTGATGCACTGGTCCCTTCACGGGATGATCTCTGATGCACTGGTCCCTTCACGGGATGATCTCTGATGCACTGGTCCCTTCACGGGATGATCTCTGATGCACTGGTCCCTTCACGGGATGATCTTTGCACTGGTTCCTTCACGGGATGATCTTGCATACCTCTAATCTGAGTGCTGTGTTGCTCTGGTCCATTCATGGGATCATCTTTGATGCACTGGTCCCTTCATGGGATCATCTTTGCACTGGCCCCTTCATGGGATGATCTCTGATGCACTGGCCCCTTCATGGGATGATCTCTGATGCACTGGCCCCTTCATGGGATGATCTCTGATGCACTGGCCCCTTCATGGGATGATCTCTGATGCACTGGCCCCTTCATGGGATGATCTCTGATGCACTGGTCCCTTCATGGGATCGCTGAGGCCCTGGTCCCTTCATGGGATGGTCTTGATACCTCTAATCTCAGTGCTGTGATGCACTGGTCCCTTCACGGGATGATCTTTGATGAACTGGTCCCTTCACGGGAATATCTTTGATGAACTGGTCCCTTCAAGGGATGATCTTTGATGAACTGGTCCCTTCACGAGATGATCTTGCACACCTCTGATCAGAGTACTGTGATATACTGGTCCCTTCATGGGATGATCTTGATGCACTGGTCCTTCATGGGATGATCTCTGATGCACTGGTCCTTTCATGGGATGATCTCTGATGCACTGGTCCCTTCATGGGATGATCTTTGATGCACTAATGGTCCCTTCATGGGTTGATCTTTGATGCACTGGTCCCTTCATGGGATGATCTCTGCACTGGTCCCTTCATGGGATGATCTCTGCACTGGTCCCTTAATGGGATGATCTTTGATGCACTGGTCCCTTAATGGGATGATCTCTGATGCACTGGTCCCTTAATGGGATGATCTCTGATGCACTGGCCCCTTCATGGGATGATCTCTGATGCACTGGCCCCTTCATGGGATGATCTCTGATGCACTGGCCCCTTCACGGGATGATCTCTGATGCACTGGCCCCTTCACGGGATGATCTCTGATGCACTGGCCCCTTCACAGGATGATCTCTGATGCACTGGTCCCTTCACGGGATGATCTCTGATGCACGGGTCCCTTCACGGGATGATCTCTGATGCACGGGTCCCTTCACGGGATGATCTCTGATGCACGGGTCCCTTCACGGGATGATCTCTGATGCACGGGTCCCTTCACGGGATGATCTCTGATGCACGGGTCCCTTCACGGGATGATCTCTGATGCACGGGTCCCTTCACGGGATGATCTCTGATGCACTGGTCCCTTCACGGGATGATCTCTGATGCACTGGTCCCTTCATGGGATGATCTTTGATGCACTCGTCCCTTCATGGGATGATCTCTGCACTCGTCCCTTCATGGGATGATCTCTGCACTCGTCCCTTCATGGGATGATCTCTGCACTCGTCCCTTCATGGGATGATCTCTGATGCACTGGTCCCTTCATGGGATCGCTGAGGCCCTGGTCCCTTCATGGGATGGTCTTGCATACCTCTAATCTCAGTGCTGTGATGCACTGGTCCCTTCACGGGATGACCTTTGATGAACTGGTCCCTTCACGGGATGACCTTTGATGAACTGGTGCCTTCACGGGATGACCTTTGATGAACTGGTCCCTTCACGGGATGACCTTTGATGAACTGGTCCCTTCACGGGATGACCTTTGATGAACTGGTCCCTTCACGGGATGACCTTTGATGAACTGGTCCCTTCACGGGATGACCTTTGATGAACTGGTCCCTTCACGGGATGACCTTTGATGAACTGGTCCCTTCACGGGATGACCTTTGATGCACTGGTCACTTCACGGGATGACCTTTGATGCACTGGTCACTTCACGGGATGACCTTTGATGCACTGGTCACTTCACGGGATGACCTTTGATGCACTGGTCACTTCACGGGATGACCTTTGATGCACTGGTCACTTCACGGGATGACCTTTGATGCACTGGTCACTTCACGGGATGACCTTTGATGCACTGGTCACTTCACGGGATGATCTTTGATGCACCGGTCCCTTCACGGGATGAACTTGCATACCTTTTATCTTACTGCTGTGATGCACTGGTCCCTTCATGGGATGATCTTTGACGCACTGGTCCCTTCATGAGATGATCTTTGACGCACTGGTCCCTTCATGGGATGATCTTTGACGCACTCGTCCCTTCATGGGATGAGCTTTGACGCACTGGTCCCTTCATGGGATGATCTTGGATGCACTGGTCCCTTCATGGGATGATCTCGGATGCACTGGTCCCTTCATGGGATGATCTCTGATGCACTGGTCCCTTCATGGGATGATCTCGGATGCACTGGTCCCTTCATGGGATGATCTCGGATGCACTGGTCCCTTCATGGGATGATCTTTGATCCCTTCATGGGATGATCTTTGATGCACTGGTCCCTTCATGGGATGATCTATGGTCCCTTCATGGGATGATCTCTGATGCACTGGTCCCTTCATGGGATGATCTCTGATGCACTGGTCCCTTCATGGGATGATCTCGGATGCACTGGTCCCTTCATGGGATGATCTCGGATGCACTGGTCCCTTCATGGGATGATCTCGGATGCACTGGTCCCTTCATGGGATGATCTCGGATGCACTGGTCCCTTCATGGGATGATCTTTGATCCCTTCATGGGATGATCTTTGATGCACTGGTCCCTTCATGGGATGATCTATGGTCCCTTCATGGGATGATCTCTGATGCACTGGTCCCTTCACGGGATGATCTGATGCACTGGTCCCTTCATGGGATGATCTCTGATGCACTGGTCCCTTCATGGGATGATCTCTGATGCACTGGTCCCTTCATGGGATGATCTCTGATGCACTGGTCCCTTCATGGGATGATCTCTGATGCACTGGTCCCTTCACGGGATGATCTCTGATGCACTGGTCCCTTCACGGGATGATCTCTGATGCACTGGTCCCTTCACGGGATGATCTCTGATGCACTGATCCCTTCACGGGATGATCTCTGATGCCCTGGTCCCTTCATGGGATGATCTCTGATGCCCTGGTCCCTTCATGGGATGATCTTTGCACTGGTCCCTTCATGGGATGATCTTTGCACTGGTCCCTTCATGGGCTGATCTCTGCACTGGTCCCTTCATGGGATGATCTTGCATACATCTAATCTGAGTGCTGTGATGCACTCGTCCCTTCCCAGGATGATCTTGCACAGCTCTCTAATCTGAGAGCTGTGATGCACTGGTCCCTTCATGGGATGATCTTTGATGCACTGGCCCCTTCATGGGATGGTCTTTGATGCACTGGCCCCTTCATGGGATGGTCTTTGATGCACTGGTCCCTTCATGGGATGGTCTTTGATGCACTGGTCCCTTCATGGGATGATCTTTGATGCACTGGTCCCTTCATGGGATGATCTTTAATGCCCTGGTCCCTTCATGGGATGATCTTGCATACCTCTAATCTGAGTGCTGTGATGCACTGGTCCCTTCATGGGATGATCTCTGATGCACTGGTCACTTCATGGGATGATCTCTGATGCACTTGTCCCTTCATGGGATGATCTCTGATGCACTTGTCCCTTCATGGGATGATCTCTGATGCACTTGTCCCTTCATGGGATGATCTCTGATGCACTTGTCCCTTCATGGGATGATCTCTGATGCACTTGTCCCTTCATGGGATGATCTCTGATGCACTGGTCCCTTCATGGGATGATCTCTGATGCACTGGTCCCTTCATGGGATGATCTCTGATGCACTGGTCCCTTCATGGGATGATCTTTGATCCCCTGGTCCCTTCCTGGGATGATCTTTGATCCCCTGGTCCCTTCATGGGATGATCTATGGTCCCTTCATGGGATGATCTCTGATGCACTGGTCCCTTCATGGGTTGATCTCTGATGCACTGGTCCCTTCACGGGTTGATCTCTGATGCACTGGTCCCTTCACGGGTTGATCTCTGATGCACTGGTCCCTTCACGGGATGATCTCTGATGCACTGGTCCCTTCACGGGATGATCTCTGATGCACTGGTCCCTTCACGGGATGATCTCTGATGCACTGGTCCCTTCACGGGATGATCTCTGATGCACTGGTCCCTTCACGGGATGATCTCTGATGCACTGGTCCCTTCACGGGATGATCTCTGATGCACTGGTCCCTTCACGGGATGATCTCTGATGCACTGGTCCCTTCACGGGATGATCTCTGATGCACTGGTCCCTTCACGGGATGATCTCTGATGCACTGGTCCCTTCACGGGATGATCTCTGATGCACTGGTCCCTTCACGGGATGATCTCTGATGCACTGGTCCCTTCACGGGATGATCTCTGATGCACGGGTCCCTTCACGGGATGATCTCTGATGCACGGGTCCCTTCACGGGATGATCTCTGATGCACGGGTCCCTTCACGGGATGATCTCTGATGCACGGGTCCCTTCACGGGATGATCTCTGATGCACGGGTCCCTTCACGGGATGATCTCTGATGCACGGGTCCCTTCACGGGATGATCTCTGATGCACGGGTCCCTTCACGGGATGATGTTTAATGCACGGGTCCCTTCAAGGGATGATGTTTAATGCACGGGTCCCTTCACGGGATGATCTTGCATACCTCTAATCTGAGTGCTGTGATGCACTGTTCCCTTCAAGGGATGATCTTTGATGCACTGGTCCCTTCATGGGATGATCTCTGATGCACTGGTCCCTTCATGGGATGATCTCTGATGCACTGGTCCTTTCATGGGATGATCTTTGATGCACTGGTCCCTTCATGGGATGATCTTTGATGCACTGGTCCCTTCATGGGATGATCTTTGATGCACTGGTCCCTTCACGGGATGATCTTTGATGCACTGGTCCCTTCACGGGATGATCTTTGATGCACTGGTCCCTTCACGGGATGATCTTTGATGCACTGGTCCCTTCACGGGATGATCTTTGATGCACTGGCCCCTTCACGGGATGATCTCTGATGCACTGGCCCCTTCACGGGATGATCTCTGATGCACTGGCCCCTTCACGGGATGATCTCTGATGCACTGGCCCCTTCATGGGATGATCTCTGATGCCCTTTTCCCTTCATGGGATCGCTGAGGCCCTGGTCCCTTCATGGGATGGTCTTGCATACCTCTAATCTCAGTGCTGTGATGCACTGGTCCCTTCACGGGATGATGTTTGAACTGGTCCCTTCACGGGATGATGTTTGATGCACCGGTCACTTCACGGGATGATCTTTGCACTGGTTCCTTCACGGGATGAACTTGCATACCTTTTATCTTAGTGCTGTGATGCACTGGTCCCGTCATGGGATGATCTTTGACGCACTTGTCCCGTCATGGGATGATCTTTGACGCACTGGTCCCTTCATGGGATGATCTTTGACGCACTGGTCCCTTCATGGGATGATCTTGATGCACTGGTCCTTTATGGGATGATCTTGGATGCACTGTTCCCTTCATGGGATGATCTCTGATGCACTGTTCCCTTCATTGGATGATCTTTGATGCACTAATGGTCCCTTCATGGGTTGATATTTGATGCACTGGTCCCTTCATGGGATGGTCTTTGATGCACTGGTCCCTTCATGGGATGATCTTTGATGCACTGGTCCCTTCATGGGATGATCTTTAATGCCCTGGTCCCTTCATGGGATGACCTTGCATACCTCTAATCTGAGTGCTGTGATGCACTGGTCCCTTCATGGGATGATCTGATGCACTGGTCCCTTCATGGGATGATCTGATGCACTGGTCCCTTCATGGGATGATCTCTGATGCACTGGTCACTTCATGGGATGATCTCTGATGCACTGGTCACTTCATGGGATGATCTCTGATGCACTGGTCACTTCGTAGGATGATCTCTGATGCACTGGTCCCTTCATGGGATGATCTTTGATGCACTGGTCCCTTCATGGGATGATCTTTGATGCACTGGTCCCTTCATGGGATGATCTTGCATACCTCTAATCTGAGTGCTGTGATGCACTGGTCCCTTCATGGGATGATCTATGAGGCACTGGTCCCTTCATGGGATGATCTGATGCACTGGTCCCTTCATGGGATGATCTTTAATGCCCTGGTCGCTTCATGGGATGATCTTTGATCCACTGGTCCCTTCTTGGGATGATCTTTGATGCACTGGTCCCTTCTTGGGATGATCTTTGATGCACTGGTCCCTTCATGGGATCATCTTTGCACTGGTCCCTTCATGGGATCATCTTTGCACTGGTCCTTCATGGGATGATCTCTGATGCACTGGTCCTTCATGGGATGATCTCTGATGCACTGGCCCCTTCATGGGATGATCTCTGATGCACTGGTCCCTTCATGGGATGATCTCTGATGCACTGGCCCCTTCACGGCATGATCTTTGATGCACTGGTCCCTTCACGGCATGATCTTTGATGCACTGGTCCCTTCATGGAATGATCTTTGATGCACTAATGGTCCCTTCATGGAATGATCTCTGATGCACTGGTCCATTCATGGGATGATCTTTAATGCACTAATGGTCCCTTCATGGGTTGATCTTTGATGCACTGGTGCCTTCATGGGATTATCTTGCATACCTCTAATCTGAGTGCTGTGATGCACTGGTCCCTTCATGGGATGATCTCTGCACTCGTCCCTTCATGGGATGATCTGATGCACTGGTCCCTTCATGGGATGATCTGATGCACTGGTCCCTTCATGGGATGATCTGATGCACTGGTCCCTTCATGGGATGATCTGATGCACTGGTCCCTTCATGGGATGAACTCTGATGCACTGGTCCCTTCATGGGATGAACTCTGATGCACTGGTCCCTTCACGGGATGATCTCTGATGCACTGGTCCCTTCACGGGATGATCTCTGATGCACTGGTCCCTTCACGGGATGATCTCTGATGCACTGGTCCCTTCACGGGATGATCTCTGATGCACTGGTCCCTTCATGGGATGAACTCTGATGCACTGGTCCCTTCACGGGATGATCTCTGATGCACGGGTCCCTTCACGGGATGATCTCTGATGCACGGGTCCCTTCACGGGATGATCTCTGATGCACGGGTCCCTTCACGGGATGATCTCTGATGCACGGGTCCCTTCACGGGATGATCTCTGATGCACGGGTCCCTTCACGGGATGATCTCTGATGCACGGGTCCCTTCACGGGATGATCTCTGATGCACTGGTCCCTTCACGGGATGATCTCTGATGCACGGGTCCCTTCACGGGATGATCTCTGATGCACGGGTCCCTTCACGGGATGATCTCTGATGCACGGGTCCCTTCACGGGATGATGTTTAATGCACGGGTCCCTTCACGGGATGATCTTGCATACCTCTAATCTGAGTGCTGTGATGCACTGGTCCCTTCATGGGATGATCTCTGATGCACTGGTCCCTTCATGGGATGATCTCTGATGCACTGGTCCTTTCATGGGATGATCTTTGATGCACTGGTCCCTTCATGGGATGATCTTTGATGCACTAATGGTCCCTTCATGGGATGATCTTTGATGCACTGGTCCCTTCACGGGATGATCTTTGATGCACTGGTCCCTTCACGGGATGATCTTTGATGCACTGGTCCCTTCACGGGATGATCTTTGATGCACTGGTCCCTTCACGGGATGATCTTTGATGCACTGGTCCCTTCACGGGATGATCTTTGATGCACTGGTCCCTTCACGGGATGATCTTTGATGCACTGGTCCCTTCACGGGATGATCTTTGATGCACTGGTCCCTTCACGGGATGATCTTTGATGCACTGGTCCCTTCACGGGATGATCTCTGATGCACTGGCCCCTTCATGGGATGATCTCTGATGCCCTTTTCCCTTCATGGGATCGCTGAGGCCCTGGTCCCTTCATGGGATGGTCTTGCATACCTCTAATCTCAGTGCTGTGATGCACTGGTCCCTTCACGGGATGATGTTTGAACTGGTTCCTTCACGGGATGATGTTTGATGCACCGGTCACTTCACGGGATGATCTTTGCACTGGTTCCTTCACGGGATGATCTTTGATGCACTGGTCCCTTCATGGGATGATCTTTGATGCACTGGTCCCTTCATGGGATGATCTTGCATACCTCTAATCTGAGTGCTGTGATGCACTGGTCCCTTCATGGGATGATCTATGAGGCACTGGTCCCTTCATGGGATGATCTATGAGGCACTGGTCCCTTCATGGGATGATCTGATGCACTGGTCCCTTCATGGGATGATCTTTAATGCCCTGGTCGCTTCATGGGATCTTTGACCCACTGGTCCCTTCTTGGGATGATCTTTGATGCACTGGTCCCTTCATGGGATCATCTTTGCACTGGTCCCTTCATGGGATCATCTTTGCACTGGTCCTTCATGGGATGATCTCTGATGCACTGGTCCTTCATGGGATGATCTCTGATGCACTGGCCCCTTCATGGGATGATCTCTGATGCACTGGCCCCTTCATGGGATGATCTCTGATGCACTGGCCCCTTCATGGGATGATCTCTGATGCACTGGCCCCTTCATGGGATGATCTCTGGTGCACTGGCCCCTTCATGGGATGATCTCTGATGCACTGGCCCCTTCATGGGATGATCTCTGATGCACTGGCCCCTTCATGGGATGATCTCTGATGCACTGGCCCCTTCATGGGATGATCTCTGATGCACTGGCCCCTTCATGGGATGATCTCTGATGCACTGGCCCCTTCATGGGATGATCTCTGATGCACTGGCCCCTTCATGGGATGATCTCTGATGCACTGGCCCCTTCACGGGATGATCTCTGATGCACTGGCCCCTTCACGGGATGATCTCTGATGCACTGGCCCCTTCACGGTATTATCTTTGATGCACTGGTCCCTTCACGGAATGATCTTTGATGCACTAATGGTCCCTTCATGGAATGATCTCTGATGCACTGGTCCCTTCATGGGATGATCTTTAATGCACTAATGGTCCCTTCATGGGTTGATCTTTGATGCACTGGTGCCTTCATGGGATTATCTTGCATACCTCTAATCTGAGTGCTGTGATGCACTGGTCCCTTCATGGGATGATCTCTGCACTCGTCCCTTCATGGGATGATCTGATGCACTGGTCCCTTCATGGGATGATCTCTGATGCACTGGTCCCTTCATGGGATGAACTCTGATGCACTGGTCCCTTCATGGGATGAACTCTGATGCACTGGTCCCTTCATGGGATGAACTCTGATGCACTGGTCCCTTCATGGGATGAACTCTGATGCACTGGTCCCTTCATGGGATGAACTCTGATGCACTGGTCCCTTCATGGGATGAACTCTGATGCACTGGTCCCTTCATGGGATGAACTCTGATGCACTGGTCCCTTCATGGGATGAACTCTGATGCACTGGTCCCTTCATGGGATGAACTCTGATGCACTGGTCCCTTCATGGGATGAACTCTGATGCACTCGTCCCTTCATGGGATGAACTCTGATGCACTGGTCCCTTCACGGGATGATCTGATGCCCTGGTCCCTTCATGGGATGATCTCTGATGCCCTGGTCCCTTCATGGGATGATCTCTGATGCCCTTTTCCCTTCATGGGATCGCTGAGGCCCTGGTCCCTTCATGGGATGGTCTTGCATACCTCTAATCTCAGTGCTGTGATGCACTGGTCCCTTCACGGGATGATGTTTGAACTGGTCCCTTCACGGGATGATGTTTGATGCACCGGTCACTTCACGGGATGATCTTTGCACTGGTTCCTTCACGGGATGAACTTGCATACCTTTTATCTTAGTGCTGTGATGCACTGGTCCCGTCATGGGATGATCTTTGACGCACTTGTCCCGTCATGGGATGATCTTTGACGCACGGGTCCCTTCACGGGATGATCTCTGATGCACGGGTCCCTTCACGGGATGATCTCTGATGCACGGGTCCCTTCACGGGATGATCTCTGATGCACGGGTCCCTTCACGGGATGATCTCTGATGCACGGGTCCCTTCACGGGATGATGTTTAATGCACGGGTCCCTTCAAGGGATGATGTTTAATGCACGGGTCCCTTCACGGGATGATCTTGCATACCTCTAATCTGAGTGCTGTGATGCACTGTTCCCTTCAAGGGATGATCTTTGATGCACTGGTCCCTTCATGGGATGATCTCTGATGCACTGGTCCCTTCATGGGATGATCTCTGATGCACTGGTCCCTTCATGGGATGATCTTTGATGCACTGGTCCCTTCATGGGATGATCTTTGATGCACTGGTCCCTTCATGGGATGATCTTTGATGCACTAATGGTCCCTTCACGGGATGATCTTTGATGCACTGGTCCCTTCACGGGATGATCTTTGATGCACTGGTCCCTTCACGGGATGATCTTTGATGCACTGGTCCCTTCACGGGATGATCTTTGATGCACTGGTCCCTTCACGGGATGATCTTTGATGCACTGGTCCCTTCACGGGATGATCTTTGATGCACTGGTCCCTTCACGGGATGATCTTTGATGCACTGGCCCCTTCACGGGATGATCTCTGATGCACTGGCCCCTTCACGGGATGATCTCTGATGCACTGGCCCCTTCACGGGATGATCTCTGATGCACTGGCCCCTTCACGGGATGATCTCTGATGCACTGGCCCCTTCATGGGATGATCTCTGATGCCCTTTTCCCTTCATGGGATCGCTGAGGCCCTGGTCCCTTCATGGGATGGTCTTGCATACCTCTAATCTCAGTGCTGTGATGCACTGGTCCCTTCACGGGATGATGTTTGAACTGGTCCCTTCACGGGATGATGTTTGATGCACCGGTCACTTCACGGGATGATCTTTGCACTGGTTCCTTCACGGGATGAACTTGCATACCTTTTATCTTAGTGCTGTGATGCACTGGTCCCGTCATGGGATGATCTTTGACGCACTTGTCCCGTCATGGGATGATCTTTGACGCACTGGTCCCTTCATGGGATGATCTTTGACGCACTGGTCCCTTCATGGGATGATCTTGATGCACTGGTCCTTTATGGGATGATCTTGGATGCACTGTTCCCTTCATGGGATGATCTCTGATGCACTGTTCCCTTCATTGGATGATCTTTGATGCACTAATGGTCCCTTCATGGGTTGATATTTGATGCACTGGTCCCTTCATGGGATGGTCTTTGATGCACTGGTCCCTTCATGGGATGATCTTTGATGCACTGGTCCCTTCATGGGATGATCTTTAATGCCCTGGTCCCTTCATGGGATGACCTTGCATACCTCTAATCTGAGTGCTGTGATGCACTGGTCCCTTCATGGGATGATCTGATGCACTGGTCCCTTCATGGGATGATCTGATGCACTGGTCCCTTCATGGGATGATCTCTGATGCACTGGTCACTTCATGGGATGATCTCTGATGCACTGGTCACTTCATGGGATGATCTCTGATGCACTGGTCACTTCGTAGGATGATCTCTGATGCACTGGTCCCTTCATGGGATGATCTTTGATGCACTGGTCCCTTCATGGGATGATCTTTGATGCACTGGTCCCTTCATGGGATGATCTTGCATACCTCTAATCTGAGTGCTGTGATGCACTGGTCCCTTCATGGGATGATCTATGAGGCACTGGTCCCTTCATGGGATGATCTGATGCACTGGTCCCTTCATGGGATGATCTTTAATGCCCTGGTCGCTTCATGGGATGATCTTTGATCCACTGGTCCCTTCTTGGGATGATCTTTGATGCACTGGTCCCTTCTTGGGATGATCTTTGATGCACTGGTCCCTTCATGGGATCATCTTTGCACTGGTCCCTTCATGGGATCATCTTTGCACTGGTCCTTCATGGGATGATCTCTGATGCACTGGTCCTTCATGGGATGATCTCTGATGCACTGGCCCCTTCATGGGATGATCTCTGATGCACTGGTCCCTTCATGGGATGATCTCTGATGCACTGGCCCCTTCACGGCATGATCTTTGATGCACTGGTCCCTTCACGGCATGATCTTTGATGCACTGGTCCCTTCATGGAATGATCTTTGATGCACTAATGGTCCCTTCATGGAATGATCTCTGATGCACTGGTCCCTTCATGGGATGATCTTTAATGCACTAATGGTCCCTTCATGGGTTGATCTTTGATGCACTGGTGCCTTCATGGGATTATCTTGCATACCTCTAATCTGAGTGCTGTGATGCACTGGTCCCTTCATGGGATGATCTCTGCACTCGTCCCTTCATGGGATGATCTGATGCACTGGTCCCTTCATGGGATGATCTGATGCACTGGTCCCTTCATGGGATGATCTGATGCACTGGTCCCTTCATGGGATGAACTCTGATGCACTGGTCCCTTCATGGGATGAACTCTGATGCACTGGTCCCTTCACGGGATGATCTCTGATGCACTGGTCCCTTCACGGGATGATCTCTGATGCACTGGTCCCTTCACGGGATGATCTCTGATGCACTGGTCCCTTCATGGGATGAACTCTGATGCACTGGTCCCTTCACGGGATGATCTCTGATGCACGGGTCCCTTCACGGGATGATCTCTGATGCACGGGTCCCTTCACGGGATGATCTCTGATGCACGGGTCCCTTCACGGGATGATCTCTGATGCACGGGTCCCTTCACGGGATGATCTCTGATGCACGGGTCCCTTCACGGGATGATCTCTGATGCACGGGTCCCTTCACGGGATGATCTCTGATGCACTGGTCCCTTCACGGGATGATCTCTGATGCACGGGTCCCTTCACGGGATGATCTCTGATGCACGGGTCCCTTCACGGGATGATCTCTGATGCACGGGTCCCTTCACGGGATGATGTTTAATGCACGGGTCCCTTCACGGGATGATCTTGCATTCCTCTAATCTGAGTGCTGTGATGCACTGGTCCCTTCATGGGATGATCTCTGATGCACTGGTCCCTTCATGGGATGATCTCTGATGCACTGGTCCTTTCATGGGATGATCTTTGATGCACTGGTCCCTTCATGGGATGATCTTTGATGCACTAATGGTCCCTTCATGGGATGATCTTTGATGCACTGGTCCCTTCACGGGATGATCTTTGATGCACTGGTCCCTTCACGGGATGATCTTTGATGCACTGGTCCCTTCACGGGATGATCTTTGATGCACTGGTCCCTTCACGGGATGATCTTTGATGCACTGGTCCCTTCACGGGATGATCTTTGATGCACTGGTCCCTTCACGGGATGATCTTTGATGCACTGGTCCCTTCACAAGATGATCTTTGATGCACTGGTCCCTTCACGGGATGATCTCTGATGCACTGGCCCCTTCATGGGATGATCTCTGATGCCCTTTTCCCTTCATGGGATCGCTGAGGCCCTGGTCCCTTCATGGGATGGTCTTGCATACCTCTAATCTCAGTGCTGTGATGCACTGGTCCCTTCACGGGATGATGTTTGAACTGGTTCCTTCACGGGATGATGTTTGATGCACCGGTCACTTCACGGGATGATCTTTGCACTGGTTCCTTCACGGGATGATCTTTGATGCACTGGTCCCTTCATGGGATGATCTTTGATGCACTGGTCCCTTCATGGGATGATCTTGCATACCTCTAATCTGAGTGCTGTGATGCACTGGTCCCTTCATGGGATGATCTATGAGGCACTGGTCCCTTCATGGGATGATCTATGAGGCACTGGTCCCTTCATGGGATGATCTGATGCACTGGTCCCTTCATGGGATGATCTTTAATGCCCTGGTCGCTTCATGGGATCTTTGATCCACTGGTCCCTTCTTGGGATGATCTTTGATGCACTGGTCCCTTCATGGGATCATCTTTGCACTGGTCCCTTCATGGGATCATCTTTGCACTGGTCCTTCATGGGATGATCTCTGATGCACTGGTCCTTCATGGGATGATCTCTGATGCACTGGCCCCTTCATGGGATGATCTCTGATGCACTGGCCCCTTCATGGGATGATCTCTGATGCACTGGCCCCTTCATGGGATGATCTCTGATGCACTGGCCCCTTCATGGGATGATCTCTGATGCACTGGCCCCTTCATGGGATGATCTCTGATGCACTGGCCCCTTCATGGGATGATCTCTGATGCACTGGCCCCTTCATGGGATGATCTCTGATGCACTGGCCCCTTCATGGGATGATCTCTGATGCACTGGCCCCTTCATGGGATGATCTCTGATGCACTGGCCCCTTCACGGGATGATCTCTGATGCACTGGCCCCTTCACGGGATGATCTCTGATGCACTGGCCCCTTCACGGTATTATCTTTGATGCACTGGTCCCTTCACGGAATGATCTTTGATGCACTAATGGTCCCTTCATGGAATGATCTCTGATGCACTGGTCCCTTCATGGGATGATCTTTAATGCACTAATGGTCCCTTCATGGGTTGATCTTTGATGCACTGGTGCCTTCATGGGATTATCTTGCATACCTCTAATCTGAGTGCTGTGATGCACTGGTCCCTTCATGGGATGATCTCTGCACTCGTCCCTTCATGGGATGATCTGATGCACTGGTCCCTTCATGGGATGATCTCTGATGCACTGGTCCCTTCATGGGATGAACTCTGATGCACTGGTCCCTTCATGGGATGAACTCTGATGCACTGGTCCCTTCATGGGATGAACTCTGATGCACTGGTCCCTTCATGGGATGAACTCTGATGCACTGGTCCCTTCATGGGATGAACTCTGATGCACTGGTCCCTTCATGGGATGAACTCTGATGCACTGGTCCCTTCATGGGATGAACTCTGATGCACTGGTCCCTTCATGGGATGAACTCTGATGCACTGGTCCCTTCATGGGATGAACTCTGATGCACTGGTCCCTTCATGGGATGAACTCTGATGCACTCGTCCCTTCATGGGATGAACTCTGATGCACTGGTCCCTTCACGGGATGATATGATGCCCTGGTCCCTTCATGGGATGATCTCTGATGCCCTGGTCCCTTCATGGGATGATCTCTGATGCCCTTTTCCCTTCATGGGATCGCTGAGGCCCTGGTCCCTTCATGGGATGGTCTTGCATACCTCTAATCTCAGTGCTGTGATGCACTGGTCCCTTCACGGGATGATGTTTGAACTGGTCCCTTCACGGGATGATGTTTGATGCACCGGTCACTTCACGGGATGATCTTTGCACTGGTTCCTTCACGGGATGAACTTGCATACCTTTTATCTTAGTGCTGTGATGCACTGGTCCCGTCATGGGATGATCTTTGACGCACTTGTCCCGTCATGGGATGATCTTTGACGCACTGGTCCCTTCATGGGATGATCTTTGACGCACTGGTCCCTTCATGGGATGATCTTGATGCACTGGTCCTTTATGGGATGATCTTGGATGCACTGTTCCCTTCATGGGATGATCTCTGATGCACTGTTCCCTTCATTGGATGATCTTTGATGCACTAATGGTCCCTTCATGGGTTGATATTTGATGCACTGGTCCCTTCATGGGATGGTCTTTGATGCACTGGTCCCTTCATGGGATGATCTTTGATGCACTGGTCCCTTCATGGGATGATCTTTAATGCCCTGGTCCCTTCATGGGATGACCTTGCATACCTCTAATCTGAGTGCTGTGATGCACTGGTCCCTTCATGGGATGATCTGATGCACTGGTCCCTTCATGGGATGATCTGATGCACTGGTCCCTTCATGGGATGATCTCTGATGCACTGGTCACTTCATGGGATGATCTCTGATGCACTGGTCACTTCATGGGATGATCTCTGATGCACTGGTCACTTCGTAGGATGATCTCTGATGCACTGGTCCCTTCATGGGATGATCTTTGATGCACTGGTCCCTTCATGGGATGATCTTTGATGCACTGGTCCCTTCATGGGATGATCTTGCATACCTCTAATCTGAGTGCTGTGATGCACTGGTCCCTTCATGGGATGATCTATGAGGCACTGGTCCCTTCATGGGATGATCTGATGCACTGGTCCCTTCATGGGATGATCTTTAATGCCCTGGTCGCTTCATGGGATGATCTTTGATCCACTGGTCCCTTCTTGGGATGATCTTTGATGCACTGGTCCCTTCTTGGGATGATCTTTGATGCACTGGTCCCTTCATGGGATCATCTTTGCACTGGTCCCTTCATGGGATCATCTTTGCACTGGTCCTTCATGGGATGATCTCTGATGCACTGGTCCTTCATGGGATGATCTCTGATGCACTGGCCCCTTCATGGGATGTTCTCTGATGCACTGGTCCCTTCATGGGATGATCTCTGATGCACTGGCCCCTTCACGGCATGATCTTTGATGCACTGGTCCCTTCACGGCATGATCTTTGATGCACTGGTCCCTTCATGGAATGATCTTTGATGCACTAATGGTCCCTTCATGGAATGATCTCTGATGCACTGGTCCCTTCATGGGATGATCTTTAATGCACTAATGGTCCCTTCATGGGTTGATCTTTGATGCACTGGTGCCTTCATGGGATTATCTTGCATACCTCTAATCTGAGTGCTGTGATGCACTGGTCCCTTCATGGGATGATCTCTGCACTCGTCCCTTCATGGGATGATCTGATGCACTGGTCCCTTCATGGGATGATCTGATGCACTGGTCCCTTCATGGGATGATCTGATGCACTGGTCCCTTCATGGGATGAACTCTGATGCACTGGTCCCTTCATGGGATGAACTCTGATGCACTGGTCCCTTCACGGGATGATCTCTGATGCACTGGTCCCTTCACGGGATGATCTCTGATGCACTGGTCCCTTCACGGGATGATCTCTGATGCACTGGTCCCTTCACGGGATGATCTCTGATGCACTGGTCCCTTCATGGGATGAACTCTGATGCACTGGTCCCTTCACGGGATGAACTCTGATGCACGGGTCCCTTCACGGGATGATCTCTGATGCACGGGTCCCTTCACGGGATGATCTCTGATGCACGGGTCCCTTCACGGGATGATCTCTGATGCACGGGTCCCTTCACGGGATGATCTCTGATGCACGGGTCCCTTCACGGGATGATCTCTGATGCACGGGTCCCTTCACGGGATGATCTCTGATGCACTGGTCCCTTCACGGGATGATCTCTGATGCACGGGTCCCTTCACGGGATGATCTCTGATGCACGGGTCCCTTCACGGGATGATCTCTGATGCACGGGTCCCTTCACGGGATGATGTTTAATGCACGGGTCCCTTCACGGGATGATCTTGCATACCTCTAATCTGAGTGCTGTGATGCACTGGTCCCTTCATGGGATGATCTCTGATGCACTGGTCCCTTCATGGGATGATCTCTGATGCACTGGTCCTTTCATGGGATGATCTTTGATGCACTGGTCCCTTCATGGGATGATCTTTGACGCACTGGTCCCTTCATGGGATGATCTTTGATGCACTAATGGTCCCTTCATGGGATGATCTTTGATGCACTGGTCCCTTCACGGGATGATCTTTGATGCACTGGTCCCTTCACGGGATGATCTTTGATGCACTGGTCCCTTCACGGGATGATCTTTGATGCACTGGTCCCTTCACGGGATGATCTTTGATGCACTGGTCCCTTCACGGGATGATCTTTGATGCACTGGTCCCTTCACGGGATGATCTTTGATGCACTGGTCCCTTCACGGGATGATCTTTGATGCACTGGTCCCTTCACGGGATGATCTCTGATGCACTGGCCCCTTCATGGGATGATCTCTGATGCCCTTTTCCCTTCATGGGATCGCTGAGGCCCTGGTCCCTTCATGGGATGGTCTTGCATACCTCTAATCTCAGTGCTGTGATGCACTGGTCCCTTCACGGGATGATGTTTGAACTGGTTCCTTCACGGGATGATGTTTGATGCACCGGTCACTTCACGGGATGATCTTTGCACTGGTTCCTTCACGGGATGATCTTTGATGCACTGGTCCCTTCATGGGATGATCTTTGATGCACTGGTCCCTTCATGGGATGATCTTGCATACCTCTAATCTGAGTGCTGTGATGCACTGGTCCCTTCATGGGATGATCTATGAGGCACTGGTCCCTTCATGGGATGATCTATGAGGCACTGGTCCCTTCATGGGATGATCTGATGCACTGGTCCCTTCATGGGATGATCTTTAATGCCCTGGTCGCTTCATGGGATCTTTGATCCACTGGTCCCTTCTTGGGATGATCTTTGATGCACTGGTCCCTTCATGGGATCATCTTTGCACTGGTCCCTTCATGGGATCATCTTTGCACTGGTCCTTCATGGGATGATCTCTGATGCACTGGTCCTTCATGGGATGATCTCTGATGCACTGGCCCCTTCATGGGATGATCTCTGATGCACTGGCCCCTTCATGGGATGATCTCTGATGCACTGGCCCCTTCATGGGATGATCTCTGATGCACTGGCCCCTTCATGGGATGATCTCTGATGCACTGGCCCCTTCATGGGATGATCTCTGATGCACTGGCCCCTTCATGGGATGATCTCTGATGCACTGGCCCCTTCATGGGATGATCTCTGATGCACTGGCCCCTTCACGGCATGATCTCTGATGCACTGGCCCCTTCACGGCATGATCTCTGATGCACTGGTCCCTTCACGGAATGATCTTTGATGCACTAATGGTCCCTTCATGGAATGATCTCTGATGCACTGGTCCCTTCATGGGATGATCTTTAATGCACTAATGGTCCCTTCATGGGTTGATCTTTGATGCACTGGTGCCTTCATGGGATTATCTTGCATACCTCTAATCTGAGTGCTGTGATGCACTGGTCCCTTCATGGGATGATCTCTGCACTCGTCCCTTCATGGGATGATCTGATGCACTGGTCCCTTCATGGGATGATCTCTGATGCACTGGTCCCTTCATGGGATGAACTCTGATGCACTGGTCCCTTCATGGGATGAACTCTGATGCACTGGTCCCTTCATGGGATGAACTCTGATGCACTGGTCCCTTCATGGGATGAACTCTGATGCACTGGTCCCTTCATGGGATGAACTCTGATGCACTGGTCCCTTCATGGGATGAACTCTGATGCACTGGTCCCTTCATGGGATGAACTCTGATGCACTGGTCCCTTCATGGGATGAACTCTGATGCACTGGTCCCTTCATGGGATGAACTCTGATGCACTGGTCCCTTCATGGGATGAACTCTGATGCACTCGTCCCTTCATGGGATGAACTCTGATGCACTCGTCCCTTCATGGGATGAACTCTGATGCACTCGTCCCTTCATGGGATGAACTCTGATGCACTCGTCCCTTCATGGGATGAACTGATGCCCTGGTCCCTTCATGGGATGATCTCTGATGCCCTGGTCCCTTCATGGGATGATCTCTGATGCCCTGGTCCCTTCATGGGATGATCTCTGATGCCCTGGTCCCTTCATGGGATGATCTTTGCACTGGTCCCTTCATGGGATGATCTTTGATGCACTGGTCCCTTCATGGGATGATCTTGCATACCTCTAATCTGAGTGCTGTGATGCACTGTTCCCTTCATGGGATGATCTTGCATACCTCTAATCTGAGTGCTGTGATGCACTGTTCCCTTCACGGGATGATCTCTGATGCACTGGTCCCTTCACGGGATGATCTCTGATGCACTGGTCCCTTCACGGGATGATCTCTGATGCACTGGTCCCTTCACGGGATGATCTCTGATGCACTGGCCCCTTCATGGGATGATCTCTGATGCACTGGTCCCTTCATGGGATGATCTCTGATGCACTGGCCCCTTCATGGGATGATCTCTGATGCACTGGCCCCTTCATGGGATGATCTCTGATGCACTGGCCCCTTCATGGGATGATCTCTGATGCACTGGCCCCTTCATGGGATGATCTCTGATGCACTGGCCCCTTCATGGGATGATCTCTGATGCACTGGCCCCTTCATGGGATGATCTCTGATGCACTGGCCCCTTCATGGGATGATCTCTGATGCACTGGCCCCTTCATGGGATGATCTCTGATGCACTGGCCCCTTCATGGGATGATCTCTGATGCACTGGCCCCTTCATGGGATGATCTCTGATGCACTGGCCCCTTCATGGGATGATCTTTAATGCCCTGGTCCCTTCATGGGATGATCTTGCATACCTCTAATCTGAGTGCTGTGATGCACTGTTTCCTTCAAGGGATGATCTTGATGCACTGGTCCCTTCATGGGATTGCTGAGGCCCTGGTCCCTTCATGGGATGGTCTTGCATACCTCTAATCTCAGTGCTGTGATGCACTGGTCCCTTCACGTAATAATCTTTCATGAACTGGTCCCTTCACGGGATGATCTTTCATGAACTGGTCCCTTCACGGGATGATCTTTCATGAACTGGTCCCTTCACGGGATGATCTTTCATGAACTGGTCCCTTCACGGGATGATCTTTCATGAACTGGTCCCTTCACGGGATGATCTTTCATGAACTGGTCCCTTCACGGGATGATCTTTCATGAACTGGTCCCTTCACGGGATGATCTTTCATGAACTGGTCCCTTCACGGGATGATCTTTCATGAACTGGTCCCTTCACGGGATGATCTTTCATGAACTGGTCCCTTCACGGGATGATCTTTCATGAACTGGTCCCTTCACGGGATGATCTTTGATGAACTGGTCCCTTCACGGGATGATCTTTGATGCACTGGTCCCTTCACGGGATGATCTTTGATGCACTGGTCCCTTCACGGGATGATCTTTGATGCACTGGTCCCTTCACGGGATGATCTTTGATGCACTGGTCCCTTCACGGGATGATCTTTGATGCACCGGTCCCTTCACGGGATGATCTTTGCACTGGTTCCTTCACAGGATGAACTTGCATACCTTCTATCTTAGTGCTGTGATGCACTGGTCCCTTCATGGGATGATCTTTGACGCACTGGTCCCTTCATGGGATGATCGCTGATGCACTGGCCCCTTCATGGGATGATCGCTGATGCACTGGCCCCTTCATGGGATGATCTCTGATGCACTGGCCCCTTCATGGGATGATCTCTGATGCACTGGCCCCTTCATGGGATGATCTCTGATGCACTGGCCCCTTCATGGGATGATCTCTGATGCACTGGCCCCTTCATGGGATGATCTCTGATGCACTGGCCCCTTCATGGGATGATCTCTGATGCACTGGCCCCTTCACGGGATGATCTCTGATGCACTGGCCCCTTCACGGGATGATCTCTGATGCACTGGCCCCTTCACGGTATTATCTTTGATGCACTGGTCCCTTCACGGAATGATCTTTGATGCACTAATGGTCCCTTCATGGAATGATCTCTGATGCACTGGTCCCTTCATGGGATGATCTTTAATGCACTAATGGTCCCTTCATGGGTTGATCTTTGATGCACTGGTGCCTTCATGGGATTATCTTGCATACCTCTAATCTGAGTGCTGTGATGCACTGGTCCCTTCATGGGATGATCTCTGCACTCGTCCCTTCATGGGATGATCTGATGCACTGGTCCCTTCATGGGATGATCTCTGATGCACTGGTCCCTTCATGGGATGAACTCTGATGCACTGGTCCCTTCATGGGATGAACTCTGATGCACTGGTCCCTTCATGGGATGAACTCTGATGCACTGGTCCCTTCATGGGATGAACTCTGATGCACTGGTCCCTTCATGGGATGAACTCTGATGCACTGGTCCCTTCATGGGATGAACTCTGATGCACTGGTCCCTTCATGGGATGAACTCTGATGCACTGGTCCCTTCACGGGATGATCTGATGCCCTGGTCCCTTCACGGGATGATCTGATGCCCTGGTCCCTTCACGGGATGATCTCTGATGCCCTGGTCCCTTCACGGGATGATCTCTGATGCCCTGGTCCCTTCACGGGATGATCTCTGATGCCCTGGTCCCTTCACGGGATGATCTCTGATGCCCTGGTCCCTTCACGGGGTGATCTCTGATGCCCTGGTCCCTTCACGGGATGATCTCTGATGCCCTGGTCCCTTCACGGGATGATCTCTGATGCCCTGGTCCCTTCACGGGATGATCTCTGATGCCCTGGTCCCTTCATGGGATGATCTCTGATGCCCTGGTCCCTTCATGGGATGATCTCTGATGCACTGGTCCCTTCATGGGATGATCTTTGATGCACTGGTCCCTTCACGGGATGATCTTTGATGCACCGGTCCCTTCACGGGATGATCTTTGCACTGGTTCCTTCACAGGATGAACTTGCATACCTTCTATCTTAGTGCTGTGATGCACTGGTCCCTTCATGGGATGATCTTTGACGCACTGGTCCCTTCATGGGATGATCTCTGATGCACTGGTCCCTTCATGGGATGATCTTTGATGCACTAATGGTCCCTTCATGGGTTGATCTTTGATGCACTGGCCCCTTCATGGGATGATCGCTGATGCACTGGCCCCTTCATGGGATGATCGCTGATGCACTGGCCCCTTCATGGGATGATCGCTGATGCACTGGCCCCTTCATGGGATGATCTCTGATGCACTGGTCCCTTCATGGGATGATCTTTGACGCACTGGTCCCTTCATGGGATCGCTGAGGCCCTGGTCCCTTCATGGGATGGTCTTTGATGCACTGGTCCCTTTACGGGATGATCTTTGATGCACTGGTCCCTTTACGGGATGATCTTTGATGAACTGGTCCCTTTACGGGATGATCTTTGATGCACTGGTCCCTTCACGGGATGATCTTTGATGCACTGGTCCCTTCACGGGATGATCTTTGATGCACTGGCCCCTTCACGGGATGATCTTTGATGCAATGGCCCCTTCATGGGATGATCGCTGATGCACTGGCCCCTTCATGGGATGATCGCTGATGCACTGGCCCCTTCATGGGATGATCGCTGATGCACTGGCCCCTTCATGGGATGATCGCTGATGCACTGGCCCCTTCATGGGATGATCGCTGATGCACTGGCCCCTTCATGGGATGATCGCTGATGCACTGGCCCCTTCATGGGATGATCGCTGATGCACTGGCCCCTTCATGGGATGATCGCTGATGCACTGGCCCCTTCATGGGATGATCGCTGATGCACTGGCCCCTTCATGGGATGATCGCTGATGCACTGGCCCCTTCATGGGATGATCGCTGATGCACTGGCCCCTTCATGGGATGATCGCTGATGCACTGGCCCCTTCATGGGATGATCGCTGATGCACTGTTCCCTTCATGGGATGATCTCTGATGCACTGGTCCCTTCATGGGATGATCTCTGATGCACTGGTCCCTTCATGGGATGATCTCTGATGCACTGGTCCCTTCATGGGATGATCTCTGATGCACTAATGGTCCCTTCATGGGTTGATCTTTGATGCACTGGTCCCTTCATGGGCTGATCTCTGATGCACTGGTCCCTTCATGGGATGATCTTGCATACATCTAATCTGAGAGCTGTGATGAACTGGTCCCTCCATGGGATGATCTTGCATACATCTAATCTGAGTGCTGTGATGCACTCGTCCCTTCCCAGGATGATCTTGCACAGCTCTCTAATCTGAGAGCTGTGATGCACTGGTCCCTCCATGGGATGATCTTTGATGCACTGGTCCCTTCATGGGATGATCTTTGATGCCCTGGTCCCTTCATGGGATGATCTTTAATGCCCTGGTCCCTTCATGGGATGATCTTGCATACCTCTAATCTGAGTGCTGTGATGCACTGGTCTCTTCATGGGATGATCTCTGATGCACTGGTCTCTTCATGGGATGATCTCTGATGCACTGGTCTCTTCATGGGATGATCTCTGATGCACTGGTCTCTTCATGGGATGATCTCTGATGCACTTGTCCCTTCATGGGATGATCTCTGATGCACTGGTCCCTTCATGGGATGATCTTGCGTACCTCTAATCTGAGTGCTGTGATGCACTGGCCCCTTCATGGGATGATCTCTGATGCACTGGCCCCTTCATGGGATGATCTCTGATGCACTGGCCCCTTCATGGGATGATCTCTGATGCACTGGCCCCTTCATGGGATGATCTCTGATGCACTGGCCCCTTCATGGGATGATCTCTGATGCACTGGCCCCTTCATGGGATGATCTCTGATGCACTGGCCCCTTCATGGGATGATCTCTGATGCACTGGCCCCTTCATGGGATGATCTCTGATGCACTGGCCCCTTCATGGGATGATCTCTGATGCACTGGCCCCTTCATGGGATGATCTCTGATGCACTGGTCCCTTCACGGCATGATCTTTGATGCACTGGTCCCTTCACGGCATGATCTTTGATGCACTGGTCCCTTCACGGGATGATGTTTGATGCACTGGTCCCTTCATTGGATGATGTTTGATGCACTGGTCCCTTCATTGGATGATGTTTGATGCACTGGTCCCTTCATGGGATGATCTTTAACCAAAGAAGTGCCACGGGCCGATCTAATCGGCCCTGTGTTAAAAGTGAAACTGTTCAGGCCGATCTGATCGGTTCATCAGCTGACACTCATTTGGGGGGGTTTTATTTCCTAAAAATGCCCCTTGAAAATCGAAAATACCTCTAATTCCACTCAGGAACATATCCATCTTACTTCACAGATGTGTATTCCTCCATATTTTGTCCGACATGCAGATATTTCGTCTTTTAAAAGTTGCGGCGAAATCATGTTTACAGAACAGAAACCAGTCTGCTCAAATCCTCACAGGTCCTTCTCCACCCGTAGAGGGCGCAGAGCTCTATTCTGCCGTCAGCCCCAGAGACAGTGCAGCCAGTGTGCACACGTGACTTGACTGAATCGTGACTACAGTTTGGGTTTGAAGTGCAGACATACAGAAACCAGCGCAGGTAGGGTCGTTTATTTTCCAAACAATACATTCATTTTACTTTTGAAGACCCCTGGGCGTCCGGGTCAGTATTTAGCAATGAAAGGTGTGTTTGCGTAATGGGGGAATCATTGTACATCACCGTTTGACAAAAGGACATTGAGGTACTGAGTTCTGTCCGTGATGTCAGTCATTACACGATCTTTGGTGTCTGCATACTAACGGTGACGCTGAATATTTGCTTGGAACAATACTGAGGCATTCTGGGAATAGAAGTCCCGACGGTTGGGTTTGGACACTGTTTCTTGTAACTGATAATGAGGCTTGTGGTATTATTAATGAGGCGAGTTCAACCCCGACAGTATGTACCATCGTATCACACTTTCATTTTGTGAACTACAGCCAAGTGTGACTTTACCAGTATATTACCATGGGGCTTGCCTACGCAATGAATCTGTGATATTTTGTTACAATCAGTTTTGCTAAGTTTTTCCAACTGACCTGCTGCCTTCATATGCCAGTAGCACTGCGCCACGGTTCTTTCAAAAGGCACAGGCCGGCTGACGAGGCTTGCAGTCTCAGCATGACTGCCTGCGTCACCCCCGCTGAATTGAGTCTAACCTCCCATACATAGAAAAAGGCACTATGGTTTCCATTGAAGTTATGAGTGTTATTTTGTTAGAACACTCAGCACTGAAAGCTGCTGCTCGATGGTTGAAACTATTGGGAAACAGGCAGCTGCACACATGGAGCAGCCGACTGAACCCATTTTAGTGACTCTGTGCCTGCCACCATTACAAGAGACGCCTGCACAGTGAGTCCGACTCCCGCACCACATGCAGCACTACATGCAGCAAGATTCGAGCACACGTGACAGCTGAGGTCCGTGTTTTTCATTTTGGGGCCTCAGTCTTTGACTCTACTGAATGCTGGGGCAGTGTGGGTGAAGACTTGCTACGTCTGCTCTAAATAATTTACATTAATGCTTCAATTATTCTGAGCTGCCTATAGCTCTAAGAACTGTGGAGTCAAGCATTTAAATATGTAAAACGTGTGTGAGTACTTATGTAAACCATGAATTAATATCTATCTACCTCCTTGTTGGACGCTGCCAAGAGCATCTATTTTCAGATGTGACTTCTCCCTCATTGAAAAGTTGGCGCGCACATTTATAAATGTTTGTTTGCAAAAAAATATAAACTTTGGAATGTGACTTTGAAGACATGCAGTATGACTCTGCTCAGCTCAGTTTTTAGGTGCCTGCTATTGGCCCACTTTAGTTCTGTGACTTTTTAGTGTCTCAATGCTCAAATGGATGTAATTTTTGATATTTTATAGGTTTACCTCGTCTAAATTGCTTCATGTTCTGGTGTGAAAGAGTCACTCATAGCATTCCATTCTTTCGTCTCCCAGCAGTGGCAGCAGGCCTTGTAAGGACGGCCCCAATGAAAATAGCATGAGCAGGTAATTCCCAAAGTTGTATTGAAGTGTAATACATTTTCAGCAGGGGTGGAGGTAGCAATGTGCTCATGGGGCATCACAAAATAGAGTTCTAAGGTGTTGCAACATGAATGGAGCAGGGCACATCATACTTTCCTTACTTTGAATCATCAGGCTGATATTTTAAAAATATTTGTGATAAAATTCGAGCATCAAAGTGTGCAGTGAATTTATTATAAAATATGAAGGGATGAAGATGACGTGACGAATGCATGTGACACAAGTAATTTTTCATGCACTGATGGGTACATTTCAGTAGAACGTGCTTTTGCAATCTGACCTCTTCAAACTGAAGACATACTTGGCTATGATTTAATTTTAGTGGTTGTGCAATTATCTCGGCCTGTCTTACCTGACAAGCTTATCTGTAAGAACGATTTATGTGAGTAAAGATCTCTCTCATGAAATGAAAATACAATTTGCTGCTTTCTAACTGGTATTTCCTATCAAGCAGCTTTACAAACTAAAGGCTCTGGGTTGAATGCTGTGGTTTCACACTTTTCCTAGTTGTGCCATGTATGTTTTTACAACCTTCAACTATATGCAACTTGAACACATGCGGAGGCAACTAGTTTAATTATTTTATGTCGGATGATGGAAGGATGAATGCATGTGTTTTCAATACTATGGCCATGTTTGTTGATAGGATTCAGACTACTTTTGTAAAAAAAGACCTGCACTTTTTTTGTAAATTCAGGTGGTATGTAAGGAGCAGGCCCAGTGACAAGATGGACAAGGTTTTGGTGAGGGAGGTGGGCTGAGTAGTTACCAGGAGCAATGAACTATGCTCCAGACTGTCAGTCTTGTTCCCAGTCATACCAGTTGAGGGATGATAAAGGCACACAATGCTCAGTCAGTTTTTGATAGAGCACTTCATGTGTCTATCTCCCTGATGTCACCAGCTGTTATCATTTAGCAGCTCCAAGGAATCTGCTTGTACAAAACATAACCAGAGACCAGTGTGGCTACAGACACCTGGCTCCTATTACCTACTACCTATCATATGGCTATGGTCATAGGTGTGTTTTTTTTTTTAATGTGTTAGATGTTATAGTTTGATATAGACACCGAATGCATTCAAAGACACACTAGTATTTACAAACCAAGGCCCAACTGCAGACAACGAAAGCAACCCACCTCTGTTTACTCTTGAGAAGCTTGGTTTCCTACACATCTGCAAAAATAGATGCATGCAATATTTTAATAAACTTTGCCTAATCAATATTACTGCTTTTCTGTTTTCTGCACTCTCCTGTGCTCTTCTTGTCTTCTCTTTTTCACCTTTCTCCCACTCTCCTCCTTTCTCGCCGGTTTTCCCAGCTGCTGCTGCCCCCGCGGCCCTTCCCCCAGCACAACCAGCGCGACCAATCCCCCTCCCCACCTCCCAGCTGTCCATCCCTTCCCGACCCCTACTTAATGGCGGCCGCTGCGGGGCCAGGCGAGCAAGACCACTGACTCTTGTCAGTGAAATTGCTCTCCCACCCTTGCAGCTCCACCATTGAGTGAGGCCTCCCCCAGCCTCTCCAGTGTGAGGGTTCAAGGCCCTCCTCACCCACAGGTTCACCTGCGCCTCATCCCTGGTGGTCCAGTGGACCCCTGTCTCCCACTTTCCGCTACGTTTTCCACTCGTTATACTAGTTGGTGACTCGTTTTTCACCATCTTTGCCAAATCTATATTCCTGCTTCTTTTCTGTTGTCTGCACTTTCCTGTGCTCTGCCTGTCTTTTCTTTTTCACCTTTCTCCCACTCTCCTCCTTTCCCACCTGTTTTCCCCTGCTGCTGCTGCCCCTGCGGCCCCTTCCCCCCCCAGCACAATCAGCGCAACCAGTCCGCTTCCCCATTCCCACCTCCCAGCTGTCCAGCCCTCCCAGACACCTACTTAATCGCAGCCACTGCGCAGCTGTGCCAAAGGCAATCCAGTCTGCGCCCGTTTGTGACCCGACAGTGACCAGCGCCAGGAACCCTGGACCTCTGCCCCGCCAACGATACGACCCAGCAGCACTCCATAACTCAACCCAGGCCGCAACAACAACTGCAAGCTAGCTTCACCAGCCGACACCCATGGACCCTTCAGCTGTCACCTCTGCTGACAAACCTACAGCACCACCAGGAATACGAACCCAGCACAACCCGACCGTAAGAACACACCCGAACCGAAGACGATGCTATGCATCCTCCTCAACGTCCGATCCCTCCACAAACACGCCACCGAAATCTGGGACCACCTCAACAGCACCACCCCGGACTTCGCGTTCTTCAACGAAACCTGGAGCAACACCACCTCGGAACTGGATATCACAATCGCCATTTCCCAAGGATACAAGATCTCCAGAAAGGACCTCCTCACCCGCCCGGGAGGAGGAAGCGCCATCATCCACAAATCCACCCTCCGCCTGAGCACACTCCCCGATGAGCCCACAGACATGATGGAACATCTACACTTCAAGATACAACATAGTGTCATACGCAGACGACACCCAACTCATCTTCTCCCTATTCAACGAACCCAACACTGCCAGACACAACTTTCGAGAAGGCATGGAAGCCATTGCAAAATGGATGAAAAACAGCTGCCTACAACTATACACCGACAAGACAGAAGTACTCATCATGGGCCCAAACCCCAACGCCTGGAACGACACATGGTGGCCACCCGTCCTCGGAAACCCGCCCAACCCCATGGGCCACGCACGCAACCTGGGAATCATCCTGGACTCAGAGCTCAAAATGGACAGCCAGATCAACTCAGTCTCTTCCTCCTGCTTCCACACCCTCCGCCTCCTATATGACCTTCAAATGGATCCCCCTCGAACACAGAAAGACCGTCACTCACGCCCTGATCACCAGCAGACTCGACTACGGCAACGCACTCAACGCCAGAATAAACAAAAACCTCACCCGCAAGCTACAGAACATCCAGAATGCTGCCGCAAGACTGGTCCTCAACCTGCCAAGACACTGCCACATCTCCCAGCACCTGCACACACTCCACTGGCTCCCCACTGAGGCAAGAGTCACCTTCAAGATGCTCACCCACGCACACAAGGCCCTCCATGACACCAGACCAGCATACCTGAACAGTTGACTCAAATTCCACGTACCCCAAAGGACCCTACGATCAGCCCAGCTCTCCTATGCCATGGTCCCACGCACCAGAAAAACCAGATCGGAAGGCCAACCCTTCTCCTTCAACTCGACCAAAGCCTGGAACGCTCTTCCACTCCACCTCAGACAGACAACATTGTTTCCCATCTTCGTAAGAAACCTCAAACTTGGCTCATTGACAATACCCCTCCTTGATGGACTGGAACCTGCACCCCTCCACCCCCAGCACCTTGAGACCCTTGCTGGTGAGTTGTCGTGCTTAACAAAAGCTTGATTGAATTCATATTTAAAATTTGCGTGAAACAAATGGGCATCCGGATTCTCCTGCTGCATATTTTCAAGGTACACTTTGCAGTATTATGTTTTTATTTGAAGGAAAAGTGTCAGGCTGGACCTGCACTTTCCCCAGGTTTCGAAAATGTATTGTGGGAGTCGAGCATTTTTTCAAAATGAAACCTGCTCACCGACTAAAATTTGCAGACCTTGTTGGGTTGGAAGGAGCTATGTATTTACAAGGCTGTGTTGTGTAAGGAGAGTCTGGTGAAAAGGTAGGTGGTTTTATCACTCAGGTGAGTTTTTGTGATCTTGTGCCTCGCCCCATCAAGGGTGGGTGTCTCTGGGTGTATCGTAGTGTCTTCACAGCCATTGGGCTGCTATTTAGCTGTTTAGGGTGTGTGGTGTGAATGTTTTTACATGGCTGGTGGGGGTGATTGTAGGTGTTTGGGGGATTTGTAAGAGTATCTTGAATGTTGTAAGCTGGTGCAAATTGAATGTTTGGCAATGTTTTGTGGATGTTTGGTTGTGTTGGGTAAGTTGGCAGAGAGGTAAGCGCATCGACAAAGTGCAAGAAATTAAATCTACATAGTCGTTTTTTTTGGCATACCAGCCTCAGTCCTTAACAAGGCCTTGGTTTTCTTTCAACATACGGTTTTCACTTGCCCTTGCCTGACTGGATGCTAGTCAGCCCTGTTTTATGTCTGGAGGTCCTAGGTTTTCTTTGGTGAGGAACTGCAATTGTAAAAAGTTTTGTTTGAAGAGTTTGTTGGTCATGTTTTTGTCTTGGGTACAGGACACTTTTCCTTTTCTTTTAATCACATTAGTGAGGTTCCAGAAGAAATATGGAAACATATGAGGATATTTCCTGTGTTTGGGCTTTATTTTTTGAGTGATGCTTTGGAAGTAGTCTGATTTTGTGTGACTGTTCTGTTTGCAGTGTTTGGAGTCCTAAAACATTGTGCATTAGTATTCATCCCTAAAACATTTTGCATTAATATTTGTCTGCTGGTTGGTTTTAAAATGTGCCATCTTGTAACCCCTGGTTTGTTTTATACCGGTTATTATATTGCTTTCAGAAAAATGATTGGGTCAGATTTCAGCATAAATTCAATCAGATTTGGGTTCCCTTTCCCCTCTAGATTGTTATTGTCTTTGTCCCAGTGCTTTGCTTTGTCATTTGACCATTTGGCATTTGTTCATTGGGACGGTGCTGCCCCCTGGTTTGTCTGTAAGCCATTTATAAACTGCAGGTATTTACAGTATCATGGATAGGGTGCTCTGTCACAAACATGTATGTTCCTGCCCATCTCAGCCTTTTCAAACTGTTGGTAGCTTACATTCATAGGCAGCAGCACAAGCCATGTGCACCGGTTGGGGCGGGGGAAGTATAGGCTCTTTAGCTTTACACAGCTATTGGTTGCTGAAGTCCTCCTTACAATGTGGTGTAAGCCCCAGAGATAGTGCTTCACGTGACCTCTGCAAATCATGGATTTAGCTCGGGTCACACGCACACCCTGCCTCCTGTACTACAAGGCAAATATTGCACTGTTCTTCCTTGCTACTTGAGTGAAAGTGTATAGCCTTTGCATGCACCAACTAGTTACCGGTTCCATAGCATTAGACATTCAATTGAAGGCCGGTACCTCTGGCGCAGTGCCAGGCATCATCACCAAGGGATGCCCCACCCCACATATTTTGATTCCTCCACCCATTATTTTTAGAATGTGTTCCAAAGTAATGCGCCAGATGTCTTTTATTTCAGTTAGTTCTTACTCTCGTAGGTGCCTAATAGAGGTACAGCGCCACATACCTCAACAACCACAAACTCTCACACACTTCTCAGAATGTTCCACCCAGCCACACTCCTACTCGCGCACACCTGCATATACAGAAGCAGATCTGGTAGTCATGCCTTCTAACTGCCTTCTAAAGCTTGGAATGATCTGGCCCTGCACATCAGAGCCACCTCTTGAGTTCTTGAATTCCACAAGAAACTGAAGACCTGACTCTTCACCTAGCCCCTACTCTGGCCAAAATATTTCCTTCTTCAGCACAGGGATACCCTTCCAGAATAACATAACAGAACATGGATTTCTGATATCCTGCATAGGCATCTGACTTTGTGCCTCTTGCTACATGGCTTGTTTGGTGAACCTGAAGCAAGCATTGGTCTCTTGGTATCTTGCTGTCAGGGAGATTGTCAGATGGGTTGTTAGTCTGGAAGGAAGGGTCCTGTTCTGTGACTATCTTTTGGTCTCAGCTTGGATAAACAATGAGCTTAGCCTTGCATGACCTTGCGGACAGTGCAGAGTAAATAGAACTGCTCTACTCTGCATAATAAATAGCAGTCTAACTTCTCAGAAATGGATACAGAGAAGCATACTGTGACTGACAAGTGGGTGGATATAAACCAGTGGAAAGTCAGTCACGTTTGATGTGGGGGTGAGAGAGGGTGACCAATGTCTTTTTGGAAATGATTTGATTGCCCTTGGTTTAGCACTACATGGTTTAACTAATACCAACCATGTTCTGCATGAGAGTTTCTGATGGAATGCGCTGCCTCTGAAAATGCTACTTACAATCCAACTCTGCATAGTAAGAGGGCGAGTATCAAATGGATGGGTGCAATTTGGGGATGTGACTAGTAGTATTTAATCATTAAAATGTTTTTTATTCACATGGTGGAAACCGTACTCATGAGAACACTTTGATGGTGTCTTTGATGAAGGTGAAAAATATGAACAATCACGTCCGCTGGAAAGACTGTTGGATGTTGCCAAAGAAACATCATTCAGGTAAGTCGGTGATTAGAAGGTATACCAAATCTGTAGACCTCCTGGGAAGCATCTTGGTATACGCTCTAGGAATCCGGATCAAGTTTTTACTCTTTCAACAAGAGGAGCATAGGGTCAGGTTATAGACATACTCTTTTTTCCCTCCTAGGTGGACCAGGAACTTCAACAATAGTTAACTACACGTTTAGCTTAAGGACAGCTTGCAGGTTTATGGCAGCTTGCCTTGAGCTAATGCCCTCACTGAGGTGTTTTTGCTGCCAGCAGAGCCACAGCACCACTTTGTACAGTTGGTTCAAGGCAACCTGCCTCTCGTTTTGCATCTCCTTGCTCTGCCATGAATGTTTAGAACAGGGACAGGAGGTAGGCACTCTCTCTCTCTTTTTCCCCTTCTAGGTGGACCAGAACTTCGACAACTTTCAACTAGACATGTTTAGCCTAGGGACAGCTTGTAGGTACATGCTTTGCAGCTTGCCTTGAGCTAATGCCCTCACTGAGGTGCGTTTATTGCCAGCAGATCCACAGCACCACTTTGTACAGTTGGCTCAAGGCAACCTAGCTCCTGTTTTGTGTCTCCTGGCTCTGCCATGAATGTTTAGAACAGGGACAGGTTGTAGGCACACTCTCTCTCTTTTTCCCCTTCTAGGTGGACCTGAACTTCAACAACCGTCAACTAGACATGTTTAGCCTAGGGACAGCTTGAAGGTACATGCTTTGCAGCTTGCCTTGAGCTAATGCCCTCACTGAGGTGTTTTTGCTGCAAGAAGAGCCACAGCACCACTTTGTACAGTTGGTTCAAGGCAACCTGCCTCACGTTTTGCATCTCCTTGCTCTGCCATGAACGTTTAGAACAGGGACAGGAGGTAGGCACACTCTCTCTTTTTCCCCTTCTAGGTGGACCTGAACTTCAACAACCGTCAACTAGACATGTTTAGCCTAGGGACAACTTGTAGGTACATGCTTTGCAGCTTGCCTAAAGCTAATGCCCTCACTGAGGTGCGTTTGCTGCCAGCAGAGCCACAGAACTACTTTGTACAGTTGGTTCAAGGCAACCTCGCTCTTGTTGTGTGTCTCCTGTATAGTGGGCATGTTGTGCTTGTGCACATAGGTAGTATAGATGGAAATCCGGTGCCTCAAAGCCTCCTAAATGGTATGGTTGGGTCAAGACCTTCCAGCTCGTTCTGGCCCGTTTGCCTGCCCATGTCAGCCTTTGCATACTGGAACGCAGTCTCCCAAAAAAGGCTGCATTTAACCAGATTGGTACGTTCCAGAACAGATACAGAAACCGTGGTAATACAATCATTTTCTGTAAGACTATCCTGTTCGCCATTGAGTGACATTTTTCTCCATTTATCTACTTGATCTTCTAATCTCACCAGTGCTTTCCCATGATTCTCTCTAATAACCGGTTCTGGGTCCCGACGGATCCAGACCCATGAGTATTTAACTGGGTCTGTCCACCATTTTAGAGGATATTCCATTTGGGGTTTCCCTGTTTCCGCCGTTAAGGGTATCACCACTGATTTGTTCCAGTTAATGCGAAGGCCCGCATTTCTCTTGTATCTAACATATTCCCTAATGAGCAAGTTTAGGTGTCTATCTGGGTGTGTAGTGTAGAGGACCATATCGTCTGCATACAACGCAATGCCAATGGGGCGGAGACAGAACTGCAGGGCCGATTCCAAGTGTTTCTGTCTAATCTTGCATGCCAGTGGTTCTAGGATTAGTGCAAAGAGCATTGGCGATAGTGGGCAGCCTTGTCTGGTGCCGCGTTTTATCTCTATGGGGTTGGATGTGGAGCCATTTATTCTTACCCGAGCCTTGGGAACCGAGTACAATAGTGATATCCATTTTAGGAATGGTTCTGGAAATCCCATCGTGCGGAGGGTGGTGAACTTAAAATCCCATTCTATTGAGTCGAATGCTTTGGCGGCGTCTAACAGAGCTGGCGTGTTTGGGTCTAATTGATGGTATAGTGCAAAAATGGTACGAATGTTGTGGGTGGTTGACCGTGTTGGCATAAAGCCTGCCTGGTCAGGCAGCACCAGATTACAGAGGAGAGGTTGTATTCTGTTCGCTATTATTTTTGCTAATATCTTAGCGTCTATGTTTATCAGGGATAAGGGTCTATATGATTCGCACTCATTGGGGTCCTTGCCCGGCTTCGGGAGTGCTATCAGGAGCGCCTCATTTAAGGAGGACGGAAGTGTGCCCTTCTCATAAGCCTCTTCAAGCATTTCAGCAAAATGTGGAATCAGAAGGTCACAATATTCTTTATAAAAGTCACCCGGAAGACCATCCAGTCCCGGCGCTTTATTGTTGGGCAGTGAATTGATGGCATCTATTTCATCGCGGGTGATATGATGGCAAAGGTATTCTTGGTGGGCGTGTGATAGCCAAGCCAGCGCCACGTCATCGAGATAATCCCGAATTTCTGCCGTGGAAGACTTGCTCTGGGCAGTATACAGATTGGTATAAAAATTAGTGAAGCAATCTAATATGGTTGGGGTGTCGTAGACTGTTTGATGCTGTGCGTCCTGAATCTGTGTAATGTATGCAGAGGTGTGGGCGGTTCTGATTTTGAAAGGCAGCGCTCTGCCAGGTCTCCCCCCCCTTCCCCATAGTTTCTGGTGATGTACTTGCGCAAAACGTGTTTAATCTCATCCTCTGCAAGTGCATTATGTGTCGATCTGTATCGATAATCTAATATGGGCTAATAATGTATCTTTTATGTTTTCAAATTCTCGTTCCAGTCTGACAATTTCAGCTTCCATCCTATCTAATTGTCCATGTATATCCTTCAATATTCCTGCGTTTTTCCCAATGCAGTGGGCCCGTATGGTAACTTTAAATGCTTCCCACAGTGTTCTAGTGCTCTGTACTGAGCCTGCATTATTTTAAAACAAATCTATTATTGCGTGCCGTAGCTCTTCCTTGAATAACTGGTCTTGTAATGCCGTTGGCCTCAACCTCCACGTGAATTGTCTTGGAGTGTGTGTTGGGATTTGCAGTGTGAGGATGACTGGGGCATGGTCCGAAAGCGTTTTAGGTGCGTGTGTAATTGCCGTTGTCCACGTACATGCATCTCGGGATATCAGCCAATAATCAATCCTGGACCATGTGAGGTATGTGGAGGAGAAACACGTCCCTTCTTTACGGTCTGGATTTCTGACTCTCCATATATCCACCATGTCCCAATCACCTATCCCGTCTCTTAGGACTTTTGCCAATTGTTTACCATATCCATCTATCCCAGTTGACCTGTCCAGTGTGGGGTCTAGGCATGTATTAAAGTCCCCACCCAGAGAATAGCTCCGGTATGGAGGTTGTGTAATTGCATCCAGATGTGTGCGTAAAAAGCAGGGTCATCAGTATTCGGGCCATATACATTTACAATTGTTAACACTGTGCCCCCAAAGCAGCCTTGTACTATAACATATCGCCCTTGGTCGTCTTTTATAGATTTAATGAGTGTGAAGGGTGTATTACATTTGATCCATATAAGTACCACTCTCGCGTAGGAGTAGGACGACGCCAACCTATATGTAGCCCATCTGGCCCCTATTCGTGTCTCTCTTAACTCTGTCAGATGTGTCTCCTGTAAACAGGCAACATCTATTTTATGCCTGTCCAGGTATGCTAGTACCTTAAGAATTTTCCGTGGGTCATGCAGTCCTCTAACATTCCAGGTTAAGAGCGTCAGTGGTCTGTGCTGCTGCAAAGCGTCAGCCATCTGCCGGTATTCCGCCATCAGCCTGGTGCGAGTGTCTATGGTGTATGAAATTGTCCCTCACGCGTCCGTCTGTTACAGTGCCACCATCTGGATTTTTTTTTGCTTCCCCCCCCCCACCCACTCCACCTCCCTTTCCCTAGTGGAGCCATACTCAATAGTAACATTTAACATCTCCGTAGAGATAAACAAAAAAGAAAAAACAACCTAACAATTGGTGTGGTGCACACGTAGGGGTCAGAGTTGCCCACCCGTTTCTTGTGACTAGGCCACATGGGTTCCGCCCTGACACATACTATAAATTCCAACACTGTACTGTAGTTCTAAGCAGTTTTGCGAGAGAGCACCCTCCAGCGAATGTCAGTGAATTCTGCCCGACTCCGAACAGTGATAAACATGACAGCTTAAAGAGCAAAGGTATAACTGTTAACAATTAACTTATCTGATCCATCAGTCCGTGGGCCATCTATGTGTTAGCAACGTTCAGTCCTTGCCCCATGGGATGAGTCCGCCCCACATTCAGGCAATTCGCCGTTGCAGCCCACTTGTGTTCATTAGATCGTGATCACTCCACATCTGATGTAGCAGACTGGTCCCCATGGTCTCCTCTCAGTGATATTCTTCTTGGTCCCAGCTTACCCCCTCTGCTGCGCGAACTTCACCACCTCCGATGGTTCAGCAAAGATCTGAGTTTTACCATCCACTGTGAGCTTTAGTCTGGCCGGATTTAGCATGGCGTACGGAATATTCAATTCTCTAAATTTCTGTTTTGCTGTGGAGAATTGTTTTTGCGCTTCCTGTAGCGATGACGTGAAATCTGGATAGATGGAGATATCCATGCCTTCGTAAGATAACTCGCGTCTGTCTCTGTAATTTAATATCTTGACGATTTGCGTTGTTCTGGAGCCAAGAGGAGGTTTGGGTCCCAGCGATCTGTGGGCTCTCTCCACAATAAATACCTCAGAACGTCTCCCGACCCAGTAGGAATATGAGCAGCTGCTCTACATAGTGTTCCATTTGGCCTGTATTTATCGGCTCTGAAACTCCCATTAAGCGGAGGTTACTCCTTCGGGACCGGGCCTCCAAGTCTTCCGACTTTGCCGTTATGACCGCCAGTTGCTTCTCCATCTTCGACTGTTTCGCTTCCATCTGCATCTGTCAGTCTTCGGCTTCAGATATTCTCCGGTTCGCCTCGTCCAGTCTTTCCGTGTGTTTATCCATACGCTCTGACATCCTGTCTACTCTATGCGTCAAGGAGTCAATCTTCCCATCTATGTTCGACAGTGCCGTTTGAATTGTGGTGAACATGGTTTGGATGTCATCGTTCGTCACCCCGCCTGTTGATCCCATTGTTGATTGTGGCGTTGTCTGCACAGCAGCATTTTGGTCCTGATGTTTCTTCGTGTGATCAAAGGTGAATTTGGGCTGGGTGCGATCTGTTTTACCCATTTTACGATATGTGGTTAACCTTACCCACAGGGATATTGGTAGCTGCGACCCCAGGTGGGAGGCGATTTAAGTTAGGACTGTCCATCCAGTCTGTAGTGAGTAGATGAGCTCTGCGTTTTATGACGCTCAGGTCCAGTGCGTGTGTGTAGTTCTAATCACTATGCCGTGACAGCACTGCGGGTTCCGGTAGGCAGATGGAAGTGCCAATTCACATGGGGGGTTTTAAAGGGTTTCTCTGGGCCTTGCTTTACTGACCAATATCTCAAATTGTCGAGGTGTCTTGCTGGTGTAGCCTTCCGCCTCTGTCTCTTGGCCCCACACTAACGTTAGTCTCCCCCCAGTTATATTTGCACGGACTCTGCCTCTTACTTGTACCACCCTTGTGTTCTATCAGTCAGTTGACTCTTGTTGGAAAGAGAAATGCTGACACGTGGTTAGTAGCTCAGCTGAGTGGGGAGGGGACGGTCCAGGGCTCCCTCCCCCTCAGAGTCCAGCCGACCTCAGGCACTGTGTTCCTCCGTGCCTCCACCGTAGATCACGCCCAAAGGGTATTCATTCACATAATTATCTGCAGGCACATACAGGCAGTCAGTGTCCCCGTTGACCTGGCCCCGAGGCCGCCACAGCAAGTAATCCCAGCTTACAGTTGAATCAGACCTGTGCCCTTCTTTTCATTGACTCAGTGTGGCCTTCTAGCGAGGTCGCTCCTCCCTGTGTCTCTTACCTCAATTCACGCACGGGCAGCCGCTTATACACTCCCCGGTGTCCTTCAGCCGTCAGTGCTGTGCAGTGGTAGGTTAGATTGTGCCCCCGGTCTTTAACTTTAAGTCCGCTTACCGCGCCTCTAGCAGTTCTCCAGCATGCATGGGGCCCCAATAAATCTTCTGCCGCTCTCCCTGAGCACTGTGTACAGCGCCAGTCTTCAGGTGCAAATTCCACCCATGTGCCAGGCGGTCTCGGCCCCGGAATCGTGGCTTCAGCGGGGCTTACTGTCTCCCAGGGCCGCGCTGCTCGCTGTACCTCACGGCGCGTCCTTTCACCTCGTCTCACGGCTCCGCTGTCGCTTTCTATTGGAGAGGCGCAGTTATTAGGTCTTTGTTGCAGGCCACGACCACCGTTTTCGGTGACGGACGTCACTTCTCCGCTGGCTCCGTCTCCTCAGCTCTTTCACCTAGGGTGCAGTCTCATGCAGATAGCGTTGAAAGGATCGGTTTGAAGGATATTTGGGCTTGCGCGAGGAGCTCGCTTAACAGACGGCCATTGCGCTCCAAGGCTAGCTCCGCCCCCCACCTTTGCTTGATTCTTATCTGGATATGGCTGACAATGTTTTCAACTCTGCATTGAATTGACATAGGGATTGTGTTGTACAACTGCATTGCCCTACCTTCACAGAGCAAGACTTTTCCTCTCTCAGCCTCTGAAGGCTGTCTCAGGTGATGAGGCCACCTGTGAATTCTTATGTACCTGAAGCAAACTACTTTACCAATCGGTCCAGGGTGATGTTCAATTTGTCTATGGACGTTTATTGTGGGAATTGTGACATGTTACCTGGCGTGGGTGCTTTTTGACACCTGGAGGGAGTTGCATACCTGACTGCTATATTGGATGATATTAAGCAAATTAGAGTGGAGGTGAATAACCTGTCTAAAACCTGGGCATTTAACAGTATTGCAAAGAAAGGGATCTCTGTAGGGATAAATCAAGCAATTCATTTGGCAAGAATATTCAACTTGTAGGTATGTCTAAAGCAGTGGGATCTATGGGTGTCTGCGCACATTGGTGTTTGATTGTAGGCATAAGTGAATGGCCCAATGAAAAGGTGTCCTCCTCAATCATACTTTGTGTCATTTTGGAAAGTTGGGAAAGTCCTAGAAAAAATAAAGATGCCTTTAAGTTTTGTGGTTAACTTGTCACATTTGCAAGTGCTTCAAAGACAGAGGTCAAATGTCTGGCTATCTCTTCTGACAAATTGCAGCAGAATTGGTGTTTACATTTCTTTCTCTGACTGCAAAGTGAAAGGAGTTTTCAAAGTGAATTATGTGAAAAAGTGTAGGAAGCTGGCTCCGTATGTGATATTGCCACTAGGTGATAATACCATGCAGAGAGTCCAAGGGGTCTCCAAGTGTACAGGGCTCAACGTTGAACCCAAACTGCTCTATTAGTGGTAGTGTTAGCAAGCAGCATTAGGCCTAACACAGAGGACTGTAAAACATGGATTGCACAACCGTGATCAATAAAGGACATATGAGTCAAAAAGGAGATCCACAACAATTTTAGAAAATATACTTTGTTTGTATTTTATTTTAAGACTAAGATCTTCACAATAAGGTAAGTACGTTTATAAATAAAAATACTTTTCACTTGACTGAATATTTTCAGAACAGTTCAATATCCTATGGTGAAAACGATATAGCAGTAAAACAGGTAAGTACCACATTTGCAGTTTCAGTCTTCGGGACCAAAGGTCAGCTAGGGCAAAGGGTAAGGAGAGTACCAAAACTGCACCACCAGTGGCACAGGGGCAGCTGGGAAAGCAAGACACGCAAATGATGGACGGAATGCAGAACAAATCAAAACATTCACCCCCAGTCAAGAGATCTGGGTTAAATCCATCATTATTTTGTTCACCATGCCACCCCGGTTTAGACCTGGCCATATGCAAATCAGTTTTGACCCTGTGCCTCATGGGAACAGTCCAGCCCGAACTGCCGGCGGGTGCAGAGGTCAAAGTCTGAGGTTGGCCCAATGCATTCCCATGGAGACTGGGAGTGCCTAGAGCCACACTGCTTGCAGATAAGTAGATCGGTTGCAGGTGCCAAGCTTTGGGGGTTAGCTCAAGCACAGGGGGGGGCTTCAAAGCAGAACCACACATACACCGGAGAGACCAATGATTGCAAAGGCAAGTAGAGGTGTAGGGGGGGGTCATAGGGGCAGGAAGGATCCAGCCGTAATGTATTAATGACATTTAAGGACTTAGAAAATTGTAATTAGAGGTCAAAGGTCAACAGACATGATCCCCCGACACCAATTAAACCAATGAAAATGCAAGTATTTATCAAGACAATTACAATAATGCAACACTAGTAACTAATGATCCAAGGGTAGTGCAATAACGACCTTGATACACCTAAACAAGTTTAATTAGAGGTCAAAGCATAACCTCCTCCAACACAGTAACTAAGGAGGATGTAGATGCACATAATTACAATTCCAATAATGCCTCACTTGTAATAAATGATCTAACAGTAATGGATTAATGACCATGAAACACTTAGAACAGTGTAAATAGAGGTCAAAGGTCAAATTACATGACCCCCTCCCACCAATTTAATGAACAAAAATGTAAGTACTTATCATTACAACTCAACCACTGCAACACTTGTAAACAATGGTCTCACCATAATGGAACAAACACCTTAAAACACCTACAATGACGGCAAATAGAGGTCAAAGGTCAAATATTACGACCTCTACAAAAACTTGAACAAGGAAAAAAATAGTAATTTTCATGTTGAGTCCAATAATGCCACACTTCTTAAAATTGATCCAAGGGTAACGGAATAAATAGAAAAAAGGTTAAAAGAAATGTGTATTTAGGGGTCAAAGGTCATGTTTGTTCAACTCTCATAAAATTTGAATAGTTGACCTGTGAGACCAGACAATGACCTTTCCGAAGATACCTCACTTTGCAAAACCAAATTCACTGATACAAAGATATATCCTTTGCACACTTCTAAGAGCTACCATTTAGGGTCAAAGGTCAAGGACTGTGACCTTCAGGAGTTATATGCATGAAATCATATGCCAACTAATCACAAAATATTCAACACTACTGTGCATAAAAGTCAGAAAATACATTTTGAGGTGTTGAACATATGTCCAATAACAAGACTAAGATCATTATATGAAAAACATCAACAGACGAAACAGCATGTCGGCCATTTTGTAGCATGTAAAGTGCTGTGAAAGGCAGCAAAAATATGTATTTTCATATATTTACTAACAGTAGTCTCTGAAACATCCATTTTACTTCTGTGAACCAATTCTGCTAGGCTTATATAAGTTTAGATTCTCCACAACAATAGAAAAACATGAAAAATGTATGTGCCTTATATCTATGTCATTGTATGACAAAGAGCCATAAACACAAACAAAATTAAAATCAAAATCTGTCCTATTACCAGGTGAGCAAACAGACAAATATTTCTGCGTATCTGCTTTTGGAAAACACTTTTTTATTACCCTACCAACGCGGTCATTTACTCTTATCATTTTCACAGTCACCTGGCGGCCATCTTGAATTGTCATGTGACTTCAGGGTGTTTTATAAATGTAAGTTTTATATATAAATGAATAGTACAAGAAGTACTGAAACCAGAAATATATAGTTTCCCAACATTATAATCATAATTACACAAACTACAGCATGTTGAAGCAAAGCACTCAGTCATTAAATGGCTTGGCACTGAAGAATTTTCAATAGGCACTAATAGGGTTAATGCCCTGGTCCCTTCATGGGATGATCCTGCATACCTCTAATCTGAGTGCTGTGATGCACTGGTCCCTTTATGGGACGATCTCTGATGCACTGGTCCCTTTATGGGACGATCTCTGATGCACTGGTCCCTTTATGGGACGATCTCTGATGCACTGGTCCCTTTATGGGACGATCTCTGATGCACTGGTCCCTTTATGGGACGATCTCTGATGCACTGGTCCCTTCATGGGATGATCTCTGATGCACTGGTCCCTTCATGGGATGATCTCTGATGCACTGGTCCCTTCATGGGATGATCTCTGATGCACTGGTCCCTTCATGGGATGATCTCTGATGCACTGGTCCCTTCATGGGATGATCTCTGATCCACTGGTCCCTTCATGGGATGATCTCTGATCCACTGGTCCCTTCATGGGATGATCTCTGATCCACTGGTCCCTTCATGGGATGATCTCTGATCCACTGGTCCCTTCATGGGATGATCTCTGATCCACTGGTCCCTTCATGGGATGATCTCTGATCCACTGGTCCCTTCATGGGATGATCTTTGATGCACTAATGGTCCCTTCATGGGATGAACTTGCATACCTCTAATCTTAGTGCTGTGATGCACTGGTTCCTTCATGGGATGATCTTTGACGCACTGGTCCCTTCATGGGATGATCTTTGACGCACTGGTCCCTTCATGGGATAATCTTGCATACCTCTAATCTGAGTGCTGTGATCCACTGGTCCCTTCATGGGATGATCTTTGATCCACTGGTCCCTTCATGGGATTTTCTTTGATCCACTGGTCCCTTCATGGGATGATCTTTGATCCACTGGTCCCTTCTTGGGATCATCTTTGCACTGGTCCCTTCTTGGGATCATCTTTGCACTGGTCCCTTCTTGGGATCATCTTTGCACTGGTCCCTTCTTGGGATCATCTTTGCACTGGTCCCTTCTTGGGATCATCTTTGCACTGGTCCCTTCTTGGGATCATCTTTGCACTGGTCCCTTCTTGGGATCATCTTTGCACTGGTCCCTTCTTGGGATCATCTTTGCACTGGTCCCTTCTTGGGATCATCTTTGCACTGGTCCCTTCATGGGATCATCTTTGCACTGGTCCCTTCATGGGATCATCTTTGCACTGGTCCCTTCATGGGATCATCTTTGCACTGGTCCCTTCATGGGATCATCTTTGCACTGGTCCCTTCATGGGATCATCTTTGCACTGGTCCCTTCATGGGATCATCTTTGCACTGGTCCCTTCATGGGATCATCTTTGCACTGGTCCCTTCATGGGATCATCTTTGCACTGGTCCCTTCATGGGATCATCTTTGCACTGGTCCCTTCATGGGATCATCTTTGCACTGGTCCCTTCATGGGATCATCTTTGCACTGGTCCCTTCACGGGAATCATCTTTGCACTGGTCCCTTCACGGGATCATCTTTGCACTGGTCCCTTCACGGGATCATCTTTGCACTGGTCCCTTCACGGGATGATCTTTGCACTGGTCCATTCACGGGATGATCTTTGCACTGGTCCCTTCACAGGATGATGTTTGATGCACTGGTCCCTTCATGGGATGAACTTGCATACCTCTAATCTTAGTGCTGTGATGCACTGGTTCCTTCATGGGATGAACTTGCATACCTCTAATCTTAGTGCTGTGATGCACTGGTCCCTTCATGGGATAATCTTGCATACCTCTAATCTGAGTGCTGTGATGCACTGGTCCCTTCATGGGATGATCTTTGATCCACTGGTCCCTTCTTGGGATCATCTTTGCACTGGTCCCTTCTTGGGATCATCTTTGCACTGGTCCCTTCTTGGGATCATCTTTGCACTGGTCCCTTCTTGGGATCATCTTTGCACTGGTCCCTTCTTGGGATCATCTTTGCACTGGTCCCTTCTTGGGATCATCTTTGCACTGGTCCCTTCTTGGGATCATCTTTGCACTGGTCCCTTCTTGGGATCATCTTTGCACTGGTCCCTTCTTGGGATCATCTTTGCACTGGTCCCTTCTTGGGATCATCTTTGCACTGGTCCCTTCTTGGGATCATCTTTGCACTGGTCCCTTCTTGGGATCATCTTTGCACTGGTCCCTTCATGGGATCATCTTTGCACTGGTCCCTTCATGGGATCATCTTTGCACTGGTCCCTTCATGGGATCATCTTTGCACTGGTCCCTTCATGGGATCATCTTTGCACTGGTCCCTTCATGGGATCATCTTTGCACTGGTCCCTTCATGGGATCATCTTTGCACTGGTCCCTTCCCGGGATGATCTTTGATGCACTGGTCCCTTCCCGGGATGATCTTTGATGCACTGGTCCCTTCCCGGGATGATCTTTGATGCACTGGTCCCTTCCCGGGATGATCTTTGATGCACTGGTCCCTTCCCGGGATGATCTTTGATGCACTGGTCCCTTCCCGGGATGATCTTTGATGCACTGGTCCCTTCCCGGGATGATCTTTGATGCACTGGTCCCTTCCCAGGATGATCTTTGATGCACTGGTCCCTTCCCAGGATGATCTTTGATGCACTGGTCCCTGATGCACTGGTCCCTGATGCACTGGTCCCTGATGCACTGGTCCCTGATGCACTGGTCCCTGATGCACTGGTCCCTGATGCACTGGTCCCTGATGCACTGGTCCCTGATGCACTGGTCCCTGATGCACTGGTCCCTGATGCACTGGTCCCTGATGCACTGGTCCCTTCCCAGGATGATCTTTGATGCACTGGTCCCTGTTGCACTGGTCCCTGATGCACTGGTCCCTGTTGCACTGGTCCCTGTTGCACTGGTCCCTGTTGCACTGGTCCCTGTTGCACTGGTCCCTGATGCACTGGTCCCTGATGCACTGGTCCCTGATGCACTGGTCCCTGATGCACTGGTCCCTGATGCACTGGTCCCTGATGCACTGGTCCCTTCACGGGATGATCTCTGATGCACTGGTCCCTTCACAGGGATGATCTCTGATGCACTGGTCCTTTCACAGGGATGATCTTTGCACTGGTCCTTTCACAGGGATGATCTTTGCACTGGTCCTTTCACAGGGATGATCTTTGCACTGGTCCTTTCACAGGGATGATCTTTGCACTGGTCCTTTCACTCTTTCACAGGGATGATCTTTGATGCACTGGTTCCTTCACGGGATGAACTTTGATGCACTGGTTCCTTCCCAGGATGTTCTTGCATACCTCTAATCTGTGAGATGTGATGCACTGGTCCCTTCATGGGATGATCCTTGATGCACTGGTCTCTTCATGGGATGATCCTTGGTGCACTGGTCCCTTCATGGGATGATCTGGTGCACTGGTCCCTTCATGGGATGATCTGTGGTGCACTGGTCCCTTCATGGGATGATCTGTGGTGCACGTGTCCCTTCATGGGATGATCTGTGGTGCACGTGTCCCTTCATGGGATGATCTGTGGTGCACTGGTCCCTTCATGGGATGATCTGTGGTGCACTGGTCCCTTCATGGGATGATCTGTGGTGCACTGGTCCCTTCATGGGATGATCTGTGGTGCACTGGTCCCTTCATGGGATGATCTGTGGTGCACTGGTCCCTTCATGGGATGATCTGTGGTGCACTGGTCCCTTCATGGGATGATCTGTGATGCACTGGTCCCTTCATGGGAAGATCTCTGATGCACTGGTCCCTTCGTGGGAAGATCTCTGATGCACTGGTCCCTTCGTGGGATGATCTGTGGTGCACTGGTCCCTTCGTGGGATGATTTGTGGTGCACTGGTCCCTTCGTGGGATCTGTGGTGCACTGGTCCCTTCGTGGGATCTTTGATGCACTGGTCCCTTCACGGGATGATCTTTGGTGCACTGGTCCCTTCACGGGATGATCTTTGATGCACTCGTCCCTTCACGGGATGATATTGGATGCACTGGTCCCTTCATGGGATGATATTGGATGCACTGTTTCCTTCATGGGATGATATTGGATGCACTGGTCCCTTCATGGGATGATCTCTGATGACCTGGTCCCTTCATGGGATGATCTCTGATGCCCTGGTCCCTTCATGGGATGATCTCTGATGCACTGGTAGCTTCATGGGTAGATCTTTGATGCACTGGTCCCTTCATGGGATGATCTTGCATACCTCTAATCTGAGTGCTGTGATGCACTGGTCCCTTCATGGGATGATCTTTGCACTGGTCCCTTCATGGGATGATCTTTGCACTGGTCCCTTCATTGGATGATCTTTGCACTGGTCGCTTCATGGGATGATCTTTGATCTACTGGTCCCTTCATGGGATGATCTTTGATCTACTGGTCCCTTCATGGGATGATCTTTGATCTACTGGTCCCTTTATGGGGTGATCTCTGATGCACTGGTCCCTTCATGGGATGATCTTTGCACTGGTCCCTTCATGGGATGATCTTTGCACTGGTCCTTTCATGGGATCTTTGATGTACTGGTCCCTTCATGGGATGACCTTTGATGCACTAATGGTCCCTTCATGGGATGATCTTTGGTGCACTGGTCCCTTCATGGGATGATCTTTGATCTACTGGTCCCTTCATGGGATGATCTTTAATGCACTGGTCCCTTCATGGGATGATCTTTAATGCACTGGTCCCTTCATGGGATGATCTTTAATGCACTGGTCCCTTCATGGGATGATCTTTAATGCACTGGTCCCTTCATCGGGTGATCTTTAATGCACTGGTCCCTTCATGGGGTGATCTTTAATGAACTGGTCCCTTCATGGGGTGATCTTTAATGAACTGGTCCCTTCATGGGGTGATCTTTAATGAACTGGTCCCTTCATGGGGTGATCTTTAATGAACTGGTCCCTTCATGGGGTGATCTTTAATGAACTGGTCCCTTCATGGGGTGATCTTTAATGAACTGGTCCCTTCATGGGGTGATCTTTAATGAACTGGTCCCTTCATGGGGTGATCTCTGATGCACTGGTCCCTTCATGGGGTGATCTCTGATGCACTGGTCCCTTCATGGGGTGATCTCTGATGCACTGGTCCCTTCATGGGGTGATCTTTAATGCACTTGTACCTTCATGGGATATCCTTTGATGCACTGGTCCTTTCATGGGATATCCTTTGATGCCCTGGTCCCTTCATGGGATGTTCCTGCATACTTCTAATCTGAGTGCTGTGATGCACTGGTCCTTTCATGGGATCTTTGCACTAGTTCCTTCATGGGATGATCTTTGACGCACTGGTCCCTTCACGGGGTGATCTTTGACGCACTGGTCCCTTCACGGGATGATCTTTGACGCACTGGTCCCTTCACGGGATGATCTTTGATGCACTGGTCCCTTCACGGGATGATCTTTGATGCACTGGTCCCTTCACGGGATGATCTTTGATGCACTGGTCCCTTCACGGGATGATCTTTGATGCACTGGTCCCTTCACGGGATGATCTTTGATGCACTGGTCCCTTCACGGGATGGTCTTTGATGCACTGGTCCCTTCACGGGATGGTCTCTGCACTGGTCCCTTCACGGGATGGTCTCTGATGCACTGGTCCCTTCACGGGATGGTCTCTGATGCACTGGTCCCTTCACGGGATGGTCTCTGATGCACTGGTCCCTTCATGGGATGGTCTCTGATGCACTGGTCCCTTCACGGGATGGTCTCTGATGCACTGGTCCCTTCACGGGATGGTCTCTGATGCACTGGTCCCTTCATGGGATGGTCTCTGATGCATGGTCTCTGATGCATGGTCTCTGATGCACTGGTCCCTTCATGGGATGATCTCTGATGCACTGGTCCCTTCACGGGATGGTCTCTGCACTGGTCCCTTCACGGGATGGTCTCTGATGCACTGGTCCCTTCACGGGATGGTCTCTGATGCACTGGTCCCTTCACGGGATGGTCTCTGATGCACTGGTCCCTTCATGGGATGGTCTCTGATGCATGGTCTCTGATGCACTGGTCCCTTCATGGGATGATCTCTGATGCACTGGTCCCTTCATGGGATGGTCTCTGATGCACTGGTCCCTTCATGGGATGATCTCTGATGCACTGGTCCCTTCATGGGATGATCTCTGATGCACTGGTCCCTTCATGGGATGATCTCTGATGCACTGGTCCCTTCATGGGATGATCTCTGATGCACTGGTCCCTTCATGGCATGATCTCTGATGCACTGGTCCCTTCATGGGATGATCTCTGATGCACTGGTCCCTTTATGGGATGATCTCTGATGCACTGGTCCCTTTATGGGATGATCTCTGACGCACTGGTCCCTTTATGGGATGATCTCTGACGCACTGGTCCCTTTATGGGATGATCTTTGACGCACTGGTCCCTTTATGGGATGATATTTGCACTGGTCCCTTTATGGGATGATCTTTGCACTGGTCCCTTTATGGGATGATCTTTGCACTGGTCCCTTCATGGGATGATCTCTGATGCACTGGTCCCTTCACGGGATGATCTTTGCACTGGTCCCTTCACGGGATGATCTTTGCACTGGTCCCTTCATGGGATGATCTGTGATGCACTGGTCCCTTCATGGGATGATCTGTGATGCACTGGTCCCTTCATGGGATGATCTGTGATGCACTGGTCCCTTCATGGGATGATCTGTGATGCACTGGTCCCTTCATGGGATGATCTGTGATGCACTGGTCCCTTCATGGGATGATCTGTGATGCACTGGTCCCTTCATGGGATGATCTGTGATGCACTGGTCCCTTCATGGGATGATCTGTGATGCACTGGTCCCTTCATGGGATGATCTGTGATGCACTGGTCCCTTCATGGGATGATCTGTGATGCACTGGTCCCTTCATGGGATGATCTGTGAGGCACTGGTCCCTTCATGGGATGATCTGTGATGCACTGGTCCCTTCATGGGATGATCTGTGATGCACTGGTCCCTTCATGGGATGATCTGTGACGCACTGGTCCCCTCATGGGATGATCTGTGACGCACTGGTCCCCTCATGGGATGATCTGTGACGCACTGGTCCCCTCATGGGATGATCTGTGACGCACTGGTCCCCTCATGGGATGATCTGTGACGCACTGGTCCCTTCATGGGATGATCTTTGATGCACTGGTTCCTTCATGGGATGATCTTGCCTACCTCTAAACTGAGCTGTGATGCACTGGTCCCTTCATGGGATGATCTTTGCACTGGTCCCTTCATGGGATGATCTTTGCACTGGTCCCTTCATGGGATGATCTTTGATGCACTGGTCCCTTCATGGGATGATCTTTGATGCACTGGTCCCTTCATGGGATGATCTTTGATGCACTGGTCCCTTCATGGGATGATCTTTGATGCACTGGTCCCTTCATGGGATGATCTTTGATGCACTGGTCCCTTCATGGGATGATCTGTGATGCACTGGTCCCTTCATGGGATGATCTGTGATGCACTGGTCCCTTCATGGGATGATCTGTGATGCACTGGTCCCTTCATGGGATGATCTGTGATGCACTGGTCCCTTCATGGGATGATCTTGCATACCTCTAATCTGAGTGCAGTGATGCACTGGTCCCTTCACGGGATGATCTTTGATGCACTGGTCCCTTCACGGGATGATCTTTGATGCACTGGTCCCTTCACGGGATGATCTTTGATGCACTGGTCCCTTCACGGGATGATCTTTGATGCACTGGTCCCTTCACGGGATGATCTTTGATGCACTGGTCCCTTCACGGGATGATCTTTGATGCACTGGTCCCTTCACGGGATGATCTTTGATGCACTGGTCCCTTCACGGGATGATCTTTGATGCACTGGTCCCTTCACGGGATGATCTTTGATGCACTGGTCCCTTCACGGGATGATCTTTGATGCACTGGTCCCTTCACGGGATGATCTTTGATGCACTGGTCCCTTCACGGGATGATCTTTGATGCACTGGTCCCTTCACGGGATAATCTTTGATGCACTGATGGTCCCTTCATTGGATAATCTTTGATGCACTAATGGTCCCTTCATTGGATGATCTTTGATGCACTAATGGTCCCTTCACGGGATGATCTTTGATGCACTAATGGTCTCTTCATTGGATGATCTTTGATGCACTAATGGTCCCTTCATGGGGTGTTCTTTGATGCACTGGTCCCTTCATGGGATGATCTGTGATGCACTGGTCCCTTCATGGGATGATCTGTGATGCACTGGTCCCTTCATGGGATGATCTTTGATGCACTAATGGTCCCTTCATGGGATGATCTTTGATGCACTAATGGTCCCTTCATTGGATGATCTTGCATACCTCTAATCCGAGTGCTGTGATGCACTGGTCCCTTCATGGGATGATCTGTGATGCACTGGTCCCTTCATGGGATGATCTGTGATGCACTGGTCCCTTCATGGGATGATCTGTGATGCACTGGTCCCTTCATGGGATGATCTGTGATGCACTGGTCCCTTCATGGGATGATCTGTGATGCACTGGTCCCTTCATGGGATGATCTGTGATGCACTGGTCCCTTCATGGGATGATCTGTGACGCACTGGTCCCTTCATGGGATGATCTGTGACGCACTGGTCCCTTCATGGGATGATCTGTGACGCACTGGTCCCTTCATGGGATGATCTGTGACGCACTGGTCCCTTCATGGGATGATCTGTGACGCACTGGTCCCTTCATGGGATGATCTGTGACGCACTGGTCCCTTCATGGGATGATCTGTGACGCACTGGTCCCTTCATGGGATGATCTGTGACGCACTGGTCCCTTCATGGGATGATCTGTGACGCACTGGTCCCTTCATGGGATGATCTGTGACGCACTGGTCCCTTCATGGGATGATCTGTGACGCACTGGTCCCTTCATGGGATGATTTTTGACGCACTGGTCCCTTCATGGGATGATTTTTGACGCACTGGTCCCCTCATGGGATGATCTTTGATGCACTGGTCCCTTCATGGGATGATCTTGCCTACCTCTAAACTGAGCAATGATGCACTGGTCCCTTCACGGGATGATCTTTGATGCACTAATGGTCCCTTCACGGGATGATCTTTGATGCACTAATGGTCCCTTCACTGGATGATCTTTGATGCACCAATGGTCCCTTCATTGGATGATCTTTGATGCACTAATGGTCCCTTCATGGAGTGATCTTTGCACTGGTCCCTTCCTGGGATGATCTTTGCACTGGTCCCTTCATGGGATGATCTCTGATGCACTGGTCTCTTCATGGGATGATCTCTGATGCACTGGTCCCTTCATGGGATGATCTTGCATACCTCTAATCAGATGTGATGCTCTGATCCCTTCATTGGATGATCTTTGATGCTCTGATCCCTTCATTGGATGATCTTTGATGCTCTGATCCCTTCATGGGATGATCTTTGATGCTCTGGTCCCTTCATGGGATGATCTTTGATGCTCTGGTCCCTTCATGGGATGATCTTTGATGCTCTGATCCCTTCATTGGATGATCTTTGATGCACTGGTCCCTTTATGGGATGATCTTTGATGCACTGGTCCCTTTATGGGATGATCTTTGATGCACTGGTCCCTTTATGGGATGATCTTTGATGCACTGGTCCCTTTATGGGATGATCTTTGATGCACTGGTCCCTTTATGGGATGATCTTTGATGCACTGGTCCCTTTATGGGATGATCTGTGATGCACTGGTCCCTTCATGGGCTGATCTCTGATGCACTGGTCCCTTCATGGGCTGATCTGTGATGCACTGGTCCCTTCATGGACTGATCTGTGATGCACTGGTCCCTTCATGGGCTGATCTGTGATGCACTGGTCCCTTCATGGGATGATCTGTGATGCACTGGTCCCTTCATGGGATGATCTGTGATGCACTGGTCCCTTCATGGGCTGATCTGTGATGCACTGGTCCCTTCATGGGCTGATCTGTGATGCACTGGTCCCTTCATGGGCTGATCTGTGATGCACTGGTCCCTTCATGGGCTGATCTGTGATGCACTGGTCCCTTCATGGGCTGATCTGTGATGCACTGGTCCCTTCATGGGCTGATCTGTGATGCACTGGTCCCTTCATGGGCTGATCTGTGATGCACTGGTCCCTTCATGGGCTGATCTGTGATGCACTGGTCCCTTCATGGGCTGATCTGTGATGCACTGGTCCCTTCATGGGCTGATCTGTGATGCACTGGTCCCTTCATGGGCTGATCTGTGATGCACTGGTCCCTTCATGGGCTGATCTGTGATGCACTGGTCCCTTCATGGGCTGATCTGTGATGCACTGGTCCCTTCATGGGCTGATCTGTGATGCACTGGTCCCTTCATGGGCTGATCTGTGATGCACGGGTCCCTTCACGGGCTGATCTCTGCACGGGTCCCTTCACGGGATGATCTCTGCACGGGTCCCTTCACGGGATGATCTTTGCACGGGTCCCTTCACGGGATGATCTTTGCACGGGTCCCTTCACGGGATGATCTTTGCACGGGTCCCTTCACGGGATGATCTTTGCACGGGTCCCTTCACGGGATGATCTTTGCACGGGTCCCTTCACGGGATGATCTTTGCACGGGTCCCTTCACGGGATGATCTTTGCACGGGTCCCTTCACGGGATGATCTTTGCACGGGTCCCTTCACGGGATGATCTTTGCACGGGTCCCTTCACGGGATGATCTTTGCACGGGTCCCTTCACGGGATGATCTTTGCACGGGTCCCTTCACGGGATGATCTTTGCACGGGTCCCTTCACGGGATGATCTTTGCACGGGTCCCTTCACGGGATGATCTTTGCACGGGTCCCTTCACGGGATGATCTTTGCACGGGTCCCTTCACGGGATGATCTTTGCACGGGTCCCTTCACGGGATGATCTTTGCACGGGTCCCTTCACGGGATGATCTTTGCACGGGTCCCTTCACGGGATGATCTTTGCACGGGTCCCTTCACGGGATGATCTTTGCACGGGTCCCTTCACGGGATGATCTTTGCACGGGTCCCTTCACGGGATGATCTTTGCACGGGTCCCTTCACGGGATGATCTTTGCACGGGTCCCTTCACGGGATGATCTTTGCACGGGTCCCTTCACGGGATGATCTTTGCACGGGTCCCTTCACGGGATGATCTTTGCACGGGTCCCTTCACGGGATGATCTTTGCACGGGTCCCTTCACGGGATGATCTTTGCACGGGTCCCTTCACGGGATGATCTTTGCACGGGTCCCTTCACGGGATGATCTTTGCACGGGTCCCTTCACGGGATGATCTTTGCACGGGTCCCTTCACGGGATGATCTTTGCACGGGTCCCTTCACGGGATGATCTTTGCACGGGTCCCTTCACGGGATGATCTTTGCACGGGTCCCTTCACGGGATGATCTTTGCACGGGTCCCTTCACGGGATGATCTTTGCACGGGTCCCTTCACGGGATGATCTTTGCACGGGTCCCTTCACGGGATGATCTTTGATGCACGGGTCCCTTCACGGGATGATTTTTGATGCACGGGTCCCTTCACGGGATGATTTTTGATGCACGGGTCCCTTCACGGGATGATCTTTGATGCACTGGTCCCTTCACGGGATGATCTTTGATGCACTGGTCCCTTCACGGGATGATCTTTGATGCACTGGTCCCTTCACGGGATGATCTTTGATGCACTGGTCCCTTCACGGGATGATCTTTGATGCACTGGTCCCTTCACGGGATGATCTTTGATGCACTGGTCCCTTCATGGGATGATCTTTGATGCACTGGTCCCTTCATGGGATGATCTTTGGTGCACTGGTCCCTTCATGGGATGATCTGTGGTGCACTGGTCCCTTCATGGGATGATCTGTGGTGCACTGGTCCCTTCATGGGATGATCTGTGGTGCACTGGTCCCTTCATGGGATGATCTCTGATGCACTGGTCCCTTCATGGGATGAACTGTGGTGCACTGGTCCCTTCATGGGATGAACTGTGGTGCACTGGTCCCTTCATGGGATGAACTGTGGTGCACTGGTCCCTTCATGGGATGATGTTTGGTGCACTGGTCCCTTCATGGGATGATGTTTGGTGCACTGGTCACTTCATGGGATGATGTTTGGTGCACTGGTCACTTCATGGGATGATGTTTGGTGCACTGGTCACTTCATGGGATGATCTTTGATGCACTGGTCCCTTCATAGGATGATCTTGCCTACCTCTAATCTGAGCTGTGATGCACTGGTCCCTTCATGGAATGATCTTTGATGCACTGGTCCCTTCATGGGATGATCTTTGCTGCACTGGTCCCTTCATGGGATGATCTTTGCTGCACTGGTCCCTTCATGGGATATCTGGTGCACTGGTCCCTTCATGGGATGATCTCTGGTGCACTGGTCCCTTCATGGGATGAACTGTGGTGCACTGGTCCCTTCATGGGATGATCTTGCATACCTCTAATCTGAGCTGATATGCACTGGTCCTTTCATGGGATGATCTTTGATGCACTGGTCCTTTCATGGGATGATCTTGCATATCTCTAATCTAATTGCTGTGATGCACTGGTCCCTTCATGAGGTGATCTTTGATGCACTGGTCCCTTCATGGGGTGATCTTTGATGCACTGGTCCCTTCATGGGGTGATCTTTGATGCACTGGTCCCTTCACGGGGTGATCTTTGATGCACTGGTCCCTTCACGGGGTGATCTTTGATGCACTGGTCCCTTCACGGGATGATCTTTGATGCACTGGTCCCTTCACGGGATGATCTTTGATGCACTGGTCCCTTCACGGGATGATCTTTGATGCACTGGTCCCTTCACGGGATGATCTTTGATGCACTGGTCCCTTCACGGGATGATCTTTGATGCACTGGTCCCTTCACGGGATGATCTTTGATGCACTGGTCCCTTCACGGGATGATCTTTGATGCACTGGTACCTTCACGAGATGATCTTGATGCACTGGTCCCTTCACGGGATGATCTTTGCACGGGTCCCTTCACGGGATGATCTTTGCACGGGTCCCTTCACGGGATGATCTTTGCACGGGTCCCTTCACGGGATGATCTTTGCACGGGTCCCTTCACGGGATGATCTTTGCACGGGTCCCTTCACGGGATGATCTTTGCACGGGTCCCTTCACGGGATGATCTTTGCACGGGTCCCTTCACGGGATGATCTTTGCACGGGTCCCTTCACGGGATGATCTTTGCACGGGTCCCTTCACGGGATGATCTTTGCACGGGTCCCTTCACGGGATGATCTTTGCACTGGTCCCTTCACGGGATGATCTTTGCACTGGTCCCTTCACGGGATGATCTTTGCACTGGTCCCTTCACGGGATGATCTTTGCACTGGTCCCTTCACGGGATGATCTTTGCACTGGTCCCTTCACGGGATGATCTTTGCACTGGTCCCTTCACGGGATGATCTTTGCACTGGTCCCTTCACGGGATGATCTTTGCACTGGTCCCTTCACGGGATGATCTTTGATGCACTGGTCCCTTCACGGGATGATCTTTGATGCACTGGTCCCTTCACGGGATGATCTTTGATGCACTGGTCCCTTCACGGGATGATCTTTGATGCACTGGTCCCTTCATGGGATGATCTTTGATGCACTGGTCCCTTCATGGGATGATCTTTGATGCACTGGTCCCTTCATGGGATGATCTTGCGTACCTCTAATCTGAGTGCTGTGATGCACTGGTCCCTTCATGGGATGATCTTAATGCACTGGTACCTTCATGAGATGATCTTGATGCACTGGTCCCTTCACGGGATGATCTTTGCACTGGTCCCTTCACGGGATGATCTTTGCACTGGTCCCTTCACGGGATGATCTTTGCACTGGTCCCTTCACGGGATGATCTTTGATGCACTGGTCCCTTCACGGGATGATCTTTGATGCACTGGTCCCTTCACGGGATGATCTTTGATGCACTGGTCCCTTCACGGGATGATCTTTGATGCACTGGTCCCTTCACGGGATGATCTTTGATGCACTGGTCCCTTCACGGGATGATCTTTGATGCACTGGTCCCTTCACGGGATGATCTTTGATGCACTGGTCCCTTCACGGGATGATCTTTGATGCACTGGTCCCTTCACGGGATGATCTTTGATGCACTGGTCCCTTCACGGGATGATCTTTGATGCACTGGTCCCTTCACGGGATGATCTTTGGTGCACTGGTCCCTTCATGGGATGATCTGTGGTGCACTGGTCCCTTCATGGGATGATCTGTGGTGCACTGGTCCCTTCATGGGATGATCTCTGATGCACTGGTCCCTTCATGGGATGAACTGTGGTGCACTGGTCCCTTCATGGGATGAACTGTGGTGCACTGGTCCCTTCATGGGATGAACTGTGGTGCACTGGTCCCTTCATGGGATGAACTGTGGTGCACTGGTCCCTTCATGGGATGATGTTTGGTGCACTGGTCCCTTCATGGGATGATGTTTGGTGCACTGGTCACTTCATGGGATGATGTTTGGTGCACTGGTCACTTCATGGGATGATCTTTGATGCACTGGTCCCTTCATGGGATGATCTTTGATGCACTGGTCCCTTCATGGGATGATCTTGCCTACCTCTAATCTGAGCTGTGATGCACTGGTCCCTTCATGGAATGATCTTTGATGCACTGGTCCCTTCATGGGATGATCTTTGCTGCACTGGTCCCTTCATGGGATGATCTTTGCTGCACTGGTCCCTTCATGGGATATCTGGTGCACTGGTCCCTTCATGGGATGATCTCTGGTGCACTGGTCCCTTCATGGGATGAACTGTGGTGCACTGGTCCCTTCATGGGATGATCTTGCATACCTCTAATCTGAGCTGATATGCACTGGTCCTTTCATGGGATGATCTTTGATGCACTGGTCCTTTCATGGGATGATCTTGCATACCTCTAATCTAATTGCTGTGATGCACTGGTCCCTTCATGAGGTGATCTTTGATGCACTGGTCCCTTCATGGGGTGATCTTTGATGCACTGGTCCCTTCATGGGGTGATCTTTGATGCACTGGTCCCTTCATGGGGTGATCTTTGATGCACTGGTCCCTTCATGGGGTGATCTTTGATGCACTGGTCCCTTCATGGGGTGATCTTTGATGCACTGGTCCCTTCACGGGATGATCTTTGATGCACTGGTCCCTTCACTGGATGATCTTTGATGCACTGGTCCCTTCACGGGATGATCTTTGATGCACTGGTCCCTTCACGGGATGATCTTTGATGCACTGGTCCCTTCACGGGATGATCTTTGATGCACTGGTCCCTTCACGGGATGATCTTTGATGCACTGGTCCCTTCACGGGATGATCTTTGATGCACTGGTCCCTTCACGGGATGATCTTTGATGCACTGGTACCTTCATGAGATGATCTTGATGCACTGGTCCCTTCACGGGATGATCTTTGCACGGGTCCCTTCACGGGATGATCTTTGCACGGGTCCCTTCACGGGATGATCTTTGCACGGGTCCCTTCACGGGATGATCTTTGCACGGGTCCCTTCACGGGATGATCTTTGCACGGGTCCCTTCACGGGATGATCTTTGCACGGGTCCCTTCACGGGATGATCTTTGCACGGGTCCCTTCACGGGATGATCTTTGCACGGGTCCCTTCACGGGATGATCTTTGCACGGGTCCCTTCACGGGATGATCTTTGCACGGGTCCCTTCACGGGATGATCTTTGCACGGGTCCCTTCACGGGATGATCTTTGCACGGGTCCCTTCACGGGATGATCTTTGCACGGGTCCCTTCACGGGATGATCTTTGCACGGGTCCCTTCACGGGATGATCTTTGCACTGGTCCCTTCACGGGATGATCTTTGCACTGGTCCCTTCACGGGATGATCTTTGCACTGGTCCCTTCACGGGATGATCTTTGCACTGGTCCCTTCACGGGATGATCTTTGCACTGGTCCCTTCACGGGATGATCTTTGCACTGGTCCCTTCACGGGATGATCGTTGCACTGGTCCCTTCACGGGATGATCTTTGCACTGGTCCCTTCACGGGATGATCTTTGATGCACTGGTCCCTTCATGGGATGATCTTTGATGCACTGGTCCCTTCATGGGATGATCTTTGATGCACTGGTCCCTTCATGGGATGATCTTGCGTACCTCTAATCTGAGTGCTGTGATGCACTGGTCCCTTCATGGGATGATCTTAATGCACTGGTACCTTCATGAGATGATCTTGATGCACTGGTCCCTTCACGGGATGATCTTTGCACTGGTCCCTTCACGGGATGATCTTTGCACTGGTCCCTTCACGGGATGATCTTTGCACTGGTCCCTTCACGGGATGATCTTTGATGCACTGGTCCCTTCATGGGATGATCTTTGATGCACTGGTCCCTTCATGGGATGATCTTGCGTACCTCTAATCTGAGTGCTGTGATGCACTGGTCCCTTCATGGGATGATCTTAATGCACTGGTCCCTTCATGGGATGATCTTGTTGCACTGGTACCTTCATGGGATCATCTTTGTTGCACTGGTCCCTTCATGGGATCATCTTTGTTGCACTGGTCCCTTCATGGGATCATCTTTGTTGCACTGGTCCCTTCATGGGATCATCTTTGTTGCACTGGTCCCTTCATGGGATCATCTTTGTTGCACTGGTCCCTTCATGGGATCATCTTTGTTGCACTGGTCCCTTCATGGGATCATCTTTGTTGCACTGGTCCCTTCATGGGATCATCTTTGTTGCACTGGTCCCTTCATGGGATCATCTTTGTTGCACTGGTCCCTTCATGGGATCATCTTTGTTGGACTGGTCCCTTCATGGGATCATCTTTGTTGGACTGGTCCCTTCATGGGATGATCTCGGATGCACTGGTTCCTTCATGGGATGATCTCGGATGCACTGGTTCCTTCATGGGATGATCTCGGATGCACTGGTCCCTTCATGGGATGATCTCGGATGCACTGGTCCCTTCATGGGATGATCTCGGATGCACTGGTCCCTTCATGGGATGATCTCGGATGCACTGGTCCCTTCATGGGATGATCTCGGATGCACTGGTCCCTTCATGGGATGATCTCGGATGCACTGGTCCCTTCATGGGATGATCTCGGATGCACTGGTCCCTTCATGGGATGATCTCGGATGCACTGGTCCCTTCACGGGATGATCTCGGATGCACTGGTCCCTTCACGGGATGATCTCGGATGCACTGGTCCCTTCACGGGATGATCTCTGATGCACTGGTCCCTTCACGGGATGATCTCTGATGCACTGGTCCCTTCACGGGATGATCTCTGATGCACTGGTCCCTTCACGGGATGATCTCTGATGCACTGGTCCCTTCATTGGATGATCTCTGATGCACTGGTCCCTTCATTGGATGATCTCTGATGCACTGGTCCCTTCATTGGATGATCTTTGATGCACTGGTCCCTTCATTGGATGATCTTTGATGCACTGGTTCCTTCATGGGATGATCTTTGCACTGGTCCCTTCATGGGATGATCTGTGGTGCACTGGTCCCTTCATGGGATGATCTGTGGTGCACTGGTCCCTTCATGGGATGATCTGTGGTGCACTGGTCCCTTCATGGGATGATCTGTGGTGCACTGGTCCCTTCATGGGATGATCTGTGGTGCACTGGTCCCTTCATGGGATGATCTGTGGTGCACTGGTCCCTTCATGGGATGATCTGTGGTGCACTGGTCCCTTCATGGGATGATCTGTGGTGCACTGGTCCCTTCATGGGATGATCTGTGGTGCACTGGTCCCTTCATGGGATGATCTCTGGTGCACTGGTCCCTTCATGGGATGAACTGTGGTGCACTGGTCCCTTCATGGGATGATGTTTGGTGCACTGGTCACTTCATGGGATGATCTTTGATGCACTGGTCCCTTCATGGGATGATCTTGCCTACCTCTAATCTGAGCTGTGATGCACTGGTCCCTTCATGGGATGATCTTGCCTACCTCTAATCTGAGCTGTGATGCACTGGTCCCTTCATGGGATGATCTTTGATGCACTGGTCCCTTCATGGGATGATCTTTGATGCACTAGTCCCTTCATGGGATGATCTTTGATGCACTGGTCCCTTCATGGGATGATCTTTGCTGCACTGGTCCCTTCATGGGATATCTGGTGCACTGGTCCCTTCATGGGATGATCTCTGGTGCACTGGTCCCTTCATGGGATGATCTCTGGTGCACTGGTCCCTTCATGGGATGAACTGTGGTGCACTGGTCCCTTCATGTGATGAGCTTGCATACCTCTAATCTGAGCTGATATGCACTGGTCCTTTCATGGGATGATCTTTGATGCACTGGTCCTTTCATGGGATGATCTTTGATGCACTGGTCCTTTCATGGGATGATCTTGCATACCTCTAATCTAATTGCTGTGGTGCACTGGTCCCTTCATGGGGTGATCTTTGATGCACTGGTCCCTTCATGGGGTGATCTTTGATGCACTGGTCCCTTCATGGGGTGATCTTTGATGCACTGGTCCCTTCATGGGGTGATCTTTGATGCACTGGTCCCTTCATGGGGTGATCTTTGATGCACTGGTCCCTTCATGGGGTGATCTTTGATGCACTGGTCCCTTCATGGGGTGATCTTTGATGCACTGGTCCCTTCATGGGGTGATCTTTGATGCACTGGTCCCTTCATGGGGTGATCTTTGATGCACTGGTCCCTTCATGGGGTGATCTTTGATGCACTGGTCCCTTCATGGGCTGATCTCTGATGCACTGGTCCCTTCATTGGATGATCTCTGATGCACTGGTCCCTTCATTGGATGATCTTTGATGCACTGGTCCCTTCATTGGATGATCTTTGATGCACTGGTTCCTTCATGGGATGATCTTTGCACTGGTCCCTTCATGGGATGATCTGTGGTGCACTGGTCCCTTCATGGGATGATCTGTGGTGCACTGGTCCCTTCATGGGATGATCTGTGGTGCACTGGTCCCTTCATGGGATGATCTGTGGTGCACTGGTCCCTTCATGGGATGATCTGTGGTGCACTGGTCCCTTCATGGGATGATCTGTGGTGCACTGGTCCCTTCATGGGATGATCTGTGGTGCACTGGTCCCTTCATGGGATGATCTGTGGTGCACTGGTCCCTTCATGGGATGATCTGTGGTGCACTGGTCCCTTCATGGGATGATCTGTGGTGCACTGGTCCCTTCATGGGATGAACTGTGGTGCACTGGTCCCTTCATGGGATGATGTTTGGTGCACTGGTCCCTTCATGGGATGATGTTTGGTGCACTGGTCACTTCATGGGATGATCTTTGATGCACTGGTCCCTTCATGGGATGATCTTGCCTACCTCTAATCTGAGCTGTGATGCACTGGTCCCTTCATGGGATGATCTTGCCTACCTCTAATCTGAGCTGTGATGCACTGGTCCCTTCATGGGATGATCTTTGATGCACTGGTCCCTTCATGGGATGATCTTTGATGCACTGGTCCCTTCATGGGATGATCTTTGATGCACTAGTCCCTTCATGGGATGATCTTTGCTGCACTGGTCCCTTCATGGGATGATCTTTGCTGCACTGGTCCCTTCATGGGATATCTGGTGCACTGGTCCCTTCATGGGATGATCTCTGGTGCACTGGTCCCTTCATGGGATGATCTCTGGTGCACTGGTCCCTTCATGGGATGAACTGTGGTGCACTGGTCCCTTCATGGGATGATCTTGCATACCTCTAATCTGAGCTGATATGCACTGGTCCTTTCATGGGATGATCTTTGATGCACTGGTCCTTTCATGGGATGATCTTTGATGCACTGGTCCTTTCATGGGATGATCTTGCATACCTCTAATCTAATTGCTGTGGTGCACTGGTCCCTTCATGGGGTGATCTTTGATGCACTGGTCCCTTCATGGGGTGATCTTTGATGCACTGGTCCCTTCATGGGGTGATCTTTGATGCACTGGTCCCTTCATGGGGTGATCTTTGATGCACTGGTCCCTTCATGGGGTGATCTTTGATGCACTGGTCCCTTCATGGGGTGATCTTTGATGCACTGGTCCCTTCATGGGGTGATCTTTGATGCACTGGTCCCTTCATGGGCTGATCTTTGATGCACTGGTCCCTTCATGGGCTGATCTTTGATGCACTGGTCCCTTCATGGGCTGATCTTTGATGCACTGGTCCCTTCATGGGGGGATCTTTGATGCACTGGTCCCTTCATGGGGGGATCTTTGATGCACTGGTCCCTTCATGGGGGGATCTTTGATGCACTGGTCCCTTCATGGGGGGATCTTTGATGCACTGGTCCCTTCATGGGGGATCTTTGATGCACTGGTCCCTTCATGGGGGATCTTTGATGCACTGGTCCCTTCACGGGATGATCTTTGAACGGGTCCCTTCACGGGATGATCTTTGCACGGGTCCCTTCACGGGATGATCTTTGCACGGGTCCCTTCACGGGATGATCTTTGCACGGGTCCCTTCACGGGATGATCTTTGCACGGGTCCCTTCACGGGATGATCTTTGCACGGGTCCCTTCACGGGATGATCTTTGCACGGGTCCCTTCACGGGATGATCTTTGCACGGGTCCCTTCACGGGATGATCTTTGCACGGGTCCCTTCACGGGATGATCTTTGCACGGGTCCCTTCACGGGATGATCTTTGCACGGGTCCCTTCACGGGATGATCTTTGCACGGGTCCCTTCACGGGATGATCTTTGCACGGGTCCCTTCACGGGATGATCTTTGCACGGGTCCCTTCACGGGATGATCTTTGCACGGGTCCCTTCACGGGATGATCTTTGCACGGGTCCCTTCACGGGATGATCTTTGCACGGGTCCCTTCACGGGATGATCTTTGCACGGGTCCCTTCACGGGATGATCTTTGCACGGGTCCCTTCACGGGATGATCTTTGCACGGGTCCCTTCACGGGATGATCTTTGCACTGGTCCCTTCATGGGATGATCTTTGATGCACTGGTCCCTTCACGGGATGATCTTTGATGCACTGGTCCCTTCATGGGATATCTGGTGCACTGGTCCCTTCATGGGATGATCTCTGGTGCACTGGTCCCTTCATGGGATGAACTGTGGTGCACTGGTCCCTTCATGGGATGATCTTGCATACCTCTAATCTGAGCTGATATGCACTGGTCCTTTCATGGGATGATCTTTGATGCACTGGTCCTTTCATGGGATGATCTTTGATGCACTGGTCCTTTCATGGGATGATCTTGCATACCTCTAATCTAATTGCTGTGGTGCACTGGTCCCTTCATGAGGTGATCTTTGATGCACTGGTCCCTTCATGGGGTGATCTTTGATGCACTGGTCCCTTCATGGGGTGATCTTTGATGCACTGGTCCCTTCATGGGGTGATCTTTGATGCACTGGTCCCTTCATGGGGTGATCTTTGATGCACTGGTCCCTTCATGGGGTGATCTTTGATGCACTGGTCCCTTCATGGGGTGATCTTTGATGCACTGGTCCCTTCATGGGGTGATCTTTGATGCACTGGTCCCTTCATGGGGTGATCTTTGATGCACTGGTCCCTTCATGGGGTGATCTTTGATGCACTGGTCCCTTCATGGGGTGATCTTTGATGCACTGGTCCCTTCATGGGGTGATCTTTGATGCACTGGTCCCTTCATGGGGGGATCTTTGATGCACTGGTCCCTTCATGGGGGGATCTTTGATGCACTGGTCCCTTCATGGGGGGATCTTTGATGCACTGGTCCCTTCATGGGGGGATCTTTGATGCACTGGTCCCTTCATGGGGGGATCTTTGGTGCACTGGTCCCTTCATGGGGGGATCTTTGGTGCACTGGTCCCTTCATGGGGGGATGTTTGGTGCACTGGTCTCTTCATGGGTTGATGTTTGGTGCACTGGTCCCTTCACGGGATGATCTCTGATGCCCTGGTCCCTTCACGGGATGATCTCTGATGCCCTGGTCCCTTCACGGGATGATCTCTGATGCCCTGGTCCCTTCACGGGATGATCTCTGATGCCCTGGTCCCTTCACGGGATGATCTCTGATGCCCTGGTCCCTTCACGGGATGATCTCTGATGCCCTGGTCCCTTCACGGGATGATCTCTGATGCCCTGGTCCCTTCACGGGATGATCTCTGATGCCCTGGTCCCTTCACGGGATGATCTCTGATGCCCTGGTCCCTTCAGGGATGATCTCTGATGCCCTGGTCCGTCCCTTCATGGGATGATCTCTGATGCACTGGTCCGTCCCTTCATGGGATGATCTCTGATGCACTGGTCCCTTCATGGGATGATCTCTGATGCACTGGTCCCTTCATGGGATGATCTCTGATGCACTGGTCCCTTCATGGGATGATCTTGATGCACTGGTCCCTTCATGGGATGATCGCTGACGCACTGGTCCCTTCATGGGATGATCGCTGACGCACTGGTCCCTTCATGGGATGATCGCTGACGCACTGGTCCCTTCATGGGATGATCTTGATGCACTGGTCCCTTCATGGGATGATCTTGACGCACTGGTCCCTTCATGGGATGATCGCTGACGCACTGGTCCCTTCATGGGATGATCTTGATGCACTGGTCCCTTCATGGGATGATCTTGATGCACTGGTCCCTTCATGGGATCTTGATGCACTGGTAGCTTCATGGGTAGATCTTTGATGCACTGGTCCCTTCATGGGATGATCTTGCATACCTCTAATCGGAGTGCTGTGATGCACTGGTCCCTTCATGGGATGATCTCTGATGCACTGGACCCTTCATGGGATGATCTCTGATGCACTGGTCCCTTCACGGGATTATCTTTGCACTGGTCCCTTCACGGGATGATCTTTGCACTGGTCCCTTCACGGGATGATCTTTGCACTGGTCCCTTCACGGGATGATCTTTGCACTGGTCCCTTCACGGGCTGATCTGTGATGCACTGGTCCCTTCACGGGATGATCTTTGCACTGGTCCCTTCACGGGCTGATCTGTGATGCACTGGTCCCTTCATGGGATCACTGAGGCCCTGGTCCCTTCACGGGATGATCTTTGATGCACTGGTCCCTTCACGGGATGATCTTTGATGCACTTATCCCTTCACGGGATGATCTTTGATGCACTGGTCCCTTCACGGGATGATCTTTGATGCACTGGTCCCTTCACGGGATGATCTTTGATGCACTGGTCCCTTCACGGGATGATCTTTGATGCACTGGTCCCTTCACGGGATGATCTTTGATGCACTGGTCCCTTCACGGGATGATCTTTGATGCACTGGTCCCTTCACGGGATGATCTTTGCACTGGTCCCTTCACGGGATGATCTTTGCACTGGTCCCTTCACGGATGATCTTTGCACTGGTCCCTTCACGGATGATCTTTGCACTGGTCCCTTCACGGGATGATCTTTGCACTGGTCCCTTCACGGGATGATCTTTGCACTGGTCCCTTCACGGGATGATCTTTGCACTGGTCCCTTCACGGGATGATCTTTGCACTGGTCCCTTCACGGGATGATCTTTGCACTGGTCCCTTCACGGGATGATCTTTGCACTGGTCCCTTCACGGGATGATCTCTGATGCACTGGTCCCTTCATGGGGTGGGTGATCTTTGCACTGGTCCCTTCATGGGATGATCCTGGTTGCACTGGTCCCTTCATGGGATGATCTTTGATGCACTGGTCCCTTCATGGGATGATCTTTGATGCACTGGTCCCTTCATGGGATCTGTGGTGCACTGGTCCCTTCATGGGATGATCTGTGGTGCACTGGTCCCTTCATGGGATGATCTCTGATGCACTGGTCCCCTCATGGGGTGGGTGATCTTTGCACTGGTCCCTTCATGGGGAGATCTCTGATGCACTGGTCCCTTCATGGGGAGATCTCTGATGCACTGGTCCCTTCATGGGGAGATCTCTGATGCACTGGTCCCTTCATGGGATGATCTTTGATGCACTGGTCCCTTCATGGGATGATCTGTGGTGCACTGGTCCCTTCATGGGATGATCTGTGGTGCACTGGTCCCTTCATGGGATGATCTCTGATGCACTGGTCCCCTCATGGGGTGGGTGATCTTTGCACTGGTCCCTTCATGGGGAGATCTCTGATGCACTGGTCCCTTCATGGGGAGATCTCTGATGCACTGGTCCCTTCATGGGGAGATCTCTGATGCACTGGTCCCTTCATGGGGAGATCTCTGATGCACTGGTCCCTTCATGGGGAGATCTCTGATGCACTGGTCCCTTCATGGGATGATCTCTGAACTGGTCCCTTCATGGGATGATCTTTGATGCACCCGTTCCTTTATGGGATGATCTTTGGTGCACTGGTCCCTTCATGGGATGATCTTTGGTGCACTGGTCCCTTCATGGGATGATCTTTGGTGCACTGGTCCCTTCATGGGATGATCTTTGGTGCACTGGTCCCTTCATGGGATGATCTGTGGTGCACTGGTCCCTTCATGGGATGATCTGTGGTGCACTGGTCCCTTCATGGGATGATCTGTGGTGCACTGGTCCCTTCATGGGATGATCTGTGGTGCACTGGTCCCTTCATGGGATGATCTGTGGTGCACTGGTCCCTTCATGGGATGATCTGTGGTGCACTGGTCCCTTCAGGGGATGATCTTGGATACCTCTAATCTGAGTGCTGTTATGCACTATTCCCTTCATGGGATGATCTTGGCTGCACTGGTCCCTTCATGGGATGATCCTGGTTGCACTGGTCCCTTCATGGGATGACTTTTGATGCACTGGTCCCTTCATGGGATGATCTTTGATGCACTGGTCCCTTCATGGGATGATCTTTGATGCACTGGTCCCTTCATGGGATGATCTTTGATGCACTGGTCCCTTCATGGGATGATCTTTGATGCACTGGTCCCTTCATGGGATGATCTTTGATGCACTGGTCCCTTCATGGGATGATCTTTGATGCACTGGTCCCTTCATGGGATGATCTTTGATGCACTGGTCCCTTCACGGGATGATCTTTGATGCACTGGTCCCTTCACGGGATGATCTTTGATGCACTGGTCCCTTCACGGGATGATCTTTGATGCACTGGTCCCTTCACGGGATGATCTTTGATGCACTGGTCCCTTCACGGGATGATCTTTGATGCACTGGTCCCTTCACGGGATGATCTTTGATGCACTAATGGTCCCTTCACGGAGTGATCCTTGATGCACTGGTCCCTTCGCAGGATGATCTTGCACAGCTCTTTAATCTGAGAGCTGTGATGCGCTGGTCCCTTCATGGGATGATCTCTGATGCACTGGTCTCTTCATGGGATGATATCTGATGCACTGGTCCCTTCATAGGATGATCTTGCATACCTCTAATCAGATGTGATGCTCTGATCCCTTCATTGGATGATCTTTGATGCTCTGATCCCTTCATTGGATGATCTTTGATGCTCTGATCCCTTCATGGGATGATCTTTGATGCACTGGTCCCTTTATGGGATGATCTTTGATGCACTGGTCCCTTTATGGGATGATCTTTGATGCACTGGTCCCTTTATGGGATGATCTTTGATGCACTGGTCCCTTTATGGGATGATCTTTGATGCACTGGTCCCTTTATGGGATGATCTTTGATGCACTGGTCCCTTTATGGGATGATCTTTGAGGCACTGGTCCCTTTATGGGATGATCTTTGAGGCACTGGTCCCTTTATGGGATGATCTTTGAGGCACTGGTCCCTTTATGGGATGATCTTTGAGGCACTGGTCCCTTTATGGGATGATCTTTGAGGCACTGGTCCCTTTATGGGATGATCTTTGAGGCACTGGTCCCTTTATGGGATGATCTTTGAGGCACTGGTCCCTTTATGGGATGATCTGTGATGCAGTGGTCCCTTCATGGGCTGATCTGTGATGCACTGGTCCCTTCATGGGCTGATCTGTGATGCACTGGTCCCTTCATGGGCTGATCTGTGATGCACTGGTCCCTTCATGGGCTGATCTGTGATGCACTGGTCCCTTCATGGGCTGATCTGTGATGCACTGGTCCCTTCATGGGCTGATCTGTGATGCACTGGTCCCTTCATGGGCTGATCTGTGATGCACTGGTCCCTTCATGGGCTGATCTGTGATGCACTGGTCCCTTCATGGGCTGATCTGTGATGCACTGGTCCCTTCACGGGATGATCTTTGCACTGGTCCTTTCAAGGGATGATCTTTGCACTGGCCCCTTCACGGGATGATCTTTGATGCACTGGTCCCTTCACGGGATGATCTTTGCACTGGTCCCTTCACGGGATGATCTTTGCACTGGTCCCTTCACGGGATGATCTTTGCACTGGTCCCTTCACGGGATGATCTTTGCACTGGTCCCTTCACGGGATGATCTTTGCACTGGTCCCTTCACGGGATGATCTTTGCACTGGTCCCTTCACGGGATGATCTTTGCACTGGTCCCTTCACGGGATGATCTTTGCACTGGTCCCTTCACGGGATGATCTTTGATGCACTGGTCCCTTCACGGGATGATCTTTGATGCACTGGTCCCTTTATGGGATGTTTTTTGATGCACTGGTCCCTTTATGGGATGATCTTTGATGCACTGGTCCCTTTATGGGATGATCTTTGATGCACTGGTCCCTTTATGGGATGAGCTTTGATGCACTGGTCCCTTTATGGGATGAGCTTTGATGCACTGGTCCCTTTATGGGATGAGCTTTGATGCACTGGTCCCTTTATGGGATGAGCTTTGATGCACTGGTCCCTTTATGGGATGAGCTTTGATGCACTGGTCCCTTTATGGGATGATCTTTGATGCACTGGTCCCTTCATGGGATGATCTTGCATACCTCTAATCTGAGTTCTCTGATGCACTGGTCCCTTCACGGGGTGATCTTTGCACTGGTCCCTTCACAGGGTGATCTTTGCACTGGTCCCTTCACAGGGTGATCTTTGCACTGGTCCCTTCACAGGGTGATCTTTGCACTGGTCCCTTCACGGGGTGATCTTTGCACTGGTCCCTTCACGGGGTGATCTTTGCACTGGTCCCTTCACGGGGTGATCTTTGCACTGGTCCCTTCACGGGGTGATCTTTGCACTGGTCCCTTCACGGGGTGATCTTTGCACTGGTCCCTTCACGGGGTGATCTTTGCACTGGTCCCTTCACGGGGTGATCTTTGCACTGGTCCCTTCACGGGGTGATCTTTCACTGGTCCCTTCACGGGATGATCTTTCACTGGTCCCTTCACGGGATGATCTTTGCACTCTTTGCACTGGTCCCTTCGTGGGATGAACTTTGTTGCACTGGTCCCTTCGTGGGATGAACTTTGTTGCACTGGTCCCTTCGTGGGATGAACTTTGTTGCACTGGTCCCTTCGTGGGATGATCTTTGTTGCACTGGTCCCTTCGTGGTATGATCTTTGTTGCACTGGTCCCTTCATGGTATGATCTTTGTTGCACTGGTCCCTTCACGGGGTGATCTTTGATGCACTGGTCCCTTCACGGGATGATCTTTGATGCACTGGTCCCTTCACGGGCTGATCTGTGATGCACTGGTCCCTTCATGGGCTGATCTGTGATGCACTGGTCCCTTCATGGGCTGATCTGTGATGCACTGGTCCCTTCACGGGATGATCTTTGCACTGGTCCTTTCACGGGATGATCTTTGCACTGGTCCTTTCATGGGATGATCTTTGCACTGGCCCCTTCACGGGATGATCTTTGCACTGGCCCCTTCACGGGATGATCTTTGCACTGGCCCCTTCATGGGATGATCTTTGCACTGGCCCCTTCACGGGATGATCTTTGCACTGGTCCCTTCACGGGATGATCTTTGCACTGGTCCCTTCACGGGATGATCTTTGCACTGGTCCCTTCACGGGATGATCTTTGCACTGGTCCCTTCACGGGATGATCTTTGCACTGGTCCCTTCACGGGATGATCTTTGCACTGGTCCCTTCACGGGATGATCTTTGCACTGGTCCCTTCACGGGATGATCTTTGCACTGGTCCCTTCACGGGATGATCTTTGCACTGGTCCCTTCACGGGATGATCTTTGCACTGGTCCCTTCACGGGATGATCTTTGATGCACTGGTCCCTTTACGGGATGATCTTGCACACCTCATCTGAATTCTGTGATGCACTGGTCCCTTCATGGGATCATCTCTGATGCACTGGTCCCTTCATGAGATGGTCTTGGATGAACTGGTTCCTTCATTGGATGATCTCGGATGCACTGGTTCCTTCATTGGATGATCTCGGATGCACTGGTTCCTTCATTGGATGATCTCGGATGCACTGGTCCCTTCACGGGGTGATCTTTGCACTGGTCCCTTCACGGGGTGATCTTTGCACTGGTCCCTTCACGGGGTGATCTTTGCACTGGTCCCTTCACGGGGTGATCTTTGCACTGGTCCCTTCACGGGGTGATCTTTGCACTGGTCCCTTCACGGGGTGATCTTTGCACTGGTCCCTTCACGGGGTGATCTTTGCACTGGTCCCTTCACGGGGTGATCTTTGCACTGGTCCCTTCACGGGATGATCTTTGCACTGGTCCCTTCACGGGATGATCTTTGCACTCTTTGCACTGGTCCCTTCACGGGATGATCTTTGCACTCTTTGCACTGGTCCCTTCACGGGATGATCTTTGCACTCTTTGCACTGGTCCCTTCACGGGATGATCTTTGCACTGGTCCCTTCGTGGGATGAACTTTGTTGCACTGGTCCCTTCGTGGGATGAACTTTGTTGCACTGGTCCCTTCGTGGGATGAACTTTGTTGCACTGGTCCCTTCGTGGGATGAACTTTGTTGCACTGGTCCCTTCGTGGGATGAACTTGCATACCTCTAATCTGAGTTCTCTGATGCACTGGTCCCTTCACGGGATGATCTGTGCACTGGTCCCTTCACGGGATGATCTGTGCACTGGTCCCTTCACGGGATGATCTGTGCACTGGTCCCTTCACGGGATGATCTGTGCACTGGTCCCTTCACGGGAGGATCTGTGCACTGGTCCCTTCACGGGATGATCTGTGCACTGGTCCCTTCACGGGATGATCTGTGCACTGGTCCCTTCACGGGAGGATCTGTGCACTGGTCCCTTCACGGGAGGATCTGTGCACTGGTCCCTTCACGGGAGGATCTGTGCACTGGTCCCTTCACGGGATGATCTTTAATGCACTACTGGTCCCTTCACGGGTTGATCTTTAATGCACTACTGGTCCCTTCACGGGTTGATCTTTAATGCACTACTGGTCCCTTCACGGGTTGATCTTTAATGCACTACTGGTGTCAAGAATTCCTGTCATGCGAGGGGAGGAAAACGGTAACCAGCGTAAACGGACTACATCTCCCAGGATGCTTAGCGGTTGAGAGCTTATGTAAACAGGAGAGCTGTTACATAACTCAAGGGAAAACACGCCCTTATGTAAACAGGAGAGATGTTACATAACTCAAGGAAAACACGCCCTATAAAGGGAGGAACCGGGAGGTACAAGGCTGTCGGATATTGTGTTTACACCGACGTACCTGCTTCGTGAAGAGCAGTGTTCCGGAGTGGTGCTCCAGTAAGGCAAGAACGGAGGTAGGTCGAGTCGTTACTCCCTGGGCCGTGTCTTGCCCCATCGTCACCTGTGAAGGACCCGGAAGCTCTACCGGTCAACCATTGAGCTTCGCTTTTTGACTCGGCTGAGTCAAAGCGCAGTGGCGCTTTTGCTGGTTGGAGTCGTAACTCCCAGCCCGACCAGAGATACAGGGACTGCCAGCTGTAACGCACACCAGGAGGTGTTTGCCGCGTTACAGACTCGGAAGTCCACAGGATCGATCGAGCGGCTGCTCTCGGTTCAGTCTTCTTGCTTTTGATTGGGGTATCGGTGACGCATCACCAGGAGGTGACTCCGCGTCCCGGTGCAGTCGGAGGAAGAGGTTGAGCGGCTGCTCCCTTCAGGTAGAGACCCCGGCTGGGTGTTTCCCTGACTCCTCGATTCTCCCCAACACTCTTCGTGCCCCTCACAGCCTACCGATTGGCATTGTCGGCCATTTCATTTCTGCCCTCTGTTGGCATACGCCGGGATCGGCGTATATGCAGAGGACGGTTAGGACCATCCGTGCTGTGGGCTGGTAACGTACTTAGCCTGGAGGATTCCAGTGACTATAACTTTTGTTTATTCGTTGTATTGTTTTTGCCTTCATTAAAATAACTAACCCTTCACAAGTGGTTGCGTCCTCATTATCGTGTCTGTTAAACGATCCTGAGACGTTCAGGGCGTTACAACTGGTCCCTTCACGGGTTGATCTTGCATACCTCTAATCTGAGAACTGTGATGCCCTGGTCCCTTCATGGGGATGATCTTTGCCCTGGTGCCTTCATGGGATGATCTTGTATACCTCTAATCTGAGTGCTGTGATGCACTGGTCCCTTCATGGGATGATCCCTGATGCACTGGTCCCTTCATGGGATGATCTCTGATGCACTGGTCCCTTCATGGGATGATCTCTGATGCACTGGTCCCTTCATGGGATGATCTCTGATGCACTGGTCCCTTCATGGGATGATCTCTGATGCACTGGTCCCTTCATGGGATGATCTTTTATACCTCTAATCTAAGCTGTGATGCCCTGGTCCCTTCATGGGGATGATCTTTGCCCTGGTGCCTTCATGGGATGATCTTGTATACCTCTAATCTGAGTGCTGTGATGCACTGGTCCCTTCATGGGATGATCTCTGATGCACTGGTCCCTTCATGGGATGATCCCTGATGCACTGGTCCCTTCATGGGATGATCTTTCATACACTGGTCCTTTCATGGGATGATCTTTGATGCACTGGTCCCTTCATGGGATGATCTTTGATGCACTGGTCCCTTCATGGGATGATCTTGCATACCTCTAATCTGAGTGCTGTGATGCACTGGTCCCTTCATGGGATGATCCCTGATGCACTGGTCCCTTCATGGGATGATCCCTGATGCACTGGTCCCTTCGTGGGATGATCCCTGATGCACTGGTCCCTTCGTGGGATGATCCCTGATGCACTGGTCCCTTCGTGGGATGATCTTTGATGCACTGGTCCCTTCGTGGGATGATCTTTGATGCACTGGTCCCTTCGTGGGATGATCTTTGATGCACTGGTCCCTTCGTGGGATGATCTTTGATGCACTGGTCCCTTCATGGGATGATCTTTGATGCACTGGTCCCTTCATGGGATGATCTTTGATGCACTGGTCCCTTCATGGGATGATCTTTGCACTGGTCCCTTCATGGGATGATCTTTGCACTGGTTCCTTCATGGGATGGTCTCGGATGCACTGGTTCCTTCATTGGATGATCTCGGATGCACTGGTTCCTTCATTGGATGATCTCGGATGCACTGGTTCCTTCATTGGATGATCTCGGATGCACTGGTTCCTTCATTGGATGATCTCGGATGCACTGGTTCCTTCATTGGATGATCTTTGCACTGGTCCCTTCGCGGGATGATCTTTGCACTGGTCCCTTCGCGGGATGATCTTTGCACTGGTCCCTTCGCGGGATGATCTGTGCACTGGTCCCTTCGCGGGATGATCTGTGCACTGGTCCCTTCGCGGGATGATCTTTGCACTGGTCCCTTCGCGGGATGATCTTTGCACTGGTCCCTTCGCGGGATGATCTTTGCACTGGTCCCTTCGCGGGATGATCTTTGCACTGGTCCCTTCGCGGGATGATCTTTGCACTGGTCCCTTCGCGGGATGATCTTTGCACTGGTCCCTTCGCGGGATGATCTTTGCACTGGTCCCTTCGCGGGATGATCTTTGCACTGGTCCCTTCGCGGGATGATCTTTGCACTGGTCCCTTCGCGGGATGGTCTCGGATGCACTGGTCCCTTCGCGGGATGGTCTCGGATGCACTGGTCCCTTCGCGGGATGGTCTCGGATGCACTGGTCCCTTCATTGGATGATCTCGGATGCACTGGTCCCTTCATTGGATGATCTCGGATGCACTGGTTCCTTCATTGGATGATCTCGGATGCCCTGGTTCCTTCATTGGATGATCTCGGATGCACTGGTTCCTTCATTGGATGATCTCGGATGCACTGGTCCCTTCACGGGATGATCTTTGCACTGGTCCCTTCACGGGATGATCTTTGCACTGGTCCCTTCACGTTATGATCTGTGCACTGGTCCCTTCACGTTATGATCTGTGCACTGGTCCCTTCACGCACTGGTCCCTTCACGGGATGATCCCTTCGCGGGATGATCCCTTCGCGGGATGATCCCTTCGCGGGATGATCTGTGCACTGGTCCCTTCGCGGGATGATCTGTGCACTGGTCCCTTCGCGGGATGATCTGTGCACTGGTCCCTTCGCGGGATGATCTGTGCACTGGTCCCTTCGCGGGATGATCTGTGCACTGGTCCCTTCGCGGGATGATCTGTGCACTGGTCCCTTCGCGGGATGATCTGTGCACTGGTCCCTTCGCGGGATGATCTGTGCACTGGTCCCTTCGCGGGATGATCTGTGCACTGGTCCCTTCGCGGGATGATCTGTGCACTGGTCCCTTCGCGGGATGATCTGTGCACTGGTCCCTTCGCGGGATGATCTGTGCACTGGTCCCTTCGCGGGATCATCTGTGCACTGGTCCCTTCACAGGATGATCTCTGATGCACTGGTCCCTTCACAGGATGATCTCTGATGCACTGGTCCCTTCACAGGATGATCTTGCATTCCTCTAACCTGAGTGCTGTGATGCACTGGTCCCTTCACGGGATGAACTTTGTTGCACTGGTCCCTTCGCGGGATCATCTGTGCACTGGTCCCTTCACAGGATGATCTCTGATGCACTGGTCCCTTCACAGGATGATCTCTGATGCACTGGTCCCTTCACAGGATGATCTTGCATTCCTCTAACCTGAGTGCTGTGATGCACTGGTCCCTTCACGGGATGAACTTTGTTGCACTGGTCCCTTCGTGGGATGAACTTCTCCTGGACCTAAGTGCGGCCTTCGATACTGTCAACCATGGAGTGTTGACACAACGCCTAGCAGAGACAGGAGTCACAGGAGCGGCCCTGGAATGGCTGGCCTCTTTTCTGGAGGGGCGTACCTTCGAGGTTTGGGAAGGCAACGCAAAATCTCCTCCCTTTCCACTTCACTGTGGGGTGCCTCAGGGCTCATCCCTAAGCCCCACGTTATTTAACGTGTATATGGCACCCCTTGAGGGTGTGGTGTCTCCGTTTGGCTTTAAGACCATAAGCTATGCGGATGACACTCAGCTAGTGGTGGGTCTGACACAGCTGGAGAAGCAGCCTGAAACGCTCCATTCATGCTTAAGAGAGGTGTTTGACTGGATGACCAGGTCATCGCTCAAATTGAACGGCTCAAAAACTGAGCTGATGATCTTGGGCCACTCAAACTTCGCCCTCTCGCCGAGCAGCTGGCCCAACTGTATGGGCACTCCGCCTGACCCAAAGAAGGAAATTAAGAGCCTGGGGGTCTGGCTGGAGCCTGATCTGTCCTTTAGGACACACGCCAAGAAGATCGCTGGCGTGTGTTATGGACTGCTCCGCTCGGCCCGTAAGGTTCTCCCCCTCTTACCGGAACTCTCCCGGAAGCTGTTAGTCCAAGGTCTAATCATCTCACGCCTGGACTACAGTAATGCACTCTTTCTCGGAGCACCGGAATCAACGTTCAAAATCCTGCAACAAGTGCAGAACGCGGCAGCCAGGCTGCTGCGGAACGTTCCGGCCAGGCAATCAGCCAGGCCCGCTCTAAAGGCACTCCATTGGCTCCCGGTCAAAGAGAGAGTGACCTTCAAAGCCCTCTGTATTGCTCACAAGAGCATTCAGGGGAAAGGACCTGCTATTCTGAAGGACATGATTCGGCCCTATAAGCCCACCAGAGCCTTACGCTCCGATAATAAACACCTCCTTCAGATAAAGAGAATTAGGAGAGCCCGTTCAGGTGGCAGGAGCTTTTCCATCCATACTGCACACGCCTGGAACTCCCTCCCACTCTCACTACGCTCTGAACCAAACCTGCTCAGGTTCAGGAAACATTTGAAAACTTATCTATTTCCAGAATAATTCTAAATCTGTTCTGCTTCACACAGGCAGCTTGCTCTGATTCTCTATAAGCGCTGGGATGCCTCTGGGTAACCGTGCGCGGTACAAAATTCGTTAATAATAATAATAATAATGAACTTTGTTGCACTGGTCCCTTCGTGGGATGAACTTTGTTGCACTGGTCCCTTCGTGGGATGAACTTTGTTGCACTGGTCCCTTCGTGGGATGAACTTTGTTGCACTGGTCCCTTCGTGGGATGAATTTTGTTGCACTGGTCACTTCGTGGGATGATCTCGGATGCACTGGTTCCTTCGTGGGATGATCTCGGATGCACTGGTTCCTTCATTGGATGATCTCGGATGCACTGGTTCCTTCATTGGATGATCTCGGATGCACTGGTTCCTTCATTGGATGATCTCGGATGCACTGGTTCCTTCATTGGATGATCTCGGATGCACTGGTTCCTTCATTGGATGATCTCGGATGCACTGGTTCCTTCATTGGATGATCTCGGATGCACTGGTCCCTTCGCGGGATGATCTGTGCACTGGTCCCTTCGCGGGATGATCTGTGCACTGGTCCCTTCGCGGGATGATCTGTGCACTGGTCCCTTCGCGGGATGATCTGTGCACTGGTCCCTTCGCGGGATGATCTGTGCACTGGTCCCTTCGCGGGATGATCTGTGCACTGGTCCCTTCGCGGGATGATCTGTGCACTGGTCCCTTCGCGGGATGATCTGTGCACTGGTCCCTTCGCGGGATGATCTGTGCACTGGTCCCTTCGCGGGATGATCTGTGCACTGGTCCCTTCGCGGGATGATCTGTGCACTGGTCCCTTCGCGGGATGATCTGTGCACTGGTCCCTTCGCGGGATGATCTGTGCACTGGTCCCTTCGCGGGATGATCTGTGCACTGGTCCCTTCGCGGGATGATCTGTGCACTGGTCCCTTCGCGGGATGATCTTTGCACTGGTCCCTTCGCGGGATGATCTGTGCACTGGTCCCTTCGCGGGATGATCTGTGCACTGGTCCCTTCGCGGGATGATCTGTGCACTGGTCCCTTCGCGGGATGATCTGTGCACTGGTCCCTTCACGGGATGATCTGTGCACTGGTCCCTTCACGGGATGATCTGTGCACTGGTCCCTTCACGCACTGGTCCCTTCACGGGATGATCTGTGCACTGGTCCCTTCACGGGATGATCTGTGCACTGGTCCCTTCACGCACTGGTCCCTTCACGGGATGATCTGTGCACTGGTCCCTTCACGGGATGATCTGTGCACTGGTCCCTTCATGGGATGATCTTTAATGCACTACTGGTCCCTTCACGGGTTGATCTTTAATGCACTACTGGTCCCTTCACGGGTTGATCTTTAATGCACTACTGGTCCCTTCACGGGTTGATCTTTAATGCACTACTGGTCCCTTCACGGGTTGATCTTTAATGCACTACTGGTCCCTTCACGGGTTGATCTTTAATGCACTACTGGTCCCTTCATGGGTTGATCTTTAATGCACTACTGGTCCCTTCATGGGTTGATCTTGCATACCTCTAATCTGAGAGCTGTGATGCCCTGGTCCCTTCATGGGGATGATCTTTGCCCTGGTGCCTTCATGGGATGATCTTGTATACCTCTAATCTGAGTGCTGTGATGCACTGGTCCCTTCATGGGATGATCCCTGATGCACTGGTCCCTTCATGGGATGATCTCTGATGCACTGGTCCCTTCATGGGATGATCTCTGATGCACTGGTCCCTTCATGGGATGATCTCTGATGCACTGGTCCCTTCATGGGATGATCCCTGATGCACTGGTCCCTTCATGGGATGATCTCTGATGCACTGGTCCCTTCATGGGATATCTGATGCACTGGTCCCTTCATGGGATGATCTTTGATGCACTGGTCCCTTCATGGGATGATCTTGCATACCTCTAATCTGAGTGCTGTGATGCACTGGTCCCTTCATGGGATGATCTTTGATTCACTGGTCCCTTCATGGGATGACCTTTGATGCACTGGTCCCTTCGTGGGATGATCTTTGATGCACTGGTCCCTTCATGGGATGATCTTTGATGCACTGGTCCCTTCGTGGGATGATCTTTGATGCACTGGTCCCTTCATGGGATAATCTTTGATGCACTGGTCCCTTCATGGGATGATCTTTGATGCACTGGTCCCTTCATGGGATGATCTTGCATACCTCTAATCTGAGCTGTGGTGCACTGGTCCCTTCGCGGGATGATCTTTGCACTGGTCCCTTCGCGGGATGATCTTTGCACTGGTCCCTTCGCGGGATGATCTTTGCACTGGTCCCTTCGCGGGATGATCTTTGCACTGGTCCCTTCGCGGGATGATCTTTGCACTGGTCCCTTCGCGGGATGATCTTTGCACTGGTCCCTTCGCGGGATGATCTTTGCACTGGTCCCTTCGCGGGATGATCTTTGCACTGGTCCCTTCGCGGGATGATCTTTGCACTGGTCCCTTCGCGGGATGATCTTTGCACTGGTCCCTTCGCGGGATGATCTTTGCACTGGTCCCTTCGCGGGATGATCTTTGCACTGGTCCCTTCGCGGGATGATCTTTGCACTGGTCCCTTCGCGGGATGATCTTTGCACTGGTCCCTTCGCGGGATGATCTGTGCACTGGTCCCTTCGCGGGATGATCTGTGCACTGGTCCCTTAGCGGGATGATCTGTGCACTGGTCCCTTAGCGGGATGATCTTTGATGCACTGGTCCCTTAGCGGGATGATCTTTGATGCACTGGTCCCTTAGCGGGATGATCTTTGATGCACTGGTCCCTTAGCGGGATGATCTTTGATGCACTGGTCCCTTAGCGGGATGATCTTTGATGCACTGGTCCCTTAGCGGGATGATCTTTGATGCACTGGTCCCTTAGCGGGATGATCTTTGATGCACTGGTCCCTTAGCGGGATGATCTTTGATGCACTGGTCCCTTAGCGGGATGATCTTTGATGCACTGGTCCCTTAGCGGGATGATCTTTGATGCACTGGTCCCTTAGCGGGATGATCTTTGATGCACTGGTCCCTTAGCGGGATGATCTTTGATGCACTGGTCCCTTCGCGGGATGATCTTTGATGCACGGGTCCCTTCATGGGATGATCTTGCATACCTCTAATCTGAGCTGTGGTGCACTGGTCCCTTCGCGGGATGATCTTTGCACTGGTCCCTTCGCGGGATGATCTTTGCACTGGTCCCTTAGCGGGATGATCTTTGATGCACTGGTCCCTTAGCGGGATGATCTTTGATGCACTGGTCCCTTAGCGGGATGATCTTTGATGCACTGGTCCCTTAGCGGGATGATCTTTGATACACTGGTCCCTTAGCGGGATGATCTTTGATGCACTGGTCCCTTAGCGGGATGATCTTTGATGCACTGGTCCCTTAGCGGGATGATCTTTGATGCACTGGTCCCTTAGCGGGATGATCTTTGATGCACTGGTCCCTTCGCGGGATGATCTTTGATGCACGGGTCCCTTCATTGGATGATCTTGCATACCTCTAATCTGAGCTGTGGTGCACTGGTCCCTTCGCGGGATGATCTTTGCACTGGTCCCTTCGCGGGATGATCTTTGATGCACTGGTCCCTTCGCGGGATGATCTTTGATGCACTGGTCCCTTCGCGGGATGATCTTTGATGCACTGGTCCCTTCGCGGGATGATCTTTGATGCACTGGTCCCTTCATGGGATGATCTTTGATGCACTGGTCCCTTCATGGTATGATCTTGCATACCTCTAATCTGAGCTGTGGTGCACTGGTCCCTTCGCGGGATGATCTGTGCACTGGTCCCTTCACGGGATGATCTGTGCACTGGTCCCTTCACGGGATGATCTGTGCACTGGTCCCTTCACGGGATGATCTGTGCACTGGTCCCTTCACGGGATGATCTGTGCACTGGTCCCTTCACGGGATGATCTGTGCACTGGTCCCTTCACGGGATGATCTGTGCACTGGTCCCTTCACGGGATGATCTGTGCACTGGTCCCTTCACGGGATGATCTGTGCACTGGTCCCTTCACGGGATGATCTGTGCACTGGTCCCTTCATGGGATGATCTGTGCACTGGTCCCTTCACGCACTGGTCCCTTCATGGGATGATCTGTGCACTGGTCCCTTCACGGGATGATCTGTGCACTGGTCCCTTCACGGGATGATCTGTGCTCTGGTCCCTTCACGGGATGATCTGTGCACTGGTCCCTTCACGGGATGATCTGTGCACTGGTCCCTTCACGGGATGATCTGTGCTGCACTGGTCCCTTCACGGGATGATCTTTAATGCACTGGTCCCTTCACGGGATGATCTTTAATGCACTGGTCCCTTCACGGGATGATCTTTAATGCACTGGTCCCTTCACGGGATGATCTTTAATGCACTGGTCCCTTCACGGGATGATCTTTAATGCACTGGTCCCTTCACGGGATGATCTTTAATGCACTGGTCCCTTCACGGATTGATCTTTAATGCACTGGTCCCTTCACGGGATGATCTTTAATGCACTACTGGTCCCTTCACGGGTTGATCTTTAATGCACTACTGGTCCCTTCACGGGTTGATCTTTAATGCACTACTGGTCCCTTCATGGGTTTATCTTGCATACCTCTAATCTGAGAGCTGTGATGCCCTGGTCCCTTCATGGGGATGATCTTTGCCCTGGTGCCTTCATGGGATGATCTTGTATACCTCTAATCTGAGTGCTGTGATGCACTGGTCCCTTCATGGGATGATCCCTGATGCACTGGTCCCTTCATGGGATGATCCCTGATGCACTGGTCCCTTCATGGGATTATCTTTGATGCACTGGTCCCTTCATGGGATGATCTTGCATACCTTTAATCTAAGCTGTGATGCACTGGTCCCTTCATGGGATGATCTTTCATACACTGGTCCTTTCATGGGATATCTGATGCACTGGTCCCTTCATGGGATTATCTTTGATGCACTGGTCCCTTCATGGGATGATCTTGCATACCTCTAATCTGAGTGCTGTGATGCACTGGTCCCTTCATGGGATTATCTTTGATGCACTGGTCCCTTCATGGGATTATCTCTGATGCACTGGTCCCTTCATGGGATTATCTCTGATGCACTGGTCCCTTCATGGGATATACTTTGATGCACTGGTCCCTTCACGGGATGATCTTTGCACTGGTCCCTTCACGGGATGATCTTTGCACTGGTCCCTTCACGGGATGATCTTTGCACTGGTCCCTTCACGGGATGATCTTTGCACTGGTCCCTTCACGGGATGATCTTTGCACTGGTCCCTTCACGGGATGATCTTTGCACTGGTCCCTTCACGGGATGATCTTTGCACTGGTCCCTTCACGGGATGATCTTTGCACTGGTCCCTTCACGGGATGATCTTTGCACTGGTCCCTTCACGGGATGATCTTTGCACTGGTCCCTTCACGGGATGATCTTTGATGCACTGGTCCCTTCACGGGATGATCTTTGATGCACTGGTCCCTTCACGGGATGATCTTTGATGCACTGGTCCCTTCACGGGATGATCTTTGATGCACTGGTCCCTTCACGGGATGATCTTTGATGCACTGGTCCCTTCACGGGATGATCTTTGATGCACTGGTCCCTTCACGGGATGATCTTTGATGCACTGGTCCCTTCACGGGATGATCTTTGATGCACTGGTCCCTTCACGGGATGATCTTTGATGCACTGGTCCCTTCACGGGATGATCTTTGATGCACTGGTCCCTTCACGGGATGATCTTTGATGCACTGGTCCCTTCACGGGATGATCTTTGATGCACTGGTCCCTTCACGGGATGATCTTTGATGCACTGGTCCCTTCACGGGATGATCTTTGATGCACTGGTCCCTTCACGGGATGATCTTTGATGCACTGGTCCCTTCACGGGATGATCTTTGATGCACTGGTCCCTTCACGGGATGATCTTTGATGCACTGGTCCCTTCACGGGATGATCTTTGATGCACTGGTCCCTTCACGGGATGATCTTTGATGCACTGGTCCCTTCACGGGATGATCTTTGATGCACTGGTCCGTTCACGGGATGATCTTTGATGCACTGGTCCCTTCACGGGATGATCTTTGATGCACTGGTCCCTTCACGGGATGATCTTTGATGCACTGGTCCCTTCACGGGATGATCTTTGATGCACTGGTCCCTTCACGGGATGATCTTTGATGCACTGGTCCCTTCACGGGATGATCTTTGATGCACTGGTCCCTTCACGGGATGATCTTTGATGCACTGGTCCCTTCACGGGATGATCTTTGATGCACTGGTCCCTTTACGGGATGATCTTTGATGCACTGGTCCCTTTACGGGATGATCTTTGATGCACTGGTCCATTTACGGGATGATCTTTGGTGCACCGGTCCCTTTATGGGATGATCTTTGGTGCACCGGTCCCTTTATGGGATGATCTTTGGTGCACCGCTCCCTTTATGGGATGATCTTTGGTGCACCGCTCCCTTTATGGGATGATCTTTGGTGCACTGCTCCCTTTATGGGATGATCTTTGGTGCACTGCTCCCTTTATGGGATGATCTTTGGTGCACTGCTCCCTTTATGGGATGATCTTTGGTGCACTGGTCCCTTTATGGGATGATCTTTGGTGCACTGGTCCCTTTATGGGATGATCTTTGGTGCACTGGTCCCTTCATGGGATGATCTTTGGTGCACTGGTCCCTTCATGGGATGATCTTTGGTGCACTGGTCCCTTCATGAGATGATCTTTGCACTGGTCTGTATGGGATGATCTTGCATACCTCTGATCAGATGTGATGCTCTGATCCCTTCATGGGATGATCTTTGATGCATTGGTCCCTTCATGGGATGATCTTTGATGCATTGGTCCCTTCATGGGATGATCTCTGGTCCCTTTATGGGATGTTTTTTGATGCACTGGTCCCTTTATGGGATGATCTTTGAGGCACTGGTCCCTTTATGGGATGATCTTTGAGGCACTGGTCCCTTTATGGGATGATCTTTGATGCACTGGTCCCTTTATGGGATGATCTTTGATGCACTGGTCCCTTTATGGGATGATCTTTGATGCACTGGTTCCTTTATGGGATGATCTTTGATGCACTGGTCTCTTCATGGGATGATCTTGCACACCTCATCTGAGAGCTGTGATGCACTGGTCCTTTCATGGGATTATATTTGATGCACTGGTCCCTTCATGGGATGATCTTTGCACTGGTCCCTTCATGGGATGATCTATGATGCACTGGTCCCTTCATGGGATGATCTTTGATGCACTGGTCCCTTCATCGGGTGATCTTTGATGCACTGGTCCCTTCATCGGGTGATCTTTGATGCACTGGTCCCTTCATCGGGTGATCTTTGATGCACTGGTCTCTTCATGGGATGATCTATGATGCACTGGTCTCTTAATGGGAAGATCTATGATGCACTGGTCCCTTAATGGGATGATCTATGATGCACTGGTCCCTTAATGGGATGATCTATGATGCACTGGTCCCTTAATGGGATGATCTATGATGCACTGGTCCCTTAATGGGATGATCTATGATGCACTGGTCCCTTCACGGGATGATCTTTGATGCACTGGTCCCTTCACGGGATGATCTCTGATGCACTGGTCCCTTCACGGGATTATCTTTGATGCACTGGTCCCTTCACGGGATGATCTGTGATGCACTGGTCCCTTCATGGGATGATCTTTGATGCACTGGTCCCTCCATGGGTTGATCTTTGCACTGGTCCCTTCACGGGATGATCTTGCTTACATCTAATCAGTGCTTTGATGCACTGGTCCCTTCATGGGAAGATCTTTGATGCACTGGTCCCTTCATGGGAAGATCTTTGATGCACAGGTCCCTTCATGGGATGATATTGCATACATCTAATCAGTGCTTTGATGCACTGGTCCCTTCATGGGAAGATCTTTGATGCACTGGTCCCTTCATGGGAAGATCTTTGATGCACTGGTCCCTTCATGGGAAGATCTTTGATGCACTGGTCCCTTCATGGGATGATGTTTGCACTGGTCCCTTCATGGGATGATTTTTGATGCACTGGTCCCTTCATGGGATGATTTTTGATGCACTGGTGCCTTCATGGGATGATCTTTGATGCACTGGTCCCTTCACAAGATGATCTTTGCACTGGTCGCTTCATGGGGTGATCTTTGATGCACTGGTCCCTTCATGGGATGATCTTTGATGCACTGGTCCCTTCATGGGATGATCTTTGCACTGGTCCCTTCATGGGATGATCTGTGATGCACTGGTCCCTTCATGGGATGATCTGTGATGCACTGGTCCCTTCATGGGATGATCTGTGATGCACTGGTCCCTTCATGGGATGATCTGTGATGCACTGGTCCCTTCATGGGATGATCTTTGCACTGGTCCCTTCATAGGATGGTCTTTGATGCACTGGTCCCTTCATGGGATGATCTTGCATACCTCTAATCTGAGTGCTGTGATGCACTGGTCCCTTCATGGGATGAAATTGCACACCTCTAATCTGAATGCTGTGATGGACTGGTCCCTTCATGGGATGATCTTTGATGCAGTGGTCCCTTCATGGGATTATCTTGCACACCTCTAATCGGAGTGCTGTGATGGACTGGTCCCTTCATGGGATTATCTCTGATGCATTGGTCCCTTCATGGGATGCACTGGTCCCCTCATGGGATGATGTTTGCACTGGTCCCTTCATGGGATGATGTTTGCACTGGTCCCTTCATGGGATGATGTTTGCACTGGTCCCTTCATGGGATGATGTTTGCACTGGTCCCTTCATGGGATGATGTTTGCACGGGTCCCTTCATGGGATGATGTTTGCACGGGTCCCATCATGGGATGATGTTTGCACGGGTCCCATCATGGGATGATGTTTGCACGGGTCCCATCATGGGATGATGTTTGCACGGGTCCCATCATGGGATGATGTTTGCACTGGTCCCATCATGGGATGATGTTTGCACTGGTCCCATCATGGGATGATGTTTGCACTGGTCCCATCATGGGATGATGTTTGCACTGGTCCCATCATGGGATGATGTTTGCACTGGTCCCTTCATGGGATGATGTTTGCACTGGTCCCTTCATGGGATGATGTTTGCACTGGTCCCTTCATGGGATGATGTTTGCACTGGTCCCTTCATGGGATGATGTTTGCACTGGTCCCTTCATGGGATGATGTTTGCACTGGTCCCTTCATGGGATGATCTGTGATGCACTGGTCCCTTCATGGGATGATCTGTGATGCACTGGTCCCTTCATGGGATGATCTGTGATGCACTGGTCCCTTCATGGGATGATCTGTGATGCACTGGTCCCTTCATGGGATGATCTGTGATGCACTGGTCCCTTCATGGGATGATCTGTGATGCACTGGTCCCTTCATGGGATGATCTGTGATGCACTGGTCCCTTCATGGGATGATCTGTGATGCACTGGTCCCTTCATGGGATGATCTGTGATGCACTGGTCCCTTCATGGGATGATCTGTGATGCACTGGTCCCTTCATGGGATGATCTGTGATGCACTGGTCCCTTCATGGGATGATCTGTGATGCACTGGTCCCTTCATGGGGTGATCTGTGATGCACTGGTCCCTTCATGGGATGATCTTTGATGCACTGGTCCCTTCATGAGATGATCTTTGATGTACTGGCCCCTTCATAAAATGATTTTACATACCTCTAATCTGAGTGCTGTGATGGACTGGTCCCTTCATGGGATTATCTCTGATGCACTGGTCCCTTCATGGGATGCACTGGTCCCCTCATGGGATGATGTTTGCACTGGTCCCTTCATGGGATGATGTTTGCACTGGTCCCTTCATGGGATGATGTTTGCACTGGTCCCTTCATGGGATGATGTTTGCACTGGTCCCTTCATGGGATGATGTTTGCACGGGTCCCTTCATGGGATGATGTTTGCACGGGTCCCTTCATGGGATGATGTTTGATGCTCAGGTCTATTCATGGGATGATCTTGTATCCACTCATCCCTTCAAGGTATGATGTTGCATATCTCTAGTCTGAATACTGTGATGCACTGGTCCCTTCATGGGATGATCTTTGATGCACTGGTCCCTTCATGGGATGATCTTTGCACTGGTTCCTTCATGGGATGATCTTGCACACTTCTAATCTGAGTGCTGTGATGCACTGGTCCCTTCATGGGATGATCTCTGATGCACTGGTCCCTTCATGGGATGATCTTTGATGCACTGGTCCCTTAATGGGATGATCTTTGATGCACTGGTCCCTTCATTGGATGATCTTGCATACCTCTAATCTGATGCTGTGATGCACTGGTCCCTTCATGGGATGATCTTGCATACCTCTAATCTGAGTGCTGTGATGCACTGGTCCCTTCATGGGATGGTCTTGCATACCTCTAATCTGAGTGCTGTGATGCACTGGTCCCTTCATGGGATGATCTCTGATGCACTGGTCCCTTAATGGGATGATCTTTGATGCACTGGTCCCTTAATGGGATGATCTTTGATGCACTGGTCCCTTAATGGGATGATCTTTGATGCACTGGTCCCTTAATGGGATGATCTTTGATGCACTGGTCCCTTAATGGGATGATCTTTGATGCACTGGTCCCTTCATGGGATGATCTTTGATGCACTGGTCCCTTCATGGGATGATCTTTGATTCACTGGTCCCTTCATGGGATGATCTTTGATTCACTGGTCCCTTCATGGGATGATCTTTGATGCACTGGTCCCTTCATGGGATGATCTTTGATGCACTGGTCCCTTCATGGGATGATCTTTGATGCACTGGTCCCTTCATGGGATGATCTTTGATGCACTGGTCCCTTCATGGGATGATCTTTGATGCACTGGTCCTTTCATGGGATGATCTTTGATGCACTGGTCCCTTCATGGGATGATCTTTGATGCACTGGTCCCTTCATGGGATGATCTTTGATGCACTGGTCCCTTCATGGGATGATCTTTGATGCACTGGTCCCTTCATGGGATGATCTTTGATGCACTGGCCCCTTACTGGGATGATCTTTGATGCACTGGCCCCTTCATAAAATGTCCTTGCATACCTCTAATCTGAGAGCTTTGATGCACTGGTCCCTTCATGGGATGATCTTTGATGCACTGGCCCCTTCATAAAATGATCTTGCATACCTCATCTGAAAGCTTTGATGCACTGGTCCCTTCATGGGATGATGTTTGCACTGGTCCCTTCATGGGATGATGTTTGCACTGGTCCCTTCATGGGATGATGTTTGCACTGGTCCCTTCATGGGATGATGTTTGCACTGGTCCCTTCATGGGATGATGTTTGCACTGGTCCCTTCATGGGATGATGTTTGCACTGGTCCCTTCATGGGATGATGTTTGCACTGGTCCCTTCATGGGATGATGTTTGCACTGGTCCCTTCATGGGATGATGTTTGCACTGGTCCCTTCATGGGATGATGTTTGCACTGGTCCCTTCATGGGATGATGTTTGCACTGGTCCCTTCATGGGATGATGTTTGCACTGGTCCCTTCATGGGATGATGTTTGCACTGGTCCCTTCATGGGATGATCTTTGATGCACTGGTCCCTTCATGGGATGATCTTTGATGCACTGGTTCCTTCATGGGATGATCTTGCATACCTCTAATCTGAGTGCTGTGATGCACTGGTCCCTTTATGGGATGATCTTTGCACTGGTCCCTTCATGGGATGATCTTGCATACCTCTAATCTGTGTGCTGTGATGCCCTGGTCACTTAATGGGATGATCATTGATGCCCTGGTCACTTAATGGGATGATCATTGATGCCCTGGCCCCTTCATGGAATGATCTTTGATGCACTGGTCCCTTCATGGAATGATCTTTGATGCACTGGTCCCTTCATGGGATGATCTTTGATGCACTGATCCCTTCATGGGATGATCTTTGATGCACTGGTCCCTTCATGAGATTAGCTTTGATGCTCAGGTCCATTCATGGGATGATCTTGTATCCACTCATCCCTTCAAGGTATGATGTTGCATATCTCTATACTGGTCCCTTCATGGGATGATCTCTGATGCACTGGTCCCTTCATGGGATGATCTTTGATGCACTGGTCCCTTAATGGGATGATCTTTGATGCACTGGTCCCTTCATGGGATGATCTTGCATACCTCTAATCTGAGTGCTGTGATGCACTGGTCCCTTCATGGGATGGTCTTGCATACCTCTAATCTGAGTGCTGTGATGCACTGGTCCCTTCATGGGATGATCTGTGGTGCACTGGTCCCTTCATGGGATGATCTGTGGTGCACTGGTCCCTTCATGGGATGATCTGTGGTGCACTGGTCCCTTCATGGGATGATCTGTGGTGCACTGGTCCCTTCATGGGATGATCTGTGGTGCACTGGTCCCTTCATGGGATGATCTGTGGTGCACTGGTCCCTTCATGGGATGATCTGTAGTGCACTGGTCCCTTCATGGGATGAGCTTTGCACTGGTCCCTTCATGGGATGAGCTTTGCACTGGTCCCTTCATGGGATGAGCTTTGATGCACTGGTCCCTTCATGGGATGATCTTTGATGCACTGGTCCCTTCATGGGATGATCTTTGATGCACTGGTCCCTTCATGGGATGATCTTTGATGCACTGGTCCCTTCATGGGATGATCTTTGATGCACTGGTCCCTTCATGGGATGATATTTGATGCACTGGTCCCTTCATGGGATGATCTTTGATGCACTGGTCCCTTCATCGGGATGATCTTTGATGCACTGGTCCCTTCATCGGGTGATCTTTGATGCACTGGTCCCTTCATGGGATGATCTTTGATGCACTGGTCCCTTCATGAGATGATCTTTGATGTACTGGCCCCTTCATAAAATGATTTTACATACCTCTAATCTGAGTGCTGTGATGCACTGGTCCCTTCATGGGATGAAATTGCACACCTCTAATCTGAATGCTGTGACGGACTGGTCCCTTCATGGGATGATCTTTGCAGTGGTCCCTTCATGGGATGATCTTGCACACCTCTAATCTGAGTGCTGTGATGGACTGGTCCCTTCATGGGATTATCTCTGATGCACTGGTCCCTTCATGGGATGCACTGGTCCCTTCATGGGATGCACTGGTCCCTTCATGGGATGATCTTTGCACTGGTCCCTTCATGGGATGATCTTTGCACTGGTCCCTTCATGGGATGATCTTTGCACTGGTCCCTTCATGGGATGATCTTTGCACTGGTCCCTTCATGGGATGATGTTTGCACTGGTCCCTTCATGGGATGATGTTTGCACTGGTCCCTTCATGGGATGATGTTTGCACTGGTCCCTTCATGGGATGATGTTTGCACTGGTCCCTTCATGGGATGTTTGCACTGGTCCCTTCACAGGATGATCTTTGCACTGGTCCCATCACGGGATGATCTATGATGCACTGGTCCCATCATGGGATGATCTTTGCACTGGTCCCATCATGGGATGATCTTTGCACTGGTCCCATCATGGGATGATCTTTGCACTGGTCCCATCATGGGATGATCTTTGCACTGGTCCCATCATGGGATGATCTTTGCACTGGTCCCATCATGGGATGATCTTTGCACTGGTCCCATCATGGGATGATCTTTGATGCACTGGTCCCTTCATGGGATGATCTGTGATGCACTGGTCCCTTCATGGGATGATATTGCATACATCTAAGCAGTGCTGTGATGCCCTGGTCCCTTCATGGGATGATCTTTGATGCACTGGTCCCTTCATGGGATGATCTTTGATGCACTGGTCCCTTCATGGGATGATATTGCATACATCTAAGCAGTGCTGTGATGCTCTGGTCCCTTCATGGGATTATCTCTGATGCACTGGTCCCTTCATGGGAAGATCTTTGATGCACTGGTCCCTTCATGGGATGGTCTTTGATGCACTGGTTCCTTCATGGGATGATGTTTGCACTGGTCCCTTCATGGGATGATGTTTGCCCTGGTCCCTTCATGGGATGATGTTTGCCCTGGTCCCTTCATGGGATGATGTTTGCACTGGTCCCTTCATGGGATGATGTTTGCACTGGTCCCTTCATGGGATGATGTTTGCACTGGTCCCTTCATGGGATGATGTTTGCACTGGTCCCTTCATGGGATGATGTTTGCACTGGTCCCTTCATGGGATGATGTTTGCACTGGTCCCTTCATGGGATGATCTGTGATGCACTGGTCCCTTCATGGGATGATCTGTGATGCACTGGTCCCTTCATGGGACGATCTGTGATGCACTGGTCCCTTCATGGGACGATCTGTGATGCACTGGTCCCTTCATGGGATGATCTTGCATACCTCTAATCTGAGTGCTGTGATGCACTGGTCCCTTCATGGGATGGTCTTGCATACCTCTAATCTGAGTGCTGTGATGCACTGGTCCCTTCATGGGATGATCTCTGATGCACTGGTCCCTTCATGGGATTATCTTTGATGCACTGGTCCCTTCATGGGATGATCTTTGATGCACTGGTCCCTTCATGGGATGATCTTTGATGCACTGGTCCCTTCATGGGATGATCTTTGATGCACTGGTCCCTTCATGGGATGATCTTTGATGCACTGGTCCCTTCATGGGATGATCTTTGATGCACTGGTCCCTTCATGGGATGATCTTTGATGCACTGGTCCCTTCATGGGATGATCTTTGATGCACTGGTCCCTTCATGGGATGATCTTTGATGCACTGGTCCCTTCATGGGATGATCTTTGATGCACTGGTCCCTTCATGGGATGATCTTTGATGCACTGGTCCCTTCATGGGATGATCTTTGATGCACTGGTCCCTTCATGGGATGATGTTTGCACTGGTCCCTTCATGGGATGATGTTTGCACTGGTCCCTTCATGGGATGATGTTTGCACTGGTCCCTTCATGGGATGATGTTTGCACTGGTCCCTTCATGGGATGATCTTGCATACCTCTAATCTGTGTGCTGTGATGCCCTGGTCCCTTAATGGGATGATCATTGATGCCCTGGTCCCTTAATGGGATGATCATTGATGCCCTGGTCCCTTAATGGGATGATCATTGATGCCCTGGTCCCTTAATGGGATGATCATTGATGCCCTGGTCCCTTAATGGAATGATCATTGATGCCCTGGTCCCTTCATGGAATGATCTTTGATGCCCTGGTCCCTTCATGGAATGATCTTTGATGCACTGGTCCCTTCATGGGATGATCTTTGATGCACTGTTCCCTTCATGGGATGATCTTTGCACTGGTTCCTTCATGGGATGATCTTGCATACTTCTAATCTGAGTGCTGTGATGCACTGGTCCCTTCATGGGATGATCTCTGATGCACTGGTCCCTTCATGGGATGATCTCTGATGCACTGGTCCCTTCATGGAATGATCTTTGATGCACTGGTCCCTTCATGGAATGATCTTTGATGCACTGGTCCCTTCATGGGATGATCTTTGATGCACTGTTCCCTTCATGGGATGATCTTTGCACTGGTTCCTTCATGGGATGATCTTGCATACTTCTAATCTGAGTGCTGTGATGCACTGGTCCCTTCATGGGATGATCTCTGATGCACTGGTCCCTTCATGGGATGATCTCTGATGCACTGGTCCCTTCATCGGATGATCTCTGATGCACTGGTCCCTTCATGGGATGATCTTTGATGCACTGGTCCCTTAATGGGATGATCTTTGATGCACTGGTCCCTTCATTGGATGATTTTGCATACCTTTAATCTGATGCTGTGATGCACTGATCCCTTCATGGGATGATCTTGCATACCTCTAATCTGAGTGCTGTGATGCACTGGTCCCTTCATGGGATGGTCTTGCATACCTCTAATCTGAGTGCTGTGATGCACTGGTCCCTTCATGGGATGATCTCTGATGCACTGGTCCCTTCATGGGATGATCTCTGATGCACTGGTCCCTTCATGGGATGATCTTTGATGCACTGGTCCCTTCATGGGATGATCTTTGATGCACTGGTCCCTTCATGGGATGATCTTTGATGCACTGGTCCCTTCATGGGATGATCTTTGATGCACTGGTCCCTTCATGGGATGATCTTTGATGCACTGGTCCCTTCATGGGATGATCTTTGATGCACTGGTCCCTTCATGGGATGATCTTTGATGCACTGGTCCCTTCATGGGATGATCTTTGATGCACTGGTCCCTTCATGGGATGATCTTTGATGCACTGGTCCCTTCATGGGATGATCTTTGATGCACTGGTCCCTTCATGGGATGATCTTTGATGCACTGGTCCCTTCATGGGATGATCTTTGATGCACTGGTCCCTTCATGGGATGATCTTAGATGCACTGGTCCCTTCATGGGATGATGTTTGCACTGGTCCCTTCATGGGATGATGTTTGCACTGGTCCCTTCATGGGATGATGTTTGCACTGGTCCCTTCATGGGATGATGTTTGCACTGGTCCCTTCATGGGATGATGTTTGCACTGGTCCCTTCATGGGATGATGTTTGATGCACTGGTCCCTTCATGGGATGATGTTTGATGCACTGGTCCCTTCATGGGATGATGTTTGATGCACTGGTCCCTTCATGGGATGATGTTTGATGCACTGGTCCCTTCATGGCATGATGTTTGATGCACTGGTCCCTTCATGGCATGATGTTTGATGCACTGGTCCCTTCATGGCATGATGTTTGATGCACTGGTCCCTTCATGGGATGATGTTTGATGCACTGGTCCCTTCATGGGATGATCTTTGATGCACTGGCCCCTTCATGGGATGATCTTTGATGCACTGGCCCCTTCATAAAATGTCCTTGCATACCTCTAATCTGACTGCTGTGATGCACTGGTCCCTTCATGGGATGATCTTGCATACCTTTTATCTGAGTACTGTGATGCCCTGGTGCCTTCATGGGATGATCTTTGATGCACTGGTCCCTTCATGGGATGATCTTTGATGCACTGGCCCCTTCATGGGATGATCTTTGATGCACTGGCCCCTTCATGGGATGATCTTTGATGCACTGGCCCCTTCATGGGATGATCTTTGATGCACTGGCCCCTTCATAAAATGTCCTTGCATACCTCTAATTTGACTGCTGTGATGCACTGGTCCCTTCATGGGATGATCTTGCATACCTTTTATCTGAGTACTGTGATGCCCTGGTCCCTTCATGGGATGATCTTTGATGCACTGGTCCCTTCATGGGATGATCTTTGATGCACTGGTCCCTTCATGGGATGATCTTTGATGCACTGGTCCCTTCATGGGATGATCTTTGATGCACTGGTCCCTTCATGGGATGATCTTTGATGCACTGGTCCCTTCATGGGATGATCTTTGATGCACTGGCCCCTTCATAAAATGTCCTTGCATACCTCTAATCTGAGAGCTTTGATGCACTGGTCCCTTCATGGGATGATCTTTGATGCACTGGTCCCTTCATAAAATGATCTTCCATACCTCTCATCTGAAAGCTTTGATGCACTGGCCCCTTCATGGGATGATCTTTGATGCACTGGCCCCTTCATAAAATGATCTTGCATACCTCTAATCTGAGAGCTTTGATGCACTGGTCCCTTCATGGGATGATCTTTGATGCACTGGTCCCTTCATAAAATGATCTTGCATACCTCATCTGAAAGCTTTGATGCACTGGTCCCTTCATGGGATGATGTTTGCACTGGTCCCTTCATGGGATGATGTTTGCACTGGTCCCTTCATGGGATGATGTTTGCACTGGTCCCTTCATGGGATGATGTTTGCACTGGTCCCTTCATGGGATGATGTTTGCACTGGTCCCTTCATGGGATGATGTTTGCACTGGTCCCTTCATGGGATGATCTTTGATGCACTGGTCCCTTCATGGGATGATCTTTGATGCACTGGTCCCTTCATGGGATGATGTTTGATGCACTGGTCCCTTCATGGGATGATGTTTGATGCACTGGTCCCTTCATGGGATGATGTTTGATGCACTGGTCCCTTCATGGGATGATGTTTGATGCACTGGTCCCTTCATGGGATGATGTTTGATGCACTGGTCCCTTCATGGGATGATGTTTGATGCACTGGTCCCTTCATGGGATGATCTCTGATGCACTGGTCCCTTCATGGGATGATCTTTGATGCACTGGCCCCTTCATAAAATGTCCTTGCATACCTCTAATCTGACTGCTGTGATGCACTGGTCCCTTCATGGGATGATCTTGCATACCTTTTATCTGAGTACTGTGATGCCCTGGTGCCTTCATGGGATGATCTTTGATGCACTGGTCCCTTCATGGGATGATCTTTGATGCACTGGCCCCTTCATGGGATGATCTTTGATGCACTGGCCCCTTCATGGGATGATCTTTGATGCACTGGCCCCTTCATGGGATGATCTTTGATGCACTGGCCCCTTCATAAAATGTCCTTGCATACCTCTAATTTGACTGCTGTGATGCACTGGTCCCTTCATGGGATGATCTTGCATACCTTTTATCTGAGTACTGTGATGCCCTGGTCCCTTCATGGGATGATCTTTGATGCACTGGTCCCTTCATGGGATGATCTTTGATGCACTGGTCCCTTCATGGGATGATCTTTGATGCACTGGTCCCTTCATGGGATGATCTTTGATGCACTGGTCCCTTCATGGGATGATCTTTGATGCACTGGTCCCTTCATGGGATGATCTTTGATGCACTGGTCCCTTCATGGGATGATCTTTGATGCACTGGCCCCTTACTGGGATGATCTTTGATTCACTGGCCCCTTCATAAAATGTCCTTGCATACCTCTAATCTGAGAGCTTTGATGCACTGGTCCCTTCATGGGATGATCTTTGATGCACTGGTCCCTTCATAAAATGATCTTCCATACCTCTCATCTGAAAGCTTTGATGCACTGGTCCCTTCATGGGATGATCTTTGATGCACTGGCCCCTTCATAAAATGATCTTGCATACCTCTAATCTGAGAGCTTTGATGCACTGGTCCCTTCATGGGATGATCTTTGATGCACTGGTCCCTTCATAAAATGATCTTGCATACCTCATCTGAAAGCTTTGATGCACTGGTCCCTTCATGGGATGATGTTTGCACTGGTCCCTTCATGGGATGATGTTTGCACTGGTCCCTTCATGGGATGATGTTTGCACTGGTCCCTTCATGGGATGATGTTTGCACTGGTCCCTTCATGGGATGATGTTTGCACTGGTCCCTTCATGGGATGATGTTTGCACTGGTCCCTTCATGGGATGATGTTTGCACTGGTCCCTTCATGGGATGATGTTTGCACTGGTCCCTTCATGGGATGATGTTTGCACTGGTCCCTTCATGGGATGATGTTTGCACTGGTCCCTTCATGGGATGATGTTTGCACTGGTCCCTTCATGGGATGATGTTTGCACTGGTCCCTTCATGGGATGACCTTTGATGCACTGGTCCCTTCATGGGATGACCTTTGATGCACTGGTCCCTTCATGGGATGATCTGATGCACTGGCCCCTTCATGGGATGATCTTTGATGCACTGGCCCCTTCATAAAATGATCTTGCATACCTCTAATCTGAGTGCTGTGATGCACTGGTCCCTTCATGGGATGATCTTTGATGCACTGGTCCCTTCATGGGATGATCTTTGATGCACTGGTCCCTTCATGGGATGATCTTTGATGCACTGGTCCCTTCATGGGATGATCTTTGATGCACTGGTCCCTTCATGGGATGATCTTTGATGCTCTGGTCCCTTCATGGGATGATCTTGCATGCCTCTAATCCGAGTGCTGTGATGCACTAGTGCCTTCATGGGATAATCTTTGATGCACTGGTCCCTTCATGGGATGATCTTTGATGCAATGGTCCCTTCATGCGATGATCTGATGCACTGGCCCCTTCATAAAATGATCTTGCATACCTCTAATCTGAGTGCTGTGATGCACTGGTCCCTTCATGGGATGATCTTTGATGCACTGGTCCCTTCATGGGATGATCTTTGATGCAATGGTCCCTTCATGCGATGATCTGATGCACTGGCCCCTTCATAAAATGATCTTGCATACCTCTAATCTGAGTGCTGTGATGGACTGGTCCCTTCATGGGATGATCTTTGATGCACTGGCCCCTTCATAAAATGATTTTGCATACCTCTAATCTGAGTGCTGTGATGCACTGGTCCCTTCATGGGATGATGTTTGATGCACTGGTCCCTTCATGGGATGATGTTTGCACTGGTCCCTTCATGGGATGATGGTTGCGCTGGTCCCTTCATGGGATGAAGTTTGCGCTGGTCCCTTCATGGGATGAAGTTTGCGCTGGTCCCTTCATGGGATGAAGTTTGCGCTGGTCCCTTCATGGGATGAAGTTTGCGCTGGTCCCTTCATGGGATGAAGTTTGCGCTGGTCCCTTCATGGGATGAAGTTTGCGCTGGTCCCTTCATGGGATGATGTTTGCACTGGTCCCTTCATGGGATGATGTTTGCACTGGTCCCTTCATGGGATGAAGTTTGCGCTGGTCCCTTTATGGGATGATGTTTGCACTGGTCCCTTTATGGGATGATGTTTGCACTGGTCCCTTTATGGGATGATGTTTGCACTGGTCCCTTTATGGGATGATGTTTGCACTGGTCCCTTTATGGGATGATGTTTGATGCACTGGTCCCTTTATGGGATGATGTTTGATGCACTGGTCCCTTTATGGGATGATGTTTGATGCACTGGTCCCTTTATGGGATGATGTTTGATGCACTGGTCCCTTTATGGGATGATGTTTGATGCACTGGTCCCTTTATGGGATGATGTTTGATGCACTGGTCCCTTTATGGGATGATGTTTGATGCACTGGTCCCTTTATGGGATGATGTTTGATGCAGTGGTCCCTTCATGGGATGTTTGATGCACTGGTCCCTTCATGGGATGATGTTTGATGCACTGGTCCCTTCATGGGATGATGTTTGATGCACTGGTCCCTTCATGGGATGATGTTTGATGCACTGGTCCCTTCATGGGATGATGTTTGATGCACTGGTCCCTTCATGGGATGATGTTTGATGCACTGGTCCCTTCATGGGATGATGTTTGATGCACTGGTCCCTTCATGGGATGATGTTTGATGCACTGGTCCCTTCATGGGATGATGTTTGATGCACTGGTCCCTTCATGGGATGATATTGCATACATCTAATCAGTGCTGTGATGCTCTGGTCCCTTCATGGGATGATCTCTGATGCACTGGTCCCTTCATGGGATGATCTCTGATGCACTGGTCCCTTCATGGGAAGATCTCTGATGCACTGGTCCCTTCATGGGAAGATCTTTGATGCACTGGTCCCTTCAAGGGATGATCTTGCATATCTCTAGTCTGAATGCCTTAATGCACTGGTCCCTTTATGGGATGATCTTTGCACTGGTCCCTTCATGGGATGATCTTTGCACTGGTCCCTTCATTGGGTGATCTTTGATGCACTGGTCCCTTCATGGGATGATCTATCATGCACTGGTCCCTTCAAGGGATGATTCTTCATATCTCTAGTCTGAATGCTGTGGTGCACTGGTCCCTTCATGGGATGATCTTTGATGCACTGGTCCCTTCATGGGATGATCTTTGATGCACTGGTCCCTTCATGGGATGATCTTTGCACTGGTCCCTTCATGGGATGATCTTTGCACTGGTCCCTTCATGGGATGATCTTTGCACTGGTCCCTTCATGGGATGATCTTTGCACTGGTCCCTTCATGGGATGATCTTTGCACTGGTCCCTTCATGGGATGATCTTTGCACTGGTCCCTCCATGGGTTGATCTTTGCACTGGTCCCTCCATGGGTTGATCTTTGCACTGGTCCCTCCATGGGTTGATCTTTGCACCGGTCCCTTCATGGGATGATCTTGCATACCTCTAATCTGAGTGTTGTGATGCACTGGTCCCTTCATGGGATGATCTTTGATGCACTGGTCCCTTCATGGGATGATCTTTGATGCACTGGTCCCTTCATGGGATGATCTTTGATGCACTGGTCCCTTCATGGGATGATCTTTGATGCACTGGTCCCTTCATGGGATGATCTTTGGTGCACTGGTCCCTTCATGGGATGATCTTTGGTGCACTGGTCCCTTCATGGGATGATCTTTGGTGCACTGGTCCCTTCATGGGATGATCTTTGATGCACTGGTCCCTTCATGGGATGATCTTTGCACTGGTCCCTTCATGGGATGATCTTTGCACTGGTCCCTTCATGGGATGATCTTTGCACTGGTCCCTCCATGGGATGATCTTTGCACTGGTCCCTCCATGGGATGATCTTTGCACTGGTCCCTCCATGGGATGATCTTTGCACTGGTCCCTCCATGGGATGATCTTTGCACTGGTCCCTCCATGGGATGATCTTTGCACTGGTCCCTCCATGGGTTGATCTTTGCACTGGTCCCTCCATGGGTTGATCTTTGCACTGGTCCCTCCATGGGTTGATCTTTGCACTGGTCCCTCCATGGGTTGATCTTTGCACCGGTCCCTTCATGGGATGATCTTGCAGACCTCTAATCTGAGTGTTGTGATGCACTGGTCCCTTCATGGGATGATCTTTGATGCACTGGTCCCTTCATGGGATGATCTTTGATGCACTGGTCCCTTCATGGGATGATCTTTGATGCACTGGTCCCTTCATGGAATGATCTTTGATGCACTGGTCCCTTCATGGGATGATCTTTGATTCCCTGGTCCCTTCATGGGATGATCTTTGATTCACTGCTCCCTTCATGGGATGATCTTTGATTCACTGGTCCCTTCATGGGATGATCTTTGCACTGGTCCCTTCATGGGGTGATCTTTGCACTGGTCCCTTCATGGGATGATCTTTGATGCACTGGTCCCTTCATTGGATGATCTTTGATGCACTGGTCCCTTCATCGGGTGATCTTTGATGCACTGGCCCCTTCATAAAATGATTTTACATACCTATAATCTGAGTGCTGTGATGAACTGGTCCCTTCATGGGATGAAATTGCATACCTCTAATCTGAATGCTGTGATGGACTGGTCCCTTCATGGGATGATCTTTGATGCAGTGGTCCCTTCATGGGATGATCTTGCATACCTCTAATCTGAGTGCTGTGATGCGCTGGTCCCTTCATGGGATTATCTCTGATGCACTGGTCCCTTCATAGGATGCACTGGTCCCCTCATGGGATGATCTTTGCACTTGTCCCTTCATGGGATGATGTTTGCACTGGTCCCTTCATGGGATGATGTTTGCACTGGTCCCTTCATGGGATGATGTTTGCACTGGTCCCTTCATGGGATGATGTTTGCACTGGTCCCTTCATGGGATGATGTTTGCACTGGTCCCTTCATGGGATGATGTTTGCACTGGTCCCTTCATGGGATGATGTTTGCACTGGTCCCTTCATGGGATGATGTTTGCACTGGTCCCTTCATGGGATGATGTTTGCACTGGTCCCTTCATGGGATGATGTTTGCACTGGTCCCTTAATGGGATGATGTTTGCACTGGTCCCTTCATGGGATGATGTTTGCACTGGTCCCTTAATGGGATGATGTTTGCACTGGTCCCTTAATGGGATGATGTTTGCACTGGTCCCTTAATGGGATGATGTTTGCACTGGTCCCTTAATGGGATGATGTTTGCACTGGTCCCTTAATGGGATGATGTTTGCACTGGTCCCTTAATGGGATGATCTTTGATGCACTGGTCCCTTAATGGGATGATGTTTGCACTGGTCCCTTAATGGGATGATCTTTGATGCACTGGTCCCTTAATGGGATGATCTTTGATGCACTGGTCCCTTAATGGGATGATCTTTGATGCACTGGTCCCTTAATGGGATGATCTTTGATGCACTGGTCCCTTAATGGGATGATCTTTGATGCACTGGTCCCTTAATGGGATGATCTTTGATGCACTGGTCCCTTAATGGGATGATCTTTGATGCACTGGTCCCTTCATGGGATGATCTTGCATGCCTCTAATCTGAGTGCTGTGATGCACTGATCCCTTCATGGGATGATCTGTGATGCACTGATCCCTTCATGGGATGATCTTTGATGCACTGGTCCCTTCATGGGATGATCTTGCATACCTCTAATCTGAGTACTGTGATCTACTGGTCCCTTCATGGGATGATCTTTGATGAACTGGTCCCTTCATTGGATGATCTTTGCACTGGTCCCTTCATTGGATGATCTTTGCACTGGTTCCTTCATAGGATGATCTTTGATGCACTGGCCCCTTCATGGGATGATCTTTGATGCACTGGTCCCTTCATGGGATGATCTTTGATGCACTGGTCCCTTCATGGGATGATCTGTGATGCACTGGTCCCTTCATGGGATGATCTGTGATGCACTGGTCCCTTCATGGGATGATCTTTGATGCACTGGCCCCTTCATGGGATGATCTTTGGTGCACTGGTCCCTTCATGGGATGATCTTTGGTGCACTGGTCCCTTCATGGGATGATCTTTGATGCATGGCTCCCTTCAATGGATCATCTTTGATGCACTGGTCCCTTCATGGGATGATCTACCACTCACTGGTCCCTTCAAGGGATGATCTTGCATATCTCTAGTCTGAATGCTGTGGTGCACTGGTCCCTTCATGGGATGATCTTTGATGCACTGGTCTCTTAATGGGAAGATCTTTGCACTGGTCCCTTCATGGGAAGATCTTTGATGCACTGGTCCCTTCATGGGATGATCTTGCATACCTCTAATCTGAGTGCTGTGATGCACTGGTCCCTTCATGGGATGATCTTTGATGCACTGGTCCCTTCATGGGATGCACTGGTCCCCTCATGGGATGATCTTTGCACTTGTCCCTTCATGGGATGATGTTTGCACTGGTCCCTTCATGGGATGATGTTTGCACTGGTCCCTTCATGGGATGATGTTTGCACTGGTCCCTTCATGGGATGATGTTTGCACTGGTCCCTTCATGGGATGATGTTTGCACTGGTCCCTTCATGGGATGATGTTTGCACTGGTCCCTTCATGGGATGATGTTTGCACTGGTCCCTTCATGGGAAGATCTTTGATGCACTGGTCCCTTCATGGGATGATCTTTGATGCACTGGTCCCTTAATGGGATGATCTTTGATGCACTGGTCCCTTAATGGGATGATCTTTGATGCACTGGTCCCTTAATGGGATGATCTTTGATGCACTGGTCCCTTAATGGGATGATCTTTGATGCACTGGTCCCTTAATGGGATGATCTTTGATGCACTGGTCCCTTAATGGGATGATCTTTGATGCACTGGTCCCTTAATGGGATGATCTTTGATGCACTGGTCCCTTAATGGGATGATCTTTGATGCACTGGTCCCTTCATGGGATGATCTTTGATGCACTGGTCCCTTCATGTGATGATCTTTGATGCACTGGTCCCTTCATGGGATGATCTTTGATGCACTTGTCCCTTCATGGGATGATCTTGCATACCTCTAATCTGAGTGTTGTGATGCACTGGTCCCTTCATGGGATGATCTTTGATGCACTGGTCCCTTCATGGGATGATCTTTGATGCACTGGTCCCTTCATGGGATGATCTTTGATGCACTGGTCCCTTCATGGGATGATCTTTGATGCACTGGTCCCTTCATGGGATGATCTATCATGCACTGGTCCCTTCATGGGATGATCTGTGATGCACTGATCCCTTCATGGGATGATTCTTGATGCACTGGTCCCTTCATGGGATGATCTTTGATGCACTGGTCCCTTCATGGGATGATCTTTGATGCACTGGTCCCTTCATGGGATGATCTTGCATACCTCTAATCTGAGTGCTGTAATGCACTGGTCCCTTCATGGGATGATCTTTGATGCACTGGTCCCTTCATGGGATGCACTGGTCCCCTCATGGGATGTTTGCACTGGTCCCCTCATGGGATGATGTTTGCACTGGTCCCCTCATGGGATGATGTTTGCACTGGTCCCTTCATGGGATGATGTTTGCACTGGTCCCTTCATGGGATGATGTTTGTACTGGTCCCTTCATGGGATGATGTTTGTACTGGTCCCTTCATGGGATGATGTTTGCACTGGTCCCTTCATGGGATGATGTTTGCACTGGTCCCTTCATGGGATGACCTTTGATGCACTGGTCCCTTCATGGGATGACCTTTGATGCACTGGTCCCTTCATGGGATGACCTTTGATGCACTGGTCCCTTCATGGGATGACCTTTGATGCACTGGTCCCTTCATGGGATGACCTTTGATGCACTGGTCCCTTCATGGGATGATCTTTGATGCACTGGTTCCTTCATGGGATGATCTTTGATGCACTGGTCCCTTCATGGGATGATCTTGCATGCCTCTAATCTGAGTGCTGTGATGCACTAGTCCCTTCATGGGATGATCTTTGATGCACTGGTCCCTTCATGGGATGATCTTTGATGCACTGGTCCCTTCATGGGATGATCTTTGATGCACTTGTCCCTTCATGGGATGATCTTGCATACCTCTAATCTGAGTGTTGTGATGCACTGGTCCCTTCATGGGATGATCTTTGCACTGGTCCCTTCATGGGATGATCTTTGATGCACTGGTCCCTTCATGGGATGATCTTTGATGCACTGGTCCCTTCATGGGATGATCTTTGATGCACTGGTCCCTTCATGGGATGATCTATGATGCACTGGTCCCTTAATGGGATGATCTATGATACACTGGTCCCTTAATGGGATGATCTATGATACACTGGTCCCTTCATAGGATGAAGGTTGATGCACTGGTCCCTTCATGGGATGATCTTGCATTCCTCTAATCTGAGTGCTGTGATGCACTGGCCCCTTCATGGGATGATCTTTGATGCACTGGTCCCTTCATGGGATGATCTTTGATGCACTGGTCCCTTCATGGGATGATCTTTGTACTGGTCCCTTCATGGGATGATCTGTGATGCACTGATCCCTTCATGGGATGATCTGTGATGCACTGATCCCTTCATGGGATGATCTGTGATGCACTGGTCCCTTCATGGGATGATCTTTGATGCACTGGTCCCTTCATGGGATGATCTTGCATACCTCTAATCTGAGTACTGTGATCTACTGGCCCCTTCATAGGATGATCTGTGATGCACTGGCCCCTTCATGGGATGATCTGTGATGCACTGGTCCCTTCATGGGATGATCTGTGATGCACTGGTCCCTTCATGGGATGACCTTTGATGCCCTGGTCCCTTCATGGGATGGTCTTTGATGCACTGGTCCCTTCATGGGATGATCTTTGATGAACTGGTCCCTTCATGGGATGATCTTTGATGAACTGGTCCCTTCATGGGATGATCTTTGATGAACTGGTCCCTTCATGGGATGATCTTTGCACTGGTCCCTTCATGGGATGATCTTTGCACTGGTCCCTTCATGGGATGATCTTTGCACTGGTCCCTTCATGGGATGATCTTTGCACTGGTCCCTTCATGGGATGATCTTTGCACTGGTCCCTTCATGGGATGATCTTTGCACTGGTCCCTACATTTGGAAGATCTTGTATACCTCTAATCTGAATGCTGTGATGCACTGGTCCCTTCATGGGATGATCTTTGATGCACTGGTCCCTTCATGGGAACATCTTTGATGCACTGGTCCCTTCATGGGATGATCTTTGATGCACTGGTCCCTTCATGGGATGATCTTTGATGCACTGGTCCCTTCATGGGATGATCTTTGATGCACTGGTCCCTTAATGGGATGATCTATGATACACTGGTCCCTTAATGGGATGATCTATGATACACTGGTCCCTTCATAGGATGAACGTTGATGCACTGGTCCCTTCATGGGATGATCTTGCATTCCTCTAATCTGAGTGCTGTGATGCACTGGCCCCTTCATGGGATGATCTGTGATGCACTGGTCCCTTCATGGGATGATCTGTGATGCACTGGCCCCTTCATGGGATGATCTGTGATGCACTGGCCCCTTCATGGGATGATCTGTGATGCCCTGGTCCCTTCATGGGATGGTCTTTGATGCACTGGTCCCTTCATGGGATGATCTTTGTACTGGTCCCTTCATGGGATGATCTTTGATGCACTGGTCCCTTCATGGGATGATCTTGCATGCACTGATCCCTTCATGGGATGATCTGTGATGCACTGATCCCTTCATGGGATGATCTGTGATGCACTGGTCCCTTCATGGGATGATCTTTGATGCACTGGTCCCTTCATGGGATGATCTTGCATACCTCTAATCTGAGTACTGTGATCTACTGGCCCCTTCATAGGATGATCTGTGATGCACTGGCCCCTTCATGGGATGATCTACCATGCACTGGTCCCTTCAAGGGATGATCTTGCATATCTCTAGTCTGAATGCTGTGGTGCACTGGTCCCTTCATGGGATGATCTTTGATGCACTGGTCTCTTAATGGGAAGATCTTTGCACTGGTCCCTTCATGGGAAGATCATTGATGCACTGGTCCCTTCATGGGATGATCTTGCATACCTCTAATCTGAGTGCTGTGATGCACTGGTCCCTTCATGGGATGATCTTTGATGCACTGGTCCCTTCATGGGATGCACTGGTCCCCTCATGGGATGATCTTTGCACTTGTCCCTTCATGGGATGATGTTTGCACTGGTCCCTTCATGGGATGATGTTTGCACTGGTCCCTTCATGGGATGATGTTTGCACTGGTCCCTTCATGGGATGATGTTTGCACTGGTCCCTTCATGGGATGATGTTTGCACTGGTCCCTTCATGGGATGATGTTTGCACTGGTCCCTTCATGGGATGATGTTTGCACTGGTCCCTTCATGGGATGATGTTTGCACTGGTCCCTTCATGGGATGATGTTTGCACTGGTCCCTTCATGGGATGATGTTTGCACTGGTCCCTTCATGGGAAGATCTTTGATGCACTGGTCCCTTCATGGGAAGATCTTTGATGCACTGGTCCCTTCATGGGAAGATCTTTGATGCACTGGTCCCTTAATGGGATGATCTTTGATGCACTGGTCCCTTAATGGGATGATCTTTGATGCACTGGTCCCTTAATGGATGATCTTTGATGCACTGGTCCCTTAATGGGATGATCTTTGATGCACTGGTCCCTTAATGGGATGATCTTTGATGCACTGGTCCCTTAATGGGATGATCTTTGATGCACTGGTCCCTTCATGGGATGATCTTTGATGCACTGGTCCCTTCATGGGATGATCTTGCATACCTCTAATCTGAGTGCTGTAATGCACTGGTCCCTTCATGGGATGATCTTTGATGCACTGGTCCCTTCATGGGATGCACTGGTCCCCTCATGGGATGATGTTTGCACTGGTCCCCTCATGGGATGATGTTTGCACTGGTCCCCTCATGGGATGATGTTTGCACTGGTCCCCTCATGGGATGATGTTTGCACTGGTCCCCTCATGGGATGATGTTTGCACTGGTCCCTTCATGGGATGATGTTTGCACTGGTCCCTTCATGGGATGATGTTTGCACTGGTCCCTTCATGGGATGATGTTTGTACTGGTCCCTTCATGGGATGATGTTTGCACTGGTCCCTTCATGGGATGATGTTTGCACTGGTCCCTTCATGGGATGATGTTTGCACTGGTCCCTTCATGGGATGATCTTGCATACCTCTAATCTGAGTGTTGTGATGCACTGGTCCCTTCATGGGATGATCTTTGCACTGGTCCCTTCATGGGATGATCTTTGATGCACTGGTCCCTTCATGGGATGATCTTTGATGCACTGGTCCCTTCATGGGATGATCTTGCATGCACTGGTCCCTTCATGGGATGATCTTGCATGCACTGGTCCCTTCATGGGATGATCTTTGATGCACTGGTCCCTTCATGGGATGATCTTTGATGCACTGGTCCCTTAATGGGATGATCTATGATACACTGGTCCCTTAATGGGATGATCTATGATACACTGGTCCCTTCATAGGATGAACGTTGATGCACTGGTCCCTTCATGGGATGATCTTGCATTCCTCTAATCTGAGTGCTGTGATGCACTGGCCCCTTCATGGGATGATCTTTGATGCACTGGTCCCTTCATGGGATGATCTTTGATGCACTGGTCCCTTCATGGGATGATCTTTGTACTGGTCCCTTCATGGGATGATCTGTGATGCACTGATCCCTTCATGGGATGATCTGTGATGCACTGATCCCTTCATGGGATGATCTGTGATGCACTGATCCCTTCATGGGATGATCTGTGATGCACTGGTCCCTTCATGGGATGATCTTTGATGCACTGGTCCCTTCATGGGATGATCTTGCATACCTCTAATCTGAGTACTGTGATCTACTGGCCCCTTCATAGGATGATCTGTGATGCACTGGCCCCTTCATGGGATGATCTGTGATGCACTGGCCCCTTCATGGGATGATCTGTGATGCACTGGCCCCTTCATGGGATGATCTGTGATGCACTGGTCCCTTCATGGGATGATCTGTGATGCACTGGTCCCTTCATGGGATGATCTGTGATGCACTGGTCCCTTCATGGGATGACCTTTGATGCCCTGGTCCCTTTTAAGGGGATGGTCTTTGATGCACTGGTCCCTTCATGGGATGATCTTTGATGAACTGGTCCCTTCATGGGATGATCTTTGCACTGGTCCCTTCATGGGATGATCTTTGCACTGGTCCCTTGATGGGATGATCTTTGCACTGGTCCCTTGATGGGATGATCTTTGCACTGGTCCCTACATTTGGAAGATCTTGTATACGTCTAATCTGAATGCTGTGATGCACTGGTCCCTTCATGGGATGATCTTGTATACGTCTAATCTGAATGCTGTGATGCACTGGTCCCTTCATGGGATGATCTTTGATGCACTGGTCCCTTCATGGGATGATCTTTGATGCACTGGTCCCTTCATGGGATGATCTTTGATGCACTGGTCCCTTCATGGGATGATCTTTGATGCACTGGTCCCTTAATGGGATGATCTATGATACACTGGTCCCTTAATGGGATGATCTATGATACACTGGTCCCTTCATAGGATGAACGTTGATGCACTGGTCCCTTCATGGGATGATCTTGCATTCCTCTAATCTGAGTGCTGTGATGCACTGGCCCCTTCATGGGATGATCTTTGATGCACTGGTCCCTTCATGGGATGATCTGTGATGCACTGGCCCCTTCATGGGATGATCTGTGATGCACTGGTCCCTTCATGGGATGATCTGTGATGCACTGGTCCCTTCATGGGATGATCTTTGATGCACTGGTCCCTTCATGGGATGATCTTGCATACCTCTAATCTGAGTACTGTGATCTACTGGTCCCTTCATGGGATGATCTGTGATGCACTGGTCCCTTCATGGGATGATCTGTGATGCACTGGTCCCTTCATGGGATGATCTGTGATGAACTGGTCCCTTCATGGGATGATCTGTGATGCACTGGTCCCTTCATGGGATGATCTGTGATGCACTGGTCCCTTCATGGGATGACCTTTGATGCCCTGGTCCCTTCATGGGATGGTCTTTGATGCACTGGTCCCTTCATGGGATGATCTTTGTACTGGTCCCTTCATGGGATGATCTTTGATGCACTGGTCCCTTCATGGGATGATCTTGCATGCACTGATCCCTTCATGGGATGATCTGTGATGCACTGATCCCTTCATGGGATGATCTGTGATGCACTGGTCCCTTCATGGGATGATCTTTGCACTGGTCCCTTCATGGGATGATCTTGCATACCTCTAATCTGAGTACTGTGATCTACTGGCCCCTTCATAGGATGATCTGTGATGCACTGGCCCCTTCATGGGATGATCTGTGATGCACTGGTCCCTTCATGGGATGATCTGTGATGCACTGGTCCCTTCATGGGATGACCTTTGATGCCCTGGTCCCTTCATGGGATAATCTTTGCACTGGTCCCTTCATGGGATGATCTTTGCACTGGTCCCTTCATGGGATGATCTTTGCACTGGTCCCTTCATGGGATGATCTTTGCACTGGTCCCTTCATGGGATGATCTTTGCACTGCTCCCTTCATGGGATGATCTTTGCACTGGTCCCTTCATGGGATGATCTTTGCACTGGTCCCTTCATTTGGAAGATCTTGTATACGTTTCATCTGAGTGCTGTGATGCACTGGTCCCTTCATGGGATGATCTTTGATGCACTGGTCCCTTCATGGGATGATCTTTGATGCACTGGTCCCTTCATGTGATGATCTTTGATGCACTGGTCCCTTCATGGGATGATCTTTGATGCACTGGTCCCTTCATGGGATGATCTATGATACACTGGTCCCTTAATGGGATGATCTATGATACACTGGTCCCTTAATGGGATGATCTATGATACACTGGTCCCTTCATAGGATGAACGTTGATGCACTGGCCCCTTCATGGGATGATCTGTGATGCACTGGCCCCTTCATGGGATGATCTGTGATGCACTGGCCCCTTCATGGGATGATCTGTGATGCACTGGCCCCTTCATGGGATGATCTGTGATGCACTGGCCCCTTCATGGGATGATCTGTGATGCACTGGCCCCTTCATGGGATGATCTGTGATGCACTGGCCCCTTCATGGGATGATCTGTGATGCACTGGCCCCTTCATGGGATGATCTGTGATGCACTGGCCCCTTCATGGGATGATCTGTGATGCACTGGCCCCTTCATGGGATGATCTGTGATGCACTGGCCCCTTCATGGGATGATCTGTGATGCACTGGCCCCTTCATGGGATGATGTTTGATGCACTGGTCCCTTCATGGTATGATGTTTGATGCACTGGTCCCTTCATGGTATGATGTTTGATGCACTGGTCCCTTCATGGTATGATGTTTGATGCACTGGTCCCTTCATGGGATGATGTTTGATGCACTGGTCCCTTCATGGGATGATCTTTGATGCACTGGTCCCTTCATGGGATGATCTTTGATGCACTGGTCCCTTCATGGGATGATCTTTGATTCACTGGTCCCTTCATGGGATGCACTGGTCCCCTCATGGGATGATCTTTGCACTGGTCCCCTCATGGGATGATCTTGCATACCTCTAATCTGAGTGCTGTAATGCACTGGTCCCTTCATGGGATGATGTTTGCACTGGTCCCTTCATGGGATGATCTTTGCACTGGTCCCTTCATGGGATGATGTTTGCACTGGTCCCTTCATGGGATGATGTTTGCACTGGTCCCTTCATGGGATGATGTTTGCACTGGTCCCTTCATGGGATGATGTTTGCACTGGTCCCTTCATGGGATGATGTTTGCACTGGTCCCTTCATGGGATGATGTTTGCACTGGTCCCTTCATGGGATGATGTTTGCACTGGTCCCTTCATGGGATGATGTTTGCACTGGTCCCTTCATGGGATGATGTTTGCACTGGTCCCTTCATGGGATGATGTTTGCACTGGTCCCTTCATGGGATGATGTTTGCACTGGTCCCTTCATGGGATGATGTTTGCACTGGTCCCTTCATGGGATGATGTTTGCACTGGTCCCTTCATGGGATGATGTTTGCACTGGTCCCTTCATGGGATGATCTTTGATGCACTGGTCCCTTCATGGGATGATCTTTGATGCACTGGTCCCTTCATGGGATGATCTTTGATGCCCTGGTCCCTTCATGGGATGATCTTTGATGCCCTGGTCCCTTCATGGGATGATCTTTGATGCCCTGGTCCCTTCATGGGATGATCTTTGATGCACTTGTCCCTTCATGGGATGATCTTGCATACCTCTAATCTGAGTGTTGTGATGCACTGGTCTCTTCATGTGATGATCTTTGATGCACTGGTCTCTTCATGGGATGATCTTTGATTCACTGGTCTCTTCATGGGATGATCTTTGATTCACTGGTCCCTTCATGGGATGATCTTTGCACTGGTCCCTTCATGGGATGATCTTTGCACTGGTCCCTTCATGGGATGATCTTTGCACTGGTCCCTTCATGGGGTGATCTTTGCACTGGTCCCTTCATTGGGTGATCTTTGATGCACTGGTCCCTTCATGGGATGATCTATCATGCACTGGTCCCTTCAAGGGATGATCTTTCATATCTCTAGTCTGAATGCTGTGGTGCACTGGTCCCTTCATGGGATGATCTTTGATGCACTGGTCCCTTCATGGGATGATCTTTGATGCACTGGTCCCTTCATGGGATGATCTTTGCACTGCTCCCTTTATGGGATGATCTTTGCACTGGTCCCTTCATGGGATGATCTTTGCACTGGTCCCTACATTTGGAAGATCTTGCATACGTCTAATCTGAATGCTGTGATGCACTGGTCCCTTCATGGGGATGATCTTTGATGCACTGGTCCCTTCATGGGATGATCTTTGATGCACTGGTCCCTTCATGGGATGATCTTTGATGCACTGGTCCCTTAATGGGATAATCTATGATACACTGGTCCCTTAATAGGATGAACGTTGATGCACTGGTCCCTTCATGGGATGATCTTGCATTCCTCTAATCTGAGTGCTGTGATGCACTGGCCCCTTCATGGGATGATCTTTGATGCACTGGCCCCTTCATGGGATGATCTTTGATGCACTGGCCCCTTCATGGGATGATCTTTGATGCACTGGCCCCTTCATGGGATGATCTTTGATGCACTGGCCCCTTCATGGGATGATCTTTGATGCACTGGTCCCTTCATGGGATGATCTTTGATGCACTGGTCCCTTCATGGGATGATGTTTGATGCACTGGTCCCTTCATGGGATGATGTTTGATGCACTGGTCCCTTCATGGGATGATGTTTGATGCACTGGTCCCTTCATGGGATGATCTTTGATGCACTGGTCCCTTCATGGGATGATCTTTGATGCACTGGTCCCTTCATGGGATGATCTTTGATGCACTGGTCCCTTCATGGGATGATCTTTGATGCACTGGTCCCTTCATGGGATGATCTTTGATGCACTGGTCCCTTCATGGGATGATGTTTGATGCACTGGCCCCTTCTTGGGATGATGTTTGATGCACTGGTCCCTTCATGGGATGATGTGTGATGCACTGGTCCCTTCATGGGATGATCTTTGATGCACTGGTCCCTTCATGGGATGATGTTTGATGCACTGGTCCCTTCATGGGATGATGTTTGATGCACTGGCCCCTTCTTGGGATGATGTTTGATGCACTGGTCCCTTCATGGGATGATCTGTGATGCACTGGTCCCTTCATGGGATGATCTTTGATGCACTGGTCCCTTCATGGGATGATGTTTGATGCACTGGTCCCTTCATTGGATGATCTTTGATGCATGGGTCCCTTCAATGGATCATATTTGATGCACTGGTCCCTTCATGGGATGATCTACCATGCACTGGTCCCTTCAAGGGATGATCTTGCATATCTCTAGTCTGAATGCTGTGGTGCACTGGTCCCTTCATGGGATGATCTTTGATGCACTGGTCTCTTAATGGGAAGATATTTGCACTGGTCCCTTCATGGGAAGATCTTTGATGCACTGGTCCCTTCATGGGATGATCTTGCATACCTCTAATCTGAGTGCTGTGATGCACTGGTCCCTTCATGGGATGATCTTCGATGCACTGGTCCCTTCATGGGATGATCTTCGATGCACTGGTCCCTTCATGGGATGATCTTCGATGCACTGGTCCCTTCATGGGATGATCTTCGATGCACTGGTCCCTTCATGGGATGATCTTCGATGCACTGGTCCCTTCATGGGATGATCTTGCATACCTCTAATCTGAGTGCTGTGATACACTGGCCCCTTCATGGGATGATCTTGCATACCTCTAATCTGAGTGCTGTGATACACTGGCCCCTTCATGGGATGATCTTTGCACTGGTCCCTTCATGGGATGATCTTTGCACTGGTCCCTTCATGGGATGATCTCTGCACTGGTCCCTTCATGGGATGATCTTTGCACTGGTCCCTTCATGGGATGATCTTTGCACTGGTCCCTTCATGGGATGATCTTTGCACTGGTCCCTTCATGGGATGATCTTTGCACTGGTCCCTTCATGGGATGATCTTTGCACTGGTCCCTTCATGGGATGATCTTTGCACTGGTCCCTTCATGGGATGATCTTTGCACTGGTCCCTTCATGGGATGATCTTTGCACTGGTCCCTTCATGGGATGATCTTTGATGCACTGGTCCCTTCATGGGATGATCTTTGATGCACTGGTCCCTTCATGGGATGATCTTTGATGCACTGGTCCCTTCATGGGATGATCTTTGATGCACTGGTCCCTTCATGGGATGATCTTTGATGCACTGGTCCCTTCATGGGATGATCTTTGATGCACTGGTCCCTTCATGGGATGATCTTTGATGCACTGGTCCCTTCATGGGATGATCTTTGATGCACTGGTCCCTTCATGGGATGATCTTTGATGCACTGGTCCCTTCATGGGATGATCTTTGATGCACTGGTCCCTTCATGGGATGATCTTTGATGCACTGGTCCCTTCATGGGATGATCTTTGATGCACTGGTCCCTTCATGGGATGATCTTTGATGCACTGGTCCCTTCATGGGATGATCTTTGATGCACTGGTCCCTTCATGGGATGATCTTTGATGCACTGGTCCCTTCATGGGATGATCTTTGATGCACTGGCCCCTTCATGGGATGATCTTTGATGCACTGGCCCCTTCATGGGATGATCTTTGATGCACTGGCCCCTTCATGGGATGATCTTTGATGCACTGGCCCCTTCATGGGATGATCTTTGATGCACTGGCCCCTTCATGGGATGATCTTTGATGCACTGGCCCCTTCATGGGATGATCTTCGATGCACTGGCCCCTTCATGGGATGATCTTTGATGCACTGGCCCCTTTATGGGATGATCTTCGATGCACTTGCCCCTTCATGGGATGATCTTCGATGCTCATGGGATGATCTGTGATGCGCTGGTCCCTTCATTGGATGATCTTTGCACTGGCCCCTTCGTTGGATGATCTTTGCACTGGCCCCTTCGTTGGATGATCTTTGCACTGGTCCCTTCATGGGATGATCTTTGCACTGGTCCCTTCATGGGATGATCTTTGCACTGGTCCCTTCATGGGATGATCTTTGCACTGGTCACTTCATGGGATGATCTTTGATTAACTGGTCCCTTCATGGGATGATCTTTGCACTGGTCCCTTCATGGGATGATCTTTTTAATGGTCCCTTCATGGGATGATCTTTGCACTGGTACCTTCATGGGATGAACTTTGATGCACGGGTCCCTTCATTGGATGATCTTTGATGCATGGGTCCCTTCATTGGATGATCTTTGATGCACTGGTCCCTTCAAGGGATGATCTTGCATATCTCTAGTCTGAATGCTGTGGTGCACTGGTCCCTTCATTGGATGATCTTTGATGCACTGGTCCCTTAATGGGAAGATCTTTGCACTGGTCCCTTAATGGGAAGATCTTTGCACTGGTCCCTTCATGGGAAAATCTTTGATGCACTGGTCCCTTCATGGGATGATCTTGCATACCTCTAATCTGAGTGCTGTGATGCACTGGTCCCTTCATGGGATGATCTTTGGTGCACTGGTCCCTTCATGGGATGATCTTTGGTGCACTGGTCCCTTCATGGGATGATCTTTGATGCACTGGTTCCTTCATGGGATGATCTTTGATGCACTTGTCCCTTCATGGGATGATCTTTGATGCACTGGTCTCTTCATGGGATGATCTTCGATGCACTGGCCCCTTCATGGGATGATCTTGCATACCTCTAATCTGAGTGCTGTGATGCGCTGGTCACTAAATGGGATGATCTTTGATGCACTTGTCCCTTCATGGGATGATCTTCGATGCACTGGCCCCTTCATGGGATGATCTTGCATACCTCTAATCTGAGTGCTGTGATGCACTGGTCCCTTCATGGGATGATCTTTGATGCACTTGTCCCTTCATGGGATGATCTTTGATGCACTGGTCCCTTCATGGGATGATCTTTGATGCACTGGTCCCTTCATGGGATGATCTGTGATGCACTGGTCCCTTCATGGGATGATCTGTGATGCACTGGTCCCTTCATGGGATGATCTGTGATGCACTGGTCCCTTCATGGGATGATCTGTGATGCACTGGTCCCTTCATGGGATGATCTGTGATGCACTGGTCCCTTCATGGGATTATCTGTGATGCACTGGTCCCTTCATGGGATGTTCTGTGATGCACTGGTCCCTTCATGGGATGATCTGTGATGCACTGGTCCCTTCATGGGATGATCTGTGATGCACTGGTCCCTTCATGGGATGATCTGTGATGCACTGGTCCCTTCATGGGATGATCTGTGATGCACTGGTCCCTTCATGGGATGATCTGTGATGCACTGGTCCCTTCATGGGATGATCTGTGATGCACTGGTCCCTTCATGGGATGATCTGTGATGCACTGGTCCCTTCATGGGATGATCTGTGATGCACTGGTCCCTTCATGGGATGATCTGTGATGCACTGGTCCCTTCATGGGATGATCTGTGATGCACTGGTCCCTTCATGGGATGATCTGTGATGCACTGGTCCCTTCATGGGATGATCTGTGATGCACTGGTCCCTTAATAGGATGAACGTTGATGCACTGGTCCCTTCATGGGATGATCTTGCATACTTCTAATCTGAGTGCTGTGATACACTGGCCCCTTCATGGGATGATCTTTGATGCACTGGCCCCTTCATGGGATGATCTTTGATGCACTGGCCCCTTCATGGGATGATGTTTGATGCACTGGCCCCTTCATGGGATGATGTTTGATGCACTGGCCCCTTCATGGGATGATCTGTGATGCACTGGCCCCTTCATGGGATGATCTGTGATGCACTGGTCCCTTCATGGGATGATCTGTGATGCACTGGTCCCTTCATGGGATGATCTTGCATACCTCTAATCTGAGTGCTGTGATGCACTGGTCCCTTCATGGGATGATCTTTGATGCACTGGTCCCTTCATGGGATGATAATTGATGCACTGGTCCCTTCATGGGATGATCCTTGATGCACTGGTCCCTTCATGGGATGATCTTTGCACTGGTCCCTTCACGGGATGATCTTGTGTACCTCTAATCTGAGTGCTGTAATGCACTGGTCCCTTCATGGGATGATCTTTGCACTGGTCCCTTCATGGGATGATCTTTGCACTGGTCCCTTCATGGGATGATCTTTGCACTGGTCCCTTCATGGGATGATCTTTGCACTGGTCCCTTCATGGGATGATCTTTGCACTGGTCCCTTCATGGGATGATCTTTGCACTGGTCCCTTCATGGGATGATCTTTGATGCACTGGTCCCTTCATGGGATGATCTTTGATGCACTGGTCCCTTCATGGGATGATCTTTGATGCACTTGTCCCTTCATGGGATGATCTTTGATGCTCATGGGATGATCTTTGATGCACGGGTCCCTTCATGGGATGATCTTTGATGCACGGGTCCCTTCATGGGATGATCTTTGATGCACGGGTCCCTTCATTGGATGATCTTTGATGCATGGGTTCCTTCATTGGATATAATTGCATACCTCTAATCTGAATGCTGTGATGCACTGGCCCCTTCATTGGATGATCTTTGCACTGGTCCCTTCATGGGATGATCTTTGCACTGGTCCCTTCATGGGATGATCTTTGATGAACTAGTCCCTTCATGGGATGATCTTTGCACTGGTCCCTTCATGGGATGATCTGTGATGCACTGGTCCCTTCATGGGATGATCTGTGATGCACTGGTCCCTTCATGGGATGATCTGTGATGCACTGGTCCCTTCATGGGATGATCTGTGATGCACTGGTCCCTTCATGGGATGATCTTCGATGCACTGGCCCCTTCATGGGATGATCTTGCATACCTCTAATCTGAGTGCTGTGATGCACTGGTCCCTTCATGGGATGATCTTTGATGCACTTGTCCCTTCATGGGATGATCTTTGATGCACTGGTCCCTTCATGGGATGATCTTTGATGCACTGGTCCCTTCATGGGATGATCTGTGATGCACTGGTCCCTTCATGGGATGATCTGTGATGCACTGGTCCCTTCATGGGATGATCTGTGATGCACTGGTCCCTTCATGGGATTATCTGTGATGCACTGGTCCCTTCATGGGATGTTCTGTGATGCACTGGTCCCTTCATGGGATGATCTGTGATGCACTGGTCCCTTCATGGGATGATCTGTGATGCACTGGTCCCTTCATGGGATGATCTGTGATGCACTGGTCCCTTCATGGGATGATCTGTGATGCACTGGTCCCTTCATGGGATGATCTGTGATGCACTGGTCCCTTCATGGGATGATCTGTGATGCACTGGTCCCTTCATGGGATGATCTGTGATGCACTGGTCCCTTCATGGGATGATCTGTGATGCACTGGTCCCTTCATGGGATGATCTGTGATGCACTGGTCCCTTCATGGGATGATCTGTGATGCACTGGTCCCTTCATGGGATGATCTGTGATGCACTGGTCCCTTAATAGGATGAACGTTGATGCACTGGTCCCTTCATGGGATGATCTTGCATACTTCTAATCTGAGTGCTGTGATACACTGGCCCCTTCATGGGATGATCTTTGATGCACTGGCCCCTTCATGGGATGATCTTTGATGCACTGGCCCCTTCATGGGATGATGTTTGATGCACTGGCCCCTTCATGGGATGATGTTTGATGCACTGGCCCCTTCATGGGATGATCTGTGATGCACTGGCCCCTTCATGGGATGATCTGTGATGCACTGGTCCCTTCATGGGATGATCTGTGATGCACTGGTCCCTTCATGGGATGATCTTGCATACCTCTAATCTGAGTGCTGTGATGCACTGGTCCCTTCATGGGATGATCTTTGATGCACTGGTCCCTTCATGGGATGATAATTGATGCACTGGTCCCTTCATGGGATGATCCTTGATGCACTGGTCCCTTCATGGGATGATCTTTGCACTGGTCCCTTCACGGGATGATCTTGTGTACCTCTAATCTGAGTGCTGTAATGCACTGGTCCCTTCATGGGATGATCTTTGCACTGGTCCCTTCATGGGATGATCTTTGCACTGGTCCCTTCATGGGATGATCTTTGCACTGGTCCCTTCATGGGATGATCTTTGCACTGGTCCCTTCATGGGATGATCTTTGCACTGGTCCCTTCATGGGATGATCTTTGCACTGGTCCCTTCATGGATGATCTTTGATGCACTGGTCCCTTCATGGGATGATCTTTGATGCACTGGTCCCTTCATGGGATGATCTTTGATGCACTTGTCCCTTCATGGGATGATCTTTGATGCTCATGGGATGATCTTTGATGCACGGGTCCCTTCATGGGATGATCTTTGATGCACGGGTCCCTTCATGGGATGATCTTTGATGCACGGGTCCCTTCATTGGATGATCTTTGATGCATGGGTTCCTTCATTGGATATAATTGCATACCTCTAATCTGAATGCTGTGATGCACTGGCCCCTTCATTGGATGATCTTTGCACTGGTCCCTTCATGGGATGATCTTTGCACTGGTCCCTTCATGGGATGATCTTTGATGAACTAGTCCCTTCATGGGATGATCTTTGCACTGGTCCCTTCATGGGATGATCTGTGATGCACTGGTCCCTTCATGGGATGATCTGTGATGCACTGGTCCCTTCATGGGATGATCTGTGATGCACTGGTCCCTTCATGGGATGATCTGTGATGCACTGGTCCCTTCATGGGATGATCTGTGATGCACTTGTCCCTTCATGGGATGATCTGTGATGCACTGGTCCCTTCATGGGATGATCTGTGATGCACTGGTCCCTTCATGGGATGATATTTGATGCACTGGTCCCTTCATGGTATGATCCTTGATGCACTGGTCCCTAAATGGAATGATCTTGGCACTGGTCCCTTCATGGGATGATCTTTGCACTGGTCCCTTAATGGGAAGATCTTTGCACTGGTCCCTTAATGGGAAGATCTTTGCACTGGTCCCTTAATGGGAAGATCTTTGCACTGGTCCCTTAATGGGAAGATCTTTGCACTGGTCCCTTAATGGGAAGATCTTTGCACTGGTCCCTTAATGGGAAGATCTTTGCACTGGTCCCTTAATGGGAAGATCTTTGCACTGGTCCCTTAATGGGAAGATCTTTGCACTGGTCCCTTAATGGGAAGATCTTTGCACTGGTCCCTTAATGGGAAGATCTTTGCACTGGTCCCTTCATGGGAAAATCTTTGATGCACTGGTCCCTTCATGGGATGATCTTGCATACCTCTAATCTGAGTGCTGTGATGCACTGGTCCCTTCATGGGATGATCTTTGATGCACTGGTCCCTTCATGGGATGATCTTTGATGCACTGGTCCCTTCATGGGATGATCTTTGATGCACTGGTCCCTTCATGGGATGATCTTTGATGCACTGGTCCCTTCATGGGATGATCTTTGATGCACTGGTCCCTTCATGGGATGATCTTTGATGCACTGGTCCCTTCATGGGATGATCTTTGATGCACTGGTCCCTTCATGGGATGATCTTTGATGCACTGGTCCCTTCATGGGATGATCTTTGATGCACTGGTCCCTTCATGGGATGATCTTTGCACTGGTCCCTTCATGGGATGATCTTGCATACCTCTAATCTGAGTGCTGTGATGCACTGGTCCCTTCATGGGATGATCTTTGATGCACTGGTCCCTTCATGGGATGATCTTTGCACTGGTCCCTTCATGGGATGATGTTGCATGCCTCTAATCTGAGTACTGTGATGCACTGGTCCCTTCATGGGATGATCTTGCATTCCTCTAATCCGAGTGCTGTGATGCCCTGGTTCCTTCATGTGATGATCTTTGCACCGGTCCCTTCATGGGATGATGTTTGTACTGGTCCATTCATTGGATGATCTTACATACCTCTAATCTGAATGCTGTGGTGCACTGGTCCCTTCATGGGATGATCTCTGATGCACTGGTCCCTTCATGGGATGATCTTTGATGCACTGGTCCCTTCATGGGATGATCTTTGATGCACTGGTCCCTTCAAGGGATGATCTTTGATGCACTGGCCACTTCATAAAATGATCTTGCATACCTCTAATCTGAGTGCTTTGATGGACTGGTCCCTTCATGGGATGATCTTTGATGCACTGGTCCCTTAATGGGATGATCTTTGCACGAGTCCCTTCATGGGATGATCTTTGCACTGGTCCCTTCATGGGATGATCTTTGCACTGGTCCCTTCATGGGATGCTGTTTGCACTGGTCCCTTCATGGGATGCTGTTTGCACTGGTCCCTTCATGGGATGCTGTTTGCACTGGTCCCTTCATGGGATGCTGTTTGCACTGGTCCCTTCATGGGATGCTGTTTGCACTGGTCCCTTCATGGGATGCTGTTTGCACTGGTCCCTTCATGGGATGCTGTTTGCACTGGTCCCTTCATGGGATGCTGTTTGCACTGGTCCCTTCATGGGATGCTGTTTGCACTGGTCCCTTCATGGGATGCTGTTTGCACTGGTCCCTTCATGGGATGCTGTTTGCACTGGTCCCTTCATGGGATGATCTTTGATGCACTGGTCCCTTCATGGGATGATCTTTGATGCACTGGTCCCTTCATGGGATGATCTTTGATGCACTGGTCCCTTCATGGGATGATCTTTGATGCACTGGTCCCTTCATGGGATGATCTTTGATGCACTGGTCCCTTCATGGGATGATCTTTGATGCACTGGTCCCTTCATGGGATGATCTTTGATGCACTGGTCCCTTCATGGGATGATCGTTGATGCACTGGTCCCTTCATGGGATGATCTTTGATGCACTGGTCCCTTCATTGGATGCTGTTTGCACTGGTCCCTTCATGGGATGCTGTTTGCACTGGTCCCTTCATGGGATGCTGTTTGCACTGGTCCCTTCATGGGATGCTGTTTGCACTGGTCCCTTCATGGGATGCTGTTTGCACTGGTCCCTTCATGGGATGCTGTTTGCACTGGTCCCTTCATGGGATGCTGTTTGCACTGGTCCCTTCATGGGATGCTGTTTGCACTGGTCCCTTCATGGGATGCTGTTTGCACTGGTCCCATAATGGGATGCTGTTTGCACTGGTCCCATAATGGGATGATCTTTGCACTGGTCCCTTAATGGGATGATCTTTGCACTGGTCCCTTAATGGGATGATCTTTGCACTGGTCCCTTAATGGGATGATCTTTGCACTGGTCCCTTAATGGGATGATCTTTGCACTGGTCCCTTAATGGGATGATCTTTGCACTGGTCCCTTAATGGGATGATCGGTGATGCACTGGTCCCTTAATGGGATGATCGGTGATGCACTGGCCCCTTAATGGGATGATCGGTGATGCACTGGCCCCTTAATGGGATGATCGGTGATGCACTGGCCCCTTCATGGGATGATGTTTGATGCACTGGCCCCTTCATGGGATGATGTTTGATGCACTGGCCCCTTCATGGGATGATGTTTGATGCACTGGTCCCTTCATGGGATGATGTTTGATGCACTGGTCCCTTCATGGGATGATGTTTGATGCACTGGTCCCTTCATGGGATGATGTTTGATGCACTGGTCCCTTCATGGGATGATGTTTGATGCACTGGTCCCTTCATGGGATGATGTTTGATGCACTGGTCCCTTCATGGGATGATGTTTGATGCACTGGTCCCTTCATGGGATGATCTTTGATGCACTGGTCCCTTCATGGGATGATGTTTGATGCACTGGTCCCTTCATGGGATGATCTGTGATGCATGGGTCCCTTCAATGGATCATCTTTGATGCACTGGTCCCTTCATGGGATGATCTACCATGCACTGGTCCCTTCAAGGGATGATCTTGCATATCTCTAGTCTGAATGCTGTGGTGCACTGGTCCCTTCATGGGATGATCTTTGATGCACTGGTCTCTTAATGGGAAGATCTTTGCACTGGTCCCTTCATGGGAAGATCTTTGATGCACTGGTCCCTTCATGGGATGATCTTTGATGCACTTGTCCCTTCATGGGATGATCTTTGATGCACTGGTCCCTTCATGGGATGATCTTTGATGCACTGGTCCATTCATGGGATGATCTTTGATGCACTGGTCCCTTCATGGGATGATCTTTGATGCACTGGTCCCTTCATGGGATGATCTTTGATGCACTGGTCCCTTCATGGGATGATCTGTGATGCACTGGTCCCTTCATGGGATGATCTGTGATGCACTGGTCCCTTCATGGGATGATCTGTGATGCACTGGTCCCTTCATGGGATGATCTGTGATGCACTGGTCCCTTCATGGGATGATCTGTGATGCACTGGTCCCTTCATGGGATGATCTGTGATGCACTGCTCCCTTCATGGGATGATCTGTGATGCACTGCTCCCTTCATGGGATGATCTGTGATGCACTGCTCCCTTCATGGGATGATCTGTGATGCACTGGTCCCTTCATGGGATGATCTGTGATGCACTGGTCCCGTCATGGTATGATCTGTGATGCACTGGTCCCTTCATGGGATGATCTTGCATACCTCTAATCTGAGTGCTGTGATGCACTGGTCCCTTCATGGGATGATCTTTAATGCACTGGTCCCTTCATGGGATGATCTTTAATGCACTGGTCCCTTCATGGGATGATCTTTGATGCACTGGTCCCTTAATGGGATGATCTTGCATACCTCTAATCTGAGTGCTGTGATACACTGGCCCCTTCATGGGATGATCTTTGATGCACTGGCCCCTTCATGGGATGATGTTTGATGCACTGGTCCCTTCATGGGATAATCTGTGATGCACTGGTGCCTTCATGGGATGATCTTTGCACTGGTCCCTTCATGGGATGATCTTTGATGAACTAGTCCCTTCATTGGATGATCTTTGTACTGGTCCCTTCATGGGATGATCTTTGCACTGGTCACTTCATGGGATGATCTTTGATGAACTGTTCCCTTCATGGGATGATCTTTGCACTGGTCCCTTCATGGGATGATCTTTGCACTGGTCCCTTCATGAAATGATCTTTGCACTGGTCCCTTCATGGGATGAACTTTGATGCACTGGTCCCTTCATGGGATGAACTTTGATGCACGGGTCCCTTCATTGGATGATCTTTGATGCATGGGTCCCTTCATGGGATGATCTATCATGCACTGGTCCCTTCATGGGATCATCTATCATGCACTGGTCCCTTCAAGGGATGATCTATCATGCACTGGTCCCTTCAAGGGATGATCTTGCATATCTCTAGTCTGAATGCTGTGGTGCACTGGTCCGTTCATGGGATGATCTTTGATGCACTGGTCCCTTAATGGGAAGATCTTTGCACTGGTCCCTTTATGGGAAAATCTTTGATGCACTGGTCCCTTCATGGGACGATCTTGCATACCTCTAATCTGAGTGCTGTGATGCACTGGTCCCTTCATGGGATGATCTTTGATGCACTGGTCCCTTCATGGGATGATCTTTGATGCACTGGTCCCTTCATGGGATGATCTTTGATGCACTGGTCCCTTCATGGGATGATCTTTGATGCACTGGTCCCTTCATGGGATGATCTTTGATGCACTGGTCCCTTCATGGGATGATCTTTGATGCACTGGTCCCTTCATGGGATGATCTTTGATGCACTGGTCCCTTCATGGGATGATCTTTGATGCACTGGTCCCTTCATGGGATGATCTTTGATGCACTGGTCCCTTCATGGGATGATCTTTGATGCACTGGTCCCTTCATGGGATGATCTTTGATGCACTGGTCCCTTCATGGGATGATCTTTGATGCACTGGTCCCTTCATGGGATGATCTTCGATGCTCTGGTCCCTTCATGGGATGATCTTGCATACCTCTAATCTGAGTGCTGTGATGCACTGGTCCCTTCATGGGATGATCTTCGATGCACTGGTCCCGTCATGGGATGATCTTTGATGCACTGGTCCCTTCATGGGATGATCTTTGCACTGGTCCCTTCATGGGATGATCTTTGATGCATGGGTCCCTTCATGGGATGATCTATCATGCACTGGTCCCTTCAAGGGATGATCTTGCATATCTCTAGTCTGAATGCTGTGGTGCACTGGTCCCTTCATGGGATGATCTTTGATGCACTGGTCCCTTAATGGGAAGATCTTTGCACTGGTCCCTTAATGGGAAGATCTTTGCACTGGTCCCTTAATGGGAAGATCTTTGCACTGGTCCCTTAATGGGAAGATCTTTGCACTGGTGCCTTAATGGGAAGATCTTTGCACTGGTGCCTTAATGGGAAGATCTTTGCACTGGTGCCTTAATGGGAAGATCTTTGCACTGGTGCCTTAATGGGAAGATCTTTGATGCACTGGTCCCTTAATGGGAAGATCTTTGATGCACTGGTCCCTTCATGGGATGATCTTGCATACCTCTAATCTGAGTGCTGTGATGCACTGGTCCCTTCATGGGATGATCTTTGATGCACTGGTCCCTTCATGGGATGATATTTGATGCACTGGTCCCTTCATGGGATGATCTTTGATGCACTAGCCCCTTCATGGGATGATCTTTGATGCACTAGCCCCTTCATGGGATGATCTTTGATGCACTGGTCCCTTCATGGGATGATCTTTGATGCACTGGTCCCTTCATGGGATGATCTTTGATGCACTGGTCCCTTCATGGGATGATCTTTGATGCACTGGTCCCTTCATGGGATGATCTTTGATGCACTGGTCCCTTCATGGGATGATCTTTGATGCACTGGTCCCTTCATGGGATGATCTTTGATGCACTGGTCCCTTCATGGGATGATCTTTGATGCACTGGTCCCTTCATGGGATGATCTTTGATGCACTGGTCCCTTCATGGGATGATCTTCGATGCACTGGTCCCTTCATGGGATGATCTTGCATACCTCTAATCTGAGTGCTGTGATGCACTGGTCCCTTCATGGGATGATTTTTGATGCACTTGTCCCTTCATGGGATGATCTTTGATGCACTGGTCCCTTCATGGGATGATCTTTGATGCACTGGTCCCTTCATGGGATGATCTTTGATGCACTGGTCCCTTCATGGGATGATCTTTGATGCACTGGTCCCTTCATGGGATGATCTTTGATGCACTGGTCCCTTCATGGGATGATCTTTGATGCACTGGTCTCTTCATGGGATGATCTTTGATGCACTGGTCTCTTCATGGGATGATCTTTGATGCACTGGTCCCTTCATGGGATGATCTTCAATGCACTGGTCCCTTCATGGGATGATCTTGCATACCTCTAATCTGAGTGCTGTGATGCACTGGTCCCTTCATGGGATGATCTTTGATGCACTGGTCCGTTCATGGGATGATCTTTGATGCACTGGTCCGTTCATGGGATGATCTTTGATGCACTGGTCCCTTCATGGGATGATCTTTGATGCACTGGTCCCTTCATGGGATGATCTTTGATGCACTGGGCCCTTCATGGGATGATCTTTGATGCACTGGGCCCTTCATGGGATGATCTTTGATGCACTGGGCCCTTCATGGGATTATCTTCGATGCACTGGTCCCTTCATGGGATGATCTTCGATGCACTGGTCCCTTCATGGGATGATCTGTGATGCACTGGTCCCTTCATGGGATGATCTGTGATGCACTGGTCCCTTCATGGGATGATCTGTGATGCACTGGTCCCTTCATGGGATGATCTGTGATGCACTGGTCCCTTCATGGGATGATCCTTGATGCACTGGTCCCTTCATGGGATGATCCTTGATGCACTGGTCCCTTCATGGGATGATCTTTGATGCACTGGTCCCTTCATGGGATGATCTTTGATGCACTGGTCCCTTCACGGGATGATCTTTGATGCACTGGTCCCTTCACGGGATGATCTTTGATGCACTGGTCCCTTCACGGGATGATCTTTGATGCACTGGTCCCTTCACGGGATGATCTTTGATGCACTGGTCCCTTCACGGGATGATCTTTGATGCACTGGTCCCTTCACGGGATGATCTTTGATGCACTGGTCCCTTCACGGGATGATCTTTGATGCACTGGTCCCTTCACGGGATGATCTTTGATGCACTGGTCCCTTCACGGGATGATCTTTGATGCACTGGTCCCTTCACGGGATGATCTTTGATGCACTGGTCCCTTCACGGGATGATCTTTGATGCACTGGTCCCTTCACGGGATGATCTTTGATGCACTGGTCCCTTCACGGGATGATCTTTGATGCACTGGTCCCTTCACGGGATGATCTTTGATGCACTGGTCCCTTCACGGGATGATCTTTGATGCACTGGTCCCTTCACGGGATGATCTTTGATGCACTGGTCCCTTCACGGGATGATCTTTGATGCACTGCTCCCTTCACGGGATGATCTTTGATGCACTGCTCCCTTCACGGGATGATCTTTGATGCACTGCTCCCTTCACGGGATGATCTTTGATGCACTGCTCCCTTCACGGGATGATCTTTGATGCACTGCTCCCTTCACGGGATGATCTTTGATGCACTGCTCCCTTCATGGGATGATCGTTGATGCACTGGTCCCTTCATGGGATGATCTCTGATGAACTGGTCCCTTCATGGGCTGATCTCTGATGCCCTGGTCCCTTAATGGGATGATCTTGCATACCTCTAATCTGAGTGCTGTGATACACTGGCCCCTTCATGGGATGATCTTTGATGCACTGGCCCCTTCATGGGATGATGTTTGATGCACTGGTCCCTTCATGGGATAATCTGTGATGCACTGGTGCCTTCATGGGATGATCTTTGCACTGGTCCCTTCATGGGATGATCTAATGCGCTGGTCCCTTCATGGGATGATCTGATGCGCTAGTCCCTTCATGGGATGATCTGATGCGCTGGTCCTTTCATGGGATGATCTTGCATACCTCTAATCTGAGTGCTCTGATGCACTGGTCCCTTCATGGTATGGTCTGTGGTGCACTGGTCCCTTCATGGGATGGTCTGTGATGCACTGGTCCCTTCATGGGATGATCGTTGATGCACTGGTCCCTTCAGGGGATGATCGTTGATACACTGGTCCCTTCAGGGGATGATCGTTGATACACTGGTCCCTTCAGGGGATGATTGTTGATACACTGGTCCCTTCAGGGGATGATCGTTGATGCACTGGTCCCTTCAGGGGATGATCGTTGATGCCCTGGTCCCTTCAGGGGATGATCGTTGATGCCCTGGTCCCTTCAGGGGATGATCGTTGATGCCCTGGTCCCTTCAGGGGATGATCGTTGATGCCCTGGTCCCTTCATGGGATGATCGTTGATGCCCTGGTCCCTTCATGGGATGATCGTTGATGCCCTGGTCCCTTCATGGGATGATCGTTGATGCCCTGGTCCCTTCATGGGATGATCGTTGATGCCCTGGTCCCTTCATGGGATGATCGTTGATGCCCTGGTCCCTTCATGGGATGATCGTTGATGCCCTGGTCCCTTCATGGGATGATCGTTGATGCCCTGTTCCCTTCATGGGATGATCGTTGATGCCCTGGTCCCTTCATGGGATGATCGTTGATGCCCTGGTCCCTTCATGGGATGATCGTTGATGCCCTGGTCCCTTCATGGGATGATCGTTGATGCCCTGGTCCCTTCATGGGATGATCGTTGATGCCCTGGTCCCTTCATGGGATGATCGTTGATGCCCTGGTCCCTTCATGGGATGATCGTTGATGCCCTGGTCCCTTCATGGGATGATCGTTGATGCACTGGTCCCTTCATGGGATGATATCTGATGCACTGGTCCCTTCATGGGATGATATCTGATGCACTGGTCCCTTCATGGGTTGATCTCTGATCTGGTCCATTCATGGGATGATCTTTGCTGCACTCGTCCCTTCATGGGATGATCTTTGCTGCACTCGTCCCTTCATGGGATGATCTTTGATGCACTGGTCCCTTCATGGGATGATCTTTGATGCTCTGGTCCCTTCATGGGCTGATCTTTGTTGCACTGGTTCCTTCATGGGCTGATCTCTGATGCACTTATCTCTTCATGGGATGATCGTTGATCTACAGGTCCCTTCATGGGATGATCGTTGATGGTCTGGTCCCTTCATGGGATGATCGTTGATGGTCTGGTCCCTTCATGGGATGATCCTGCATACCTCTAATCGGAGTGCTGTGATGCACTGGTCCTTTCATGGGATGATCTTTACACTGGTCCCTTCATGGGCTGATCTCTGATGTACTGGTCCCTTCATGGGCTGATCTCTGATGCACTGGTCCCTTCATGGGCTGATCTCTGATGCACTGGTCCCTTCATGGGCTGATCTCTGATGCACTGGTCCCTTCATGGGCTGATCTCTGATGCACTGGTCCCTTCATGGGCTGATCTCTGATGCACTGGTCCCTTCATGGGATGGTCTTTGATGCACTGGTCCCTTCATGGGATGATCACTGCACTGGTACCTTCTTGGGATGATCTTGCATACCTCTAATCTGAGTGCTGTGACGCACTGGTCCCTTCATGGGATGATCTCTGATGTACTGGTCCCTTCATGGGATGATCACTGCACTGGTACCTTCTTGGGATGATCTTGCATACCTCTAATCTGAGTACTGTGATGCACTGGTCCCTTCATGGGATGATCTCTGATGCACTGGTCCCTTCATGGGATGATCTCTGATGCACTGGTCCCTTCATGGGATGATCTCTGATGCACTGGTCCCTTCATGGGATGATCTCTGATGCACTGGTCCCTTCATGGGATGATCTTTGATGCACTGGTCCCTTCATGGGTTGACCTCTGATGCCCTGGTCCCTTCATGGGATGATCCCTGATGCCCTGGTCCCTTCATGGGATGATCCCTGATGCCCTGGTCCCTTCATGGGATGATCCCTGATGCCCTGGTCCCTTCATGGGATGATCCCTGATGCACTGGTCCCTTCATGGGATGATCCCTGATGCTCTGGTCCCTTCATGGGCTGATCGTTGATGCATGGGCCTTCATGGATGATCGTTGATGCACGGGCCTTCATGGATGATCGTTGATGCACTGGTCCCTTCATGGGATGATCTCTGGTCCACTGGTCCCTTCATGGGATGATCACTGGTCCCTTCATCGGATGATCTCTGGTCCACTTGTCCCTTCATGGGATGATATCTGACGCACCGGTCCCTTCATGGGACGATCTCTGATGCACCGGTCCCTTCATGGGACAATCTCTCATGCACCATTCCCTTCATAGGATGATCTTGCATACCTCTAATCTGAGTGCTGTGATGCACTGGTCCCTTAATGGGATGATCTGATGCACTGGTCCCTTAATGGGATGATCTGATGCACTGGTCCCTTCATGGGATGATCTCTGATGCGCTGGTCCCTTCATGGGATGATCTCTGATGCGCTGGTCCCTTTGCGGGATGATAGCTGATGCGCTGGTCCCCTTGCGGGATGATCGCTGATGCGCTGGTCCCCTTGCGGGATGATCGCTGATGCGCTGGTCCCCTTGCGGGATGATCGCTGATGCGCTGGTCCCCTTGCGGGATGATCGCTGATGCGCTGGTCCCCTTGCGGGATGATCGCTGATGCGCTGGTCCCCTTGCGGGATGATCGCTGATGCGCTGGTCCCCTTGCGGGATGATCGCTGATGCGCTGGTCCCCTTGCGGGATGATCGCTGATGCGCTGGTCCCCTTGCGGGATGATCGCTGATGCGCTGGTCCCCTTGCGGGATGATCGCTGATGCGCTGGTCCCCTTGCGGGATGATCGCTGATGCGCTGGTCCCCTTGCGGGATGATCGCTGATGCGCTGGTCCCCTTGCGGGATGATCGCTGATGCGCTGGTCCCCTTGCGGGATGATCGCTGATGCGCTGGTCCCCTTGCGGGATGATCGCTGATGCGCTGGTCCCCTTGCGGGATGATCGCTGATGCGCTGGTCCCCTTGCGGGATGATCGCTGATGCGCTGGTCCCCTTGCGGGATGATCGCTGATGCGCTGGTCCCCTTGCGGGATGATCGCTGATGCGCTGGTCCCCTTGCGGGATGATCGCTGATGCGCTGGTCCCCTTGCGGGATGATCGCTGATGCGCTGGTCCCCTTGCGGGATGATCGCTGATGCGCTGGTCCCCTTGCGGGATGATCGCTGATGCGCTGGTCCCCTTGCGGGATGATCGCTGATGCGCTGGTCCCCTTGCGGGATGATCGCTGATGCGCTGGTCCCCTTGCGGGATGATCGCTGATGCGCTGGTCCCCTTGCGGGATGATCGCTGATGCGCTGGTCCCCTTGCGGGATGATCGCTGATGCGCTGGTCCCCTTGCGGGATGATCGCTGATGCGCTGGTCCCCTTGCGGGATGATCGCTGATGCGCTGGTCCCCTTGCGGGATGATCGCTGATGCGCTGGTCCCCTTGCGGGATGATCGCTGATGCGCTGGTCCCCTTGCGGGATGATCGCTGATGCGCTGGTCCCCTTGCGGGATGATCGCTGATGCGCTGGTCCCCTTGCGGGATGATCGCTGATGCGCTGGTCCCCTTGCGGGATGATCGCTGATGCGCTGGTCCCCTTGCGGGATGATCGCTGATGCGCTGGTCCCCTTGCGGGATGATCGCTGATGCGCTGGTCCCCTTGCGGGATGATCGCTGATGCGCTGGTCCCCTTGCGGGATGATCGCTGATGCGCTGGTCCCCTTGCGGGATGATCGCTGATGCGCTGGTCCCCTTGCGGGATGATCGCTGATGCGCTGGTCCCCTTGCGGGATGATCGCTGATGCGCTGGTCCCCTTGCGGGATGATCGCTGATGCGCTGGTCCCCTTGCGGGATGATCGCTGATGCGCTGGTCCCCTTGCGGGATGATCGCTGATGCGCTGGTCCCCTTGCGGGATGATCGCTGATGCGCTGGTCCCCTTGCGGGATGATCGCTGATGCGCTGGTCCCCTTGCGGGATGATCGCTGATGCGCTGGTCCCCTTGCGGGATGATCGCTGATGCGCTGGTCCCCTTGCGGGATGATCGCTGATGCGCTGGTCCCCTTGCGGGATGATCGCTGATGCGCTGGTCCCCTTGCGGGATGATCTCTGATGCGCTGGTCCCCTTGCGGGATGATCTCTGGTCCGCTGGTCCCTTCATGGGACGATCTCTGGTCCGCTGGTCCCTTCATGGGACGATCTCTGGTCCGCTGGTCCCTTCATGGGACGATCTCTGGTCCGCTGGTCCCTTCATGGGACGATCTCTGGTCCGCTGGTCCCTTCATGGGACGATCTCTGGTCCGCTGGTCCCTTCATGGGACGATCTCTGGTCCGCTGGTCCCTTCATGGGACGATCTCTGGTCCGCTGGTCCCTTCATGGGACGATCTCTGGTCCGCTGGTCCCTTCATGGGACGATCTCTGGTCCGCTGGTCCCTTCATGGGACGATCTCTGGTCCGCTGGTCCCTTCATGGGACGATCTCTGGTCCGCTGGTCCCTTCATGGGACGATCTCTGGTCCGCTGGTCCCTTCATGGGACGATCTCTGATGCGCTGGTCCCTTCATGGGACGATCTCTGATGCGCTGGTCCCTTCATGGGACGATCTCTGGTGCGCTGGTCCCTTCATGGGACGATCTCTGGTGCGCTGGTCCCTTCATGGGACGATCTCTGGTGCGCTGGTCACTTCATGGGACGATCTCTGGTGCGCTGGTCCCTTCATGGGACGATCTGGTGCCCTGGTCCCTTCATGGGATGATCTGGTGCCCTGGTCCCTTCATGGGATGATCTGGTGCCCTGGTCCCTTCATGGGACGATTGTTGATGCACTGGTCCCTTCATGGGACGATCTTGCATACCTCTAATCTGAGTGCTGTGATGTGCTGGTCCCTTCATGGGACCATCTCTGATGCGCTGGTCCCTTCATGGGATGATCTCTGATGCACTGGTCCCTTCATGGGAATCGTCTTTGATGCGCTGGTCCCTTCATGGGACCATTTCTGATGCGCTGGTCCCTTCATGGGACGATCTCTGATGCACTGGTCCCTTCATGGGACGATCTTGCATACCTCTAATCTGAGAGCTGTGATGCATTTGTCCCTTAATGGGATGATCTCTGATGAACTGGTCCCATCATGGGATGATCTCTGATGCACTGGCCCCTTCATGGGATCTCTGATGCACTGTTCCCTTTGCGCTAGTCCCTTCATGGGATGATCTGATGCGCTGGTCCCTTCATGGGATGATCTGATGCGCTGGTCCCTTCATGGGATGATCTGATGCGCTGGTCCCTTCATGGGATGATCTGATGCGCTGGTCCCTTCATGAGATGATCTGATGCGCTGGTCCCTTCATGGGATGGTCTGTTGCACTGGTCCCTTCATGGGATGGTCTGTTGCGCACTGGTCCCTTCATGGGATGATCTCTGATGCGCTGGTCCCTTCATGGGATGGTCTCTGGTGCACTGGTCCCTTCATGGGATGATCTCTGATGCGCTGGTCCCTTCATGGGATGATCTCTGGTGCGCTGGTCCCTTCATGGGATGATCTCTGGTGCGCTGGTCCCTTCATGGGATGATCTCTGGTGCGCTGGTCCCTTCATGGGATGATCTCTGGTGCGCTGGTCCCTTCATGGGATGATCTCTGGTGCGCTGGTCCCTTCATGGGATGATCTCTGGTGCGCTGGTCCCTTCATGGGATGATCTGGTGCGCTGGTCCCTTCATGGGATGATCTGGTGCGCTGGTCCCTTCATGGGATGATCTGGTGCGCTGGTCCCTTCATGGGATGATCTGGTGCGCTGGTCCCTTCATGGGATGATCTGGTGCGCTGGTCCCTTCATGGGATGATCTGGTGCGCTGGTCCCTTCATGGGATGATCTGGTGCGCTGGTCCCTTCATGGGATGATCTGGTGCGCTGGTCCCTTCATGGGATGATCTGGTGCGCTGGTCCCTTCATGGGATGATCTGGTGCGCTGGTCCCTTCATGGGATGATCTGGTGCGCTGGTCCCTTCATGGGATGATCTGGTGCGCTGGTCCCTTCATGGGATGATCTGGTGCGCTGGTCCCTTCATGGGATGATCTCTGGTGCCCTGGTCCCTTCATGGGATGATCTCTGATGCCCTGGTCCCTTCATGGGATGATCTCTGATGCCCTGGTCCCTTCATGGGATGATCTCTGATGCACTGGTCCCTTCATGGGATGGTCTGTTGCCCTGGTCCCTTCATGGGATGGTCTGTTGCCCTGGTCCCTTCATGGGATGATCTTGTGCCCTGGTCCCTTCATGGGATGATCTTGTGCCCTGGTCCATTCATGGGATGATCTGGTGCCCTGGTCCCTTAATGGGATGATCTTGCATACCTCTAATTTTATTGCTGAAATGCACTGGTCCCTTCATGGGATGATCTTGTGCCCTGGTCCCTTCATGGGATGATCTTGTGCCCTGGTCCCTTCATGGGATGATCTTGTGCCCTGGTCCCTTCATGGGATGATCTTGTGCCCTGGTCCCTTCATGGGATGATCTGGTGCCCTGGTCCCTTCATGGGATGATCTGATGCGCTGGTCCCTTCATGGGATGATCTGATGCGCTGGTCCCTTCATGGGATGATCTGATGCGCTGGTCCCTTCATGGGATGATCAAGCATACCTCTAATCTGAGTGCTGTGATGCACTGGTCCCTTCATGGTATGGTCTGTTGCACTGGTCCCTTCATGGGATGATCTCTGGTGCACTGGTCCCTTCATGGGATGGTCTCTGGTGCACTGGTCCCTTCATGGGATGATCTCTGGTGCACTGGTCCCTTCATGGGATGATCTCTGGTGCACTGGTCCCTTCATGGGATGATCTCTGGTGCACTGGTCCCTTCATGGGATGATCTTGCATACCTCTAATTGCTGTGATGCACTGGTCCCTTCAGGGGATGATCGTTGATGCACTGGTCCCTTCAGGGGATGATCGTTGATGCACTGGTCCCTTCAGGGGATGAGCGTTGATGCACTGGTCCCTTCAGGGGATGAGCGTTGATGCACTGGTCCCTTCAGGGGATGAGCGTTGATGCACTGGTCCCTTCAGGGGATGAGCGTTGATGCCCTGGTCCCTTCAGGGGATGAGCGTTGATGCCCTGGTCCCTTCAGGGGATGAGCGTTGATGCCCTGGTCCCTTCAGGGGATGAGCGTTGATGCCCTGGTCCCTTCAGGGGATGAGCGTTGATGCCCTGGTCCCTTCAGGGGATGAGCGTTGATGCCCTGGTCCCTTCAGGGGATGAGCGTTGATGCCCTGGTCCCTTCAGGGGATGAGCGTTGATGCCCTGGTCCCTTCAGGGGATGAGCGTTGATGCCCTGGTCCCTTCAGGGGATGAGCGTTGATGCCCTGGTCCCTTCAGGGGATGAGCGTTGATGCCCTGGTCCCTTCAGGGGATGAGCGTTGATGCCCTGGTCCCTTCAGGGGATGAGCGTTGATGCCCTGGTCCCTTCAGGGGATGAGCGTTGATGCCCTGGTCCCTTCAGGGGATGAGCGTTGATGCCCTGGTCCCTTCAGGGGATGAGCGTTGATGCACTGGTCCCTCCATGGGATGATCTCAGATGCACTGGTCCCTCCATGGGATGATCTCAGATGCACTGGTCCCTCCATGGGATGATCTCAGATGCACTGGTCCCTCCATGGGATGATCTCAGATGCACTGGTCCCTCCATGGGATGATCTCAGATGCACTGGTCCCTCCATGGGATGATCTCAGATGCACTGGTCCCTCCATGGGATGATCTGATGCACTGGTCCCTTCATGGGATGGTCTTTGCACTGGCCCCTTCACGGGATGGTCTTTGATGCAGTGGTCCCTTCATGGGATGGTCTTTGATGCACTGGTCCCTTCATGGGATGATCACTGCACTGGTACCTTCTTGGGATGATCTTGCATACCTCTAATCTGAGTGCTGTGATGCACTGGTCCCTTCATGGGATGATCTCTGATTCACTGGTCCCTTCATGGGATCTCTGATGCGCTGGTCCCTTCATGGGCTGATCTCCGATGCACTGGTCCCTTCATGGGCTGATCTCTGATGCACTGGTCCCTTCATGGGCTGATCTCTGATGCACTGGTCCCTTCATGGGCTGATCTCTGGTGCACTGGTCCCTTCATGGGCTGATCTCTGATGCACTGGTCCCTTCATGGGCTGAACTCTGATGCACTGGTCCCTTCATGGGCTGAACTCTGATGCACTGGTCCCTTCATGGGCTGAACTCTGATGCACTGGTCCCTTCATGGGCTGAACTCTGATGCACTGGTCCCTTCATGGGCTGAACTCTGATGCACTGGTCCCTTCATGGGCTGAACTCTGATGCACTGGTCCCTTCATGGGCTGAACTCTGATGCACTGGTCCCTTCATGGGCTGAACTCTGATGCACTGGTCCCTTCATGGGCTGAACTCTGATGCACTGGTCCCTTCATGGGCTGAACTCTGATGCACTGGTCCCTTCATGGGCTGAACTCTGATGCACTGGTCCCTTCATGGGCTGAACTCTGATGCACTGGTCCCTTCATGGGCTGAACTCTGATGCACTGGTCCCTTCATGGGCTGAACTCTGATGCATGGGTCCCTTCAGGGCTGAACTCTGATGCATGGGTCCCTTCATGGGCTGATCGTTGGTCCACTGGTCCCTTCATGGGATGATCGTTGGTCCACTGGTCCCTTCATGGGACGATCGTTGGTCCACTGGTCCCTTCAGGGGATGAGCGTTGATGCCCTGGTCCCTCCATGGGATGATCTCAGATGCACTGGTCCCTCCATGGGATGATCTCAGATGCACTGGTCCCTCCATGGGATGATCTCAGATGCACTGGTCCCTCCATGGGATGATCTCAGATGCACTGGTCCCTCCATGGGATGATCTCAGATGCACTGGTCCCTCCATGGGATGATCTCAGATGCACTGGTCCCTCCATGGGATGATCTCAGATGCACTGGTCCCTCCATGGGATGATCTCAGATGCACTGGTCCCTCCATGGGATGATCTCAGATGCACTGGTCCCTCCATGGGATGATCTCAGATGCACTGGTCCCTCCATGGGATGATCTGATGCACTGGTCCCTTCATGGGATGATCTGATGCACTGGTCCCTTCATGGGATGGTCTTTGCACTGGCCCCTTCACGGGATGGTCTTTGCACTGGCCCCTTCACGGGATGGTCTTTGATGCAGTGGTCCCTTCATGGGATGGTCTTTGATGCACTGGTCCCTTCATGGGATGATCACTGCACTGGTACCTTCTTGGGATGATCTTGCATACCTCTAATCTGAGTGCTGTGATGCACTGGTCCCTTCATGGGATCTCTGATGCGCTGGTCCCTTCATGGGCTGATCTCCGATGCACTGGTCCCTTCATGGGCTGATCTCTGATGCACTGGTCCCTTCATGGGCTGATCTCTGATGCACTGGTCCCTTCATGGGCTGATCTCTGATGCACTGGTCCCTTCATGGGCTGATCTCTGATGCACTGGTCCCTTCATGGGCTGAACTCTGATGCACTGGTCCCTTCATGGGCTGAACTCTGATGCACTGGTCCCTTCATGGGCTGAACTCTGATGCACTGGTCCCTTCATGGGCTGAACTCTGATGCACTGGTCCCTTCATGGGCTGAACTCTGATGCACTGGTCCCTTCATGGGCTGAACTCTGATGCACTGGTCCCTTCATGGGCTGAACTCTGATGCACTGGTCCCTTCATGGGCTGAACTCTGATGCACTGGTCCCTTCATGGGCTGAACTCTGATGCATGGGTCCCTTCATGGGCTGAACTCTGATGCATGGGTCCCTTCATGGGCTGATCGTTGGTCCACTGGTCCCTTCATGGGATGATCGTTGGTCCACTGGTCCCTTCATGGGATGATCGTTGGTCCACTGGTCCCTTCATGGGACGATCGTTGGTCCACTGGTCCCTTCATGGGACGATCTCTGGTCCACTGGTCCCTTCATGGGACGATCTCTGGTCCACTGGTCCCTTCATGGGACGATCTCTGGTCCACTGGTCCCTTCCTGGGACGATCTCTGGTCCACTGGTCCCTTCCTGGGACGATCTCTGATGAACCAGTCCCTTCATGGGACGATCTCTGATGCACCGGTCTCTTCATGGGAAGAGTTCTGATGCCCTGGTGCCTTCATGGGACCATTTCTGATGCGCTGGTCCCTTCATGGGACCATTTCTGATGCACTCGTCCCTTCATGGGATGATCTTTGATGCACTCGTCCCTTCATGGGATTATCTTTGCTGCACTCGTCCCTTCATGGGATGATCTTTGCTGCACTCGTCCCTTCATGGGGTCATCTTTGCTGCACTCGTCCCTTCATGGGGTGATCTTTGCACTCGTCCCTTCATGGGATGATCACTGCACTGGTACCTTCATGGGATGATCTTGCATACCTCTAATCTGAGTACTGTGATGCACTGGTCCCTTCATGGGATGATCTCTGATGCACTGGTCCCTTCATGGGATGACCTTTGTTGCACTGGTCCCTTCATGGGATGACCTTTGTTGCACTGGTCCCTTCATGGGCTGATCTCTGATGCACTTGTCCCTTCATGGGATGATCGTTGATGCACTGGTCCCTTCATGGGATGATCGTTGATGCACGGGTCCCTTCATGGGATGATCGTTGATGCACGGGTCCCTTCATGGGATGATCCTGCATACCTCTAATCTGAGTGCTGTGATGCACTGGTCCCATCATGGGGTGATCTCTGATGCACTGGTCCCTTCATGGGATGATCTTTACACTGGTCCCTTCATGGGCTGATCTCTGATGCACTGGTCCCTTCATGGGCTGATCTCTGATGCACTGGTCCCTTCATGGGCTGATCTCTGATGCACTGGTCCCTTCATGGGATGATCACTGCACTGGTACCTTCTTGGGATGATCTTGCATACCTCTAATCTGAGTACTGTGATGCACTGGTCCCTTCATGGGATGATCTCTGATGCACTGGTCCCTTCATGGGATGATCTCTGATGCGCTGGTCCCTTCATGGGATGATCTCTGATGCGCTGGTCCCTTCATGGGATGATCCCTGATGCTCTGGTCCCTTCATGGGATGATCTCTGATGTACTGGTCCCTTCCTGGGATGATCTTGCATACCTCTAATCTGAGTACTGTGATGCACTGGTCCCTTCATGGGATGATCTGATGCACTGGTCCCTTCATGGGATGATCTCTGATGCACTGGTCCCTTCATGGGATGATCTTTAATGCACTGGTCCCTTCATGGGATGATCTTTGATGCACTTGTCCCTTCATGGGTTGACCTCTGATGCACTGGTCCCTTCATGGGTTGACCTCTGATGCACTGGTCCCTTCATGGGTTGACCTCTGATGCGCTGGTCCCTTCATGGGTTGACCCCTGATGCGCTGGTCCCTTCATGGGATGATCCCTGATGCGCTGGTCCCTTCATGGGATGATCCCTGATGCTCTGGTCCCTTCATGGATGATCGTTGATGCACTGGTCCCTTCATAGGATGATCTCTGGTCCACTGGTCCCTTCATGGGATGATGACTGGTCCCTTCATGGCATGATCTCTGGTCCACTTGTCCCTTCATGGGATGATATCTGATGCACCGGTCCCTTCATGGGACGATCTCTGATGCACCGGTCCCTTCATGGGACGATCTCTGATGCACCGGTCCCTTCATGGGACGATCTCTGATGCACCGGTCCCTTCATGGGACGATCTCTGATGCACCGGTCCCTTCATGGGACGATCTCTGATGCACCGGTCCCTTCATGGGACGATCTCTGATGCACCGGTCCCTTCATGGGACGATCTCTGATGCACCGGTCCCTTCATGGGACGATCTCTGATGCACCGGTCCCTTCATGGGACGATCTCTGATGCACCGGTCCCTTCATGGGACGATCTCTGATGCACCGGTCCCTTCATGGGACGATCTCTGATGCACCGGTCCCTTCATGGGACGATCTCTGATGCACCGGTCCCTTCATGGGACGATCTCTGATGCACCGGTCCCTTCATGGGACGATCTCTGATGCACGGGTCCCTTCATGGGACGATCTCTGCACCGGTCCCTTCATGGGAAGAGTTCTGATGCGCCGGTCCCTTCACGGGACCATTTCTGATGCGCCGGTCCCTTCACGGGACCATTTCTGATGCGCTGGTCCCTTCACGGGACCATTTCTGATGCGCTGGTCCCTTCACGGGACCATTTCTGATGCGCTGGTCCCTTCACGGGACCATTTCTGATGCGCTGGTCCCTTCACGGGACCATTTCTGATGCGCTGGTCCCTTCACGGGACCATCTGTGATGCGCTGGTCCCTTCACGGGACCATCTGTGATGCGCTGGTCCCTTCACGGGACCATCTGTGATGCGCTGGTCCCTTCACGGGACCATCTGTGATGCGCTGGTCCCTTCACGGGACCATCGTGCATACCTCTAATCTGAGAGCTGTGATGCATTGGTCCCTTAATGGGATGATCTCTGATGCGCTGGTCCCTTCATGGGACGATCGTGCATACCTCTAATCTGAGAGCTGTGATGCATTGGTCCCTTAATGGGATGATCTCTGATGCGCTGGTCCCTTAATGGGATGATCTCTGATGCGCTGGTCCCTTAATGGGATGATCTCTGATGCGCTGGTCCCTTAATGGGATGATCTCTGATGCGCTGGTCCCTTAATGGGATGATCTCTGATGCGCTGGTCCCTTAATGGGATGATCCCTGATGCGCTGGTCCCTTCATGGGATGATCCCTGATGCGCTGGTCCCTTCATGGGATGATCCCTGATGCTCTGGTCCCTTCATGGGATGATCCCTGATGCTCTGGTCCCTTCATGGGATGATCCCTGATGCTCTGGTCCCTTCATGGGATGATCCCTGATGCTCTGGTCCCTTCATGGGATGATCCCTGATGCTCTGGTCCCTTCATGGGATGATCCCTGATGTGCTGGTCCCTTCATGGGATGATATGCATACCTCTAATCTGAGTGCTGTGATGCGCTGGTCCCTTCATGGGATGATCTGGTGCCCTGGTCCCTTCATGGGATGATCTGGTGCCCTGGTCCCTTCATGGGATGATCTGGTGCCCTGGTCCCTTCATGGGATGATCTGGTGCCCTGGTCCCTTCATGGGATGATCTGGTGCCCTGGTCCCTTAATGGGATGATATCTGATGCGCTGGTCCCTTAATGGGATGATATCTGATGCGCTGGTCCCTTAATGGGATGATATCTGATGCGCTGGTCCCTTAATGGGATGATATCTGATGCGCTGGTCCCTTAATGGGATGATCTCTGATGCGCTGGTCCCTTAATGGGATGATCTTGCATACCTCTAATTGCTGTGATGCACTGGTCCCTTCATGGGATGATCGTTGATGCACTGGTCCCGTCATGGGATGATCGTTGATGCACTGGTCCCTTCAGGGGATGATCGTTGATGCACTGGTCCCTTCAGGGGATGATCGTTGATGCACTGGTCCCTTCAGGGGATGATCGTTGATGCACTGGTCCCTTCAGGGGATGATCTCTGATGCGCTGGTCCCTTCATGGGATGATCGCTGATGCGCTGGTCCCTTCATGGGATGATCGCTGATGTGCTGGTCCCTTCGCGGGATGATCTGATGCGCTGGACACTTCATGCGATGATCTTATGCGCTGGACACTTCATGGGATGATCTCTGATGCACTGGTCCCTTCATGGGATGATCTCTGATGCACTGGTCCCTTCATGGGATGATCTCTGATGCACTGGTCCCTTCATGGGATGATCTGGTGCACTGGTCCCTTCATGGGTTGACGTCTGATGCGCTGGTCCCTTCATGGGATGATTTGATGTGCTGGTCCCTTCATGGGATGATTTGATGTGCTGGTCCCTTCATGGGATGATTTGATGCGCTGGTCCCTTCATGGGATGATTTGATGCGCTGGTCCCTTCATGGGATGATTTGATGCGCTGGTCCCTTCATGGGATGATTTGATGCGCTGGTCCCTTCATGGGATGATTTGATGCGCTGGTCCCTTCATGGGATGATTTGATGCGCTGGTCCCTTCATGGGATGATCCCTGATGCGCTGGTCCCTTCATGGGATGATCCCTGATGCGCTGGTCCCTTCATGGGATGATCCCTGATGCGCTGGTCCCTTCATGGGATGATCCCTGATGCGCTGGTCCCTTCATGGGATGATCCCTGATGCGCTGGTCCCTTCATGGGATGATCCCTGATGCGCTGGTCCCTTCATGGGATGATCCCTGATGCGCTGGTCCCTTCATGGGATGATCCCTGATGCTCTGGTCCCTTCATGGGATGATCCCTGATGCTCTGGTCCCTTCATGGGATGATCCCTGATGCTCTGGTCCCTTCATGGGATGATCCCTGATGCTCTGGTCCCTTCATGGGATGATCCCTGATGTGCTGGTCCCTTAATGGGATGATATGCATACCTCTAATCTGAGTGCTGTGATGCGCTGGTCCCTTCATGGGATGATCTGGTGCCCTGGTCCCTTCATGGGATGATCTGGTGCCCTGGTCCCTTCATGGGATGATCTGGTGCCCTGGTCCCTTGATGGGATGATCTGGTGCGCTAGTCCCTTCATGGGATGATCTGGTGCGCTGGTCCCTTCATGGAATGATCTGGTGCGCTGGTCCCTTCATGGGATAATCTCTGATGCACTGGTCCCTTCATGGGATAATCTCTGATGCACTGGTCCCTTCATGGGATAATCTCTGTTGCACTGGTCCCTTCATGGGATGATTTGATGCGCTGGTCCCTTCATGGGATGATTTGATGCGCTGGTCCCTTCATGGGATGATTTGATGCGCTGGTCCCTTCATGGGATGATTTGATGCGCTGGTCCCTTCATGGGATGATCTGGTGCCCTGGTCCCTTCATGGGATGATCTCTGGTGCCCTGGTCCCTTCATGGGATGATCTCTGGTGCCCTGGTCCCTTCATGGGATGATCTCTGGTGCCCTGGTCCCTTCATGGGATGATCTCTGGTGCGCTGGTCCCTTCATGGGATGATCTCTGATGCACTGGTCCCTTCATGGGATGATCTTGCATACCTCTAATCTGAGTGCTGTGATGCACTGGTCCCTTCATTGGATGATCTCTGAAGCGCTGGTCCCTTCATGGGATGATCTGATGCGCTGGTCCCTTCATGGGATGATCTGATGCGCTGGTCCCTTCATGGGATGATCTGATGCGCTGGTCCCTTCATGGGATGATCTGATGCGCTGGTCCCTTCATGGGATGATATCTGATGCGCTGGTCCCTTAATGGGATGATATCTGATGCGCTGGTCCCTTAATGGGATGATATCTGATGCGCTGGTCCCTTAATGGGATGATCTCTGATGCGCTGGTCCCTTAATGGGATGATCTTGCATACCTCTAATTGCTGTGATGCACTGGTCCCTTCATGGGATGATCTGGTGCCCTGGTCCCTTCATGGGATGATCTGGTGCCCTGGTCCCTTCATGGGATGATCTGGTGCCCTGGTCCCTTCATGGGATGATCTGGTGCCCTGGTCCCTTCATGGGATGATCTGGTGCCCTGGTCCCTTAATGGGATGATATCTGATGCGCTGGTCCCTTAATGGGATGATATCTGATGCGCTGGTCCCTTAATGGGATGATATCTGATGCGCTGGTCCCTTAATGGGATGATCTCTGATGCGCTGGTCCCTTAATGGGATGATCTTGCATACCTCTAATTGCTGTGATGCACTGGTCCCTTCATGGGATGATCGTTGATGCACTGGTCCCGTCATGGGATGATCGTTGATGCACTGGTCCCGTCATGGGATGATCGTTGATGCACTGGTCCCTTCAGGGGATGATCGTTGATGCACTGGTCCCTTCAGGGGATGATCGTTGATGCACTGGTCCCTTCAGGGGATGATCTCTGATGCGCTGGTCCCTTCATGGGATGATCTCTGATGCGCTGGTCCCTTCATGGGATGATCGCTGATGTGCTGGTCCCTTCGCGGGATGATCTGATGCGCTGGACACTTCATGCGATGATCTTATGCGCTGGACACTTCATGGGATGATCTCTGATGCACTGGTCCCTTCATGGGATGATCTCTGATGCACTGGTCCCTTCATGGGATGATCTCTGATGCACTGGTCCCTTCATGGGATGATCTGGTGCACTGGTCCCTTCATGGGTTGACGTCTGATGCGCTGGTCCCTTCATGGGATGATTTGATGTGCTGGTCCCTTCATGGGATGATTTGATGTGCTGGTCCCTTCATGGGATGATTTGATGTGCTGGTCCCTTCATGGGATGATCTGGTGCGCTGGTCCCTTCATGGGATGATCTGGTGCCCTGGTCCCTTCATGGGATGATCTCTGATGCCCTGGTCCCTTCATGGGATGATCTCTGATGCCCTGGTCCCTTCATGGGATGATCTCTGATGCCCTGGTCCCTTCATGGGATGATCTCTGATGCCCTGGTCCCTTCATGGGATGATCTCTGATGCACTGGTCCCTTCATGGGATGGTCTGTTGCCCTGGTCCCTTCATGGGATGGTCTGTTGCCCTGGTCCCTTCATGGGATGATCTTGTGCCCTGGTCCCTTCATGGGATGATCTTGTGCCCTGGTCCATTCATGGGATGATCTGGTGCCCTGGTCCCTTAATGGGATGATCTTGCATACCTCTAATTTTATTGCTGAAATGCACTGGTCCCTTCATGGGATGATCTTGTGCCCTGGTCCCTTCATGGGATGATCTTGTGCCCTGGTCCCTTCATGGGATGATCTTGTGCCCTGGTCCCTTCATGGGATGATCTTGTGCCCTGGTCCCTTCATGGGATGATCTTGTGCCCTGGTCCCTTCATGGGATGATCTGGTGCCCTGGTCCCTTCATGGGATGATCTGATGCGCTGGTCCCTTCATGGGATGATCTGATGCGCTGGTCCCTTCATGGGATGATCTGATGCGCTGGTCCCTTCATGGGATGATCAAGCATACCTCTAATCTGAGTGCTGTGATGCACTGGTCCCTTCATGGTATGGTCTGTTGCACTGGTCCCTTCATGGGATGATCTGTGGTGCACTGGTCCCTTCATGGGATGGTCTGTGGTGCACTGGTCCCTTCATGGGATGATCTCTGGTGCACTGGTCCCTTCATGGGATGATCTCTGGTGCACTGGTCCCTTCATGGGATGATCTCTGGTGCACTGGTCCCTTCATGGGATGATCTTGCATACCTCTAATTGCTGTGATGCACTGGTCCCTTCAGGGGATGATCGTTGATGCACTGGTCCCTTCAGGGGATGATTGATGCACTGGTCCCTTCAGGGGATGATCGTTGATGCACTGGTCCCTTCAGGGGATGATCGTTGATGCACTGGTCCCTTCAGGGGATGAGCGTTGATGCACTGGTCCCTTCAGGGGATGAGTGTTGATGCCCTGGTCCCTTCAGGGGATGAGCGTTGATGCCCTGGTCCCTTCAGGGGATGAGCGTTGATGCCCTGGTCCCTTCAGGGGATGAGCGTTGATGACCTGGTCCCTTCAGGGGATGAGCGTTGATGCCCTGGTCCCTTCAGGGGATGAGCGTTGATGCCCTGGTCCCTTCAGGGGATGAGCGTTGATGCCCTGGTCCCTTCAGGGGATGAGCGTTGATGCCCTGGTCCCTTCAGGGGATGAGCGTTGATGCCCTGGTCCCTTCAGGGGATGAGCGTTGATGCCCTGGTCCCTTCAGGGGATGAGCGTTGATGCCCTGGTCCCTTCAGGGGATGAGCGTTGATGCCCTGGTCCCTTCAGGGGATGAGCGTTGATGCCCTGGTCCCTTCAGGGGATGAGCGTTGATGCCCTGGTCCCTTCAGGGGATGAGCGTTGATGCCCTGGTCCCTTCAGGGGATGAGCGTTCATGCCCTGGTCCCTTCAGGGGATGAGCGTTGATGCCCTGGTCCCTTCAGGGGATGAGCGTTGATGCCCTGGTCCCTTCAGGGGATGAGCGTTGATGCACTGGTCCCTCCATGGGATGATCTCAGATGCACTGGTCCCTCCATGGGATGATCTCAGATGCACTGGTCCCTCCATGGGATGATCTCAGATGCACTGGTCCCTCCATGGGATGATCTCAGATGCACTGGTCCCTCCATGGGATTATCTCAGATGCACTGGTCCCTCCATGGGATGATCTCAGATGCACTGGTCCCTCCATGGGATGATCTCAGATGCACTGGTCCCTCCATGGGATGATCTGATGCACTGGTCCCTTCATGGGATGGTCTTTGCACTGGCCCCTTCACGGGATGGTCTTTGATGCAGTGGTCCCTTCATGGGATGGTCTTTGATGCACTGGTCCCTTCATGGGATGATCACTGCACTGGTACCTTCTTGGGATGATCTTGCATACCTCTAATCTGAGTGCTGTGATGCACTGGTCCCTTCATGGGATGATCTCTGATTCACTGGTCCCTTCATGGGATCTTTGATGCGCTGGTCCCTTCATGGGCTGATCTCCGATGCACTGGTCCCTTCATGGGCTGATCTCTGATGCACTGGTCCCTTCATGGGCTGATCTCTGATGCACTGGTCCCTTCATGGGCTGATCTCTGATGCACTGGTCCCTTCATGGGCTGATCTCTGATGCACTGGTCCCTTCATGGGCTGAACTCTGATGCACTGGTCCCTTCATGGGCTGAACTCTGATGCACTGGTCCCTTCATGGGCTGAACTCTGATGCACTGGTCCCTTCATGGGCTGAACTCTGATGCACTGGTCCCTTCATGGGCTGAACTCTGATGCACTGGTCCCTTCATGGGCTGAACTCTGATGCACTGGTCCCTTCATGGGCTGAACTCTGATGCACTGGTCCCTTCATGGGCTGAACTCTGATGCACTGGTCCCTTCATGGGCTGAACTCTGATGCACTGGTCCCTTCATGGGCTGAACTCTGATGCATGGGTCCCTTCATGGGCTGAACTCTGATGCATGGGTCCCTTCATGGGCTGATTGTTGGTCCACTGGTCCCTTCATGGGATGATCGTTGGTCCACTGGTCCCTTCATGGGACGATCGTTGGTCCACTGGTCCCTTCAGGGGATGAGCGTTGATGCCCTGGTCCCTCCATGGGATGATCTCAGATGCACTGGTCCCTCCATGGGATGATCTCAGATGCACTGGTCCCTCCATGGGATGATCTCAGATGCACTGGTCCCTCCATGGGATGATCTCAGATGCACTGGTCCCTCCATGGGATGATCTCAGATGCACTGGTCCCTCCATGGGATGATCTCAGATGCACTGGTCCCTCCATGGGATGATCTCAGATGCACTGGTCCCTCCATGGGATGATCTCAGATGCACTGGTCCCTCCATGGGATGATCTGATGCACTGGTCCCTTCATGGGATGATCTGATGCACTGGTCCCTTCATGGGATGGTCTTTGCACTGGCCCCTTCACGGGATGGTCTTTGCACTGGCCCCTTCACGGGATGGTCTTTGATGCAGTGGTCCCTTCATGGGATGGTCTTTGATGCACTGGTACCTTCTTGGGATGATCTTGCATACCTCTAATCTGAGTGCTGTGATGCACTGGTCCCTTCATGGGATCTCTGATGCGCTGGTCCCTTCATGGGCTGATCTCCGATGCACTGGTCCCTTCATGGGCTGATCTCTGATGCACTGGTCCCTTCATGGGCTGATCTCTGATGCACTGGTCCCTTCATGGGCTGATCTCTGATGCACTGGTCCCTTCATGGGCTGATCTCTGATGCACTGGTCCCTTCATGGGCTGAACTCTGATGCACTGGTCCCTTCATGGGCTGAACTCTGATGCACTGGTCCCTTCATGGGCTGAACTCTGATGCACTGGTCCCTTCATGGGCTGAACTCTGATGCACTGGTCCCTTCATGGGCTGAACTCTGATGCACTGGTCCCTTCATGGGCTGAACTCTGATGCACTGGTCCCTTCATGGGCTGAACTCTGATGCACTGGTCCCTTCATGGGCTGAACTCTGATGCACTGGTCCCTTCATGGGCTGAACTCTGATGCATGGGTCCCTTCATGGGCTGAACTCTGATGCATGGGTCCCTTCATGGGCTGATCGTTGGTCCACTGGTCCCTTCATGGGATGATCGTTGGTCCACTGGTCCCTTCATGGGATGATCGTTGGTCCACTGGTCCCTTCATGGGACGATCGTTGGTCCACTGGTCCCTTCATGGGACGATCTCTGGTCCACTGGTCCCTTCATGGGACGATCTCTGGTCCACTGGTCCCTTCATGGGACGATCTCTGGTCCACTGGTCCCTTCCTGGGACGATCTCTGGTCCACTGGTCCCTTCCTGGGACGATCTCTGATGAACCAGTCCCTTCATGGGACGATCTCTGATGCACCGGTCTCTTCATGGGAAGAGTTCTGATGCCCTGGTGCCTTCATGGGACCATTTCTGATGCGCTGGTCCCTTCATGGGACCATTTCTGATGCACTCGTCCCTTCATGGGATGATCTTTGATGCACTCGTCCCTTCATGGGATTATCTTTGCTGCACTCGTCCCTTCATGGGATGATCTTTGCTGCACTCGTCCCTTCATGGGGTCATCTTTGCTGCACTCGTCCCTTCATGGGGTGATCTTTGCACTCGTCCCTTCATGGGATGATCACTGCACTGGTACCTTCATGGGATGATCTTGCATACCTCTAATCTGAGTACTGTGATGCACTGGTCCCTTCATGGGATGATCTCTGATGCACTGGTCCCTTCATGGGATGACCTTTGTTGCACTGGTCCCTTCATGGGATGACCTTTGTTGCACTGGTCCCTTCATGGGCTGATCTCTGATGCACTTGTCCCTTCATGGGATGATCGTTGATGCACTGGTCCCTTCATGGGATGATCGTTGATGCACGGGTCCCTTCATGGGATGATCGTTGATGCACGGGTCCCTTCATGGGATGATCCTGCATACCTCTAATCTGAGTGCTGTGATGCACTGGTCCCATCATGGGGTTATCTCTGATGCACTGGTCCCTTCATGGGATGATCTTTACACTGGTCCCTTCATGGGCTGATCTCTGATGCACTGGTCCCTTCATGGGCTGATCTCTGATGCACTGGTCCCTTCATGGGCTGATCTCTGATGCACTGGTCCCTTCATGGGATGATCACTGCACTGGTACCTTCTTGGGATGATCTTGCATACCTCTAATCTGAGTACTGTGATGCACTGGTCCCTTCATGGGATGATCTCTGATGCACTGGTCCCTTCATGGGATGATCTCTGATGCGCTGGTCCCTTCATGGGATGATCTCTGATGCGCTGGTCCCTTCATGGGATGATCCCTGATGCTCTGGTCCCTTCATGGGATGATCTCTGATGTACTGGTCCCTTCCTGGGATGATCTTGCATACCTCTAATCTGAGTACTGTGATGCACTGGTCCCTTCATGGGATGATCTGATGCACTGGTCCCTTCATGGGATGATCTCTGATGCACTGGTCCCTTCATGGGATGATCTTTAATGCACTGGTCCCTTCATGGGATGATCTTTGATGCACTTGTCCCTTCATGGGTTGACCTCTGATGCACTGGTCCCTTCATGGGTTGACCTCTGATGCACTGGTCCCTTCATGGGTTGACCTCTGATGCGCTGGTCCCTTCATGGGTTGACCCCTGATGCGCTGGTCCCTTCATGGGATGATCCCTGATGCGCTGGTCCCTTCATGGGATGATCCCTGATGCTCTGGTCCCTTCATGGATGATCGTTGATGCACTGGTCCCTTCATAGGATGATCTCTGGTCCACTGGTCCCTTCATGGGATGATGACTGGTCCCTTCATGGCATGATCTCTGGTCCACTTGTCCCTTCATGGGATGATATCTGATGCACCGGTCCCTTCATGGGACGATCTCTGATGCACCGGTCCCTTCATGGGACGATCTCTGATGCACCGGTCCCTTCATGGGACGATCTCTGATGCACCGGTCCCTTCATGGGACGATCTCTGATGCACCGGTCCCTTCATGGGACGATCTCTGATGCACCGGTCCCTTCATGGGACGATCTCTGATGCACCGGTCCCTTCATGGGACGATCTCTGATGCACCGGTCCCTTCATGGGACGATCTCTGATGCACCGGTCCCTTCATGGGACGATCTCTGATGCACCGGTCCCTTCATGGGACGATCTCTGATGCACCGGTCCCTTCATGGGACGATCTCTGATGCACCGGTCCCTTCATGGGACGATCTCTGATGCACGGGTCCCTTCATGGGACGATCTCTGCACCGGTCCCTTCATGGGAAGAGTTCTGATGCGCCGGTCCCTTCACGGGACCATTTCTGATGCGCCGGTCCCTTCACGGGACCCTTTCTGATGCGCTGGTCCCTTCACGGGACCATTTCTGATGCGCTGGTCCCTTCACGGGACCATTTCTGATGCGCTGGTCCCTTCACGGGACCATTTCTGATGCGCTGGTCCCTTCACGGGACCATTTCTGATGCGCTGGTCCCTTCACGGGACCATCTGTGATGCGCTGGTCCCTTCACGGGACCATCTGTGATAAGCTGGTCCCTTCACGGGACCATCTGTGATGCGCTGGTCCCTTCACGGGACCATCTGTGATGCGCTGGTCCCTTCACGGGACCATCTGTGATGCGCTGGTCCCTTCACGGGACCATCGTGCATACCTCTAATCTGAGAGCTGTGATGCATTGGTCCCTTAATGGGATGATCTCTGATGCGCTGGTCCCTTCATGGGACGATCGTGCATACCTCTAATCTGAGAGCTGTGATGCATTGGTCCCTTAATGGGATGATCTCTGATGCGCTGGTCCCTTAATGGGATGATCTCTGATGCGCTGGTCCCTTAATGGGATGATCTCTGATGCGCTGGTCCCTTAATGGGATGATCTCTGATGCGCTGGTCCCTTAATGGGATGATCTCTGATGCGCTGGTCCCTTAATGGGATGATCCCTGATGCGCTGGTCCCTTCATGGGATGATCCCTGATGCGCTGGTCCCTTCATGGGATGATCCCTGATGCTCTGGTCCCTTCATGGGATGATCCCTGATGCTCTGGTCCCTTCATGGGATGATCCCTGATGCTCTGGTCCCTTCATGGGATGATCCCTGATGCTCTGGTCCCTTCATGGGATGATCCCTGATGCTCTGGTCCCTTCATGGGATGATCCCTGATGTGCTGGTCCCTTCATGGGATGATATGCATACCTCTAATCTGAGTGCTGTGATGCGCTGGTCCCTTCATGGGATGATCTGGTGCCCTGGTCCCTTCATGGGATGATCTGGTGCCCTGGTCCCTTCATGGGATGATCTGGTGCCCTGGTCCCTTAATGGGATGATATCTGATGCGCTGGTCCCTTAATGGGATGATATCTGATGCGCTGGTCCCTTAATGGGATGATATCTGATGCGCTGGTCCCTTAATGGGATGATATCTGATGCGCTGGTCCCTTAATGGGATGATATCTGATGCGCTGGTCCCTTAATGGGATGATCTCTGATGCGCTGGTCCCTTAATGGGATGATCTTGCATACCTCTAATTGCTGTGATGCACTGGTCCCGTCATGGGATGATCGTTGATGCACTGGTCCCGTCATGGGATGATCGTTGATGCACTGGTCCCTTCAGGGGATGATCGTTGATGCACTGGTCCCTTCAGGGGATGATCGTTGATGCACTGGTCCCTTCAGGGGATGATCGTTGATGCACTGGTCCCTTCAGGGGATGATCTCTGATGCGCTGGTCCCTTCATGGGATGATCGCTGATGCGCTGGTCCCTTCATGGGATGATCGCTGATGTGCTGGTCCCTTCGCGGGATGATCTGATGCGCTGGACACTTCATGCGATGATCTTATGCGCTGGACACTTCATGGGATGATCTCTGATGCACTGGTCCCTTCATGGGATGATCTCTGATGCACTGGTCCCTTCATGGGATGATCTCTGATGCACTGGTCCCTTCATGGGATGATCTGGTGCACTGGTCCCTTCATGGGTTGACATCTGATGCGCTGGTCCCTTCATGGGATGATTTGATGTGCTGGTCCCTTCATGGGATGATTTGATGTGCTGGTCCCTTCATGGGATGATTTGATGCGCTGGTCCCTTCATGGGATGATTTGATGCGCTGGTCCCTTCATGGGATGATTTGATGCGCTGGTCCCTTCATGGGATGATTTGATGCGCTGGTCCCTTCATGGGATGATTTGATGCGCTGGTCCCTTCATGGGATGATCCCTGATGCGCTGGTCCCTTCATGGGATGATCCCTGATGCGCTGGTCCCTTCATGGGATGATCCCTGATGCGCTGGTCCCTTCATGGGATGATCCCTGATGCGCTGGTCCCTTCATGGGATGATCCCTGATGCGCTGGTCCCTTCATGGGATGATCCCTGATGCGCTGGTCCCTTCATGGGATGATCCCTGATGCGCTGGTCCCTTCATGGGATGATCCCTGATGCTCTGGTCCCTTCATGGGATGATCCCTGATGCTCTGGTCCCTTCATGGGATGATCCCTGATGCTCTGGTCCCTTCATGGGATGATCCCTGATGCTCTGGTCCCTTCATGGGATGATCCCTGATGCGCTGGTCCCTTCATGGGATGATCCCTGATGTGCTGGTCCCTTAATGGGATGATATGCATACCTCTAATCTGAGTGCTGTGATGCGCTGGTCCCTTCATGGGATGATCTGGTGCCCTGGTCCCTTCATGGGATGATCTGGTGCCCTGGTCCCTTCATGGGATGATCTGGTGCCCTGGTCCCTTGATGGGATGATCTGGTGCGCTAGTCCCTTCATGGGATGATCTGGTGCGCTGGTCCCTTCATGGAATGATCTGGTGCGCTGGTCCCTTCATGGGATAATCTCTGATGCACTGGTCCCTTCATGGGATAATCTCTGATGCACTGGTCCCTTCATGGGATAATCTCTGTTGCACTGGTCCCTTCATGGGATGATTTGATGCGCTGGTCCCTTCATGGGATGATTTGATGCGCTGGTCCCTTCATGGGATGATTTGATGCGCTGGTCCCTTCATGGGATGATCTGGTGCCCTGGTCCCTTCATGGGATGATCTCTGGTGCCCTGGTCCCTTCATGGGATGATCTCTGGTGCCCTGGTCCCTTCATGGGATGATCTCTGGTGCCCTGGTCCCTTCATGGGATGATCTCTGGTGCCCTGGTCTCTTCATGGGATGATCTCTGGTGCGCTGGTCCCTTCATGGGATGATCTCTGGTGCGCTGGTCCCTTCATGGGATGATCTCTGATGCACTGGTCCCTTCATGGGATGATCTTGCATACCTCTAATCTGAGTGCTGTGATGCACTGGTCCCTTCATGGGATGATCTGGTGCCCTGGTCCCTTCATGGGATGATCTGGTGCCCTGGTCCCTTCATGGGATGATCTGGTGCCCTGGTCCCTTCATGGGATGATCTGGTGCCCTGGTCCCTTCATGGGATGATCTGGTGCCCTGGTCCCTTCATGGGATGATCTGGTGCCCTGGTCCCTTCATGGGATGATCTGGTGCCCTGGTCCCTTAATGGGATGATATCTGATGCGCTGGTCCCTTAATGGGATGATATCTGATGCGCTGGTCCCTTAATGGGATGATATCTGATGCGCTGGTCCCTTAATGGGATGATCTCTGATGCGCTGGTCCCTTAATGGGATGATCTTGCATACCTCTAATTGCTGTGATGCACTGGTCCCTTCATGGGATGATCGTTGATGCACTGGTCCCGTCATGGGATGATCGTTGATGCACTGGTCCCTTCAGGGGATGATCGTTGATGCACTGGTCCCTTCAGGGGATGATCGTTGATGCACTGGTCCCTTCAGGGGATGATCGTTGATGCACTGGTCCCTTCAGGGGATGATCTCTGATGCGCTGGTCCCTTCATGGGATGATCTCTGATGCGCTGGTCCCTTCATGGGATGATCGCTGATGTGCTGGTCCCTTCGCGGGATGATCTGATGCGCTGGACACTTCATGCGATGATCTTATGCGCTGGACACTTCATGGGATGATCTCTGATGCACTGGTCCCTTCATGGGATGATCTCTGATGCACTGGTCCCTTCATGGGATGATCTCTGATGCACTGGTCCCTTCATGGGATGATCTGGTGCACTGGTCCCTTCATGGGTTGACGTCTGATGCGCTGGTCCCTTCATGGGATGATTTGATGTGCTGGTCCCTTCATGGGATGATTTGATGTGCTGGTCCCTTCATGGGATGATTTGATGTGCTGGTCCCTTCATGGGATGATTTGATGCGCTGGTCCCTTCATGGGATGATTTGATGCGCTGGTCCCTTCATGGGATGATTTGATGCGCTGGTCCCTTCATGGGATGATTTGATGCGCTGGTCCCTTCATGGGATGATTTGATGCGCTGGTCCCTTCATGGGATGATCTCTGATGCGCTGGTCCCTTCATGGGATGATCTCTGATGCGCTGGTCCCTTCATGGGATGATCGCTGATGTGCTGGTCCCTTCGCGGGATGATCTGATGCGCTGGACACTTCATGCGATGATCTTATGCGCTGGACACTTCATGGGATGATCTCTGATGCACTGGTCCCTTCATGGGATGATCTCTGATGCACTGGTCCCTTCATGGGATGATCTCTGATGCACTGGTCCCTTCATGGGATGATCTGGTGCACTGGTCCCTTCATGGGTTGACGTCTGATGCGCTGGTCCCTTCATGGGATGATTTGATGTGCTGGTCCCTTCATGGGATGATTTGATGTGCTGGTCCCTTCATGGGATGATTTGATGTGCTGGTCCCTTCATGGGATGATTTGATGCGCTGGTCCCTTCATGGGATGATTTGATGCGCTGGTCCCTTCATGGGATGATTTGATGCGCTGGTCCCTTCATGGGATGATTTGATGCGCTGGTCCCTTCATGGGATGATTTGATGCGCTGGTCCCTTCATGGGATGATCCCTGATGCGCTGGTCCCTTCATGGGATGATCCCTGATGCGCTGGTCCCTTCATGGGATGATCCCTGATGCGCTGGTCCCTTCATGGGATGATCCCTGATGCGCTGGTCCCTTCATGGGATGATCCCTGATGCGCTGGTCCCTTCATGGGATGATCCCTGATGCGCTGGTCCCTTCATGGGATGATCCCTGATGCTCTGGTCCCTTCATGGGATGATCCCTGATGCTCTGGTCCCTTCATGGGATGATCCCTGATGCTCTGGTCCCTTCATGGGATGATCCCTGATGCTCTGGTCCCTTCATGGGATGATCCCTGATGCGCTGGTCCCTTCATGGGATGATCCCTGATGTGCTGGTCCCTTAATGGGATGATATGCATACCTCTAATCTGAGTGCTGTGATGCGCTGGTCCCTTCATGGGATGATCTGGTGCCCTGGTCCCTTCATGGGATGATCTGGTGCCCTGGTCCCTTCATGGGATGATCTGGTGCCCTGGTCCCTTGATGGGATGATCTGGTGCGCTAGTCCCTTCATGGGATGATCTGGTGCGCTGGTCCCTTCATGGAATGATCTGGTGCGCTGGTCCCTTCATGGGATAATCTCTGATGCACTGGTCCCTTCATGGGATAATCTCTGATGCACTGGTCCCTTCATGGGATAATCTCTGTTGCACTGGTCCCTTCATGGGATGATTTGATGCGCTGGTCCCTTCATGGGATGATTTGATGCGCTGGTCCCTTCATGGGATGATTTGATGCGCTGGTCCCTTCATGGGATGATCTGGTGCCCTGGTCCCTTCATGGGATGATCTCTGGTGCCCTGGTCCCTTCATGGGATGATCTCTGGTGCCCTGGTCCCTTCATGGGATGATCTCTGGTGCCCTGGTCCCTTCATGGGATGATCTCTGGTGCCCTGGTCCCTTCATGGGATGATCTCTGGTGCGCTGGTCCCTTCATGGGATGATCTCTGGTGCGCTGGTCCCTTCATGGGATGATCTCTGATGCACTGGTCCCTTCATGGGATGATCTTGCATACCTCTAATCTGAGTGCTGTGATGCACTGGTCCCTTCATTGGATGATCTCTGAAGCGCTGGTCCCTTCATGGGATGATCTGATGCGCGGGTCCCTTCATGGGATGATCTGATGCGCGGGTCCCTTCATGGGATGATCTGATGCGCTGGTCCCTTCATGGGATGATCTGATGCGCTGGTCCCTTCATGGGATGATCTGATGCGCTGGTCCCTTCATGGGATGATCTGATGCGCTGGTCCCTTCATGGGATGATCTGATGCGCTGGTCCCTTCATGGGATGATCTGATGTGCTGGTCCCTTCATGGGATGATCTGATGTGCTGGTCCCTTCATGGGATGATCTGATGTGCTGGTCCCTTCATGGGATGATCTTGCATACCTCTAATCTGAGTGCTCTGATGCACTGGTCCCTTCATGGTATGGTCTCTGGTGCACTGGTCCCTTCATGGGATGATCTCTGGTGCACTGGTCCCTTCATGGGATGATCTCTGGTGCACTGGTCCCTTCATGGGATGATCTCTGGTGCACTGGTCCCTTCATGGGATGATCTCTGGTGCACTGGTCCCTTCATGGGATGATCTTGCATACCTCTAATTGCTCTGATGCCCTGGTCCCTTCATGGGATGATCTCTGATGCACTGGTCCCTTAATGGGATGGTCTGTTGCACTGGTCCCTTAATGGGATGGTCTGTTGCACTGCTCCCTTAATGGGATGGTCTGTTGCACTGGTCCCTTCATGGGATGGTCTGGTGCCCTGGTCCCTTCATGGGATGGTCTGGTGCCCTGGTCCCTTCATGGGATGGTCTGGTGCCCTGGTCCCTTCATGGGATGGTCTGGTGCCCTGGTCCCTTCATGGGATGGTCTGGTGCCCTGGTCCCTTCATGGGATGGTCTGGTGCCCTGGTCCCTTCATGGGATGGTCTGGTGCCCTGGTCCCTTCATGGGATGGTCTGGTGCCCTGGTCCCTTCATGGGATGGTCTGGTGCCCTGGTCCCTTCATGGGATGGTCTGGTGCCCTGGTCCCTTCATGGGATGGTCTGATGCCCTGGTCCCTTCATGGGATGATCTTGCATACCTCTAATCTGAGTGCTGTGATGCACTGGTCCCTTCATTGGATGATCTCTGAAGCGCTGGTCCCTTCATGGGATGATCTGATGCGCTGGTCCCTTCATGGGATGATCTGATGCGCTGGTCCCTTCATGGGATGATCTGATGCGCTGGTCCCTTCATGGGATGATCTGATGCGCTGGTCCCTTCATGGGATGATCTGATGCGCTGGTCCCTTCATGGGATGATCTGATGTGCTGGTCCCTTCATGGGATGATCTGATGTGCTGGTCCCTTCATGGGATGATCTGATGTGCTGGTCCCTTCATGGGATGATCTGATGTGCTGGTCCCTTCATGGGATGATCTGATGTGCTGGTCCCTTCATGGGATGATCTGATGTGCTGGTCCCTTCATGGGATGATCTGATGTGCTGGTCCCTTCATGGGATGATCTTGTGCCCTGGTCCCTTCATGGGATGATCTGATGCGCTGGTCCCTTCATGGGATGATCTGATGCGCTGGTCCCTTCATGGGATGATCTTGCATAACTCTAATCTGAGTGCTCTGATGCACTGGTCCCTTCATGGTATGGTCTCTGGTGCACTGGTCCCTTCATGGGATGATCTCTGGTGCACTGGTCCCTTCATGGGATGATCTCTGGTGCACTGGTCCCTTCATGGGATGATCTCTGATGCACTGGTCCCTTCATGGTATGGTCTCTGGTGCACTGGTCCCTTCATGGGATGATCTCTGATGCCCTGGTCCCTTCATGGGATAATCTCTGATGCACTGGTCCCTTAATGGGATGGTCTGTTGCACTGGTCCCTTCATGGGATGGTCTGTTGCACTGGTCCCTTCATGGGATGGTCTGGTGCCCTGGTCCCTTCATGGGATGGTCTGGTGCCCTGGTCCCTTCATGGGATGGTCTGGTGCCCTGGTCCCTTCATGGGATGGTCTGGTGCCCTGGTCCCTTCATGGGATGGTCTGGTGCCCTGGTCCCTTCATGGGATGGTCTGGTGCCCTGGTCCCTTCATGGGATGGTCTGGTGCCCTGGTCCCTTCATGGGATGGGCTGGTGCCCTGGTCCCTTCATGGGATGGGCTGGTGCCCTGGTCCCTTCATGGGATGGGCTGGTGCCCTGGTCCCTTCATGGGATGGGCTGGTGCCCTGGTCCCTTCATGGGATGGGCTGGTGCCCTGGTCCCTTCATGGGATGGTCTGGTGCCCTGGTCCCTTCATGGGATGGTCTGGTGCCCTGGTCCCTTCATGGGATGGTCTGGTGCCCTGGTCCCTTCATGGGATGATCCGGTGCCCTGGTCCCTTCATGGGATGATATCTGGTGCCCTGGTCCCTTCATGGGATGATATCTGGTGCCCTGGTCCCTTCATGGGATGATATCTGGTGCCCTGGTCCCTTCATGGGATAATATCTGGTGCCCTGGTCCCTTCATGGGATGATATCTGGTGCCCTGGTCCCTTCATGGGATGATATCTGGTGCCCTGGTCCCTTCATGGGATGATATCTGGTGCCCTGGTCCCTTCATGGGATGATATCTGGTGCCCTGGTCCCTTCATGGGATGATATCTGGTGCCCTGGTCCCTTCATGGGATGATCTTGCATACCTCTAAACTGAGTGCTGTGATGCGCTGGTCCCTTCATGGGATGATCTTGCATACCTCTAATCTGAGTGCTGTGATGCGCTGGTCCCTTCATGGGATGATCTGATGCGCTGGTCCCTTCATGGGATGATCTGATGCGCTGGTCCCATCATGGGATGATCTGATGCGCTGGTCCCTTCATGGGATGATCTCTGGTGCGCTGGTCCCTTCATGGGATGATCTCTGGTGCGCTGGTCCCTTCATGGGATGATCTCTGGTGCGCTGGTCCCTTCATGGGATGATCTCTGGTGCACTGGTCCCTTCATGGGATGATCTCTGGTGCACTGGTCCCTTCATGGGATGATCTCTGGTGCACTGGTCCCTTCATGGGATGTTCTTGCATAACTCTAATTGCTGTGATGCACTGGTCCCTTCATGGGATGATCGTTGATGCACTGGTCCCTTCATGGGATGATCGTTGATGCACTGGTCCCTTCATGGGATGATCGTTGATGCACTGGTCCCTTCATGGGATGATCGTTGATGCACTGGTCCCTTCATGGGATGATCGTTGATGCACTGGTCCCTTCATGGGATGATCGTTGATGCACTGGTCCCTTCATGGGATGATCTGATGCACTGGTCCCTTCATGGGATGATCTGATGCACTGGTCCCTTCATGGGATGATCTGATGCACTGGTCCCTTCATGGGATGATATCTGATGCACTGGTCCCTTCATGGGATGATATCTGATGCACTGGTCCCTTCATGGGATGATATCTGATGCACTGGTCCCTTCATGGGATGATATCTGATGCGCTGGTCCCTTCATGGGATGATCTGATGCGCTGGTCCCTTCATGGGATGATCTGATGCGCTGGTCCCTTCATGGGATGATCTGATGCGCTGGTCCCTTCATGGGATGATCTGATGCGCTGGTCCATTCATGGGATGATCTGGTGCCCTGGTCCCTTCATGGGATGATATCTGATGATCTGGTCCATTCATGGGATGATATCTGATGATCTGGTCCCTTCATGGGATGATCTTTGATGCACTCGTCCCTTCATGGGATGATCTTTGATGCACTCGTCCCTTCATGGGATGATCTTTGATGCACTCGTCCCTTCATGGGATGATCTTTGATGCACTCGTCCCTTCATGGGATGATCTTTGATGCACTCGTCCCTTCATGGGATGATCTTTGATGCACTCGTCCCTTCATGGGATGATCTTTGATGCACTCGTCCCTTCATGGGATGATCTTTGATGCACTTGTCCCTTCATGGGATGATCGTTGATGCACTCGTCCCTTCGCGGGATGATCGCTGATGCGCTGGTCCCTTCGCGGGATGATCGCTGATGCGCTGGTCCCTTCGCGGGATGATCGCTGATCCCTTCGCGGGATGATCGCTGATGCCCTGGTCCCTTCGCGGGATGATCGCTGATGCGCTGGTCCCTTTGCGGGATGATCGCTGATGCGCTGGTCCCTTTGCGGGATGATCGCTGATGCGCTGGTCCCTTTGCGGGATGATCGCTGATGCGCTGGTCCCTTTGCGGGATGATCGCTGATGCGCTGGTCCCTTTGCGGGATGATCGCTGATGCGCTGGTCCCTTTGCGGGATGATCGCTGATGCGCTGGTCCCTTTGCGGGATGATCGCTGATGCGCTGGTCCCTTTGCGGGATGATCGCTGATGCGCTGGTCCCTTTGCGGGATGATCGCTGATGCGCTGGTCCCTTTGCGGGATGATCGCTGATGCGCTGGTCCCTTTGCGCGATGATCTTATGCGCTGGTTCCTTCATGCGATGATCTTATGCGCTGGTTCCTTCATGCGATGATCTTATGCGCTGGTCCCTTCATGCGATGATCTTATGCGCTGGATGATCTTGCATACCTCTAATAGGAGTGCTGTGATGCGCTGGTCCCTTTGTGGGATGATCGCTGATGCGCTGGTCCCTTTGTGGGATGATCGCTGATGCGCTGGTCCCTTTGTGGGATGATCGCTGATGCGCTGGTCCCTTTGTGGGATGATCGCTGATGCGCTGGTCCCTTTGTGGGATGATCGCTGATGCGCTGGTCCCTTTGTGGGATGATCGCTGATGCGCTGGTCCCTTTGTGGGATGATCGCTGATGCGCTGGTCCCTTTGTGGGATGATCGCTGATGCGCTGGTCCCTTTGTGGGATGATCGCTGATGCGCTGGTCCCTTTGTGGGATGATCGCTGATGCGCTGGTCCCTTTGTGGGATGATCGCTGATGCGCTGGTCCCTTCACGGGATGATCTTATGCGCTGGTCCCTTCAAGGGATGATCTTTCATACCTCTAATCTGACTTCTCTGATGCACTGGTCCCTTCATGGGAAGATCGTTGATGCGCTGGTCCATTCATGGATGATCGTTGATGCACTGGTCCCTTCATGGATGATCGTTGATGCACTGGTCCCTTCATGGATGATCGTTGATGCACTGGTCCCTTCATGGGCTGATCTATGGTCCACTTGTCCCTTCATGGGACGATCGTTGATGCGCTGGTCCCTTCATGGGACGATCGTTGATGCGCTGGTCCCTTCATGGGACGATCCTTGATGCGCTGGTCCCTGTATGGTATGATTTTTGATGCACTAGTCCCTTCATGGGTTGACCTCTGATGCACTCAACCCTTCATGGGTTGACCTCTGATGCACTCAACCCTTCATGGGTTGACCTCTGATGCACTCAACCCTTCATGGGTTGACCTCTGATGCACTGGTCCCTTCATGGGACGATTTCATGTCCCTTCATGGGATGATCTTTGATGCACTGGTCCCTTCATGGGATGATCTCTGATGCACTGGTCCCTTCATGGGATGGTCTCTGATGCACTGGTCCCTTCATGGGATGGTCTCTGATGCACTGGTCCCTTCATGGGATGGTCTCTGATGCACTGGTCCCTTCATTGGGTGATCTTTCATACCTCTAATCTGAGTTCTCTGATGCACTGGTCCCTTCACGGGATGATCTTTCATACCTCTAATCTGAGTTCTCTGATGCACTGGTCCCTTCACGGGATGATCTTTCATACCTCTAATCTGAGTTCTCTGATGCACTGGTCCCTTCACGGGCTGATCTTTCATACCTCTAATCTGAGTTCTCTGATGCACTGGTCCCTTCACGGGATGATCTTTCATACCTCTAATCTGAGATCTCTGATGCACTGGTCCCTTCACGGGATTATCTTTCATACCTCTAATCTGAGTTCTCTGATGCACTGGTCCCTTCACGGGATGATCTTTCATACCTCCAATCTGAGTTCTCTGATGCACTGGTCCCTTCATGGGATGATCTTTGATGCGCTGGTCCCTTCATGGGATGATCTTTGATGCGCTGGTCCCTTCATGGGATGATCTTGCATATCTCTAATCTGAGTGCTGTGATGCACTGGTCCCTTCATGGGATCTCTGATGCACGGGTCCCTTCATGGGATCTCTGATGCACGGGTCCCTTCATGGGAAGATCGTTGATGCACTGGTCCCTTCATGGATGATCGTTGATGCGCTGGTCCCTTCATGGATGATCGTTGATGCGCTGGTCCCTTCATGGATGATCGTTGATGCGCTGGTCCCTTCGCGGGATGATGCGCTGGTCCCTTCGCGGGATGATGCGCTGGTCCCTTCGCGGGATGATGCGCTGGTCCCTTCGCGGGATGATGCGCTGGTCCCTTCGCGGGATGATGCGCTGGTCCCTTCGCGGGATGATGCGCTGGTCCCTTCGCGGGATGATGCGCTGGTCCCTTCGCGGGATGATGCGCTGGTCCCTTCGCGGGATGATGCGCTGGTCCCTTCGCGGGATGATGCGCTGGTCCCTTCGCGGGATGATGCGCTGGTCCCTTCGCGGGATGATGCGCTGGTCCCTTCGCGGGATGATCTTGCATACCTCTAATCTGAGTGCTGTGATGCACTGGTCCCTTCGCGGGATGATCTTGCATACCTCTAATCTGAGTGCTGTGATGCACTGGTCCCTTCGCGGGATGATCTTGCATACCTCTAATCTGAGTGCTGTGATGCACTGGTCCCTTCGCGGGATGATCTTGCATACCTCTAATCTGAGTGCTGTGATGCACTGGTCCCTTCGCGGGATGATCTTGCATACCTCTAATCTGAGTGCTGTGATGCACTGGTCCCTTCGCGGGATGATCTTGCATACCTCTAATCTGAGTGCTGTGATGCACTGGTCCCTTCGCGGGATGATCTTGCATACCTCTAATCTGAGTGCTGTGATGCACTGGTCCCTTCGCGGGATGATCTTGCATACCTCTAATCTGAGTGCTGTGATGCGCTGGTCCCTTCGCGGGACGATCGTTGATGCGCTGGTCCCTTCGCGGGACGATCGTTGATGCGCTGGTCCCTTCGCGGGACGATCGTTGATGCGCTGGTCCCTTCGCGGGACGATCGTTGATGCGCTGGTCCCTTCGCGGGACGATCGTTGATGCACTGGTCCCTTCGCGGGACGATCGTTGATGCACTGGTCCCTTCAGGGGACGATCGTTGATGCACTGTTCCCTTCATGGGATCATCTCTTGCACTGGTCCCTTCATGGGATCATCTCTTGCACTGGTCCCTTCATGGGATCATCTCTTGCACTCGTCCCTTCATGGGAAGATATTTGATGCACTCGTCCCTTCATGGGAAGATATTTGATGCACTCGTCCCTTCATGGGATGATCTTTGATGCACTGGTCCCTTCATGGGAGTATCTTTGATGCACTGGTCCCTTCATGGGATGATCTTTGATGCACTGGTCCCTTCATGGGATGATCTTTGATGCACTGGTCCCTTCATGGAATGATCTTTGATGCACTGGTCCCCTCATGGGAAGATCTCTGCACTGGTCCCTTCATGGGATGATCGTTGATGCCCTGATCCCTTCATGGGATGATCGTTGATGCCCTGGTCCCTTCATGGGATGATCGTTGATGCCCTGGTCCCTTCATGGGATGATCGTTGATGCCCTCGTCCCTTCATGGGATGATCGTTGATGCCCTAGTCCCTTCATGGGATGATCGTTGATGCCCTGGTCCCTTCATGGGATGATCTTTGCACTAGTCCCCTCATGGGATGATCTGCTGCTCTGGTCCCTTCATGGGATGATCTTTGCACTGGTCCCTTCATGGGATGATCTTTGATGCATTGGTCCCTTCATGGGATGATCTTTGATGCACTGGTCCCTTCATGGGATGAGCTCTGATGCACTGGTCCCTTCATGGGATGAGCTCTGATGCACTGGTCCCTTCATGGGATGAGCTCTGATGCACTGGTCCCTTCATGGGATGAGCTCTGATGCACTGGTCCCTTCATGGGGTGATCTCTGATGCACTGGTCCCTTCATGGGATGATCTTGCATACCTCTAATCGGAGTGCTGTGATGCACTGGTCCCTTCATGGGATGATCTCTGATGCACTGGTCCCTTCATGGGATGATCTCTGATGCACTGGTCCCTTCATGGGATGATCTCTGATGCACTGGTCCCTTCATAGGATGATCTGATGCACTGGTCCCCTCAGGGGATGAACTCTGATGCACTGGTCCCCTCAGGGGATGAACTCTGATGCACTGGTCCCCTCAGGGGATGAACTCTGATGCACTGGTCCCCTCAGGGGATGAACTCTGATGCACTGGTCCCCTCAGGGGATGAACTCTGATGCACTGGTCCCCTCAGGGGATGAACTCTGATGCACTGGTCCCCTCAGGGGATGAACTCTGATGCACTGGTCCCCTCAGGGGATGAACTCTGATGCACTGGTCCCCTCAGGGGATGAACTCTGATGCACTGGTCCCCTCAGGGGATGAACTCTGATGCACTGGTCCCCTCAGGGGATGAACTCTGATGCACTGGTCCCCTCAGGGGATGAACTCTGATGCACTGGTCCCCTCAGGGGATGAACTCTGATGCACTGGTCCCCTCAGGGGATGATCTCTGATGCACTGGTCCCCTCAGGGGATGATCTCTGATGCACTGGTCCCCTCAGGGGATGATCCCTGATGCACTGGTCCCTTCATGGGATCATCCCTGATGCACTGGTCCCTTCATGGGATGATCTTTGGTGCACTGGTTCCTTTATGGGATGATCTTTGGTGCACTGGTTCCTTTATGGGATGATCTTGCATACCTCTAATCTGAGAGCTGTGATGCACTGGTCCCTTCATGGGATCATCTCTTGCACTGGTCCCTTCATGGGGTGATCTTTGATGCACTGGTCCCTTCATGGGGTGATCTTTGATGCACTGGTCCCTTCATGGGGTGATCTTTGATGCACTGGTCCCTTCATGGGCTGATCTTTGATGCACTGGTCCCTTCATGGGCTGATCTTTGATGCACTGGTCCCTTCATGGGCTGATCTTTGATGCACTGGTCCCTTCATGGGCTGATCTTTGATGCACTGGTCCCTTCATGGGATGATCTGTGATGCACTGGTCCCTTCATGGGTTGATCTCTGTGCTGGTCCCTTCATGGGATGATCTTGCATACCTTTAATCTGAGAGCTGTGATGCACTGGTTCCTTAATGGGAAGATCTCTGATGCGCTGGTCCCTTAATGGGATGATCTCTGATGCGCTGGTCCCTTAATGGGATGATCTCTGATGCGCTGGTCCCTTAATAGGATGATCTCTGATGCGCTGGTCCCTTAATGGGATTATCTGATGCGCTGGTCCCTTAATGGGATGATCTCTCATGCGCTGGTCCCTTAATGGAATGATCTCTGATACGGTGGTCCCTTCATGGGATGATGTGATGCAGTGGTCCCTTCATGGGATGATGTGATGCAGTGGTTCCTTCATGGGATGTGATGCGCTGGTCCCTTTATGGGATGATGTGATGCGCTGGTCCCTTTATGGGATGATGTGATGCGCTGGTCCCTTTATGGGATGATGTGATGCGCTGGTCCCTTCACGGGATGTGATGCGCTGGTCCCTTCACGGGATGATGTGATGCGCTGGTCCCTTCACGGGATGATGTGATGCGCTGGTCCCTTCACGGGATGATGTGATGCGCTGATCCCTTCACGGGATGATGTGATGCGCTGATCCCTTCACGGGATGATGTGATACGCTGATCCCTTCACGGGATGATGTGATGCGCTGATCCCTTCACGGGATGATGTGATGCGCTGATCCCTTCACGGGATGATGTGATGCGCTGATCCCTTCACGGGATGATGTGATGCGCTGGTCCCTTCATGGGAGGATGTGATGCGCTGGTCCCTTCACGGGATGATCTTGCATACCTCTAATCTGAGTGCTGTGATGCACTGGTCCCTTCATGGGATAGTCTTTGATGCACTGGTCCCTTCATGGGATGGTCTTTGATGCACTGGTCCCTTCATGGGATGATCTTGCATACCTCTAATCGGAGTGCTGTGATGCACTGGTCCCTTCATGGGATGATCTCTGATGCACTGGTCCCCTCAGGGGATGAACTCTGATGCACTGGTCCCTTCATGGGATGATCTCTGATGCACTGGTCCCCTCAGGGGATGATCTCTGATGCACTGGTCCCCTCAGGGGATGATCTCTGATGCACTGGTCCCCTCAGGGGATGATCTCTGATGCACTGGTCCCCTCAGGGGATGATCTCTGATGCACTGGTCCCCTCAGGGGATGATCTCTGATGCACTTGTCCCCTCAGGGGGATGATCTCTGATGCACTGGTCCCCTCAGGGGATGATCTCTGATGCACTGGTCCCCTCAGGGGATGATCTCTGATGCACTGGTCCCTTCATGGGATGATCTCTGCTGCACTGGTCCCTTCATGGGATGATCTCTGCTGCACTGGTCCCTTCATGGGATGATCTCTGCTGCACTGGTCCCTTCATGGGATGATCTCTGCTGCACTGGTCCCTTCATGGGATGATCTCTGCTGCACTGGTCCCTTCATGGGATGATCCCTGATGCACTGGTCCCTTCATGGGATGATCCCTGATGCACTGGTCCCTTCATGGGATGATCCCTGATGCACTGGTCCCTTCATGGGATGATCCCTGATGCACTGGTCCCTTCATGGGAGGATCCCTGATGCACTGGTCCCTTCATGGGATGATCCCTGATGCACTGGTCCCTTCATGGGATGATCCCTGATGCACTGGTCCCTTCATGGGATGATCCCTGATGCACTGGCCCCTTCATGGGATGATCCCTGATGCACTGGCCCCTTCATGGGATGATCCCTGATGCACTGGCCCCTTCATGGGATGATCCCTGATGCACTGGTCCCTTCATGGGATGATCCCTGATGCACTGGTCCCTTCATGGGATGATCCCTGATGCACTGGTCCCTTCATGGGATGATCCCTGATGCACTGGTCCCTTCATGGGATGATCCCTGATGCACTGGTCGCTTCATGGGATGATCCCTGATGCACTGGTCGCTTCATGGGATGATCCCTGATGCACTGGTCGCTTCATGGGATGATCCCTGATGCACTGGTCCCTTCATGGGATGATCCCTGGTGCACTGGTTCCTTTATGGGATGATCTTGCATACCTCTAATCTGAGAGCTGTGATGCACTGGTCCCTTCATGGGATCATCTCTTGCACTGGTCCCTTCATGGGATCATCTCTTGCACTGGTCCCTTCATGGGGTGATCTTTGATGCACTGGTCCCTTCATGGGGTGATATTTGATGCACTGGTCCCTTCATGGGATGATCTTGCATACCTCTAATCTGAGTGCTCTGATGCACTGGTCCCTTCCTGGAATGATCTGTGATGCACTGGTCCCTTCATGGGATGATCTGTGATGCACTGGTCCCTTCATGGGATGATCTGTGATGCACTGGTCCCTTCATGGGATGATCTGTGATGCACTGATCCCTTCATGGGATGATCTCTGATGCACTGGTCCCTTCATGGTTTGATCTCTGTGCTGGTCCCTTCATGGGATGATCTTGCATACCTTTAATCTGAGAGCTGTGATGCACTGGTCCCTTAATGGGATGATCTCTGATGCGCTGGTCCCTTAATGGGATGATCTCTGATGCGCTGGTCCCTTAATGGGATGATCTCTGATGCGCTGGTCCCTTAATAGGATGATCTCTGATGCACTGGTCCCTTAATGGGATTATCTCTGATGCGCTGGTCCCTTAATGGGATGATCTCTCATGCGCTGGTCCCTTAATGGAATGATCTCTGAAACGGTGGTCCCTTCATGGGATGATAAGATGCAGTGGTCCCTTTATGGGATGATGTGATGCGCTGGTCCCTTTATGGGATGATGTGATGCGCTGGTCCCTTTATGGGATGATGTGATGCGCTGGTCCCTTTATGGGATGATGTGATGCGCTGGTCCCTTTATGGGATGATGTGATGCGCTGGTCCCTTCACGGGATGATGTGATGCGCTGGTCCCTTCACGGGATGATGTGATGCGCTGGTCCCTTCATGGGATGATGTGATGCGCTGGTCCCTTCACGGGATGATGTGATGCGCTGATCCCTTCACGGGATGATGTGATGCGCTGGTCCCTTCACGGGAGGATGTGATGCACTGGTCCCTTCATGGGATGATCTGTGATGCACTGGTCCCTTCATGGGATGATCTGTGATGCACTGGTCCCTTCATGGGACCATCTCTGATGCACTGGTCCCTTAATGGGACCATCTCTGATGCACTGGTCCCTTAATGGGACCATCTCTGATGCACTGGTCCCTTAATGGGCTGATCTCTGATGCACTGGTCCCTTAATGGGCTGATCTCTGATGCACTGGTCCCTTCATGGGCTGATCTCTGATGCACTGGTCCCTTCATGGGCTGATCTCTGATGCACAGGTCCCTTCATGGGATAATCTCTGATGCACGGGTCCCTTCATGGGCTGATCTCTGATGCACGGGTCCCTTCATGGGCTGATCTCTGATGCACGGGTCCCTTCATGGGATAATCTCTGATGCACGGGTCCCTTCATGGGCTGATCTCTGATGCGCTGGTCCGTTCATGGGACAATCTGATGCGCTGGTCCGTTCATGGGACAACCTGATGCACTGGTCCCTTCATGGGACAACCTGATGCACTGGTCCCTTCATGGGACAACCTGATGCACTGGTCCCTTCATGGGACAATCTGATGCACTGGTCCCTTCATGGGAATCTCTGATGCACTGGTCCCTTCATGGGATCGCTGTTGATGCACTGGTCCGTTTATGGGATGATCTTGCATACCTCTAATCTGAGTGCTGTGATGCGCTGGTCTCTTCATGGGATGATCTCTGTTGCGCTGGCCCTTCATGGGATGATATTGCATACGTCTAATCTGAGGGCTGTGATGCACTGGTCCTTCCATGGGCTGATCTCTGATGCACTGGTCCCTCCATGGGATGATCTCTGATGCACTGGTCCCTCCATGGGATGATCTCTGATGCACTGGTCCCTTTATGGGAATATTTTACACTGGTCCCTTCATGGGATGATCTTGCATACCTCTAATCTGAGTGCTGTGATGCACTGGTCCCTTCATGGGATGGTCTCTGATGCACTGGTCCCTTCATGGGATGGTCTCTGATGCACTGGTCCCTTCATGGGATGATCGTTGATGCACTGCTCCCTTCATGGGATGATCTCTGATGTACTGCTCCCTTCATGGGATTATCTGTTGCACTGGTCACTTCATGGGATCATCTGTTGCACTGGTCCCTTCATGGGATGATCTCTACACTGGTCCCTTCATGGGATGATCTGTTGCACTGGTCCCTTCATGGGATGATCTTGCATACCTCTAATCTGAGCTGTGATGCACTGGTTCCTTAATAGGATGATCTCTGATGCACTGGTCCCTTCATGGGAAGATCTCTGCACTGGTCTCTTCATTGGATGATCTTGCATACCTCTAATCTGAGAGCTGTGATGCACTGGTCCCTTAATGGGATGATCTCTGATGCACTGGTCCCTTAATGGGATGATCTCTGATGCACTGGTCCCTTCATGGGATGATCCCTGATGCACTGGTCCCTTCATGGGATGATCCCTGATGCACTGGTCCCTTCATGGGATGATCCCTGATGCACTGGTTCCTTCATGGGATCATACCTGATGCACTCGTCCCTTCATGGGATCATACCTGATGCACTCGTCCCTTCATGGGATCATACCTGATGCACTCGTCCCTTCATGGGATGATCTTTGGTGCACTGGTTCCTTTATGGGATGATCTTTGGTGCACTGGTTCCTTTATGGGATGATCTTGCATACCTCTAATCTAGATGATGTGATGCACTGGTCCCTTCATGGGATCATCTCTTGCACTGGTCCCTTCATGGGATCATCTCTTGCACTGGTCCCTTCATGGGATCATCTCTTGCACTCGTCCCTTCATGGGATGATGTTTGATGCACTCGTCCCTTCATGGGATGATCTTTGATGCACTCGTCCCTTCATGGGATGATCTTTGATGCACTCGTCCCTTCATGGGATGATCTTTGATGCACTCGTCCCTTCATGGGATGATCTTTGATGCACTCGTCCCTTCATGGGATGATCTTTGATGCACTCGTCCCTTCATGGGATGATCTTTGATGCACTCGTCCCTTCATGGGAGTATCTTTGATGCACTGGTCCCTTCATGGGATGATCTTTGATGCACTGGTCCCTTCATGGGATGATCTTTGATGCACTGGTCCCTTCATGGGATGATCTGTGATGCACTGGTCCCTTCATGGGATGATCTGTGATGCACTGGTCCCTTCATGGGATGATCTTTGATGCACTGGTCCCTTCATGGGATGATCTCTGATGCACTGGTCCCTTCATGTGGTCATCTCTGATGCACTGGTCCCTTCATGGGTTGATCTCTGTGCTGGTCCCTTCATGGGATGATCTTGCATACCTCTAATCTGAGTGCTCTGATGCACTGGTCCCTTCATGGGATGATCGTTGATGCCCTGGTCCCTTCATGGGATGATCGTTGATGCCCTGGTCCCTTCATGGGATGATCGTTGATGCCCTGGTCCCTTCATGGGATGATCGTTGATGCCCTGGTCCCTTCATGGGATGATCGTTGATGCCCTGGTCCCCTCATGGGATGATCTTTGCACTCTTCCCCTCATGGGATGATCTGATGCTCTGGTCCCTTCATGGGTTGATCTTTGCACTAGTCCCTTCATGGGATGATCTTTGATGCACTGGTCCCTTCATTGGATGATCTTTGATGCACTGGTCCCTTCATTGGATGAGCTTTGATGCACTGGTCCCTTCATTGGATGATCTTTGATGCACTGGTCCCTTCATGGGATGATCTCTGATGCACTGGTCCCTTCATGGGATGATCTCTGATGCACTGGTCCCTTCATGGGGTGATCTATGATGCACTGGTCCCTTCATGGGATCATCTGTTGCACTGGTCCCTTCATGGGATCATCTGTTGCACTGGTCCCTTCATGGGATCATCTGTTGCACTGGTCCCTTCATGGGATGATCTTGCATACCTCTAATCTAATTGCGTTGATGCACTGGTCCCTTCATTGAATGATCTTGCATACCTCTAATGAGTGCTCTGATGCGCTGGTCCCTTCATGGGATGATCTGTGATGCACTGGTCCCTTCATTGGATGATCTTTGATGCACTGGTCCCTTCATTGGATGATCTTTGGTGCACTGGTCCCTTTATGGGATCATCTCTGGTGCACTGGTCCCTTCATGGGATGATCTCTGCACTCGTCCCTTCATGGGATGATCTTTAATGCGCTGGTCCCTTCATGGGATGATCTTTGATGCGCTGGTCCCTTCATGGGTTTATCTCTAGTGCACTGGTCCCTTTATGGGATCTCTGCACTGGTCCCTTCATGGGATGATCTGTTGCCCTGGTCCCACCGTGGGATGATCTGTTGCCCTGGTCCCACCGTGGGATGATCTGGTGCCCTGGTCCCACCGTGGGATGATCTGGTGCCCTGGTCCCACCGTGGGATGATCTGGTGCCCTGGTCCCACCGTGGGTTGATCTGGTGCCCTGGTCCCACCGTGGGTTGATCTGGTGCCCTGGTCCCCTTCGTGGGTTGATCTGGTGCCCTGGTCCCCTTCGTGGGTTGATCTGGTGCCCTGGTCCCCTTCGTGGGATGATCGTTGATGCACTGGTCCCTTCATGGGATGATCTTTGCTGCACTGGTCCCTTCATGGGATGATCTTGCATACCTCTAATCTGAGTGCTGTGTTGCACTGGTCCCGTCATGTGTTGATCTCTGATGCACTGGTCCCTTCATGGGATGATCTGAGATGCATTGGTCCCTTCATGGGATGATCTCTGATGCATTGGTCCCTTCATGGGATGATCTCTGATGCACTGGTCCCTTCATGGGATGATCTCTGATGCACTGGTCCCTTCATGGGATGATCGTTGATGCACTGGTCCCTTCATGGGATGATCTTTGCTGCACTGGTCCCTTCATGGGATGATCTTGCATACCTCTAATCTGAGTGCTGTGTTGCACTGGTCCCTTCATGGGATGATCTGTTGCACTGGTCCCTTCATGGCATGATCTGTTGCACTGGTCCCTTCATGGGATGATCTGAGATGCATTGGTCCCTTCATGGGATGATCTCTGATGCATTGGTCCCTTCATGGGATGATCTCTGATGCACTGGTCCCTTCATGGGATGATCTCTGATGCACTGGTCCCTTCATGGGATGATCTCTGATGCACTGGTCCCTTCATGGGATGATCTCTGATGCACTGGTCCCTTCATGGGATGATCTTTGATGCGCTGGTCCCTTCATGGGATGATAGTTGATGCGCTGGTCCCTTCATGGGATGATCGTTGATACGCTGGTCCCTTCATGGGATGATCGTTGATGCGCTGGTCCCTTCATGGGATGATCGTTGATGCGCTGGTCCCTTCATGGGATGATCGTTGATGCGCTGGTCCCTTCATGGGATGATCGTTGATGCGCTGGTCCCTTCATGGGATGATCGTTGATGCGCTGGACGATTCATGGGGTGATCTTTGATGCGCTGGACCCTTCATGGGATGATCTTTGATGCGCTGGACGATTCATGGGACTATCTTTGCGCTGGACCCTTCATGGGATGATCTTTGATGCGCTGGACCCTTCATGGGATGATCTTTGATGCGCTGGACCCTTCATGGGATGATCTTTGATGCGCTGGTCCCTTCATGGGATGATCTTTGATGCGCTGGTCCCTTCATGGGAGGATATCTGATGCGCTGCTCCCTTCATGGGAGGATATCTGATGCGCTGCTCCCTTCATGGGAGGATATCTGATGCGCTGCTCCCTTCATGGGAGGATATCTGATGCGCTGCTCCCTTCATGGGATGATATCTGATGCGCTGCTCCCTTCATGGGATGATATCTGATGCGCTAGTCCCTTCATGGGATGATATCTGATGCGCTAGTCCCTTCATGGGATGATATCTGATGCGCTAGTCCCTTCATGGGATGATATCTGATGCGCTAGTCCCTTCATGGGATGATCTCTGATGGGCTAGTCCCTTCATGGAATGATCTGATGCTCTGGTCTCTGATGCTCTGGTCTCTGATGCGCTGGTCCCTTCATGGGATGATCTCTGATGCGCTGGTCCCTTCATGGGATGATCTCTGATGCACTGGTCCCTTCATGGGATGATCTCTGATGCACTGGTCCCTTCATGGCATGATTTTGTATACCTCTAAGCTGTGTGCTGTGATGCTCTGGTCCCTTCATGGGATGATCGCTGATGCTCTGGTCCCTTCATGGGATGATCTGCTGCACTTGTCCCTTCATGGGATGATCTGATGCACTGGTCCCTTCATGGGATGATCTCTGATGGGCTGGTCCCTTCACGGGATGATCTCTGATGGGCTGGTCCCTTCATGGGATGATCTCTGATGGGCTGGTCCCTTCACGGGATGATCTCTGATGGGCTGGTCCCTTCACGGGATGATCTCTGATGGGCTGGTCCCTTCATGGGATGATCTGATGCGCTGGTCCCTTCATGGGATGATCTGATGTGCTGGTCCCTTCATGGGATGATCTGATGTGCTGGTCCCTTCATGGGATGAACTGATGTGCTGGTCCCTTCATGGGATGATCTGATGTGCTGGTCCCTTCATGGGATGATCTGATGTGCTGGTCCCTTCATGGGATGATCTGATGTGCTGGTCCCTTCATGGGATGATCTGATGTGCTGGTCCCTTCATGGGATGATCTGATGTGCTGGTCCCTTCATGGGATGATCTGATGTGCTGGTCCCTTCATGGGATGATCTGATGTGCTGGTCCCTTCATGGGATGATCTGATGTGCTGGTCCCTTCATGGGATGATCTGATGTGCTGGTCCCTTCATGGGATGATCTGATGTGCTGGTCCCTTCATGGGATGATCTGATGTGCTGGTCCCTTTATGGGATGATCTGATGTGCTGGTCCCTTTATGGGATGATCTGATGTGCTGGTCCCTTTATGGGATGATCTGATGTGCTGGTCCCTTCATGGGATGATCTGATGTGCTGGTCCCTTCATGGGATGATCTGATGTGCTGGTCCCTTCATGGGATGATCTGATGTGCTGGTCCCTTTATGGGATGATCTGATGTGCTGGTCCCTTTATGGGATGATCTGATGTGCTGGTCCCTTTATGGGATGATCTGATGTGCTGGTCCCTTTATGGGATGATCTGATGTGCTGGTCCCTTTATGGGATGATCTCTGATGCGCTGGTCCCTTTATGGGATGATCTCTGATGCGCTGGTCCCTTTATGGGATGATCTCTGATGCGCTGGTCCCTTCATGGGCTGGTCCCTTCATGGGATGATCTGATGTGCTGGTCCCTTCATGGGATGATCTGATGTGCTGGTCCCTTCATGGGATTATCTCTGATGCGCAGGTCCCTTTATGGGATGATCTCTGATGCACTGGTCCCTTCATGGGATGATCTTTGCACTGGTCGCTTCATGGGATGATCTTGAATACCTCTAATCTGAGTGCTGTGATGCACTGGTCCCTTCATGGGATGATCGTTGATGCACTGGTCCCTTCATGGGATGATCGTTGATGCACTTGTCCCTTCATGGGACGATCGTTGATGCACTGGGGTTTTCATGGGACGATCTCTGATGCGCTGGTCCCTTCATGGGATGATTTCTTATGCGCTGGTCCCTTCATGGGATGATCTGATGCGCTGGTCCCTTCATGGGACGATCTCTGGTCCCTGCATGGGATGATCTGATGCGCTGGTCCCTACATGGGATGATCTCCGGTCCCTACATGGGATGATCTCTGATGCTGTGGTCCCTTCATGGGATGATCTCTGATGCGCTGGTCCCTTCATGGAATGATCTTGCATACCTCTAATCTCAGTGTTGTGCTGGTCTCTTCATGGGATGATCTCTTATGCACTGGTCGCTTCATGGGATGCTCTCTGATGCACTGGTTGCTTCATGGGATACTCTCTGATGCACTGGTCCCTTCATGGGATGATCTCTGAACTTTTCCCCTTCATGAGATGATCTCTGATGCACTGGTCCATTCATGGGATGCTCCCTGATGCGCTGGTTCCTTCATGGGAGGATCTTTGATGTGCTGGTTTCTTCATGGGAGGATCTCTGATGCGCTGGTTCCTTCATGGGAGGATCTCTGATGCGCTGGTCCCTTCATGGGAGGATCTCTGATGCGCTGGTCCCTTCATGGGAGGATCTCTGATGCGCTGGTCCCTTCATGGGATGAGCTCTGATGCGCTGGTCCCTTCATGGGATGAGCTCTGATGCAATGGTCCCTTCATGGGATGAGCTCTGATGCACTGGTCCCTTCATGGGATGAGCTCTGATGCACTGGTCCCTTTATGGGATGATCTCTGCACTGGTCCCTTCATGGGATGATCTTTGATGCACTGGTCCCTTCATGGGATGATCTTTGATGTGCTGGTCCCTTCATGGTATGATCTTTGATGTGCTGGTCCCTTCATGGGATGATCTAGCATACCTCTAATCTGAGTGCTGTGATGCCCTGGTCCCTTGATGGGATGATCTCTGATGCGCTGGTCCCTTGATGGGATGATCTCTGATGCGCTGGTCCCTTGATGGGATGATCTCTGATGCGCTGGTCCCTTGATGGGATGATCTCTGATGCGCTGATCCCTTGATGGGATGATCTCTGATGCGCTGATCCCTTGATGGGATGATCTCTGATGCGCTGGTCCCTTCATGGGATGATCTCTGATGCGCTGGTCCCTTCATGGGATGATTGCTGGTCCCTTCATGGGATGATCGCTGGTCCCTTCATGGGATGATCGCTGGTCCCTTCATGGGATGATCGCTGGTCCCTTCATGGGATGATCGCTGGTCCCTTCATGGGATGATCGCTGGTCCCTTCATGGGATGATCGCTGGTCCCTTCATGGGATGATCGCTGGTCCCTTCATGGGATGATCGCTGGTCCCTTCATGGGATGATCGCTGGTCCCTTCATGGGATGATCGCTGGTCCCTTCATGGGATGATCGCTGGTCCCTTCATGGGATGATCGCTGGTCCCTTCATGGGATGATCGCTGGTCCTTTCATGGGATGATCGCTGGTCCCTTCATGGGATGATCGCTGGTCCCTTCATGGGATGATCGCTGGTCCCTTCATGGGATGATCGCTGGTCCCTTCATGGGATGATCGCTGGTCCCTTCATGGGATGATCGCTGGTCCCTTCATGGGATGATCGCTGGTCCCTTCATGGGATGATCGCTGGTCCCTTCATGGGATGATCGCTGGTCCCTTCATGGGATGATCGCTGGTCCCTTCATGGGATGATCGCTGGTCCCTTCATGGGATGATCGCTGGTGCACTGGACCCTTCATGGGATGATCGCTGGTGCGCTGGTCCCTTCATGGGAGGATCTCTGATGCGCTGGTCCCTTCATGGGAGGATCTCTGATGCGCTGGTCCCTTCATGGGAGGATCTCTGATGCGCTGGTCCCTTCATGGGATGAGCTCTGATGCGCTGGTCCCTTCATGGGATGAGCTCTGATGCAATGGTCCCTTCATGGGATGAGCTCTGATGCACTGGTCCCTTCATGGGATGAGCTCTGATGCACTGGTCCCTTTATGGGATGATCTCTGCACTGGTCCCTTCATGGGATGATCTTTGATGCACTGGTCCCTTCATGGGATGATCTTTGATGTGCTGGTCCCTTCATGGTATGATCTTTGATGTGCTGGTCCCTTCATGGGATGATCTAGCATACCTCTAATCTGAGTGCTGTGATGCCCTGGTCCCTTGATGGGATGATCTCTGATGCGCTGGTCCCTTGATGGGATGATCTCTGATGCGCTGGTCCCTTGATGGGATGATCTCTGATGCGCTGGTCCCTTGATGGGATGATCTCTGATGCGCTGGTCCCTTGATGGGATGATCTCTGATGCGCTGATCCCTTGATGGGATGATCTCTGATGCGCTGATCCCTTGATGGGATGATCTCTGATGCGCTGGTCCCTTCATGGGATGATCTCTGATGCGCTGGTCCCTTCATGGGATGATTGCTGGTCCCTTCATGGGATGATCGCTGGTCCCTTCATGGGATGATCGCTGGTCCCTTCATGGGATGATCGCTGGTCCCTTCATGGGATGATCGCTGGTCCCTTCATGGGATGATCGCTGGTCCCTTCATGGGATGATCGCTGGTCCCTTCATGGGATGATCGCTGGTCCCTTCATGGGATGATCGCTGGTCCCTTCATGGGATGATCGCTGGTCCCTTCATGGGATGATCGCTGGTCCCTTCATGGGATGATCGCTGGTCCCTTCATGGGATGATCGCTGGTCCCTTCATGGGATGATCGCTGGTCCCTTCATGGGATGATCGCTGGTCCCTTCATGGGATGATCGCTGGTGCACTGGACCCTTCATGGGATGATCGCTGGTGCACTGGACCCTTCATGGGATGATCGCTGGTGCACTGGACCCTTCATGGGATGATCGCTGGTGCACTGGACCCTTCATGGGATGATCGCTGGTGCACTGGACCCTTCATGGGATGATCGCTGGTGCACTGGTCCCTTCATGGGATGATCTCTGATGCACTGGTCCCTTCATGGGATGATCTCTGATGCACTGGTCCCTTCATGGGATGATCTCTGATGCACTGGTCCCTTCATGGGATGATCTCTGATGCACTGGTCCCTTCATGGGATGATCTCTGATGCACTGGTCCCTTCATGGGAATGATCTGATGCACTGGTCCCTTCATGGGAATGATCTGATGCACTGGTCCCTTCATGGGAATGATCTTGCATCCCTCTAATCTCAGTGCTGCGATGCACTTGTCCCTTCATGGAATGATCTCTGATGCACTGGTCCCTTCATGGGACGATCTCTGATGCGCTGGTCCCTTCATGGGACGATCTCTGATGTGCTGGTCCCTTCATGGGACGATCTCTGATGCGCTGGTCCCTTCATGGGACGATCTCTGATGCGCTGGTCCCTTCATGGGACGATCTCTGATGCGCTGGTCCCTTCATGGGACGATCTCTGATGCACTGGTCCCTTCATGGGATGATCTCTGATGCACTGGTCCCTTCATGGGATGATCTTGCATCCCTCTAATCTCAGTGCTGTGATGCACTGGTCCCTTCATAGGATGATCTCTGATGCACTGGTCCCTTCATGGGATGATCTCTGATGCACTGGTGCCTTCATGGGATGATCTCTGATGCACTGGTCCCTTCATGGGATGATCTCTGATGCACTGGTCCCTTCATGGGATGATCGCTGATGCTCTGGTCCCTTCATGGGATGATCGCTGATGCTCTGGTCCCTTCATGGGATGATCGCTGATGCACTGGTCCCTTCATGGGATGATCTGCTGCACTGGTCCCTTCATGGGATGATCTGATGCACTGGTCCCTTCATGGGATGATCTGATGCGCTGGTCCCTTCATGGGATGATCTCTGATGGGCTGGTCCCTTCATGGGATGATCTCTGATGGGCTGGTCCCTTCATGGGATGATCTCTGATGGGCTGGTCCCTTCATGGGATGATCTCTGATGGGCTGGTCCCTTCATGGGATGATCTCTGATGGGCTGGTCCCTTCATGGGATGATCTCTGATGGGCTGGTCCCTTCATGGGATGATCTCTGATGGGCTGGTCCCTTCATGGGATGATCTCTGATGCGCAGGTCCCTTCATGGGATGATCTCTGATGCGCAGGTCCCTTCATGGGATGATCTGATGCGCAGGTCCCTTCATGGGATGATCTGATGCGCTGGTCCCTTCATGGGATGATCTGATGCGCTGGTCCCTTCATTGGATGATCTTGCATACCTCTAATCTCAATGCTGTGCTGGTCCCTTCATGGGATGATCTGATGTGCTGGTCCCTTCATGGGATGATCTGATGTGCTGGTCCCTTCATGGGATGATCTGATGTGCTGGTCCCTTCATGGGATGATCTGATGTGCTGGTCCCTTCATGGGATGATCTGATGTGCTGGTCCCTTCATGGGATGATCTGATGTGCTGGTCCCTTCATGGGATGATCTGATGTGCTGGTCCCTTCATGGGATGATCTGATGTGCTGGTCCCTTCATGGGATGATCTGATGTGCTGGTCCCTTCATGGGATGATCTGATGTGCTGGTCCCTTCATGGGATGATCTGATGTGCTGGTCCCTTCATGGGATGATCTGATGTGCTGGTCCCTTCATGGGATGATCTGATGTGCTGGTCCCTTCAGGGGATGATCTGATGTGCTGGTCCCTTCAGGGGATGATCTCTGATGTGCTGGTCCCTTCAGGGGATGATCTCTGATGCACTGGTCCCCTCAGGGGATGATCCCTGATGCACTGGTCCCTTCATGGGATGATCCCTGATGCACTGGTCCCTTCATGGGATGATCCCTGATGCACTGGTCCCTTCATGGGATGATCCCTGATGCACTGGTCCCTTCATGGGATGATCCCTGATGCACTGGTCCCTTCATGGGATGATCCCTGATGCACTGGTCCCTTCATGGGATGATCCCTGATGCACTGGTCCCTTCATGGGATGATCCCTGGTGCACTGGTTCCTTTATGGGATGATCTTGCATACCTCTAATCTGAGAGCTGTGATGCACTGGTCCCTTCCTGGGATGATCTGTGATGCACTGGTCCCTTCCTGGGATGATCTGTGATGCACTGGTCCCTTCATGGGATGATCTGTGATGCACTGGTCCCTTCATGGGGTGATCTTTGATGCACTGGTCCCTTCATGGGGTGATCTTTGATGCACTCGTCCCTTCCTGGGATGATCTGTGATGCACTGGTCCCTTCATGGGGTGATCCCTGATGCACTGGTCCCTTCCTGGGATGATCCCTGATGCACTGGTCCCTTCCTGGGATGATCCCTGATGCACTGGTCCCTTCATGGGATGATCCCTGATGCACTGGTCCCTTCATGGGATGATCCCTGATGCACTCGTCCCTTCATGGGATCATCCCTGATGCACTGGTCCCTTCATGGGATGATATTTGGTGCACTGGTTCCTTTATTGGATGATCTTTGGTGCACTGGTTCCTTTATGGGATGATCTTGCATACCTCTAATCTAGGTGATGTGATGCACTGGTCCCTTCATGGGATCATCTCTTGCACTGGTCCCTTCATGGGATCATCTCTTGCACTGGTCCCTTCATGGGATCATCTCTTGCACTCGTCCCTTCATGGGAAGATCTTTGATGCACTCGTCCCTTCATGGGAAGATCTTTGATGCACTCGTCCCTTCATGGGAAGATCTTTGATGCACTCGTCCCTTCATGGGATGATATTTGATGCACTCGTCCCTTCATGGGATGATATTTGATGCACTCGTCCCTTCATGGGAGTATCTTTGATGCACTGGTCCCTTCATGGGATGATCTTTGATGCACTGGTCCCTTCATGGGATGATCGTTGATGCACTGGTCCCTTCATGGGATGATCGTTGATGCACTGGTCCCTTCATGGGATGATCGTTGATGCCCTGGTCCCTTCATGGGATGATCGTTGATGCCCTGGTCCCTTCATGGGATGATCGTTGATGCCCTGGTCCCTTCATGGGATGATCGTTGATGCCCTGGTCCCTTCATGGGATGATCGTTGATGCCCTGGTCCCTTCATGGGATGATCGTTGATGCCCTGGTCCCTTCATGGGATGATCGTTGATGCCCTGGTCCCTTCATGGGATGATCGTTGATGCCCTGGTCCCTTCATGGGATGATCGTTGATGCCCTGGTCCCTTCATGGGATGATCGTTGATGCCCTGGTCCCTTCATGGGATGATCTTCTGCTCTGGTCCCTTCATGGGATGATCTGCTGCTCTGGTCCCTTCATGGGATGATCTTTGCACTCGTCCCTTCATTGGATGATCTTTGATGCACTGGTCCCTTCATGGGATGATCTCTGATGCACTGGTCCCTTCATGGGGTGATCTCTGATGCACTGGTCCCTTCATGGGATGATCTCTGATGCACTGGTCCCTTCATGGGATGATCTCTGATGCACTGGTCCCTTCATGGGATGATCTTGCATACCTCTAATCTGAGTGCTGTGATGCACTGGTCCCTTCATGGGATGATCTCTGATGCACTGGTCCCTTCATGGGATGATCTTGCATACCTCTAATCGGAGTGCTGTGATGCACTGGTCCCTTCATAGGATGATCTGATGCACTGGTCCCTTCATAGGATGATCTGATGCACTGGTCCCTTCATAGGATGATCTGATGCACTGGTCCCCTCAGGGGATGAACTCTGATGCACTGGTCCCTTCATGGGATGATCTCTGATGCACTGGTCCCCTCAGGGGATGATCTCTGATGCACTGGTCCCCTCAGGGGATGATCTCTGATGCACTGGTCCCCTCAGGGGATGATCTCTGATGCACTGGTCCCCTCAGGGGATGATCTCTGATGCACTGGTCCCCTCAGGGGATGATCTCTGATGCACTGGTCCCCTCAGGGGATGATCTCTGCTGCACTGGTCCCTTCATGGGATGATCCCTGCTGCACTGGTCCCTTCATGGGATGATCCCTGATGCACTGGTCCCTTCATGGGATGATCCCTGATGCACTGGTCCCTTCATGGGATGATCCCTGATGCACTGGTCCCTTCATGGGATGATCCCTGATGCACTGGTCCCTTCATGGGATGATCCCTGATGCACTGGTCCCTTCATGGGATGATCCCTGATGCACTGGTCCCTTCATGGGATCATCCCTGATGCACTGGTCCCTTCATGGGATGATCTTTGGTGCACTGTTTCCTTTATGGGATGATCTTGCATACCTCTAATCTGAGAGCTGTGATGCACTGGTCCCTTCATGGGATCATCTCTTGCACTGGTCCCTTCATGGGGTGATCTTTGATGCACTGGTCCCTTCATGGGGTGATCTTTGATGCACTGGTCCCTTCATGGGGTGATCTTTGATGCACTGGTCCCTTCATGGGGTGATCTTTGATGCACTGGTCCCTTCATGGGGTGATCTTTGATGCACTGGTCCCTTCATGGGGTGATCTTTGATGCACTGGTCCCTTCATGGGGTGATCTTTGATGCACTGGTCCCTTCATGGGGTGATATTTGATGCACTGGTCCCTTCATGGGATGATCTTGCATACCTCTAATCTGAGTGCTCTGATGCACTGGTCCCTTCCTTGAATGATCTGTGATGCACTGGTCCCTTCCTGGGATGATCTGTGATGCACTGGTCCCTTCATGGGATGATCTGTGATGCACTGATCCCTTCATGGGATGATCTGTGATGCACTGATCCCTTCATGGGATGATCTCTGATGCACTGGTCCCTTCATGGGTTGATCTCTGTGCTGGTCCCTTCATGGGATGATCTTGCATACCTTTAATCTGAGAGCTGTGATGCACTGGTCCCTTAATGGGATGATCTCTGATGCGCTGGTCCCTTAATGGGATGATCTCTGATGCGCTGGTCCCGTAATGGGATGATCTCTGATGCGCTGGTCCCTTAATAGGATGATCTCTGATGCACTGGTCCCTTAATGGGATTATCTCTGATGCGCTGGTCCCTTAATGGGATGATCTCTCATGCGCTGGTCCCTTAATGAAATGATCTCTGAAACGGTGGTCCCTTCATGGGATGATATGATGTAGTGGTCCCTTCACGGGATGATGTGATGCGCTGGTCCCTTCACGGGATGATGTGATGCGCTGGTCCCTTCACGGGATGATGTGATGCGCTGGTCCCTTCACGGGATGATGTGATGCGCTGGTCCCTTCACGGGATGATGTGATGCGCTGGTCCCTTCACGGGATGATGTGATGCGCTGGTCCCTTCACGGGATGTGATGCGCTGGTCCCTTCACGGGATGATGTGATGCGCTGATCCCTTCACGGGATGATGTGATGCGCTGGTCCCTTCACGGGAGGATGTGATGCACTGGTCCCTTCATGGGATGATCTGTGATGCACTGGTCCCTTCATGGGACCATCTCTGATGCACTGGTCCCTTCATGGGACCATCTCTGATGCACTGGTCCCTTAATGGGACCATCTCTGATGCACTGGTCCCTTCATGGGCTGATCTCTGATGCACTGGTCCCTTCATGGGCTGATCTCTGATGCACTGGTCCCTTCATGGGCTGATCTCTGATGCACGGGTCCCTTCATGGGCTGATCTCTGATGCACAGGTCCCTTCATGGGATGATCTCTGATGCACGGGTCCCTTCATGGGCTGATCTCTGATGCACGGGTCCCTTCATGGGATGATCTCTGATGCACGGGTCCCTTCATGGGATAATCTCTGATGCACGGGTCCCTTCATGGGCTGATCTCTGATGCACGGGTCCCTTCATGGGATAATCTCTGATGCACAGGTCCCTTCATGGGATGATCTCTGATGCACAGGTCCCTTCATGGGATAATCTCTGATGCACGGGTCCCTTCATGGGACAATCTGATGCACTGGTCCCTTCATGGGAATCTCTGATGCACTGGTCCCTTCATGGGATCGCTGTTGATGCACTGGTCCGTTTATGGGATGATCTTGCATACCTCTAATCTGAGTGCTGTGATGCGCTGGTCTCTTCATGGGATGATCTCTGATGCACTGGTTCCTTCATGGGATGATCTCTGTTGCGCTGGCCCTTCATGGGATGATATTGCATACGTCTAATCTGAGGGCTGTGATGCACTGGTCCCTCCATGGGATGATCTCTGATGCACTGGTCCCTCCATGGGATGATCTCTGATGCACTGGTCCCTCCATGGGATGATCTCTGATGCACTGGTCCCTTTATGGGAATATTTTACACTGGTCCCTTCATGGGATGATCTTGCATACCTCTAATCTGAGTGCTGTGATGCACTGGTCCTTCATGGGATAGTCTTTGATGCACTGGTCCCTTCATGGGATGGTCTCTGATGCACTGGTCCCTTCATGGGATGATCGTTGATGCACTGCTCCCTTCATGGGATGATCTCTGATGTACTGCTCCCTTCATGGGATGATCTGTTGCACTGGTCACTTCATGGGATGATCTGTTGCACTGGTCCCTTCATGGGATGATCTCTACACTGGTCCCTTCATGGGATGATCTGTTGCACTGGTCCCTTCATGGGATCTTGCATACCTCTAATCTGAGAGCTGTGATTCACTGGTCCCTTCATGGGAAGATCTCTGCACTGGTCTCTTCATTGGATGATCTTGCATACCTCTAATCTGAGAGCTGTGATGCACTGGTCCCTTAATGGGATGATCTCTGATGCACTGGTCCCTTCATGGGATGATCTCTGATGCACTGGTCCCTTCATGGGATGATCTCTGATGCACTGGTCCCTTCATGGGATGATCCCTGATGCACTGGTCCCTTCATGGGATGATCCCTGATGCACTGGTCCCTTCATGGGATCATACCTGATGCACTGGTCCCTTCATGGGATGATCTTTGGTGCACTGGTTCCTTTATGGGATGATCTTTGGTGCACTGGTTCCTTTATGGGATGATCTTGCATACCTCTAATCTAGATGATGTGATGCACTGGTCCCTTCATGGGATCATCTCTTGCACTGGTCCCTTCATGGGATCATCTCTTGCACTTGTCCCTTCATGGGATGATCTTTGATGCACTCGTCCCTTCATGGGATGATCTTTGATGCACTCGTCCCTTCATGGGATGATCTTTGATGCACTGGTCCCTTCATGGGATGATCTTTGATGCACTGGTCCCTTCATGGGATGATCTCTGATGCACTGGTCCCTTCATGGGATGATCTCTGATGCACTGGTCCCTTCATGTGGTCATCTCTGATGCTTTGGTCCCTTCATGGGTTGATCTCTGTGCTGGTCCCTTCATGGGATGATCTTGCATACCTCTAATCTGAGTGCTGTGATGCACTGGTCCCTTCATGGGATGATCTTTGATGCACTGGTCCCTTATAGGAATGATCTTTGACGCACTGGTCCCCTCATGGGATGATCTCTGCACTGGTCTCTTCATGGGATGATCGTTGATGCCCTGGTCCCTTCATGGGATGATCGTTGATGCCCTGGTCCCTTCATGGGATGATCGTTGATGCCCTGGTCCCTTCATGGGATGATCGTTGATGCCCTGGTCCCTTCATGGGATGATCGTTGATGCCCTGGTCCCTTCATGGGATGATCGTTGATGCCCTGGTCCCTTCATGGGATGATCGTTGATGCCCTGGTCCCTTCATGGGATGATCGTTGATGCCCTGGTCCCTTCATGGGATGATCGTTGATGCCCTGGTCCCTTCATGGGATGATCGTTGATGCCCTGGTCCCTTCATGGGATGATCGTTGATGCCCTGGTCCCTTCATGGGATGATCGTTGATGCCCTGGTCCCCTTATGGGATGATCGTTGATGCCCTGGTCCCCTCATGGGATGATCGTTGATGCCCTGGTCCCCTCATGGGATGATCTTTGCACTCTTCCCCTCATGGGATGATCTGATGCTCTGGTCCCTTCATGGGTTGATCTTTGCACTAGTCCCTTCATTGGATGATCTTTGATGCACTGGTCCCTTCATTGGATGATCTTTGATGCACTGGTCCCTTCATGGGATGATCTTTGATGCACTGGTCCCTTCATGGGATGATCTTTGATGCACTGGTCCCTTCATGGGATGATCTTTGATGCACTGGTCCCTTCATGGGATGATCTATGATGCACTGGTCCCTTCATGGGATCATCTGTTGCACTGGTCCCTTCATGGGATCATCTGTTGCACTGGTCCCTTCATGGGATGAACTTGCATACCTCTAATCTAATTGCGTTGATGCACTGGTCCCTTCATTGAATGATCTTGCATACCTCTGAGTGCTCTGATGCGCTGGTCCCTTCATGGGATGATCTGTGATGCACTGGTCCCTTCATGGGATGATCTGTGATGCACTGGTCCCTTCATTGGATCATCTCTGGTGCACTGGTTCCTTCATGGGATCATCTCTGGTGCACTGGTCCCTTCATGGGATCATCTCTGGTGCACTGGTCCCTTCATGGGATGATCTCTGCACTCGTCCCTTCATGGGATGATCTTTGCTGCACTGGTCCCTTCATGGGATGATCTTGCATACCTCTAATCTGAGTGCTGTGTTGCACTGGTCCCGTCATGTGTTGATCTCTGATGCACTGGTCCCTTCATTGCATGATCTGTTGCACTGGTCCCTTCATGGGATGATCTGAGATGCATTGGTCCCTTCATGGGATGATCTCTGATGCATTGGTCCCTTCATGGGATGATCTCTGATGCGCTGGTCCCTTCATGGGATGATCTCTGATGCGCTGGTCCCTTCATGGGATGATCGTTGATGCGCTGGTCCCTTCATTTGTTTATCTCTAGTGCACTGGTCCCTTTATGGGATCTCTGCACTGGTCCCTTCATGGGATGATCTGTTGCCCTGGTCCCACCGTGGGATGATCTGGTGCCCTGGTCCCACCGTGGGATGATCTGGTGCCCTGGTCCCACCGTGGGATGATCTGGTGCCCTGGTCCCACCGTGGGATGATCTGGTGCCCTGGTCCCACCGTGGGATGATCTGGTGCCCTGGTCCCACCGTGGGATGATCTGGTGCCCTGGTCCCACCGTGGGATGATCTGGTGCCCTGGTCCCACCGTGGGATGATCTGGTGCCCTGGTCCCACCGTGGGATGATCTGGTGCCCTGGTCCCACCGTGGGATGATCTGGTGCCCTGGTCCCACCGTGGGATGATCTGGTGCCCTGGTCCCTTCGTGGGATGACCCTCGATGCGCTGGTCCCTTCGTGGGATGACCCTCGATGTGCTGGTCCCTTCAGGAATTGATCTCTGATGCGCTGGTCCCTTCATGGGATGATCTCTGATGCACTGGTCCCTTCATGGGATGATCTCTGATGCACTGGTCCCTTCATGGGATGATCTCTGATGCACTGGTCCCTTCATGGGATGATCTCTGATGCACTGGTCCCTTCATGGGATGATCTCTGATGCACTGGTCCCTTCATGGGATGATCTGATGCACTGACTCTGATGTGCTGGTCCCTTCATGGGATGATCTGATGTGCTGGTCCCTTCATGGGATGATCGCTGGTCCCTTCATGGGATGATCTGATGTGCTGGTCCCTTCATGGGATGATCGCTGGTCCCTTCATGGGATGATCGTTGATGCGCTGGTCCCTTCATGGGATGATCGTTGATGCGCTGGTCCCTTCATGGGATGATCGTTGATGCGCTGGTCCCTTCATGGGATGATCTTTGATGCGCTGGACGATTCATGGGGTGATCTTTGATGCGCTGGACCCTTCATGGGATGATCTTTGATGCGCTGGACGATTCATGGGACTATCTTTGCGCTGGACCCTTCATGGGATGATCTTTGATGCGCTGGTCCCTTCATGGGATGACCCTCGATGCGCTGGTCCCTTCATGGGATGATCCTCAATGCACTGTTCCCTTCAGGAGTTGATCTCTGATGCAGTGGTCCTTCATGGGATGATCTCTGATGCACTGGTCCCTTCATGGGATGATCTCTGCACTGGTCCCTTCATGGGATGATCTCTGATGCACTGGTCCCTTCATGGGATGATCTCTGATGCACTGGTCCCTTCATGGGATGATCTGATGCACTGACTCTGATGCACTGGTCCCATCATGGGATGATCTGTTGCCCTGGTCCCACCGTGGGATTATCTGGTGCCCTGGTCCCTTCATGGGATGATCTGATGCACTGGTCCCTTCATGGGATTTTTCTTTGATGCACTGGTCCCTTCATTGGATGATCTTTGATGCACTGGTCCCCTTCATGGGATGATCTTTGATGCACTGGTCCCGTCATGTGTTGATCTCTGATGCACTGGTCCCTTCATGGCATGATCTGTTGCACTGGTCCCTTCATGGGATGACCCTCGATGCGCTGGTCCCTTCATGGGATGATCCTCAATGCACTGGTCCCTTCAGGAGTTGATCTCTGATGCAGTGGTCCCTTCATGGGATGATCTCTGATGCACTGGTCCCTTCATGGGATGATCTCTGATGCACTGGTCCCTTCATGGGATGATCTCTGATGCGCTGGTCCCTTCATGGGATGATCTCTGATGCGCTGGTCCCTTCATGGGATGATCTCTGCTGCGCTGGTCCCTTCATGGGATGATCTCTGCTGTGCTGGTCCCTTCATGGGATGATCTGTGCTGCGCTGGTCCCTGCATGGGATGATTCAAGGCACTGGTCCCTGCATGGGATGATCTGAGGCACTAGTCCCTGCATGGGATGATCTGAGGCACTGGTCCCTGCATGGGATGATCTGAGGCACTGGTCCCTGCATGGGATGATCTGAGGCACTGGCCTCTGCATGGGATGATCTTTGATGCACTCGTGCCTTCATGGGATGATCTCTGATGCGCTGGTCGCTTCATGGGATTATCTTGCATACCTCTAATCTGAATGCTCTGATGCACTGGTCCCTTCATGGGATGATCTCTGATGCACTGGTCCCTGCATGGGATGATCTGAGGCACTGGTCCCTGCATGGGATGATCTGAGGCACTGGTCCCTGCATGGGATGATCTGAGGCACTGGTCCCTGCATGGGATGATCTGAGGCACTGGTCCCTGCATGGGATGATCTGAGGCACTGGTCCCTGCATGGGATGATCGGAGGCACTGGTCCCTGCATGGGATGATCGGAGGCACTGGTCCCTGCATGGGATGATCGGAGGCACTGGTCCCTGCATGGGATGATCGGAGGCACTGGTCCCTGCATGGGATGATCGGAGGCACTGGTCCCTGCATGGGATGATCGGAGGCACTGGTCCCTGCATGGGATGATCGGAGGCACTGGTCCCTGCATGGGATGATCGGAGGCACTGGTCCCTGCATGGGATGATCGGAGGCACTGGTCCCTGCATGGGATGATCGGAGGCACTGGTCCCTGCATGGGATGATCGGAGGCACTGGTCCCTGCATGGGATGATCGGAGGCACTGGTCCCTGCATGGGATGATCGGAGGCACTGGTCCCTGCATGGGATGATATGAGGCACTGGTCCCTGCATGGGATGATATGAGGCACTGGTCCCTGCATGGGATGATGCACTGGTCCCTTCATGGGATGAACTCTGCCTTCATGGGATGATCTTTGCACTGGTCCCTGCATGGGATGATCTTTGATGCGCTGATCCCTGCATGGGATGATCTCTGATGCGCTGGTCCCTGCATGGGATGATCTCTGGTCCCTTCATGGGATATTCTCTGATGCTCTGGTCCCTGCATGGGATGATCCGATGCGCTGGTCCCTGCATGGGATGATCCGATGCGCTGGTCCCTGCATGGGATGATCCGATGCGCTGGTCCCTGCATGGGATGATCCGATGCGCTGGTCCCTGCATGGGATGATCCGATGCGCTGGTCCCTGCATGGGATGATCCGATGCGCTGGTCCCTGCATGGGATGATCCGATGCGCTGGTCCCTGCATGGGATGATCCGATGCGCTGGTCCCTGCATGGGATGATCCGATGCGCTGGTCCCTGCATGGGATGATCCGATGCGCTGGTCCCTGCATGGGATGATCCGATGCGCTGGTCCCTGCATGGGATGATCTGATGCGCTGGTCCCTGCATGGGATGATCCGATGCGCTGGTCCCTGCATGGGATGATCCGATGCGCTGGTCCCTGCATGGGATGATCCGAGGCGCTGGTCCCTGCATGGGATGATCTGCTGCGCTGGTCCCTGCATGGGATGATCTGCTGCGCTGGTCCCTGCATGGGATGATCTGCTGCGCTGGTCCCTGCATGGGATGATCTGCTGCGCTGGTCCCTGCATGGGATGATCTGCTGCGCTGGTCCCTGCATGGGATGATCTGCTGCGCTGGTCCCTGCATGGGATGATCTGCTGCGCTGGTCCCTGCATGGGATGATCTGCTGCGCTGGTCCCTGCATGGGATGATCTGCTGCGCTGGTCCCTGCATGGGATGATCTGCTGCGCTGGTCCCTGCATGGGATGATCTGCTGCGCTGGTCCCTGCATGGGATGATCTGCTGCGCTGGTCCCTGCATGGGATGATCGGAGGCGCTGGTCCCTGCATGGGATGATCGGAGGCACTGGTCCCTGCATGGGATGATGCACTGGTCCCTTCATGGGATGAACTCTGCCTTCATGGGATGATCTTTGCGCTGGTCCCTGCATGGGATGATCTTTGCGCTGGTCCCTGCATGGGATGATCTCTGATGCGCTGGTCCCTGCATGGGATGATCTCTGATGCGCTGGTCCCTGCATGGGATGATCTCTGATGCGCTGGTCCCTGCATGGGATGATCTCTGATGCGCTGGTCCCTGCATGGGATGATCTCTGATGCGCTGGTCCCTGCATGGGATGATCTCTGGTCCCTTCATGGGATATTCTCTGATGCTCTGGTCCCTGCATGGGATGATCCGATGCGCTGGTCCCTGCATGGGATGATCCGATGCGCTGGTCCCTGCATGGGATGATCCGATGCGCTGGTCCCTGCATGGGATGATCCGATGCGCTGGTCCCTGCATGGGATGATCCGATGCGCTGGTCCCTGCATGGGATGATCCGATACGCTGGTCCCTGCATGGGATGATCCGATACGCTGGTCCCTGCATGGGATGATCCGATGCGCTGGTCCCTGCATGGGATGATCTCATGCGCTGGTCCCTGCATGGGATGATCCCATGCGCTGGTCCCTGCATGGGATGATCCCATGCGCTGGTCCCTGCATGGGATGATCCCATGCGCTGGTCCCTGCATGGGCTGATCTCTGATGCACGGGTCCCTTCATGGGATAATCTCTGATGCACAGGTCCCTTCATGGGATGATCTCTGATGCACAGGTCCCTTCATGGGATAATCTCTGATGCACGGGTCCCTTCATGGGACAATCTGATGCACTGGTCCCTTCATGGGAATCTCTGATGCACTGGTCCCTTCATGGGATCGCTGTTGATGCACTGGTCCGTTTATGGGATGATCTTGCATACCTCTAATCTGAGTGCTGTGATGCGCTGGTCTCTTCATGGGATGATCTCTGATGCACTGGTTCCTTCATGGGATGATCTCTGTTGCGCTGGCCCTTCATGGGATGATATTGCATACGTCTAATCTGAGGGCTGTGATGCACTGGTCCCTCCATGGGATGATCTCTGATGCACTGGTCCCTCCATGGGATGATCTCTGATGCACTGGTCCCTCCATGGGATGATCTCTGATGCACTGGTCCCTTTATGGGAATATTTTACACTGGTCCCTTCATGGGATGATCTTGCATACCTCTAATCTGAGTGCTGTGATGCACTGGTCCTTCATGGGATAGTCTTTGATGCACTGGTCCCTTCATGGGATGGTCTCTGATGCACTGGTCCCTTCATGGGATGATCGTTGATGCACTGCTCCCTTCATGGGATGATCTCTGATGTACTGCTCCCTTCATGGGATGATCTGTTGCACTGGTCACTTCATGGGATGATCTGTTGCACTGGTCCCTTCATGGGATGATCTCTACACTGGTCCCTTCATGGGATGATCTGTTGCACTGGTCCCTTCATGGGATCTTGCATACCTCTAATCTGAGAGCTGTGATTCACTGGTCCCTTCATGGGAAGATCTCTGCACTGGTCTCTTCATTGGATGATCTTGCATACCTCTAATCTGAGAGCTGTGATGCACTGGTCCCTTAATGGGATGATCTCTGATGCACTGGTCCCTTCATGGGATGATCTCTGATGCACTGGTCCCTTCATGGGATGATCTCTGATGCACTGGTCCCTTCATGGGATGATCCCTGATGCACTGGTCCCTTCATGGGATGATCCCTGATGCACTGGTCCCTTCATGGGATCATACCTGATGCACTGGTCCCTTCATGGGATGATCTTTGGTGCACTGGTTCCTTTATGGGATGATCTTTGGTGCACTGGTTCCTTTATGGGATGATCTTTGGTGCACTGGTTCCTTTATGGGATGATCTTGCATACCTCTAATCTAGATGATGTGATGCACTGGTCCCTTCATGGGATCATCTCTTGCACTGGTCCCTTCATGGGATCATCTCTTGCACTTGTCCCTTCATGGGATGATCTTTGATGCACTCGTCCCTTCATGGGATGATCTTTGATGCACTCGTCCCTTCATGGGATGATCTTTGATGCACTCGTCCCTTCATGGGATGATCTTTGATGCACTGGTCCCTTCATGGGATGATCTTTGATGCACTGGTCCCTTCATGGGATGATCTCTGATGCACTGGTCCCTTCATGGGATGATCTCTGATGCACTGGTCCCTTCATGTGGTCATCTCTGATGCTTTGGTCCCTTCATGGGTTGATCTCTGTGCAGGTCCCTTCATGGGATGATCTTGCATACCTCTAATCTGAGTGCTGTGATGCACTGGTCCCTTCATGGGATGATCTTTGATGCACTGGTCCCTTATAGGAATGATCTTTGACGCACTGGTCCCCTCATGGGATGATCTCTGCACTGGTCTCTTCATGGGATGATCGTTGATGCCCTGGTCCCTTCATGGGATGATCGTTGATGCCCTGGTCCCTTCATGGGATGATCGTTGATGCCCTGGTCCCTTCATGGGATGATCGTTGATGCCCTGGTCCCTTCATGGGATGATCGTTGATGCCCTGGTCCCTTCATGGGATGATCGTTGATGCCCTGGTCCCTTCATGGGATGATCGTTGATGCCCTGGTCCCTTCATGGGATGATCGTTGATGCCCTGGTCCCTTCATGGGATGATCGTTGATGCCCTGGTCCCTTCATGGGATGATCGTTGATGCCCTGGTCCCTTCATGGGATGATCGTTGATGCCCTGGTCCCTTCATGGGATGATCGTTGATGCCCTGGTCCCCTTATGGGATGATCGTTGATGCCCTGGTCCCCTCATGGGATGATCGTTGATGCCCTGGTCCCCTCATGGGATGATCTTTGCACTCTTCCCCTCATGGGATGATCTGATGCTCTGGTCCCTTCATGGGTTGATCTTTGCACTAGTCCCTTCATTGGATGATCTTTGATGCACTGGTCCCTTCATTGGATGATCTTTGATGCACTGGTCCCTTCATGGGATGATCTTTGATGCACTGGTCCCTTCATGGGATGATCTTTGATGCACTGGTCCCTTCATGGGATGATCTTTGATGCACTGGTCCCTTCATGGGATGATCTATGATGCACTGGTCCCTTCATGGGATCATCTGTTGCACTGGTCCCTTCATGGGATCATCTGTTGCACTGGTCCCTTCATGGGATGAACTTGCATACCTCTAATCTAATTGCGTTGATGCACTGGTCCCTTCATTGAATGATCTTGCATACCTCTGAGTGCTCTGATGCGCTGGTCCCTTCATGGGATGATCTGTGATGCACTGGTCCCTTCATGGGATGATCTGTGATGCACTGGTCCCTTCATTGGATCATCTCTGGTGCACTGGTTCCTTCATGGGATCATCTCTGGTGCACTGGTCCCTTCATGGGATCATCTCTGGTGCACTGGTCCCTTCATGGGATGATCTCTGCACTCGTCCCTTCATGGGATGATCTTTGCTGCACTGGTCCCTTCATGGGATGATCTTGCATACCTCTAATCTGAGTGCTGTGTTGCACTGGTCCCGTCATGTGTTGATCTCTGATGCACTGGTCCCTTCATTGCATGATCTGTTGCACTGGTCCCTTCATGGGATGATCTGAGATGCATTGGTCCCTTCATGGGATGATCTCTGATGCATTGGTCCCTTCATGGGATGATCTCTGATGCGCTGGTCCCTTCATGGGATGATCTCTGATGCGCTGGTCCCTTCATGGGATGATCGTTGATGCGCTGGTCCCTTCATTTGTTTATCTCTAGTGCACTGGTCCCTTTATGGGATCTCTGCACTGGTCCCTTCATGGGATGATCTGTTGCCCTGGTCCCACCGTGGGATGATCTGGTGCCCTGGTCCCACCGTGGGATGATCTGGTGCCCTGGTCCCACCGTGGGATGATCTGGTGCCCTGGTCCCACCGTGGGATGATCTGGTGCCCTGGTCCCACCGTGGGATGATCTGGTGCCCTGGTCCCACCGTGGGATGATCTGGTGCCCTGGTCCCACCGTGGGATGATCTGGTGCCCTGGTCCCACCGTGGGATGATCTGGTGCCCTGGTCCCACCGTGGGATGATCTGGTGCCCTGGTCCCACCGTGGGATGATCTGGTGCCCTGGTCCCTTCGTGGGATGACCCTCGATGCGCTGGTCCCTTCGTGGGATGACCCTCGATGTGCTGGTCCCTTCAGGAATTGATCTCTGATGCGCTGGTCCCTTCATGGGATGATCTCTGATGCACTGGTCCCTTCATGGGATGATCTCTGATGCACTGGTCCCTTCATGGGATGATCTCTGATGCACTGGTCCCTTCATGGGATGATCTCTGATGCACTGGTCCCTTCATGGGATGATCTCTGATGCACTGGTCCCTTCATGGGATGATCTGATGCACTGACTCTGATGTGCTGGTCCCTTCATGGGATGATCTGATGTGCTGGTCCCTTCATGGGATGATCGCTGGTCCCTTCATGGGATGATCTGATGTGCTGGTCCCTTCATGGGATGATCGCTGGTCCCTTCATGGGATGATCGTTGATGCGCTGGTCCCTTCATGGGATGATCGTTGATGCGCTGGTCCCTTCATGGGATGATCGTTGATGCGCTGGTCCCTTCATGGGATGATCTTTGATGCGCTGGACGATTCATGGGGTGATCTTTGATGCGCTGGACCCTTCATGGGATGATCTTTGATGCGCTGGACGATTCATGGGACTATCTTTGCGCTGGACCCTTCATGGGATGATCTTTGATGCGCTGGTCCCTTCATGGGATGACCCTCGATGCGCTGGTCCCTTCATGGGATGATCCTCAATGCACTGTTCCCTTCAGGAGTTGATCTCTGATGCAGTGGTCCTTCATGGGATGATCTCTGATGCACTGGTCCCTTCATGGGATGATCTCTGCACTGGTCCCTTCATGGGATGATCTCTGATGCACTGGTCCCTTCATGGGATGATCTCTGATGCACTGGTCCCTTCATGGGATGATCTGATGCACTGACTCTGATGCACTGGTCCCATCATGGGATGATCTGTTGCCCTGGTCCCACCGTGGGATTATCTGGTGCCCTGGTCCCTTCATGGGATGATCTGATGCACTGGTCCCTTCATGGGATTTTTCTTTGATGCACTGGTCCCTTCATTGGATGATCTTTGATGCACTGGTCCCCTTCATGGGATGATCTTTGATGCACTGGTCCCGTCATGTGTTGATCTCTGATGCACTGGTCCCTTCATGGCATGATCTGTTGCACTGGTCCCTTCATGGGATGACCCTCGATGCGCTGGTCCCTTCATGGGATGATCCTCAATGCACTGGTCCCTTCAGGAGTTGATCTCTGATGCAGTGGTCCCTTCATGGGATGATCTCTGATGCACTGGTCCCTTCATGGGATGATCTCTGATGCACTGGTCCCTTCATGGGATGATCTCTGATGCGCTGGTCCCTTCATGGGATGATCTCTGATGCGCTGGTCCCTTCATGGGATGATCTCTGCTGCGCTGGTCCCTTCATGGGATGATCTCTGCTGTGCTGGTCCCTTCATGGGATGATCTGTGCTGCGCTGGTCCCTGCATGGGATGATTCAAGGCACTGGTCCCTGCATGGGATGATCTGAGGCACTAGTCCCTGCATGGGATGATCTGAGGCACTGGTCCCTGCATGGGATGATCTGAGGCACTGGTCCCTGCATGGGATGATCTGAGGCACTGGCCTCTGCATGGGATGATCTTTGATGCACTCGTGCCTTCATGGGATGATCTCTGATGCGCTGGTCGCTTCATGGGATTATCTTGCATACCTCTAATCTGAATGCTCTGATGCACTGGTCCCTTCATGGGATGATCTCTGATGCACTGGTCCCTGCATGGGATGATCTGAGGCACTGGTCCCTGCATGGGATGATCTGAGGCACTGGTCCCTGCATGGGATGATCTGAGGCACTGGTCCCTGCATGGGATGATCTGAGGCACTGGTCCCTGCATGGGATGATCGGAGGCACTGGTCCCTGCATGGGATGATCGGAGGCACTGGTCCCTGCATGGGATGATCGGAGGCACTGGTCCCTGCATGGGATGATCGGAGGCACTGGTCCCTGCATGGGATGATCGGAGGCACTGGTCCCTGCATGGGATGATCGGAGGCACTGGTCCCTGCATGGGATGATCGGAGGCACTGGTCCCTGCATGGGATGATCGGAGGCACTGGTCCCTGCATGGGATGATCGGAGGCACTGGTCCCTGCATGGGATGATCGGAGGCACTGGTCCCTGCATGGGATGATCGGAGGCACTGGTCCCTGCATGGGATGATCGGAGGCACTGGTCCCTGCATGGGATGATCGGAGGCACTGGTCCCTGCATGGGATGATATGAGGCACTGGTCCCTGCATGGGATGATATGAGGCACTGGTCCCTGCATGGGATGATGCACTGGTCCCTTCATGGGATGAACTCTGCCTTCATGGGATGATCTTTGCACTGGTCCCTGCATGGGATGATCTTTGATGCGCTGGTCCCTGCATGGGATGATCTCTGATGCGCTGGTCCCTGCATGGGATGATCTCTGGTCCCTTCATGGGATATTCTCTGATGCTCTGGTCCCTGCATGGGATGATCCGATGCGCTGGTCCCTGCATGGGATGATCCGATGCGCTGGTCCCTGCATGGGATGATCCGATGCGCTGGTCCCTGCATGGGATGATCCGATGCGCTGGTCCCTGCATGGGATGATCCGATGCGCTGGTCCCTGCATGGGATGATCCGATGCGCTGGTCCCTGCATGGGATGATCCGATGCGCTGGTCCCTGCATGGGATGATCCGATGCGCTGGTCCCTGCATGGGATGATCCGATGCGCTGGTCCCTGCATGGGATGATCCGATGCGCTGGTCCCTGCATGGGATGATCTGATGCGCTGGTCCCTGCATGGGATGATCCGATGCGCTGGTCCCTGCATGGGATGATCCGATGCGCTGGTCCCTGCATGGGATGATCCGAGGCACTGGTCCCTGCATGGGATGATCTGCTGCGCTGGTCCCTGCATGGGATGATCTGCTGCGCTGGTCCCTGCATGGGATGATCTGCTGCGCTGGTCCCTGCATGGGATGATCTGCTGCGCTGGTCCCTGCATGGGATGATCTGCTGCGCTGGTCCCTGCATGGGATGATCTGCTGCGCTGGTCCCTGCATGGGATGATCTGCTGCGCTGGTCCCTGCATGGGATGATCTGCTGCGCTGGTCCCTGCATGGGATGATCTGCTGCGCTGGTCCCTGCATGGGATGATCTGCTGCGCTGGTCCCTGCATGGGATGATCTGCTGCGCTGGTCCCTGCATGGGATGATCTGCTGCGCTGGTCCCTGCATGGGATGATCGGAGGCGCTGGTCCCTGCATGGGATGATCGGAGGCACTGGTCCCTGCATGGGATGATGCACTGGTCCCTTCATGGGATGAACTCTGCCTTCATGGGATGATCTTTGCGCTGGTCCCTGCATGGGATGATCTTTGCGCTGGTCCCTGCATGGGATGATCTCTGATGCGCTGGTCCCTGCATGGGATGATCTCTGATGCGCTGGTCCCTGCATGGGATGATCTCTGATGCGCTGGTCCCTGCATGGGATGATCTCTGATGCGCTGGTCCCTGCATGGGATGATCTCTGATGCGCTGGTCCCTGCATGGGATGATCTCTGGTCCCTTCATGGGATATTCTCTGATGCTCTGGTCCCTGCATGGGATGATCCGATGCGCTGGTCCCTGCATGGGATGATCCGATGCGCTGGTCCCTGCATGGGATGATCCGATGCGCTGGTCCCTGCATGGGATGATCCGATGCGCTGGTCCCTGCATGGGATGATCCGATGCGCTGGTCCCTGCATGGGATGATCCGATACGCTGGTCCCTGCATGGGATGATCCGATACGCTGGTCCCTGCATGGGATGATCCGATGCGCTGGTCCCTGCATGGGATGATCTCATGCGCTGGTCCCTGCATGGGATGATCCCATGCGCTGGTCCCTGCATGGGATGATCCCATGCGCTGGTCCCTGCATGGGATGATCCCATGCGCTGGTCCCTGCATGGGATGATCTGCTGCGCTGGTCCCTGCATGGGATGATCTGCTGCGCTGGTCCCTGCATGGGATGATCTGCTGCGCTGGTCCCTGCATGGGATGATCTGCGATGCACTGGTCCCTGCATGGGATGATGCACTAGTCCCTTCATGGGATGATCTCTGATTCCTTCATGGGATGATCCAATGCGCTGGTCCCTGCATGGGATGATCCGATGCGCTGGTCCCTGCATGGGATGATCCGATGCGCTGGTCCCTGCATGGGATGATTCGATGCGCTGGTCCCTGCATGGGATGATTCGATGCGCTGGTCCCTGCATGGGATGATTCGATGCGCTGGTCCCTGCATGGGATGATCCGATGCGCTGGTCCCTGCATGGGATGATCCGATGCGCTGGTCCCTGCATGGGATGATCCGATGCGCTGGTCCCTGCATGGGATGATCCGATACGCTGGTCCCTGCATGGGATGATCCGATGCGCTGGTCCCTTCATGGGATGATCTTTGATGCGCTGGTCCCTTCATGGGATGATCTTTGATGCGCTCGTCCCTTCATGGGATGATCTTTGATGCGCTGGTCCCTTCATGGGATGATCTTTGATGCGCTGGTCCCTTCATGGGATGATCTTTGCACTGGTCCCTTCATGGGATGATCTTTGCACTGGTCCCTTCATGGGATGATCTTTGCACTGGTCCCTTCATGGGATGATCTTTGCACTGGTCCCTTCATGGGATGATCTTTTTCACTGGTCCCTTCATGGGATGATCTCTGCTGCGCTGGTCCCTTCATGGGATGATCTCTGCTGCGCTGGTCCCTTCATGGGATGATCTCTGCTGTGCTGGTCCCTTCATGGGATGATCTCTGCTGCGCTGGTCCCGTCATGGGATGATCTCTGCGCTCGTGCCTTCATGGGATGATCTCTGATGCGCTGGTCCCTTCATGGGATTATCTTGCATACCTCTAATCTGAATGCTCTGATGCACTGGTCCCTTCATGGGATTTTCTCTGGTTCGCTGGTCCCTTCATGGGATGATCTCTGCTGCGCTGGTCCCTTCATGGGATGATCTCTGCTGCGCTGGTCCCTTCATGGGATGATCTCTGCTGCGCTGGTCCCTTCATGGGATGATCTCTGCTGCGCTGGTCCCTTCATGGGATGATCTCTGCTGCGCTGGTCCCGTCATGGGATGATCTCTGCTGCGCTGGTCCCGTCATGGGATGAGCTCTGCGCTCGTGCCTTCATGGGATGATCTCTGATGCGCTGGTTCTTTCATGGGATTATCTTGCATACCTCTAATCTGAATGCTCTGATGCACTGGTCCCTTCATGGGATGATCTCTGATGCGCTGGTCCCTTCATGGGATGATCTCTGATGCGCTGGTCCCTTCATGGGATGATCTCTGATGCGCTGGTCCCTTCATGGGATGATCTCTGATGAGCTGGTCCCTTCATGGGAGGATCTCTGATGCGCTGGTCCCTTCATAGGAGGATATCTGATGCGCTGGTCCCTTCATGGGATGATATCTGATGCGCTCGTCCCTTCATGGGATGATATCTGATGCACTGGTCCCTTCATGGGATAATATCTGATGCACTGGTCCCTTCATGGGATAATATCTGATGCGCTGGTCCCTTCATGGGATGATCTGATGCGCTGGTCCCTTCATGGGATGATCTGATGCGCTGGTCCCTTCATGGGATGATCTGATGCGCTGGTCCCTTCATGGGATGATCTGATGCGCTGGTCCCTTCATGGGATGATCTGATGCGCTGGTCCCTGCATGGGATGATCTGATGCGCTGGTCCCTGCATGGGATTATCTTTGATGCGCTGGTCCCTGCATGGGATGATCTGCTGCGCTGGTCCCTGCATGGGATGATCTGCTGCGCTGGTCCCTTCATGGGATGATCTGCTGCGCTGGTCCCTTCATGGGATGATCTGCTGCGCTGGTCCCTTCATGGGATGATCTGCTGCGCTGGTCCCTGCATGGGATGATCTGCTGCGCTGGTCCCTGCATGGGATGATCTGCTGCGCTGGTCCCTGCATGGGATGATCTGCTGCGCTGGTCCCTGCATGGGATGATCTGCTGCGCTGGTCCCTGCATGGGATGATCTGCTGCGCTGGTCCCTGCATGGGATGATCTGCTGCGCTGGTCCCTGCATGGGATGATCTGCTGCGCTGGTCCCTGCATGGGATGATCTGCTGCGCTGGTCCCTGCATGGAATAATCTGCTGCACTGGTCCCTGCATGGGATGATCTGCGATGCACTGGTCCCTGCATGGGATGATGCACTAGTCCCTTCATGGGATGATCTGCTGCGCTGGTCCCTGCATGGAATGATCTGCTGCACTGGTCCCTGCATGGGATGATGCACTAGTCCCTTCATGGGATGATCTGCTGCACTGGTCCCTTCATGGGATGATCTGCTGCACTGGTTCCTGCATGGGATGATCTGCTGCACTGGTCCCTGCATGGGATGATCTGCTGCGCTGGTCCCTGCATGGGATGATCTGCTGCGCTGGTCCCTGCATGGGATGATCTGCTGCGCTGGTCCCTGCATGGGATGATCTGCTGCGCTGGTCCCTGCATGGGATGATCTGCTGCGCTGGTCCCTGCATGGGATGATCTGCTGCGCTGGTCCCTGCATGGGATGATCTGCTGCGCTGGTCCCTGCATGGGATGATCTGCTGCGCTGGTCCCTGCATGGGATGATCCGCTGCGCTGGTCCCTGCATGGGATGATCCGATGCGCTGGTCCCTGCATGGGTTGATCCGATGCGCTGGTCCCTGCATGGGATGATCCGATGCGCTGGTCCCTGCATGGGATGATCCGATGCGCTGGTCCCTGCATGGGATGATCCGATGCGCTGGTCCCTGCATGGGATGATCCGATGCGCTGGTCCCTGCATGGGAGATCCGATACGCTGGTCCCTGCATGGGATGATCCGATACGCTGGTCCCTGCATGGGATGATCCGATACGCTGGTCCCTGCATGGGATGATCCGATACGCTGGTCCCTGCATGGGATGATCCGATACGCTGGTCCCTGCATGGGATGATCCGATACGCTGGTCCCTGCATGGGATGATCCGATACGCTGGTCCCTGCATGGGATGATCCGATACGCTGGTCCCTGCATGGGATGATCCGATACGCTGGTCCCTGCATGGGATGAACCGATGCGCTGGTCCCTGCATGGGATGGACCGATGCGCTGGTCCCTGCATGGGATGGATCGGATGCGCTGGTCCCTGCATGGGATGATCGGATGCGCTGGTCCCTGCATTGGATGATCTGATGCGCTGGTCCCTGCATTGGATGATCTTTGCACTGGTCCCTTCATGGGATGATCTTTGCAATGGTCCCTGCATGGGATGATCTTTGATGCACTGGTCCCTGCATGGGATGATCTTTGATGCACTGGTCCCTTCATGGGATGATCTTTGATGCACTGGTCCCTTCATGGGATGATCTTTGATGCACTGGTCCCTTCATGGGATGATCTTGCATACCTCTAATCTGAGTGCTGTGATGCGCTGGTCCCTGTATGGGATGATCTGCTGCGCTGGTCCCTTCATGGGATGATCTGCTGCGCTGGTCCCTTCATGGGATGATCTCTGCTGCGCTGGTCCCTTCATGGGATGATCTCTGCTGCGCTGGTCCCTTCATGGGATGATCTCTGCTGCGCTGGTCCCTTCATGGGATTATTTTGCATACCTCTAATCTGAATGCTCTGATGCACTGGTCCCTTCATGGGATTTTCTCTGGTTCGCTGGTCCCTTCATGGGATGATCTCTGCTGCGCTGGTCCCTTCATGGGATGATCTCTGCTGCGCTGGTCCCGTCATGGGATGATCTCTGCTGCGCTGGTCCCGTCATGGGATGATCTCTGCTGCGCTGGTCCCTTTATGGGATGATCTCTGCTGCGCTGGTCCCGTCATGGGATGATCTCTGCGCTCGTGCCTTCATGGGATGATCTCTGATGCGCTGGTCCCTTCATGGGATTATCTTGCATACCTCTAATCTGAATGCTCTGATGCACTGGTCCCTTCATGGGATGATCTCTGATGCGCTGGTCCCTTCATGGGATGATATCTGATGCGCTGGTCCCTTCATGGGATGATATCTGATGCGCTCGTCACTTCATGGGATGATCTGATGCGCTGGTCCCTGCATGGGATGATCTGATGCGCTGGTCCCTGCATGGGATGATCTGATGCGGTGGTCCCTGCATGGGATGATCTGATGCACTGGTCCCTGCTTGGGATGATCTGCTGCACTGGTCCCTGCATGGGATGATCTGCTGCACTGGTCCCTGCATGGGATAATATCTGCTGCGCTGGTCCCTGCATGGGATAATATCTGCTGCGCTGGTCCCTGCATGGAATGATCTGCTGCGCTGGTCCCTGCATGGAATGATCTGCTGCGCTGGTCCCTGCATGGAATGATCTGCTGCGCTGGTCCCTGCATGGGATGATGCACTAGTCCCTTCATGGGATGATCTCTGATCCCTGCATGGGATGATCCGATGTGCTGATCCCTGCATGGGATGATCCGATGTGCTGATCCCTGCATGGGATGATCCGATGTGCTGGTCCCTGCATGGGATGATCCGATGTGCTGGTCCCTGCATGGGATGATCCGATGTGCTGGTCCCTGCATGGGATGATCCGATGTGCTGGTCCCTGCATGGGATGATCCGATGCGCTGGTCCCTGCATGGGATGATCCGATGCGCTGGTCCCTGCATGGGATGATCTGATGCGCTGGTCCCTGCATGGGATGATCTGATGCGCTGGTCCCTGCATGGGATGATCTGATGCGCTGGTCCCTGCATGGGATGATCTGATGCGCTGGTCCCTGCATGGGATGATCTGATGCGCTGGTCCCTGCATGGGATGATCTGATGCGCTGGTCCCTGCATGGGATGATGGGATGCGCTGGTCCCCGCATTGGATCATCTGATGTGCTGGTCCCTGCATGGGATGATCGGATGCGCTGGTCCCTGCATGGGATGATCGGATGCGCTGGTCCCTGCATGGGATGATCGGATGTGCTGGTCCCTGCATGGGATGATCGGATGTGCTGGTCCCTGCATGGGATGATCTGATGCGCTGGTCCCTGCATGGGATGATCTGATGCGCTGGTCCCTGCATGGGATGATCTGTTGCGCTGGTTCCTGCATGGGATGATCTTGCATACCACTAATGTGAGTGCTGTGATCCCTTCGTGGGATGATCTTTGATGCGCTGGTCCCTTCATGGGATGATCGTTGATGCACTGGTCCCTTCATGGGATGATCGTTGATGCACTGGTCCCTTCATGGGATGATCTTTGCACTGGTCCGTTCATGGGATGATCTTTGCACTGGTCCGTTCATGGGATGATCTTTGCACTGGTCCGTTCATGGGATGATCTTTGCACTGGTCCGTTCATGGGATGATCTTTGCACTGGTCCCTTCATGGGATGATCTTTGCACTGGTCCCTTCATGGGATGATCTTTGCACTGGTCCCTTCATGGGATGATCTTTGCACTGGTCCCTTCATGGGATGATCTTTGCCCTGGTCCCTTCATGGGATGATCTTTGCCCTGGTCCCTTCATGGGATGATCTTTGCCCTGGTCCCTTCATGGGATGATCTTTGCCCTGGTCCCTTCATGGGATGATCTTTGCCCTGGTCCCTTCATGGGATGATCTTTGCCCTGGTCCCTTCATGGGATGATCTTTGCCCTGGTCCCTTCATGGGATGATCTTTGCACTGGTCCCTTCATGGGATGATCTTTGATGCACTGGTCCCTTCATGGGATGATCTTGCATACCTCTAATCTGAGTGCTGTGATGCGCTGGTCCCTGTATGGGATGATCTGATGCGCTGGTCCCTTCATGGGATGCTCTTTGCGCTGGTCCCTTCATGGGATGCTCTTTGCGCTGGTCCCTTCATGGGATGCTCTTTGCGCTGGTCCCTTCATGGGATGCTCTTTGATGCGCTGGTCCCTTCATGGGATGCTCTTTGATGCGCTGGTCCCTTCATGGGATGCTCTTTGATGCGCTGGTCCCTTCATGGGATGATCTCTGATGCGCTGATCCCTTCATGGGATGATCTCTGATGCGCTGGTCCCTTCATGGGAGGATCTCTGCTGCGCTGGTCCCTTCATGGGAGGATCTCTGCTGCGCTGGTCCCTTCATGGGAGGATCTCTGCTGCGCTGGTCCCTTCATGGGAGGATCTTTGATGCACTGGTCCCTTCATGGGATTATCTTTGATGCACTGGTCTCTTCATGGGATGATCTTTGATGCACCGGTCTCTTCATGGGATGATCTGATGCGCTGGTCCCTTCATGGGATGATGTTGCATACCTCTAATCTGTGTGCTGTGATGCGCTGGTCCCTGCATGGGATGATCTCTGGTCCCTGCATGGGATGATCTCTGGTCCCCTGGTCCCTGCATGGGATGATCTCTGGTGCGCTGGTCCCTTCATGGGATAATCTCTGGTGCGCTGGTCCCTTCATGGGATGATCGTTGATGCGCTGGTCCCTTCATGGGATGATCGTTGATGCGCTGGTCCCTTCATGGGATGATCGTTGATGCGCTGGTCCCTTCATGGGATGATCGTTAATGCGCTGGTCCCTGCATGGGATGATCTGATGCGCTGGTCCCTGCATGGGATGATCTGATGCGCTGGTCCCTGCATGGGATGATCTGATGCGCTGGTCCCTGCATGGGATGATCTGATGCGCTGGTCCCTGCATGGGATGATCTGATGCGCTGGTCCCTGCATGGGATGATCTGATGCGCTGGTCCCTGCATGGGATGATCTGATGCGCTGGTCCCTGCATGGGATGATCTGATGCGCTGGTCCCTGCATGGGATGATCTGATGCGCTGGTCCCTGCATGGGATGATCTGATGCGCTGGTCCCTGCATGGGATGATCTGATGCGCTGGTCCCTGCATGGGATGATCTGATGCGCTGGTCCCTGCATGGGATGATCTGATGCGCTGGTCCCTGCATGGGATGATCTGATGCGCTGGTCCCTGCATGGGATGATCTGATGCGCTGGTCCCTGCATGGGATGATCTGATGCGCTGGTCCCTGCATGGGATGATCTGATGCGCTGGTCCCTGCATGGGATGATCTGATGCGCTGGTCCCTGCATGGGATGATCTGATGCGCTGGTCCCTTCACGGGATGATCTGATGCGCTGGTCCCTTCATGGGATGATCTCTGATGCACTGGTCCCTTCATGGGATGATCTTGCATACCTCTAATCTGAGTGCTATGATGCACTGGTCTCTTCATGGGATGATCTCTGAAGCACTGGTCCCTTCATGGGATGATCTCTGAAGCTCTGGTCCCTTCATGGGATGATCTCTGAAGCTCTGGTCCCTTCATGGGATGATCTCTGAAGCTCTGGTCCCTTCATGGGATGATCTCTGATGCACTGGTCCCTTCATGGGATGGTCTCTGATGCACTGGTCCCTTCATGGGATGATTGTTGATGCACTGGTATCTTCCTGGGATAATCGGATGTGCTAGTCCCTTCATGCGATTTGATGCGCTGGTCCCTGCATGGGATGATCTTTGATGCACTGGTCCCTGCATGGGATAATCTGATGCGCTGGTCCCTGCATGGGATGATCTGATGCGCTGGTCCCTGCATGCGATGATCTGATGCGCTGGTCCCTGCATGGGATGATCTGATGCGCTGGTCCCTGCATGAGATGATCTGATGCGCTGGTCCCTGCATGGGATGATCTGATGCGCTGGTCCCTGCATGGGATGATCTGATGCGCTGGTCCCTGCATGAGATGATCTGATGCGCTGGTCCCTGCATGAGATGATCTGATGCGCTGGTCCCTGCATGGGATGATCTGATGCGCTGGTCCCTGCATGCGATTATCTGATGCGCTGGTCCCTGCATGGGATGATCTGATGCGCTGGTCCCTGCATGGGATGATCTGATGCGCTGGTCCCTGCATGAGATGATCTGATGCGCTGGTCCCTGCATGGCATGATCTGATGCACTGGTCCCTGCATGGCATGATCTGATGCGCTGGTCCCTTCATGGGATGATCTGATGCGCTGGCCCCTTCATGGGATGATCTTTGATGCGCTGGTCCCTTCATGGGATGATCTTTGATGCGCTGGTCCCGTCATGGGATGATCTTTGATGCGCTGGTCCCTTCATGGGATGATCTTTGATGCGCTGGTCCCTTCATGGGATGATCTTTGATGCGCTGGTCCCTTCATGGGATGATCTTTGATGCGCTGGTCCCTTCATGGGGTGATCTTTGATGCGCTGGTCCCTTCATGGGGTGATCTTTGCTGCGCTGGTCCCTTCATGGGATGATCTTTGATGCGCTGGTCCCTGCATGGGATGATCTTTGATGCGCTGGTCCCTGCATGGGATGATCTTTGATGCGCTGGTCCCTGCATGGGATGATATTTGATGCGCTGGTCCCTGCATAGGATGATCTGTGATGCGCTGGTCCCTGCATGGGATGATCTTTGATGTGCTGGTCCCTTCATGGGATGATCTTGCATACCTCATCTGAGTGCTGTGATGCACTGGTCTCTTCATGGGATGATATCTGATGCACTGGTCTCTGCATGGGATGATCTGTTGCACTGGTCCCTGCATGGGATGATCTGTTGCACTGGTCCCTGCATGGGATGATCTGTTGCACTGGTCCCTGCATGGGATGATCTGTTGCACTGGTCCCTGCATGGGATGATCTGTTGCACTGGTCCCTGCATGGGATGATCTGTTGCACTGGTCCCTGCATGGGATGATCTGTTGCACTGGTCCCTGCATGGGATGATCTGTTGCACTGGTCCCTGCATGGGATGATCTGTTGCACTGGTCCCTGCATGGGATGATCTGTTGCACTGGTCCCTTCATGGGATGATCTTACATACCTCTAATCTGAGTGCTATGATGCACTGGTCTCTTCATGGGATGATTTTGCATACCTCTAATCTGAGTGCTATGATGCACTGGTCTCTTCATGGGATGATTGTTGATGCACTGGTCTCTTCATGGGATAATCTGATGCGCTAGTCCCTTCATGCAATCTGATGCGCTGGTCCCTGCATGGGATGATCTGATGCGCTGGTCCCTGCATGGGATGATCTGTTGCGCTGGTCCCTGCATGGGACGATCTGTTGCGCTGGTCCCTGCATGGGACGATCTGTTGCGCTGGTCCCTGCATGGGACGATCTGTTGCGCTGGTCCCTGCATGGGACGATCTGTTGCGCTGGTCCCTGCATGGGACGATCTCTGAAGCGCTGGTCCCTTCATGGGACGATCTCTGAAGCGCTGGTCCCTTCATGGGACGATCTCTGAAGCGCTGGTCCCTTCATGGGATGATCTCTGAAGCGCTGGTCCCTTCATGGGATGATCTCTGAAGCGCTGGTCCCTTCATGGGATGATCTCTGAAGCGCTGGTCCCTTCATGGGATGATCTCTGAAGCGCTGATCTTGCATACCTCTAATCTGAGTGCTATGATGCACTGGTCTCTTCATGGGATGATTTTGCATGCCTCTAATCTGAGTGCTATGATGCACTGGTCTCTTCATGGGATGATTGTTGATGCACTGGTCTCTTCATGGGATAATCAGATGCGCTAGTCCCTTCATGCGATCTGATGCGCTGGTCCCTGCATGGGATGATCTGATGCGCTGGTCCCTGCATGGGATGATCTGATGCGCTGGTCCCTGCATGGGATGATCTGATGCGCTGGTCCCTTCATGGGATGATCTTTGATGCGCTGGTCCCTGCATGGGATGATCTTTGATGCGCTGGTCCCTGCATGGGATGATCTTTGATGCGCTGGTCCCTGCATGGGATGATCTTTGATGCGCTGGTCCCTGCATGGGATGATCTTTGATGCACTGTTCCCTTCATGGGATGATCTTTGATGCACTGGTCCCTTCATGGGATCATCTGTTGCACTGGTCTCTGCATGGGATGCTCTGTTGCCCTGGTCCCTGCATGGGATGATCTGTTGCCCTGGTCCCTGCATGGGATGATCTGTTGCCCTGGTCCCTGCATGGGATGATCTGTTGCACTGGTCCCTGCATGGGATGATCTGTTGCGCTGGTCCCTGCATGGGATGATCTGTTGCGCTGGTCCCTGCATGGGATGATCTGTTTCGCTGGTCCCTGCATGGGATGATCTGTTGCGCTGGTCCCTGCATGGGATGATCTGTTGCGCTGGTCCCTGCATGGGATGATCTGTTGCGCTGGTCCCTGCATGGGATGATCTCTGAAGCGCTGGTCCCTTCATGGGATGATCTCTGAAGCGCTGGTCCCTTCATGGGATGATCTCTGAAGCGCTGGTCCCTTCATGGGATGATCTCTGAAGCGCTGGTCCCTTCATGGGATGATCTCTGAAGCGCTGGTCCCTTCATGGGATGATCTCTGAAGCGCTGGTCCCTTCATGGGATGATCTGATGCACTGGTCCCTTCATGGGATGATCTTGCATACCTCTAATCTGAGTGCTATGGTGCACTGGTCTCTTCATGGGATGATTGTTGATGCACTGGTCACCATGGGATAATCAGATGCGCTAGTCCCTTCATGCGATCTGATGTGCTGGTCCCTGCATGGGATGATCTGATGCGCTGGTCCCTTCATGGGATGATCTGATGCGCTGGTCCCTTCATGGGATGATCTTTGATGCGCTGGTCCCTTCATGGGATGATCTTTGATGCGCTGGTCCCTTCATGGGATGATCTTTGATGCGCTGGTCCCTTCATGGGATGATCTTTGATGCGCTGGTCCCTTCATGGGATGATCTTTGATGCGCTGGTCCCTTCATGGGATGATCTCTGATGCACTGGTCCCTTCATGGGATGATCTCTGATGCACTGGTCCCTTCATGGGATGATCTTTGATGCACTGGTCCCTTCATGGGATGATCTCTGGTCCCTTAATGGATGATCCTTGATGCGCTGGTCCCTTCGTGTGATGATCCTTGATGAGCTTGTCCCTTCGTGGGATGATCCTTGATGCGCTGGTCCCTTCGTGGGATGATCCTTGATGCGCTGGTCCCTTCATGGGATGGTCTTTGTTGCCCTGGTCCCTTCATGGGATGGTCTTTGTTGCCCTGGTCCCTTCATGGGATGATCTTTGATGCGCTGGTCCCTTCATGGGATGATCTTTGATGCGCTGGTTCCTTCATGGGATGATCTCTGCACTGGTTCCTTCATGGGATGATCCTTGATGAACTGGTCCCTTTATGGGATCTCTAATGCACTGGTCCCTTTATGGGATCTCTGATGCACTGGTCCCTTTATGGGATCTCTGATGCACTGGTCCCTTTACGGGATCTCTGATGCACTGGTCTCTTTATGGGATCTCTGATGCACTGGTCCCTTCATGGGTTGATCTCTGATGCACTGGTCCCTTCATGGGTTGATCTCTGATGCACTGGTCCCACCATGGGATGATCTCTGATGCACTGGTCCCACCATGGGAAGATCTCTGATGCACTGGTCCCTTCATGGGATGATCTCTGATGCGCTGGTCCCTTCATGGGATGATCTCTGCGCTGGTCCCTTCATGGGATGATCTCTGATGTGCTGGTCCCTTTATGGGATGATCTCTGATGTGGTTGTCCCTTCATGGGATGACCTCTGGTGCACTGGTCCCTTCATGGGATGACCTCTGGTGCACTGGTTCCTTCATGGCATCACCTCTGGTGCACTGATCCCTTCATGGCATCACCTCTGGTGCACTGGTCCCTTCATGGGATGATCTGTTGCACTGGTCCCATCATTGGATGATCTCTGCACTGGTCCCTTAATGGGATGATCTTTGATGCACTGGTCCCTTAATGGGATGATCTTTGATGCACTGGTCCCTTAATGGGATGATCTTTGATGCACTGGTCCCTTAATGGGATGGTCTTTGATGCACTGGTCCCTTAATGGGATGGTCTTTGATGCACTGGTCCCTTAATGGGATGGTCTTTGATGCACTGGTCCCTTAATGGGATGGTCTTTGATGCACTGGTCCCTTAATGGGATGGTCTTTGATGCACTGGTCCCTTAATGGGATGGTCTTTGATGCACTGGTCCCTTAATGGGATGATCTTTGATGCACTGGTCCCTTAATGGGATGGTCTTTGATGCACTGGTCCCTTAATGGGATGGTCTTTGATGCACTGGTCCCTTAATGGGATGGCCTTTGATGCACTGGTCCCTTACTGGGATGATCTTTGATGCACTGGTCCCTTAATGGGATGATCTTTGATGCACTGGTCCCTTAATGGGATGATCTTTTATGCGCTGGTCCCTTCATGGGATGATCTCTGATGCACTGGTCCCTTCATGGGATGATTTCTGGTCCCTTAATGGATGATCCTTGATGCGCTGGTCCCTTCATGTGATGATCCTTGATGGGCTTGTCCCTTCATGGGATGATCCTTGATGCGCTGGTCCCTTCATGGGATGATCATTGTTGCCCTGGTCCCTTCATGGGATGATCTTTGTTGCCCTGGTCCCTTCATGGGATGATCTTTGTTGCCCTGGTCCCTTCATGGGATGATCTCTGTTGCCCTGGTCCCTTCATGGGATGATCTCTGATGCACTGGTTCCTTCATGGGATGATCTCTGATGCACTGGTCCCTTCATGGGATGATCTCTGATGCAGTGGTCCCTTCATGGGATGATCTCTGATGCAGTGGTCCCTTCATGGGATGATCTCTGATGCAGTGGTCCCTTCATGGGATGATCTGATGCACTGGTCCCGTCATGGGATGATCTGATGCACTGGTCCCTTCATGGGATGATCTCTGATGCACTGGTCCCTTCATGGGATGATCTCTGATGCACTGGTCCCTTCATGGGATGATCGTTGATGCACTGATCCCTTCATGGGATGATCTTGCATACCTCTAATATGAGTTATGTGATGCACTGGTCCCTTCAGGGGATGATCTCTGATGCACTGGTCCCTTCATGGGATCATCTCTGATGCACTGGTCCATTCATGGGATCATCTCTGATGCACTGGTCCCTTCATGGGATGATCTCTGATGCACTGGTCCCTTCATGGGATGATCTCTGATGCACTGGTCTCTTCACGGGATGATCTTTGATGCACTGGTCCCTTCATGGGATGATCTTGCATACCTCTAATGAGTTATGTGATGCACTGGTCCCTTCAGGGGATGATCTTTGATGCACTGGTCCCTTCAGGGGATGATCTTTAATGCACTGGTCCCTTCAGGGGATGATCTTTGACGCACTGGTCCCTTCAGGGGATGATCTTTGACGCACTGGTCCCTTCAGGGGATGATCTCTGTTGCACTGGTCCCTTCATGGGATGATCTCTGTTGCACTGGTCCCTTCATGGGATGATCTCTGTTGCACTGGTCCCTTCATGGGATGATCTCTGTTGCACTGGTCCCTTCATGGGATGATCTCTGTTGCACTGGTCCCTTCTTGGGATGATCTCTGTTGCACTGGTCCCTTCATGGGATGATCTCTGTTGCACTGGTCCCTTCATGGGATGATCTATGTTGCACTGGTCCATTCGTGGAATGATCTGATGCACTGGTCCCTTCGTGGGATGATCTATGATGCACTGGTCCCTTCATGGGATTATCTTGCATACCTCTAATCTTAGTGCTGTGATGCACTATTCCCTTCATGGGATGATCTTTGATGCACTGGTCCCTTCATGGGATGCTATTTGATGCACTGGTCCCTTCATGGGATGATCTCTGATGCACTGGTCCCTTCATGGGATGATCTCTGATGCACTGGTCCCTTAATGGGATGATCTCTGATGCACTGGTCCCTTCATGGGATGATCTCTGATGCACTGGTCCCTTCATGGGATGATCTTTGATGCACTGGTCCCTTCATGGGATGATCTTTGATGCACTGGTCCCTTCATGGGATGCTATTTGATGCGCTGGTCCCTTCATGGGATGATCTTTGATGTGCTGGTCCCTTCATGGGATGATCTTTGATGCGCTGGTTCCTTCATGGGATTATCTGGTGCGCTGGTTCCTTCATGGGATTATCTCTGATGCACTGGTCCCTTCATGGGATGATCTCTGATGCAGTGGTCCCTTCATGGGATGATCTCTGATGCAGTGGTCCCTTCATGGGATGATCTCTGATGCAGTGGTCCCTTCATGGGATGATCTCTGATGCACTGGTCCCTTCATGGGATGATCTCTGATGCACTGGTCCCTTCATGGGATGATCTCTGATGCACTGGTCCCTTCATGGGATGGTCTTTGTTGCCCTGGTCCCTTCATGGGATGGTCTTTGTTGCCCTGGTCCCTTCATGGGATGGTCTTTGTTGCCCTGGTCCCTTCATAGGATGATCTTTGATGCGCTGGTCCCTTCATGGGATGATCTTTGATGCGCTGGTTCCTTCATGGGATGATCTCTGCACTGGTTCCTTCATGGGATGATCCTTGATGAACTGGTCCCTTTATGGGATCTCTGATGCACTGGTCCCTTTATGGGATCTCTGATGCACTGGTCCCTTTATGGGATCTCTGATGCACTGGTCCCTTTACAGGATCTCTGATGCACTGGTCCCTTTATGGGATCTCTGATGCACTGGTCCCTTCATGGGTTGATCTCTGATGCACTGGTCCCTTCATGGGTTGATCTCTGATGCACTGGTCCCTTCATGGGTTGATCTCTGATGCACTGGTCCCTTCATGGGTTGATCTCTGATGCACTGGTCCCACCATGGGATGATCTCTGATGCACTGGTCCCTTCATGGGATGATCTCTGATGCGCTGGTCCCTTCATGGGATGATCTCTGATGCGCTGGTCCCTTCATGGGATGATCTCTGATGTGCTGGTCCCTTCATGGGATGATCTCTGATGTGGTTGTCCCTTCATGGGATGACCTCTGGTGCACTGGTCCCTTCATGGGATGACCTCTGGTGCACTGATCCCTTCATGGCATCACCACTGGTGCACTGATCCCTTCATGGCATCACCTCTGGTGCACTGGTCCCTTCATGGGATGATCTGTTGCACTGGTTTCATCATGGGATGATCTCTAGTCCCCTCATGGGATGATCTTTGGGGCACTGGTCCCTTCATTGGATGATCTCTGCACTGGTCCCTTAATGGGATGATCTTTGATGCACTGGTCCCTTAATGGGATGGTCTTTGTTGCACTGGTCCCTTAATGGGATGGTCTTTGATGCACTGGTCCCTTAATGGGATGGTCTTTGATGCACTGGTCCCTTAATGGGATGGTCTTTGATGCACTGGTCCCTTAATGGGATGGTCTTTGATGCACTGGTCCCTTAATGGGATGGTCTTTGATGCACTGGTCCCTTAATGGGATGGTCTTTGATGCACTGGTCCCTTAATGGGATGGCCTTTGATGCACTGGTCCCTTAATGGGATGATCTTTGATGCACTGGTCCCTTACTGGGATCTTTGATGCACTGGTCACTTAATGGGATTATCTTTGATGCACTGGTCCCTTAATGGGATGATCTTTGATGCACTGGTCCCTTCATGGGATGATCTTTGATGCACTGGTCCCTTCATGGGATGATCTTGCATACCTCTAATCCGAGTGCTGTGATGCACTGGTCCCTTCATGGGATGGTGTTTGCACTGGTCCCTTCATGGGATGATCTCTGATGCACTGGTCCCTTCATGGGATGGTCTTTGGTGCACTGGTCCCTTTATAGGATGATCTCTGATGCACTGGTCCCTTCATGGGATGTTCTTGCATACCTCTAATCTGAGTGCTGTGATGCACTGGTCCCTTCATGGGATCTTTGATGTACTAGTTCCTTCATGGCATCTTTGATGCGCTGGTTCCTTCATGGGATGATCTTCTATGCGCTGGTCCCTTCATGGGATGATCTTCTATGCGCTGGTCCCTTCATGGGATGATCTTCTATGCGCTGGTCCCTTCATGGGAGGATCCTCTATGCGTTGGTCCCTTAATGGGAGGATCCTCTATGCGCTGGTCCCTTAATGGCATGATTTCTGATGCACTGGTCCCTTAATGGGATGATTTCTGATGCACTGGTCCCTTAATGGGATGATTTCTGATGCACTGGTCCCTTAATGGGATGATTTCTGATGCACTGGTCCCTTAATGGGATGATTTCTGATGCGCTGGTCCCCTCATGGGATGATCTCTGATGCGCTGGTCCCTTCATGGGATGATCTCTGATGCGCTGGTCCCTTCATGGGATGATCTTTGATGCGCTGGTCCCTTCATGGGATGATCTTTGATGCGCTGGTCCCTTCATGGGATGATCTTTGATGCGCTGGTCCCTTCATGGGATGATCTTTGATGCGCTGGTCCCTTCATGGGATGATCTTTGATGTGCTGGTCCCTTCATGGGATGATCTTTGATGCGCTGGTTCCTTCATGGGATGATCTCTGCGCTGGTTCCTTCATGGGATTATCTGGTGCGCTGGTTCCTTCATGGGATGATCTCTGCGCTGGTTCCTTCATGGGATGATCTCTGCACTGGTTCCTTCATGGGATTATCTCTGATGCACTGGTCCCTTCATGGGATGATCTCTGATGCAGTGGTCCTTCATGGGATGATCTCTGATGCAGTGGTCCCTTCATGGGATGATCTGATGCAGTGGTCCCTTCATGGGATGATCTGATGCACTGGTCCCTTCATGGGATGATCTGATGCACTGGTCCCTTCATGGGATGATCTCTGATGCACTGGTCCCTTCATGGGATGATCTCTGATGCACTGGTCCCTTCATGGGATGATCTCTGATGCACTGGTCCCTTTATGGGATCTCTGATGCACTGGTCCCTTTATGGGATCTCTGATGCACTGGTCCCTTTATGGGATCTCTGATGCACTGGTCCCTTTATGGGATCTCTGATGCACTGGTCCCTTTATGGGATCTCTGATGCACTGGTCCCTTTATGGGATCTCTGATGCACTGGTCCCTTTATGGGATCTCTGATGCACTGGTCCCTTTATGGGATCTCTGATGCACTGGTCCCTTTATGGGATCTCTGATGCACTGGTCCCTTTATGGGATCTCTGATGCACTGGTCCCTTTATGGGATCTCTGATGCACTGGTCCCTTTATGGGATCTCTGATGCACTGGTCCCTTTATGGGATCTCTGATGCACTGGTCCCTTTATGGGATCTCTGATGCACTGGTCCCTTTATGGGATCTCTGATGCACTGGTCCCTTTATGGGATCTCTGATGCACTGGTCCCTTCATGGGTTGATCTCTGATGCGCTGGTCCCACCATGGGAAGATCTCTGATGCGCTGGTCCCTTCATGGGATGATCTCTGATGCGCTGGTCCCTTCATGGGATGATCTCTGATGTGGTTGTCCCTTCATGGGATGACCTCTGGTGCACTGGTCCCTTCATGGGATGACCTCTGGTGCACTGGTTCCTTCATGGCATCACCTCTGGTGCACTGGTCCCTTCATGGGATGATCTGTTGCACTGGTCCCATCATGGGATGATCTCTAGTCCCCTCATGGGATGATCTTTGGGGCACTGGTCCCTTCATGGGATGATCTCTGCACTGGTCCCTTAATGGGATGATCTTTGATGCACTGGTCCCTTAATGGGATGGCCTTTGATGCACTGGTCCCTTAATGGGATGGCCTTTGATGCACTGGTCCCTTAATGGGATGGCCTTTGATGCACTGGTCCCTTAATGGGATGATCTTTGATGCACTGGTCCCTTACTGGGATCTTTGATGCACTGGTCCCTTAATGGGATTATCTTTGATGCACTGGTCCCTTAATGGGATGATCTTTGATGCACTGGTCCCTTAATGGGATGATCTTTTATGCACTGGTCCCTTCATGGGATGATCTCTGGTCCCTTAATGGATGATCCTTGATGCGCTGGTCCCTTCATGTGATGATCCTTGATGGGCTTGTCCCTTCATGGGATGATCCTTGATGCGCTGGTCCCTTCATGGGATGATCTTTGTTGCCCTGGTCCCTTCATGGGATGATCTTTGTTGCCCTGGTCCCTTCATGGGATGATCTTTGTTGCACTGGTCCCTTCATGGGATGATCTTTGATGCCCTGGTCCCTTCATGGGATGATCTCTGATGCACTGGTCCCTTCATGGGATGATCTCTGATGCACTGGTCCCTTCATGGGATGATCTCTGATGCAGTGGTCCCTTCATGGGATGATCTCTGATGCAGTGGTCCCTTCATGGGATGATCTCTGATGCAGTGGTCCCTTCATGGGATGATCTCTGATGCAGTGGTCCCTTCATGGGATGATCTCTGATGCAGTGGTCCCTTCATGGGATGATCTCTGATGCAGTGGTCCCTTCATGGGATGATCTCTGATGCAGTGGTTCCTTCATGGGATGATCTCTGATGCAGTGGTCCCTTCATGGGATGATCTGATGCACTGGTCCCTTCATGGGATGATCTGATGCACTGGTCCCTTCATGGGATGATCTCTGATGCACTGGTCCCTTCATCGGATGATCTCTGATGCACTGGTCTCTTCACGGGATGATCTTTGATGCACTGGTCCCTTCATGGGATGATCTTGCATACCTCTAATATGAGTTATGTGATGCACTGGTCTCTTCAGGGGATGATCTTTGATGCACTGGTCCCTTCAGGGGATGATCTTTGATGCACTGGTCCCTTCAGGGGATGATCTTTGATGCACTGGTCCCTTCAGGGGATGATCTTTGACGCACTGGTCCCTTCAGGGGATGATCTTTGACGCACTGGTCCCTTCAGGGGATGATCTTTGATGCACTGGTCCCTTCAGGGGATGATCTGACGCACTGGTCCCTTCATGGGATGATCTGATGCACTGGTCCCTTCATGGGATGATCTCTGATGCACTGGTCCCTTCATGGGATGATCTCTGTTGCACTGGTCCCTTCATGGGATGATCTCTGTTGCACTGGTCCCTTCATGGGATGATCTCTGTTGCACTGGTCCCTTCATGGGATGATCTCTGTTGCACTGGTCCCTTCATGGGATGATCTCTGTTGCACTGGTCCCTTCATGGGATGATCTCTGTTGCACTGGTCCCTTCGTGGGATGATCTATGATACACTGGTCCCTTCATGGGATTATCTTGCATACCTCTAATCTTAGTGCTGTGATGCACTATTCCCTTCATGGGATGATCTTTGATGCGCTGGTCCCTTCATGGGATGATCTTTGATGCGCTGGTCCCTTCATGGGATGATCTTTGATGTGCTGGTCCCTTCATGGGATGATCTTTGATGCGCTGGTTCCTTCATGGGAATATCTGGTGCGCTGGTTCCTTCATGGGATGATCTCTGCACTGGTTCCTTCATGGGATTATCTCTGATGCACTGGTCCCTTCATGGGATGATCTCTGATGCACTGGTCCCTTCATGGGATGATCTCTGATGCAGTGGTCCCTTCATGGGATGATCTCTGATGCACTGGTCCCTTCATGGGATGATCTGATGCACTGGTCCCTTCATGGGATGATCTGATGCACTGGTCCCTTCATGGGATGATCTGATGCACTGGTCCCTTCATGGGATGATCTCTGATGCACTGGTCCCTTCATGGGATGATCTCTGATGCACTGGTCCCTTCATGGGATGATCTCTGATGCACTGGTCCCTTCATGGGATGATCTCTGATGCACTGGTCCCTTCATGGGATGATCTCTGTTGCACTGGTCCCTTCATGGGAAGATCTTTGTTGCACTGGTCCCTTCATGGGAAGATCTTTGTTGCACTGGTCCCTTCATGGGATGATCTTTGTTGCACTGGTCCCTTCATGGGATGATCTTTGTTGCACTGGTCCCTTCATGGGATGATCTTTGTTGCACTGGTCCCTTCATGGGATGATCTGATGCACTGGTCCATTCATGGGATGGTCTTGCATACCTCTAATCTTAGTGCTGTGATGCACTATTCCCTTCATGGGATGATCTTTGATGCGCTGGTCCCTTCATGGGATGATCTTTGATGCGCTGGTCCCTTCATGGGATGATCTTTGATGTGCTGGTCCCTTCATGGGATGATCTTTGATGCGCTGGTTCCTTCATGGGATTATCTGGTGCGCTGGTTCCTTCATGGGATGATCTCTGCACTGGTTCCTTCATGGGATTATCTCTGATGCACTGGTCCCTTCATGGGATGATCTCTGATGCACTGGTCCCTTCATGGGATGATCTCTGATGCACTGGTCCCTTCATGGGATGATCTCTGATGCAGTGGTCCCTTCATGGGATGATCTCTGATGCACTGGTCCCTTCATGGGATGATCTGATGCACTGGTCCCTTCATGGGATGATCTGATGCACTGGTCCCTTCATGGGATGATCTGATGCACTGGTCCCTTCATGGGATGATCTCTGATGCACTGGTCCCTTCATGGGATGATCTCTGATGCACTGGTCCCTTCATGGGATAATCTCTGATGCACTGGTCCCTTCATGGGATGATCTCTGATGCACTGGTCCCTTCATGGGATGATCTCTGATGCACTGGTCCCTTCATGGGATGATCTCTGATGCACTGATCCCTTCATGGGATGTTCTCTGATGCACTGGTCCCTTCATGGGATGATCTCTGATGCACTGGTCCCTTCATGGGATGATCTCTGATGCACTGGTCCCTTCATGGGATGATCTCTGATGCACTGGTCCCTTTATGGGATCTCTGATGCACTGGTCACTTTATGGGATCTCTGATGCACTGGTCCCTTTATGGGATCTCTGATGCACTGGTCCCTTTATGGGATCTCTGATGCACTGGTCCCTTCATCGGTTGATCTCTGATGCACTGGTCCCTTCATGGGTTGATCTCTGCACTGCTCCCACCATGGGATGATCTCTGATGCGCTGGTCCCTTCATGGGATGATCTTTGATGCGCTGGTCCCTTAATGGGATGATCTTTGATGCACTGGTCCCTTCATGGGATGATCTCTGATGCACTGGTCCCTTCATGGGATGATCTCTGGTCCCTTAATGGATGATCCTTGATGCGCTGGTCCCTTCATGTGATGATCCTTGATGAGCTTGTCCCTTCGTGGGATGATCTTTGATGCGCTGGTCCCTTCGTGGGATGATCTTTGATGCGCTGGTCCCTTCGTGGGATGATCATTGTTGCCCTGGTCCCTTCATGGGATGGTCTTTGTTGCCCTGGTCCCTTCATGGGATGGTCTTTGTTGCCCTGGTCCCTTCATGGGATGGTCTTTGTTGCCCTGGTCCCTTCATGGGATGATCTTTGATGCGCTGGTCCCTTCATGGGATGATCTTTGATGCGCTGGTTCCTTCATGGGATGATCTCTGAACTGGTTCCTTCATGGGATGATCCTTGATGAACTGGTCCCTTTATGGGATCTCTAATGCACTGGTCCCTTTATGGGATCTCTGATGCACTGGTCCCTTTATGGGATCTCTGATGCACTGGTCCTTTTACGGGATCTCTGATGCACTGGTCCCTTTATGGGATCTCTGATGCACTGGTCTCTTTATGGGATCTCTGATGCACTGGTCCCTTCATGGGTTGATCTCTGATGCACTGGTCCCACCATGGGATGATCTCTGATGCACTGGTCCCACCATGGGAAGATCTCTGATGCACTGGTCCCTTCATGGGATGATCTCTGATGCGCTGGTCCCTTCATGGGATGATCTCTGATGCGCTGGTCCCTTCATGGGATGATCTCTGATGTGCTGGTCCCTTCATGGGATGATCTCTGATGTGGTTGTCCCTTCATGGCATCACCTCTGGTGCCCTGATCCCTTCATGGCATCATCTCTGGTGCCCTGATCCCTTCATGGCATCACCTCTGGTGCCCTGATCCCTTCATGGCATCACCTCTGTTGCACTGGTCCCTTCATGGGATGATCTGTTGCACTGGTCCCATCATGGGATGATCTCTAGTCCCCTCATGGGATGATCTTTGGGGCACTGGTCCCTTCATTGGATGATCTCTGCACTGGTCCCTTAATGGGATGATCTTTGATGCACTGGTCCCTTAATGGGATGGTCTTTGATGCACTGGTCCCTTAATGGGATGGTCTTTGATGCACTTTTCCCTTAATGGGATGGTCTTTGATGCACTGGTCCCTTAATGGGATGGTCTTTGATGCACTGGTCCCTTAATGGGATGGCCTTTGATGCACTGGTCCCTTAATGGGATGGCCTTTGATGCACTGGTCCCTTAATGGGATGGCCTTTGATGCACTGGTCCCTTAATGGGATTATCTTTGATGCACTGGTCCCTTAATGGGATGATCTTTGATGCACTGGTCCCTTAATGGGATGATCTTTTATGCGCTGGTCCCTTCATGGGATGATCTCTGATGCACTGGTCCCTTCATGGGATGATCTCTGGTCCCTTAATGGATGATCCTTGATGCGCTGGTCCCTTCATGTGATGATCCTTGATGGGCTTGTCCCTTCATGGGATGATCCTTGATGCGCTGGTCCGTTCATGGGATGATCTTTGTTGCCCTGGTCCCTTCATGGGATGATCTTTGTTGCCCTGGTCCCTTCATGGGATGATCTTTGTTGCCCTGGTCCCTTCATGGGATGATCTTTGTTGCCCTGGTCCCTTCATGGGATGATCTTTGTTGCCCTGGTCCCTTCATGGGATGATCTTTGTTGCCGTGGTCCCTTCATGGGATGATCTCTGATGCAGTGGTCCCTTCATTGGATGATCTCTGATGCAGTGGTCCCTTCATGGGATGATCTCTGATGCAGTGGTCCCTTCATGGGATGATCTCTGATGCAGTGGTCCCTTCATGGGATGATCTCTGATGCAGTGGTCCCTTCATGGGATGATCTCTGATGCACTGGTCCCTTCATGGGATGATCTCTGTTGCACTGGTCCCTTCATGGGATGATCTCTGTTGCACTGGTCCCTTCATGGGATGATCTCTGTTGCACTGGTCCCTTCATGGGATGATCTCTGTTGCACTGGTCCCTTCATGGGATGATCTCTGTTGCACTGGTCCCTTCATGGGATGATCTCTGTTGCACTGGTCCATTCGTGGAATGATCTGATGCACTGGTCCCTTCGTGGGATTATCTATGATGCACTGGTCCCTTCATGGGATTATCTTGCATACCTCTAATCTTAGTGCTGTGATGCACTATTCCCTTCATGGGATGATCTTTGATGCACTGGTCCCTTCATGGGATGCTATTTGATGCACTGGTCCCTTCATGGGATGATCTCTGATGCACTGGTCCCTTCATGGGATGATCTCTGATGCACTGGTCCCTTCATGGGATGATCTCTGATGCACTGGTCCCTTCATGGGATGATCTTTGATGCACTGGTCCCTTCATGGGATGATCTCTGATGCACTGGTCCCTTCATGGGATGATCTTTGTTGCACTGGTCCCTTCATGGGATGATCTTTGTTGCACTGGTCCCTTCATGGGATTATCTTTGTTGCACTGGTCCCTTCATGGGATGATCTTTGTTGCACTGGTCCCTTCATGGGATGATCTTTGTTGCACTGGTCCCTTCATGGGATGATCTTTGTTGCACTGGTCCCTTCATGGGATGATCTTTGTTGCACTGGTCCCTTCATGGGATGATCTTTGTTGCACTGGTCCCTTCATGGGATGATCTTTGTTGCACTGGTCCCTTCATGGGATGATCTTTGTTGCACTGGTCCCTTCATGGGATGATCTTTGTTGCACTGGTCCCTTCATGGGATGATCTTAGTTGCACTGGTCCCTTCATGGGATGATCTGATGCACTGGTCCATTCATGGGATGGTCTTGCATACCTCTAATCTTAGTGCTGTGATGCACTATTCCCTTCATGGGATGATCTTTGATGCACTGATCCCTTCATGGGATGATCTTTGATGCACTGATCCCTTCATGGGATGATCTTTGATGCACTGATCCCTTCATGGGATGATCTTTGATGCACTGGTCCCTTCATGGGATGATCTGATGCACTGGTCCCTTCATGGGATGATCTGATGCACTGGTCCCTTCATGGGATGATCTGATGCACTGGTCCCTTCATGGGATGATCTGATGCACTGGTCCCTTCATGGGATGATCTGATGCACTGGTCCCTTCATGGGATGATCTGATGCACTGGTCCCTTCATGGGATGATCTGATGCACTGGTCCCTTCATGGGATGAGCTTTGATGCACTGGTCCCTTCATGGGATGAGCTTTGATGCACTGGTCCCTTCATGGGATGAGCTTTGATGCACTGGTCCCTTCATGGGATGAGCTTTGATGCACTGGTCCCTTCATGGGATGAGCTTTGATGCACTGGTCCCTTCATGGGATGAGGTTTGGTGCACTGGTCCCTTCATGGGATGATCTTTGGTGCACTGGTCCCTTCATGGGATGATCTTTGGTGCACTGGTCCCTTCATGGGATGATCTTTGGTGCACTGGTCCCTTCATGGGATGATGTTTGGTGCACTGGTCCCTTCATGGGATGATGTTTGGTGCACTGGTCCCTTCATGGGATGATGTTTGGTGCACTGGTCCCTTCATGGGATGATGTTTGGTGCACTGGTCCCTTTATGGGATCTCTGATGCACTGGTCCCTTTATGGGATCTCTGATGCACTGGTCCCTTTATGGGATCTCTGATGCACTGGTCCCTTCATGGGTTGATCTCTGATGCACTGGTCCCACCATGGGAAGATCTCTGATGCGCTGGTCCCTTCATGGGATGATCTCTGATGCGCTGGTCCCTTCATGGGATGATCTCTGCGCTGGTCCCTTCATGGGATGATCTCTGATGTGGTTGTCCCTTCATGGGATGACCTCTGGTGCACTGGTCCCTTCATGGGATGACCTCTGGTGCACTGGTTCCTTCATGGCATCACCTCTGGTGCACTGGTCCCTTCATGGGATGATCTGTTGCACTGGTCCCATCATGGGATGATCTCTAGTCCCCTCATGGGATGATCTTTGGGGCACTGGTCCCTTCATGGGATGATCTCTGCACTGGTTTAATGGGATGATCTTTGATGCACTGGTCCCTTAATGGGATGGCCTTTGATGCACTGGTCCCTTAATGGGATGGCCTTTGATGCACTGGTCCCTTAATGGGATGGCCTTTGATGCACTGGTCCCTTAATGGGATGATCTTTGATGCACTGGTCCCTTACTGGGATCTTTGATGCACTGGTCCCTTAATGGGATTATCTTTGATGCACTGGTCCCTTAATGGGATGATCTTTGATGCACTGGTCCCTTAATGGGATGATCTTTTATGCGCTGGTCCCTTCATGGGATGATCTCTGATGCACTGGTCCCTTCATGGGATGATCTCTGGTCCCTTAATGGATGATCCTTGATGCGCTGGTCCCTTCATGTGATGATCCTTGATGGGCTTGTCCATTCATGGGATGATCCTTGATGCGCTGGTCCCTTCATGGGATGATCATTGTTGCCCTGGTCCCTTCATGGGATGATCTTTGTTGCCCTGGTCCCTTCATGGGATGATCTTTGTTGCCCTGGTCCCTTCATGGGATGATCTTTGTTGCCCTGGTCCCTTCATGGGATGATCTTTGTTGCACTGGTCCCTTCATGGGATGATCTTTGATGCCGTGGTCCCTTCATGGGATGATCTCTGATGCACTGGTCCCTTCATGGGATGATCTCTGATGCACTGGTCCCTTCATGGGATGATCTCTGATGCAGTGGTCCCTTCATGGGATGATCTCTGATGCAGTGGTCCCTTCATGGGATGATCTCTGATGCAGTGGTCCCTTCATGGGATGATCTCTGATGCAGTGGTCCCTTCATGGGATGATCTCTGATGCAGTGGTCCCTTCATGGGATGATCTCTGATGCAGTGGTCCCTTCATGGGATGATCTCTGATGCAGTGGTCACTTCATGGGATGATCTGATGCACTGGTCCCTTCATGGGATGATCTCTGATGCACTGGTCCCTTCATGGGATGATCTCTGATGCACTGGTCCCTTCATCGGATGATCTCTGATGCACTGGTCTCTTCACGGGATGATCTTTGATGCACTGGTCCCTTCATGGGATGATCTTGCATACCTCTAATATGAGTTATGTGATGCACTGGTCCCTTCAGGGGATGATCTTTGATGCACTGGTCCCTTCAGGGGATGATCTTTGATGCACTGGTCCCTTCAGGGGATGATCTTTGATGCACTGGTCCCTTCAGGGGATGATCTTTGACGCACTGGTCCCTTCAGGGGATGATCTTTGACGCACTGGTCCCTTCAGGGGATGATCTTTGATGCACTGGTCCCTTCAGGGGATGATCTGACGCACTGGTCCCTTCATGGGATGATCTCTGATGCACTGGTCCCTTCATGGGATGATCTCTGATGCACTGGTCCCTTCATGGGATGATCTCTGTTGCACTGGTCCCTTCATGGGATGATCTCTGTTGCACTGGTCCCTTCATGGGATGATCTCTGTTGCACTGGTCCCTTCATGGGATGATCTCTGTTGCACTGGTCCCTTCATGGGATGATCTCTGTTGCACTGGTCCCTTCATGGGATGATCTCTGTTGCACTGGTCCCTTCGTGGGATGATCTATGATACACTGGTCCCTTCATGGGATTATCTTGCATACCTCTAATCTTAGTGCTGTGATGCACTATTCCCTTCATGGGATGATCTTTGATGCGCTGGTCCCTTCATGGGATGATCTTTGATGCGCTGGTCCCTTCATGGGATGATCTTTGATGTGCTGGTCCCTTCATGGGATGATCTTTGATGTGCTGGTTCCTTCATGGGATTATCTGGTGCGCTGGTTCCTTCATGGGATGATCTCTGCACTGGTTCCTTCATGGGATTATCTCTGATGCACTGGTCCCTTCATGGGATGATCTCTGATGCACTGGTCCCTTCATGGGATGATCTCTGATGCAGTGGTCCCTTCATGGGATGATCTCTGATGCACTGGTCCCTTCATGGGATGATCTCTGATGCACTGGTCCCTTCATGGGATGATCTCTGATGCACTGGTCCATTCATGGGATGATCTGATGCACTGGTCCCTTCATGGGATGATCTGATGCACTGGTCCCTTCATGGGATGATCTGATGCACTGGTCCCTTCTTTGGATGATCTGATGCACTGGTCCCTTCATGGGATGATCTCTGATGCACTGGTCCCTTCATGGGATGATCTCTGATGCACTGGTCCCTTCATGGGATGATCTCTGATGCACTGGTCCCTTCATGGGATGATCTCTGTTGCACTGGTCCCTTCATGGGAAGATCTTTGTTGCACTGGTCCCTTCATGGGAAGATCTTTGTTGCACTGGTCCCTTCATGGGATGATCTTTGTTGCACTGGTCCCTTCATGGGATGATCTTTGTTGCACTGGTCCCTTCATGGGATGATCTTTGTTGCACTGGTCCCTTCATGGGATGATCTGATGCACTGGTCCATTCATGGGATGGTCTTGCATACCTCTAATCTTAGTGCTGTGATGCACTATTCCCTTCATGGGATGATCTTTGATGCGCTGGTCCCTTCATGGGATGATCTTTGATGCGCTGGTCCCTTCATGGGATGATCTTTGATGTGCTGGTCCCTTCATGGGATGATCTTTGATGCGCTGGTTCCTTCATGGGATTATCTGGTGCGCTGGTTCCTTCATGGGATGATCTCTGCACTGGTTCCTTCATGGGATTATCTCTGATGCACTGGTCCCTTCATGGGATGATCTCTGATGCACTGGTCCCTTCATGGGATGATCTCTGATGCACTGGTCCCTTCATGGGATGATCTCTGATGCAGTGGTCCCTTCATGGGATGATCTCTGATGCACTGGTCCCTTCATGGGATGATCTGATGCACTGGTCCCTTCATGGGATGATCTGATGCACTGGTCCCTTCATGGGATGATCTGATGCACTGGTCCCTTCATGGGATGATCTCTGATGCACTGGTCCCTTCATGGGATGATCTCTGATGCACTGGTCCCTTCATGGGATAATCTCTGATGCACTGGTCCCTTCATGGGATGATCTCTGATGCACTGGTCCCTTCATGGGATGATCTCTGATGCACTGGTCCCTTCATGGGATGATCTCTGATGCACTGGTCCCTTCATGGGATGATCTCTGATGCACTGGTCCCTTCATGGGATGATCTCTGATGCACTGGTCCCTTCATGGGATGATCTCTGATGCACTGGTCCCTTCATGGGATGATCTCTGATGCACTGGTCCCTTTATGGGATCTCTGATGCACTGGTCCCTTTATGGGATCTCTGATGCACTGGTCACTTTATGGGATCTCTGATGCACTGGTCCCTTTATGGGATCTCTGATGCACTGGTCCCTTTATGGGATCTCTGATGCACTGGTCCCTTTATGGGATCTCTGATGCACTGGTCCCTTCATCGGTTGATCTCTGATGCACTGGTCCCTTCATGGGTTGATCTCTGCACTGCTCCCACCATGGGATGATCTCTGATGCGCTGGTCCCTTCATGGGATGATCTTTGATGCGCTGGTCCCTTAATGGGATGATCTTTGATGCACTGGTCCCTTCATGGGATGATCTCTGATGCACTGGTCCCTTCATGGGATGATCTCTGGTCCCTTAATGGATGATCCTTGATGCGCTGGTCCCTTCATGTGATGATCCTTGATGAGCTTGTCCCTTCGTGGGATGATCTTTGATGCGCTGGTCCCTTCGTGGGATGATCTTTGATGCGCTGGTCCCTTCGTGGGATGATCATTGTTGCCCTGGTCCCTTCATGGGATGGTCTTTGTTGCCCTGGTCCCTTCATGGGATGGTCTTTGTTGCCCTGGTCCCTTCATGGGATGATCTTTGATGCGCTGGTCCCTTCATGGGATGATCTTTGATGCGCTGGTTCCTTCATGGGATGATCTCTGAACTGGTTCCTTCATGGGATGATCCTTGATGAACTGGTCCCTTTATGGGATCTCTAATGCACTGGTCCCTTTATGGGATCTCTGATGCACTGGTCCTTTTACGGGATCTCTGATGCACTGGTCCCTTTATGGGATCTCTGATGCACTGGTCTCTTTATGGGATCTCTGATGCACTGGTCCCTTCATGGGTTGATCTCTGATGCACTGGTCCCACCATGGGATGATCTCTGATGCACTGGTCCCACCATGGGAAGATCTCTGATGCACTGGTCCCTTCATGGGATGATCTCTGATGCGCTGGTCCCTTCATGGGATGATCTCTGATGCGCTGGTCCCTTCATGGGATGATCTCTGATGTGCTGGTCCCTTCATGGGATGATCTCTGATGTGGTTGTCCCTTCATGGCATCACCTCTGGTGCCCTGATCCCTTCATGGCATCATCTCTGGTGCCCTGATCCCTTCATGGCATCACCTCTGGTGCCCTGATCCCTTCATGGCATCACCTCTGGTGCACTGGTCCCTTCATGGGATGATCTGTTGCACTGGTCCCATCATGGGATGATCTCTAGTCCCCTCATGGGATGATCTTTGGGGCACTGGTCCCTTCATTGGATGATCTCTGCACTGGTCCCTTAATGGGATGATCTTTGATGCACTGGTCCCTTAATGGGATGGTCTTTGATGCACTGGTCCCTTAATGGGATGGTCTTTGATGCACTTTTCCCTTAATGGGATGGTCTTTGATGCACTGGTCCCTTAATGGGATGGTCTTTGATGCACTGGTCCCTTAATGGGATGGCCTTTGATGCACTGGTCCCTTAATGGGATGGCCTTTGATGCACTGGTCCCTTAATGGGATGGCCTTTGATGCACTGGTCCCTTAATGGGATTATCTTTGATGCACTGGTCCCTTAATGGGATGATCTTTGATGCACTGGTCCCTTAATGGGATGATCTTTTATGCGCTGGTCCCTTCATGGGATGATCCTTGATGGGCTTGTCCCTTCATGGGATGATCCTTGATGCGCTGGTCCCTTCATGGGATGATCTTTGTTGCCCTGGTCCCTTCATGGGATGATCTTTGTTGCCCTGGTCCCTTCATGGGATGATCTTTGTTGCCCTGGTCCCTTCATGGGATGATCTTTGTTGCCCTGGTCCCTTCATGGGATGATCTTTGTTGCCCTGGTCCCTTCATGGGATGATCTTTGTTGCCCTGGTCCCTTCATGGGATGATCTCTGATGCAGTGGTCCCTTCATTGGATGATCTCTGATGCAGTGGTCCCTTCATGGGATGATCTCTGATGCAGTGGTCCCTTCATGGGATGATCTCTGATGCAGTGGTCCCTTCATGGGATGATCTCTGATGCACTGATCCCTTCATGGGATGATCTCTGATGCACTGGTCCCTTCATGGGATGATCTCTGTTGCACTGGTCCCTTCATGGGATGATCTCTGTTGCACTGGTCCCTTCATGGGATGATCTCTGTTGCACTGGTCCCTTCATGGGATGATCTCTGTTGCACTGGTCCCTTCATGGGATGATCTCTGTTGCACTGGTCCCTTCATGGGATGATCTCTGTTGCACTGGTCCATTCGTGGAATGATCTGATGCACTGGTCCCTTCGTGGGATTATCTATGATGCACTGGTCCCTTCATGGGATTATCTTGCATACCTCTAATCTTAGTGCTGTGATGCACTATTCCCTTCATGGGATGATCTTTGATGCACTGGTCCCTTCATGGGATGCTATTTGATGCACTGGTCCCTTCATGGGATGATCTCTGATGCACTGGTCCCTTCATGGGATGATCTCTGATGCACTGGTCCCTTCATGGGATGATCTCTGATGCACTGGTCCCTTCATGGGATGATCTCTGATGCACTGGTCCCTTCATGGGATGATCTCTGATGCACTGGTCCCTTCATGGGATGATCTTTGTTGCACTGGTCCCTTCATGGGATGATCTTTGTTGCACTGGTCCCTTCATGGGATTATCTTTGTTGCACTGGTCCCTTCATGGGATTATCTTTGCTGCACTGGTCCCTTCATGGGATGATCTTTGTTGCACTGGTCCCTTCATGGGATGATCTTTGTTGCACTGGTCCCTTCATGGGATGATCTTTGTTGCACTGGTCCCTTCATGGGATGATCTTTGTTGCACTGGTCCCTTCATGGGATGATCTTTGTTGCACTGGTCCCTTCATGGGATGATCTTTGTTGCACTGGTCCCTTCATGGGATGATCTTTGTTGCACTGGTCCCTTCATGGGATGATCTTTGTTGCACTGGTCCCTTCATGGGATGATCTTAGTTGCACTGGTCCCTTCATGGGATGATCTGATGCACTGGTCCATTCATGGGATGGTCTTGCATACCTCTAATCTTAGTGCTGTGATGCACTATTCCCTTCATGGGATGATCTTTGATGCACTGATCCCTTCATGGGATGATCTTTGATGCACTGATCCCTTCATGGGATGATCTTTGATGCACTGGTCCCTTCATGGGATGATCTGATGCACTGGTCCCTTCATGGGATGATCTGATGCACTGGTCCCTTCAAGGGATGATCTGATGCACTGGTCCCTTCATGGGATGATCTGATGCACTGGTCCCTTCATGGGATGATCTGATGCACTGGTCCCTTCATGGGATGATCTGATGCACTGGTCCCTTCATGGGATGATCTGATGCACTGGTCCCTTCATGGGATGAGCTTTGATGCACTGGTCCCTTCATGGGATGAGCTTTGATGCACTGGTCCCTTCATGGGATGAGCTTTGATGCACTGGTCCCTTCATGGGATGAGCTTTGATGCACTGGTCCCTTCATGGGATGAGCTTTGATGCACTGGTCCCTTCATGGGATGAGGTTTGGTGCACTGGTCCCTTCATGGGATGATCTTTGGTGCACTGGTCCCTTCATGGGATGATCTTTGGTGCACTGGTCCCTTCATGGGATGATCTTTGGTGCACTGGTCCCTTCATGGGATGATGTTTGGTGCACTGGTCCCTTCATGGGATGATGTTTGGTGCACTGGTCCCTTCATGGGATGATGTTTGGTGCACTGGTCCCTTCATGGGATGATGTTTGGTGCACTGGTCCCTTCATGGGATGATGTTTGGTGCACTGGTCCCTTCATGGGATGATCTCTGCTGCACTGGTCCCTTCATGGGATGATCTCTGTTGCACTGGTCCCTTCATGGGATGATCTTTGTTGCACTGGTCCCTTCATGGGATGATCTTTGTTGCACTGGTCCCTTCATGGGATGATCTTTGTTGCACTGGTCCCTTCATGGGATGATCTTTGTTGCACTGGTCCCTTCATGGGATGATCTTTGTTGCACTGGTCCCTTCATGGGATGATCTTTGTTGCACTGGTCCCTTCATGGGATGATCTTTGTTGCACTGGTCCCTTCATGGGATGATCTGATGCACTGGTCCCTTCATGGGATGATCTGATGCACTGGTCCATTCATGGGATGATCTTGCATACCTCTAATCTGAGTGCTGTGATGCACTGGTCCCTTCATGGGATGATCTTTGGTTCACTGGTCCCTTCATGGGATGATCTTTGGTTCACGGGTCCCTTCATGGGATGATCTTTGGTTCACGGGTCCCTTCATGGGATGATCTTTGGTTCACGGGTCCCTTCATGGGATGAGCTTTGGTGCACGGGTCCCTTCATGGGATGAGCTTTGGTCCCTTCATGGGATGAGCTTTGGTCCCTTCATGGGATGAGCTTTGGTCCCTTCATGGGATGAGCTTTGGTCCCTTCATGGGATGAGCTTTGGTCCCTTCATGGGATGAGCTTTGGTCCCTTCATGGGATGAGCTTTGGTCCCTTCATGGGATGAGCTTTGGTCCCTTCATGGGATGAGCTTTGGTCCCTTCATGGGATGAGCTTTGGTCCCTTCATGGGATGAGCTTTGGTCCCTTCATGGGATGAGCTTTGGTCCCTTCATGGGATGAGCTTTGGTGCACTGGTCCCTTCATGGGATGATCTTGCATACCTCTAATCTGAGCTGATATGCAATGGTCCCTTCATGGGATATCTGATGCACTGGTCCCTTCATGGGATGATCTTGCATACCTCTAATCTGAGAGATGTGATGCACTGGTCCCTTCACGGGATGATCTCTGATGCACTGGTCCCTTCACATGATGATCTCTGATGCACTGGTCCCTTCACGGGATGATCTCTGATGCACTGGTCCCTTCACGGGATGATCTCTGATGCACTGGTCCCTTCACGGGATGATCTTTGATGCACTGGTCCCTTCATGGGATGATCTTGCATACCTCTAATCTGAGTGCTGTGATGCACTGGTCCCTTCATGGGATGATCTTTGATGCACTGGTCCCTTCATGGGATGATCTTTGATGCACTGGTCCCTTCGTGGGATGATCTTTGATGCACTGGTCCCTTCGTGGGATGATCTTTGATGCACTGGTCCCTTCGTGGGATGATCTTTGATGCACTGGTCCCTTCGTGGGATGATCTTTGATGCACTGGTCCCTTCGTGGGATGATCTTTGATGCACTGGTCCCTTCGTGGGATGATCTTTGATGCACTGGTCCCTTCACGGGATGATCTTTGATGCACTGGTCCCTTCATGGGATGATCTTTGATGCACTGGTCCCTTCATGGGATGATCTTGCATACCTCTAATCTGAGCTGTGGTGCACTGGTCCCTTCGCGGGATGATCTTTGCACTGGTCCCTTCGCGGGATGATCTTTGCACTGGTCCCTTCACGGGATGATCTCTGATGCACTGGTCCCTTCACGGGATGATCTCTGATGCACTGGTCCCTTCACGGGATGATCTCTGATGAACTGGTCCCTTCACGGGATGATCTCTGATGCACTGGTCCCTTCACGGGATGATCTCTGATGCACTGGTCCCTTCACGGGATGATCTTTGATGCACTGGTCCCTTCATGGGATGATCTTGCATACCTCTAATCTGAGTGCTGTGATGCACTGGTCCCTTCATGGGATGATCTTTGATGCACTGGTCCCTTCGTGGGATGATCTTTGATGCACTGGTCCCTTCGTGGGATGATCTTTGATGCACTGGTCCCTTCGTGGGATGATCTTTGATGCACTGGTCCCTTCGTGGGATGATCTTTGATGCACTGGTCCCTTCGTGGGATGATCTTTGATGCACTGGTCCCTTCGTGGGATGATCTTTGATGCACTGGTCCCTTCGCGGGATGATATTTGATGCACTGGTCCCTTCATGGGATGATCTTTGATGCACTGGTCCCTTCATGGGATGATCTTGCATACCTCTAATCTGAGCTGTGGTGCACTGGTCCCTTCGCGGGATGATCTTTGCACTGGTCCCTTCGCGGGATGATCTTTGCACTGGTCCCTTCGCGGGATGATCTTTGCACTGGTCCCTTCGCGGGATGATCTTTGCACTGGTCCCTTCGCGGGATGATCTTTGCACTGGTCCCTTCGCGGGATGATCTTTGCACTGGTCCCTTCGCGGGATGATCTTTGCACTGGTCCCTTCGCGGGATGATCTTTGCACTGGTCCCTTCGCGGGATGATCTTTGCACTGGTCCCTTCGCGGGATGATCTCTGATGCACTGGTCCCTTCACGGGATGATCTGATGCACTGGTCCCTTCACGGGATGATCTGATGCACTGGTCCCTTCACGGGATGATCTTCGCACTGGTCCCTTCATGGGATGATCTTCGCACTGGTCCCTTCATGGGATGATCTTCGCACTGGTCCCTTCATGGGATGATCTTTGCACTGGTCCCTTCATGGGATGATCTTCGTACTGGTCCCTTCATGGGATGATCTTCGCACTGGTCCCTTCATGGGATGATCTTTGCACTGGTCCTTTCATGGGATGATCTTTGCACTGGTCCCTTCATGGGATGATCTTGCATACGTGTAATCTGAGTGCTGTGATGCACTTGTCCCTTCATGGGATGATCTTTGATGCACTGGTCCCTTCGTGGGATGATCTTTGATGCACTGGTCCCTTCGTGGGATGATCTTTGATGCACTGGTCCCTTCGTGGGATGATCTTTGATGCACTGGTCCCTTCGCGGGATGATATTTGATGCACTGGTCCCTTCATGGGATGATCTTTGATGCACTGGTCCCTTCATGGGATGATCTTGCATACCTCTAATCTGAGCTGTGGTGCACTGGTCCCTTCGCGGGATGATCTTTGCACTGGTCCCTTCGCGGGATGATCTTTGCACTGGTCCCTTCGCGGGATGATCTTTGCACTGGTCCCTTCGCGGGATGATCTTTGCACTGGTCCCTTCGCGGGATGATCTTTGCACTGGTCCCTTCGCGGGATGATCTTTGCACTGGTCCCTTCGCGGGATGATCTTTGCACTGGTCCCTTCGCGGGATGATCTTTGCACTGGTCCCTTCGCGGGATGATCTTTGCACTGGTCCCTTCGCGGGATGATCTCTGATGCACTGGTCCCTTCACGGGATGATCTGATGCACTGGTCCCTTCACGGGATGATCTGATGCACTGGTCCCTTCACGGGATGATCTGATGCACTGGTCCCTTCACGGGATGATCTGATGCACTGGTCCCTTCACGGGATGATCTGATGCACTGGTCCCTTCACGGGATGATCTGATGCACTGGTCCCTTCACGGGATGATCTGATGCACTGGTCCCTTCACGGGATGATCTGATGCACTGGTCCCTTCACGGGATGATCTGATGCACTGGTCCCTTCACGGGATGATCTGATGCACTGGTCCCTTCACGGGATGATCTATGATGCACTCGTCCCTTCATGGGATGATCTTGCATACCTCCAATTCTAGTGCTGTGATGCACTATTCCCTTCATGGGATGAACTTTGATGCACTGGTCCCTTCATGGGATGATCTTTGATGCACTGGTCCCTTCATGGGATGATCTTTGTTGCACTGGTCTCTTCATGGGATGATCTTTGTTGCACTGGTCCCTTCATGGGATGATCTTTGTTGCACTGGTCCCTTCATGGGATGATCTTTGTTGCACTGGTCCCTTCATGGGATGATCTTTGTTGCACTGGTCCCTTCATGGGATGATCTTTGTTGCACTGGTCCCTTCATGGGATGATCTTTGTTGCACTGGTCCCTTCATGGGATGATCTGATGCACTGGTCCCTTCATGGAATGATCTGATGCACTGGTCCATTCATGGGATGATCTTGCATACCTCTAATCTGAGTGCTGTGATGCACAGGTCCCTTCATGGGATGATCTCTGATGCACTGGTCCCTTCACGGGATGATCTCTGATGCACTGGTCCCTTCACGGGATGATCTCTGATGCACTGGTCCCTTCATGGGATCATCTGATGCACTGGTCCCTTCATGGGATCATCTGATGCACTGGTCCTTTCATGGGATCATCTGATGCACTGGTCCCTTCATGGGATCATCTGATGCACTGGTCCCTTCATGGGATCATCTGATGCACTGGTCCCTTCATGGGATCATCTGATGCACTGGTCCCTTCATGGGATCATCTGATGCACTGGTCCCTTCATGGGATCATCTGATGCACTGGTCCCTTCATAAGATGATCTCTGATGCACTGGTCCCTTCATGGGATGATCTCTGATGCACTGGTCCCTTCATGGGATGATCTCTGATGCACTGGTCCCTTCATGGGATGATCTCTGATGCACTGGTCCCTTCATGGGATGATCTGATTCACTGGTCCCTTCATGCGATGATCTTTGATGCACTGGTCCCTTCATGGGATGATCTTTGATGCACTGGTCCCTTCATGGGATGATCTTTGATGCACTGGTCCCTTCACGGGATGATCTTTGATGCACTGGTCCCTTCACGGGATGATCTTTGATGCACTGGTCCCTTCACGGGATGATCTCTGCACTGGTCCCTTCACGGGATGATCTTTGGTGCACGGGTCCCTTCACGGGATGAGCTTTGGTGCACGGGTCCCTTCATGGGATGAGCTTTGGTCCCTTCATGGGATGAGCTTTGGTCCCTTCATGGGATGAGCTTTGGTCCCTTCATGGGATGAGCTTTGGTCCCTTCATGGGATGAGCTTTGGTCCCTTCATGGGATGAGCTTTGGTCCCTTCATGGGATGAGCTTTGGTCCCTTCATGGGATGAGCTTTGGTCCCTTCATGGGATGAGCTTTGGTCCCTTCATGGGATGAGCTTTGGTCCCTTCATGGGATGAGCTTTGGTCCCTTCATGGGATGAGCTTTGGTCCCTTCATGGGATGAGCTTTGGTCCCTTCATGGGATGAGCTTTGGTGCACTGGTCCCTTCATGGGATGATCTTGCATACCTCTAATCTGAGCTGATATGCACTGGTCCCTTCATGGGATATCTGATGCACTGGTCCCTTCATGGGATGATCTTGCATACCTCTAATCTGAGAGATGTGATGCACTGGTCCCTTCACGGGATGATCTGATGCACTGGTCCCTTCACGGGATGATCTGATGCACTGGTCCCTTCACGGGATGATCTGATGCACTGGTCCCTTCACGGGATGATCTGATGCACTGGTCCCTTCATGGGATGATCTATGATGCACTGGTCCCTTCATGGGATGATCTTTGATGCACTGATCCCTTCATGGGATGATCTTTGATGCACTGATCCCTTCATGGGATGATCTTTGATGCACTGGTCCCTTCATGGGATGATCTTTGTTGCACTGGTCCCTTCATGGGATGATCTTTGTTGCACTGGTCCCTTCATGGGATGATCTTTGTTGCACTGGTCCCTTCATGGGATGATCTTTGTTGCACTGGTCCCTTCATGGGATGATCTTTGTTGCACTGGTCCCTTCATGGGATGATCTTTGTTGCACTGGTCCCTTCATGGGATGATCTGATGCACTGGTCCCTTCATGGAATGATCTGATGCACTGGTCCATTCATGGGATGATCTTGCATACCTCTATTCTGAGTGCTGTGATGCACAGGTCCCTTCATGGGATGATCTCAAATGCACTGGTCCCTTCATGGGATGATCTCTGATGCACTGGTCCCTTCACGGGATGATCTCTGATGCACTGGTCCCTTCACGGGATGATCTCTGATGCACTGGTCCCTTCCCGGGATGATCTCTGATGCACTGGTCCCTTCCCGGGATGATCTCTGATGCACTGGTCCCTTCACGGGATGATCTGATGCACTGGTCCCTGCATGGGATCATCTGATGCACTGGTCCCTGCATGGGATCATCTGATGCACTGGTCCCTGCATGGGATCATCTGATGCACTGGTCCCTTCATGGGATCATCTGATGCACTGGTCCCTTCATGGGATCATCTGATGCACTGGTCCCTTCATGGGATCATCTGATGCACTGGTCCCTTCATGGGATCATCTGATGCACTGGTCCCTTCATGGGATCATCTGATGCACTGGTCCCTTCATGGGATCATCTGATGCACTGGTCCCTTCATGGGATCATCTGATGCACTGGTCCCTTCATGAGATCATCTTGCATACCTCTAATCTGGGAGATGTGATGCACCGGTCTCTTTACGGGATGATCTCTGATGCACTGGTCCCTTCATAAGATGATCTCTGATGCACTGGTCCCTTCATGGGATGATCTCTGATTCACTGGTCCCTTCATGGGGTGATGTTTGATGCACTGGTCCCTTCATGGGGTGATGTTTGATGCACTGGTCCCTTCATGGGATGATCTTTGGTCCCTTCATGGGAAGATTGATGCACTGGTCCATTCATGGGATGATTGATGCACTGGTCCATTCATGGGATGATTGATGCACTGGTCCATTCATGGGATGATTGATGCACTGGTCCATTCCTGGGATGATCTTTGATGCACTGGTCCATTCATGGGATGATCATTGATGCACTGGTCCATTCATGGGATGATCTTTGATACACTGGTCCCTTCATGGGATGATCTTTGATGCACTGGTCCCTTCATGGGATGATCTTTGATGCACTGGTCCCTACATGGGATGATCTTTGATGCACTGGTCCCTTCATGGGATGATCTTTGATGCACTGGTCCTTTCATGGGATGATCTTTGATGCACTGGTCCCTTCATGGGATGATCTTTGATGCACTGGTCCCTTCATGGGATGATCTTTGATGCACTGGTCCCTTCAAGGGATGATCATTGCACTGGTCCCTTCACGGGATGATCAGTCCCTTCACAGGATTATCTTTGATGCACTGGTCCCTTCACGGGATGATCTCTGATGCACTGGTCCCTTCACGGGATCATCTGATGCACTGGTCCCTTCATGGGATCATCTGATGCACTGGTCCCTTCATGGGATCATCTGATGCACTGGTCCCTTCATGGGATCATCTGATGCACTGGTCCCTTCATGGGATCATCTGATGCACTGGTCCCTTCATGGGAGGATCTATGATGCACTGGTCCCTTCATGGGAGGATCTATGATGCACTGGTCCCTTCATGGGATGATCTATGATGCACTGGTCCCTTCATGGGATGATCTATGATGCACTGGTCCCTTCATGGGATGATCTTTGATGCACTGGTCCCTTCATGGGATGATCTTTGATGCACTGGTCCCTTCACGGGATGATCGGTCCCTTCACGGGATGATATTTGATGCACTGGTCCCTTCACGGGATGATCTTTGATGCACTGGTCCCTTATCCCTTCACGGGAGGATCTCTGATGCACTGGTCCCTTCACGGGATGATCTCTGATGCACTGGTCCCTTCACGGGATCATCTGATGCACTGGTCCCTTCACGGGATCATCTGATGCACTGGTCCCTTCACGGGATCATCTGATGCACTGGTCCCTTCACGGGATCATCTGATGCACTGGTCCCTTCACGGGATCATCTGATGCACTGGTCCCTTCACGGGATCATCTGATGCACTGGTCCCTTCACGGGATCATCTGATGCACTGGTCCCTTCACGGGATCATCTGGTGCACTGGTCCCTTCACGGGATCATCTGGTGCACTGGTCCCTTCACGGGATCATCTGGTGCACTGGTCCCTTCACGGGATCATCTGGTGCACTGGTCCCTTCACGGGATCATCTGGTGCACTGGTCCCTTCACGGGATCATCTGGTGCACTGGTCCCTTCACGGGATCATCTGGTGCACTGGTCCCTTCACGGGATCATCTGGTGCACTGGTCCCTTCACGGGATCATCTGGTGCACTGGTCCCTTCACGGGATCATCTGGTGCACTGGTCCCTTCATGGGATCATCTGGTGCACTGGTCCCTTCATGGGATCATCTGGTGCACTGGTCCCTTCATGGGATCATCTGGTGCACTGGTCCCTGCATGTGATCATCTGGTGCACTGGTCCCTGCATGGGATGATCTTGCATACCTCTAATCTGAGAGATGTGATGCACCGGTCTCTTTACGGGATGATCTCTGATGCACCGGTCTCTTTACGGGATGATCTCTGATGCACTGGTCCCTTCATGGGATCATCTGATGCACTGGTCCCTTCATGGGATCATCTGATGCACTGGTCCCTTCATGGGATCATCTGATGCACTGGTCCCTTCATGGGATCATCTGATGCACTGGTCCCTTCATGGGATCATCTGATGCACTGGTCCCTTCATGGGATCATCTGATGCACTGGTCCCTTCATGGGATCATCTGATGCACTGGTCCCTTCATGGGATCATCTGATGCACTGGTCCCTTCATGGGAGGATCTATGATGCACTGGTCCCTTCATGGGAGGAGCTTTGGTGCACTGGTCCCTTCATGGGAGGAGCTTTGGTGCACTGGTCCCTTCATGGGATGAGCTTTGGTGCACTGGTCCCTTCATGGGATGAGCTTTGGTGCACTGGTCCCTTCATGGGATGAGCTTTGGTGCACTGGTCCCTTCATGGGATGAGGTTTGGTGCACTGGTCCCTTCATGGGATGAGGTTTGGTGCACTGGTCCCTTCATGGGATGAGGTTTGGTGCACTGGTCCCTTCATGGGATGATCTTTGGTGCACTGGTCCCTTCATGGGATGATCTTTGTTGCACTGGTCCCTTCATGGGATGATCTTTGTTGCACTGGTCCCTTCATGGGATGATCTTTGTTGCACTGGTCCCTTCATGGGATGATCTTTGTTGCACTGGTCCCTTCATGGGATGATCTTTGTTGCACTGGTCCCTTCATGGGATGATCTTTGTTGCACTGGTCCCTTCATGGGATGATCTTTGTTGCACTGGTCCCTTCATGGGATGATCTTTGTTGCACTGGTCCCTTCATGGGATGATCTTTGTTGCACTGGTCCCTTCATGGGATGATCTTTGTTGCACTGGTCCCTTCATGGGAGGATCTTTGTTGCACTGGTCCCTTCATGGGATGATCTTTGTTGCACTGGTCCCTTCATGGGAAGATCTTTGTTGCACTGGTCTATTCATGGGATGATCTTGCATACCTCTAATCTGAGTGCTGTGATGCACAGGTCCCTTCATTAGATGATCTTTGATGTACTGGTCCCTTCATGGGATGATTTTGATGCACTGGTCCCTTCATGGGATGATGTTTGGTGCACTGGTCCCTTCATGGGATGATGTTTGGTGCACTGGTCCCTTCATGGGATGATGTTTGGTGCACTGGTCCCTTCATGGGATGATGTTTGGTGCACTGGTCCCTTCATGGGATGATGTTTGGTGCACTGGTCCCTTCATGGGATGATCTCTGCTGCACTGGTCCCTTCATGGGATGATCTCTGCTGCACTGGTCCCTTCATGGGATGATCTCTGCTGCACTGGTCCCTTCATGGGATGATCTCTGTTGCACTGGTCCCTTCATGGGATGATCTTTGTTGCACTGGTCCCTTCATGGGATGATCTTTGTTGCACTGGTCCCTTCATGGGATGATCTTTGTTGCACTGGTCCCTTCATGGGATGATCTGATGCACTGGTCCCTTCATGGGATGATCTGATGCACTGGTCCATTCATGGGATGATCTTGCATACCTCTAATCTGAGTGCTGTGATGCACAGGTCCCTTCATGAGATGATCTTTGATGCACTGGTCCCTTCATGGGATGATCTTTGATGCACTGGTCCCTTGATGGGATGATCTTTGATGCACTGGTCCCTTTATGGGATGATCTTTGGTGCACTGGTCCCTTTATGGGATGATCTTTGGTGCACTGGTCCCTTCATGGGATGAGCTTTGGTGCACTGGTCCCTTCATGGGATGAGCTTTGGTGCACGGGTCCCTTCATGGGATGAGCTTTGGTGCACGGGTCCCTTCATGGGATGAGCTTTGGTGCACGGGTCCCTTCATGGGATGAGCTGTGGTGCACGGGTCCCTTCATGGGATGAGCTTTGGTGCACGGGTCCCTTCATGGGATGAGCTTTGGTGCACGGGTCCCTTCATGGGATGAGCTTTGGTCCCTTCATGGGATGAGCTTTGGTCCCTTCATGGGATGAGCTTTGGTCCCTTCATGGGATGAGCTTTGGTCCCTTCATGGGATGAGCTTTGGTCCCTTCATGGGATGAGCTTTGGTCCCTTCATGGGATGAGCTTTGGTCCCTTCATGGGATGAGCTTTGGTGCACTGGTCCCTTCAAGGGATGATCTTGCATACCTCTAATCTGAGCTGATATGCACTGGTCCCTTCATGGGATATCTGATGCACTGGTCCCTTCATGGGATGATCTTGCATACCTCTAATCTGAGCTGATATGCACTGGTCCCTTCATGTGATATCTGATGCACTGGTCCCTTCACGGGATGATCTGATGCACTGGTCCCTTCACGGGATGATCTGATGCACTGGTCCCTTCATGGGATGAGCTTTGGTGCACTGGTCCCTTCATGGGATGAGCTTTGGTGCACTGGTCCCTTCATGGGATGAGCTTTGGTGCACTGGTCCCTTCATGGGATGAGATTTGGTGCACTGGTCCCTTCATGGGATGATCTTGCATACCTCTAGTCCGAGTGCTGTGATGCACTGGTCCCTTCATGGGATGAGGTTTGGTGCGCTGGTCCCTTCATGGGATGAGGTTTGGTGCACTGGTCCCTTCATGGGATGAGGTTTGGTGCACTGGTCCCTTCATGGGATGAGGTTTGGTGCACTGGTCCCTTCATGGGATGAGGTTTGGTGCACTGGTCCCTTCATGGGATGAGGTTTGGTGCACTGGTCCCTTCATGGGATGATCTTTGGAGCACTGGTCCCTTCATGGGATGATCTTTGGTGCACTGGTCCCTTCATGGGATGATCTTTGGTGCACTGGTCCCTTCATGGGATGATCTTTGGTGCACTGGTCCCTTCATGGGATGATCTCTGCTGCACTGGTCCCTTCATGGGATGATGTTTGGTGCACTGGTCCCTTCATGGGAGGATCTTTGTTGCACTGGTCCCTTCATGGGATGATCTGATGCACTGGTCCCTTCATGGGATGATCTGATGCACTGGTCCATTCATGGGATGATCTTGCATACCTCTAATCTGAGTGCTGTGATACACAGGTCCCTTCATGAGATGATCTTTGATGCACTGGTCCCTTCATGGGATGATCTTTGGTGCACTGGTCCCTTCATGGGATGATCTTTGGTGCACTGGTCCCTTCATGGGATGATCTTTGGTGCACTGGTCCCTTCATGGGATGAGCTTTGGTGCACTGGTCCCTTCATGGGATGATCTTGCATACCTCTAATCTGAGCTGATATGCACTGGTCCCTTCATGGGATATCTGATGCACTGGTCCCTTCATGGGATGATCTCTGATGCACTGGTCCCTTCATGGGATGAGCTTTGGTGCACTGGTCCCTTCATGGGATGATCTTTGATGCACTGGTCCCTTCATGGGATGATCTTTGTTGCACTGGTCCCTTCATGGGATGATCTTTGATGCACTGGTCCCTTCATGGGATGAGGTTTGGTGCACTGGTCCCTTCATGGGATGAGCTTTGGTGCACTGGTCCCTTCGTGGGATGATCTTTGATGCACTGGTCCCTTCATGGAATGATCTGATGCACTGGTCCCTTCATGGGATGATCTCTGATGCACTGGTCCCTTCATGGGATGATCTCTGATGCACTGGTCCCTTCATGGGATGATCTCTGATGCACTGGTCCCTTCATGGGATGATCTCTGATGCACTGGTCCCTTCATGGGATGATCTCTGATGCACTGGTCCCTTCACGGGATGATCTTTGATGCACTGGTCCCTTCACGGGATGATCTTTGATGCACTGGTCCCTTCACGGGATGATCTTTGATGCACTGGTCCCTTCACGGGATGATCTATGATGCACTGGTCCCTTCACGGGATGATCTATGATGCACTGGTCCCTTAATGGGAAGATCTCTGATGCACTGGTCCCTTAATGGGATGATCTTTGCACTGGTCCCTTAATGGGATGATCTTTGCACTGGTCCCTTCATGGGATGATCTTTGCACTGGTCCCTTCATGGGATGATCTTTGGTCCCTTCATGGGAAGAGCTTTGGTCCCTTCATGGGATGAGCTTTGGTCCCTTCATGGGATGAGCTTTGGTCCCTTCATGGGATGAGCTTTGGTCCCTTCATGGGATGAGCTTTGGTCCCTTCATGGGATGAGCTTTGGTCCCTTCATGGGATGAGCTTTGGTCCCTTCATGGGATGAGCTTTGGTCCCTTCATGGGATGAGCTTTGGTCCCTTCATGGGATGAGCTTTGGTCCCTTCATGGGATGAGCTTTGGTCCCTTCATGGGATGAGCTTTGGTCCCTTCATGGGATGAGCTTTGGTCCCTTCATGGGATGAGCTTTGGTCCCTTCATGGGATGAGCTTTGGTCCCTTCATGGGATGAGCTTTGGTCCCTTCATGGGATGAGCTTTGGTCCCTTCATGGGATGAGCTTTGGTCCCTTCATGGGATGAGCTTTGGTCCCTTCATGGGATGAGCTTTGGTGCACTGGTCTCTTCATGGGATGAGCTTTGGTGCACTGGTCCCTTCATGGGATGAGCTTTGGTGCACTGGTCCCTTCATGGGATGAGCTTTGGTGCACTGGTCCCTTCATGGGATGATCTTGCATACCTCTAATCTGATCTGATATGCACTGGTCACTTCATGGGATATCTGATGCACTGGTCCCTTCATTGGATGATCTTTGATGCACTGGTCCCTTCATGGGATGATCTTTGATGCACTGGTCCCCTCATGGGATGATCTTTGTTGCACTGGTCCCCTCATGGGATGATCTTTGTTGCACTGGTCCCTTCATGGGATGATCTTTGTTGCACTGGTCCCTTCATGGGATGATCTTTGTTGCACTGGTCCCTTCATGGGATGATCTTTGATGCACTGGTCCCTTCATGGGATGATCTTTGTTGCACTGGTCCCTTCATGGGATGATCTTTGTTGCACTGGTCCCTTCATGGGATGATCTTTGTTGCACTGCTCCCTTCATGGCATGATCTTTGTTGCACTGCTCCCTTCATGGGATGATCTGATGCACTGGTCCCTTCATGGGATGATCTCTGCTGCACTGGTCCCTTCATAGGATGATCTCTGATGCACTGGTCCCTTCATGGGATGATCTCTGATGCACTGGTCCCTTCATGGGATGATCTCTGATGCGCTGGTCCCTTCATGGGATGATCTCTGATGTGCTGGTCCCTTCATGGGATGATCTCTGATGTGCTGGTCCCTTCATGGGATGATTTTTGATGCGCTGGTCCCTTCATGGGATGATCTCTGCACTGGTCCCTTCGTGGGATGATCTTGCATACCTCTAATCTAATTGCTGTGATGCACTGGTCCCTTCATGGGATGACCTCTGGTGCACTGGTCCCTTCATGGGATGACCTCTGGTGCACTGGTCCCTTCATGGCATCACCTCTGGTGCACTGGTCCCTTCATGGCATCACCTCTGGTGCACTGATCCCTTCATGGCATCACCTCTGGTGCACTGGTCCCTTCATGGGATGATCTGTTGCACTGGTCCCATCATGGGATGATCTCTAGTCCCCTCATGGGATGATCTTTGGGGCACTGGTCCCTTAATGGGATGATCTTTGCACTGGTCCCTTAATGGGATGATCTTTGCACTGGTCCCTTAATGGGACGATCTTTGCACTGGTCCCTTAATGGGATGGTCTTTGATGCACTGGTCCCTTAATGGGATGGTCTTTGATGCACTGGTCCCTTAATGGGATGGTCTTTGATGCACTGGTCCCTTAATGGGATGATCTTTGATGCACTGGTCCCTTAATGGGATGGCCTTTGATGCACTGGTCCCTTAATGGGATGATCTTTGATGCACTGGTCCCTTAATGGGATGATCTTTGATGCACTGGTCCCTTAATGGGATGATCTTTGATGCACTGGTCCCTTAATGGGATGATCTTTGATGCACTGGTCCCTTAATGGGATGATCTTTGATGCACTGGTCCCTTAATGGGATGATCTTTGATGCACTGGTCCCTTAATGGGATGATCTTTGATGCGCTGGTCCCTTCATGGGATGATCTCTGATGCACTTGTCCCTTCATGGGATGATCTCTGGTCCCTTAATGGATGATCCTTGATGCGCTGGTCCCTTCATGTGATGATCCTTGATGAGCTTGTCCCTTCATGGGATGATCCTTGATGCGCTGGTCCCTTCATGGGATGATCTTTGATGCTCTGGTCCCTTCATGGGATGATCTTTGATGCTCTGGTCCCTTCATGGGATGATCTTTGTTACCCTGGTCCCTTCATGGGATGATCTTTGTTGCCCTAGTCCCTTCATGGGATGATCTATGTTGCCCTGGTCCCTTCATGGGATGATCTATGATGCACTGGTCCCTTCATGGGATGATCTCTGATGCACTGGTCCCTTCATGGGATGATCTCTGATGCACTGGTCCCTTCATGGGATGATCTCTGATGCACTGGTCCCTTCATGGGATGATCTCTGATGCACTGGTCCCTTCATGGGATGATCTCTGATGCACTGGTCCCTTCATGGGATGATCTCTGATGCACTGGTCCCTTCATGGGATGATCTCTGATGCAGTGGTCCCTTCATGGGATGATCTCTGATGGTGGTCCCTTCATGGGATGATCTGATGCACTGGTCCCTTCATGGGATGATCTCTGATGCACTGGTCCCTTCATGGGATGATCTCTGATGCACTGGTCCCTTCATGGGATGATCTCTGATGCACTGGTCCCTTCATGGGATGATCTCTGATGCACTGGTCCCTTCATGGGATGATCTCTGATGCACTGGTCCCTTCATGGGATGATCTTTGTTGTACTGGTCCCTTCATGGGATGATCTCTGATCCACTGGTCCCTTCATGGGATGATCTCTGATCCACTGGTCCCTTCATGGGATGATCTCTGATCCACTGGTCCCTTCATGGGATGATCTCTGATGCACTGGTCCCTTCACGGGATGATCTTTGATGCACTGGTCCCTTCATGGGATGATCTTGCATACCTCTAATATGAGTTATGTGATGCACTGGTCCCTTCAGGGGATGATCTTTGATGCACTGGTCCCTTCAGGGGATGATCTTTGATGCACTGGTCCCTTCAGGGGATGATCTTTGATGCACTGGTCCCTTCAGGGGATGATCTTTGACGCACTGGTCCCTTCTGGGGATGATCTTTGACGCACTGGTCCCTTCTGGGGATGATCTTTGACGCACTGGTCCCTTCACGGGATGATATTTGACGTACTGGTCCCTTCACGGGATGATATTTGACGCACTGCTCCCTTCATGGGATGATCTCTGATGCACTGGTCCCTTCACGGGATGATATTTGACGCACTGCTCCCTTCATGGGATGATCTCTGATGCACTGCTCCCTTCATGGGATGATCTCTGATGCACTGCTCCCTTCATGGAATGATCTCTGATGCACTGGTCCCTTCATGGGATGATCTTTGCACTGGTCCTTTCATGGGATGATCTTGCATACCTCTAATCTGAGTGCTGTGATGCACAGGTCCCTTCATGGGATGATCTCTGATGCACTGGTCCCTTCATGGGATGATCTCTGATGCACTGGTCCCTTCATGGGATGATATCTGATGCACTGGTCCCTTCATAGGATGATCTCTGATGCACTGGTCCCTTCATGGGATGATCTCTGATGCACTGGTCCCTTCATGGGATGATCTCTGATGCACTGGTCAATCATGGGATGATCTCTGATGTGCTGGTCCCTTCATGGGATGATCTCTGATGTGGTGGTCCCTTCATGGGATGATTTTTGATGCACTGGTCCCTTCATGGGATGATCTCTGCACTGGTCCCTTCGTGGGATGATCTTGCATACCTCTAATCTAATTGCTGTGATGCACTGGTCCCTTCATGGGATGACCTCTGGTGCACTGGTCCCTTCATGGGATGACCTCTGGTGCACTGGTCCCTTCATGGGATGACCTCTGGTGCACTGGTCCCTTCATGGCATCACCTCTGGTGCACTGATCCCTTCATGGCATCACCTCTGGTGCACTGATCCCTTCATGGCATCACCTCTGGTGCACTGGTCCCTTCATGGCATCACCTCTGGTGCACTGGTCCCTTCATGGCATCACCTCTGGTGCACTGGTCCCTTCATGGGATGATCTGTTGCACTGGTCCCATCATGGGATGATCTCTAGTCCCCTCATGGGATGATCTTTGGGGCACTGGTCCCTTAATGGGACGATCTTTGCACTGGTCCCTTAATGGGACGATCTTTGCACTGGTCCCTTAATGGGACGATCTTTGCACTGGTCCCTTAATGGGACGATCTTTGCACTGGTCCCTTAATGGGATGGTCTTTGATGCATTGGTCCCTTAATGGGATGGTCTTTGATGCATTGGTCCCTTAATGGGATGGTCTTTGATGCACTGGTCCCTTAATGGGATCGTCTTTGATGCACTGGTCCCTTAATGGGATGATCTTTGATGCACTGGTCCCTTAATGGGATGATCTTTGATGCACTGGTCCCTTAATGGGATGATCTTTGATGCACTGGTCCCTTAATGGGATGATCTTTGATGCACTGGTCCCTTAATGGGATGATCTTTGATGCACTGGTCCCTTAATGGGATGATCTCTGATGCGCTTGTCCCTTCATGGGATGATCCTTGATGAGCTTGTCCCTTCATGGGATGATCCTTGATGCGCTGGTCCCTTCATGGGATGATCTTTGATGCGCTGGTCCCTTCATGGGATGATCTTTGTTACCCTGGTCCCTTCATGGGATGATCTTTGTTGCCCTGGTCCCTTCATGGGATGATCTTTGTTGCCCTGGTCCCTTCATGGGATGATCTATGTTGCCCTGGTCCCTTCATGGGATGATCTCTGATGCACTGGTCCCTTCATGGGATGATCTCTGATGCACTGGTCCCTTCATGGGATGATCTTTGATGCACTGGTCCCTTCATGGGATGATCGTTGATGCACTGGTCCCTTCACGGGATGATCTTTGTTGCACTGGTCCCTTCATGGGATCATCTCTGATGCACTGGTCCCTTCATGGGATCATCTCTGATGCACTGGTCCCTTCATGGGATCATCTCTGATGCACTGGTCCCTTCATGGGATGATCTCTGATCCCTTCATGGGATGATCTCTGATGCACTGGTCCCTTCACGGGATGATCTTTGATGCACTGGTCCCTTCATGGGATGATCTTGCATACCTCTAATATGAGTTATGTGATGCAGTGGTCCCTTCAGGGGATGATCTTTGATGCACTGGTCCCTTCAGGGGATGATCTTTGACGCACTGGTCCCTTCTGGGGATGATCTTTGACGCACTGGTCCCTTCTGGGGATGATCTTTCACGCACTGGTCCCTTCTGGGGATGATCTTTGATGCACTGGTCCCTTCACGGGATGATATTTGACGCACTGCTCCCTTCATGGGATGATCTCTGATGCACTGGTCCCTTCACGGGATGATATTTGACGCACTGCTCCCTTCATGGGATGATCTCTGATGCACTGCTCCCTTCATGGGATGATCTCTGATGCACTGGTCCCTTCATGGAATGATCTCTGATGCACTGGTCCCTTCATGGGATGATCTTTGCACTGGTCCTTTCATGGGATGATCTTGCATACCTCTAATCTTAGTGCTGTGTTGCAATGTTCCCTTCATGGGATGATCTTGAATACCTCTAATCTGAGTGCTGTGATGCACTGGTCCCTTCATGGGATGAGGTTAGGTGCACTGGTCTCTTCATGGGATGAGCTTTGGTGCACTGGTCTCTTCATGGGATGAGCTTTGGTGCACTGGTCCCTTCATGGGAGGAGCTTTGGTGCACTGGTCCCTTCATGGGAGGAGCTTTGGTGCACTGGTCCCTTCATGGGAGGAGCTTTGGTGCACTGGTCCCTTCATGGGAGGAGCTTTGGTGCACTGGTCCCTTCATGGGATGAGCTTTGGTGCACTGGTCCCTTCATGGGATGAGCTTTGATGCACTGGTCCCTTCATGGGATGAGCTTTGATGCACTGGTCCCTTCATGGGATGATCTTTGGTCCCTTTATGGGATGATCTTTGGTCCCTTCATGGGATGATCTTTGGTCCCTTTATGGGATGATCTTTGGTCCCTTCATGGGATGAGCTTTGGTCCCTTCATGGGATGAGCTTTGGTCCCTTCATGGGATGAGCTTTGGTCCCTTCATGGGATGAGCTTTGGTCCCTTCATGGGATGAGCTTTGGTCCCTTCATGGGATGAGCTTTGGTCCCTTCATGGGATGAGCTTTGGTCCCTTCATGGGATGAGCTTTGGTCCCTTCATGGTTAGAGCTTTGGTCTCTTCATGGGATGAGCTTTGGTGCACTGGTCCCTTCATGGGATGAGCTTTGGTGCACTGGTCCCTTCATGGGATGAGCTTTGGTGCACTGGTCCCTTCATGGGATGAGCTTTGGTGCACTGGTCCCTTCATGGGATGATCTTGCATACCTCTAATCTGATCTGATATGCACTGGTCACTTCATGGGATATCTGATGCACTGGTCCCTTCATGGGATGATCTTTGATGCACTGATCCCTTCATGGGATGATCTTTGATGCACTGATCCCTTCATGGGATGACCTTTGATGCACTGATCCCCTAATGGGATGATCTTTGATGCACTGGTCCCCTCATGGGATGATCTTTGTTGCACTGGTCCCTTCATGGGATGATCTTTGTTGCACTGGTCCCTTCATGGGATGATCTGATGCACTGGTGCCTTCATGGAATGATCTGATGCACAGATCCCTTCATGAGATGATCGTTGATGCACTGGTCCCTTCATGGGATGATCTTTGATGCACTGGTCCCTTCATGGGATGATCTTTGGTGCACTGGTCCATTCATGGGATGATCTTTGGTGCACTGGTCCGTTCATGGGATGATCTTTGGTGCACTGGTCCCTTCATGGGATGAGCTTTGGTCCCTTCATGGGATGAGCTTTGGTCCCTTCATGGGATGAGCTTTGGTCCCTTCATGGGATGAGCTTTGGTGCACTGGTCCCTTCATGGGATGATCTTTGGTGCACTGGTCACTTCATGGGATGATCTTTGGTGCACTGGTCCCTTCATGGGAGGAGCTTTGGTGCACTGGTCCCTTCATGGGATGAGCTTTGGTGCACTGGTCCCTTCATGGGATGAGCTTTGGTGCACTGGTCCCTTCATGGGATGAGCTTTGGTGCACTGGTCCCTTCATGGGATGAGCTTTGGTGCACTGGTCCCTTCATGGGATGAGCTTTGGTGCACTGGTCCCTTCATGGGATGAGCTTTGGTGCACTGGTCCCTTCATGGGATGAGCTTTGGTGCACTGGTCCCTTCATGGGATGATCTTTGATGCACTGGTCCCTTCATGGGATGATCTTTGTTGCACTGGTCCCTTCATGGGATGATCTTTGATGCACTGGTCCCTTCATGGGATGATCTTTGTTGCACTGGTCCCTTCATGGGATGATCTTTGTTGCACTGCTCCCTTCATGGGATGATCTGATGCACTGGTCCCTTCATGGGATGATCTCTGCTGCACTGGTCCCTTCATGGGATGATCTCTGCTGCACTGGTCCCTTCATGGGATGATCTCTGCTGCACTGGTCCCTTCATAGGATGATCTCTGCTGCACTGGTCCCTTCATAGGATGATCTCTGATGCGCTGGTCCCTTCATGGGATGATCTCTGATGCGCTGGTCCCTTCATGGGATGATCTCTGATGTGCTGGTCCCTTCATGGGATGATTTTTGATGCACTGGTCCCTTCATGGGATGATCTCTGCACTGGTCCCTTCGTGGGATGATCTTGCATACCTCTAATCTAATTGCTGTGATGCACTGGTCCCTTCATGGGATGACCTCTGGTGCACTGGTCCCTTCATGGGATGACCTCTGGTGCACTGGTCCCTTCATGGGAAGACCTCTGGTGCACTGGTCCCTTCATGGGATGACCTCTGGTGCACTGGTCCCTTCATGGGATGACCTCTGGTGCACTGGTCCCTTCATGGGATGACCTCTGGTGCACTGGTCCCTTCATGGGATGACCTCTGGTGCACTGGTCCCTTCATGGGATGACCTCTGGTGCACTGGTCCCTTCATGGGATGACCTCTGGTGCACTGGTCCCTTCATGGCATCACCTCTGGTGCACTGAACCCTTCATGGCATCACCTCTGGTGCACTGGTCCCTTCATGGGATGATCTGTTGCACTGGTCCCATCATGGGATGATCTCTAGTCCCCTCATGGGATGATCTTTGGGGCACTGGTCCCTTCATTGGATGATCTCTGCACTGGTCCCTTAATGGGATGATCTTTGCACTGGTCCCTTAATGGGACGATCTTTGCACTGGTCCCTTAATGGGATGGTCTTTGATGCACTGGTCCCTTAATGGGATCGTCTTTGATGCACTGGTCCCTTAATGGGATGATCTTTGATGCACTGGTCCCTTAATGGGATGATCTTTGATGCACTGGTCCCTTAATGGGATGATCTTTGATGCACTGGTCCCTTAATGGGATGATCTTTGATGCACTGGTCCCTTAATGGGATGATCTTTGATGCACTGGTCCCTTAATGGGATGATCTTTGATGCACTGGTCCCTTAATGGGATGATCTTTGATGCGCTGGTCCCTTCATGGGATGATCTCTGATGCGCTTGTCCCTTCATGGGATGATCTCTGGTCCCTTAATGGATGATCCTTGATGCGCTGGTCCCTTCATGTGATGATCCTTGATGAGCTTGTCCCTTCATGGGATGATCCTTGATGCGCTGGTCCCTTCATGGGATGATGTCTGATGCACTGGTCCCTTCATGGGATGATCTCTGATGCACTGGTCCCTTCACGGGATCATCTCTGATGCACTGGTCCCTTCATGGGATGATCTCTGATCCACTGGTCCCTTCATGGGATGATCTCTGATGCACTGGTCCCTTCAGGGGATGATCTTTGATGCACTGGTTCCTTCAGGGGATGATCTTTGACGCACTGGTCCCTTCTGGGGATGATCTTTGACGCACTGGTCCCTTCACGGGATGATATTTGACGCACTGGTCCCTTCACGGGATGATATTTGACGCACTGCTCCCTTCATGGGATGATCTCTGATGCACTGGTCCCTTCACGGGATATTTGACGCACTGCTCCCTTCATGGGATGATCTCTGATGCACTGCTCCCTTCATGGGATGATCTCTGATGCACTGGTCCCTTCATGGAATGATCTCTGATGCACTGGTCCCTTCATGGGATGATCTTTGCACTGGTCCTTTCATGGGATGATCTTGCATACCTCTAATCTTAGTGCTGTGTTGCAATGTTCCCTTCATGGGATGATCTTGAATACCTCTAATCTGAGTGCTGTGATGCACTGGTCCCTTCATGGGGTGAGCTTAGGTGCACTGGTTCCTTCATGGGATGAGCTGAGGTGCACTGGTCCCTTCATGGGATGAGCTGTGGTGCACTGGTCCCTTCATGGGATGAGCTTTGGTGCACTGGTCCCTTCATGGGATGAGCTTTGGTGCACTGGTCCCTTCATGGGATGAGCTTTGGTGCACTGGTCCCTTCATGGGATGAGCTTTGGTGCACTGGTCCCTTCATGGGATGAGCTTTGGTGCACTGGTCCCTTCATGGGATGAGCTTTGGTGCACTGGCCCCTTCACGGGATGAGCTTTGGTGCACTGGTCCCTTCATGGGATGATCTTGCATACCTCTAATCTTAGTGCTGTGATGCACTATTCCCTTCATTGGATGATCTTTGATGCACTGGTCCCTTCATAGGATGATCTTTTATGCACTGGTCCTTTCATGGGATATCTGATGCACTGGTCCCTTGACGGGATGATCTTTGATGCACTGGTCCCTTGACGGGATGATCTTTGTTGCACTGGTCCCTTCATGGGATGATCTTTGTTGCACTGGTCCCTTCATGGGCTGATCTTTGTTGCACTGGTCCCTTCATGGGAGGATCTTTGTTGCACTGGTCCATTCATGGGATGATCTTTGTTGCACTGGTCCCTTTATGGGAGGATCTTTGTTGCACTGGTCCCTTCATGGGAGGATCTTTGTTGCACTGGTCCCTTCATGGGATGATCTTTGATGCACTGGTCCCTTCACGGGATGATCTTTGATGCACTGGTCCCTTCACGGGATGATCTTTGATGCACTGGTCCCTTCACGGGATGATCTTTAATGCACTGGTCCCTTCACGGGATGATCTTTGATGCACTGGTCCCTTCACGGGATGATCTTTGATGCACTGGTCCCTTCACGGGATGATCTTTGATGCACTGGTCCCTTCACGGGATGATCTTTGATGCACTGGTCACTTCACGGGATGATCTATGATGCACTGTTCCCTTCACGGGATGATCTATGATGCACTGGTCCCTTCGTGGGATGATCTATGATGCACTGGTCCCTTAATGGGAAGATCTCTGATGCACTGGTCCCTTAATGGGATGATCTTTGCACTGGTCCCTTCATGGGATGATCTTTGCACTGGTCCCTTCATGGGATGATCTTTGCACTGGTCCCTTCATGGGATGATCTCTGATGCACTGGTCCCTTCATGGGATGATCTTTGATGCACTGGTCCCTTCATGGTATGATCTTTGATGCACTGGTCCCTTCATGGTATGATCTTTGATGCACTGGTCCCTTCATGGTATGATCTTTGATGCACTGGTCCCTTCATGGGATGATCTCTGATGCACTGGTCCCTTCATGGGATGATCTTTGATGCACTGGTCCCTTCATGGGATGAGCTTTGATGCACTGGTCCCTTCATGGGATGAGCTTTGGTGCACTGGTCCCTTCATGGGATGAGCTTTGGTGCACTGGTCCCTTCATGGGATGAGCTTTGGTGCACTGGTCTCTTCATGGGATGATCTTATGCACTGGTCCCTTCATGGGATGAGCGTTGGTGCACTGGTCCCTTCATGGGATGAGCTTTGGTGCACTGGTCCCTTCATGGGATGATCTTGCATACCTCTAGTCTGAGTGCTGTGATGCACTGGTCCCTTCATGGGATGAGGTTTGGTGCACTGGTCCCTTCATGGGATGATCTTTGGTGCACCGGTCCCTTCATGGGATGATCTCTGCTGCACTGGTCCCTTCATGGGATGATCTCTGCTGCACTGGTTCCTTCATGGGATGATCTCTGCTGCACTGGTCCCTTCATGGGATGATCTTGTTGCACTGGTCCTTGCATAGGATGATCTTTGTTGCACTGGTCCATTTATGGGATGATCTTTGATGCACTGGTCCATTCATGGGATGATCTTTGGTGCACTGGTCCGTTCATGGGATGATCTTTAGTCCCTTCATGGGATGAGCTTTGGTCCCTTCATGGGATGAGCTTTGGTCCCTTCATGGGATGAGCTTTGGTCCCTTCATGGGATGAGCTTTGGTGCACTGGTCTCTTCATGGGATGAGCTTTGGTGCACTGGTCCCTTCATGGGATGATCTTTGGTGCACTGGTCCCTTCATGGGAGGAGCTTTGGTGCACTGGTCCCTTCATGGGATGAGCTTTGGTGCACTGGTCGCTTCATGGGATGAGCTTTGGTGCACTGGTCCCTTCATGGGATGAGCTTTGGTGCACTGGTCCCTTCATGGGATGAGCTTTGGTGCACTGGTCCCTTCATGGGATGAGCTTTGGTGCACTGGTCCCTTCATGGGATGAGCTTTGGTGCACTGGTCCCTTCATGGGATGATCTTGCATACCGCTAATCTGATCTGATATGCACTGGTCACTTCATGGGATATCTGATGCACTGGTCCCTTCATGGGATGATCTTTGATGCACTGGTCCCTTCATGGGATGATCTTTGATGCACTGGTCCCTTCATGGGATGATCTTTGGTCCCTTCATGGGATGATCTTTGGTCCCTTCATGGGATGAGCTTTGGTCCCTTCATGGGATGAGCTTTGGTCCCTTCATGGGATGAGCTTTGGTCCCTTCATGGGATGAGCTTTGGTCCCTTCATGGGATGAGCTTTGGTCCCTTCATGGGATGAGCTTTGGTCCCTTCATGGGATGAGCTTTGGTCCCTTCATGGGATGAGCTTTGGTCCCTTCATGGGATGAGCTTTGGTCCCTTCATGGGATGAGCTTTGGTCCCTTCATGGGATGAGCTTTGGTCCCTTCATGGGATGAGCTTTGGTGCACTGGTCCCTTCATGGGATGAGCTTTGGTGCACTGGTCCCTTCATGGGATGAGCTTTGGTGCACTGGTCCCTTCATGGGATGATCTTGCATACCTCTAATCTGATCTGATATGCACTGGTCACTTCATGGGATGATCTTTGATGCACTGGTCCCCTCATGGGATGATCTTTGTTGCACTGGTCCCTTCATGGGATGATCTTTGTTGCACTGCTCCCTTCATGGGATGATCTTTGTTGCACTGCTCCCTTCATGGGATGATCTGATGCACTGGTCCCTTCATGGAATGATCTGATGCACTGGTCCATTCATGGGATGATCTTGCATACCTCTAATCTGAGTGCTGTGATGCACAGGTCCCTTCATGTGATGATCTCTGATGCACTGGTCCCTTCATGGGATGATCTCTGCCGCACTGGTCCCTTCATGGGATGATCTCTGATGCACTGGTCCCTTCATGGGATGATCTCTGATGCACTGGTCCCTTCATGGGATGATCTCTGATGTGCTGGTCCCTTCATGGGATGATCTCTGATGTGCTGGTCCCTTCATGGGATGATCTCTGATGTGCTTGTCCCTTCATGGGATGATTTTTGATGCGCTGGTCCCTTCATGGGATGATCTCTGCACTGGTCCCTTCGTGGGATGATCTTGCATACCTCTAATCTAATTGCTGTGATGCACTGGTCCCTTCATGGGATGACCTCTGGTGCACTGGTCCCTTCATGGGATGACCTCTGGTGCACTGGTCCCTTCATGGGATGACCTCTGGTGCACTGGTCCCTTCATGGGATGACCTCTGGTGCACTGGTCCCTTCATGGCATCACCTCTGGTGCACTGATCCCTTCATGGCATCACCTCTGGTGCACTGGTCCCTTCATGGGATGATCTGTTGCACTGGTCCCCTCATGGGATGATCTTTGGGGCACTGGTCCCTTCATTGGATGATCTTTGCACTGGTCCCTTAATGGGACGATCTTTGCACTGGTCCCTTAATGGGACGATCTTTGCACTGGTCCCTTAATGGGATGGTCTTTGATGCATTGGTCCCTTAATGGGATGGTCTTTGATGCACTGGTCCCTTAATGGGATGGTCTTTGATGCACTGGTCCCTTAATGGGATGATCTTTGATGCACTGGTCCCTTAATGGGATGGCCTTTGATGCACTGGTCCCTTAATGGGATGATCTTTGATGCACTGGTCCCTTAATGGGATGATCTTTGATGCACTGGTCCCTTAATGGGATGATCTTTGATGCACTGGTCCCTTAATGGGATGATCTTTGATGCACTGGTCCCTTAATGGGATGATCTTTGATGCACTGGTCCCTTAATGGGATGATCTTTGATGCGCTGGTCCCTTCATGGGATGATCTCTGATGCACTTGTCCCTTCATGGGATGATCTCTGGTCCCTTAATGGATGATCCTTGATGCGCTGGTCCCTTCATGTGATGATCCTTGATGAGCTTGTCCCTTCATGGGATGATCCTTGATGCGCTGGTCCCTTCATGGGATGATATTTGATACGCTGGTCCCTTCATGGGATGATCTTTGTTACCCTGGTCCCTTCATGGGATGATCTTTGTTGCCCTGGTCCCTTCATGGGATGATCTATGTTGCCCTGGTCCCTTCATGGGATGATCTCTGATGCACTGGTCCCTTCATGGGATGATCTCTGATGCACTGGTCCCTTCATGGGATGATCTCTGATGCAGTGGTCCCTTCATGGGATGATCTGATGCACTGGTCCCTTCATGGGATGATCTCTGGTCCCTTAATGGATGATCCTTGATGCGCTGGTCCCTTCATGTGATGATCCTTGATGAGCTTGTCCCTTCATGGGATGATCCTTGATGCGCTGGTCCCTTCATGGGATGATATTTGATACGCTGGTCCCTTCATGGGATGATCTTTGTTACCCTGGTCCCTTCATGGGATGATCTTTGTTGCCCTGGTCCCTTCATGGGATGATCTATGTTGCCCTGGTCCCTTCATGGGATGATCTCTGATGCACTGGTCCCTTCATGGGATGATCTCTGATGCACTGGTCCCTTCATGGGATGATCTCTGATGCACTGGTCCCTTCATGGGATGATCTGATGCACTGGTCCCTTCATGGGATGATCTGATGCACTGGTCCCTTCATGGGATGATCTCTGATGCACTGGTCCCTTCATGGGATGATCTCTGATGCACTGGTCCCTTCATGGGATGATCTCTGATGCACTGGTCCCTTCATGGGATGATCTCTGATGCACTGGTCCCTTCATGGGATGATCTCTGATGCACTGGTCCCTTCATGGGATGATCTTTGATGCACTGGTCCCTTCATGGGATGATCGTTGATGCACTGGTCCCTTCACGGGATGATCTTTGTTGCACTGGTCCCTTCATGGGATCATCTCTGATGCACTGGTCCCTTCATGGGATCATCTCTGATGCACTGGTCCCTTCATGGGATCATCTCTGATGCACTGGTCCCTTCATGGGATCATCTCTGATCCACTGGTCCCTTCATGGGATCATCTCTGATCCACTGGTCCCTTCATGGGATGATCTCTGATGCACTGGTCCCTTCATGGGATGATCTCTGATGCACTGGTCCCTTCACGGGATGATCTTTGCACTGGTCCCTTCATGGGATGATCTTGCATACCTCTAATATGAGTTATGTGATGCACTGGTCCCTTCAGGGGATGATCTTTGATGCACTGGTCCCTTCAGGGGATGATCTTTGATGCACTGGTCCCTTCAGGGGATGATCTTTGATGCACTGGTCCCTTCTGGGGATGATCTTTGATGCACTGGTCCCTTCTGGGGATGATCTTTGACGCACTGGTCCCTTCTGGGGATGATCTTTGACGCACTGGTCCCTTCTGGGGATGATCTTTGACGCACTGGTCCCTTCTGGGGATGATCTTTGACGCACTGGTCCCTTCACGGGCTGATATTTGACGCACTGGTCCCTTCACGGGATGATATTTGACGCACTGCTCCCTTCATGGGATGATCTCTGATGCACTGGTCCCTTCACGGGATGATATTTGACGCACTGCTCCCTTCATGGGATGATCTCTGATGCAGTGCTCCCTTCATGGGATGATCTCTGTTGCACTGGTCCCTTCATGGGATGAGGTTTGGTGCACTGGTCCCTTCATGGGATGAGGTTTGGTGCACTGGTCCCTTCATGGGATGAGCTTTGGTGCACTGGTCCCTTCATGGGATGATCTTTGGTGCACTGGTCCCTTCATGGGATGATCTTTGGTGCACTGGTCCCTTCATGGGATGATCTTTGGTGCACTGGTCCCTTCATGGGATGATCTTTGGTGCACTGGTCCCTTCATGGGATGATCTTGTTGCACTGGTCCCTTCATGGGATGATCTTGTTGCACTGGTCCCTTCATGGGATGATCTTTGTTGCACTGGTCTCTTCATGGGATGATCTTTGTTGCACTGGTCCCTTCATGGGATGATCTGATGCACTGGTCCATTCATGGGATGATCTTGCATACCTCTAATCTGAGTGCTGTGATGCACTGGTCCCTTCATGGGCTGAGCTTTGGTGCACTGGTCCCTTCATGGGCTGATCTTTGATGCACTGGTCCCTTCATGGGATAATCTTTGATTCACTGGTCCCTTCATGGGATGATCTTTGATGCACTGGTCCCTTCACGGGATGATCTTTGATGCACTGGTCCCTTCACGGGATGATTTTTGGTGCACTGCTCCCTTCATGGGATTATCTCTGATGCACTGGTCCCTTCATGGGATGATCTGTGGTGCACTGGTCCCTTCATGGGATGATCTGTGGTGCACTGGTCCCTTCATGGGATGATCTGTGGTGCACTGGTCCCTTCATGGGATGATCTGTGGTGCACTGGTCCCTTCATGGGATGATCTGTGGTGCACTGGTCCCTTCATGGGATGATCTGTGGTGCACTGGTCCCTTCATGGGATGATCTGTGGTGCACTGGTCCCTTCATGGGATGATCTGTGGTGCACTGGTCCCTTCATGGGATGAGCTGTGGTGCACTGGTCCCTTCATGGGATGAGCTTTGGTGCACTGCTCCCTTCATGGGATGATCTCTGATGCACTGCTCCCTTCCTGGGATGATCTCTGATGCACTGCTGATGCACTGCTCCCTTCATTGGATGATCTCTGATGCAGTGCTCCCTTCATGGGATGATCTCTGTTGCACTGGTCCCTTCATGGGATGAGGTTTGGTGCACTGGTCCCTTCATGGCATGAGCTTTGGTGCACTGGTCCCTTCATGGGATGAGCTTTGGTGCACTGGTCCCTTCATGGGATGATCTTTGGTGCACTGGTCCCTTCATGGGATGATCTTTGGTGCACTGGTCCCTTCATGGGATGATCTTTGGTACACTGGTCCCTTCATGGGATGATCTTTGCACTGGTCCCTTCATGGGATGATCTTGTTGCACTGGTCCCTTCATGGGATGATCTTTGTTGCACTGGTCCCTTCATGGGATGATCTTTGTTGCACTGGTCCCTTCATGGGATGATCTTTGTTGCACTGGTCCCTTCACGGGATGATCTGATGCACTGGTCCCTTCACGGGATGATCTTTGATGCACTGGTCCCTTCACGGGATGATCTTTGATGCACTGGTCCCTTCACGGGATGATCTTTGATGCACTGGTCCCTTCACGGGATGATCTTTGATGCACTGGTCCCTTCACGGGATGATCTTTGATGCACTGGTCCCTTCACGGGATGATCTTTGATGCACTGGTCCCTTCACGGGATGATCTTTGATGCACTGGTCCCTTCACGGGATGATCTATGATGCACTGGTCCCTTCACGGGATGATCTATGATGCACTGGTCCCTTCACGGGATGATCTATGATGCACTGGTCCCTTCACGGGATGATCTATGATGCACTGGTCCCTTAATGGGAAGATCTCTGATGCACTGGTCCCTTCATGGGATGATCTCTGATGCACTGGTCCCTTCATGGGATGATCTCAAATGCACTGGTCCCTTCATGGGATGATCTCTGATGCACTGGTCCCTTCATGGGATGATCTCTGATGCACTGGTCCCTTCATGGGATGATCTCTGATGCACTGGTCCCTTCATGGGATGATCTCTGATGCACTGGTCCCTTCATGGGATGATCTCTGATGCACTGGTCCCTTCATGGGGTGATCTCTGATGCACTGGTCCCTTCATGGGGTGATGTTTGATGCACTGGTCCCTTCATGGGGTGATGTTTGTTGCACTGGTCCCCTCATAGGATGATCTTTGGTCCCTTCATGGGAAGATTGATGCACTGGTCCATTCATGGGAAGATTGATGCACTGGTCCATTCATGGGATGATTGATGCACTGGTCCATTCATGGGATGATTGATGCACTGGTCCATTCATGGGATGATTGATGCACTGGTCCATTCATGGGATGATCTTTGATGCACTGGTCCATTCATGGGATGATCGTTGATGCACTGGTCCATTCATGGGATGATCTTTGATGCACTGGTCCCTTCATGGGATGATCTTTGATGCACTGGTCCCTTCATGGGATGATCTTTGATGCACTGGTCCCTTCATGGGATGATCGTTGATGCACTGGTCCCTTCATGGGATGATATTTGCACTGGTCCCTTCATGGGATGATCTTGCATACCTCTAATCTGAGAGATGTGATGCACTGGCCTCTTAATGGGATGAACTTTGATGCACTAGTCCTTTCATGGGATATCTGATGCACTGGTCCCTTCACGGGATGATCTTTGATGCACTGGTCCCTTCACGGGATGATCTTTGATGCACTGGTCCCTTCACGGGATGATCTTTGATGCACTGGTCCCTTCACGGGATGATCTTTGATGCACTGGTCCCTTCACGGGATGATCTTTGATGCACTGGTCCCTTCACGGGATGATCGGTCCCTTCACGGGATGATCTTTGATGCACTGGTCCCTTCACGGGATGATCGGTCCCTTCACGGGATGATCTTTGATGCACTGGTCCCTTCACGGGATGATCTTAGATGCACTGGTCCCTTCACGGGATGATCTCTGATGCACTGGTCCCTTCACGGGATGATCTCTGATGCACTGGTCCCTTCACGGGATGATCTCTGATGCACTGGTCCCTTCACGGGATCATCTGATGCACTGGTCCCTTCATGGGATCATCTGATACACTGGTCCCTTCATGGGATCATGTGATGCACTGGTCCCTTCATGGGATCATGTGATGCACTGGTCCCTTCATGGGATCATGTGATGCACTGGTCCCTTCATGGGATCATGTGATGCACTGGTCCCTTCATGGGATCATGTGATGCACTGGTCCCTTCATGGGATCATGTGATGCACTGGTCCCTTCATGGGGTCATGTGATGCACTGGTCCCTTCATGGGGTCATGTGATGCACTGGTCCCTTCATGGGATCATGTGATGCACTGGTCCCTTCATGGGATCATCTGATGCACTGGTCCCTTCATGGGATCATCTGATGCACTGGTCCCTTCATGGGATCATCTGATGCACTGGTCCCTTCATGGGATGATCTTGCATACCTCTAATCTGAGAGATGTGATGCACCGGTCTCTTCACGGGATGATCTCTGATGCACTGGTCCCTTCACGGGATGAACTCTGATGCACTGGTCCCTTCACGGGATGAACTCTGATGCACTGGTCCCTTCATGGGATCATCTGATGCACTGGTCCCTTCATGGGATCATCTGATGCACTGGTCCCTTCATGGGATCATCTGATGCACTGGTCCCTTCATGGGATCATCTGATGCACTGGTCCCTTCATGGAATCATCTGATGCACTGGTCCCTTCATGGGATCATCTGATGCACTGGTCCCTTCATGGGATCATCTGATGCACTGGTCCCTTCATGGGATCATCTGATGCACTGGTCCCTTCATGGGATCATCTGATGCACTGGTCCCTTCATGGGATCATCTGATGCACTGGTCCCTTCATGGGATCATCTGATGCACTGGTCCCTTCATGGGATCATCTATGATGCACTGGTCCCTTCATGGGATGATCTATGATGCACTGGTCCCTTCATGGGATGATCTATGGTGCACTGGTCCCTTCATGGGATGAGCTTTGGTGCACTGGTCCCTTCATGGGATGAGCTTTGGTGCACTGGTCCCTTCATGGGATGAGCTTTGGTGCACTGGTCCCTTCATGGGATGAGCTTTGGTCCCTTCATGGGATGAGCTTTGGTCCCTTCATGGGATGAGCTTTGGTCCCTTCATGGGATGAGCTTTGGTCCCTTCATGGGATGAGCTTTGGTCCCTTCATGGGATGAGCTTTGGTCCCTTCATGGGATGAGCTTTGGTCCCTTCATGGGATGAGCTTTGGTCCCTTCATGGGATGAGCTTTGGTCCCTTCATGGGATGAGCTTTGGTCCCTTCATGGGATGAGCTTTGGTCCCTTCATGGGATGAGCTTTGGTCCCTTCATGGGATGAGCTTTGGTCCCCTGGTCCCTTCATGGGATGAGCTTTGGTGCACTGGTCTCTTCATGGGATGAGCTTTGGTGCACTGGTCTCTTCATGGGATGAGCTTTGGTGCACTGGTCTCTTCATGGGATGAGCTTTGGTGCACTGGTCTCTTCATGGGATGAGCTTTGGTGCACTGGTCTCTTCATGGGATGAGCTTTGGTGCACTGGTCTCTTCATGGGATGAGCTTTGGTGCACTGGTCCCTTCATGGGATGAGCTTTGGTGCACTGGTCCCTTCATGGGATGATCTTGCATACCTCTAATCTGATCTGATATGCACTGGTCCCTTCATGGGATGATCTTGCATACCTCTAATCTGATCTGATATGCACTGGTCCCTTCATGGGATATCTGATGCACTGGTCCCTTCACGGGATGATCTCTGATGCACTGGTCCCTTCACGGGATGATCTCTGATGCACTGGTCCCTTCACGGGATGATCTCTGATGCACTGGTCCCTTCACGGGATGATCTCTGATGCACTGGTCCCTTCACGGGATGATCTCTGATGCACTGGTCCCTTCACGGGATGATCTCTGATGCACTGGTCCCTTCACGGGATGATCTCTGATGCACTGGTCCCTTCACGGGATGATCTCTGATGCACTGGTCCCTTCACGGGATGATCTCTGATGCACTGGTCCCTTCACGGGATGATCTCTGATGCACTGGTCCCTTCACGGGATGATCTGATGCACTGTTCCTTTCACGGGATGATCTCTGATGCACTGGTCCCTTCATGGGATGATCTATGATGCACTGGTCCCTTCATGGGATGATCTTGCATACTTCCAATCTTAGTGCTGTGATGCACTATTCCCTTCATGGGATGATCTTTGATGCACTGGTTCCTTCATGGGATGATCTTTGATGCACTATTCCCTTCATGGGATAAGCTTTGGTGCACTGGTCCCTTCATGGGATGAGCTTTGGTGCACTGGCCCCTTCATGGGATTATATTGCATACCTCTAATTTGAGATGTGATGCTCTGGTCCCTTCATGGGATGATCTTTGATGCACTGGTCCCTTCATGGGATGACCTTTGATGCACTGATCCCTTCATGGGATGATCTTTGATGCACTGGTCCCCTCATGGGATGATCTTTGTTGCACTGGTCCCTTCATGGGATGATCTTTGTTGCACTGGTCCCTTCATGGGATGATCTTTGTTGCACTGGTCCCTTCATGGGATGATCTTTGGTGCACTGGTCCCTTCATGGGATGATCTTTGGTGCACTGGTCCCTTCATGGGATGATCTTTGTTGCACTGGTCCCTTCATGGGATGATCTTTGTTGCACTGGTCCCTTCATGGGATGATCTTTGTTGCACTGGTCCCTTCATGGGATGATCTTTGTTGCACTGGTCCCTTCATGGGATGATCTTTGTTGCACTGGTCCCTTCATGGGATGATCTTTGTTGCACTGCTCCCTTCATGGGATGATCTTTGTTGCACTGCTCCCTTCATGGGATGATCTGATGCACTGGTCCCTTCATGGAATGATCTGATGCACTGGTCCATTCATGGGATGATCTTGCATACCTCTAATCTGAGTGCTATGATGCACTGGTCCCTTCATGGGATGATCTCTGATGCACTGGTCCCTTCATGGGATGATCTCTGATGCGCTGGTCCCTTCATGGGATGATCTCTGATGCGCTGGTCCCTTCATTAGATGATCATTGTTGCCCTGGTCCCTTCATGGGATGATCTTTGTTGCCCTGGTCCCTTCATGGAATGATCTCTGATGCACTGGTCCCTTCATGGGATGATCTCTGATGCACTGGTCCCTTCATGGGATGATCTCTGATGCACTGGTCCCTTCATGGGATGATCTCTGATGCACTGGTCCCTTCATGGGATGATCTTTGATGCACTGGTCCCTTCATGGGATGATCTTTGATGCACTGGTCCCTTCATGGGATGATCGTTGATGCACTGGTCCCTTCATGGGATGATCTTTGTTGCACTGGTCCCTTCACGGGATGATCTTTGTTGCACTGGTCCCTTCACGGGATGATCTTTGTTGCACTGGTCCCTTCACGGGATGATCTTTGATGCACTGGTCCCTTCACGGGATGATCGTTGATGCACTGGTCCCTTCACGGGATGATCGTTGATGCACTGGTCCCTTCACGGGATGATCGTTGATGCACTGGTCCCTTCATGGGATGATCGTTGATGCACTGGTCCCTTCATGGGATGATCGTTGATGCACTGGTCCCTTCATGGGATGATCGTTGATGCACTGGTCCCTTTACGGGATGATCGTTGATACACTGGTCCCTTCACGGGATGATCTTTGTTGCGCTGGTCCCTTCACGGGATGATCTCTGATGCACTGGTCCCTTCACGGGATGATCTCTGATGCACTGGTCCCTTCACGGGATGATCTCTGATGCACTGGTCCCTTCACGGGATGATCTCTGATGCACTGGTCCCTTCACGGGATAATCTCTGATGCACTGGTCCCTTCACGGGATGATCTCTGATGCACTAGTCCCTTCACGGGATGATATCTGATGCACTGGTCCCTTCATGGGATGATCTGATGCACTGGTCCCTTCATGGGATGATCTGATGCAATGGTCCTTTCATGGGATGATCTGATGCACTGGTCACTTCATGGGATGATCTATGATGCACTGATCCCTTCATGGGATGATCTTGCATACTTCCAATCTTAGTGCTGTGATGCACTATTCCCTTCATGGGATGATCTTTGATGCACTATTCCCTTCATGGGATGATCTTTGATGCACTATTCCCTTCATGGGATGATCTTTGATGCACTGGTTCCTTCATGGGATGAACTTTGATGCACTGGTCCCTTCATGGGATGATCTTTGATGCACTGGTCCCCTCATGGGATGATCTTTGTTGCACTGGTCCCTTCATGGGATGAGCTTTGGTGCACTGGTCCCTTCATGGGATGAGCTTTGGTGCACTGGTCCCTTCATGGGATGAGCTTTGGTGCACTGGTCCCTTCATGGGATGAGCTTTGGCGCACTGGTCCCTTCATGGGATGAGTTTTGGTGCACTGGTCCCTTCATGGGATGAACTTTGGTGCACTGGTCCTTTCATGGGATGAGCTTTGGTGCACTGGTCCTTTCATGGGATGAGCTTTGGTGCACTGGTCCTTTCATGGGATGAGCTTTGGTGCACTGGTCCCTTCATGGGATGAGCTTTGGTGCACTGGTCCCTTCATGGGATGAGCTTTGGTGCACTGGTCCCTTCATGGGATGAGCTTTGGTGCACTGGTCCCTTCATGGGATGATCTGATGCACTGGTCCATTCATGGGATGATCTGATGCACTGGTCCCTTCATGGGATGATCTGATGCACTGGTCCCTTCATGGGATGATCTGATGCACTGGTCCCTTCATGGGATGATCTCTGATGCACTGGTCCCTTCATGGGATGATCTCTGATGCACTGGTCCCTTCATGGGATGATCTCTGATGCACTGGTCCCTTCATGGGATGATCTCTGATTCACTGGTCCCTTCATAAGATGATCTCTGATGCACTGGTCCCTTCATGGGATGATCTTTGATGCACTGGTTCCTTCATGGGATGAACTTTGATGCACTGGTCCCTTCATGGGATGAGCTTTGGTGCACTGGTCCCTTCATGGGATAAGCTTTGGTGCACTGGTCCCTTCATGGGATGAGCTTTGGTGCACTGGCCCCTTCATGGGATTATCTTGCATACCTCTAATTTGAGAGATGTGATGCTCTGGTCCCTTCATGGGATGATCTTTGATGCACTGGTCCCTTCATGGGATGATCTTTGATGCACTGATCCCTTCATAGGATGATCTTTCATGCACTAATCCCTTCATGGGATGAACTTTGATGCACTGGTCCCTTCATGGGATGACCTTTGATGCACTGATCCCTTCATGGGATGATCTTTGATGCACTGGTCCCCTCATGGGATGATCTTTGTTGCACTGGTCTCTTCATGGGATGATCTTTGTTGCACTGGTCCCTTCATGGGATGATCTTTGGTGCACTGGTCACTTCATGGGATGATCTTTGATGCACTGGTCCCTTCATGGGATGATCTTTGTTGCACTGGTCCCTTCATGGGATGATCTTTGTTGCACTGGTCCCTTCATGGTATGATCTTTGTTGCACTGGTCCCTTCATGGGATGATCTTTGTTGCACTGCTCCCTTCATGGGATGATCTTTGTTGCACTGCTCCCTTCATGGGATGATCTGATGCACTGGTCCCTTCATGGAATGATCTGATGCACTGGTCCATTCATGGGATGATCTTGCATACCTCTAATCTGAGTGCTGTGATGCACAGGTCCCTTCATGGGATGATCTCTGATGCACTGGTCCCTTCATGGGATGATCTCTGATGCACTGGTCCCTTCATGGGATGATCTCTGATGCGCTGGTCCCTTCATGGGATGATCTCTGATGCGCTGGTCCCTTCATGGGATGATCTTTGTTGCCCTGGTCCCTTCATGGGATGATCTTTGTTGCCCTGGTCCCTTCATGGGATGATCTCTGATGCACTGGTCCCTTCATGGGATGATCTCTGATGCACTGGTCCCTTCATGGGATGATCTCTGATGCACTGGTCCCTTCATGGGATGATCGTTGATACACTGGTCCCTTCATGGGATGATCGTTGATACACTGGTCCCTTCATGGGATGATCGTTGATGCACTGGTCCCTTCACGGGATGATCTTTGTTGCACTGGTCCCTTCACGGGATGATCTTTGTTGCACTGGTCCCTTCACGGGATCATCTCTGATGCACTGGTCCCTTCATGGGATCATCTCTGATGCACTGGTCCCTTCATGGGATGATCTCTGATGCACTGGTCCCTTCAAGGGATGATCTCTGATGCACTGGTCCCTTCAAGGGATGATCTCTGATGCACTGGTCCCTTCAAGGGATGATCTTTGATGCACTGGTCCCTTCATGGGATGATCTTGCATACCTCTAATCTGAGTGCTATGATGCACTGGTCCCTTCATGGGATCTTTGATGCAACGGTCCCTTCCTGGGTTAATCTTTGATGCACTGGTACCTTCCTGGGTTAATCTTTGATGCACTGGTCCCTTTATGGGATGACCTTTGATGCACTGGTCCCTTTATGGGATGACCTTTGATGCACTGGTCCCTTCATGGGATGACCTTTGATGCACTGGTCCCTTCATGGGATGATCTTTGCACTGGTACCTTCATGGGATGATCTTGCATAACTCTAATCTGACAGTTGTGATACACTGGTCCCTTCATGGGATGATCTCTGATACACTGGTCCCTTCATGGGATGATCTTTGATGCACTGGTCCCTTCATGGGATGATCCTTGCACTGGTCCCTTAATGAGATGATCTTTGCACTGGTCCCTTGATGGGATGATCTTTTGATGCACTGGTCCCTTCATGGGATGATCTTTTGATGCACTGGTCCCTTCATGGGATGATCTTTGATGCACTGGTCCCTTCATGGGATGATTCGGATGCACTGGTCCCTTAATGGGATGATCTTGATGCACAGGTCCCTTCATGGGATGATCTTTGATCCACGGGTCCCTTCATGGGATGATCTTTGATGCACGGGTTCCTTCATGGGATGATCTTTGATGCACTGGTCCCTTCATGGGATGATATTTGATGCACTGGTCCCTTCATGGGATGATCTTTGATGCACTGGTCCCTTTATGGGATGATCTTTGATGCACTGGTCCATTTATGGGATGATCTTTGCACTGGTCCCTTCATGGGATGTTCTTGCATACCTCTAATCTGAGAGATGTGATGCACTGGTCCCTTCATGGGATGATCTATGATGCACTGGTCCCTTCACGGGATGATCTTGCATACCTCTAATCTGAGTGCTGTGATGCACTGGTCCCTTCAAGGGATGCTCTTTGTTGCACTGGTCCCTTCATGGGATGATCTTTGTTGCACTGGTCCCTTCACGGGATGATCTTTGATGCACTGGTCGTTTCTCGGGATGATCTCGGATGCACTTGTCCCTTCATGTGATGATCTTGCATACCTCTAATCTGAGAGATGTGATGCACTGGTCCCTTCATGGGATGATCTTTGCACTGATCCCTTCATGGGATGATCTTTGATGCACTGGTCCCTTCATGGGATTATCTTTGATGCACTGGTCCCTTCATGGGATGATCTTTGATGCACTGGTCCTTTCATGGGATATCTGATGCACTGGTCCCTTTACGGGATGATCTTTGATGCACTGGTCCCTTTACGGGATGATCTTTGATGCACTGGTCCCTTTACGGGATGAACTTTGATGCACTGGTCCCTTCACGAGATGATCTTTGATACACTGGTCCCTTCACGGGATGATCTTTGATGCACTGGTCCCTTCGTGGGATGATCTTTGATGCACTGGTCTCTTCGTGGGATGATCTCTGATGCACTGGTCCCTTCATGGGATGATCTATGGTGCACTGCTACCTTCATGGGATGATCTCTGATCTGGTCCCCTCATGGGATGATCTTGCATACCTCTAATCTGAGTGCTGTGATGCACTGGTCCCTTCATGGGATGATCTCGGATGCACTTGTTCCTTCATGGGATGATCTCTGATGCACTGGTCCCTTCATGGGATGGTCTTTGATGCACTGGTTCCTTCATGGGATGATCTTTTATGCACTGGTCCCTTCATGGGGTGATCTTTGATGCACTGGTCCTTTTATGGGATATCTGATGCACTGGTCCCTTCACGGGATGATCTTTGATGCACAGGTCCCTTCATGGTATGATCTTTGATGCACTGGTTCCTTCATGGGATGATATTGCATACCTCTAATCTGAGCGCTGTGATGCACTGGTCTCTTCATGGGATCTTTGTTGCACCGGTCCCTTCCTGGGATGATCTCTGATGCACTGGTCCCTTTATGGGATGATCTTTGATGCACTGGTCCCTTTATGGGATGATCTTTGATGCACTGGTCCCTTTATGGGATGATCTTTGATGCACTGGTCCCTTTCTGGGATGATCTTTGATGCACTGGTCCCTTCATGTGATGATCTTTCATACCTCTAATCTGAGTGCTGTGATGCACTGTTCCCTTCATGGGATGATCTCTGGTGCACTGGTCCCTTCATGGGATGATCTCTGGTGCACTGGTCCCTTCATGGGATGATCTCTGGTGCACTGGTCCCTTCATGGGATGATCTCTGATGCACTGGTCCGTTCATGGGATGATCTCTGATGCACTGGTCCCTTTATGGGATGATCTCTGATGCACTGGTCCCTTTATGGGATGATCTTTGATGCACTGGTCCCTTTATGGGATATCTGATGCACTGGTACCTTCACGGGATGATCTTTGATGCACTGGTACCTTCACGGGATGATCTTTGATGCACTGGTCCTTTCATGGGATGATCTTTGATGCACTGGTCCCTTCATGGGATGATCTTTGATGCACTGGTTCCTTCATGGAATGATCTGTGATGCACTGGTCCCTTCCTGGAATGTTCTGTGATGCACTGGTCCCTTCATGGGATGATCATTGATGCACTGGTCCATTCATGGGATGATCTCTGATGCACTGGTCCCTTCATTGGATGATCTTTGATCCACTGGTCCCTTCATGAGATTATCTTGCATACCTCTAATCTGAGTGCTGTGATGCACTGGTCCCTTCATGGGATGATCTCTGATGCACTGGTCCCTTCATGTGATGATCTTGCATACCTCAAATCTGAGAGCTGTGATGCACTGATCCCTTCATGGGATAATCTATGGTGCACTTTTCCCTTCATGGGATTATCTTTGATGCACTGGTCCCTTCATGGGATGATCTTTTGATGCACTGGTCCCCTCATGGGATGATTTTTGATGCACTGGTCCCTTCAGGCGATGATCTTTGATGCACTGGTCCCTTCATGGGATGATCTTTGATGCACTGGTTCCTTCATGGAATGATCTGTGATGCACTGGTCCCTTCATGGAATGATCTGTGATGCACTGGTCCCTTCATGGGATGATCATTGATGCACTGGTCCATTCATGGGATGATCTCTAATGCACTGGTCCCTTAATTGGATGATCTTTGATCCACTGGTCCCTTCATGAGATTATCTTGCATACCTCTAATCTGAGTGCTGTGATGCACTGGTCCCTTCATGGGATGATCTCTGATGCACTGGTCCCTTAATGGGAAGATCTCTGATGCACTGGTCACTTCATGGGATGATCTCTGATGCACTGGTCCCTTCATGTGATGATCTTGCATACCTCAAATCTGAGAGCTGTGATGCACTGGTTCCTTCATGGGATGATCTATGGTGCACTGTTACCTTCATGGGATGATCTCTGATCTGGTCACCTCATGGGATGATCTTGCATACCTCTAATCTGAGTGCTGTGATGCACTGGTCCCTTCATGGGATGATCTCTGATGCACTTGTTCCTTCATGGGATGATCTCTGATGCACGGGTCCCTTCATGGGATGATCTTTGATGCATGGGTCCCTTCATGGGAAGATCTTTGATGCACTGGTCCCTTCATGGGATGATCCTTGATGCACTGGTCCCTTCATGGGATGATCTTTGATGCACTGGTCCCCTCATGGGATGAACTTTGATGCACTGGTCCCTTCATGGGATGATCTTTGATGCACTGGTCCCTTCATGGGGTGATCTTGCACACCTCTAATCGGAGAGCTGTGATTCACTGGTCCCTTCATGGGATGATCTTGCATAACTCTAATCTGAGAGCTGTGATTCACTGGTCCCTTCATGGGATGATCTCTGATGCACTGGTCCCTTCATGGGATGATCTCTGATGCACTGGTCCCTTCATGGGATGATCTCTGATGCACCGGTCCCTTCATGGGATGATCTGATGCACCGGTCCCTTCATGGGATGATCTGATGCACTGGTCCCTTCATGGGATGATCTGATGCACTGGTCCCTTCATGGGATGATCTCTGATCCACTGGTTCCTTCATGGGATGATTTTTGAGGCACTGGTCCCTTCATGGGATGATCTTTGATGCACTGGTCCCTTCATGGGATGATCTTTGATGCACTGGTCCCTTCATGGGATGATCTTTGTTGCACTGGTCCCTTCATGGGATGATCTTTGATGCACTGGTCCCTTCATGGGATGATCTTTGTTGCACTGGTCCCTTCATGGGATGATCTTTGATGCACTGGTCCCTTCATGGGATGATCTCTGATGCACTGGTCCCTTCACGGGATGATCTCTGATGCACTGGTACCTTCATGGGATGATCTCTGATGCATTGGTCCCTTCATGGGATGATCTTGCATACCTCTAATCTGAGAGCTGTGATGCACTGGTCCCTTCACAGGATGATCTATGATGCACTGGTCCCTTCACGGGATGATCTTGCATACCTCTAATCTGAGTGCTGTGATGACTGGTCCCTTCATGGGATGATCTTTGATGCACTGGTCCCTTCATGGGATGATCTTTGTTGCACTGGTCCCTTCATGGGATGATCTTTGATGCACTGGTCCCTTCATGGGATGATCTGTGATGCACTGGTCCCTTCATGGGATGATCTGTGATGCACTGGTCCCTTCATGGGATGATCTCTGATGCACTGGTCCCTTCATGGGATTATCTTGCATACCTCTAATCTGAGTGCTGTGATGACTGGTCCCTTCATGGGATGGTCTTTGATGCACTGGTTTCTTCATGGGATGATCTTTTATGCACTGGTCCCTTCATGGGATGATCTTTGATGCACTGGTTCCTTCATGGGATGATCTTGCATACCTCTAATCTGAGTGCTGTGATGCACTGGTCTCTTCATGGGATCTTTGTTGCACTGGTCCCTAGCTGGTATGATCTCGGATGCACTGGTCCCTTCCTGGGATGGTCTCGGATGCACTGGTCCCTTTATGGGATGATCTTTGATGCACTGGTCCCTTTATGGGATGATCTTTGATGCACTGGTCCCTTCCTGTGATGATCTTTCATACCTCTAATCTGAGTGCTGTGATGCACTGGTCTTTCCATGGGATGATCTCTGGTGCACTGGTCCCTTCATGGGATGATCTCTGGTGCACTGGTCCCTTCATGGGATGATCTCTGTTGCACTGGTCCCTTCATAGGAGGATCTCTGATGCACTGGTCCCTTTATGGGATGATCTCTGATGCACTGGTCCCTTTATGGGATGATCTTTGATGCACTGGTCCTTTCATGGGATATCTGAAGCACTGGTACCTTCACGGGATGATCTTTGATGCACTGGTCCCATCATGGGATGATCTTGCATACCTCTAATCTGAGTGCTGTGATGCACTGGTCTCTTCATGGGATCTTTGTTGCACTGGTCCCTTCATGGGATTATCTTGCATACCTCTAATCTGAGTGCTTTGATGCACTGGTCCCTTCGTGGGATTTCTGATGCACTGGTCCCTTCATGGGATGATCTCTGGTCCCTTCACGGGATGATCTCTGATGCACTGGTCCCTTCACGGGATGATCTCTGATGCACTGGTCCCTTCACAAGATGATAACTGATGCACTGGTCCCTTCACGGGATGATCTCTGATGCACAGGTCCCTTCACGGGATGATCTCTGCACTGGTCCCTTCACGGGATGATCTCTGATGCACTGGTCACTTCACGGGATGATCTCTGATGCACTGGTCCCTTCACGGGATGATCTCTGATGCACTGGTCCCTTCACGGGATGATCTCTGATGCACTGGTCCCTTCACGGGATGATCTCTGATGCACTGGTCCCTTCACGGGATGATCTCTGATGCACTGGTCCCTTCACGGGATGATCTCTGATGCACTGGTCCCTTCACGGGATGATCTCTGATGCACTGGTCCCTTCACGGGATGATCTCTGATGCACTGGTCCCTTCACGGGATGATCTCTGATGCACTGGTCCCTTCATGGGATGATCTCTGATGCACTGGTCCCTTCATGGGATGATCTCTGATGCACTGGTCCCTTCATGGGATGATCTCTGATGCACTGGTCCCTTCATGGGATGATCTCTGATGCACTGGTTCCTTCTCGGGATGATCTCTGATTCACTGGTCCCTTCATGGGATGATCTTGCATACCTCTAATCTGAGTGCTGTGAGGCACTATTCCCTTCATGGGATGAAATCTGATGCACTGGTCCCTTCATGGGATGAAATCTGATGCACTGGTCCTTCATGGGATGATCTCTGATGCACTGGTCCCTTCATGGGATGATCTTGCATACCTCTAATCTGAGTGCTGTGATGCAGTGGTCACTTCATGGGATGAAATCTGATGCACTGGTCACTTCATGGGATGAAATCTGATGCACTGGTCCCTTCATGGGATGATCTCTGATCCACTGGTTCCTTCATGGGATGATTTTTGAGGCCCTGGTCCCTTCATGGGATGATCTTTGATGCACTGGTCCCTTCATGGGATGATCTTTGATGCACTGGTCCCTTCATGGGATGATCTTTGTTGCACTGGTCCCTTCATGGGATGATCTTTGATGCACTGGTCCCTTCATGGGATGATCTTTGTTGCACTGGTCCCTTCATGGGATGATCTTTGATGCACTGGTCCCTTCATGGGATGATCTCTGATGCACTGGTCCCTTCACGGGATGATCTCTGATGCACTGGTACCTTCATGGGATGATCTCTGATGCATTGGTCCCTTCATGGGATGATCTTGCATACCTCTAATCTGAGAGCTGTGATGCACTGGTCCCTTCACAGGATGATCTATGATGCACTGGTCCCTTCACGGGATGATCTTGCATACCTCTAATCTGAGTGCTGTGATGACTGGTCCCTTCATGGGATGATCTTTGATGCACTGGTCCCTTCATGGGATGATCTTTGTTGCACTGGTCCCTTCATGGGATGATCTTTGATGCACTGGTCCCTTCATGGGATGATCTGTGATGCACTGGTCCCTTCATGGGATGATCTGTGATGCACTGGTCCCTTCATGGGATGATCTCTGATGCACTGGTCCCTTCATGGGATTATCTTGCATACCTCTAATCTGAGTGCTGTGATGACTGGTCCCTTCATGGGATGGTCTTTGATGCACTGGTTTCTTCATGGGATGATCTTTTATGCACTGGTCCCTTCATGGGATGATCTTTGATGCACTGGTTCCTTCATGGGATGATCTTGCATACCTCTAATCTGAGTGCTGTGATGCACTGGTCTCTTCATGGGATCTTTGTTGCACTGGTCCCTAGCTGGTATGATCTCGGATGCACTGGTCCCTTCCTGGGATGGTCTCGGATGCACTGGTCCCTTTATGGGATGATCTTTGATGCACTGGTCCCTTTATGGGATGATCTTTGATGCACTGGTCCCTTCCTGTGATGATCTTTCATACCTCTAATCTGAGTGCTGTGATGCACTGGTCTTTCCATGGGATGATCTCTGGTGCACTGGTCCCTTCATGGGATGATCTCTGGTGCACTGGTCCCTTCATGGGATGATCTCTGTTGCACTGGTCCCTTCATAGGAGGATCTCTGATGCACTGGTCCCTTTATGGGATGATCTCTGATGCACTGGTCCCTTTATGGGATGATCTTTGATGCACTGGTCCTTTCATGGGATATCTGAAGCACTGGTACCTTCACGGGATGATCTTTGATGCACTGGTCCCATCATGGGATGATCTTGCATACCTCTAATCTGAGTGCTGTGATGCACTGGTCTCTTCATGGGATCTTTGTTGCACTGGTCCCTTCATGGGATTATCTTGCATACCTCTAATCTGAGTGCTTTGATGCACTGGTCCCTTCGTGGGATTTCTGATGCACTGGTCCCTTCATGGGATGATCTCTGGTCCCTTCACGGGATGATCTCTGATGCACTGGTCCCTTCACGGGATGATCTCTGATGCACTGGTCCCTTCACAAGATGATAACTGATGCACTGGTCCCTTCACGGGATGATCTCTGATGCACAGGTCCCTTCACGGGATGATCTCTGCACTGGTCCCTTCACGGGATGATCTCTGATGCACTGGTCACTTCACGGGATGATCTCTGATGCACTGGTCCCTTCACGGGATGATCTCTGATGCACTGGTCCCTTCACGGGATGATCTCTGATGCACTGGTCCCTTCACGGGATGATCTCTGATGCACTGGTCCCTTCACGGGATGATCTCTGATGCACTGGTCCCTTCACGGGATGATCTCTGATGCACTGGTCCCTTCACGGGATGATCTCTGATGCACTGGTCCCTTCACGGGATGATCTCTGATGCACTGGTCCCTTCACGGGATGATCTCTGATGCACTGGTCCCTTCATGGGATGATCTCTGATGCACTGGTCCCTTCATGGGATGATCTCTGATGCACTGGTCCCTTCATGGGATGATCTCTGATGCACTGGTCCCTTCATGGGATGATCTCTGATGCACTGGTCCCTTCATGGGATGATCTCTGATGCACTGGTTCCTTCTCGGGATGATCTCTGATTCACTGGTCCCTTCATGGGATGATCTTGCATACCTCTAATCTGAGTGCTGTGAGGCACTATTCCCTTCATGGGATGAAATCTGATGCACTGGTCCCTTCATGGGATGAAATCTGATGCACTGGTCCTTCATGGGATGATCTCTGATGCACTGGTCCCTTCATGGGATGATCTCTGATGCACTGGTCCCTTCATGGATTGATCTCTGATGCACTGGTCCCTTCATGGGATGATCTCTGATGCACTGGTCCCTTCATGGGACCATCTTTTCACTGGTCCCTTCATGGGATGATCTTGCATACCTCTAATCTTAGTGCTGTGATACACTATTCCCGTCATGGGATGAAATCTGATGCACTGGTCCCTTCATGGGATGATCTTTGATGCACTGGTCCCTTGATGGGATGATCTTTGATGCACTGGTCCCTTCATGGGATGATCTTTGATGCACTGGTCCCTTCATGGGATGATGTTTGATGCACTTGTCCCTTCATGGGATGATCTTTGATGCACTGGTCCCTTCATGGGATAATCTTTGTTGCACTGGTCCCTTTGTAGGATGATATTTGATGCACTGGTCCTTTCATGGGATCTTTGATGCACTGGTCCCTTCACGGAATGATCTTTTATGTAGGGGTGGGCGGAATTTGCGTAATCGCGTTACGCAAATCTCCGCGAAACGGTAAAAAATCTCCGCGAACATGCAGAAATTCCGCGAACGCGTGGAATTGCTTGTTCGCGATGCTATTTTCCTGTTCACAGTTGCTGTTTGCGTGTTCGGGAAGAAATATCTCGCGAACACGCATTTTGAGAACGCGAACAAGGAAAAATATCGCGAAGTCGCCGAAAGCAGAATTTTGGGCGATTTCGCGTTCTCCGCGGAACGCGAAATTACCGAAATTCCGCAAGCGGAACGGAATTTACCGCCCAGGCCTACTTTTATGCACTGGTCCCTTCATGGGATGATCTTTGATGCACTGGTCCCTTCACGGGATGATCTTTGATGCACTGGTCCCTTCACAGGATGATCTTTGTTGCACTGGTCCCTTCATGGGATGATCTTTGTTGCACTGGTCCCTTCATGGGATGATCTTTGTTGCACTGGTCCCTTCATGGGATGATCTTTGTTGCACTGGTCCCTTCATGGGAAGATCTTTGCACTGGTCCCTTCATGGGATGATCTTTGGTCCCTTCATGGGATGATCTTTGGTCCCTTCATGGGATGATCTTTGGTCCCTTCATGGGGTGATCTATGGTCCCTTCATGGGGTGATCTATGGTCCCTTCATGGGGTGATCTATGGTCCCTTCATGGGGTGATCTATGGTCCCTTCATGGGGTGATCTATGGTCCCTTCATGGGGTGATCTATGGTCCCTTCATGGGGTGATCTATGGTCCCTTCATGGGGTGATCTATGGTCCCTTCATGGGGTGATCTATGGTCCCTTCATGGGGTGATCTATGGTCCCTTCATGGGGTGATCTATGGTCCCTTCATGGGGTGATCTATGGTCCCTTCATGGGGTGATCTATGGTCCCTTCATGGGGTGATCTATGGTCCCTTCATGGGGTGATCTTTGGTCCCTTCATGGGATGATCTTTGTTGCACTGGTCCCTTCCTGGGATGATCTCTGATGCACTGGTCCCTTTATGGGATGATCTTTGATGCACTGGTCCCTTTATGGGATGATCTTTGATGCACTGGTCCCTTCACAGGATGATCTTTGATGCACTGGTCGTTTCTCGGGATGATCTCGGATGCACTTGTCCCTTCATGTGATGATCTTGCATACCTCTAATCTGAGAGATGTGATGCACTGGTCCCTTCATGGGATGATCTTTGCACTGATCCCTTCATGGGATGATCTTTGATGCACTGGTCCCTTCATGGGATTATCTTTGATGCACTGGTCCCTTCATGGGATGATCTTTGATGCACTGGTCCTTTCATGGGATATCTGATGCACTGGTCCCTTTACGGGATGATCTTTGATGCACTGGTCCCTTTACGGGATGATCTTTGATGCACTGGTCCCTTTACGGGATGATCTTTGATGCACTGGTCCCTTTACGGGATGATCTTTGATGCACTGGTCCCTTTACGGGATGATCTTTGATGCACTGGTCCCTTTACGGGATGATCTTTGAAGCACTGGTCCCTTTACGGGATGATCTTTGATGCACTGGTCCCTTCACGAGATGATCTTTGATACACTGGTCCCTTCACGGGATGATCTTTGATGCACTGGTCCCTTTGTGGGATGATCTTTGATGCACTGGTCTCTTCGTGGGATGATCTCTGATGCACTGGTCCCTTCATGGGATGATCTATGGTGCACTGCTACCTTCATGGGATGATCTCTGATCTGGTCCCCTCATGGGATGATCTTGCATACCTCTAATCTGAGTGCTGTGATGCACTGGTCCCTTCATGGGATGATCTCGGATGCACTTGTTCCTTCATGGGATGATCTCTGATGCACTGGTCCCTTCATGGGATGGTCTTTGATGCACTGGTTCCTTCATGGGATGATCTTTTATGCACTGGTCCCTTCATGGGGTGATCTTTGATGCACTGGTCCTTTTATGGGATATCTGATGCACTGGTCCCTTCACGGGATGATCTTTGATGCACAGGTCCCTTCATGGTATGATCTTTGATGCACTGGTTCCTTCATGGGATGATATTGCATACCAATAATCTGAGCGCTGTGATGCACTGGTCTCTTCATGGGATCTTTGTTGCACCGGTCCCTTCCTGGGATGATCTCTGATGCACTGGTCCCTTCCTGGGATGATCTCTGATGCACTGGTCCCTTTATGGGATGATCTTTGATGCACTGGTCTCTTTATGGGATGATCTTTGATGCACTGGTCCCTTTCTGGGATGATCTTTGATGCACTGGTCCCTTCATGTGATGATCTTTCATACCTCTAATCTGAGTGCTGTGATGCACTGTTCCCTTCATGGGATGATCTCTGGTGCACTGGTCCCTTCATGGGATGATCTCTGGTGCACTGGTCCCTTCATGGGATGATCTCTGATGCACTGGTCCGTTCATGGGATGATCTCTGATGCACTGGTCCCTTTATGGGATGATCTCTGATGCACTGGTCCCTTTATGGGATGATCTTTGATGCACTGGTCCTTTCATGGGATATCTGATGCACTGGTCCCTTTACGGGATGATCTTTGATGCACTGGTCCATTCATGGGATGATCTTTTGATGCACTGGTCCCCTCATGGGATGATTTTTGATGCACTGGTCCCTTCAGGCGATGATCTTTGATGCACTGGTTCCTTCATGGAATGATCTGTGATGCACTGGTCCCTTCATGGAATGATCTGTGATGCACTGGTCCCTTCATGGGATGATCATTGATGCACTGGTCCATTCATGGGATGATCTCTAATGCACTGGTCCCTTAATTGGATGATCTTTGATCCACTGGTCCCTTCATGAGATTATCTTGCATACCTCTAATCTGAGTGCTGTGATGCACTGGTCCCTTCATGGGATGATCTCTGATGCACTGGTCCCTTAATGGGAAGATCTCTGATGCACTGGTCACTTCATGGGATGATCTCTGATGCACTGGTCCCTTCATGTGATGATCTTGCATACCTCAAATCTGAGAGCTGTGATGCACTGGTCCCTTCATGGGATGATCTATGGTGCACTGTTACCTTCATGGGATGATCTCTGATCTGGTCACCTCATGGGATGATCTTGCATACCTCTAATCTGAGTGCTGTGATGCACTGGTCCCTTCATGGGATGATCTCTGATGCACTTGTTCCTTCATGGGATGATCTCTGATGCACGGGTCCCTTCATGGGATGATCTTTGATGCACGGGTCCATTCATGGGATGATCTTTGATGCACTGGTCCCTTCATGGGATGATCCTTGATGCACTGGTCCCTTCATGGGATGATCCTTGATGCACTGGTCCCTTCATGGGATGATCTTTGATGCACTGGTCCCCTCATGGGATGAACTTTGATGCACTGGTCCCTTCATGGGATGATCTTTGATGCACTGGTCCCTTCATGGGATGATCTTGCACACCTCTAATCGGAGAGCTGTGATTCACTGGTCCATTCATGGGATGATCTCTAATGCACTGGTCCCTTAATTGGATGATCTTTGATCCACTGGTCCCTTCATGAGATTATCTTGCATACCTCTAATCTGAGTGCTGTGATGCACTGGTCCCTTCATGGGATGATCTCTGATGCACTGGTCCCTTAATGGGAAGATCTCTGATGCACTGGTCACTTCATGGGATGATCTCTGATGCACTGGTCCCTTCATGTGATGATCTTGCATACCTCAAATCTGAGAGCTGTGATGCACTGGTCCCTTCATGGGATGATCTATGGTGCACTGTTACCTTCATGGGATGATCTCTGATCTGGTCACCTCATGGGATGATCTTGCATACCTCTAATCTGAGTGCTGTGATGCACTGGTCCCTTCATGGGATGATCTCTGATGCACTTGTTCCTTCATGGGATGATCTCTGATGCACGGGTCCCTTCATGGGATGATCTTTGATGCACGGGTCCATTCATGGGATGATCTTTGATGCACTGGTCCCTTCATGGGATGATCCTTGATGCACTGGTCCCTTCATGGGATGATCCTTGATGCACTGGTCCCTTCATGGGATGATCTTTGATGCACTGGTCCCCTCATGGGATGAACTTTGATGCACTGGTCCCTTCATGGGATGATCTTTGATGCACTGGTCCCTTCATGGGATGATCTTGCACACCTCTAATCGGAGAGCTGTGATTCACTGGTCCCTTCATGGGATGATCTTGCATAACTCTAATCTGAGAGCTGTGATTCACTGGTCCCTTCATGGGATGATCTCTGATGCACTGGTCCCTTCATGGGATGATCTCTGATGCACTGGTCCCTTCATGGGATGATCTCTGATGCACTGGTCCCTTCATGGGATGATCTCTGATGCACCGGTCCCTTCATGGGATGATCTGATGCACTGGTCCCTTCATGGGATGATCTGATGCACTGGTCCCTTCATGGGATGATCTCTGATCCACTGGTTCCTTCATGGGATGATTTTTGAGGCACTGGTCCCTTCATGGGATGATCTTTGATGCACTGGTCCCTTCATGGGATGATCTTGCATACCTATAATCTGAGAGATGTGATGCACTGGTCCCTTCATGGGATGATCTTTGATGCACTGGTCATTTCATGGGATATCTGATGCACTGGTCCCTTCACTGGATGATCTTTGATGCACTGGTCCCTTCATGGGATGATCTTTGTTGCACTGGTCCCTTCATGGGATGATCTTTGTTGCACTGGTCCCTTCATGGGATGATCTTTGATGCACTGGTCCCTTCATGGGATGATCTCTGATGCACTGGTCCCTTCACGGGATGATCTCTGATGCACTGGTACCTTCATGGGATGATCTCTGATGCATTGGTCCCTTCATGGGATGATCTTGCATACCTCTAATCTGAGAGCTGTGATGCACTGGTCCCTTCACAGGATGATCTATGATGCACTGGTCCCTTCACGGGATGATCTTGCATACCTCTAATCTGAGAGCTGTGATGACTGGTCCCTTCATGGGATGATCTTTGATGCACTGGTCCCTTCATGGGATGATCTTTGTTGCACTGGTCCCTTCATGGGATGATCTTTGATGCACTGGTCCCTTCATGGGATTTCTGATGCACTGGTCCCTTCATGGGATGATCTGTGATGCACTGGTCCCTTCATGGGATGATCTCTGATGCACTGGTCCCTTCATGGGATGATCTTGCATACCTCTAATCTGAGTGCTGTGATGACTGGTCCCTTCATGGGATGGTCTTTGATGCACTGGTTTCTTCATGGGATGATCTTTTATGCACTGGTCCCTTCATGGGGTGATCTTTGATGCACTGGTCCTTTCATGGGATATCTGATGCACTGGTCCCTTCACGGGATGATCTTTGATGCACTGGTCCCTTCATGGGATGATCTTTGATGCACTGGTTCCTTCATGGGATGATCTTGCATACCTCTAAGCTGAGTGCTGTGATGCACTGGTCTCTTCATGGGATCTTTGTTGCACTGGTCCCTTCCTGGTATGATCTCGGATGCACTGGTCCCTTCCTGGGATGGTCTCGGATGCACTGGTCCCTTTATGGGATGATCTTTGATGCACTGGTCCCTTTATGGGATGATCTTTGATGCACTGGTCCCTTCCTGTGATGATCTTTCATACCTCTAATCTGAGTGCTGTGATGCACTGGTCTTTCCATGGGATGATCTCTGGTGCACTGGTCCCTTCATGGGATGATCTCTGGTGCACTGGTCCCTTCATGGGATGATCTCTGTTGCACTGGTCCCTTCATAGGAGGATCTCTGATGCACTGGTCCCTTTATGGGATGATCTCTGATGCACTGGTCCCTTTATGGGATGATCTTTGATGCACTGGTCCTTTCATGGGATATCTGAAGCACTGGTACCTTCACGGGATGATCTTTGATGCACTGGTCCCATCATGGGATGATCTTGCATACCTCTAATCTGAGTGCTGTGATGCACTGGTCTCTTCATGGGATCTTTGTTGCAATGGTCCCTTCATGGGATTATCTTGCATACCTCTAATCTGAGTGCTTTGATGCACTGGTCCCTTCGTGGGATTTCTGATGCACTGGTCCCTTCATGGGATGATCTCTGGTCCCTTCACAGGATGATCTCTGATGCACTGGTCCCTTCACGGGATGATCTCTGATGCACTGGTCCCTTCACAAGATGATAACTGATGCACTGGTCCCTTCACAAGATGATAACTGATGCACTGGTCCCTTCACGGGATGATCTCTGATGCACAGGTCCCTTCACGGGATGATCTCTGCACTGGTCCCTTCACGGGATGATCTCTGATGCACTGGTCACTTCACGGGATGATCTCTGATGCACTGGTCCCTTCACGGGATGATCTCTGATGCACTGGTCCCTTCACGGGATGATCTCTGATGCAGTGGTCCCTTCACGGGATGATCTCTGATGCAGTGGTCCCTTCACGGGATGATCTCTGATGCAGTGGTCCCTTCACGGGATGATCTCTGATGCAGTGGTCCCTTCACGGGATGATCTCTGATGCAGTGGTCCCTTCACGGGATGATCTCTGATGCAGTGGTCCCTTCACGGGATGATCTCTGATGCACTGGTACCTTCACGGGATGATCTCTGATGCACTGGTACCTTCACGGGATGATCTCTGATGCACTGGTCCCTTCACGGGATGATCTTTGGTCCCCTCATGGGATGATCTTTGGTCCCCTCATGGGATGATCTTTGGTCCCCTCATGGGATGATCTTTGGTCCCCTCATGGGATGATCTTTGGTCCCCTCATGGGATGATCTTTGGTCCCTTCATGGGATGATCTTTGGTCCCTTCATGGGATGATCTTTGGTCCCTTCATGGGATGATCTTTGGTCCCTTCATGGGATGATCTTTGGTCCCTTCATGGGATGATCTTTGGTCCCTTCATGGGATGATCTTTGGTCCCTTCATGGGATGATCTTTGGTCCTATCATGGGATGATCTTTGGTCCCTTCATGGGATGATCTTTGGTCCCTTCATGGGATGATCTTTGGTCCCTTCATGGGATGATCTTTGGTCCCTTCATGGGATGATCTTTGGTCCCTTCATGGGATGATCTTTGGTCCCTTCATGGGATGATCTTTGGTCCATTCATGAGATGATCTTTGGTCCCTTCATGGGATGATCTCTGATGCACTGGTCCCTTCATGGGGTGATCTCTGATGCACTGGTCCCTTCATGGGATGATCTTTGATGCACTGGTCCCTTCATGGGATGATCTTTGATGCACTGGGCCCTTCATGGGATGATCTTTGATGCACTGGTCCCTTCATGGGATGATCTGATGCACTGGTCCCTTCATGGGATGATCTGATGCACTGGTCCCTTCATGGGATGATCTCTGTTGCACTGGTCCCTTCATGGGATGATCTTGCATACCTCTAATCTGAGAGATGTGATGCACTGGTCCCTTCATGGGATGATCTTTGATGCACTGGTTCCTTCATGGGATGATCTTTGATGCACTGGTTCCTTCATGGGATGATCTTTGATGCACTGGTCCCTTCATGGGATGATCTGATGCTCTGGTCCCTTCATGGGACGATCTGATGCACTGGTCCCTTCATGGGATAATCTCTGATGCACTGGTCCCTTCATGGGATGATCTCTGATGCACTGGTCCCTTCATGGGATGGTCTTGCATATCTCTAATCTAAGTGCTGTGATGCACTATTCCCTTCATGGGATGATCTTTGATGCACTGGTCCATTCATGGAATGATCTTTGATGCACTGGTACATTCATGGGATGATCTTTGATGCACTGGTCCCTTCATGGGATGATCTTTGATGCACTGGCCCCTTCATGGGATGATCTTTGGTCCCTTCATGGGATGATCCTGCATACCTCTAATCTGAGTGCTGTGATGCACTGGTCCCTTCACCGGATGATCTCTGATGCACTGGTCCCTTCACGGGGTGATCTCTGACGCACTGGTCCCTTCATGGGATGATCTCTGATACACTGGTCCCTTCATGGGATGATCTTTGGTCCCTTCATGGGATGATCTTTGGTCCCTTCATGGGATGATCTTTGGTCCCTTCATGGGATGATCTTTGGTCCCTTCATGGGATGATCTTTGGTCCCTTCATGGGATGATCTTTGGTCCCTTCATGGGATGATCTTTGGTCCCTTCATGGGATGATCTTTGGTCCCTTCATGGGATGATCTTTGGTCCCTTCATGGGATGATCTTTGGTCCCTTCATGGGATGATCTTTGGTCCCTTCATGGGATGATCTTTGGTCCCTTCATGGGATGATCTCTGATGCACTGGTCCCTTCATGGGATGATCTCTGATGCACTGGTCCCTTCATGGGATGATCTCTGATGCACTGGTCCCTTTATGGGATGATCTTGCATACCTCTAATTTTAGTGCTGTAATGCGCTGGTTTCTTCATGTGATGATCTTGATGCACTGGTCCTTTAATGGGATGATGTCTGCACTGGTCCTTTAATGGGATGATGTCTGCACTGGTCCTTTCATGGGATGATGTCTGCACTGGTCCTTTCATGGGATGATGTCTGCACTGGTCCTTTCATGGGATGATCTCTGATGCACTGCTCCCTTCATGGGATAATCTCTGATGCACTGCTCCCTTCATGGGATGATCTTTGCACTGGTCCCTTCATGGGATGATCTTGCATACCTCTAATCTGAGTGCTTTGATGCACTGGTCCCTTCACGGGATGATCTCTGATGCACTGGTCCCTTCACGGGATGATCTCTGATGCACTGGTCCCTTCACGGGATGATCTCTGATGCACTGGTCCCTTCACGGGATGATCTCTGATGCACTGGTCCCTTCACGGGATGATCTCTGATGCACTGGTCCCTTCACGGGATGATCTCTGATGCACTGGTCCCTTCACGAGATGATCTCTGATGCACTGGTCCCTTCATTGGATGATCTCTGATGCACTGGTCCCTTCATGGGATGAGCTCTGATGCACTGGTCCCTTCATGGGATGATCTCTGATGCACTGCTCCCTTCATGGGATGATCTTTGCACTGGTCCCTTCATGGGATGATCTTGCATACCTCTAATCTGAGTGTTTTGATGCACTGGTCCCTTCACGGGATGATCTCTGATGCACTGGTCCCTTCACGGGATGATCTCTGATGCACTGGTCCCTTCACGGGATGATCTCTGATGCACTGGTCCCTTCACGGGATGATCTCTGATGCACTGGTCCCTTCACGGGATGATCTCTGATGCACTGCTCCCTTCACGGGATGATCTCTGATGCACTGCTCCCTTCACGGGATGAGCTCTGATGCACTGGTCCCTTCATGGGATGAGCTCTGATGCACTGGTCCCTTCATGGGATGATCTCTGATGCACTGGTCCCTTCATGGGATGATCTCTGATGCACTGCTCCCTTCATGGGATGATCTCTGATGCACTACTCCCTTCATGGGATGATCTCTGATGCACTGGTCCCTTCTTGGGATGATCTCTGATGCACTGGTCCCTTCATGAGATGATCTTGCATACCTCTAATCTGAGAGATGTGATGCAGTGGTCTCTTCACGGGATGATCTCTGATGCAGTGGTCCCTTCACGGGATGATCTCTGATGCAGTGGTCCCTTCACGGGATGATCTCTGATGCAGTGGTCCCTTCACGGGATGATCTCTGATGCAGTGGTCCCTTCACGGGATGATCTCTGATGCAGTGGTCCCTTCACGGGATGATCTCTGATGCAGTGGTCCCTTCACGGGATGATCTCTGATGCAGTGGTCCCTTCACGGGATGATCTCTGATGCAGTGGTCCCTTCACGGGATGATCTCTGAAGCACTGGTCCCTTCACGGGATGATCTCTGATGCACTGGTCCCTTCACGGGATGATCTCTGTTGCACTGTTCCCTTCACGGGATGATCTTTGGTCCCCTCATGGGATGATCTTTGGTCCCCTCATGGGATGATCTTTGGTCCCCTCATGGGATGATCTTTGGTCCCCTCATGGGATGATCTTTGGTCCCCTCATGGGATGATCTTTGGTCCCTTCATGGGATGATCTTTGGTCCCTTTATGGGATGATCTTTGGTCCCTTCATGGGATGATCTTTGGTCCCTTCATGGGATGATCTTTGGTCCCTTCATGGGATGATCTTTGGTCCCTTCATGGGATGATCTTTGGTCCCTTCATGGGATGATCTTTGGTCCCTTCATGGGATGATCTTTGGTCCCTTCATGGGATGATCTTTGGTCCCTTCATGGGATGATCTTTGGTCCCTTCATGAGATGATCTTTGGTCCCTTCATGGGATGATCTTTGGTCCCTTCATGAGATGATCTTTGGTCCCTTCATTGGGTGATTTCTGATGCACTGGTCCCTTCATTGGGTGATTTCTGATGCACTGGTCACTTCATGGGATGATCTCTGATGCACTGGTCACTTCATGGGATGATCTCTGATGCACTGCTCCCTTCATGGGATGATCTCTGATGCACTTGTCTCTTCATGGGATGATCTCTGATGCACTGGTCCCTTCATTGGATGATCTTGATTACCTCTAATTTTAGTGCTGTAATGCACTCGTCTCTTCATGTGATGATCTCTGTTGCACTGGTCCCTTCACGGGATGATCTTTGGTCCCCTCATGGGATGATCTTTGGTCCCCTCATGGGATGATCTTTGGTCCCCTCATGGGATGATCTTTGGTCCGCTCATGGGATGATCTTTGGTCCCCTCATGGGATGATCTTTGGTCCCTTTATGGGATGATCTTTGGTCCCTTTATGGGATGATTTTTGGTCCCTTTATGGGATGATCTTTGGTCCCTTTATGGGATGATCTTTGGTCCCTTTATGGGATGATCTTTGGTCCCTTTATGGGATGATCTTTGGTCCCTTCATGGGATGATCTTTGGTCCCTTCATGGGATGATCTTTGGTCCCTTCATGGGATGATCTTTGGTCCCTTCATGGGATGATCTTTGGTCCCTTCATGGGATGATCTTTGGTCCCTTCATGGGATGATCTTTGGTCCCTTCATGTAATGATCTCTGATGCACTGGTCCCTTCCTGGGATGATCTCTGATGCACTGGTCACTTCATGGGATGATCTCTGATGCACTGGTCCCTTCATGGGATGAGCTCTGATGCACTGGTCCCTTTATTGGGATGAGCTCTGATGCACTGGTCCCTTCATGGGATGAGCTCTGATGCACTGGTCCCTTCATGGGATGATCTCTGATGCACTGCTCCCTTCATGGGATGATCTCTGATGCACTGCTCCCTTCATGGGATGATCTCTGATGCACTGCTCCCTTCATGGGATGATCTCTGATGCACTGCTCCCTTCATGGGATGATCTCTGATGCACTGCTCCCTTCATGGGATGATCTCTGATGCACTGCTACCTTCACGGGATGATCTTTGATGCACTGGTCCCTCACGGGATGATCTTTGATGCACTGGTCCCTTCATGGGATGATCTGTTGCACTGGTCCCTTCATGGGATGATCTTTGCACTGGTCCCTTCATGGGATGATCTTGCATACCTCTAATCTTAGTGCTGGGATGCACTATTCCCTTCATGGGATGAAATCTGATGCACTGGTCCTTTCATGGGATGATCTTGCATACCTCTAATCTGAGTGCTTTGCACTGGTCCCTTCATGGGATCTCTGATGCACTGGTCCCTTCATGGGATGATCTCCGATGCACTGGTCCCTTCACGAGATGATCTCTGATGCAGTGGTCCCTTCACGGGATGATCTCTGATGCAGTGGTCCCTTCACGGGATGATCTCTGATGCAGTGGTCCCTTCACGAGATGATCTCTGATGCACTGGTCCCTTCACTGGATGATCTCTGATGCACTGGTCCCTTCACGGGATGATCTCTGATGCACTGGTCCCTTCATGGGATGATCTCTGATGCACTGGTCCCTTCACGGGATGATCTCTGATGCACTGGTCCCTTCACGGGATGATCTCTGATGCACTGGTCCCTTCACGGGATAATCTTTGGTCCCCTCATGGGATGATCTTTGGTCCCCTCATGGGATGATCTTTGGTCCCCTCATGGGATGATCTTTGGTCCCCTCATGGGATGATCTTTGGTCCCCTCATGGGATGATCTTTGGTCCCCTCATGGGATGATCTTTGGTCCCTTCATGGGATGATCTTTGGTCCCTTCATGGGATGATCTTTGGTCCCTTCATGGGATGATCTTTGGTCCCTTCATGGGATGATCTTTGGTCCCTTCATGGGATGATCTTTGGTCCCTTCATGGGATGATCTTTGGTCCCTTCATGGGATGATCTTTGGTCCCTTCATGGGATGATCTTTGGTCCCTTCATGGGATGATCTTTGGTCCCTTCATGGGATGATCTTTGGTCCCTTCATGGGATGATCTCTGGTCCCTTCATGAGATGATCTTTGGTCCCTTCATGGGATGATCTCTGATGCACTGGTCCCTTCATGGGATGATCTCTGATGCACTGGTCCCTTGATGGGATGATCTTTCATACCTCTAATTTTAGTGCTGTAATGCACTGGTCTCTTCATGTGATCTTGATGCACTGGTCCCTTCATGGGGATGATCTCTACACTGGTCCCTTTATGGGATGAGCTCTGATGCACTGGTCCCTTCATGGGATGAGCTCTGATGCACTGGTCCCTTCATGGGATGAGCTCTGATGCACTGCTCCCTTAATGGGATGATGTCTGATGCACTGCTCCCTTCATGGGATGATGTCTGATGCACTGCTCCCTTCATGGGATGATGTCTGATGCACTGCTCCCTTCATGGGATGATCTCTAATGCACTGCTCCCTTCATGGGATTATCTTTGATGCACTGCTACCTTCACGGGATGATCTTTGATGCACTGGTCCCTCACGGGATGATCTTTGATGCACTGGTCCCTTCATGGGATGATCTGTTGCACTGGTCCCTTCATGGGATGATCTTTGCACTGGTCCCTTCATGGGATGGTCTTGCATACCTCTAATCTTAGTGCTGGGATGCACTATTCACTTCATGGGATGAAATCTGATGCACTGGTCCCTTCATGGGATGATCTTGCATACCTCTAATCTGAGTGCTTTGATGCACTGGTCCCTTCATGGGATCTCTGATGCACTGGTCCCTTCATGGGATGATCTCCGATGCACTGGTCCCTTCATGAGATGATCTCTGATGCAGTGGTCCCTTCACAGGATGATCTCTGATGCAGTGGTCCCTTCACGGGATGATCTCTGATGCAGTGGTCCCTTCACGGGATGATCTCTGATGCAGTGGTCCCTTCACGGGATGATCTCTGATGCAGTGGTCCCTTCACGGGATGATCTCTGATGCAGTGGTCCCTTCACGGGATGATCTCTGATGCAGTGGTCCCTTCACGGGATGATCTCTGATGCAGTGGTCCCTTCACGGGATGATCTCTGATGCACTGGTCCCTTCACGGGATGATCTCTGATGCACCGGTCCCTTCACGGGATGATCTCTTATGCACTGGTCCCTTCACGGGATGATCTCTGATGCACTGGTCCCTTCACGGGATGATCTCTGATGCACTAGTCCCTTCATGGGATGATCTCTGATGCGCTGGTTCCTTCTCGGGATGATCTGATTCACTGGTCCCTTCATGGGATGATCTTGCATACCTCTAATCATAGTGCTGTGATACACTATTCCCGTCATGGGATGAAATCTGATGCACTGGTCCCTTCATGGGATGATCGTTGATACACTGGTCCCTTCATGGGATGATCTTTGATGCACTGGTCCCTTCATGCGATGATCTTTGTTGCACTGGTCCCTTCGTAGGATGATCTTTGATGCACTGGTCCTTTCTTGGGATATCTGATGCACTGGTCCCTTCACGGAATGATCTTTGATGCACTGGTCCCTTCATGGGATGATCTTGCATACCTCTCATCTAAGATGTGATGCACTGGTCCCTTCAGGGGATGATCTTTGATGCACTGGTCCCGTCACGGGATGATCTTTGATGCACTGGTCCCGTCACGGGATGATCTTTGATGCACTGGTCCCTTCACGGGATGATCTGTGATGCACTGGTCCCTTCACGGGATGATCTGTGATGCACTGGACCCTTCACGGGATGATCTGTGATGCACTGGTCCCTTCACGGGATGATCTGTGATGCACTGGTCCCTTCATAGGATGATCTTTGGTCCCTTCACGGGATGATCTTTGGTCCCTTCACGGGATGATCTTTGGTCCCTTCATGGGGTGATCTTTGGTCCCTTCATGGGGTGATCTATGGTCTCTTCATGGGGTGATCTATGGTCCCTTCATGGGGTGATCTATGGTCCCTTCATGGGGTGATCTATGGTCCCTTCATGGGGTGATCTATGGTCCCTTCATGGGGTGATCTATGGTCCCTTCATGGGGTGATCTATGGTCCCTTCATGGGGTGATCTATGGTCCCTTCATGGGGTGATCTATGGTCCCTTCATGGGGTGATCTATGGTCCCTTCATGGGGTGATCTATGGTCCCTTCATGGGGTGATCTATGGTCCCTTCATGGGGTGATCTATGGTCCCTTCATGGGGTGATCTATGGTCCCTTCATGGGGTGATCTATGGTCCCTTCATGGGACTATCTCTGGTCCCTTCATGGGACGATCTCTGGTCACTTCATGGGACGATCTCTGATGCACTGGTCACTTCAAGGGATGATCTCTGATGCACTGGTCACTTCATGGGATGATCTCTGATGCACTGGTCCCTTTATGGGATGATCTCTGATGCACTGGTCACTTCATGGGATGATCTCTGATGCACTGGTCCCTTCATGGGACGATCTCTGGTCACTTCATGGGACGATCTCTGATGCACTGGTCACTTCATGGGATGATCTCTGATGCACTGGTCACTTCATGGGATGATCTGATGCACTGGTCCCTTCATGGGATTATCTTGCATACCTCTAATCTGAGTGCTGTGATGCACTATTCCCTTCATGGGATGAAATCTGATGCACTGGTCCCTTTATGGGATGATCTTTGATGCACTGGTCCCTTCATGGGATGATCCTGCATACCTCTAATCTGAGTGCTGTAATGCACTGGTCCCTTCATGGGATGATCTCTGGTGCACTGGTCACTTCATGGGATGATCTCTGGTGCACTGGTCCCTTCATGGGATGATCTCTGGTGCACTGGTCCCTTCATGGGATGATCTCTGATGCACTGGTCCTTTCATGGGATGATCTCTGATGCACTGGTCCCTTCATGAGATGATCTCTGATGCACTCGTCCCTTCATGGGATGATCTTTGATGCACTGGTCCCTTCATGGGATGATCTTTAATGCACTGGTCCCTTCATGGGATGATCTTTGATGCACTGGTCCTTTCATGGGATATCTGATGCACTGGTCCCTTCATGGGATGATCTTTGATGCACTGGTCCCTTCATGGGATGATCGTTGATGCACTGGTCCCTTCATGGGATGATCGTTGATGCACTGGTCCCTTCATGGGATGATCTTTGATGCACTGGTCCCTTCATGGTATGATCTTTGATGCACTGGTCCCTTCATGGGATGATCTCCGATGCACTGGTCCCTTTATGGGATGATCTCTGATGCTCTGGTCCCTTCATGGGATGAGCTCTGATGCACTGGTCCCTTTATGGGATGATCTTTGCACTGGTCCCTTTATGGGATGATCTCTGATGCACTGGTCCCTTTATGGGATGAGCTCTGATGCACTGGTCCCTTTATGGGATGATATTTGCACTGGTCCCTTTATGGGATGATCTTTGCACTGGTCCCTTCATGGGATGATCTTTGATGTACTGGTCCCTTCATGTGATGATCTTTGATGCACTGGTCCCTTCATGGGATGATCTTTGATGCACTGGTCCCTTCATGGGATGATCTGTGATGCACTGGTTCCTTCATGGGATGATCTCTGATGCACTGGTTCCTTCATGGGATGATCTCTGTTGCGCTGGCCCTTCATGGGATGATATTGCATAAGTCTAATCTGAGTGCTGTGATGCCCTGGTCCTTCCATGGGCTGATCTCTGATGCACTGGTCCCTCCATGGGATGATCTCTGATGCACTGGTCCCTCCATGGGATGATCTCTTATGCACTGGTCCCTCCATGGGATGATCTCTGATGCACTGGTCCCTTCATGGGAATATCTTTACACGGGTCCCTTCATGGGATGATCTTGCATACCTCTAATCTGAGTGCTGTGATGCACTGGTCCCTTCATGGGATGATCTCTGCACTGGTCCCTTCATGGTATGATCTTTGATGTACTGGTCCCTTCATGTGATGATCTTTGATGCACTGGTCCCTTCATGGGATGATCTCTGATGCACTGGTCCCTTCATGGGATGATCTCTGATGCACTGGTCCCTTCATGGGATGATCTCTGATGCACTGGTCCCTTCATGGGATGATCGTTGATGCGCTGGTCCCTTCATGGGATGATCGTTGATGCGCTGGTCCCTTCATGGGATGATCGTTGATGCGCTGGTCCCTTCATGGGATGATCGTTGATGCGCTGGTCCCTCCATGGGATGATATCTGATGCACTGGTCCCTTCATGGGATGATCTGATGCACTGGTCCCTTCATGGGATGATCTTGCATACCTCTAATCTGAGTACTGTGATGCACTGGTCCCTTCATGGGATAATCTCTGATGCACTGGTCCCTTCATGGGATGATCTCTGATGCACTGGTCCATTCATGGGCTGATCTCTGATGCACTGGTCCCTTCATGGGCTGATCTCTGATGCACTGGTCCCTTCATGGGCTGATCTCTGATGCACTAGTCCCTTCATGGGCTGATCTCTGATGCACTGGTCCCTTCATGGGCTGATCTCTGATGCACTGGTCCCTTCATGGGCTGATCTCTGATGCACTGGTCCCTTCATGGGCTGATCTCTGATGCGCTGGTCCCTTCATGGGCTGATCTCTGATGCGCTGGTCCCTTAATGGGACGATCTCTGATGCGCTGGTTCCTTCATGGGATGATCTCTGATGCACTGGTTCCTTCATGGGATGATCTCTGTTGCGCTGGCCCTTCATGGGATGATATTGCATACGTCTAATCTGAGGGCTGTGATGCACTGGTCCTTCCATGGGCTGATCTCTGATGCACTGGTCCCTCCATGGGATGATCTCTGATTCACTGGTCCCTCCATGGGATGATCTGATGCACTGGTCCCTTCATGGGATGATCTTGCATACCTCTAATCTGAGTACTGTGATGCACTGGTCCCTTCATGGGATGATCTCTGATGCACTGGTCCCTTCATGGGATAATCTCTGATGCACTGGTCCCTTCATGGGATGATCTCTGATGCACTGGTCCCTTCATGGGATGATCTCTGATGCACTGGTCCGTTCATGGGATCTCTGATGCACTGGTCCCTTCATGGGATCTCTGATGCACTGGTCCCTTCATTGGATCTCTGATGCACTGGTCCCTTCATGGGCTGATCTCTGATGCACTGGTCCCTTCATGGGCTGATCTCTGATGCACTGGTCCCTTCATGGGCTGATCTCTGATGCACGGGTCCCTTCATGGGATGATCTCTGATGCGCTGGTTCCTTCTCGGGATGATCTCTGATGCGCTGGTTCCTTCTCGGGATGATCTGATTCACTGGTCCCTTCATGGGATGATCTTGCATACCTCTAATCATAGTGCTGTGATACACTATTCCCGTCATGGGATGAAATCTGATGCACTGGTCCCTTCATGGGATGATCGTTGATTCACTGGTCCCTTCATTGGATGATCTTTGATGCACTGGTCCCTTCATGCGATGATCTTTGTTGCACTGGTCCCTTCGTAGGATGATCTTTGATGCACTGGTCCTTTCTTGGGATATCTGATGCACTGGTCCCTTCACGGAATGATCTTTGATGCACTGGTCCCTTCATGGGATGATCTTGCATACCTCTCATCTAAGATGTGATGCACTGGTCCCTTCAGGGGATGATCTTTGATGCACTGGTCCCGTCACGGGATGATCTTTGATGCACTGGTCCCTTCACGGGATGATCTGTGATGCACTGGTCCCTTCACGGGATGATCTGTGATGCACTGGTCCCTTCACGGGATGATCTGTGATGCACTGGTCCCTTCATGGGATGATCTTTGGTCCCTTCATGGGATGATCTTTGGTCCCTTCATGGGATGATCTTTGGTCCCTTCATGGGATGATCTATGGTCCCTTCATGGGATGATCTATGGTCCCTTCATGGGGTGATCTATGGTCCCTTCATGGGGTGATCTATGGTCCCTTCATGGGGTGATCTATGGTCCCTTCATGGGGTGATCTATGGTCCCTTCATGGGGTGATCTATGGTCCCTTCATGGGGTGATCTATGGTCCCTTCATGGGGTGATCTATGGTCCCTTCATGGGGTGATCTATGGTCCCTTCATGGGGTGATCTATGGTCCCTTCATGGGGTGATCTATGGTCCCTTCATGGGGTGATCTATGGTCCCTTCATGGGGTGATCTATGGTCCCTTCATGGGGTGATCTATGGTCCCTTCATGGGGTGATCTCTGGTCCCTTCATGGGGTGATCTCTGGTCCCTTCATGGGGTGATCTCTGGTCCCTTCATGGGATGATCTCTGATGCACTGGTCACTTCATGGGATGATCTGATGCACTGGTCCCTTCATGGGATTATCTTGCATACCTCTAATCTGAGTGCTGTGATGCACTATTCCCTTCATGGGATGAAATCTGATGTACTGGTCCCTTTATGGGATGATCTTTGATGCACTGGTCCCTTCATGGGATGATCCTGCATACCTCTAATCTGAGTGCTGTAATGCACTGGTCCCTTCATGGGATGATCTCTGGTGCACTGGTCACTTCATGGGATGATCTCTGGTGCACTGGTCCCTTCATGGGATGATCTCTAATGCACTGCTCCCTTCATGGGATTATCTTTGATGCACTGCTACCTTCACGGGATGATCTTTGATGCACTGGTCCCTCACGGGATGATCTTTGATGCACTGGTCCCTTCATGGGATGATCTGTTGCACTGGTCCCTTCATGGGATGATCTTTGCACTGGTCCCTTCATGGGATGGTCTTGCATACCTCTAATCTTAGTGCTGGGATGCACTATTCACTTCATGGGATGAAATCTGATGCACTGGTCCCTTCATGGGATGATCTTGCATACCTCTAATCTGAGTGCTTTGATGCACTGGTCCCTTCATGGGATCTCTGATGCACTGGTCCCTTCATGGGATGATCTCCGATGCACTGGTCCCTTCATGAGATGATCTCTGATGCAGTGGTCCCTTCACGGGATGATCTCTGATGCAGTGGTCCCTTCACGGGATGATCTCTGATGCAGTGGTCCCTTCACGGGATGATCTCTGATGCAGTGGTCCCTTCACGGGATGATCTCTGATGCAGTGGTCCCTTCACGGGATGATCTCTGATGCACTGGTCCCTTCACGGGATGATCTCTGATGCACCGGTCCCTTCACGGGATGATCTCTTATGCACTGGTCCCTTCACGGGATGATCTCTGATGCACTGGTCCCTTCACGGGATGATCTCTGATGCACTAGTCCCTTCATGGGATGATCTCTGATGCGCTGGTTCCTTCTCGGGATGATCTGATTCACTGGTCCCTTCATGGGATGATCTTGCATACCTCTAATCATAGTGCTGTGATACACTATTCCCGTCATGGGATGAAATCTGATGCACTGGTCCCTTCATGGGATGATCGTTGATACACTGGTCCCTTCATGGGATGATCTTTGATGCACTGGTCCCTTCATGCGATGATCTTTGTTGCACTGGTCCCTTCGTAGGATGATCTTTGATGCACTGGTCCTTTCTTGGGATATCTGATGCACTGGTCCCTTCACGAAATGATCTTTGATGCACTGGTCCCTTCATGGGATGATCTTGCATACCTCTCATCTAAGATGTGATGCACTGGTCCCTTCAGGGGATGATCTTTGATGCACTGGTCCCGTCACGGGATGATCTTTGATGCACTGGTCCCGTCACGGGATGATCTTTGATGCACTGGTCCCGTCACGGGATGATCTGTGATGCACTGGTCCCTTCACGGGATGATCTGTGATGCACTGGTCCCTTCACGGGATGATCTGTGATGCACTGGTCCCTTCACGGGATGATCTGTGATGCACTGGTCCCTTCATAGGATGATCTTTGGTCCCTTCACGGGATGATCTTTGGTCCCTTCACGGGATGATCTTTGGTCCCTTCATGGGGTGATCTTTGGTCCCTTCATGGGGTGATCTATGGTCCCTTCATGGGGTGATCTATGGTCCCTTCATGGGGTGATCTATGGTCCCTTCATGGGGTGATCTATGGTCCCTTCATGGGGTGATCTATGGTCCCTTCATGGGGTGATCTATGGTCCCTTCATGGGGTGATCTATGGTCCCTTCATGGGGTGATCTATGGTCCCTTCATGGGGTGATCTATGGTCCCTTCATGGGGTGATCTATGGTCCCTTCATGGGGTGATCTATGGTCCCTTCATGGGGTGATCTATGGTCCCTTCATGGGGTGATCTATGGTCCCTTCATGGGGTGATCTATGGTCCCTTCATGGGGTGATCTATGGTCCCTTCATGGGGTGATCTATGGTCCCTTCATGGGACTATCTCTGGTCCCTTCATGGGACGATCTCTGGTCACTTCATGGGACGATCTCTGATGCACTGGTCACTTCATGGGACGATCTCTGATGCACTGGTCACTTCATGGGATGATCTCTGATGCACTGGTCACTTCATGGGATGATCTGATGCACTGGTCCCTTCATGGGATTATCTTGCATACCTCTAATCTGAGTGCTGTGATGCACTATTCCCTTCATGGGATGAAATCTGATGCACTGGTCCCTTTATGGGATGATCTTTGATGCACTGGTCCCTTCATGGGATGATCCTGCATACCTCTAATCTGAGTGCTGTAATGCACTGGTCCCTTCATGGGATGATATCTGGTGCACTGGTCACTTCATGGGATGATCTCTGGTGCACTGGTCCCTTCATGGGATGATCTCTGGTGCACTGGTCCCTTCATGGGATGATCTCTGATGCACTGGTCCTTTCATGGGATGATCTCTGATGCACTGGTCCCTTCATGAGATGATCTCTGATGCACTCGTCCCTTCATGGGATGATCTTTGATGCACTGGTCCCTTCATGGGATGATCTTTAATGCACTGGTCCCTTCATGGGATGATCTTTGATGCACTGGTCCTTTCATGGGATATCTGATGCACTGGTCCCTTCATGGGATGATCTTTGATGCACTGGTCCCTTCATGGGATGATCGTTGATGCACTGGTCCCTTCATGGGATGATCGTTGATGCACTGGTCCCTTCATGGGATGATCTTTGATGCACTGGTCCCTTCATGGTATGATCTTTGATGCACTGGTCCCTTCATGGGATGATCTCCGATGCACTGGTCCCTTTATGGGATGATCTCTGATGCTCTGGTCCCTTCATGGGATGAGCTCTGATGCACTGGTCCCTTTATGGGATGATCTTTGCACTGGTCCCTTTATGGGATGATCTCTGATGCACTGGTCCCTTTATGGGATGAGCTCTGATGCACTGGTCCCTTTATGGGATGATATTTGCACTGGTCCCTTTATGGGATGATCTTTGCACTGGTCCCTTCATGGGATGATCTTTGATGTACTGGTCCCTTCATGTGATGATCTTTGATGCACTGGTCCCTTCATGGGATGATCTTTGATGCACTGGTCCCTTCATGGGATGATCTGTGATGCACTGGTTCCTTCATGGGATGATCTCTGATGCACTGGTTCCTTCATGGGATGATCTCTGATGCACTGGTTCCTTCATGGGATGATCTCTGTTGCGCTGGCCCTTCATGGGATGATATTGCATAAGTCTAATCTGAGTGCTGTGATGCCCTGGTCCTTCCATGGGCTGATCTCTGATGCACTGGTCCCTCCATGGGATGATCTCTGATGCACTGGTCCCTCCATGGGATGATCTCTTATGCACTGGTCCCTCCATGGGATGATCTCTGATGCACTGGTCCCTTCATGGGAATATCTTTACACGGGTCCCTTCATGGGATGATCTTGCATACCTCTAATCTGAGTGCTGTGATGCACTGGTCCCTTCATGGGATGATCTCTGCACTGGTCCCTTCATGGTATGATCTTTGATGTACTGGTCCCTTCATGTGATGATCTTTGATGCACTGGTCCCTTCATGGGATGATCTCTGATGCACTGGTCCCTTCATGGGATGATCTCTGATGCACTGGTCCCTTCATGGGATGATCTCTGATGCACTGGTCCCTTCATGGAATGATCGTTGATGCGCTGGTCCCTTCATGGGATGATCGTTGATGCGCTGGTCCCTTCATGGGATGATCGTTGATGCGCTGGTCCCTTCATGGGATGATCGTTGATGCGCTGGTCCCTCCATGGGATGATATCTGATGCACTGGTCCCTTCATGGGATGATCTGATGCACTGGTCCCTTCATGGGATGATCTTGCATACCTCTAATCTGAGTACTGTGATGCACTGGTCCCTTCATGGGATAATCTCTGATGCACTGGTCCCTTCATGGGATGATCTCTGATGCACTGGTCCATTCATGGGCTGATCTCTGATGCACTGGTCCCTTCATGGGCTGATCTCTGATGCACTGGTCCCTTCATGGGCTGATCTCTGATGCACTAGTCCCTTCATGGGCTGATCTCTGATGCACTGGTCCCTTCATGGGCTGATCTCTGATGCACTGGTCCCTTCATGGGCTGATCTCTGATGCACTGGTCCCTTCATGGGCTGATCTCTGATGCGCTGGTCCCTTCATGGGCTGATCTCTGATGCGCTGGTCCCTTAATGGGACGATCTCTGATGCGCTGGTTCCTTCATGGGATGATCTCTGATGCACTGGTTCCTTCATGGGATGATCTCTGTTGCGCTGGCCCTTCATGGGATGATATTGCATACGTCTAATCTGAGGGCTGTGATGCACTGGTCCTTCCATGGGCTGATCTCTGATGCACTGGTCCCTCCATGGGATGATCTCTGATTCACTGGTCCCTCCATGGGATGATCTGATGCACTGGTCCCTTCATGGGATGATCTTGCATACCTCTAATCTGAGTACTGTGATGCACTGGTCCCTTCATGGGATGATCTCTGATGCACTGGTCCCTTCATGGGATGATCTCTGATGCACTGGTCCCTTCATGGGATGATCTCTGATGCACTGGTCCCTTCATGGGATGATCTCTGATGCACTGGTCCGTTCATGGGATCTCTGATGCACTGGTCCCTTCATGGGATCTCTGATGCACTGGTCCCTTCATTGGATCTCTGATGCACTGGTCCCTTCATGGGCTGATCTCTGATGCACTGGTCCCTTCATGGGCTGATCTCTGATGCACTGGTCCCTTCATGGGCTGATCTCTGATGCACGGGTCCCTTCATGGGATGATCTCTGATGCGCTGGTTCCTTCTCGGGATGATCTCTGATGCGCTGGTTCCTTCTCGGGATGATCTGATTCACTGGTCCCTTCATGGGATGATCTTGCATACCTCTAATCATAGTGCTGTGATACACTATTCCCGTCATGGGATGAAATCTGATGCACTGGTCCCTTCATGGGATGATCGTTGATTCACTGGTCCCTTCATTGGATGATCTTTGATGCACTGGTCCCTTCATGCGATGATCTTTGTTGCACTGGTCCCTTCGTAGGATGATCTTTGATGCACTGGTCCTTTCTTGGGATATCTGATGCACTGGTCCCTTCACGGAATGATCTTTGATGCACTGGTCCCTTCATGGGATGATCTTGCATACCTCTCATCTAAGATGTGATGCACTGGTCCCTTCAGGGGATGATCTTTGATGCACTGGTCCCGTCACGGGATGATCTTTGATGCACTGGTCCCTTCACGGGATGATCTGTGATGCACTGGTCCCTTCACGGGATGATCTGTGATGCACTGGTCCCTTCACGGGATGATCTGTGATGCACTGGTCCCTTCATGGGATGATCTTTGGTCCCTTCATGGGATGATCTTTGGTCCCTTCATGGGATGATCTTTGGTCCCTTCATGGGATGATCTATGGTCCCTTCATGGGATGATCTATGGTCCCTTCATGGGGTGATCTATGGTCCCTTCATGGGGTGATCTATGGTCCCTTCATGGGGTGATCTATGGTCCCTTCATGGGGTGATCTATGGTCCCTTCATGGGGTGATCTATGGTCCCTTCATGGGGTGATCTATGGTCCCTTCATGGGGTGATCTATGGTCCCTTCATGGGGTGATCTCTGGTCCCTTCATGGGGTGATCTCTGGTCCCTTCATGGGATGATCTCTGGTCACTTCATGGGATGATCTCTGATGCACTGGTCACTTCATGGGATGATCTGATGCACTGGTCCCTTCATGGGATTATCTTGCATACCTCTAATCTGAGTGCTGTGATGCACTATTCCCTTCATGGGATGAAATCTGATGTACTGGTCCCTTTATGGGATGATCTTTGATGCACTGGTCCCTTCATGGGATGATCCTGCATACCTCTAATCTGAGTGCTGTAATGCACTGGTCCCTTCATGGGATGATCTCTGGTGCACTGGTCACTTCATGGGATGATCTCTGGTGCACTGGTCCCTTCATGGGATGATCTCTGGTGCACTGGTCCCTTCATGGGATGATCTCTGATGCACTGGTCCTTTCATGGGATGATCTCTGATGCACTGGTCCCTTCATGAGATGATCTCTGATGCACTCGTCCCTTCATGGGATGATCTCTGATGCACTGGTCCCTTCATGGGATAATCGCTGATGCACTGGTCCCTTCATGGGATGATCTGATGCACTGGTACCTTCATGGGATGGCCTTGCATACCTCTAATCTGAGTGATCTGATGCACTATTCCCTTCACGGGATGATATCTGATGCACTGGTCCCTTTATGGGATGAAATCTGATGCACTGGTCCCTTCATGGGATGATCTTGCATACCTCTAATCTGAGTGCTGTGATGCACTGGTCCCTTCATGGGATTATTTTGCATACCTCTAATCTGAGTGCTGTGATGCACTGGTCCCTTCATGGGATGATCTTTGATGCACTGGTCCCTTCATGGGATGATCCTGCATACCTCTAATCTGAGTGCTGTAATGCACTGGTCCCTTCATGGGATGATCTCTGGTGCACTGGTCACTTCATGGGATGATCTCTGGTGCACTGGTCCCTTCATGGGATGATCTCTGGTGCACTGGTCCCTTCATGGGATGATCTCTGATGCACTGGTCCTTTCATGGGATGATCTCTGATGCACTGGTCCCTTCATGAGATGATCTCTGATGCACTCGTCCCTTCATGGGATGATCTTTGATGCACTGGTCCCTTCATGGGATGATCTTTAATGCACTGGTCCCTTCATGGGATGATCTTTGATGCACTGGTCCTTTCATGGGATATCTGATGCACTGGTCCCTTCATGGGATGATCTTTGATGCACTGGTCCCTTCATGGGATGATCGTTGATGCACTGGTCCCTTCATGGGATGATCGTTGATGCACTGGTCCCTTCATGGGATGATCTTTGATGCACTGGTCCCTTCATGGTATGATCTTTGATGCACTGGTCCCTTCATGGGATGATCTCCGATGCACTGGTCCCTTTATGGGATGATCTCTGATGCTCTGGTCCCTTCATGGGATGAGCTCTGATGCACTGGTCCCTTTATGGGATGATCTTTGCACTGGTCCCTTTATGGGATGATCTCTGATGCACTGGTCCCTTTATGGGATGAGCTCTGATGCACTGGTCCCTTTATGGGATGATATTTGCACTGGTCCCTTTATGGGATGATCTTTGCACTGGTCCCTTCATGGGATGATCTTTGATGTACTGGTCCCTTCATGTGATGATCTTTGATGCACTGGTCCCTTCATGGGATGATCTTTGATGCACTGGTCCCTTCATGGGATGATCTGTGATGCACTGGTTCCTTCATGGGATGATCTCTGATGCACTGGTTCCTTCATGGGATGATCTCTGATGCACTGGTTCCTTCATGGGATGATCTCTGTTGCGCTGGCCCTTCATGGGATGATATTGCATAAGTCTAATCTGAGTGCTGTGATGCCCTGGTCCTTCCATGGGCTGATCTCTGATGCACTGGTCCCTCCATGGGATGATCTCTGATGCACTGGTCCCTCCATGGGATGATCTCTTATGCACTGGTCCCTCCATGGGATGATCTCTGATGCACTGGTCCCTTCATGGGAATATCTTTACACGGGTCCCTTCATGGGATGATCTTGCATACCTCTAATCTGAGTGCTGTGATGCACTGGTCCCTTCATGGGATGATCTCTGCACTGGTCCCTTCATGGTATGATCTTTGATGTACTGGTCCCTTCATGTGATGATCTTTGATGCACTGGTCCCTTCATGGGATGATCTCTGATGCACTGGTCCCTTCATGGGATGATCTCTGATGCACTGGTCCCTTCATGGGATGATCTCTGATGCACTGGTCCCTTCATGGGATGATCGTTGATGCGCTGGTCCCTTCATGGGATGATCGTTGATGCGCTGGTCCCTTCATGGGATGATCGTTGATGCGCTGGTCCCTTCATGGGATGATCGTTGATGCGCTGGTCCCTCCATGGGATGATATCTGATGCACTGGTCCCTTCATGGGATGATCTGATGCACTGGTCCCTTCATGGGATGATCTTGCATACCTCTAATCTGAGTACTGTGATGCACTGGTCCCTTCATGGGATAATCTCTGATGCACTGGTCCCTTCATGGGATGATCTCTGATGCACTGGTCCATTCATGGGCTGATCTCTGATGCACTGGTCCCTTCATGGGCTGATCTCTGATGCACTGGTCCCTTCATGGGCTGATCTCTGATGCACTAGTCCCTTCATGGGCTGATCTCTGATGCACTGGTCCCTTCATGGGCTGATCTCTGATGCACTGGTCCCTTCATGGGCTGATCTCTGATGCACTGGTCCCTTCATGGGCTGATCTCTGATGCGCTGGTCCCTTCATGGGCTGATCTCTGATGCGCTGGTCCCTTAATGGGACGATCTCTGATGCGCTGGTTCCTTCATGGGATGATCTCTGATGCACTGGTTCCTTCATGGGATGATCTCTGTTGCGCTGGCCCTTCATGGGATGATATTGCATACGTCTAATCTGAGGGCTGTGATGCACTGGTCCTTCCATGGGCTGATCTCTGATGCACTGGTCCCTCCATGGGATGATCTCTGATTCACTGGTCCCTCCATGGGATGATCTGATGCACTGGTCCCTTCATGGGATGATCTTGCATACCTCTAATCTGAGTACTGTGATGCACTGGTCCCTTCATGGGATGATCTCTGATGCACTGGTCCCTTCATGGGATGATCTCTGATGCACTGGTCCCTTCATGGGATGATCTCTGATGCACTGGTCCCTTCATGGGATGATCTCTGATGCACTGGTCCGTTCATGGGATCTCTGATGCACTGGTCCCTTCATGGGATCTCTGATGCACTGGTCCCTTCATTGGATCTCTGATGCACTGGTCCCTTCATGGGCTGATCTCTGATGCACTGGTCCCTTCATGGGCTGATCTCTGATGCACTGGTCCCTTCATGGGCTGATCTCTGATGCACGGGTCCCTTCATGGGATGATCTCTGATGCGCTGGTTCCTTCTCGGGATGATCTCTGATGCGCTGGTTCCTTCTCGGGATGATCTGATTCACTGGTCCCTTCATGGGATGATCTTGCATACCTCTAATCATAGTGCTGTGATACACTATTCCCGTCATGGGATGAAATCTGATGCACTGGTCCCTTCATGGGATGATCGTTGATTCACTGGTCCCTTCATTGGATGATCTTTGATGCACTGGTCCCTTCATGCGATGATCTTTGTTGCACTGGTCCCTTCGTAGGATGATCTTTGATGCACTGGTCCTTTCTTGGGATATCTGATGCACTGGTCCCTTCACGGAATGATCTTTGATGCACTGGTCCCTTCATGGGATGATCTTGCATACCTCTCATCTAAGATGTGATGCACTGGTCCCTTCAGGGGATGATCTTTGATGCACTGGTCCCGTCACGGGATGATCTTTGATGCACTGGTCCCTTCACGGGATGATCTGTGATGCACTGGTCCCTTCACGGGATGATCTGTGATGCACTGGTCCCTTCACGGGATGATCTGTGATGCACTGGTCCCTTCATGGGATGATCTTTGGTCCCTTCATGGGATGATCTTTGGTCCCTTCATGGGATGATCTTTGGTCCCTTCATGGGATGATCTATGGTCCCTTCATGGGGTGATCTATGGTCCCTTCATGGGGTGATCTATGGTCCCTTCATGGGGTGATCTATGGTCCCTTCATGGGGTGATCTATGGTCCCTTCATGGGGTGATCTATGGTCCCTTCATGGGGTGATCTATGGTCCCTTCATGGGGTGATCTATGGTCCCTTCATGGGGTGATCTATGGTCCCTTCATGGGGTGATCTATGGTCCCTTCATGGGGTGATCTATGGTCCCTTCATGGGGTGATCTATGGTCCCTTCATGGGGTGATCTATGGTCCCTTCATGGGGTGATCTATGGTCCCTTCATGGGGTGATCTATGGTCCCTTCATGGGGTGATCTATGGTCCCTTCATGGGGTGATCTCTGGTCCCTTCATGGGGTGATCTCTGGTCCCTTCATGGGATGATCTCTGATGCACTGGTCACTTCATGGGATGATCTCTGATGCACTGGTCCCTTCATGGGATTATCTTGCATACCTCTAATCTGAGTGCTGTGATGCACTATTCCCTTCATGGGATGAAATCTGATGTACTGGTCCCTTTATGGGATGATCTTTGATGCACTGGTCCCTTCATGGGATGATCCTGCATACCTCTAATCTGAGTGCTGTAATGCACTGGTCCCTTCATGGGATGATCTCTGGTGCACTGGTCACTTCATGGGATGATCTCTGGTGCACTGGTCCCTTCATGGGATGATCTCTGGTGCACTGGTCCCTTCATGGGATGATCTCTGATGCACTGGTCCTTTCATGGGATGATCTCTGATGCACTGGTCCCTTCATGAGATGATCTCTGATGCACTCGTCCCTTCATGGGATGATCTCTGATGCACTGGTCCCTTCATGGGATAATCGCTGATGCACTGGTCCCTTCATGGGATGATCTGATGCACTGGTACCTTCATGGGATGGCCTTGCATACCTCTAATCTGAGTGATCTGATGCACTATTCCCTTCACGGGATGATATCTGATGCACTGGTCCCTTTATGGGATGAAATCTGATGCACTGGTCCCTTCATGGGATGATCTTGCATACCTCTAATCTGAGTGCTGTGATGCACTGGTCCGTTCATGGGATCTCTGATGCACTGGTCCCTTTATGGGATGAAATCTGATGCACTGGTCCCTTCATGGGATGATCTTGCATACCTCTAATCTGAGTGCTGTGATGCACTGGTCCGTTCATGGGATGATCTCTGATGCACTGGTCCCTTCATGGGATGATCTGATGCACTGGTCCCTTCATGGAATGTCCTTGCATACCTCTAATCTGAGTGATCTGATGCACTATTTCCTTCATGGGATTATCTTTGATGCACTGGTCCCTTCATGGGATAATCTTGCATACCTCTAATCTGAGAAATGCGATGCACTGGTCCCTTCATGGGATGATCTTTAATGCACTGGTCCCTTCATGGGATGATCTTTGATGCACTGGTCCTTTCATGGGATATCTGATGCACTGGTCCCTTCATGGGATGATCTTTGATGCACTGGTCCCTTCATGGGATGATCGTTGATGCACTGGTCCCTTCATGGTATGATCGTTGATGCACTGGTCCCTTCATGGGATGATCTTTGATGCACTGGTCCCTTCATGGGATGATCTTTGATGCACTGGTCCCTTCATGGGATGATCTCTGATGCACTGGTCCCTTTATGGGATGATCTCTGATGCTCTGGTCCCTTCATGGGATGAGCTCTGATGCACTGGTCCCTTTATGGGATGATCTTTGCACTGGTCCCTTTATGGGATGATCTCTGATGCACTGGTCCCTTTATGGGATGAGCTCTGATGCACTGGTCCCTTTATGGGATGATATTTGCACTGGTCCCTTTATGGGATGATCTTTGCACTGGTCCCTTCATGGGATGATCTTTGATGCACTGGTCCCTTCATGTGATGATCTTTGATGCACTGGTCCCTTCATGGGATGATCTGTGATGCACTGGTTCCTTCATGGGATGATCTGTGATGCACTGGTTCCTTCATGGGATGATCTCTGATGCACTGGTTCCTTCATGGGATGATCTCTGATGCACTGGTTCCTTCATGGGATGATCTCTGTTGCGCTGGCCCTTCATGGGATGATATTGCATAAGTCTAATCTGAGTGCTGTGATGCACTGGTCCTTCCATCGGCTGATCTCTGATGCACTGGTCCCTCCATGGGATGATCTCTGATGCACTGGTCCCTCCATGGGATGATCTCTTATGCACTGGTCCCTCCATGGGATGATCTCTGATGCACTGGTCCCTTCATGGGAATATCTTTACACGGGTCCCTTCATGGGATGATCTTGCATACCTCTAATCTGAGTGCTGTGATGCACTGGTCCCTTCATGGGATGATCTCTGCACTGGTCCCTTCATGGTATGATCTTTGATGTACTGGTCCCTTCATGTGATGATCTTTGATGCACTGGTCCCTTCATGGGATGATCTTTGATGCACTGGTCCCTTCATGGGATGGTCTTTGAAGCACTGGTCCCTTCATTGGGATGGTCTTGCACACCTCTAATTTGAGTGCTGTGATGCACTGGTCCCTTCATGGGATGATCTCTGCACTGGTCCCTTCATGGGATGATCTCTGCACTGGTCCCTTCATGGGATGATCTCTGCACTGGTACCTTCTTGGGATGATCTTGCATACCTCTAATCTGAGTGCTCTGATGCACTGGTCCCTTCCTGGGATGATCTTTCATACCTCTAATATGAGTACTGTGATGCACTGGTCCCTTCATGGGATGATCTGATGCACTGGTCCCTTCATGGGATGATCTTGCATACCTCTAATATGAGTACTGTGATGCACTGGTCCCTTCATGGGATGATCTGATGCACTGGTCCCTTCATGGGCTGATCTCCGATGAACTGGTCCCTTCATGGGATGATCTCTGATGCACTGGTCCCTTCATGGGATTATCTCTGATGCACTGGTCCCTCCATGGGATGATCTCTGATGCACTGGTCCCTCCATGGGATGATCTCTGATGATCTGATGCACTGGTCCCTTCATGGGATGATCTCTGATGCACTGGTCCCTTCATGGGATGATCTCTGATGCACTGGTCCCTTCATGGGCTGATCTCTGATGCACTGGTCCCTCCATGGGATGATCTCTGATGCACTGGTCCCTCCATGGGATGATCTCTGATGCACTGGTCCCTTCATGGGATGATCTGATGCACTGGTCCCTTCATGGGATGATCTTGCATACCTCTAATCTGAGTACTGTGATGCACTGGTCCCTTCATGGGATAATCTCTGATGCACTGGTCCCTTCATGGGCTGATCTCTGATGCACTGGTCCCTTCATGGGCTGATCTCTGATGCACTAGTCCCTTCATGGGCTGATCTCTGATGCACTGGTCCCTTCATGGGCTGATCTCTGATGCACTGGTCCCTTCATGGGCTGATCTCTGATGCACTGGTCCCTTCATGGGCTGATCTCTGATGCGCTGGTCCCTTAATGGGCTGATCTCTGATGCGCTGGTCCCTTAATGGGACGATCTCTGATGCGCTGGTCCCTTAATGGGACGATCTCTGATGCACTGGTTCCTTCATGGGATGATCTCTGTTGCGCTGGCCCTTCATGGGATGATATTGCATACGTCTAATCTGAGGGCTGTGATGCACTGGTCCTTCCATGGGCTGATCTCTGATGCACTGGTCGCTCCATGGGATGATCTCTGATTCACTGGTCCCTCCATGGGATGATCTGATGCACTGGTCCCTTCATGGGATGATCTTGCATACCTCTAATCTGAGTACTGTGATGCACTGGTCCCTTCATGGGATGATCTCTGATGCACTGGTCCCTTCATGGGATGATCTCTGATGCACTGGTCCCTTCATGGGATGATCTCTGATGCACTGGTCCGTTCATGGGATCTCTGATGCACTGGTCCCTTCATGGGATCTCTGATGCACTGGTCCCTTCATTGGATCTCTGATGCACTGGTCCCTTCATGGGCTGATCTCTGATGCACTGGTCCCTTCATGGGCTGATCTCTGATGCACTGGTCCCTTCATGGGCTGATCTCTGATGCACGGGTCCCTTCATGGACTGATCTCTGATGCACTGGTCCCTTCATGGGCTGATCTCTGATGCGCTTGTCCCTTAATGGGACAATATCTGATGCGCTGGTCCCTTAATGGGACGATCTCTGATGCGCTGGTCCCTTAATGGGACGATCTCTGATGCGCTGGTCCCTTAATGGGACGATCTCTGATGCGCTGGTCCCTTAATGGGACGATCTCTGATGCGCTGGTCCCTTAATGGGACGATCTCTGATGCGCTGGTCACTTAATGGCACGATCTCTGATGAGCTGGTGCCTTAATGGGACGATCTCTGATGCGTTGGTCCCTTAATGGGATGATCTCTGATCTTGCATACCTCTAATCTGAGTGCTGTGATGCACTGGTCTCTTAATGGCACGATCTCTGATGCACTGGTCCCTTCATGGGAATCTCTGATGCACTGGTCCTTTCATGGGATGATCGTTGATGCTCTGGTCCCATCATGGGATGATAGTTGATGCTCTGGTCCCTTCATGGGATGATCTTGCATACCTCTAATCTGAGTGCTGTGATGCACTGGTCTCTTTATGGGATGATCTCTGATGCACTGGTCCCTTCATGGGATGATCTCTGATGCGCTGGTCCCTTCATGGGATGATCTCTGATGCGCTGGTCCCTTCATGGGATGATCTCTGATGCACTGGTTCCTTCATGGGATGATCTCTGATGCGCTGGTCCCTTCATGGGATGATCTCTGTTGTGCTGGTCCCTTCATGGGATGATCTCTGTTGTGCTGGTCCCTTCATGGGATGATCTCGGTTGTGCTGGTCCCTTCATGGGATGATCTCGGTTGTGCTGGTCCCTTCACGGGATGATCTCTGATGTCTGGTCCCTTCACGGGATGATCTCTGATGTCTGGTCCCTTCACGGGATGATGTCTGGTCCCTTCACGGGATGATGTCTGGTCCCTTCACGGGATGATGTCTGGTCCCTTCACGGGATGATGTCTGGTCCCTTCACGGGATGATGTTGCATACGTCTAATCTGAGGGCTGTGATGCACTGGTACCTCCATGGGATGATCTCTGCTAAGCTTGTCCCTTCATGGGATGATCTTGCATACCTCCAATCTGAGATCTCTGATGCACTGGTCCCTTCATGGGATGAGCTTGCATACCTCTAATCTGAGTGCCGTGATGCACCGTCCCTTCATGGGATGATCTCTGATGCCCTGGTCCCTTCATGGGGTGATCTCTGATGCCCTGGTCCCTTCATGGGGTGATCTCTGATGCCCTGGTCCCTTCATGGGGTGATCTCTGATGCCGTGGTCCCTTCATGGGGTGATCTCTGATGCAGTGGTCCCTTCATGGGCTGATCTCTGATGCAGTGGTCCCTTCATGGGCTGATCTCTGATGCAGTGGTCCCTTCATGGGCTGATCTCTGATGCAGTGGTCCCTTCATGGGCTGATCTCTGATGCAGTGGTCCCTTCATGGGCTGATCTCTGATGCAGTGGTCCCTTCGTGGGCTGATCTCTGATCTCTGATGCACGGGTCCCTTCGTGGGCTGATCTCTGATGCACGGGTCCCTTCGTGGGCTGATCTCTGATGCACGGGTCCCTTCGTGGGCTGATCTCTGATGCACGGGTCCCTTCATGGGCTGATCTCTGATGCACGGGTCCCTTCATGGGATCTCTGATGCACGGGTCCCTTCATGGGATCTCTGATGCACGGGTCCCTTCATGGGATCTCTGATGCACGGGTCACTTCATGGGATCTGATGCACGGGTCCCTTCATGGGATCTGATGCACGGGTCCCTTCATGGGATCTGATGCACGGGTCCCTTCATGGGATCTCCTCTGATGCACGGGTCCCTTCATGGGATCTCCTCTGATGCACGGGTCCCTTCATGGGATCTCCTCTGATGCACGAGTACCTTCATGGGATGATCTCTGATGCACGGGTCCCTTCATGGGATGATCTCTGATGCACGGGTCCCTTCATGGGATGATCTCTGATGCACGGGTCCCTTCATGGGATGATCTCTGATGCACGGGTCCCTTCATGGGATGATCTCTGATGCACAGGTCCCTTCATGGGATGATCTCTGATGCCCTGGTCCCTTCATGGGGTCTGATCTGTGATGCCCTGGTCCCTTCATGGGGTCTGATCTGTGATGCCCTGGTCCCTTCATGGGGTCTGATCTGTGATGCCCTGGTCCCTTCATGGGATGATCTTTGCACTGGTCCCTTCATGGGATGATCTTTGCACTGGTCCCTTCATGGGATGATCTTTGCACTGGTCCTTTCATGGGATGATATTTGCACTGGTCCCTCCATGGGATGATCTCTGCAGCACTGGTCACTTCATGGGATGATCGTTGATGCCCTGGTCCCTTCATGGGATGATCGTTGATGCTCTGGTCCCTTCATAGGATGATCTTTGATGCACTGGTCCCTTCATGGGATGATCTTGCATACCTCTTATCTGAGTGCTGTGATGCACTGGTCCCTTCATGGGATGATCCCTGATGCCCTGGTCCCTTCATGGAATGATCCCTGATGCACTGGTCCCTTCATGGGATGATCCCTGATGCCCTGGTCCCTCCATGGGATGATCGTTGATGCACTGGTCCCTCCATGGGATGATCTCTGCAGCACTGGTCACTTTATGGGATGATGGTTGATGCCCTGGTCCCTTCATGGGATGATCGTTGATGCCCTGGTCCCTTCATGGGATGATCGTTGATGCTCTGGTCCCTTCATGGGCTGATCTCTGATGCGCTGGTCCCTTCACGGGATGATTGCTGATGCGCTGGTCCCTTCATGGGATGATCTTCGCACTGGTCCCTTCATGGGATGATCTTCGCACTGGTCCCTTCATGGGATGATCTTCGCACTGGTCCCTTCATGGGATGATCTTTGCACTGGTCCCTTCATGGGATGATCTTCGCACTGGTCCCTTCATGGGATGATCTTCGCACTGGTCCCTTCATGGGATGATCTTCGCACTGGTCCCTTCATGGGATGATCTTCGCACTGGTCCCTTCATGGGATGATCTTCGCACTGGTCCCTTCATTGGATGATCTTTGCACTGGTCCTTTCATGGGATGATCTTTGCACTGGTCCCTTCATGGGATGATCTTGCATACGTGTAATCTGAGTGCTGTGATGCACTTGTCCCTTCATGGGATGATCTTTGATGCACTGGTCCCTCCATGGGATGATCTTTGATGCACTGGTCCCTCCATGGGATGATCGTTGATGCACTGGTCCCTCCATGGGATGATCGTTGATGCACTGGTCCCTCCATGGGATGATCATTGATGCACTGGTCCCTCCATGGGATGATCGTTGATGCACTGGTCCCTCCATAGTATGATCGTTGATGCACTGGTCCCTCCATGGGATGATGGTTGATGCACTGGTCCATCCATGGGATGATGGTTGATGCACTGGTCCCTCCATGGGATGATGGTTGATGCACTGGTCCCTCCATGGGATGATCGTTGATGCACTGGTCCCTCCATGGGATGATCTCTGCAGCACTGGTCACTTCATGGGATGATGGTTGAAGCCCTGGTCCCTTCATGGGATGATGGTTGATGCCCTGGTCCCTTCATGGGATGATCGTTGATGCCCTGGTCCCTTCATGGGATGATCGTTGATGCTCTGGTCCCTTCATGGGATGATCTTTGATGCACTGGTCCCTTCATGGGATGATCTTGCATACCTCTTATCTGAGTGCTGTGATGCACTGGTCCCTTCATGGGATGATCCCTGATGCCCTGGTCCCTTCATGGAATGATCCCTGATGCCCTGGTCCCTTCATGGAATGATCCCTGATGCACTGGTCCCTTCATGGGATGATCCCTGATGCACTGGTCCCTTCATGGGATGATCCCTGATGCACTGGTCCCTTCATGGGATGATCCCTGATGCACTGGTCCCTTCATGGGATGATCCCTGATGCACTGGTCCCTTCATGGGATGATCCCTGATGCACTGGTCCCTTTATGGGATGATCTTTGGTGCACTGGTTCCTTTATGGGATGATCTTGCATACCTCTAATCTGAGTGCTGTGATGCACTGGTCCCTTTATGGGATCATCTCTTGTACTGGTCCCTTCATGGGGTGATCTTTGATGCACTGGTCCCTTCATGGGGTGATCTTTGATGCACTGGTCCCTTCATAGGGTGATCTTTGATGCACTGGTCCCTTCATGGGATGATCTTTGATGCGCTGGTCCCTTCACGGGATGATCGCTGATGCGCTGGTCCCTTCACGGGATGATCTCTGATGCACTGGTCCCTTCACGGGATGATTGCTGATGCGCTGGTCCCTTCACGGGATGATCTTTGCACTGGTCCCTTCATGGGATAATCTTTGCACTGGTCCCTTCATGGGATGATCTTTGCATTTGTCCCTTCATGGGATGATCTTTGCACTGGTCTCTTCATGGGATAATCTTTGCACTGGTCCCTTCATGGGATAATCTTTGCACTGGTCCCTTCATGGGATGATCTTTGCATTTGTCCCTTCATGGGATGATCTTTGCATTTGTCCCTTCATGGGATGATCTTTGCACTGGTCCCTTCATGGGATAATCTTTGCACTGGTCCCTTCATGGGATGATCTTCACACTGGTCCCTTCATGGGCTGATCTCTGATGTGCTGGTCCCTTCATGGGCTGATCTCTGATGTGCTGGTCCCTTCATGGGCTGATCTCTGATGTGCTGGTCCCTTCATGGGCTGATCTCTGATGTGCTGGTCCCTTCATGGGCTGATCTCTGATGCGCTGGTCCCTTAATGGGATGATCTCTGATGCGCTGGTCCCTTAATGGGATGATCTCTGATGCGCTGGTCCCTTAATGGGATGATCCCCGATGCACTGGTCCCTTCATGGGATGATCCCTGATGCACTGGTCCCTTCATGGGATGATCCCTGATGCACTGGTCCCTTCATGGGATGATCCCTGATGCACTGGTCCCTTCATGGGACGATCTCTGATGCGCTGGTCCCTTAATGGGATGATCTCTGATGCACTGGTCCCTTAATGGGATGATCTCTGATGCGTTGGTCCCTTAATGGGATGATCTCTGATGCACTGGTCCCTTCATGGGATGATCTCTGATGCACTGGTCCCTTCATGGGATGATCTCTGATGCACTGGTCCCTTCATGGGTTGATCTCTGTGCTGGTCCCTTCATGGGATGATCTTGCATACCTCTAATCTGAGTGCTGTGATGCACTTGTCCCTTCATGGGATGATCTTTGATGCACTGGTCCCTTCATGGAATGATCTTTGATGCACTGGTCCCCTCATGGGATAATCGTTGATGCACTGGTCCCTTCATGGGATGATCCCTGATGCACTGGTCCCTTCATGGGATGATCCCTGATGCACTGGTCCCTTCATGGGATGATTCCTGATGCACTGGTCCCTTCATGGGATGATCCCTGATGCACTGGTCCCTCCATGGGATGATCGTTGATGCCCTGGTCCCTTCATGGGATGATCGTTGATGCCCTGGTCCCTTCATGGGATGATCGTTGATGCCCTGGTCCCTTCATGGGATAATCGTTGATGCCCTGGTCCCTTCATGGGATGATCGTTGATGCCCTGGTCCCTTCATGGGATGATCGTTGATGCCCTGGTCCCTTCATGGGATGATCGTTGATGCCCTGGTCCCTTCATGGGATGATTGTTGATGCCCTGGTCACTTCATGGGATGACCTCTGATGCTCTGGTCCCTTCATGGGATGACCTCTGATGCTCTGGTCCCTTCATGGGATGATCGTTGATGCCCTGGTCCCTTCATGGGATGATCGTTGATGCCCTGGTCCCTTCATGGGATGATCGGATGCTCTGGTCCCTTCATGGGATGATCTCTGCACTGGTCCCTTCATGGGATGATCTCTGATGCGCTGGTCCCTTCATGGGATGATCTCTGATGCGGTGGTCCCTTCATGGGATGATCTCTGATGCACTGGTCCCTTCATGGGCTGATCTCTGATGCACTGGTCCCTTCATGGGCTGATCTCTGATGCACTGGTCCCTTCATGGGCTGATCTCTGATGCACTGGTCCCTTCATGGGATGATCGCTGATGCGCTGGTCCCTTCACGGGATGATCGCTGATGCGCTGGTCCCTTCACGGGATGATTGCTGATGCGCTGGTCCCTTCACGGGATGATTGCTGATGCGCTGGTCCCTTCACGGGATGATTGCTGATGCGCTGGTCCCTTCACGGGATGATTGCTGATGCGCTGGTCCCTTCACGGGATGATTGCTGATGCGCTGGTCCCTTCACGGGATGATTGCTGATGCGCTGGTCCCTTCACGGGATGATTGCTGATGCACTGGTCCCTTCACGGGATGATTGCTGATGCGCTGGTCCCTTCACGGGATGATTGCTGATGCGCTGGTCCCTCCATGGGATGATTGCTGATGCGCTGGTCCCTCCATGGGATGATCTTTGATGCACTGGTCCCTCCATGGGATGATCTTTGATGCACTGGTCCCTCCATGGGATGATCGTTGATGCACTGGTCCCTCCATGGGATGATCGTTGATGCACTGGTCCCTCCACGGGATGATCGTTGATGCACTGGTCCCTCCATTGGATGATCGTTGATGCACTGGTCCCTCCATGGGATGATCGTTGATGCACTGGCCCCTCCATAGGATGATCGTTGATGCACTGGCCCCTCCATAGGATGATCGTTGATGCACTGGTCCCTCCATAGGATGATCGTTGATGCACTGGTCCCTCCATGGTATGATCGTTGATGCACTGGTCCCTCCATGGGATGATCTCTGCAGCACTGGTCGCTTCATGGGATGATGGTTGATGCCCTGGTCCCTTCATGGGATGATGGTTGATGCCCTGGTCCCTTCATGGGATGATCGTTGATGCCCTGGTCCCATCATGGGATGATCGTTGATGCCCTGGTCCCTTCATGGGATGATCGTTGATGCCCTGGTACCTTCATGGGATGATCTTTGATGCACTGGTCCCTTCATGGGATGATCTTGCATACCTCTATTCTGAGTGCTGTGATGCACTGGTCCCTTCATGGGATGATCCCCGATGCACTGGTCCCTTCATGGGATGATCCCTGATGCACTGGTCCCTTCATGGGATGATCCCTGATGCACTGGTCCCTTCATGGGATGATCCCTGATGCACTGGTCCCTTCATGGGACGATCTCTGATGCGCTGGTCCCTTAATGGGACGATCTCTGATGCGCTGGTCCCTTAATGGGCCGATCTCTGATGCGCTGGTCACTTAATGGGACGATCTCTGATGCGCTGGTGCCTTAATGGGACGATCTCTGATGCGTTGGTCCCTTAATGGGACGATCTCTGATGCGTTGGTCCCTTAATGGGACGATCTCTGATGCATTGGTCCCTTAATGGGACGATCTCTGATGCGCTGGTTCCTTAATGGGACGATCTCTGATGCGCTGGTCCCTTAATGGGACGATCTCTGATGCGCTGGTCCCTTAATGGGACGATCTCTGATGCTCTGGTCCCTTCATGGGACGATCGTTGATGCGCCGGTCCCTTCATGGACGATCGTTGATGCGCCGGTCCCTTCATGGGATGATCGTTGATGTGCCGGTCCCTTCATGGGATCTCTGATGCTCTGGTCCCTTCATTGGATCTCTGATGCACTGGTCCCTTCATTGGATCTCTGATGCACTGGTCCCTTCATTGGATCTCTGATGCACTGGTCCCTTCATTGGATCTCTGATGCACTGGTCCCTTCATTGGATCTCTGATGCACTGGTCCCTTCATTGGATCTCTGATGCACTGGTCCCTTCATGGGATCTCTGATGCACTGGTCCCTTCATGGGATCTCTGATGCACTGGTCCCTTCATGGGATCTCTGATGCACTGGTCCCTTCATGGGATCTGATGCACTGGTCCCTTCATGGGATCTGATGCACTGGTCCCTTCATGGGATCTGATGCACTGGTCCCTTCATGGGATCTGATGCACTGGTCCCTTCATGGGATCTGATGCACTGGTCCCTTCATGGGATCTGATGCACTGGTCCCTTCATGGGATCTGTTGATGCACGGGTCCCTTCATGGGCTGATCTCTGATGCACGGGTCCCTTCATGGAATGATCGTTGATGCGCTGGTCCCTTCATGGGACAATCTCTGATGCGCTGGTCCCTTCATGGGACAATCTCTGATGCGCTGGTCCCTTCATGGGACAATCTCTGATGCGCTGGTCCCTTCATGGGACAATCTCTGATGCGCTGGTCCCTTCATGGGACAATCTCTGATGCGCTGGTCCCTTCATGGGACAATCTCTGATGCGCTGGTCCCTTCATGGGACAATCTCTGATGCGCTGGTCCCTTCATGGGATGATCGTTGATGCTCTGGTCCCTTCATGGGATGATCGTTGATGCTCTGGTCCCTTCATGGGATGATAGTTGATGCTCTGGTCCCTTCATTGGATGATAGTTGATGCTCTGGTCCCTTCATGGGATGATCTTTGATGCACTGGTCCCTTCATGGGATCTGATGCACTGGTCCCTTCATGGGATCTGATGCACTGGTCCCTTCATGGGATCTGATGCACTGGTCCCTTCATGGGATCTGATGCACTGGTCCCTTCATGGGATCTGATGCACTGGTCCCTTCATGAGATTTGATGCACGGGTCCCTTCATGGGATCTCTGTTGATGCACGGGTCCCTTCATGGAATGATCGTTGATGCGCTGGTCCCTTCATGGGACAATCTCTGATGCGCTGGTCCCTTCATGGAACAATCTCTGATGCGCTGGTCCCTTCATGGGACAATCTCTGATGCGCTGGTCCCTTCATGGGAATCTCTAATGCACTGGTCCCTTCATGGGATGATCGTTGATGCTCTGGTCCCTTCATGGGATGATAGTTGATGCTCTGGTCCCTTCATGGGATGATCTTGCATACCTCTAATCTGAGTGTTGTGATGCACTGGTCTCTTTATGGGATGATCTCTAATGCACTGGTCCCTTCATGGGATGATCTTTGCACTGGTCCCTTCATGGGATGATCTTTGCACTGGTCCCTTCATGGGATGATCTTTGCACTGGTCCCTTCAGGGGATGATCTTTGCACTTGTCCCTTCATGGGATGATCTTTGATGCACAGGTCCCTTCATGGGATGATCTTGCATTCCTCTAATCTGAGTGCTGTGATGCACTGGTCCCTCCATGGGATGATCTTTGATGCACTGGTCCCTCCATGGGATGATCGTTGATGCACTGGTCCCTCCATGGGATGATCGTTGATGCACTGGTCCCTCCATGGGATGATCGTTGATGCACTGGTCCCTCCATGGGATGATCGTTGATGCACTGGCCCCTCCATAGGATGATCGTTGATGCACTGGTCCCTCCATAGGATGATCGTTGATGCACTGGTCCCTCCATGGGATGATCTCTGCAGCACTGGTCGCTTCATGGGATGATGGTTGATGCCCTGGTCCCTTCATGGGATGATCGTTGATGCCCTGGTCCCTTCATGGGATGATCGTTGATGCCCTGGTCCCTTCATGGGATGATCGTTGATGCCCTGGTACCTTCATGGGATGATCTTTGATGCACTGGTCCCTTCATGGGATGATCTTGCATACCTCTATTCTGAGTGCTGTGATGCACTGGTCCCTTCATGGGATGATCCCTGATGCACTGGTCCCTTCATGGGATGATCCCTGATGCACTGGTCCCTTCATGGGATGATCCCTGATGCACTGGTCCCTTCATGGGATGATCCCTGATGCACTGGTCCCTTAATGGGACGATCTCTGATGCGCTGGTCCCTTAATGGGACGATCTCTGATGCGCTGGTCCCTTAATGGGACGATCTCTGATGCGCTGGTCACTTAATGGGACGATCTCTGATGCGCTGGTGCCTTAATGGGACGATCTCTGATGCGTTGGTCCCTTAATGGGACGATCTCTGATGCGTTGGTCCCTTAATGGGACGATCTCTGATGCGCTGGTCCCTTAATGGGACGATCTCTGATGCGCTGGTCCCTTAATGGGACGATCTCTGATGCGCTGGTCCCTTCATGGGACGATCTCTGATGCGCTGGTCCCTTCATGGATGATCGTTGATGTGCCGGTCCCTTCATGGGATGATCGTTGATGTGCCGGTCCCTTCATGGGATCTCTGATGCACTGGTCCCTTCATTGGATCTCTGATGCACTTGTCCCTTCATTGGATCTCTGATGCACTGGTCCCTTCATTGGATCTCTGATGCACTGGTCCCTTCATTGGATCTCTGATGCACTGGTCCCTTCATGGGATGTCTGATGCACTGGTCCCTTCATGGGATGTCTGATGCACTGGTCCCTTCATGGGTTGTCTGATGCACTGGTCCCTTCATGGGATCTCTGATGCACTGGTCCCTTCATGGGATCTCTGATGCAGTGGTCCCTTCATGGGATCTGATGCACTGGTCCCTTCATGGGATCTGATGCACTGGTCCCTTCATGGGATCTCTGTTGATGCACGGGTCCCTTCATGGGCTGATCTCTGATGCACGGGTCCCTTCATGGAATGATCGTTGATGCGCTGGTCCCTTCATGGGACAATCTCTGATGCGCTGGTCCCTTCATGGGACAATCTCTGATGCGCTGGTCCCTTCATGGGACAATCTCTGATGCGCTGGTCCCTTCATGGGACAATCTCTGATTTGCTGGTCCCTTCATGGGACAATCTCTGATGCGCTGGTCCCTTCATGGGACACTCTCTGATGTGCTGGTCCCTTCACTGGATGATCTTTGATGCTCTGGTCCCTTCATGGGATTATCTTTGCACTGGTCCCTTCATGGGATGATCTTGCATACCTCTAATCTGAGTGTTGTGATGCACTGGTCTCTTTATGGGATGATCTCTAATGCACTGGTCCCTTCATGGGATGATCTCTGATGTGCTGGTCCCTTCATGGGATGATCTCTGATGCGCTGGTCCCTTCATGGGATGATCTCTGATGCACTGGTTCTTTCATGGGATGATCTCTGATGCACTGGTTCCTTCATGGGATGATCTCGTTTGTGCTGGTCCCTTCATGGGATGATCTCGGTTGTGCTGGTCCCTTCATGGGATGATCTCTGATGTCTGGTCCCTTCACAGGATGATCTCTGATGTCTGGTCCCTTCACGGGATGATGTCTGGTCCCTTCACGGGATGATGTCTGGTCCCTTCACGGGATGATGTCTGGTCCCTTCACGGGATGATGTCTGGTCCCTTCACGGGATGATGTCTGGTCCCTTCACGGGATGATGTCTGGTCCCTTCACGGCATGATGTCTGGTCCCTTCACGGCATGATGTTGCATACGTCTAATCTGAGGGCTGTGATGCAGTGGTCCCTTCATGGGCTGATCTCTGATGCAGTGGTCCCTTCATGGGCTGATCTCTGATGCAGTGGTCCCTTCATGGGCTGATCTCTGATGCAGTGGTCCCTTCATGGGCTGATCTCTGATGCAGTGGTCCCTTCATGGGCTGATCTCTGATGCAGTGGTCCCTTCATGGGCTGATCTCTGATGCACGGGTCCCTTCATGGGCTGATCTCTGATGCACGGGTCCCTTCATGGGCTGATCTCTGATGCACGGGTCCCTTCATGGGCTGATCTCTGATGCACGGGTCCCTTCATGGGCTGATCTCTGATGCACGGGTCCCTTCATGGGCTGATCTCTGATGCACGGGTCCCTTCATGGGCTGATCTCTGATGCACGGGTCCCTTCATGGGCTGATCTCTGATGCACGGGTCCCTTCATGGGCTGATCTCTGATGCACGGGTCCCTTCATGGGCTGATCTCTGATGCACGGGTCCTTTCATGGGATCTCTGATGCGCGGGTCCCTTCATGGGATCTCTGATGCACGGGTCCCTTCATGGGATCTCTGATGCACGGGTCCCTTCATGGGATCTGATGCACGGGTCCCTTCATGGGATCTGATGCATGGGTCCCTTCATGGGATCTGATGCATGGGTCCCTTCATGGGATCTGATGCACGGGTCCCTTCATGGGATCTGATGCACGGGTCCCTTCATGGGATCTGATGCACGGGTCCCTTCATGGGATCTCCTCTGATGCACGGGTCCCTTCATGGGATCTCCTCTGATGCACGGGTCCCTTCATGGGATCTCCTCTGATGCACGGGTCCCTTCATGGGATGATCTCTGATGCACGGGTCCCTTCATGGGATGATCTCTGAAGCACGGGTCCCTTCATGGGATGATCTGATGCACGGGTCCCTTCATGGGGTCTGATCTGTGATGCCCTGGTCCCTTCATGGGGTCTGATCTGTGATGCCCTGGTCCCTTCATGGGGTCTGATCTGTGAGGCCCTGGTCCCTTCATGGGGTCTGATCTGTGATGCCCTGGTCCCTTCATGGGATGATCTTTGTACTGGTCCCTTCATGGGATGATCTTTGTACTGGTCCCTTCATGGGATGATCTTTGCACTGGTCCCTCCATGGGATGATGGTTGATGCACTGGTCCCTCCATGGGATGATGGTTGATGCACTGGTCCCTCCATGGGATGATGGTTGATGCACTGGTCCCTCCATGGGATGATGGTTGATGCACTGGTCCCTCCATGGGATGATGGTTGATGCACTGGTCCCTCCATGGGATGATGGTTGATGCACTGGTCCCTCCATGGGATGATGGTTGATGCACTGGTCCCTCCATGGGATGATGGTTGATGCACTGGTCCCTCCATGGGATGATCTCTGCAGCACTGGTCGCTTCATGGGATGATGGTTGATGCCCTGGTCCCTTCATGGGATGATCTTTGCACTAGTCCCCTCATGGGATGATCTCTGATGCCCTGGTCCCTTCATGGGATGTTCTTTGATGCCCTGGTCCATTCATGGGGTCTGATCTGTGATGCCCTGGTCCCTTCATGGGGTCTGATCTGTGATGCCCTGGTCCCTTCATGGGGTCTGATCTGTGATGCCCTGGTCCCTTCATGGGGTCTGATCTGTGATGCCCTGGTCCCTTCATGGGGTCTGATCTGTGATGCCCTGGTCCCTTCATGGGATGATCTTTGTACTGGTCCCTTCATGGGATGATCTTTGCACTGGTCCCTTCATGGGATGATCTCTGATGCCCTGGTCCCTTCATGGGATGTTCTTTGATAACCTGGTCCCTTCATGGGGTCAGATCTGTGATGCCCTGGTCCCTTTATGGGGTCTGATCTGTGATGCCCTGGTCCCTTCATGGGGTCTGATCTGTGATGCCCTGGTCCCTTCATGGGGTCTGATCTGTGATGCCCTGGTCCCTTCATGGGATGATCTTTGCACTGGTCCCTTCATGGGATGATCTTTGCACTGGTCCCTTCATGGGATGATCTTTGCACTGGTCCCTTCATGGGATGATCTTTGCACGGGTCCCTTCATGGGATGATCTTTGCACTGGTCCCTTCATGGGATGATCTTCGCACTGGTCCCTTCATGGGATGATCTTCGCACTGGTCCCTTCATGGGATGATCTTCGCACTGGTCCCTTCATGGGATGATCTTCGCACTGGTCCCTTCATGGGATGATCTTCGCACTGGTCCCTTCATGGGATGATCTTTGCACTGGTCCCTTCATCGGATGATCTTTGCACTGGTCCCTTCATGGGATGATCTCTGATGCCCTGGTCCCTTCATGGGATGTTCTTTGATAACCTGGTCCCTTCATGGGGTCAGATCTGTGATGCCCTGGTCCCTTCATGGGGTCTGATCTGTGATGCCCTGGTCCCTTCATGGGGTCTGATCTGTGATGCCCTGGTCCCTTCATGGGGTCTGATCTGTGATGCCCTGGTCCCTTCATGGGATGATCTTTGCACTGGTCCCTTCATGGGATGATCTTTGCACTGGTCCCTTCATGGGATGATCTTTGCACTGGTCCCTTCATGGGATGATCTTCGTACTGGTCCCTTCATCGGATGATCTTTGCACTGGTCCCTTCATGGGATGATCTCTGATGCCCTGGTCCCTTCATGGGATGTTCTTTGATAACCTGGTCCCTTCATGGGGTCAGATCTGTGATGCCCTGGTCCCTTCATGGGGTCTGATCTGTGATGCCCTGGTCCCTTCATGGGGTCTGATCTGTGATGCCCTGGTCCCTTCATGGGGTCTGATCTGTGATGCCCTGGTCCCTTCATGGGATGATCTTTGCACTGGTCCCTTCATGGGATGATCTTTGCACTGGTCCCTTCATGGGATGATCTTCGCACTGGTCCCTTCATGGGATGATCTTCGCACTGGTCCCTTCATGGGATGATCTTCGCACTGGTCCCTTCATGGGATGATCTTCGCACTGGTCCCTTCATGGGATGATCTTTGCACTGGTCCCTTCATGGGATGATCTTTGCACTGGTCCCTTCATGGGATGATCTTTGCACTGGTCCCTTCATGGGATGATCTTGCATACGTGTAATCTGAGTGCTGTGATGCACTTGTCCCTTCATGGGATGATCTTTGATGCACTGGTCCCTTCATGGGATGATCTTCGCACTGGTCCCTTCATGGGATGATCTTTGCACTGGTCCTTTCATGGGATGGTCTTTGCACTGGTCCCTTCATGGGATGATCTTGCATACGTGTAATCTGAGTGCTGTGATGCACTTGTCCCTTCATGGGATGATCTTTGATGCACTGGTCCCTCCATGGGATGATCTTTGATGCACTGGTCCCTCCATGGGATGATCGTTGATGCACTGGTCCCTCCATGGGATGATCATTGATGCACTGGTCCCTCCATGGGATGATCGTTGATGCACTGGTCCCTCCATGGGATGATGGTTGATGCACTGGTCCCTCCATGGGATGATGGTTGATGCACTGGTCCCTCCATGGGATGATGGTTGATGCACTGGTCCCTCCATGGGATGATGGTTGATGCACTGGTCCCTCCATGGGATGATCGTTGATGCACTGTTCCCTCCATGGGATGATCTCTGCAGCACTGGTCACTTCATGGGATGATGGTTGATGCCCTGGTCCCTTCATGGGATGATCGTTGATGCCCTGGTCCCTTCATGGGATGATCGTTGATGCCCTGGTCCCTTCATGGGATGATCGTTGATGCCCTGGTCCCTTCATGGGATGATCTTTGATGCACTGGTCCCTTCATGGGATGATCTTGCATACCTCTTATCTGAGTGCTGTGATGCACTGGTCCCTTCATGGGATGATCCCTGATGCCCTGGTCCCTTCATGGGATGATCCCTGATGCACTGGTCCCTTCATGGGATGATCCCTGATGCACTGGTCCCTTCATGGGATGATCCCTGATGCACTGGTCCCTTCATGGGATGATCCCTGATGCACTGGTCCCTTCATGGGATGATCCCTGATGCACTGGTCCCTTCATGGGATCATCCCTGATGCACTGGTCCCTTTATGGGATGATCTTTGGTGCACTGGTTCCTTTATGGGATGATCTTGCATACCTCTAATCTGAGTGCTGTGATGCACTGGTCCCTTCATGGGATCATCTCTTGTACTGGTCCCTTCATGGGGTGATCTTTGATGCACTGGTCCCTTCATGGGGTGATCTTTGATGCACTGGTCCCTTCATGGGATGATCTTTGATGCACTGGTCCCTTCATGGGATGATCTTTGATGCACTGGTCCCTTCCTGGGATGATCTGTGATGCACTGGTCCCTTCATGGGATGATCTCTGATGCACTGGTCCCTTCATGGGTTGATCTCTGTGCTGGTCCCTTCATGGGATCATCTTGCATACCTCTAATCTGAGTGCTGTGATGCACTTGTCCCTTCATGGGATGATCTTTGATGCACTGGTCCCTTCATGGAATGATCTTTGATGCACTGGTCCCCTCATGGGATAATCGTTGATGCACTGGTCCCTTCATGGGATGATCCCTGATGCACTGGTCCCTTCATGGGATGATCCCTGATGCACTGGTCCCTCCATGGGATGATGGTTGATGCCCTGGTCCCTTCATGGGATGATCGTTGATGCCCTGGTCCCTTCATGGGATGATCGTTGATGCCCTGGTCCCTTCATGGGATGATCGTTGATGCCCTGGTCCCTTCATGGGATGATCGTTGATGCCCTGGTCCCTTCATGGGATGACCTCTGATGCTCTGGTCCCTTCATGGGATGATCGTTGATGCCCTGGTCCCTTCATGGGATGACCTCTGATGCTCTGGTCCCTTCATGGGATGATCGGATGCTCTGGTCCCTTCATGGGATGATCGGATGCTCTGGTCCCTTCATGGGATGATCTCTGCACTGGTCCCTTCATGGGATGATCTCTGATGCACTGGTCCCTTCATGGGCTGATCTCTGATGCACTGGTCCCTTCATGGGCTGATCTCTGATGCACTGGTCCCTTCATGGGCTGATCTCTGATGCGCTGGTCCCTTCATGGGCTGATCTCTGATGCGCTGGTCCCTTAATGGGATGATCTCTGATGCGCTGGTCCCTTAATGGGATGATCTCTGATGCGCTGGTCCCTTAATGGGATGATCTCTGATGCGCTGGTCCCTTAATGGGATGATCTCTGATGCGCTGGTCCCTTAATGGGATGATCTCTGATGCGTTGGTCCCTTAATGGGATGATCTCTGATGCGCTGGTCCCTTCATGGGATGATCTCTGATGCGCTGGTCCCTTCATGGGATGGTGTGATGCGCTGGTCCCTTCATGGGATGATGTGATGCGCTGGTCCCTTCATGGGATGATGTGATGCGCTGGTCCCTTCATGGGATGATGTGATGCGCTGGTCCCTTCATGGGATGATCTCTGATGCGCTGGTCCCTTCATGGGATGGTGTGATGCGCTGGTCCCTTCATGGGATGATGTGATGCGCTGGTCCCTTCATGGGATGATGTGATGCGCTGGTCCCTTCATGGGATGATGTGATGCGCTGGTCCCTTCATGGGATGATCGCTGATGCGCTGGTCCCTTCACGGGATGATCGCTGATGCGCTGGTCCCTTCACGGGATGATCGCTGATGCGCTGGTCCCTTCACGGGATGATCGCTGATGCGCTGGTCCCTTCACGGGATGATCGCTGATGCGCTGGTCCCTTCACGGGATGATCGCTGATGCGCTGGTCCCTTCACGGGATGATCGCTGATGCGCTGGTCCCTTCACGGGATGATCGCTGATGCGCTGGTCCCTTCACGGGATGATCGCTGATGCGCTGGTCCCTTCACGGGATGATCGCTGATGCGCTGGTCCCTTCACGGGATGATCGCTGATGCGCTGGTCCCTTCACGGGATGATCTTTGCACTGGTCCCTTCACGGGATGATCTTTGCACTGGTCCCTTCACGGGATGATCTTTGCACTGGTCCCTTCACGGGATGATCTTTGCACTGGTCCCTTCATGGGATGGTCTTTGCACTGGTCCCTTCATGGGACGATCGTTGATGCGCCGGTCCCTTCATGGACGATCGTTGATGCGCCGGTCCCTTCATGGGATGATCGTTGATGTGCCGGTCCCTTCATGGGATCTCTGATGCTCTGGTCCCTTCATTGGATCTCTGATGCACTGGTCCCTTCATTGGATCTCTGATGCACTGGTCCCTTCATTGGATCTCTGATGCGCTGGTCCCTTCATGGGATCTCTGATGCACTGCTCCCTTCATGGGATCTCTGATGCACTGCTCCCTTCATGGGATCTCTGATGCACTGGTCCCTTCATGGGATCTCTGATGCACTGGTCCCTTCATGGGATCTCTGATGCACTGGTCCCTTCATGGGATCTGTTGATGCACGGGTCCCTTCATGGGCTGATCTCTGATGCACGGGTCCCTTCATGGAATGATCGTTGATGCGCTGGTCCCTTCTCGGGACAATCTCTGATGCGCTGGTCCCTTCATGGGACAATCTCTGATGCGCTGGTCCCTTCATGGGACAATCTCTGATGCGCTGGTCCCTTCATGGGAATCTCTAATGCACTGGTCCCTTCATGGGATGATCGTTGATGCTCTGGTCCCTTCATGGGATGATCGTTGATGCTCTGGTCCCTTCATGGGATGATAGTTGATGCTCTGGTCCCTTCATGGGATGATCTTGCATACCTCTAATCTGAGTGTTGTGATGCACTGGTCTCTTTATGGGATGATCTCTAATGCACTGGTCCCTTCATGGGATGATCTTTGCACTGGTCCTTTCATGGGATGATCTTTGCACTGGTCCTTTCATGGGATGATCTTTGCACTGGTCCCTTCATGGGATGATCTTTGCACTTGTCCCTTCATGGGATGATCTTTGATGCACTGGTCCCTTCATGGGATGATCTTGCATATGTGTAATCTGAGTGCTGTGATGCACTGGTCCCTCCATGGGATGATCTTTGATGCACTGGTCCCTCCATGGGATGATCGTTGATGCACTGGTCCCTCCATGGGATGATCGTTGATGCACTGGTCCCTCCATTGGATGATCGTTGATGCACTGGTCCCTCCATGGGATGATCGTTGATGCACTGGCCCCTCCATAGGATGATCGTTGATGCACTGGTCCCTCCATAGGATGATCGTTGATGCACTGGTCCCTCCATAGGATGATCGTTGATGCACTGGTCCCTCCATGGGATGATGGTTGATGCACTGGTCCCTCCATGGGATGATCGTTGATGCACTGGTCCCTCCATGGGATGATCTCTGCAGCACTGGTCGCTTCATGGGATGATGGTTGATGCCCTGGTCCCTTCATGGGATGATCGTTGATGCCCTGGTCCCTTCATGGGACGATCTCTGATGCGCTGGTCCCTTAATGGGACGATCTCTGATGCGCTGATCCTTTCATGGGATGATCTCTGATGCACTGGTCCCTTCATGAGATGATCTCTGATGCACACGTCCCTTCATGGGATGATCTCTGATGCACTATTCCCTTCACGGGATGATATCTGATGCACTGGTCCCTTTATGGGATGAAATCTGATGCACTGGTCCCTTCATGGGATAATCTTGCATACCTCTAATCTGAGTGCTGTGATGCACTGGTCCCTTCATGGGATGATCTTTAATGCACTGGTCCCTTCATGGGATGATCTTTGATGCACTGGTCCTTTCATGGGATATCTGATGCACTGGTCCCTTCATGGGATGATCTTTGATGCACTGGTCCCTTCATGGGATGATCTCAGATGCACTGGTCCCTTCATGGGATGATCTCTGATGCACTGGTCTCTTCATTGGATGATCGTTGATGCACTGGTCTCTTCATGGGATGATCTTTGATACACTGGTCCCTTCATGGGATGATTTTTGATGCACTGGTCCCTTCATGGGATGATCTCCGATGCACTGGTCCCTTTATGGGATGATCTCTGATGCACTGGTCCCTTCATGGGATGATCTCTGATGCACTGGTCCCTTCATGGGATGATCTTTGATGCACTGGTCCCTTCATGGAATGGCCTTGCATACCTCTAATCTGAGTGATCTGATGCACTATTCCCTTTATGGGATGATCTTTGATGCACTGGTTCCTTCATGGGATGATCCTGCATACCTCTAATCTGAGTGCTGTGATGCACTGGTCCCTTCATGGGATGATATTTGATGCACTGGTCCCTTCATGGGATGATCCTGATGCACTGGTTCCTTAATGGGATGATCTTCCATACCTCTAATCTGAGTGCTGTAATGCACTGGTCCCTTCATGGGATGATCTTTGATGCACTGGTCCCTTTAATGGGATGATCTGTGATGCCCTGGTCCCTTCAGGGGTTGATCGTTGATGCACTGGTCTCTTCATAGGATGATCTTTGATGCACTGGTCCCTTCATGGGATGATCTTTGATGCACTGGTCCCTTTATGGGATGATCTCTGATGCACTGGTCCCTTTATGGGATGAGCTCTGATGCACTGGTCCCTTCATGGGATGATCTTTGATGCACTGGTCCCTTCATGGGATGATCCTGCATACCTCTAATCTGAGTGCTGTGATGCACTGGTCCCTTCATGGGTTGATCGTTGATGCACTGGTCTTTTCATAGGATGATCTTTGATGCACTGGTCCCTTCATGGGATGATCTTTGATGCACTGGTCCCTTTATGGGATGATCTCTGATGCACTGGTCCCTTTATGGGATGAGCTCTGATGCACTGGTCCCTTCATGGGATGATCTTTGATGCACTGGTCCCTTCATGGGATGATCCTGCATACCTCTAATCTGAGTGCTGTGATGCACTGGTCCCTTCATGGGATGATCTTTGATGCACTGATCCCTTCATGGGATGATCTCTGGTGCACTGGTCCCTTCATGGGATGAGCTCTGATGCAATGGTCCCTTTATGAGATGATCTTTGCACTGGTCCCTTTATGGAATGATCTCTGATGCACTGGTCCCTTCATGGGATGATCTTTGCACTGGTCCCTTTATGGGATGATCTTTGCACTGGTCCCTTCATGGGATGATCTTTCATGCACTGGTCCCTTCATGGGATGATCTTGCATACCTCTAATCTGAGCAGTGATGCACTGGTCCCTTCATGGGATGATATTTAATGCACTGGTCCCTTCATGGGATGATCCTGATGCACTGGTTCCTTAATGGGATGATCTTCCATACCTCTATTCTGAGTGCTGTAATGCACTGGTCCCTTCATGGGATGATCTTGATGCACTGGTCCCTTCATGGGATGATCCTGATGCACTGGTCCCTTCATGGGATGATCCTGATGCACTGGTCCCTTCATGGGATGATCTTTGATGCACTGGTCCCTTCATGGAATGATCTTTGATGCACTGGTCCCTTCGCGGGATGATCTTTGATGTACTGATCCCTTCATGGGATGATCTTTGATGCACTGGTCCCTTCATGGGATGATCTTGCATACCTCTAATCTGAGAGATGTGATGCACTAGTCCCTTCATGGGATGTTCTTTAATGCACTGGTCCCTTCATGGGATGATCTTTGATGCACTGGTCCTTTCATGGGATATCTGATGCACTGGTCCCTTCATGGGATGATCTTTGATGCACTGGTCCCTTCATGGGATGATCTTGCATACCTCTAATCTGAGTGCTGTGATGCACTGGTCCCTTCCTACGATAATCTTTGATGCACTGGTCCCTTCCTGGGATGATCTTTGATGCACTGGTCCCTTCCTGGGATGATCTTTGATGCACTGGTCCCTTTCTGGGATGATCTTTGATGCACTGGTCCCTTCATGGGACGATCTCTGATGCACTGGTCCCTTTATGGGATGATCTCTGATGCACTGGTCCCTTTATGGGATGATCTCTGATGCGCTAGTCCCTTTATGGGATGATCTTTGATGCACTGGTCCCTTCATGGGATAATCTTTGATGCACTGGTCCCTTCATAGGATGATCTTGCATACCTCTAATCTGAGTGCTGTGATGCACTGGTCCCTTTATGGGATATTTGATGCACTGGTCCCTTTATGGGATGATGTTTGATGCACTGGTCCCTTCATGGGTTGATATTTGATGCACTGGTCCATTCATGGGATGATCTTTGATGCACTGGTCCCTTCATGGGATGATCTTTGATGCCCTGGTCCCTTCCGGGGATGATCTGATGCACTGGTCCCTTCATGGGATGATCTCTGATGCACTGGTCCCTTCATGGGATGATCTCCTCTGATGCATTGGTCCCTTCATGGTATGATCTCTGATGCACTGGTCCCTTCATGGTATGATCTCTGATGCACTGGTCCCTTCATGGGATGATCTGATGCACTGGTCCCTTCATGGGATGATCTCTGATGCCCTGGTCCCTTCATGGGATGATCTTTGATGCCCTGGTCCCTTCCTGGGATGATCTGATGCACTGGTCCCTTCATGGGATGATCTCTGATGCACTGGTCCCTTTATGGGATGATCTCTGATGCACTGGTCCCTTTATGGGATGAGCTTTGATGCACTGTTCCCTTTATGGGATGATCTTTGATGCACTGGTCCGTTTATGGGATGATCTTTGCACTTTTCCCTTTATGGGATGATCTTTGATGCACTGGTCCCTTCATGGGATGATCCTGCATACCTCTAATCTGAGTGCTGTGATGCACTGGTCCCTTCATGGAATATTTTTGCACTGGTCCCTTCATGGGATGATCTCTGATGCACTGGTCCCTTCATGGGATGATCTTGCATACCTCTAATCTGAGTGCTGTGATGCACTGGTCCCTTTATGGGATGATCTCTGATGCACTGGTCCCTTTATGGGATGATCTTTGCTGCACTGGTCCCTTCATGGGATGATCCTGCATACCTCTAATCTGAGTGCTGTGATGCACTGGTCCCTTCATGGGATGATTTTTGCACTGGTCCCTTCATGGGATGATCTCTGGTGCACTGGTCACTTCATGGGATGATCTCTGGTGCACTGGTCCCTTCATGGGATCATCTCTGATGCACTGGTCCCTTCATGGGATGATCTCTGATGCACTGGTCCCTTCATGGGATGATCCTGCATACCTCTAATCTGAGTGCTGTGATGCACTGGTCTCTTCATGGGATGATCTCTGATGCACTGGTCCCTTCATGGGATGATCTGATGCACTGGTCCCTTCATGAGATGATCTCTGATTCACACGTCCCTTCATGGGATGATCTCTGATGCATTGGTCCCTTCATGGGATAATCTCTGATGCACTGGTCCCTTCATGGGATGATCTGATGCACTGGTACCTTCATGGGATGGCCTTGCATACCTCTAATCTGAGTGATCTGATGCACTATTCCCTTTACGGGATGATATCTGATGCACTGGTCCCTTTATGGGATGAAATCTGATGCACTGGTCCCTTCATGGGATGATCTTGCATACCTCTAATCTGAGTGCTGTGATGCACTGGTCTCTTCATGGGATGATCTCTGATGCACTGGTCCCTTCATGGGATGATCTGATGCACTGGTCCCTTCATGGGATGATCTTTGCACGGGTCCCTTCATGGGATGATCTTTGATGCACTGGTCCCTTCAAGGGATGATCTTTCATACCTCTAATCTGAGTGCAGGGATGCACTGGCCTCTTAATGGGATGATCTTGCATACCTCTAATCTGAGTGTTGTGCTGCACTGGTCCCTTCATGGGATGATCTGTGACACACTGGTCCCTTCAAGGGATGATCTTTGATGCACTGGTCCCTTCATGGGATAATCTCTGATGCACTGGTCCCTTCATGGAATGTCCTTGCATACCTCTAATCTGAGTGATCTGATGCACTATTCCCTTCATGGGATGATCTTTGATGCACTGGTCCCTTCATGGGATAATCTTGATTACCTCTAATCTGAGAAATGTGATGCACTGGTCCCTTCATGGGATGATTTTTAATGCACTGGTCCCTTCATGGGATGATCTTTGATGCACTGGTCCTTTCATGGGATATCTGATGCACTGGTCCCTTCATGGGATGATCTTTGATGCACTGGTCCCTTCATGGGATGATCTCTGATGCACTGGTCCCTTCATGGGATGATCTCTGATGCACTGGTCTCTTCATGGGATGATCGTTTTATGCACTGTTCTCTTCATGGGATGATCTTTGATGCACTGGTCCCTTCATGGGATGATCTTTGATGCACTGGTCCCTTCATGAGATGATCTCCGATGCACTGGTCCCTTTATGGGATGATCTCTGATGCACTGGTCCCTTCATGGAATGAGCTCTGATGCACTGGTCCCTGTATGGGATGATCTTTGCACTGGTCCCTTTATGGGATGATCTCTGATGCACTGGTCCCTTTATGGGATGAGCTCTGATGCACTGGTCCCTTCATGGGATGATCTTTGATGCACTGGTCCCTTCATGGGATGATCTTTGATGCACTGGTCCCTTCATGGGATGATCTTTGATGCACTGGTCCCTTCAAGGAATGATCTTTGATGCACTGGTCCCTTCGCGGGATGATCTTTGATGTACTGATCCCTTCATAGGATGATCTTTGATGCACTGGTCCCTTCATGAGATGATCTTGCATACCTCTAATCTGAGAGATGTGATGCACTGGTCCCTTCATGGGATGATCTGTAATGCACTGGTCCCTTCATGGGATGATCTTTGATGCACTGGTCCTTTCATGGGATATCTGATGCACTGGTCCCTTCATGGGATGATCTTTGATGCACTGGTCCCTTCATGGGATAATCTTGATTACCTCTAATCTGAGAAATGTGATGCACTGGTCCCTTCATGGGATGATTTTTAATGCACTGGTCCCTTCATGGGATGATCTTTGATGCACTGGTCCTTTCATGGGATATCTGATGCACTGGTCCCTTCATGGGATGATCTTTGATGCACTGGTCCCTTCATGGGATGATCTCTGATGCACTGGTCCCTTCATGGGATGATCTCTGATGCACTGGTCTCTTCATGGGATGATCGTTTTATGCACTGTTCTCTTCATGGGATGATCTTTGATGCACTGGTCCCTTCATGGGATGATCTTTGATGCACTGGTCCCTTCATGAGATGATCTCCGATGCACTGGTCCCTTTATGGGATGATCTCTGATGCACTGGTCCCTTCATGGAATGAGCTCTGATGCACTGGTCCCTGTATGGGATGATCTTTGCACTGGTCCCTTTATGGGATGATCTCTGATGCACTGGTCCCTTTATGGGATGAGCTCTGATGCACTGGTCCCTTCATGGGATGATCTTTGATGCACTGGTCCCTTCATGGGATGATCTTTGATGCACTGGTCCCTTCATGGGATGATCTTTGATGCACTGGTCCCTTCAAGGAATGATCTTTGATGCACTGGTCCCTTCGCGGGATGATCTTTGATGTACTGATCCCTTCATGGGATGATCTTTGCACTGGTCCCTTCATGGGATGATCTTTGCACTGGTCCCTTCATGGGATGATCTTTGCACTGGTCCCTTCATGGGATGATCTTTGCACTGGTCCCTTCATGGGATGATCTTCGCACTGGTCCCTTCATGGGATGATCTTCGCACTGGTCCCTTCATGGGATGATCTTCGCACTGGTCCCTTCATAGGATGATCTTCGCACTGGTCCCTTCATGGGATGATCTTCGCACTGGTCCCTTCATGGGATGATCTTTGCACTGGTCCCTTCATGGGATGATCTTCGTACTGGTCCCTTCATGGGATGATCTTCGCACTGGTCCCTTCATGGGATGATCTTTGCACTGGTCCTTTCATGGGATGATCTTTGCACTGGTCCCTTCATGGGATGATCTTGCATACGTGTAATCTGAGTGCTGTGATGCACTTGTCCCTTCATGGGATGATCTTTGATGCACTGGTCCCTTCATGGGATGATCATGCATACGTGTAATCTGAGTGCTGTGATGCACTGGTCCCTCCATGGGATGATCTTTGATGCACTGGTCCCTCCATGGGATGATCTTTGATGCACTGGTCCCTCCATGGGATGATCGTTGATGCACTGGTCCCTCCATGGGATGATCATTGATGCACTGGTCCCTCCATGGGATGATCGTTGATGCACTGGTCCCTCCATAGTATGATCGTTGATGCACTGGTCCCTCCATGGGATGATGGTTGATGCACTGGTCCCTCCATGGGATGATGGTTGATGCACTGGTCCCTCCACGGGATGATGGTTGATGCACTGGTCCCTCCATGGGATGATGGTTGATGCACTGGTCCCTCCATGGGATGATCGTTGATGCACTGTTCCCTCCATGGGATGATCTCTGCAGCACTGGTCACTTCATGGGATGATGGTTGATGCCCTGGTCCCTTCATGGGATGATCGTTGATGCCCTGGTCCCTTCATGGGATGATCGTTGATGCCCTGGTCCCTTCATGGGATGATCGTTGATGCCCTGGTCCCTTCATGGGATGATCTTTGATGCACTGGTCCCTTCATGGGATGATCTTGCATACCTCTTATCTGAGTGCTGTGATGCACTGGTCCCTTCATGGGATGATCCCTGATGCCCTGGTCCCTTCATGGGATGATCCCTGATTCACTGGTCCCTTCATGGGATGATCCCTGATGCACTGGTCCCTTCATGGGATGATCCCTGATGCACTGGTCCCTTCATGGGATGATCCCTGATGCACTGGTCCCTTCATGGGATGATCCCTGATGCACTGGTCCCTTCATGGGATCATCCCTGATGCACTGGTCCCTTTATGGGATGATCTTTGGTGCACTGGTTCCTTTATGGGATGATCTTGCATACCTCTAATCTGAGTGCTGTGATGCACTGGTCCCTTCATGGGATCATCTCTTGTACTGGTCCCTTCATGGGGTGATCTTTGATGCACTGGTCCCTTCATGGGGTGATCTTTGATGCACTGGTCCCTTCATGGGATGATCTTTGATGCACTGGTCCCTTCATGGGATGATCTTTGATGCACTGGTCCCTTCCTGGGATGATCTGTGATGCACTGGTCCCTTCATGGGATGATCTCTGATGCACTGGTCCCTTCATGGGTTGATCTCTGTGCTGGTCCCTTCATGGGATGATCTTGCATACCTCTAATCTGAGTGCTGTGATGCACTTGTCCCTTCATGGGATGATCTTTGATGCACTGGTCCCTTCATGGAATGATCTTTGATGCACTGGTCCCCTCATGGGATAATCGTTGATGCACTGGTCCCTTCATGGGATGATCCCTGATGCACTGGTCCCTTCATGGGATGATCCCTGATGCACTGGTCCCTCCATGGGATGATGGTTGATGCCCTGGTCCCTTCATGGGATGATCATTGATGCCCTGGTCCCTTCATGGGATGATCGTTGATGCCCTGGTCCCTTCATGGGATGATCGTTGATGCCCTGGTCACTTCATGGGATGATCGTTGATGCCCTGGTCCCTTCATGGGATGACCTCTGATGCTCTGGTCCCTTCATGGGATGATCGTTGATGCCCTGGTCCCTTCATGGGATGACCTCTGATGCTCTGGTCCCTTCATGGGATGATCGGATGCTCTGGTCCCTTCATGGGATGATCGGATGCTCTGGTCCCTTCATGGGATGATCTCTGCACTGGTCCCTTCATGGGATGATCTCTGATGCACTGGTCCCTTCATGGGCTGATCTCTGATGCACTGGTCCCTTCATGGGCTGATCTCTGATGCACTGGTCCCTTCATGGGCTGATCTCTGATGCGCTGGTCCCTTCATGGGCTGATCTCTGATGCGCTGGTCCCTTAATGGGATGATCTCTGATGCGCTGGTCCCTTAATGGGATGATCTCTGATGCGCTGGTCCCTTAATGGGATGATCTCTGATGCGCTGGTCCCTTAATGGGATGATCTCTGATGCGCTGGTCCCTTAATGGGATGATCTCTGATGCGTTGGTCCCTTAATGGGATGATCTCTGATGCGCTGGTCCCTTCATGGGATGATCTCTGATGCGCTGGTCCCTTCATGGGATGGTGTGATGCGCTGGTCCCTTCATGGGATGATGTGATGCGCTGGTCCCTTCATGGGATGATGTGATGCGCTGGTCCCTTCATGGGATGATGTGATGCGCTGGTCCCTTCATGGGATGATCTCTGATGCGCTGGTCCCTTCATGGGATGGTGTGATGCGCTGGTCCCTTCATGGGATGATGTGATGCGCTGGTCCCTTCATGGGATGATGTGATGCGCTGGTCCCTTCATGGGATGATGTGATGCGCTGGTCCCTTCATGGGATGATGTGATGCGCTGGTCCCTTCACGGGATGATCGCTGATGCGCTGGTCCCTTCACGGGATGATCGCTGATGCGCTGGTCCCTTCACGGGATGATCGCTGATGCGCTGGTCCCTTCACGGGATGATCGCTGATGCGCTGGTCCCTTCACGGGATGATCGCTGATGCGCTGGTCCCTTCACGGGATGATCGCTGATGCGCTGGTCCCTTCACGGGATGATCGCTGATGCGCTGGTCCCTTCACGGGATGATCGCTGATGCGCTGGTCCCTTCACGGGATGATCGCTGATGCGCTGGTCCCTTCACGGGATGATCGCTGATGCGCTGGTCCCTTCACGGGATGATCGCTGATGCGCTGGTCCCTTCACGGGATGATCGCTGATGCGCTGGTCCCTTCACGGGATGATCGCTGATGCGCTGGTCCCTTCACGGGATGATCGATGCGCTGGTCCCTTCACGGGATGATCTTTGCACTGGTCCCTTCACGGGATGATCTTTGCACTGGTCCCTTCACGGGATGATCTTTGCACTGGTCCCTTCACGGGATGATCTTTGCACTGGTCCCTTCACGGGATGATCTTTGCACTGGTCCCTTCATGGGATGATCTTTGCACTGGTCCCTTCATGGGATGATCTTTGCACTTGTCCCTTAATGGGACGATCTCTGATGCGCTGGTCCCTTAATGGGACGATCTCTGATGCTCTGGTCCCTTAATGGGACGATCTCTGATGCTCTGGTCCCTTCATGGGACGATCGTTGATGCGCCGGTCCCTTCATGGACGATCGTTGATGCGCCGGTCCCTTCATGGACGATCGTTGATGCGCCGGTCCCTTCATGGGATGATCGTTGATGTGCCGGTCCCTTCATGGGATCTCTGATGCTCTGGTCCCTTCATTGGATCTCTGATGCACTGGTCCCTTCATTGGATCTCTGATGCACTGGTCCCTTCATTGGATCTCTGATGCACTGGTCCCTTCATGGGATCTCTGATGCACTGCTCCCTTCATGGGATCTCTGATGCACTGCTCCCTTCATGGGATCTCTGATGCACTGGTCCCTTCATGGGATCTCTGATGCACTGGTCCCTTCATGGGATCTCTGATGCACTGGTCCCTTCATGGGATCTGATGCACTGGTCCCTTCATGGGATCTGTTGATGCACGGGTCCCTTCATGGGCTGATCTCTGATGCACGGGTCCCTTCATGGAATGATCGTTAATGCGCTGGTCCCTTCTCGGGACAATCTCTGATGCGCTGGTCCCTTCATGGGACAATCTCTGATGCGCTGGTCCCTTCATGGGACAATCTCTGATGCGCTGGTCCCTTCATGGGACAATCTCTGATGCACTGGTCCCTTCATGGGATGATCGTTGATGCTCTGGTCCCTTCATGGGATGATCGTTGATGCTCTGGTCCCTTCATGGGATGATAGTTGATGCTCTGGTCCCTTCATGGGATGATCTTGCATACCTCTAATCTGAGTGTTGTGATGCACTGGTCTCTTTATGGGATGATCTCTAATGCACTGGTCCCTTCATGGGATGATCTTTGCACTGGTCCTTTCATGGGATGATCTTTGCACTGGTCCCTTCATGGGATGATCTTTGCACTTGTCCCTTCATGGGATGATCTTTGATGCACTGGTCCCTTCATGGGATGATCTTGCATATGTGTAATCTGAGTGCTGTGATGCACTGGTCCCTCCATGGGATGATCTTTGATGCACTGGTCCCTCCATGGGATGATCGTTGATGCACTGGTCCCTCCATGGGATGATCGTTGATGCACTGGTCCCTCCATTGGATGATCGTTGATGCACTGGCCCCTCCATGGGATGATCGTTGATGCACTGGCCCCTCCATAGGATGATCGTTGATGCACTGGCCCCTCCATAGGATGATCGTTGATGCACTGGTCCCTCCATAGGATGATCGTTGATGCACTGGTCCCTCCATGGGATGATGGTTGATGCACTGGTCCCTCCATGGGATGATCGTTGATGCACTGGTCCCTCCATGGGATGATCTCTGCAGCACTGGTCGCTTCATGGGATGATGGTTGATGCCCTGGTCCCTTCATGGGATGATCGTTGATGCCCTGGTCCCTTCATGGGATGATCGTTGATGCCCTGGTACCTTCATGGGATGATCTTTGATGCACTGGTCCCTTCATGGGATGATCTTGCATACCTCTATTCTGAGTGCTGTGATGCACTGGTCCCTTCATGGGATGATCCCTGATGCACTGGTCCCTTCATGGGATGATCCCTGATGCACTGGTCCCTTCATGGGATGATCCCTGATGCACTGGTCCCTTCATGGGATGATCCCTGATGCACTGGTCCCTTCATGGGATGATCTCTGATGCGCTGGTCCCTTAATGGGACGATCTCTGATGGGCTGGTCCCTTAATGGGACGATCTCTGATGCGCTGGTCACTTAATGGGACGATCTCTGATGCGTTGGTCCCTTAATGGGACGATCTCTGATGCGTTGGACCCTTAATGGGACGATCTCTGATGCGTTGGTCCCTTAATGGGACAATCTCTGATGCGCTGGTCCCTTAATGGGACGATCTCTGATGCGCTGGTCCCTTAATGGGACGATCTCTGATGCGCTGGTCCCTTAATGGGACGATCTCTGATGCGCTGGTCCCTTAATGGGACGATCTCTGATGCGCTGATCCCTTCATGGGACGATCTCTGATGCTCTGATCCCTTCATGGGACGATCGTTGATGCGCCGGTCCCTTCATGGACGATCGTTGATGCGCCGGTCCCTTCATGGGATGATCGTTGATGTGCCGGTCCCTTCATGGGATCTCTGATGCACTGGTCCCTTCATTGGATCTCTGATGCACTGGTCCCTTCATTGGATCTCTGATGCACTGGTCCCTTCATTGGATGTCTGATGCACTGGTCCCTTCATTGGATATCTGATGCACTGGTCCCTTCATGGGATCTCTGATGCACTGGTCCCTTCATGGGATCTCTGATGCACTGATCCCTTCATGGGATCTCTGATGCAGTGGTCCCTTCATGGGATCTGATGCAGTGGTCCCTTCATGGGATCTGATGCACTGGTCCCTTCATGGGATCTGATGCACTGGTCCCTTCATGGGATCTCTGTTGATGCACGGGTCCCTTCATGGGCTGATCTCTGATGCACGGGTCCCTTCATGGAATGATCGTTGATGCGCTGGTCCCTTCATGGGACAATCTCTGATGCGCTGGTCCCTTCATGGGACAATCTCTGATGCGCTGGTCCCTTCATGGGACAATCTCTGATGCGCTGGTCCCTTCATGGGACGATCGTTGATGCTCTGGTCCCTTCATGGGATGATCGTTGATGCTCTGGTCCCTTCATGGGATGATCGTTGATGCTCTGGTCCCTTCATGGGATGATAGTTGATGCACTGGTCTCTTTATGGGATGATCTCTAATGCACTGGTCCCTTCATGGGATGATCTCTGATGTGCTGGTCCCTTCATGGGATGATCTCTGATGCGCTGGTCCCTTCATGGGATGATCTCTGATGCGCTGGTTCTTTCATGGGATGATCTCTGATGCACTGGTTCCTTCATGGGATGATCTCGTTTGTGCAGGTCCCTTCATGGGATGATCTCGGTTGTGCTGGTCCCTTCATGGGATGATCTCTGATGTCTGGTCCCTTCACGGGATGATCTCTGTCTGGTCCCTTCACGGGATGATCTCTGTCTGGTCCCTTCACGGGATGATCTCTGTCTGGTCCCTTCACGGGATGATGTCTGGTCCCTTCACGGGATGATGTCTGGTCCCTTCACGGGATGATGTCTGGTCCCTTCACGGGATGATGTCTGGTCCCTTCACGGGATGATGTCTGGTCCCTTCACGGGATGATGTCTGGTCCCTTCACGGGATGATGTCTGGTCCCTTCACGGGATGATGTCTGGTCCCTTCACGGGATGATGTTGCATACGTCTAATCTGAGGGCTGTGATGCAGTGGTCCCTTCATGGGCTGATCTCTGATGCAGTGGTCCCTTCATGGGCTGATCTCTGATGCACGGGTCCCTTCATGGGCTGATCTCTGATGCACTGGTCCCTTCATGGGTTGATCTCTGTGCTGGTCCCTTCATGGGCTGATCTCTGATGCACGGGTCCCTTCATGGGCTGATCTCTGATGCACGGGTCCCTTCATGGGCTGATCTCTGATGCACGGGTCCCTTCATGGGCTGATCTCTGATGCACGGGTCCCTTCATGGGCTGATCTCTGATGCACGGGTCCCTTCATGGGCTGATCTCTGATGCACGGGTCCCTTCATGGGCTGATCTCTGATGCACGGGTCCCTTCATGGGCTGATCTCTGATGCACGGGTCCCTTCATGGGCTGATCTCTGATGCACGGGTCCCTTCATGGGCTGATCTCTGATGCACGGGTCCCTTCATGGGCTGATCTCTGATGCACGGGTCCCTTCATGGGCTGATCTCTGATGCACGGGTCCCTTCATGGGCTGATCTCTGATGCACGGGTCCCTTCATGGGCTGATCTCTGATGCACGGGTCCTTTCATGGGATCTCTGATGCACGGGTCCTTTCATGGGATCTCTGATGCACGGGTCCCTTCATGGGATCTCTGATGCACGGGTCCCTTCATGGGATCTCTGATGCACGGGTCCCTTCATGGGATCTGATGCACGGGTCCCTTCATGGGATCTGATGCACGGGTCCCTTCATGGGATCTCCTCTGATGCACGGGTCCCTTCATGGGATCTCCTCTGATGCACGGGTCCCTTCATGGGATCTCCTCTGATGCACGGGTCCCTTCATGGGATCTCCTCTGATGCACGGGTCCCTTCATGGGATGATCTCTGATGCACGGGTCCCTTCAGGGATGATCTCTGATGCACGGGTCCCTTCATGGGATGATCTCTGATGCACGGGTCCCTTCATGGGATGATCTCTGATGCACGGGTCCCTTCATGGGATGATCTCTGATGCACGGGTCCCTTCATGGGATGATCTCTGATGCACGGGTCCCTTCATGGGATGATCTCTGATGCCCTGGTCCCTTCATGGGATGTTCTTTGATGCCCTGGTCCCTTCATGGGGTCTGATCTGCGATGCCCTGGTCCCTTCATGGGGTCTGATCTGCGATGCCCTGGTCCCTTCATGGGGTCTGATCTGCGATGCCCTGGTCCCTTCATGGGGTCTGATCTGTGATGCCCTGGTCCCTTCATGGGATGATCTTTGTACTGGTCCCTTCATGGGATGATCTTTGTACTGGTCCCTTCATGGGATGATCTTTGTACTGGTCCCTTCATGGGATGATCTTTGTACTGGTCCCTTCATGGGATGATCTTTGTACTGGTCCCTTCATGGGATGATCTTTGTACTGGTCCCTTCATGGGATGATCTTTGTACTGGTCCCTTCATGGGATGATCTTTGTACTGGTCCCTTCATGGGCTGATCTCTGATGCACTGGTCCCTTCATGGGCTGATCTCTGATGCACTGGTCCCTTCATGGGCTGATCTCTGATGCACTGGTCCCTTCATGGGCTGATCTCTGATGCACTGGTCCCTTCATGGGCTGATCTCTGATGCACGGGTCCCTTCATGGGCTGATCTCTGATGCGCTGGTCCCTTCATGGGACGATCTCTGATGCGCTGGTCCCTTAATGGGACGATCTCTGATGCGCTGGTCCCTTAATGGGACGATCTCTGATGCGCTGGTCCCTTAATGGGACGATCTCTGATGCGCTGGTCCCTTAATGGGACGATCTCTGATGCGCTGGTCCCTTCATGGGACGATCTCTGATGCGCTGGTCCCTTAATGGGACGATCTCTGATGCGCTGGTCCCTTAATGGGACGATCTCTGATGCGCTGGTCCCTTAATGGGACGATCTCTGATGCGCTGGTCCCTTAATGGGACGATCTCTGATGCGCTGGTCCCTTAATGGGACGATCTCTGATGCGCTGGTCCCTTAATGGGACGATCTCTGATGCGCTGGTCCCTTAATGGGACGATCTCTGATGCGCTGGTCCCTTCATGGGACACTCTCTGATGCGCTGGTCCCTTCATGGGACAATCTCTGATGCGCTGGTCCCTTCATGGGACAATCTCTGATGCGCTGGTCCCTTCATGGGACAATCTCTGATGCGCTGGTCCCTTCATGGGACAATCTGATGCGCTGGTCTCTTCATGGGCTGATCTCTGATGCACTGGTCCCTCCATGGGATGATCTCTGATGCACTGGTCCCTCCATGGGATGATCTCTGATGCACTGGTCCCTCCATGGGATGATCTCTGATGCACTGGTCCCTCCATGGGATGATCTCTGATGCACTGGTCCCTCCATGGGATGATCTCTGATGCACTGGTCCCTCCATGGGATGATCTCTGCACTGGTCCCTTCATGGAAATATCTTTACACTGGTCCCTTCATGGGATGATCTTGCATACCTCTAATCTGAGTGCTGTGATGCACTGGTCCCTTCATGGGATAGTCTTTGATGCACTGGTCCCTTCATGGGATGGTCTTTGAAGCACTGGTCCCTTCATTGGGATGGTCTTGCACACCTCTAATTTGAGTGCTGTGATGAACTGGTCCCTTCATGGGATGGTCTTTGAAGCACTGGTCCCTTCATTGGGATGGTCTTGCACACCTCTAATTTGAGTGCTGTGATGCACTGGTCCCTTCATGGGATGATCTTTGATGCACTGGTCCCTTCATGGGGTGATCTTTGATGCACTGGTCCCTTCATGGGATGATTGTTGATGCACTGGTCCTTTCATGGGATATCTGATGCACTGGTCCCTTCACGGGATGATCTTTGATGCACTGGTCGCTTCATGGGATGATCTTTGATGCACTGGTCCCTTCATGGGATGATCTTGCATACCTCTAATCTGAGTGCTGTGATGCACTATTCCCTTCATGGGATGAAATCTGATGCCCTGGTCCCTTCATGGGATGAAATCTGATGCACTGGTCCCTTTATGGGATGATCCTTGATGCACTGGTCCCTTCATGGGATGATCTCTGATGCACTGTTTCCTTCATGGGATGATCTCTGTTGCGCTGGCCCTTCATGGGATGATATTGCATACGTCAAATCTGAGGGCTGTGATGCACTGGTCCTTTCATGGGCTGATCTCTGATGCACTGGTCCCTCCATGGGATGATCTCTGATGCACTGGTCCCTCCATGGGATGATCTCTGATGCACTGGTCCCTCCATGGGATGATCTCTGATGCACTGGTCCCTCCATGGGACAATCTCTGATGCGCTGGTCCCTCCATGGGACAATCTCTGATGCGCTGGTCCCTTCATGCGACAATCTCTGATGCGCTGGTCCCTTCATGGGTCAATCTCTGATGCGCTGGTCCCTTCATGGGACAATCTCTGATGCGCTGGTCCCTTCATGGGACAATCTCTGATGCGCTGGTCCCTTCATGGGACAATCTCTGATGCGCTGGTCCCTTCATGGGACAATCTCTGATGCGCTGGTCCCTTCATGGGACAATCTCTGATGCGCTGGTCCCTTCATGGGATAATCTTGCACACCTCTAATCTGAGAAATGTGATGCACTGGTCCCTTCATGGGATGATCTTTAATGCACTGGTCCCTTCATGGGATGATCTTTAATGCACTGGTCCATTCATGGGATGATCTTTGATGCACTGGTCCTTTCATGGGATATCTGATGCACTGGTCCCTTCATGGGATAATCTCTGATGCACTGGTCCCTTCATGAGATGATCGTTGATGCACTGGTCTCTTCATGGGATGATCTCCGATGCACTGGTCCCTTCATGGGATGATCTCCGATGCACTGGTCCCTTCATGGGATGATCTCCGATGCACTGGTCCCTTTATGGGATGATCTCTGATGCACTGGTCCCTTCATGGGATGAGCTCTGATGCACTGGTCCCTTTATGGTATGATCTTTGCACTGGTCCCTTTATGGGATGATCTCTCATGCACTGGTCCCTTTATGGGATGAGCTCTGATGCACTGGTCCCTTTATGGGATGATCTTTGCACTGGTCCCTTTATGGGATGATCTTTGCACTGGTCCCTTCATGGGATGATCTTTGATGCACTGGTCCCTTCATGGGATGATCTTTGATGCACTGGTCCCTTCATGGGATGATCTCGGATGCACTGGTCCCTTCATGGGATGATCTCTGATGCACTGGTTCCTTCATGGGATGATCTCTGATGCACTGGTTCCTTCATGGGATGATCTCTGATGCACTGTTTCCTTCATGGGATGACCTCTGCTGCGCTGGCACTTCATGGGATGATATTGCATACGTATAATCTGAGGGCTGTGATGCACTGGTCCTTCCATGGGCTGATCTCTGATGCACTGGTCCCTCCATGGGATGATCTCTGATGCACTGGTCCCTCCATGGGATGATCTCTGATGCACTGGTCCCTTCATGGGATGATCTTGCATACCTCTAATCTGAGTACTGTGATGCACTGGTCCCTTCATGGGATGATCTCTGATGCACTGGTCCCTTCATGGGATGATCTCTGATGCACTGGTCCCTTCATGGGATGATCTTTAATGCACTGGTCCCTTCATGGGATGATCTTTAATGCACTGGTCCATTCATGGGATGATCTTTGATGCACTGGTCCCTTCATGGGAACTCTGATGCACTGGTCCCTTCATGGGCTGATCTCTGATGCACTGGTCCCTTCATGGGCTGATCTCTGATGCACTGGTCCCTTCATGGGCTGATCTCTGATGCACTGGTCCCTTCATGGGCTGATCTCTGATGCACTGGTCCCTTCATGGGCTGATCTCTGATCCACGGGTACCTTCATGGGCTGATCTCTAATGCGCTGGTCCCTTAATGGGACGATCTCTGATGCGCTGGTCCCTTAATGGGACGATCTCTGATGCGCTGGTCCCTTAATGGGACGATCTCTGATGCGCTGGTCCCTTAATGGGACGATCTCTGATGCGCTGGTCCCTTAATGGGACGGTCTCTGATGCGCTGGTCCCTTCATGGGACAGTCTCTGATGCGCTGGTCCCTTAATGGGACAATCTCTGATGCGCTGGTCCCTTAATGGGACGATCTCTGATGCGCTGGTCCCTTAATGGGACGATCTCTGATGCGCTGGTCCCTTAATGGGACGATCTCTGATGCGCTGGTCCCTTAATGGGACGATCTCTGATGCGTTGGTCCCTTCATGGGACAATCTCTGATGCGCTGGTCCCTTCATGGGACACTCTCTGATGTGCTGGTCCCTTCATGGGACAATCTCTGATGCGCTGGTCCCTTCATGGGACAATCTCTGATGCGCTGGTCCCTTCATGGGACAATCTGATGCACTGGTCCCTTCATGGGATCGCTGTTGATGCACTGGTCCGTTCAGGGGATGATCTTGCATACCTCTGTTCTGAGTGCTGTGATGCGCTGGTCTCTTCATGGGATGATCTCTGATGCACTGTTTCCTTCATGGGATGATCTCTGTTGCGCTGGCCCTTCATGGGATGATATTGCATACGTCAAATCTGAGGGCTGTGATGCACTGGTCATTTCATGGGCTGCTCTCTGATGCACTGGTCCCTCCATGGGATGATCTCTGATGCACTGGTCCCTCCATGGGATGATCTCTGATGCACTGGTCCCTCCATGGGATGATCTCTGATGCACTGGTCCCTCCATGGGATGATCTCTGATGCACTGGTCCCTCCATGGGATGATCTCTGATGCACTGATCCCTTCATGGGAATATCTTTACACTGGTCCCTTCATGGGATGATCTTGCATACCTCTAATCTGAGTGCTGTGGTGCACTGGTCCCTTCATGGGATAGTCTTTGATGCACTAGTCCCTTCATGGGATGGTCTTTGAAGCACTGGTCCCTTCATTGGGATGGTCTTGCACACCTCTAATTTGAGTGCTGTGATGAACTGGTCCCTTCATGGGATTGTCTTTGAAGCACTGGTCCCTTCATTGGGATGGTCTTGCACACCTCTAATTTGAGTGCTGTGATGCACTGGTCCCTTCATGGGATGATCTTTGATGCACTGGTCCCTTCATGGGGTGATCTTTGATGCACTGGTCCCTTCATGGGATGATCGTTGATGCACTGATCCTTTCATGGGATATCTGATGCACTGGTCCCTTCACGGGATGATCTTTGGTGCACTGGTCGCTTCATGGGATGATCTTTGATGCACTGGTCCCTTCATGGGATGATCTTGCATACCTCTAATCTGAGTGCTGTGATGCACTATTCCCTTCATGGGATGAAATCTGATGCCCTGGTCCCTTCATGGGATGAAATCTGATGCACTGGTCCCTTTATTGGATGATCTTTGATGCACTGGTCCCTTCATGGGATGATCCTGCATACCTCTAATCTGAGTGCTGTGATGCACTGGTCCCTTCATGGGATGATCTTTGATGCACTGGTCCCTTCATGGGATGATCTCTGGTGCACTGGTCACTTCATGGGATGATCTCTGGTGCACTGGTCCCTTCATGGGATGATCTCTGGTGCACTGGTCCCTTCATGGGATGATCTCTGATGCACTGGTCCTTTCATGGGATGATCTCTGATGCACTCGTCCCTTCATGGGATGATCTCTGATGCATTGGTCCCTTCATGGGATAATCTCTGATGCACTGGTCCCTTCATGGGATGATCTGATGCACTGGTACCTTCATGGGATGGCCTTGCATACCTCTAATCTGAGTGATCTGAAGCACTATTCCCTTCACGGGATGATATCTGATACACTGGTCCCTTTATGGGATGAAATCTGATGCACTGGTCCCTTCATGGGATGATCTTGCATACCTCTAATCTGAGTGCTGTGATGCCCGGGTCCCTTCACGGGATGATCTCTGATGCCCGGGTCCCTTCACGGGATGATCTCTGATGCACTATTCCCTTCATGGGATGATCTTTGATGCACTGGTCCCTTCATGGGATAATCTTGCATACCTCTAATCTGAGAAATGTGATGCACTGGTCCCTTCATGGGATGATCTTTAATGCACTGGTCCCTTCATGGGATGATCTTTAATGCACTGGTCCATTCATGGGATGATCTTTGATGCACTGGTCCTTTCATGGGATATCTGATGCACTGGTCCCTTCATGGGATGACCTGATGCACTGGTCCCTTCAAGGGATGATCTCTGATGCGCTGGTCCCATAATGGGTCGATCTCTGATGCGCTGGTCCCTTAATGGGACGATCTCTGATGCGCTGGTCCCTTAATGGGACGATCTCTGATACGCTGGTCCCTTCATGGGATGATCTCTGATGCGCTGGTCCCTTCATGGGATGATCTCTGATGCGCTGGTCCCTTAATGGGACGATCTCTGATGCGCTGGTCCCTTAATGGGACGATCTCTGATGCGCTGGTCCCTTAATGGGTCGATCTCTGATGCGCTGGTCCCTTAATGGGACGATCTCTGATGCGCTGGTCCCTTAATGGGACGATCTCTGATGCGCTGGTCCCTTAATGGGACGATCTCTGATACGCTGGTCCCTTAATGGGACGATCTCTGATGCGCTGGTCCCTTAATGGGACGATCTCTGATGCGCTGGTCCCTTAATGGGACGATCTCTGATGCGTTGGTCCCTTAATGGGACGATCAATGATGAGCTGGTCCCTTCATGGGACGATCGTTGATGTGCTGGTCCCTTCATGGGACGATCGTTGATGCGCTGGTCCCTTCATGGGACGATCGTTGATGCGCTGGTCCCTTCATGGGACGATCGTTGATGCGCTGGTCCCTTCATGGGATGACCTCTGATGCGCTGGTCCCTTCATGGGATGATCTCTGATGCACTGGTTCCTTCATGGGATGATCTCTGATGCGCTGGTTCCTTCATGGGATGATCTCGGTTGTGCTGGTCCCTTCATGGGATGATCTCGGTTGTGCTGGTCCCTTCATGGGATGATCTCTGATGTCTGGTCCCTTCACGGGATGATGTCTGGTCCCTTCACGGGATGATGTCTGGTCCCTTCACGGGATGATGTCTGGTCCCTTCACGGGATGATGTCTGGTCCCTTCACGGGATGATGTCTGGTCCCTTCACGGGATGATGTTGCATACGTCTAATCTGAGGGCTGTGATGCACTGGTACCTCCATGGGATGATCTCTGCTCAGCTTGTCCCTTCATGGGATGATCTTGCATACCTCTAATCTGAGATCTATGATGCACTGGTCCCTTCATGGGATGAGCTTGCATACCTCTAATCTGAGTGCCGTGATGCACCGGTCCCTTCATGGGATGATCTTTGATGCCCTGGTCCCTTCATGGGGTGATCTGATGCCCTGGTCCCTTAATGGGCTAATCTCTGATGCCCTGGTCCCTTCATGGGTTGATCTCTGATGCCCTGGTCCCTTCATGGGGTGATCTCTGATGCCCTGGTCCCTTCATGGGGTGATCTCTGATGCTCTGGTCCCTTCATGGGCTGATCTCTGATGCCGTGGTCCCTTCATGGGCTGATCTCTGATGCAGTGGTCCCTTCATGGGCTGATCTATGATGCAGTGGTCCCTTCATGGGCTGGTCTCTGATGCAGGGGTCCCTTCATGGGCTGATCTCTGATGCACGGGTCCATTCATGGGATCTCTGATGCACGGGTCCATTCATGGGATCTCTGATGCACGGGTCCCTTCATGGGATCTCTGATGCACGGGTCCCTTCATGGGATCTCTGATGCACGGGTCCCTTCATGGGCTGATCTGATGCACGGGTCCCTTCATGGGCTGATCTGATGCACGGGTCCCTTCATGGGCTGATCTGATGCACGGGTCCCTTCATGGGCTGATCTGATGCACGGGTCCCTTCATGGGCTGATCTGATGCACGGGTCCCTTCATGGGCTGATCTGATGCACGGGTCCCTTCATGGGCTGATCTGATGCACGGGTCCCTTCATGGGCTGATCTGATGCACGGGTCCCTTCATGGGCTGATCTGATGCACGGGTCCCTTCATGGGCTGATCTCTGATGCACTGGTCCCTTCATGGGGTCTGATCTGTGATGCACTGGTCCCTTCATGGGGTCTGATCTGTGATGCACTGGTCCCTTCATGGGGTCTGATCTGTGATGCACTGGTTACTTCATGGGATGATCTTTGCACTGGTCCCTTCATGGGATGATCTTTGCACTGGTCCCTTCATGGGATGATCTTTGCACTGGTCCCTTCATGGGATGATCTTTGCACTGGTCCCTTCATGGGATGATCTGGTGCCCTGGTCCTTTCATGGGATGATCTCTGATGCACTGGTCCCTTAATGAGATGATCTCTGATCCCTTCATGGGGTCTGATCTGTGATGCACTGGTCCCTTCATGGGGTCTGATCTGTGATGCACTGGTCCCTTCATGGGATGATCTTTGCACTGGTCCCTTCATGGGATGATCTTTGCACTGGTCCCTTCATGGGATGATCTTTGCACTGGTCCCTTCATGGGATGATCTTTGCACTGGTCCCTTCATGGGATGATCTTTGCACTGGTCCCTTCATGGGATGATCTTTGCACTGGTCCCTTCATTCGATGATCTTTGCACTAGTCCCTTCATGGGATGATCTTCGCACTGGTCCCTTTATGGGATGATCTTCGCACTGGTCCCTTCATGGGATGATCTTTGCACTGGTCCCTTCATGGGATGATCTTTGATGCACTGGTCCCTTCATGGGATGATCTTGCATATGTGTAATCTGAGTGCTGTGATGCACTTGTCCCTCCATGGGATGATCTTTGATGCACTGGTCCCTCCATGGGATGATCTTTGATGCACTGGTCCCTCCATGGGATGATCTTTGATGCACTGGTCCCTCCATGGGATGATCTTTGATGCACTGGTCCCTCCATGGGATGATCGTTGATGCACTGGTCCCTCCATGGAATGATCGTTGATGCACTGGTCCCTCCATGGGATGATTGTTGATGCACTGGTCCCTCCATGGGATGATTGTTGATGCACTTGTCCCTCCATGGGATGATCGTTGATGCCCTGGTCCCTCCATGGGATGATGGTTGATGGGCTGGTCCCTCCATGGGATGATGGTTGATGCACTGGTCCCTCCATGGGATGATGGTTGATGTACTGGTCCCTCCATGGGATGACCTTTGATGCACTGGTCCCTCCATGGGATGATCTCTGCAGCACTGGTCGCTTCATGGGATGATCTCTGCAGCACTGGTCCCTTCATGGGATGATCTCTGATGCACTGGTCCCTTCATGGGATGATCTCTGATGCACTGGACCCTTCATGGGATGATCTTTGATGCACTGGTCCTTTCATGGGATGATCTTGCATACGTGTAATCTGAGTGCTGTGATGCACTGGTCCCTCCATGGGATGATCTTTGATGCACTGGTCCCTCCATGGGATGATGGTTGATGCACTGGTCCCTCCATGGGATGATGGTTGATGCACTGGTCCCTCCATGGGATGATGGTTGATGCACTGGTCCCTCCATGGGATGATGGTTGATGCACTGGTCCCTCCATGGGATGATCGTTGATGCACTAGTTCCTTCATGGGATGATCTCTGCAGCACTGGTCGCTTCATGGGATGATCTCTGCAGCACTGGTCGCTTCATGGGATGATCTCTGCAGCACTGGTCGCTTCATGGGATGATCTCTGCAGCACTGGTCGCTTCATTGGATGATCTCTGCAGCACTGGTCGCTTCATTGGATGATCTCTGCAGCACTGGTCGCTTCATTGGATGATCTCTGCAGCACTGGTCGCTTCATGGGATGATCTCTGCAGCACTGGTCCCTTCATGAGATGATCGCTGATGCACTTGTCCCTTCATGGGATGATCTCTGATGCACTGGTACCTTCATGGGATGATCTGATGCACTGGTACCTTCATGGGATGGCCTTGCATACCTCTAATCTGAGTGATCTGAAGCACTATTCCCTTCACGGGATGATATCTGATGCACTGGTCCCTTTATGGGATGAAATCTGATGCACTGGTCCCTTCATGGGATGATCTTGCATACCTCTAATCTGAGTGCTGTGATGCACTGGTCCCTTCATGGGATGATCTCTGATGCACTGGCCCTTCATGGGATGATCTGATGCACTGGTCCCTTAATGGAATGTCCTTGCATACCTCTAATCTGAGCGATCTGATGCACTATTCCCTTCATGGGATGATCTTTGATGCACTGGTCCCTTCATGGGATAATCTTGCATACCTCTAATCTGAGAAATGTGATGCACTGGTCCCTTCATGGGATGATGTTTAATGCACTGGTCCCTTCATGGGATGACCTTTGATGCACTGGTCCTTTCATGGGATATCTGATGCACTGGTCCCTTCATGGGATGATCTTTGATGCACTGGTCCCTTCATGGGATCATCTCTGATGCACTGGTCCCTTCATGGGATAATCTCTGATGCACTGGTCCCTTCATGGGATGATCGTTGATGCACTGGTCTCTTCATGGTATGATCTTTGATGCACTGGTCCCTTCATGGTATGATCTCCGATGCACTGGTCCCTTCATGGGATGATCTCTGATGCACTGGTCCCTTCATGGGATGATCTCTGATGCACTGGTCCCTTCATGAGATGATCTTGCATACCTCTAATCTGAGAGATGTGATGCACTGGTCCCTTCACGGGATGATCTCTGATGCACTGGTCCCCTCATGGGATGTTCTTGCATACCTATAATCTGAGTGCTGTGATGCACTGGTCCCTTCATGGGATGATCTTTGATGCACTGGTCCCTTCATGGGATGTTCTTGCATACCTCTAATCTGAGTGATGTGATGCACTGGTCGCTTCATGGGATGATATTTGATGCACTGGTCCCTTCATGGGATGATCTTTGATGCACTGGTCCCCTCATGGGATGTTCTTGCATACCTCTAATCTGAGTGCTGTGATGCACTGGTCCCTTCATGGGATGATCTCTGATGCACTGGTCTCTTCATGGGATGATCTCTGATGCACTGGTCCCTTCATGGGATGATCTCTGATGCACTGGTCCCTTCATGGGATGATCTGATGCACTGGTCCCTTCATGGGATGATCTTTGATGCACTGGTCAATTCATAGGATGATCTTTGATGCACTGGTCCCTTCATGGGATGATATTGCATACGTCTAATCTGAGGGCTGTGATGCACTGGTCCTTCCATGGGCTGATCTGATGCACTGGTCCTTCCATGGGATGATCTCTGATGCACTGGTCCCTCCATGGGATGATCTCTGCACTGGTCCCTTCATGGGATGATCTCTGCACTGGTACCTTCTTGTGATGATCTTGCATACCTCTAATCTGAGTGCTCTGATGCACTGGTCCCTTCCTGAGATGATCTTTCATACCTCTAATCTAAGTGCTGTGATGCACTTGTCCCTTCATGGCATGATCTGATGCACTGGTCCCTTCATGGGATGATCTTTCATACCTCTAATCTAAGTGCTGTGATGCACTTGTCCCTTCATGGCATGATCTGATGCACTGGTCCCTTCATGGGATGATCTTGCATACCTCTAATATGAATACTGTGATGCACTGGTCCCTTCATGGGATGATCTCTGATGCACTGGTCCCTTCATGGGATGATCTCTGATGCACTGGTCCCTTCATGGGATGATCTCTGATGCACTGGTCCCTTCATGGGCTGATCTCTGATGTACTGGTCCCTTCATGGGCTGATCTCTGATGCATTGGTCCCTTCATGGGCTGATCTCTGATGCATTGGTCCCTTCATGGGCTGATCTCTGATGCACTGGTCCCTTCATGGGCTGATCTCTGATGCACTGGTCCCTTCATGGGCTGATCTCTGATGCACTGGTCCCTTCATGGGCTGATCTCTGATGCACGGGTCCCTTCATGGGCTGATCTCTGATGCGCTGGTCCCTTAATGGGACGATCTCTGATGCACTGGTTCCTTCATGGGATGATCTCTGTTGCGCTGGCCCTTCATGGGATGATATTGCATTCGTCTAATCTGAGGGCTGTGATGCACTGGTCCTTCCATGGGTTGATCTCTGATGCACTGGTCCCTCCATGGGATGATGGTTGATGCACTGGTCCCTCCATGGGATGATGGTTGATGTACTGGTCCCTCCATGGGATGATGGTTGATGCACTGGTCCCTCCATGGGATGATCGTTGATGCACTGGTCCCTCCATGGGATAATCTCTGCAGCACTGGTCGCTTCATGGGATGATCTCTGCAGCAGTGGTCGCTTATGGGATGATCTCTGCAGCACTGGTCCCTTCATGGGATGATCTCTGATGCACTGGTCCCTTTTTGTGATGATTTTTGATGCACTGGTTCCTTCATGAGATGATCTTGCATACCTCTAATCTGAGTGCTGTGATGCACTGGTCTCTTCATGGGATCTTTGTTGCACTGGTCCCTTCCTGGTATGATCTCTAATGCACTGGTCCCTTCCTGGGATTATCTCTGATGCACTGGTCCCTTTATGGGATGATCTTTGATGCACTGGTCCCTTTATGGGATGATCTTTGATACACTGGTCCATTTATGGGATGATCTTTGATGCACTGGTCCCTTCATGTGATGATCTTTCATACATCTAATCTGAGTGCTGTGATGCACTGGTCCCTTCATGGGATGATCTCTGATGCACTGCTACCTTCATGGGATGATCACTGATCTGGTCCCATCATGGGATGATCTTGCATACCTCTAATCTGAGTGATGTGACTCACTATTCCCTTCATGGGAAGAAATCTGATGCACTGGTCCCTTCATGGGATGATCTTTGATGCACTGGTCCCTTCATGGGATGATCTTTGTTGCACTGGTCCCTTCATGGGATGATCTTAGTTGCACTGGTCCCTTCATGGGATGATCTTGCATACCTCTAATCTGTGTGCTGTGATGCACTGGTCCCTTCATGGGATGATCTTTGATGCACTGGTCCCTTCATGGGATGATCTTGCATACCTCTAATCTGAGTGCTGTAATGCACTGGTCCCTTCATGTGGTGATCTTTGATGCACTGGTCCCTTCCTGGGATGATATCTCTGATGCACTGGTCCCTTCATGGGATGATCTCTGATGCACTGGTCCCTTAATGGGAAGATCTCTGATGCACTGGTCACTTCATGGGATGATCTCTGATGCACTGGTCCCTTCATGGGATGATGTCTGATGTACTGGTCCCTTCATGGGATGATCTCTGATGTACTGGTCCCTTCATGGGATGGTCTCTGATGCACCGATCCCTTCATGGGATGATCTCTGATGCACTGGTCCCTTCATGGGATGATCTCTGATGCACTGGTCCCTTCATGGGATGATATTGCATACCTCTAATCTAAGTGCTGTAATGCACTGGTCCCTTCATGTGGTGATCTTTGATACACTGGTCCCTTCATGGGAGGATCTTTGATGCACTGGTCCCTTCATGGGAGGATCTCTGATGCACTGGTCCCTTCATGGGAGCATCTCTGATGCACTGGTCCCTTCATGGGATGATCTTTGCACTGGTACCTTCATGGGATGATCTTGCATAACTCTAATCTGACAGCTGTGATTCACTGGTCCCTTCATGGGATGATCTCTGATACACTGGTCCCTTCATGGGATGATCTCTGATGCACTGATCCCCTCATGGGATGATCTCTGATGCACTGGTCCCTTCATGGGATGATCTCTGATGCACTGGTCCCTTCATGGGATGATCTCTGATGCACTGGTCCCTTCATGGGATGATCTCTTATGCACTGGTCCCTTCATGGGATGATCTCTGATGCACTGGTCCCTTCATGGGATGATCTTTGATGCACGGGTCCCTTCATGGGATGATCTTTGATGCACTGGTCCCTTCATGGGATGATCTTTGATGCACTAGTCCCTTCATGGGATGATCTTTGATGCACTGGTCCCTTCATGGGATGATCTTTGATGCACTGGTACCTTCACGGGATGATCTTTGATGCACTGGTCCCTTCATGGGATGATCTTGCATACCTCTAATCCGAGTGCTGTGATGCACTGGTCCCTTCATGGGATGATCTGTGATGCACTGGTCCCTTCATGGGATGAACTGTGATGCACTGGTCCCTTCATGGGATGAACTGGGATGCACTGGTCCCTTCATGGGATGAACTGGGATGCACTGGTCCCTTCATGGGATGATCTGTGATGCACTGGTCCCTTCATGGGATGATCTGTGATGCACTGGTCCCTTCATGGGATGATCTCTGATGCACTGGTCCCTTCATGGGATGATCTGTGATGCACGGGTCCCTTCATGGGATGATCTGTGATGCACTGGTCCCTTCATGTGATGATCTTGATGCACAGGTCCCTTCATAGGATGATCTTGCATACCTCTAATCTGAGTGCTGTAATGCACTGGTCCCTTCATGTGGTGATCTTTGATGCACTGGTCCCTTCATGTGGTGATCTTTGATGCACTGGTCCCTTCATGGGAGGATCTGTGATGCACTGGTCCCTTCATTGGATGATCTGTGATGCACTGGTCCCTTCACGGGATGATCTTTGATGCACTGGTCCCTTCATGGGATGATCTTTGCACTGGTCCCTTCATGGGATGATCTTTGCACTGGTCCCTTCATGGGATGATCTTTTGATGCACTGGTCCCTTCATGGGATGATCTCTGATGCATTGGTCCCTTCATGGGATGATCTCTGATGCACCGGTCCCTTCATGGGATGATCTGATGCACTGGTCCCTTCATGGGACTATCTCTGATGCACTGGTTCCTTCATGGGATGATTTTGAGGCACTGGTCCCTTCATGGGATGAACTTTGATGCACTGGTTCCTTCATGTGATGATTTTGAGGCACTGGTCCCTTCATGGGATGAACATTGATGCACTGGTTCCTTCATGGGATGATTTTGATGCACTGGTCCCTTCATGGGATGATCTTTGTTGTACTGGTACCTTCATGGGATGATCTTGCATTCCTATAATCTGAGAGATGTGATGCACTGGTCCCTTCATGGGATGATATTTGATGCACTGGTCAGTTCATGGGATATCTGATGCACTGGTCCCTTCACTGGATGATCTTTGCACTGGTCCCTTCATGGGATGATCTTGCATACCTCTAATCTGAGAGCTGTGATGCACTGGTCCCTTCATGGGATGATCTTTGTTGTACTGGTCCCTTCATGGGATCATCTTTGATGCACTGGTCCCTTCATGGGATGATCTTTGATGCACTGGTCCCTTCATGGGATGATCTTTGATGCACTGATCCCTTCATGGGATGATCTTGCATAACTCTAATTTGAGAGCTGTGATTCACTGGTCCCTTCATGGGATGATCTCTGATGCACTGATCCCTTCATGGGATGATCTCTGATGCACTGGTCCCTTCATGGGACGATCTCTGATGCACTGGTCCCTTCATGGGATGATCTCTGATGCACCGGTCCCTTCATGGGATGATCTGATGCACTGGTCCCTTCATGGGACTATCTCTGATGCACTGGTTCCTTCATGGGATGATTTTGAGGCACTGGTCCCTTCATGGGATGAACTTTGATGCACTGGTTCCTTCATGGGATGATTTTGAGGCACTGGTCCCTTCATGGGATGAACATTGATGCACTGGTTCCTTCATGGGATGATTTTGATGCACTGGTCCCTTCATGGGATGATCTTTGTTGTACTGGTCCCTTCATGGGATGATCTTTGTTGCACTGGTCCCTTCTTGGGATGATCTTTGTTGCACTGGTCCCTTCTTGGGATGATCTTTGTTGCACTGGTCCCTTCATGGGATGATCTCTGTTGCACTGGTCCCTTCATGGGATGATCTTTGTTGCACTGGTCCCTTCATGGGATGATCTTGCATTCCTCTAATCTCAGTGCTGTGATGCACTGGTCCCTTCATGGGATGATCTTTGATGCACTGGTCCCTTCATGGGATGATCTTTGATGCACTGGTACCTTCATGGGATGATCTCTGATGCACTGCTACCTTCATGGGATGATCTCTGATCTGGTCCCTTCATGGGATGATCTTGCATACCTCTAATCTAAGTGATGTGATGCACTATTCCCTTCATGGCATGAAATCTGATGCACTGGTCCCTTCATGGGATGATCTTTGTTGCACTGGTCTCTTCATGGGATGATCTTTGTTGCACTGGTCTCTTCATGGGATGATCTTTGTTGCACTGGTCCCTTCATGGGATGATCTTTGTTGCACTGGTCCCTTCATGGGATGATCTTTGTTGCATGGGATGATCTTTGTTGCACTGGTCCCTTCATGGGATGATCTTTGTTGCACTGGTCCCTTCATGGGATGATCTCTGATGCACTGGTCCCTTCATGGGATGATCTCTGATGCACTGGTCCCTTCATGGGATGATCTTCGATGCACTGGTCCCTTCATGGGATGATCTTGCATAACTCTAATCTGAGAGCTGTGATTCACTGGTCCCTTCATGGGATGATCTGCTGCACTGGTCCCTTCATGGAATGATCTCTGATGCACTGGTTCTTTCATGGGATGATTTTGAGGCACTGGTCCCTTCATGGGATGATCTTTGATGCACTGGTCCCTTTATGGGATGATCTTGCATTCCTATAATCTGAGAGATGTGATGCACTGGTCCCTTCATGGGATGATCTTTGATGCACTGGTCATTTCATGGGACATGTGATGCACTGGTACCTTCACGGGATGATCTTTGATGCACTGGTCCCTTCATGGGATGATCTTGCATACCTCTAATCCGAGTGCTGGGATGCACTGGTCCCTTCATGGGATGATCTGTGATGCACTGGTCCCTTCATGGGGTGATCTGTGATGCACTGGTCCCTTCATTGGATGATCTGTGATGCACTGGTCCCTTCATGGGATGAACTGTGATGCACTGGTCCCTTCATGGGATGATCTCTGATCTGGTCCCTTCATGGGATGATCTTGCATACCTCTAATCTGAGTGATGTGATGCACTGGTCCCTTCATGGAATGAAATCTGATGCACTGGTTTCTCCATGGGATGATCTTTGATGCACTGGTTCCTTCATGGGATGATCTTGCATACCTCTAATCTGAGTGCTGTGATGCACTGGTCTCTTCATGGGATCTTTGTTTCACTGGTCCCTTCCTGGGATGATCTCTGATGCACTGGTCCCTTCCTGGGATGATCTCTGATGCACTGGTCCCTTTATGGGATGATCTTTGATACACTGGTCCCTTTATGGGATGATCTTTGATGCACTGGTCCCTTCATGTGATGATCTTTCATACCTCTAATCTGAGTGCTGTGATGCACTGGTCCCTTCATGGGATGATCTCTGATGCACTGCTACCTTCATGGGATGATCTCTGATCTGGTCCATTCATGGGATGATCTTGCATACCTCTAATCTGAGTGATGTGATGCACTATTCCCTTCATGGGATGAAATCTGATGCACTGGTCCCTTCATGGGATGATCTTTGCACTGGTCCCTTCATGGGATGATCTTGCATACCTCTAAACTGAGTGCTGTGATGCACTGGTTACTTCATGGGTTAATCTTCGATGCACTGGTCCCTTCATGGGATGATCTTTGTTGCACTGGTCCCTTCATGGGATGATATTTGTTGCACTGGTCCCTTCATGCGATGATCTTTGTTGCACTGGTCCCTTCATGGGATGATCTTTGTTGCACTGGTCCCTTCATGGGATGATCTTTGTTGCACTGGTCCCTTAATGGGATGATCTTGCATTCCTCTAATCTGAGTGCTGTGATGCACTGGTCCCTTAATGCGATGATCTTTGATGCACCGGTCCCTTAATAGGATGATCTTTGATGCACTGGTCCCTTAATGGGATGATCTTTGATGCACTGTCCCTTAATGGGATGATCGTTGATGCACTGGTCCGTTCATGGGATGATCTTTGATGCACTGGTCTCTTCATGGGATGATCTCTGATGCACTGCTACCTTCATGGGATGATCTCTGATCTGGTCCCTTCATGGGATGATCTTGCATACCTCTAATCTGAGTGATGTGATGCACTATTCCCTTCATGGGATGACATCTGATGCACTGGTCCCTTTTTGTGATGATTTTTTATGCACTGGTTCCTTCATGAGATGATCTTGCATACCTCTAATCTGAGTGCTGTGATGCACTGGTCCCTTCCTGGGATGATCTCTGATGCACTGGTCCCTTCATGGGATGATCTCTGATGCACTGGTCCCTTTATGGGATGATCTTTGATGCACTGGTCCCTTTATGGGATGATCTTTGATACACTGGTCCCTTTATGGGATGATCTTTGATGCACTGGTCCCTTCATGTGATGATCTTTCATACCTCTAATCTGAGTGCTGTGATGCACTGGTCCCTTCATGGGATGATCTCTGATGCACTGCTACCTTCATGGTATGATCTCTGATCTGGTCCCTTCATGGGATGATCTTGCATACCTCTAATCTGAGTGATGTGATGCACTATTCCCTTCATGGGATGAAATCTGATGCACAGGTCCCTTCATGGGATGATCTTTGATGCACTGGTCCCTTCATGGGATGATCTTTGTTGCACTGGTCCCTTCATGGGATGATCTTTGTTGCACTGGTCCCTTCATGAGATGATCTTAGTTGCACTGGTCCCTTCATGGGGTGATCTTAGATGCACTGGTCCCTTCATGGGATGATCTCTGAAGCACTGGTCCATTCATGGGATGATCTCTGATGCACTGGTCCCTTCATTGGATGATCTTTGATCCACTGGTCCCTTCATGAGATGATCTTGCATACCTCTAATCTGTGTGCTGTGATGCACTGGTCCCTTCATGGGATGATCTTTGATGCACTGGTCCCTTCATGGGATGATCTTGCATACCTCTAATCTGAGTGCTGTAATGCACTGGTCCCTTCATGTGGTGATCTTTGATGCACTGGTCCCTTCCTGGGATGATATCTGTTGCACTGGTCCCTTCATGGGATGATCTCTGATGCACTTGTCACTTCATGGGATGATCTCTGATGCACTGGTCCCTTCATGGGATGATCTCTGATGTACTGGTCCCTTCATGGGATGATCTCTGATGTACTGGTCCCTTCCTGGGATGGTCTCTGATGCCCTGATCCCTTCATGGGATGATCTCTGATGCACTGGTCCCTTCATGGGATGATCTCTGATGCACTGGTCCCTTCATGGGATGATCTTGCATACCTCTAATCTAAGTGCTGTAATGCACTGGTCCCTTCATGTGGTGATCTTTGATACACTGGTCCCTTCGTGGGAGGATCTTTGATGCACTGGTCCCTTCATGGGAGGATCTCTGATGCACTGGTCCCTTCATGGGAGGATCTCTGATGCACTGGTCCCTTCATGGGATGATCTTTGCACTGGTACCTTCATGGGATGATCATGCATAACTCTAATCTGACAGCTGTGATTCACTGGTCCCTTCATGGGATGATCTCTGATACACTGGTCCCTTCATGGGATGATCTCTGATGCACTGATCCCTTCATGGGATGATCTCTGATGCACTGGTCCCTTCATGGGATGATCTCTGATGCACTGGTCCCTTCATGGGATGATCTCTGATGCACTGTTCCCTTCATGGGATGATCTCTGATGCACTGTTCCCTTCATGGGATGATCTCTGATGCACTGGTCCCTTCACTGGATGATCTTTGATGCAAGGGTCCCTTCATGGGATGATCTTTGATGCACTGGTCCCTTCATGGGATGATCTTTGATGCACTGGTCCCTTCATGGGATGATCTTTGATGCACTGGTACCTTCACGGGATGATCTTTGATGCACTGGTCCCTTCATGGGATGATCTTGCATACCTCTAATCCGAGTGCTGTGATGCACTGGTCCCTTCATGGGATGATCTGTGATGCACTGGTCCCTTCATGGGATGATCTGTGATGCACTGGTCCCTTCATGGGATGAACTGTGATGCACTGGTCCCTTCATGGGATGAACTGTGATGCACTGGTCCCTTCATGGGATGATCTGTGATGCACTGGTCCCTTCGTGGGATGATCTGTGATGCACTGGTCCCTTCGTGGGATGATCTGTGATGCACTGGTCCCTTCATGGGATGATCTGTGATGCACAGGTCCCTTCATGGGATGATCTGTGATGCACGGGTGCCTTCATGGGATGATCTGTGATGCACGGGTGCCTTCATGGGATGATCTGTGATGCACGGGTGCCTTCATGGGATGATCTGTGATGCACGGGTCCCTTCATGGGATGATCTGTGATGCACGGGTCCCTTCATGGGATGATCTGTGATGCACGGGTCCCTTCATGGGATGATCTGTGATGCACGGGTCCCTTCATGGGATGATCTTTGTTGCACTGGTCCCTTCATGGGATGATCTTTGTTGCACTGGTCCCTTCATGGGATGATCTTTGTTGCACTGGTCCCTTCATGGGATGATCTTGCATTCCTCTAATCTGAGTGCTGTGATGCACTGGTCCCTTAATGGGATGATCTTTGATGCACTGGTCCCTTCATGGGATGATCTTTGATGCACTGGTACCTTCATTGGATGATCTCTGATGCACTGCTACCTTAATGGGATGATCTCTGATCTGGTCCCTTCATGGGATGATCTTGCATACCTCTAATCTAAGTGATGTGATGCACTATTCCCTTCATGGCATGAAATCTGATGCACTGGTCCCTTCATGGGATGATCTTTGTTGCACTGGTCCCTTCATGGGATGATCTTTGTTGCACTGGTCTCTTCATGGGATGATCTTTGTTGCACTGGTCCCTTCATGGGATGATCTTTGTTGCACTGGTCCCTTCATGGGATGATCTTTGTTGCACTGGTCCCTTCATGGAATGATCTCTAATGCACTGGTCCCTTCATGGGATGATCTCTGATGCACTGGTCCCTTCATGGGATGATCTTTGATGCACTGGTCCCTTCATGGGATGATCTTGCATAACTCTAATCTGAGAGCTGTGATTCACTGGTCCCTTCATGGGATGATCTGATGCACTGGTCCCTTCATGGAATGATCTCTGATGCACTGGTTCCTTCATGGGATGATTTTGAGGCACTGGTCCCTTCATGGGATGATCTTTGATGCACTGGTCCCTTCATGGGATGATCTTGCATTCCTATAATCTGAGAGATGTGATGCACTGGTCCCTTCATGGGATGATCTTTGATGCACTGGTAATTTCATGGGACATGTGATGCACTGGTACCTTCACGGGATGATCTGTGATGCACTGGTCCCTTCAGGGGATGATCTGTGATGCACTGGTCCCGTCATGGAATGAACTGTGATGCACTGGTCCCTTCATGGGATGAACTGTGATGCACTGGTCCCTTCATGGGATGAACTGTGATGCACTGGTCCCTTCATGGGATGATCTCTGATCTGGTCCCTTCATGGGATGATCTTGCATACCTCTAATCTGAGTGATGTGATGCACTATTCCCTTCATGGGATGAAATCTGATGCACTGGTTTCTCCATGGGATGATCTTTGATGCACTGGTTCCTTCATGGGATGATCTTGCATACCTCTAATCTGAGTGCTGTGATGCACTGGTCTCTTCATGGGATCTTTGTTGCACTGGTCCCTTCCTGGGATGATCTTTGATGCACTGGTCCCTTCCTGGGATAATCTCTGATGCACTGGTCCCTTTATGGGATGATCTTTGATACACTGGTCCCTTTATGGGATGATCTTTGATGCACTGGTCCCTTTATGGGATGATCTTTGATACACTGGTCCCTTTATGGGATGATCTTTGATGCACTGGTCCCTTCATGTGATGATCTTTCATACCTATAATCTGAGTGCTGTGATGCACTGGTCCCTTCATGGGATGATCTCTGATGCACTGCTACCTTCATGGGATGATCTCTGATCTGGTCCCTTCATGGGATGATCTTGCATACCTCTAATCTGAGTGATGTGATGCACTATTCCCTTCATGGGATGAAATCTGATGCACTGGTCCCTTCATGGGATGATCTTTGCACTGGTCCCTTCATGGGATGATCTTGCATACCTCTAAACTGAGTGCTGTGATGCACTGGTTACTTCATGGGTTAATCTTCGGTGCACTGGTCCCTTCATGGGATGATCTTTGTTGCACTCGTCCCTTCATGGGATGATCTTTGTTGCACTCGTCCCTTCATGGGATGATCTTTGTTGCACTGGTCCCTTCATGGGATGATCTTTGATGCACTGGTCCCTTCATGGGATGATCTTAGATGCACTGGTCCCTTCATGGGATGATCTCTGATGCACTGGTCCATTCATGGGATGATCTCTGATGCACTGGTCACTTCATTGGATGATCTTTGATCCACTGGTCCCTTCATAAAATGATCTTGCATACCTCTAATCTGTGTGCTGTGATGCACTTGTCCCTTCATGGGATGATCTTTGATGCACTGGTCCCTTCATGGGATGATCTTGCATACCTCTAATCAGAGTGCTGTAATGCACTGGTCCCTTCATGGGCTAAAGTCTGATGCACTGGTCCCTTCATGGGATGATCTTTTGATGCACTGGTCCCTTCATGGGATGATCTTTTGATGCACTGGTCCCTTCATGGGATGATCTTTGATGCACTGGTCCCTTCACGGGATGATCTTTGATGCACTGGTCCCTTCATGGGATGATCTTTGATGCACTGGTCCCTTCATGGGATGATCTTTGTTGCACTGGTCCCTTCATGGGATGATCTTTGTTGCACTGGTCCCTTCATGGGATGATCTTTGTTGCACTGGTCCCTTCATGGGATGATCTCTGATGCACTGGTCTCTTCATGGAATGATCTTTGATGCACTGGTCCCTTCATGGGATGGTCTGATGCACTGGTCCATTCATGGGATGATCTTGCATACCTCTAATCTTAGTGCTGTGATGCACTATTCCCTTCATGCGATGATCTTGCATAACTCTAATCTGAGAGCTGTGATTCACTGGTCCCTTCAAGGGATGATCTCTGATGCACTGATCCCTTCATGGGATGATCTCTGATGCACTGATCCCTTCATGGGATGATCTCTGATGCACTCGTCCCTTCATGGGATGATCTCTGATGCACTGGTCCCTTCATGGGATGATCTCTGATGCACTGGTCCCTTCATGGGATGATCTCTGATGCACTGGTCCCTTCATGGGATGATCTCTGATGCACCGGTCCCTTCATGGGATGATCTCTGATGCACTGGTTCCTTCATGGGATGATTTTGAGGCACTGGTCCCTTCATGGGATGAACTTTGATGCACTGGTCCCTTCATGGGATGATTTTGTATACCTATAATCTGAGAGATGTGATGCACTGGTCCCTTCATGGGATGATCTTTGTTGTACTGGTCCCTTCATGGGATGATCTTTGTTGCACTGGTCCCTTCTTGGGATGATCTTTGTTGCACTGGTCCCTTCATGGGATGATCTTTGTTGCACTGGTCCCTTCATGGGATGATCTTTGTTGCACTGGTCCCTTCATGGGATGATCTTTGTTGCACTGGTCCCTTCATGGGATGATCTTGCATTCCTCTAATCTGAGTGCTGTGATGCACTGGTCCCTTCATGGGATGATCTTTGATGCACTGGTCCCTTCATGGGATGATCTTTGATGCACTGGTACCTTCATGGGATGATCTCTGATGCACTGCTACCTTCATGGGATGATCTCTGATCTGGTGCCTTCATGGGATGATCTTGCATACCTCTAATCTAAGTGATGTGATGCACTATTCCCTTCATGGGATGAAATCTGATGCACTGGTCCCTTCATGGGATGATCTTTGTTGCACTGGTCCCTTCATGGGATGATCTTTGTTGCACTGGTCCCTTCATGGGATGATCTCTGATGCACTGGTCCCTTCATGGGAAGATCTTTGATGCACTGGTCCCTTCATGGGATGATCTTGCATAACTCTAATCTGAGAGCTGTGATTCACTGGTCCCTTCATGGGATGATCTGATGCACTGGTCCCTTCATGGAATGATCTCTGATGCACTGGTTCCTTCATGGGATGATTTTGAGGCACTGGTCCCTTCATGGGATGATCTTTGATGCACTGGTCCCGTCATGGGATGATCTTGCATTCCTATAATCTGAGAGATGTGATGCACTGGTCCCTTCATGGGATGATATTTGATGCACTGGTCATTTCATGGGATTTCTGATGCACTGGTCCCTTCACTGGATGATCTTTGATGCACTGGTCCCTTCATGGGATTATCTTTGCACTGGTCCCTTCATGGGATGATCTTGCATACCTCTAATCTGAGAGCTGTGATGCACTGGTCCCTTCATGGGATGATCTTTGTTGTACTGGTCGCTTCATGGGATGATCTTTGTTGCACTGGTCCCTTCATGGGATGATCTTTGTTGAACTGGTCCCTTCATGGGATGATCTTTGTTGCACTGGTCCCTTCATGGGATGATCTTGCATTCCTCTAATCAGAGTGCTGTAATGCACTGGTCCCTTCATGGGCTAAAGTCTGATGCACTGGTCCCTTCATGGGATGATCTTTTGATGCACTGGTCCCTTCATGGTATGATCTTTGATGCACTGGTCCCTTCATGGGATGATCTTTGATGCACTGGTCCCTTCATGGGATGATCTTTGTTGCACTGGTCCCTTCATGGGATGATCTTTGTTGCACTGGTCCCTTCATGGGATGATCTTTGTTGCACTGGTCCCTTCATGGGATGATCTCTGATGCACTGGTCTCTTCATGGAATGATCTTTGATGCACTGGTCCCTTCATGGGATGATGTGATGCACTGGTCCATTCATGGGATGATTTTGCATACCTCTAATCTTAGTGCTGTGATGCACTATTCCCTTCATGCGATGATCTTGCATAACTCTAATCTGAGAGCTGTGATTCACTGATCCCTTCATGGGATGATCTCTGATGCACTGATCCCTTCATGGGATGATCTCTGATGCACTGATCCCTTCATGGGATGATCTCTGATGCACTGGTCCCTTCATGGGATGATCTCTGATGCACTGGTCCCTTCATGGGGTGATCTCTGATGCACTGGTCCCTTCATGGGATGATCTCTGATGCACTGGTCCCTTCAGGGGATGATCTCTGATGCACCGGTCCCTTCATGGGATGATCTGATGCACTGGTCCCTTCATGGGACGATCTCTGATGCACACGTTCCTTCATGGGATGATTTTGAGGCACTGGTCCCTTCATGGGATGAACTTTGATGCACTGGTCCCTTCATGGGATGATCTTGTATACCTATAATCTGAGAGATGTGATGCACTGGTCCCTTCATGGGATGATCTTTGTTGTACTGGTCCCTTCATGGGATGATCTTTGTTGCACTGGTCCCTTCTTGGGATGATCTTTGTTGCACTGGTCCCTTCATGGGATGATCTTTGTTGCACTGGTCCCTTCATGGGATGATCTTTGTTGCACTGGTCCCTTCATGGGATGATATTTGTTGCACTGGTCCCTTCATTGGATGATCTTGCATTCCTCTAATCTGAGTGTTGTGATGCACTGGTCCCTTAATGGATGATCTTTGATGCACTGGTCCCTTCATGGGATGATCTTTGATGCACTGTTACCTTCATGGGATGATCTCTGATGCACTGCTACCTTCATGGGATGATCTCTGATCTGGTCTCTTCATGGGATGATCTTGCATACCTCTAATCTAAGTGATGTGATGCACTATTCCCTTCATGGGATGAAATCTGATGCACTGGTCCCTTCATGGGATGATCTTTGTTGCACTGGTCCCTTCATGGGATGATCTTTGTTGCACTGGTCCCTTCATGGGATGATCTTTGATGCACTGGTCCCTTCATGGGATGATCTTGCATAACTCTAATCTGAGAGCTGTGATTCACTGGTCCCTTCCTGGGATGATCTGATGCACTGGTCCCTTCATGGAATGATCTCTGATGCACTGGTTCCTTCATGGGATGATTTTGAGGCACTGGTCCCTTCATGGGATGATCTTTGATGCACTGGTCCCGTCATGGGATGATCGTGCATTCCTATAATCTGAGAGATGTGATGCACTGGTCCCTTCATGGGATGATATTTGATGCACTGGTCATTTCATGGGATATCTGATGCACTGGTCCCTTCACTGGATGATCTTTGATGCACTGGTCCCTTCATGGGATGAACTGTGATGCACTGGTCCCTTCATGGGATGAACTGTGATGCACTGGTCCCTTCATGGGATGATCTGTGATGCACTGGTCCCTTCGTGGGATGATCTGTGATGCACTGGTCCCTTCGTGGGATGATCTGTGATGCACAGGTCCCTTCATGGGATGATCTGTGATGCACGGGTGCCTTCATGGGATGATATGTGATGCACGGGTGCCTTCATGGGATGATCTGTGATGCACGGGTCCCTTCATGGGATGATCTGTGATGCACGGGTCCCTTCATGGGATGATCTGTGATGCACGGGTCCCTTCATGGGATGATCTGTGATGCACGGGTCCCTTCATGGGATGATCTTTGTTGCACTGGTCCCTTCATGGGATGATCTTTGTTGCACTGGTCCCTTCATGGGATGATCTTTGTTGCACTGGTCCCTTCATGGGATGATCTTGCATTCCTCTAATCTGAGTGCTGTGATGCACTGGTCCCTTAATGGGATGATCTTTGATGCACTGGTCCCTTCATGGGATGATCTTTGATGCACTGGTACCTTCATTGGATGATCTCTGATGCACTGCTACCTTAATGGGATGATCTCTGATCTGGTCCCTTCATGGGATGATCTTGCATACCTCTAATCTAAGTGATGTGATGCACTGTTCCCTTCATGGCATGAAATCTGATGCACTGGTCCCTTCATGGGATGATCTTTGTTGCACTGGTCCCTTCATGGGATGATCTTTGTTGCACTGGTCTCTTCATGGGATGATCTTTGTTGCACTGGTCCCTTCATGGGATGATCTTTGTTGCACTGGTCCCTTCATGGGATGATCTTTGTTGCACTGGTCCCTTCATGGGATGATCTCTAATGCACTGGTCCCTTCATGGGATGATCTCTGATGCACTGGTCCCTTCATGGGATGATCTTTGATGCACTGGTCCCTTCATGGGATGATCTTGCATAACTCTAATCTGAGAGCTGTGATTCACTGGTCCCTTCATGGGATGATCTGATGCACTGGTCCCTTCATGGAATGATCTCTGATGCACTGGTTCCTTCATGGGATGATTTTGAGGCACTGGTCCCTTCATGGGATGATCTTTGATGCACTGGTCCCTTCATGGGATGATCTTGCATTCCTATAATCTGAGAGATGTGATGCACTGGTCCCTTCATGGGATGATCTTTGATGCACTGGTAATTTCATGGGACATGTGATGCACTGGTACCTTCACGGGATGATCTTTGATGCACTGGTCCCTTCATGGGATGATCTTGCATACCTCTAATACGAGTGCTGGGATGCACTGGTCCCTTCATGGGATGATCTGTGATGCACTGGTCCCTTCAGGGGATGATCTGTGATGCACTGGTCCCGTCATGGAATGAACTGTGATGCACTGGTCCCTTCATGGGATGAACTGTGATGCACTGGTCCCTTCATGGGATGATCTCTGATCTGGTCCCTTCATGGGATGATCTTGCATACCTCTAATCTGAGTGATGTGATGCACTATTCCCTTTATGGGATGAAATCTGATGCACTGGTTTCTCCATGGGATGATCTTTGATGCACTGGTTCCTCCATGGGATGATCTTGCATACCTCTAATCTGAGTGCTGTGATGCACTGGTCTCTTCATGGGATCTTTGTTGCACTGGTCCCTTCCTGGGATGATCTTTGATGCACTGGTCCCTTCCTGGGATAATCTCTGATGCACTGGTCCCTTTATGGGATGATCTTTGATACACTGGTCCCTTTATGGGATGATCTTTGATGCACTGGTCCCTTTATGGGATGATCTTTGATACACTGGTCCCTTTATGGGATGATCTTTGATGCACTGGTCCCTTCATGTGATGATCTTTCATACCTATAATCTGAGTGCTGTGATGCACTGGTCCCTTCATGGGATTATCTCTGATGCACTGCTACCTTCATGGGATGATCTCTGATCTGGTCCCTTCATGGGATGATCTTGCATACCTCTAATCTGAGTGATGTGATGCACTATTCCCTTCATGGGATGAAATCTGATGCACTGGTCCCTTCATGGGATGATCTTTGCACTGGTCCCTTCATGGGATGATCTTGCATACCTCTAAACTGAGTGCTGTGATGCACTGGTTACTTCATGGGTTAATCTTCGGTGCACTGGTCCCTTCATGGGATGATCTTTGTTGCACTCGTCCCTTCATGGGATGATCTTTGTTGCACTCGTCCCTTCATGGGATGATCTTTGTTGCACTCGTCCCTTCATGGGATGATCTTTGTTGCACTGGTCCCTTCATGGGATGATCTTTGATGCACTGGTCCCTTCATGGGATGATCTTAGATGCACTGGTCCCTTCATGGGATGATTTTGTATACCTATAATCTGAGAGATGTGATGCACTGGTCCCTTCATGGGATGATCTTTGTTGTACTGGTCCCTTCATGGGATGATCTTTGTTGCACTGGTCCCTTCTTGGGATGATCTTTGTTGCACTGGTCCCTTCATGGGATGATCTTTGTTGCACTGGTCCCTTCATGGGATGATCTTTGTTGCACTGGTCCCTTCATGGGATGATCTTGCATTCTTCTAATCTGAGTGCTGTGATGCACTGGTCCCTTCATGGGATGATCTTTGATGCACTGGTCCCTTCATGGGATGATCTTTGATGCACTGGTACCTTCATGGGATGATCTCTGATGCACTGCTACCTTCATGGGATGATCTCTGATCTGGTGCCTTCATGGGATGATCTTGCATACCTCTAATCTAAGTGATGTGATGCACTATTCCCTTCATGGGATGAAATCGGATGCACTGGTCCCTTCATGGGATGATCTTTGTTGCACTGGTCCCTTCATGGGATGATCTTTGTTGCACTGGTCCCTTCATGGGATGATCTCTGATGCACTGGTCCCTTCATGGGAAGATCTCTGATGCACTGGTTCCTTCATGGGATGATTTTGAGGCACTGGTCCCTTCATGGGATGAACTTTGATGCACTGGTCCCTTCATGGGATGATTTTGTATACCTATAATCTGAGAGATGTGATGCACTGGTCCCTTCATGGGATGATCTTTGTTGTACTGGTCCCTTCATGGGATGATCTTTGTTGCACTGGTCCCTTCTTGGGATGATCTTTGTTGCACTGGTCCCTTCATGGGATGATCTTTGTTGCACTGGTCCCTTCATGGGATGATCTTTGTTGCACTGGTCCCTTCATGGGATGATCTTTGTTGCACTGGTCCCTTCATGGGATGATCTTGCATTCCTCTAATCTGAGTGCTGTGATGCACTGGTCCCTTCATAGGATGATCTTTGATGCACTGGTCCCTTCATGGGATGATCTTTGATGCACTGGTACCTTCATGGGATGATCTCTGATGCACTGCTACCTTCATGGGATGATCTCTGATCTGGTGCCTTCATGGGATGATCTTGCATACCTCTAATCTAAGTGATGTGATGCACTATTCCCTTCATGGGATGAAATCTGATGCACTGGTCCCTTCATGGGATGATCTTTGTTGCACTGGTCCCTTCATGGGATGATCTTTGTTGCACTGGTCCCTTCATGGGATGATCTCTGATGCACTGGTCCCTTCATGGGAAGATCTTTGATGCACTGGTCCCTTCATGGGATGATCTTGCATAACTCTAATCTGAGAGCTGTGATTCACTGGTCCCTTCATGGGATGATCTGATGCACTGGTCCCTTCATGGAATGATCTCTGATGCACTGGTTCCTTCATGGGATGATTTTGAGGCACTGGTCCCTTCATGGGATGATCTTTGATGCACTGGTCCCGTCATGGGATGATCTTGCATTCCTATAATCTGAGAGATGTGATGCACTGGTCCCTTCATGGGATGATATTTGATGCACTGGTCATTTCATGGGATTTCTGATGCACTGGTCCCTTCACTGGATGATCTTTGATGCACTGGTCCCTTCATGGGATTATCTTTGCACTGGTCCCTTCATGGGATGATCTTGCATACCTCTAATCTGAGAGCTGTGATGCACTGGTCCCTTCATGGGATGATCTTTGTTGTACTGGTCCCTTCATGGGATGATCTTTGTTGCACTGGTCCCTTCATGGGATGATCTTTGTTGAACTGGTCCCTTCATGGGATGATCTTTGTTGCACTGGTCCCTTCATGGGATGATCTTGCATTCCTCTAATCTGAGTGCTGTGATGCACTGGTCCCTTAATGGGATGATCTTTGATGCACTGGTCCCTTCATGGGATGATCTCTGATGCACTGGTCCCTTCATGGGATGATCTTTTGATGCACTGGTCCCTTCATGGGATGATCTTTTGATGCACTGGTCCCTTCATGGGAGGATCTTTGATGCACTGGTCCCTTCATGGGATGATCTTGCATACCTCTAATCAGAGTGCTGTAATGCACTGGTCCCTTCATGGGCTAAAGTCTGATGCACTGGTCCCTTCATGGGATGATCTTTTGATGCACTGGTCCCTTCATGGTATGATCTTTGATGCACTGGTCCCTTCATGGGATGATCTTTGATGCACTGGTCCCTTCATGGGATGATCTTTGTTGCACTGGTCCCTTCATGGGATGATCTTTGTTGCACTGGTCCCTTCATGGGATGATCTTTGTTGCACTGGTCCCTTCATGGGATGATCTCTGATGCACTGGTCTCTTCATGGAATGATCTTTGATGCACTGGTCCCTTCATGGGATGATGTGATGCACTGGTCCATTCATGGGATGATTTTGCATACCTCTAATCTTAGTGCTGTGATGCACTATTCCCTTCATGCGATGATCTTGCATAACTCTAATCTGAGAGCTGTGATTCACTGATCCCTTCATGGGATGATCTCTGATGCACTGATCCCTTCATGGGATGATCTCTGATGCACTGGTCCCTTCATGGGATGATCTCTGATGCACTGGTCCCTTCATGGGGTGATCTCTGATGCACTGGTCCCTTCATGGGATGATCTCTGATGCACTGGTCCCTTCATGGGATGATCTCTGATGCACCGGTCCCTTCATGGGATGATCTGATGCACTGGTCCCTTCATGGGACGATCTCTGATGCACTCGTTCCTTCATGGGATGATTTTGAGGCACTGGTCCCTTCATGGGATGAACTTTGATGCACTGGTCCCTTCATGGGATGATCTTGTATACCTATAATCTGAGAGATGTGATGCACTGGTCCCTTCATGGGATGATCTTTGTTGTACTGGTCCCTTCATGGGATGATCTTTGTTGCACTGGTCCCTTCTTGGGATGATCTTTGTTGCACTGGTCCCTTCATGGGATGATCTTTGTTGCACTGGTCCCTTCATGGGATGATCTTTGTTGCACTGGTCCCTTCATGGGATGATCTTTGTTGCACTGGTCCCTTCATTGGATGATCTTGCATTCCTCTAATCTGAGTGTTGTGATGCACTGGTCCCTTAATGGATGATCTTTGATGCACTGGTCCCTTCATGGGATGATCTTTGATGCACTGTTACCTTCATGGGATGATCTCTGATGCACTGCTACCTTCATGGGATGATCTCTGATCTGGTCCCTTCATGGGATGATCTTGCATACCTCTAATCTAAGTGATGTGATGCACTATTCCCTTCATGGGATGAAATCTGATGCACTGGTCCCTTCATGGGATGATCTTTTTGCACTGGTCCCTTCATGGGATGATCTTTGTTGCACTGGTCCCTTCATGGGATGATCTTTGATGCACTGGTCCCTTCATGGGATGATCTTGCATAACTCTAATCTGAGAGCTGTGATTCACTGGTCCCTTCCTGGGATGATCTGATGCACTGGTCCCTTCATGGAATGATCTCTGATGCACTGGTTCCTTCATGGGATGATTTTGAGGCACTGGTCCCTTCATGGGATGATCTTTGATGCACTGGTCCCGTCATGGGATGATCGTGCATTCCTATAATCTGAGAGATGTGATGCACTGGTCCCTTCATGGGATGATATTTGATGCACTGGTCATTTCATGGGATATCTGATGCACTGGTCCCTTCACTGGATGATCTTTGATGCACTGGTCCCTTCATGGGATTATCTTTGCACTGGTCCCTTCATGGGATGATCTTGCATACCTCTAATCTGAGAGCTGTGATGCACTGGTCCCTTCATGGGATGATCTTTGTTGTACTGGTCCCTTCATGGGATGATCTTTGTTGCACTGGTCCCTTCATGGGATGATCTTTGTTGCACTTGTCCCTTCATGGGATGATCTTTGTTGCACTGGTCCCTTCATGGGATGATCTTGCATTCCTCTAATCTGAGTGCTGTGATGCACTGGTCCCTTAATGGGATGATCTTTGATGCACTGATCCCTTAATGGGATGATCTTTGATGCACTGGTCCCTTAATGGGATGATCTTTGATGCACTGGTCACTTAATGGGATGATCTTTGATGCACTGGTCCGTTCATGGGATGATCTTTGATGCACTGGTCTCTTCATGGGATGATCTCTGATGCACTGCTACCTTCATGGGATGATCTCTGATCTGGTCCCTTCATGGGATGATCTTGCATACCTCTAATCTGAGTGATGTGATGCACTATTCCCTTCATGGGATGAAATCTGATGCACAGGTCCCTTCATGGGATGATCTTAGTTGCACTGGTCCCTTCATGGGATGATCTTAGATGCACTGGTCCCTTCATGGGATGATCTCTGAAGCACTGGTCCATTCATGGGATGATCTCTGATGCACTGGTCCCTTCATTGGATGATCTTTGATCCACTGGTCCCTTCATGAGATGATCTTGCATACCTCTAATCTGTGTGCTGTGATGCACTGGTCCCTTCATGGGATGATCTTTGATGCACTGGTCCCTTCATGGGATGATCTTGCATACCTCTAATCTGAGTGCTGTAATTCACTGGTCCCTTCATGTGGTGATCTTTGATGCACTGGTCCCTTCATGGGATGATCTCTGATGCACTGTTCCCTTAATGGGAAGATCTCTGATGCACTGGTCACTTCATGGGATGATCTCTGATGCACTGGTCCCTTCATGGGATGATCTCTGATGTACTGGTCCCTTCATGGGATGATCTCTGATGTACTGGTCCCTTCATGGGATGGTCTCTGATGCACTGATCCCTTCATGGGATGATCTCTGATGCACTGGTCCCTTCATGGGAGGATCTCTGATGCACTGGTCCCTTCATGGGAGGATCTCTGATGCACTGGTCCCTTCATGGGATGATCTCTGATGACCCGGTCCCTTCTTGGGATGAACTTTGATGCACTGGTCCCTTCATGGGATGATCTTGTATACCTATAATCTGAGAGATGTGATGCACTGGTCCCTTCATGGGATGATATTTGTTGTACTGGTCCCTTCTTGGGATGATCTTTGTTGCACTGGTCCCTTCTTGGGATGATCTTTGTTGCACTGGTCCCTTCATGGGATGATCTTTGTTGCACTGGTCCCTTCATGGGATGATCTTTGTTGCACTGGTTCCTTCATGGGATGATCTTGCATACCTCTAATCTAAGTGCTGTAATGCACTGGTCCCTTCATGTGGTGATCTTTGATACACTGGTCCCTTCATGGGAGGATCTCTGATGCACTGGTCCCTTCATGGGAGGATCTCTGATGCACTGGTCCCTTCATGGGAGGATCTCTGATGCACTGGTCCCTTCATGGGATGATCTTTGCACTGGTACCTTCAAGGGATGATCTTGCATAACTCTAATCTGACAACTGTGATTCACTGGTCCCTTCATGGGATGATCTTAGATGCACTGATCCCTTCATGGGATGATCTCTGATGCACTGGTCCATTCATGGGATGATCTCTGATGCACTGGTCACTTCATTGGATGATCTTTGATCCACTGGTCCCTTCATAAAATGATCTTGCATACCTCTAACCTGTGTGCTGTGATGCACTTGTCCCTTCATGGGATGATCTTTGATGCACTGGTCCCTTCATGGGATGATCTTGCATACCTCTAATCAGAGTGCTGTAATGCACTGGTCCCTTCATGGGCTAAAGTCTGATGCACTGGTCCCTTCATGGGATGATCTTTTGATGCACTGGTCCCTTCATGGGATGATCTTTTGATGCACTGGTCCCTTCATGGGATATCTGATGCACTGGTCCCTTCATGGAATGATCTCTGATGCACTGGTTCCTTTATGGGATGATTTTGAGGCACTGGTCCCTTCATGGGATGATCTTTGATGCACTGGTCCCGTCATGGGATGATCTTGCATTCCTATAATCTGAGAGATGTGATGCACTGGTCCCTTCATGGGATGATATTTGATGCACTGGTCATTTCATGGGATTTCTGATGCACTGGTCCCTTCACTGGATGATCTTTGATGCACTGGTCCCTTCATGGGATTATCTTTGCACTGGTCCCTTCATGGGATGATCTTGCATACCTCTAATCTGAGAGCTGTGATGCACTGGTCCCTTCATAGGATGATCTTTGTTGTACTGGTCCCTTCATGGGATGATCTTTGTTGCACTGGTCCCTTCATGGGATGATCTTTGTTGAACTGGTCCCTTCATGGGATGATCTTTGTTGCACTGGTTTCTTCATGGGATGATCTTGCATTCCTCCAATCTGAGTGCTGTGATGCACTGGTCCCTTAATGGGATGATCTCTGATGCACTGGTCCCTTCATGGGATGATCTCTGATGCACTGGTCCCTTCATGGGATGATCTTTTGATGCACTGGTCCCTTCATGGGATGATCTTTTGATGCAATGGTCCCTTCATGGGAGGATCTTTGATGCACTGGTCCCTTCATGGGATGATCTTGCATACCTCTAATCAGAGTGCTGTAATGCACTGGTCCCTTCATGGGCTAAAGTCTGATGCACTGGTCCCTTCATGGGATGATCTTTTGATGCACTGGTCCCTTCATGGGATGATCTTTGATGCACTGGTCCCTTCATGGGATGATTTTTGATGCACTGGTCCCTTCATGGGATGATATTTGTTGCACTGGTCCCTAAATGGGATGATCTTTGTTGCACTGGTCCCTTCATGGGATGATCTTTGTTGCACTGGTCCCTTCATGGGATGATCTCTGATGCACTGGTCTCTTCATGGAATGATCTTTGATGCACTGGTCCCTTCATGGGATGATCTGATGCACTGGTCCATTCATGGGATGATTTTGCATACCTCTAATCTTAGTGCTGTGATGCACTATTCCCTTCATGCGATGATCTTGCATAACTCTAATCTGAGAGCTGTGATTCACTGGTACCTTCATGGGATGATCTCTGATGCACTGATCCCTTCATGGGATGATCTCTAATGCACTGATCCCTTCATGGGATGATCTCTGATGCACTGGTCCCTTCATGGGATGATCTCTGAAGCACTGGTCCCTTCATGGGATGATCTCTGATGCACTGGTCCCTTCATGGGATGATCTCTGATGCACCGGTCCCTTCATGGGATGATCTGATGCACTGGTCCCTTCATGGGACGATCTCTGATGCACTGGTTCCTTCATGGGATGATTTTGAGGCACTGGTCCCTTCATGGGATGAACTTTGATGCACTGGTCCCTTCATGGGATGATCTTGTATACCTAAAATCTGAGAGATGTGATGCACTGGTCCCTTCATGGGATGATCTTTGTTGTACTGGTCCCTTCTTGGGATGATCTTTGTTGCACTGGTCCCTTCATGGGATGATCTTTGTTGCACTGGTTCCTTCATGGGATGATCTTTGTTGCACTGGTCCCTTCATGGGATGATCTTTGTTGCACTGGTCCCTTCATTGGATGATCTTGCATTCCTCTAATCTGAGTGTTGTGATGCACTGGTCCCTTAATGGATGATCTTTGATGCACTGGTCCCTTCATGGGATGATCTTTGATGCACTGGTACCTTCATGGGATGATCTCTGATGCACTGCTACCTTCATGGGATGATCTCTGATCTGGTGCCTTCATGGGATGATCTTGCATACCTCTAATCTAAGTGATGTGATTCACTGGTCCCTTCCTGGGATGATCTGATGCACTAATCCCTTCATGGAATGATCTCTGATGCACTGGTTCCTTCATGGGATGATTTTGAGGCACTGGTCCCTTCATGGGATGATCTTTGATGCACTGGTCCCGTCATGGGATGATCTTGCATTCCTATAATCTGAGAGATGTGATGCACTGGTCCCTTCATGGGATGATATTTGATGCACTGGTCATTTCATGGGATATCTGATGCACTGGTCTCTTCACTGGATGATCTTTGATGTACTGGTCCCTTCATGGGATGATCTCTGATGCACTGGTCCCTTCATGGGATGATCTTTGATGCACTGGTCCCTTCATGGGATGATCTTGCATAACTCTAATCTGAGAGCTGTGATTCACTGGTCCCTTCATGGGATGATCTGATGCACTGGTCCCTTCATGGAATGATCTCTGATGCACTGGTTCCTTCATGGGATGATTTTGAGGCACTGGTCCCTTCATGGGATGATCTTTGATGCACTGGTCCCTTCATGGGATGATCTTGCATTCCTATAATCTGAGAGATGTGATGCACTGGTCCCTTCATGGGATGATCTTTGATGCACTGGTCATTTCATGGGACATGTGATGCACTGGTACCTTCACGGGATGATCTTTGATGCACTGGTCCCTTCATGGGATGATCTTGCATACCTCTAATCCGAGTGCTGGGATGCACTGGTCCCTTCATGGGATGATCTGTGATGCACTGGTCCTTTCATGGGGTGATCTGTGATGCACTGGTCCCTTCATGGGATGATCTGTGATGCACTGGTCCCTTCATGGGATGAACTGTGATGCACTGGTCCTTTAATGGGATGAACTGTGATGCACTGGTCCCTTCATGGGATGTTCTCTGATCTGGTCCCTTCATTGGATGATCTTGCATACCTCTAATCTGAGTGATGTGATGCACTATTCCCTTCATGGGATGAAATCTGATGCAACGGTTTCTCCATGGGATGATCTTTGATGCACTGGTTCCTTCATGGGATGATCTTGCATACCTCTAATCTGAGTGCTGTGATGCACTGGTCTCTTCATGGGATCTTTGTTGCACTGGTCCCTTCCTGGGATGATCTCTGATGCACTGGTCCCTTCCTGGGATGATCTCTGATGCACTGGTCCCTTTATGGGATGATCTTTGATGCACGGGTCCCTTTATGGGATGATCTTTGATACACTGGTCCCTTTATGGGATGATCTTTGATGCACTGGTCCCTTCATGTGATGATCTTTCATACCTCGAATCTGAGTGCTGTGATGCACTGGTCCCTTCATGGGATGATATCTGATGCACTGCTACCTTCATGGGATGAACTCTGATCTGGTCCCTTCATGGGATGATCTTGCATACCTCTAATCTGAGTGATGTGATGCACTATTCCCTTCATGGGATGAAATCTGATGCACAGGTCCCTTCATGGGATGATCTTTGATGCACTGGTCCCTTCATGGGATGATCTTTGTTGCACTGGTCCCTTCATGGGATGATCTTTGTTGCACTGGTCCCTTCATGGGATGATCTTAGATGCACTGGTCCCTTCATGGGATGATCTTAGATGCACTGGTCCCTTCATGGGATGATCTCTGAAGCACTGGTCCATTCATGGGATGATCTCTGATGCACTGGTCCCTTCATTGGATGATCTTTGATCCACTGGTCCCTTCATGAGATGATCTTGCATACCTCTAATCTGTGTGCTGTGATGCACTGGTCCCTTCATGGGATGATCTTTGATGCACTGGTCCCTTCATGGGATGATCTTGCATACCTCTAATATGAGTGCTGTAATTCACTGGTCCCTTCATGTGGTGATCTTTGATGCACTGGTCCGTTCCTGGGATGATATCTGTTGCACTGGTCCCTTCATGGGATGATCTCTGATGCACTGTTCCCTTAATGGGAAGATCTCTGATGCACTGGTCACTTCATGGGATGATCTCTGATGCACTGGTCCCTTCATGGGATGATCTCTGATGTACTGGTCCCTTCATGGGATGGTCTCTGATGTACTGGTCCCTTCATGGGATGGTCTCTGATGCACTGATCCCTTCATGGGATGATCTCTGATGCACTGGTCCCTTCACGGGATGATCTCTGATGCACTGGTCCCTTCATGGGATGATCTTGCATACCTCTAATCTAAGTGCTGTAATGCACTGGTCCCTTCATGTGGTGATCTTTGATACACTGGTCCCTTCATGGGAGGATCTCTGATGCACTGGTCCCTTCATGGGAGGATCTCTGATGCACTGGTCCCTTCATGGGAGGATCTCTGATGCACTGGTCCCTTCATGGGATGATCTTTGCACTGGTCCCTTCATGGGATGATCTTTGCACTGGTCCCTTCATGGGATGATCTCTGATGCACTGGTCCCTTCATGGGATGATCTTTGATGCACGGGTCCCTTCATGGGATGATCTTTGATGCACTGGTCCCTTCATGGGACGATCTTTGATGCACTGGTCCCTTCATGGGACGATCTTTGATGCACTAGTCCCTTCATGGGATGATCTTTGATGCACTGGTCCCTTCATGGGATGATCTTTGATGCACTGGTACCTTCACGGGATGATCTTTGATGCACTGGTCCCTTCATGGGATGATCTTGCATACCTCTAATCCGAGTGCTGTGATGCACTGGTCCCTTCATGGGATGATCTGTGATGCACTGGTCCCTTCATGGGATGATCTGTGATGCACTGGTCCCTTCATGGGATGAACTGTGATGCACTGGTCCCTTCATGGGATGAACTGTGATGCACTGGTCCCTTCATGGGATGAACTGTGATGCACTGGTCCCTTCATGGGATGAACTGTGATGCACTGGTCCCTTCATGGGATGATCTGTGATGCACAGGTCCCTTCATGGGATGATCTGTGATGCACAGGTCCCTTCATGGGATGATCTGTGATGCACGGGTCCCTTCATGGGATGATCTGTGATGCACGGGTGCCTTCATGGGATGATCTGTGATGCACGGGTGCCTTCATGGGATGATCTGTGATGCACGGGTCCCTTCATGGGATGATCTGTGATGCACGGGTCCCTTCATGGGATGATCTGTGATGCAAGGGTCCCTTCATGGGATGATCTGTGATGCAAGGGTCCCTTCATGGGATGATCTGTGATGCAAGGGTCCCTTCATGGGATGATCTGTGATGCACTGGTCCCTTCATGTGATGATCTTGATGCACAGGTCCCTTCATGGGATGATCTTGCAAACCTCTAATCTGAGTGCTGTAATGCACTGGTCCCTTCATGTGGTGATCTTTGATGCACTGGTCCCTTCATGGGAGGATCTTTGATGCACTGGTCCCTTCATGGGAGGATCTTTGATGCACTGGTCCCTTCATGGGATGATCTGTGATGCACTGGTCCCTTCACGGGAGGATCTTTGATGCACTGGTCCCTTCACGGGATGATCTTTGCACTGGTCCCTTCATGGGATGATCTTTGCACTGGTCCCTTCATGGGATGATCTTTGCACTGGTCCCTTCATGGGATGATCTTTTGATGCACTGGTCCCTTCATGGGATGATCTTTTGATGCACTGGTCCCTTCATGGGATGATCTTTTGATGCACTGGTCCCTTCATGGGATGATCTTTGATGCACTGGTCCCTTCATGGGATGATCCTGATGCACTGGTCCCTTAATGGGATGATCTTTGATGCACTGGTCACTTCATGGGATGATCTTTGATGCACTGGTCACTTCATGGGATGATCTCTGATGCACTGGTACTTTCATGGGTTATCTGATGCACTGGTCCTTTCATGGGATATCTGATGCACTAGTCCCTGCACGGGATGATCTTTGATGCACTGCTACCTTCATGGGATGATCTCTGATCTGGTCCCCTCTTGGGATGATCTTGCATACCTCTAATCTGAGTGCTGTGATGCACTGGTCCCTTCAACGGATGATCTCTGATGCACTGGTCCCTTCATGGGATAATCTCTGATGCACTGGTCCCTTCATGGGATGATCTCTGATGCATTGGTCCCTTCATGGGATGATCTTTGATGCACGGGTCCCTTCATGGGATGATCTTTGATGCACTGGTCCCTTCATGGGATCTTCTTTGATGCACTGGTCCCTTCATGGGATCATTTTTGATGCACTGGTCCCTTGATGGGATGATCTTTGATGCACTGGTCCCTTGATGGGATGATCTTTGATGCACTGGTCCCTTCATGGGATGATCTTTGATGCACTGATCCCTTCATGGGATGATCTTGCATAACTCTAATCTGAGAGCTGTGATTCACTGGTCCCTTCATGGGATGATCTTGCATAACTCTAATCTGAGAGCTGTGATTCACTGGTCCCTTCATGGGATGATCTCTGATGCACTGATCCCTTCATGGGATGATCTCTGATGCACTGGTCCCTTCATGGGATGATCTCTGATGCACTGGTCCCTTCATGGGACGATCTCTGATGCACTGGTCCCTTCATGGGATGATCTCTGATGCACCGGTCCCTTCATGGGATGATCTGATGCACTGGTCCCTTCATGGGACTATCTCTGATGCACTGGTTCCTTCATGGGATGATTTTGAGGCACTGGTCCCTTCATGGGATGAACTTTGATGCACTGGTCCCTTCATGGGATGATCTTTGATGCACTGGTCCTTTCATGGGATATCTGACGCACTGGTCCCTTCACTGGATGATCTTTGATGCACTGGTCCCGTCATGTGATTATCTTTGCACTGGTCCCTTCATGGGATGATCTTGCATACCTCTAATCTGAGAGCTGTGATGCACTGGTCCCTTCATGGGATGATCTTTGTTGTACTGGTCCCTTCATGGGATGATCTTTGTTGCACTGGTCCCTTCTTGGGATGATCTTTGTTGCACTGGTCCCTTCATGGGATGATCTTTGTTGCACTGGTCCCTTCATGGGATGATCTTTGTTGCACTGGTCCCTTCATGGGATGATCTTGCATTCCTCTAATCTGAGTGCTGTGATGCACTGGTCCCTTAATGGGATGATCTTTGATGCACTGGTCCCTTCATGGGATGATCTTTGATGCACTGGTACCTTCATGGGATGATCTCTGATGCACTGCTACCTTCATGGGATGATCTCTGATCTGGTCCCTTCATGGGATGATCTTGCATACCTCTAATCTAAGTGATGTGATGCACTATTCCCGTCATGGCATGAAATCTGATGCACTGGTCCCTTCATGGGATGATCTTTGTTGCACTGGTCCCTTCATGGGATGATCTTTGTTGCACTGGTCCCTTCATGGGATGATCTTTGTTGCACTGGTCCCTTCATGGGATGATCTTTGTTGCACTGGTCCCTTCATGGGATGATCTTTGTTGCACTGGTCCCTTCATGGGATGATCTTTGATGCACTGGTCCCTTCATGGGATGATCTTTGATGCACTGGTCCCTTCATGGGATGATCTGTGATGCACTGGTCCCTTCATGGGATGATCTGTGATGCACAGGTCCCTTCATGGGATGATCTGTGATGCACAGGTACCTTCACGGGATGATCTTTGATGCACTGGTCCCTTCATGGGATGATCTTGCATACCTCTAATCCGAGTGCTGTGATGCACTGGTCCCTTCATGGGATGATCTGTGATGCACTGGTCCCTTCATGGGATGATCTGTGATCTGGTCCCTTCATGGGATGATCTTGCATACCTCTAATCCGAGTGCTGTGATGCACTGGTCCCTTCATGGGATGATCTTTGTTGTACTGGTCCCTTCATGGGATGATCTCTGATCTGGTCCCTTCATGGGATGATCTTGCATACCTCTAATCTAAGTGATGTGATGCACTATTCCCGTCATGGCATGAAATCTGATGCACTGGTCCCTTCATGGGATGATCTTTGTTGCACTGGTCCCTTCATGGGATGATCTTTGTTGCACTGGTCCCTTCATGGGATGATCTTTGTTGCACTGGTCCCTTCATGGGATGATCTTTGTTGCACTGGTCCCTTCATGGGATGACCTTTGTTGCACTGGTCCCTTCATGGGATGATCTCTGAAGCACTGGTCCCTTCATGGGATGATCTTTGATGCACTGGTCCCTTCATGGGATGATCTTGCATAACTCTAATCTGAGAGCTGTGATTCACTGGTCCCTTCATGGGATGATCTTTGATGCACTGGTCCCTTCATGGGATGATCTTGCATTCCTATAATCTGAGAGATGTGATGCACTGGTCCCTTCATGGGATGATCTCTGATGCACTGCTACCTTCATGGGATGATCTCTGATCTGGTCCCTTCATGGGATGATCTTGCATACCTCTAATCTAAGTGATGTGATGCACTATTCCCTTCATGGCATGAAATCTGATGCACTGGTCCCTTCATGGGATGATCTTTGTTGCACTGGTCTCTTCATGGGATGATCTTTGTTGCACTGGTCCCTTCATGGGATGATCTTTGTTGCACTGGTCCCTTCATGGGATGATCTTTGTTGCACTGGTCCCTTCATGGGATGATCTCTGATGCACTGGTCCCTTCATGGGATGATCTTTGATGCACTGGTCCCTTCATGGGATGATCTTGCATAACTCTAATCTGAGAGCTGTGATTCACTGGTCCCTTCATGGGATGATCTGATGCACTGGTCCCTTCATGGAATGATCTCTGATGCACTGGTTCCTTCATGGGATGATTTTGAGGCACTGGTCCCTTCATGGGATGATCTTTGATGCACTGGTCCCTTCATGGGATGATCTTGCATTCCTATAATCTGAGAGATGTGATGCACTGGTCCCTTCATGGGATGATCTTTGATGCACTGGTCATTTCATGGGACATGTGATGCACTGGTACCTTCACGGGATGATCTTTGATGCACTGGTCCCTTCATGGGATGATCTTGCATACCTCTAATCCGAGTGCTGGGATGCACTGGTCCCTTCATGGGATGATCTGTGATGCACTGGTCCTTTCATGGGGTGATCTGTGATGCACTGGTCCCTTCATGGGATGAACTGTGATGCACTGGTCCCTTCATTGGATGAACTGTGATGCACTGGTCCTTTCATGGGATGAACTGTGATGCACTGGTCCCTTCATGGGATGTTCTCTGATCTGGTCCCTTCATTGGATGATCTTGCATACCTCTAATCTGAGTGATGTGATGCACTATTCCCGTCATGGCATGAAATCTGATGCACTGGTCCCTTCATGGGATGATCTTTGTTGCACTGGTCCCTTCATGGGATGATCTTTGTTGCACTGGTCCCTTCATGGGATTACCTTTGTTGCACTGGTCCCTTCATGGGATGACCTTTGTTGCACTGGTCCCTTCATGGGATGATCTCTGAAGCACTGGTCCCTTCATGGGATGATCTTTGATGCACTGGTCCCTTCATGGGATGATCTTGCATAACTCTAATCTGAGAGCTGTGATTCACTGGTCCCTTCATGGGATGATCTTTGATGCACTGGTCCCTTCATGGGATGATCTTGCATTCCTATAATCTGAGAGATGTGATGCACTGGTCCCTTCATGGGATGATCTCTGATGCACTGCTACCTTCATGGGATGATCTCTGATCTGGTCCCTTCATGGGATGATCTTGCATACCTCTAATCTAAGTGATGTGATGCACTATTCCCTTCATGGCATGAAATCTGATGCACTGGTCCCTTCATGGGATGATCTTTGTTGCACTGGTCTCTTCATGGGATGATCTTTGTTGCACTGGTCCCTTCATGGGATGATCTTTGTTGCACTGGTCCCTTCATGGGATGATCTTTGTTGCACTGGTCCCTTCATGGGATGATCTCTGATGCACTGGTCCCTTGATGGGATGATCTTTGATGCACTGGTCCCTTCATGGGATGATCTTGCATAACTCTAATCTGAGAGCTGTGATTCACTGGTCCCTTCATGGGATGATCTGATGCACTGGTCCCTTCATGGAATGATCTCTGATGCACTGGTTCCTTCATGGGATGATTTTGAGGCACTGGTCCCTTCATGGGATGATCTTTGATGCACTGGTCCCTTCATGGGATGATCTTGCATTCCTATAATCTGAGAGATGTGATGCACTGGTCCCTTCATGGGATGATCTTTGATGCACTGGTCATTTCATGGGACATGTGATGCACTGGTACCTTCACGGGATGATCTTTGATGCACTGGTCCCTTCATGGGATGATCTTGCATACCTCTAATCCGAGTGCTGGGATGCACTGGTCCCTTCATGGGATGATCTGTGATGCACTGGTCCTTTCATGGGGTGATCTGTGATGCACTGGTCCCTTCATGGGATGATCTGTGATGCACTGGTCCCTTCATGGGATGAACTGTGATGAACTGGTCCTTTCATGGGATGAACTGTGATGCACTGGTCCCTTCATGGGATGTTCTCTGATCTGGTCCCTTCATTGGATGATCTTGCATACCTCTAATCTGAGTGATGTGATGCACTATTCCCTTCATGGGATGAAATCTGATGCAACGGTTTCTCCATGGGATGATCTTTGATGCACTGGTCCTTTCATGGGATGAACTGTGATGCACTGGTCTCTTCATGGGATCTTTGTTGCACTGGTCCCTTCCTGGGATGATCTCTGGTGCACTGGTCCCTTCCTGGGATGATCTCTGATGCACTGGTCCCTTTATGGGATGATCTTTGATGCACTGGTCCCTTTATGGGATGATCTTTGATACACTGGTCCCTTTATGGGATGATCTTTGATGCACTGGTCCCTTCATGTGATGATCTTTCATACCTCTAATCTGAGTGCTGTGATGCACTGGTCCCTTCATGGGATGATATCTGATGCACTGCTACCTTCATGGGATGAACTCTGATCTGGTCCCTTCATGGGATGATCTTGCATACCTCTAATCCGAGTGCTGTGATGCACTGGTTACTTCATGGGTTAATCTTCGATGCACTGGTCCCTTCATGGGATGATCTTTGTTGCACTGGTCCCTTCATGGGATGATCTTTGTTGCACTGGTCCCTTCATGGGATAATCTTTGTTGCACTGGTCCCTTCATGGGATGATCTCTGATGCACTGGTCCCTTCATGGGATGATCTCTGATGCACTGATCCATTCATGGGATGATCTCTGATGCACTGGTCCCTTCATTGGATGATCTTTGATCCACTGGTCCCTTCATGAGGTGATCTTGCATACCTCTAATCTGTGTGCTGTGATGCACTTGTCCCTTCATGGGATGATCTTTGATGCACTGGTCCCTTCATGGGATGATCTTGCATACCTCTAATCAGAGTGCTGTAATGCACTGGTCCCTTCATGGGCTAAAGTCTGATGCACTGGTCCCTTCATGGAATGATCTTTTGATGCACTGGTCCCTTCATGGGATGATCTTTGATGCACTGGTCCCTTCATGGGATGATCTTTGATGCACTGGTCCCTTCATGGGATGATCTTTGTTGCACTGGTCCCTTCACGGGATGATCTTTGTTGCACTGGTCCCTTCATGGGATGATCTCTGATGCACTGGTCTCTTCATGGAATGATCTTTGATGCACTGGTCCCTTCATGGGATGATCTGATGCACTGGTCCATTCATGGGATGATCTTGCATACCTCTAATCTTAGTGCTGTGATGCACTATTCCCTTCATGCGATGATCTTGCATAACTCTAATCTGAGAGCTGTGATTCACTGGTCCCTTCATGGGATGATCTCTGATGCACTGATCCCTTCATGGGATGATCTCTGATGCACTGGTCCCTTCATGGGATGATCTCTGATGCACTGGTCCCTTCATGGGATGATCTCTGATGCACTGGTCCCTTCATGGGATGATCTCTGATGCACTCGTCCCTTCATGGGATGATCTCTGATGCACTGGTCCCTTCATGGGATGATCTCTGATGCACCGGTTCCTTCATGGGATGATCTGATGCACTGGTCCATTCATGGGACGATCTCTGATGCACTGGTTCCTTCATGGGATGATTTTGAGGCACTGGTCCCTTCATGGGATGAACTTTGATGCACTGGTCCCTTCATGGGATGATCTTGTATGCCTATAATCTGAGAGATGTGATGCACTGGTCCCTTCATGGGATGATCTTTGTTGTACTGGTCCCTTCATGGGATGATCTTTGTTGCACTGGTCCCTTCTTGGGAAGATCTTTGTTGCACTGGTCCCTTCATGGGATGATCTTTGTTGCACTGGTCCCTTCATGGGATGATCTTTGTTGCACTGGTCCCTTCATGGGATGATCTTTGTTGCACTGGTCCCTTCATGGGATGATCTTGCATTCCTCTAATCTGAGTGCTGTGATGCACTGGTCCCTTAATGGGATGATCTTTGATGCACTGGTCCCTTCATGGGATGATCTTTGATGCACTGGTACCTTCATGGGATGATCTCTGATGCACTGCTACCTTCATGGGATGATCTCTGATCTGGTCCCTTCATGGGATGATCTTGCATAACTCTAATCTAAGTGATGTGATGCACTATTCCCTTCATGGGATGAAATCTGATGCACTGGTCCCTTCATGGGATGATCTTTGTTGCACTGGTCCCTTCATGGGATGATCTTTGTTGCACTGGTACCTTCATGGGATGATCTCTGATGCACTGGTCCCTTCATGGGATGATCTTTGATGCACTGGTCCCTTCATGGGATGATCTTGCATAACTCTAATCTGAGAGCTGTGATTCACTGGTCCCTTCATGGGATGATCTGATGCACTGGTCCCTTCATGGAATGATCTCTGATGCACTGGTTCCTTCATGGGGTGATTTTGAGGCACTGGTCCCTTCATGGGATGATCTTTGATGCACTGGTCCCGTCATGGGATAATCTTGCATTCCTATAATCTGAGAGATGTGATGCACTGGTCCCTTCATGGGATGATATATGACGCACTGGTCATTTCATGGGATATCTGATGCACTGGTCCCTTCACTGGATGATCTTTGATGCACTGGTCCCTTCATGGGATTATCTTTGCACTGGACCCTTCATGGGATGATCTTGCATACTTCTAATCTGAGAGCTGTGATGCACTGGTCCCTTCATGGGATGATCTTTGTTGCACTGGTCCCTTCATGGGATGATCTTTGTTGCACTGGTCCCTTCATGGGATGATCTTTGTTGCACTGGTCCCTTCATGGGATGATCTTTGTTGCACTGGTCCCTTCATGGGATGATCTTGCGTTCCTCTAATCTGAGTGCTGTGATGCACTGGTCCCTTAATGGGATGATCTCTGATGCACTGGTCCCTTCATAGGACGATCTCTGATGCACTGGTCCCTTCATGGGATGATCTCTGATGCACCGGTCCCTTCATGGGATGATCTGATGCACTGGTCCCTTCATGGGACTATCTCTGATGCACTGGTTCCTTCATGGGATGATTTTGAGGCACTGGTCCCTTCATGGGATGAACTTTGATGCACTGGTCCCTTCATGGGATGATCTTTGATGCACTGGTCCTTTCATGGGATATCTGATGCACTGGTCCCTTCACTGGATGATCTTTGATGCACTGGTCCCGTCATGGGATTATCTTTGCACTGGTCACTTCATGGGATGATCTTGCATACCTCTAATCTGAGAGCTGTGATGCACTGGTCCCTTCATGGGATGATCTTTGTTGTACTGGTCCCTTCATGGGATGATCTTTGTTGCACTGGTCCCTTCTTGGGATGATCTTTGTTGCACTGGTCCCTTCATGGGATGATCTTTTATTGCACTGGTCCCTTCATGGGATGATCTTTGTTGCACTGGTCCCTTCATGGGATGATCTTGCATTCCTCTAATCTGAGTGCTGTGATGCACTGGTCCCTTAATGGGATGATCTTTGATGCACTGGTCCCTTAATGGGATGATCTTTGATGCACTGGTACCTTCATGGGATGATCTCTGATGCACTGGTACCTTCATGGGATGATCTCTGATGCACTGCTACCTTCATGGGATGATCTCTGATCTGGTCCCTTCATGGGATGATCTTGCATACCTCTAATCTAAGTGATGTGATGCACTATTCCCTTCATGGCATGAAATCTGATGCACTGGTCCCTTCATGGGATGATCTTTGTTGCACTGGTCCCTTCATGGGATGATCTTTGTTGCACTGGTCCCTTCATGGGATGATCTTTGTTGCACTGGTCTCTTCATGGGATGATCTTTGTTGCACTGGTCCCTTCATGGGATGATCTTTGTTGCACTGGTCCCTTCATGGGATGATCTCTGATGCACTGGTCCCTTCATGGGATGATCTTTGATGCACTGGTCCCTTCATGGGATGATCTTGCATAACTCTAATCTGAGAGCTGTGATTCACTGGTCCCTTCATGGGATGATCTGATGCACTGGTCCCTTCATGGAATGATCTCTGATGCACTGGTTCCTTCATGGGATGATTTTGAGGCACTGGTCCCTTCATGGGATGATCTTTGATGCACTGGTCCCTTCATGGGATGATCTTGCATTCCTATAATCTGAGAGATGTGATGCACTGGTCCCTTCATGGGATGATCCTTGATGCACTGGTCTTTTCATGGGACATGTGATGCATTGGTACCTTCACGGGATGATCTTTGATGCACTGGTCCCTTCATGGGATGATCTTTGATGCACTGGTCCCTTCATGGGATGATCTCTGATGCACTGATCCCTTCATGGGATGATCTCTGATGCACTGGTCCCTTCATGGGATGATCTCTGATGCACTGGTCCCTTCATGGGATGATCTTTGATGCATTGGTCCCTTCATGGGATGATCTTTGATGCACTAGTCCCTTCATGGGATGATCTTTGATGCACTGGTCCCTTCATGGGATGATCTTTGATGCACTGGTACCTTCACGGGATGATCTTTGATGCACTGGTCCCTTCATGGGATGATCTTGCATACCTCTAATCCGAGTGCTGTGATGCACTGGTCCCTTCATGGGATGATCTGTGATGCACTGGTCCCTTCATGGGATGATCTGTGATGCACTGGTCCCTTCATGGGATGAACTGTGATGCACTGGTCCCTTCATGGGATGAACTGTGATGCACCGGTCCCTTCATGGGATGAACTGTGATGCACTGGTCCCTTCATGGGATGATCTGTGATGCACTGGTCCCTTCATGGGATGATCTTGCATAACTCTAATCTGAGAGCTGTGATTCACTGGTCCCTTCATGGGATGATCTGATGCACTGGTCCCTTCATGGAATGATCTCTGATGCACTGGTTCCTTCATGGGATGATTTTGAGGCACTGGTCCCTTCATGGGATGATCTTTGATGCACTGGTCCCGTCATGGGATGATCTTGCATTCCTATAATCTGAGAGATGTGATGCACTGGTCCCTTCATGGGATGATATTTGATGCACTGGTCATTTCATGGGATATCTGATGCACTGGTCCCTTCACTGGATGATCTTTGATGCACTGGTCCCTTCATGGGATTTTCTTTGCACTGGTCCCTTCATGGGATGATCTTGCATACCTCTAATCTGAGAGCTGTGATGCCCTGGTCCCTTCATGGGATGATCTTTGTTGCACTGGTCCCTTCATGGGATGATCTTTGTTGCACTGGTCCCTTCATGGGATGATCTTTGTTGCACTGGTCTCTTCATGGGATGATCACTGATGCACTGCTACCTTCATGGGATGATCTCTGATCTGGTCCCTTCATGAGATGATTTTGCATACCTCTAATCTGAGTGCTGTGATGCACTGGTCTCTTCATGGGATCTTTGTTGCACTGGGCCCTTCCTGGTATGATCTCTGATGCACTGGTCCCTTCCTGGGATGATCTCTGATGCACTGGTCCCTTTATGGGATGATCTTTGATGCACTGGTCCCTTTATGGGATGATCTTTGATACACTGGTCCCTTTATGGGATGATCTTTGATGCACTGGTCCCTTCATGTGATGATCTTTCATACCTCTAATCTGAGTGCTGTGATGCACTGGTCCCTTCATGGGATGATCTCTGATGCACTGCTACCTTCACGGGATGATCTCTGATCTGGTCCCTTCATGGGATGATCTTGCATACCTCTAATCTGAGTGATGTGATGCACTATTCCCTTCATGGGATGAAATCTGATGCACTGGTCCCTTCATGGGATGATCTTTGATGCACTGGTCCCTTCATGGGATGATCTTTGTTGCACTGGTCCCTTCATGGGATGATCTTAGTTGCACGGGTCCCTTCATGGGATGATCTCTGATGCACTGGTCCCTTCATGGGATGATCTCTGATGCACTGGTCCATTCATGGGATGATCTCTGATGCACTGGTCCCTTCATTGGATGATCTTTGATCCACTGGTCCATTCATGAGATGATCTTGCATACCTCTAATCTGTGTGCTGTGATGCACTGGTCCCTTCATGGGATGATCTTTGATGCACTGGTCCCTTCATGGGATGATCTTGCATACCTCTAATCTGAGTGCTGCAATGCACTGGTCCCTTCATGTGGTGATCTTTGATGCACTGGTCCCTTCCTGGGATGATATCTGTTGCACTGGTCCCTTCATGGGATGATCTCTGATGCACTGGTCACTTCATGGGATGATCTCTGATGCACTGGTCCCTTCATGGGATGATCTCTGATGTACTGGTCCCTTCATGGGATGGTCTCTGATGCACTGATCCCTTCATGGGATGATCTCTGATGCACTGGTCCCTTCATGGGATGATCTCTGATGCACTGGTCCCTTCATGGGATGATCTTGCATACCTCTAATCTAAGTGCTGTAATGCACTGGTCCCTTCATGTGGTGATCTTTGATTCACTGGTCCCTTCATGGGAGGATCTTTGATGCTCTGGTCCCTTCATGGGAGGATCTCTGATTCACTGGTCCCTTCATGGGAGGATCTCTGATGCACTGGTCCCTTCATGGGATGATCTTTGCACTGGTACCTTCATGGGATGATCTTGCATAACTCTAATCTGACAGCTGTGATTCACTGGTCCCTTCATGGGATGATCTGATACACTGGTCCCTTCATGGGATGATCTCTGATGCACTGATCCCTTCATGGGATGATCTCTGATGCACTGGTCCCTTCATGGGATGATCTCTGATGCACTGGTCCCTTCATGGGATGATCTCTGAAGCACTGGTCCCTTCATGGGATGATCTTTGATGCACGGGTCCCTTCATGGGATGATCTTTGATGCACTGGTCCCTTCATGGGATGATCTTTGATGCACTAGTCCCTTCATGGGATGATCTTTGATGCACTGGTCCCTTCATGGGATGATCTTTGATGCACTGGTACCTTCACGGGATGATCTTTGATGCACTGGTCCCTTCATGGGATGATCTTGCATACCTCTAATCCGAGTGCTGTGATGCACTGGTCCCTTCATGGGATGATCTGTGATGCACTGGTCCCTTCATGGGATGATCTGTGATGCACTGGTCCCTTCATGGGATGAACTGTGATGCACTGGTCCCTTCATGAGATGAACTGTGATGCACTGGTCCCTTCATGGGATGAACTGTGATGCACTGGTCCCTTCATGGGATGAACTGTGATGCACTGGTCCCTTCATGGGATGAACTGTGATGCACGGGTCCCTTCATGGGATGATCTGTGATGCACTGGTCTCTTCATGGGATGATCTTTGATGCACTGGTCCCTTCATGGGATGATCCTGATGCACTGGTCCCTTAATGGGATGATCTTTGATGCACTGGTCACTTCATGGGATGATCTTTGATGCACTGGTCACTTCATGGGATGATCTCTGATGCACTGGTACTTTCATGGGTTATCTGATGCACTGGTCCTTTCATGGGATATCTGATGCACTAGTCCCTGCACGGGATGATCTTTGATGCACTGGTCCCTTCATGGGATGATCTTGCATACCTCTAATCCGAGTGCTGTGATGCACTGGTCCCTTCATGGGATGATCTGTGATGCACTGGTCCCTTCATGGGATGATCTGTGATGCACTGGTCCCTTCATGGGATGAACTGTGATGCACTGGTCCCTTCATGGGATGAACTGTGATGCACTGGTCCCTTCATGGGATGAACTGTGATGCACTGGTCCCTTCATGGGATGAACTGTGATGCACTGGTCCCTTCATGGGATGAACTGTGGTGCACTGGTCCCTTCATGGGATGATCTGTGATGCACAGGTCCCTTCATGGGATGATCTGTGATGCACAGGTCCCTTCATGGGATGATCTGTGATGCACGGGTCCCTTCATGGGATGATCTGTGATGCACGGGTCCCTTCATGGGATGATCTGTGATGCACGGGTCCCTCCATGGGATGATCTGTGATGCACGGGTCCCTTCATGGGATGATCTGTGATGCACTGGTCCCTTCATGTGATGATCTTGATGCACAGGTCCCTTCATGGGATGATCTTGCATACCTCTAATCTGAGTGCTGTAATGCACTGGTCCCTTCATGGGATGATCTTTGCACTGGTCCCTTCATGGGATGATCTTTGCACTAGTCCCTTCATGGGATGATCTTTGCACTGGTCCCTTCATGGGATGATCTTTTGATGCACTGGTCCCTTCATGGGATGATCTTTTGATGCACTGGTCCCTTTATGGGATGATCTTTTGATGCACTGGTCCCTTCATGGGATGATCTTTTGATGCACTGGTCCCTTCATGGGATGATCTTTTGATGCACTGGTCCCTTCATGGGATGATCTTTTGATGCACTGGTCCCTTCATGGGATGATCCTGATGCACTGGTCCCTTAATGGGATGATCTTTGATGCACTGGTCACTTCATGGGATGATCTTTGATGCACTGGTCACTTCATGGGATGATCTCTGATGCACTGGTACTTTCATGGGTTATCTGATGCACTGGTCCTTTCATGGGATATCTGATGCACTAGTCCCTGCACGGGATGATCTTTGATGCACTGCTACCTTCATGGGATGATCTCTGATCTGGTCCCCTCTTGGGATGATCTTGCATACCTCTAATCTGAGTGCTGTGATGCACTGGTCCCTTCAAGGGATGATCTCTGATGCACTGGTCCCTTCATGGGATGATCTCTGATGCACTGGTCCCTTCATGGGATGATGTCTGATGCATTGGTCCCTTCATGGGATGATCTTTGATGCACGGGTCCCTTCATGGGATGATCTTTGATGCACTGGTCCCTTCATGGGATCTTCTTTGATGCACTGGTCCCTTCATGGGATCATCTTTGATGCACTGGTCCCTTCATGGGATCATCTTTGATGCACTGGTCCCTTCATGGGATGATCTTTGATGCACTGGTCCCTTCATGGGATGATCTTTGATGCACTGGTCCCTTCATGGGATGATCTTTGATGCACTGATCCCTTCATGGGATGATCTTGCATAACTCTAATCTGAGAGCTGTGATTCACTGGTCCCTTCATGGGATGATCTTGCATAACTCTAATCTGAGAGCTGTGATTCACTGGTCCCTTCATGGGATGATCTCTGATGCACTGATCCCTTCATGGGATGATCTCTGATGCACTGGTCCCTTCATGGGATGATCTCTGATGCACTGGTCCCTTCATGGGACGATCTCTGATGCACTGGTCCCTTCATGGGATGATCTCTGATGCACCCGTCCCTTCATGGGATGATCTGATGCACTGGTCCCTTCATGGGACTATCTCTGATGCACTGGTTCCTTCATGGGATGATTTTGAGGCACTGGTCCCTTCATGGGATGAACTTTGATGCACTGGTCCTTTCATGGGATATCTGATGCACTGGTCCCTTCACTGGATGATCTTTGATGCACTGGTCCCGTCATGGGATGATCTCTGATGTACTGGTCCCTTCATGGGATGGTCTCTGATGCACTGGTCCCTTCATGGGATGATCTCTGATGCACTGGTCCCTTCATGGGATGATCTCTGATGCACTGGTCCCTTCATGGGATGATCTTGCATACCTCTAATCTAAGTGCTGTAATGCACTGGTCCCTTCATGTGGTGATCTTTGATACACTGGTCCCTTCATGGGAGGATGTTTGATACACTGGTCCCTTCATGGGAGGATCTCTGATGCACTGGTCCCTTCATGGGATGATCTTTGCACTGGTACCTTCATGGGATGATCTTGCATAACTCTTATCTGACAGCTGTGATTCACTGGTCCCTTCATGGGATGATCTCTGATACACTGGTCCCTTCATGGGATGATCTCTGATGCACTGGTCCCTTCATGGGATGATCTCTGATGCACTGGTCCCTTCATGGGATGATCTTTGATGCACGGGTCCCTTCATGGGATGATCTTTGATGCACTGGTCCCTTCATGGGATGATCTTTGATGCACTAGTCCCTTCATGGGATGATCTTTGATGCACTGGTCCCTTCATGGGATGATCTTTGATGCACTGGCACCTTCACGGGATGATCTTTGATGCAGTGGTCCCTTCATGGGATGATCTTGCATACCTCTAATCCGAGTGCTGTGATGCACTGGTCCCTTCATGGGATGATCTGTGATGCACTGGTCCCTTCATGGGATGATCTGTGATGCACTGGTCCCTTCATGGGATGAACTGTGATGCACCGGTCCCTTCATGGGATGAACTGTGATGCACCGGTCCCTTCATGGGATGAACTGTGATGCACTGGTCCCTTCATGGGATGATCTTGCATAACTCTAATCTGAGAGCTGTGATTTACTGGTCCCTTCATGGGATGATCTGATGCACTGGTCCCTTCATGGAATGATCTCTGATGCACTGGTTCCTTCATGGGATGATTTTGAGGCACTGGTCTCTTCATGGGATGATCTTTGATGCACTGGTCCCGTCATGGGATGATCTTGCATTCCTATAATCTGAGAGATGTGATGCACTGGTCCCTTCATGGGATGATATTTGATGCACTGGTCATTTCATGGGATATCTGATGCACTGGTCCCTTCACTGGATGATCTTTGATGCACTGGTCCCTTCATGGGATGATCTTGCATACCTCTAATCTGAGAGCTGTGATGCACTGGTCCCTTCATGGGATGATCTTTGTTGTACTGGTCCCTTCATGGGATGATCTTTGTTGCACTGGTCCCTTCATGGGATGATCTTTGTTGCACTGGTCCCTTCATGGGATGATCTTTGTTGCACTGGTCTCTTCATGGGATGATCACTGATGCACTGCTACCTTCATGGGATGATCTCTGATCTGGTCCCTTCATGGGATGATCTTGCATACCTCTAATCTGAGTGATGTGATGCACTATTCCCTTCATGGGATGAAATCTGATGCACTGGTCTCTTTTTGTGATGATTTTTGATGCACTGGTTCCTTCATGAGATGATTTTGCATACCTCTAATCTGAGTGCTGTGATGCACTGGTCTCTTCATGGGATCTTTGTTGCACTGGTCCCTTCCTGGTATGATCTCTGATGCACTATTCCCTTCCTGGGATGATCTCTGATGCACTGGTCCCTTCATGGGATGATCTTTGATGCACTGGTCCCTTCATGGGATGATATTTGTTGCACTGGTCCCTTCATGGGATGATCTTAGTTGCACTGGTCCCTTCATGGGATGATCTTAGATGCACTGGTCCCTTCATGGGATGATCTCTGATGCACTGGTCCATTCCTGGGATGATCTCTGATGCACTGGTCCCTTCATTGGATGATCTTTGATCCACTGGTCCCTTCATGAGATGATCTTGCATACCTCTAGTCTGTGTGCTGTGATGCACTGGTCCCTTCATGGGATGATCTTTGATGCACTGGTCCCTTCATGGGATGATCTTGCATACCTCTAATCTGAGTGCTGTAATGCACTGGTCCCTTCATGTGGTGATCTTTGATGCACTGGTCCCTTCCTGGGATGATATCTGTTGCACTGGTCCCTTCATGGGATGATCTCTGATGCACTGGTCCCTTAATGGGAAGATCTCTGATGCACTGGTCACTTCATGGGATGATCTCTGATGCACTGGTCCCTTCATGGGATGATCTCTGATGTACTGGTCCCTTCATGGGATGATCTCTGATGTACTGGTCCCTTCATGGGATGGTCTCTGATGCACTGATCCCTTCATGGGATGATCTCTGATGCACTGGTCCCTTCATGGGATGATCTCTGATGCACTGGTCCCTTCATGGGATGATCTTGCATACCTCTAATCTAAGTGCTGTAATGCACTGGTCCCTTCATGTGGTGATCTTTGATTCACTGGTCCCTTCATGGGAGGATCTTTGATGCACTGGTCCCTTCATGGGAGGATCTCAGATTCACTGGTCCCTTCATGAGAGGATCTCTGATGCACTGGTCCCTTCATGGGATGATCTTTGCACTGGTACCTTCATGGGATGATCTTGCATAACTCTAATCTGACAGCTGTGATTCACTGGTCCCTTCATGGGATGATCTCTGATACACTGGTCCCTTCATGGGATGATCTCTGATGCACTGATCCCTTCATGGGATGATCTCTGATGCACTGGTCCCTTCATGGGATGATCTCTGATGCACTGGTCCCTTCATGGGATGATCTCTGAAGCACTGGTCCCTTCATGGGATGATCTTTGATGCACGGGTCCCTTCATGGGATGATCTTTGATGCACTGGTCCCTTCATGGGATGATCTTTGATGCACTAGTCCCTTCATGGGATGATCTTTGATGCACTGGTCCCTTCATGGGATGATCTTTGATGCACTGGTACCTTCACGGGATGATCTTTGATGCACTGGTCCCTTCATGGGATGATCTTGCATACCTCTAATCCGAGTGCTGTGATGCACTGGTCCCTTCATGGGATGATCTGTGATGCACTGGTCCCTTCATGGGATGATCTGTGATGCACTGGTCCCTCCATGGGATGATCTGTGATGCACGGGTCCCTTCATGGGATGATCTGTGATGCACTGGTCCCTTCATGGGATGAACTGTGATGCACTGGTCCCTTCATGGGATGAACTGTGATGCACAGGTCCCTTCATGGGATGATCTGTGATGCACAGGTCCCTTCATGGGATGATCTGTGATGCACGGGTGCCTTCATGGGATGATCTGTGATGCACGGGTGCCTTCATGGGATGATCTGTGATGCACGGGTCCCTCCATGGGATGATCTGTGATGCACGGGTCCCTTCATGGGATGATCTGTGATGCACTGGTCCCTTCATGTGATGATCTTGATGCACAGGTCCCTTCATGGGATGATCTTGCATACCTCTAATCTGAGTGCTGTAATGCACTGGTCCCTTCATGGGATGATCTTTGCACTGGTCCCTTCATGGGATGATCTTTGCACTAGTCCCTTCATGGGATGATCTTTGCACTGGTCCCTTCATGGGATGATTTTTTGATGCACTGGTCCCTTCATGGGATGATCTTTTGATGCACTGGTCCCTTTATGGGATGATCTTTTGATGCACTGGTCCCTTCATGGGATGATCTTTTGATGCACTGGTCCCTTCATGGGATGATCTTTTGATGCACTGGTCTCTTCATGGGATGATCTTTGATGCACTGGTCCCTTCATGGGATGATCCTGATGCACTGGTCCCTTAATGGGATGATCTTTGATGCACTGGTCACTTCATGGGATGATCTTTGATGCACTGGTCACTTCATGGGATGATCTCTGATGCACTGGTACTTTCATGGGTTATCTGATGCACTGGTCCTTTCATGGGATATCTGATGCACTAGTCCCTGCACGGGATGATCTTTGATGCACTGGTCCCTTCATGGGATGATCTTGCATACCTCTAATCCGAGTGCTGTGATGCACTGGTCCCTTCATGGGATGATCTGTGATGCACTGGTCCCTTCATGGGATGATCTGTGATGCACTGGTCCCTTCATGGGATGAACTGTGATGCACTGGTCCCTTCATGGGATGAACTGTGATGCACTGGTCCCTTCATGGGATGAACTGTGATGCACTGGTCCCTTCATGGGATGAACTGTGATGCACTGGTCCCTTCATGGGATGAACTGTGGTGCACTGGTCCCTTCATGGGATGATCTGTGATGCACAGGTCCCTTCATGGGATGATCTGTGATGCACAGGTCCCTTCATGGGATGATCTGTGATGCACGGGTCCCTTCATGGGATGATCTGTGATGCACGGGTCCCTTCATGGGATGATCTGTGATGCACGGGTCCCTCCATGGGATGATCTGTGATGCACGGGTCCCTTCATGGGATGATCTGTGATGCACTGGTCCCTTCATGTGATGATCTTGATGCACAGGTCCCTTCATGGGATGATCTTGCATACCTCTAATCTGAGTGCTGTAATGCACTGGTCCCTTCATGGGATGATCTTTGCACTGGTCCCTTCATGGGATGATCTTTGCACTAGTCCCTTCATGGGATGATCTTTGCACTGGTCCCTTCATGGGATGATCTTTTGATGCACTGGTCCCTTCATGGGATGATCTTTTGATGCACTGGTCCCTTTATGGGATGATCTTTTGATGCACTGGTCCCTTCATGGGATGATCTTTTGATGCACTGGTCCCTTCATGGGATGATCTTTTGATGCACTGGCCCCTTCATGGGATGATCTTTTGATGCACTGGTCCCTTCATGGGATGATCCTGATGCACTGGTCCCTTAATGGGATGATCTTTGATGCACTGGTCACTTCATGGGATGATCTTTGATGCACTGGTCACTTCATGGGATGATCTCTGATGCACTGGTACTTTCATGGGTTATCTGATGCACTGGTCCTTTCATGGGATATCTGATGCACTAGTCCCTGCACGGGATGATCTTTGATGCACTGCTACCTTCATGGGATGATCTCTGATCTGGTCCCCTCTTGGGATGATCTTGCATACCTCTAATCTGAGTGCTGTGATGCACTGGTCCCTTCAAGGGATGATCTCTGATGCACTGGTCCCTTCATGGGATGATCTCTGATGCACTGGTCCCTTCATGGGATGATGTCTGATGCATTGGTCCCTTCATGGGATGATCTTTGATGCACGGGTCCCTTCATGGGATCTTCTTTGATGCACTGGTCCCTTCATGGGATCATCTTTGATGCACTGGTCCCTTCATGGGATGATCTTTGATGCACTGGTCCCTTCATGGGATGATCTTTGATGCACTGATCCCTTCATGGGATGATCTTGCATAACTCTAATCTGAGAGCTGTGATTCACTGGTCCCTTCATGGGATGATCTTGCATAACTCTAATCTGAGAGCTGTGATTCACTGGTCCCTTCATGGGATGATCTCTGATGCACTGGTCCCTTCATGGGATGATCTCTGATGCACTGGTCCCTTCATGGGATGATCTCTGATGCACTGGTCCCTTCATGGGACGATCTCTGATGCACTGGTCCCTTCATGGGATGATCTCTGATGCACCGGTCCCTTCATGGGATGATCTGATGCACTGGTCCCTTTATGGGACTATCTCTGATGCACTGGTTCCTTCATGGGATGATTTTGAGGCACTGGTCCCTTCATGGGATGAACTTTGATGCACTGGTCCTTTCATGGGATATCTGATGCACTGGTCCCTTCACTGGATGATCTTTGATGCACTGGTCCCTTCATGGGATGATCTCTGATGTACTGGTCCCTTCATGGGATGGTCTCTGATGCACTGGTCCCTTCATGGGATGATCTCTGATGCACTGGTCCCTTCATGGGATGATCTCTGATGCACTGGTCCCTTCATGGGATGATCTTGCATACCTCTAATCTAAGTGCTGTAATGCACTGGTCCCTTCATGTGGTGATCTTTGATACACTGGTCCCTTCATGGGAGGATGTTTGATACACTGGTCCCTTCATGGGAGGATCTCTGATGCACTGGTCCCTTCATGGGATGATCTTTGCACTGGTACCTTCATGGGATGATCTTGCATAACTCTTATCTGACAGCTGTGATTCACTGGTCCCTTCATGGGATGATCTCTGATACACTGGTCCCTTCATGGGATGATCTCTGATGCACTGGTCCCTTCATGGGATGATCTCTGATGCACTGGTCCCTTCATGGGATGATCTTTGATGCAAGGGTCCCTTCATGGGATGATCTTTGATGCACTGGTCCCTTCATGGGATGATCTTTTATGCACTAGTCCCTTCATGGGATGATCTTTGATGCACTGGTCCCTTCATGGGATGATCTTTGATGCACTGGCACCTTCACGGGATGATCTTTGATGCACTGGTCCCTTCATGGGATGATCTTGCATACCTCTAATCCGAGTGCTGTGATGCACTGGTCCCTTCATGGGATGATCTGTGATGCACTGGTCCCTTCATGGGATGATCTGTGATGCACTGGTCCCTTCATGGGATGAACTGTGATGCACCGGTCCCTTCATGGGATGAACTGTGATGCACCGGTCCCTTCATGGGATGAACTGGATGCACTGGTCCCTTCATGGGATGATCTGTGATGCACTGGTCCCTTCATGGGATGATCTTGCATAACTCTAATCTGAGAGCTGTGATTTACTGGTCCCTTCATGGGATGATCTGATGCACTGGTCCCTTCATGGAATGATCTCTGATGCACTGGTTCCTTCATGGGATGATTTTGAGGCACTGGTCTCTTCATGGGATGATCTTTGATGCACTGGTCCCGTCATGGGATGATCTTGCATTCCTATAATCTGAGAGATGTGATGCACTGGTCCCTTCATGGGATGATATTTGATGCACTGGTCATTTCATGGGATATCTGATGCACTGGTCCCTTCACTGGATGATCTTTGATGCACTGGTCCCTTCATGGGATTTTCTTTGCACTGGTCCCTTCATGGGATGATCTTGCATACCTCTAATCTGAGAGCTGTGATGCACTGGTCCCTTCATGGGATGATCTTTGTTGTACTGGTCCCTTCATGGGATGATCTTTGTTGCACTGGTCCCTTCATGGGATGATCTTTGTTGCACTGGTCCCTTCATGGGATGATCTTTGTTGCACTGGTCTCTTCATGGGATGATCACTGATGCACTGCTACCTTCATGGGATGATCTCTGATCTGGTCCCTTCATGGGATGATCTTGCATACCTCTAATCTGAGTGATGTGATGCACTATTCCCTTCATGGGATGAAATCTGATGCACTGGTCTCTTTTTGTGATGATTTTTGATGCACTGGTTCCTTCATGAGATGATTTTGCATACCTCTAATCTGAGTGCTGTGATGCACTGGTCTCTTCATGGGATCTTTGTTGCACTGGTCCCTTCCTGGTATGATCTCTGATGCACTATTCCCTTCCTGGGATGTTCTTTGATGCACTGGTCCCTTCATGGGATGTTCTTTGATGCACTGGTCCCTTCATGGGATGATATTTGTTGCACTGGTCCCTTCATGGGATGATCTTAGTTGCACTGGTCCCTTCATGAGATGATCTTAGATGCACTGGTCCCTTCATGGGATGATCTCTGATGCACTGGTCCATTCCTGGGATGATCTCTGATGCACTGGTCCCTTCATTAGATGATCTTTGATCCACTGGTCCCTTCATGAGATGATCTTGCATACCTCTAGTCTGTGTGCTGTGATGCACTGGTCCCTTCATGGGATGATCTTTGATGCACTGGTCCCTTCATGGGATGATCTTGCATACCTCTAATCTGAGTGCTGTAATGCACTGGTCCCTTCATGTGGTGATCTTTGATGCACTGGTCCCTTCCTGGGAAGATATCTGTTGCACTGGTCCCTTCATAAGATGATCTCTGATGCACTGGTCCCTTAATGGGAAGATCTCTGATGCACTGGTCACTTCATGGGATGATCTCTGATGCACTGGTCCCTTCATGGGATGATCTCTGATGTACTGGTCCCTTCATGGGATGATCTCTGATGTACTGGTCCCTTCATGGGATGGTCTCTGATACACTGATCCCTTCATGGGATGATCTCTGATGCACTGGTCCCTTCATGGGATGATCTCTGATGCACTGGTCCCTTCATGGGATGATCTTGCATACCTCTAATCTAAGTGCTGTAATGCACTGGTCCCTTCATGTGGTGATCTTTGATACACTGGTCCCTTCATGGGAGGATCTTTGATGCACTGGTCACTTCGTGGGACGATCTCTGATGCACTGGTCCCTTCATGGGAGGATCTCTGATGCACTGGTCCCTTCATGGGATGATCTTTGCACTGGTACCTTCATGGGATGATCTTGCATAACTCTAATCTGACAGCTGTGATTCACTGGTCCCTTCATGGGATGATCTCTGATACACTGGTCCCTTCATGGGATGATCTCTGATGCACTGATCCCTTCATGGGATGATCTCTGATGCACTGGTCCCTTCATGGGATGATCTCTGATGCACTGGTCCCTTCATGGGATGATCTCTGATGCACTGGTCCCTTCATGGGATGATCTCTGATGCACTGGTCCCTTCATGGGATGATCTTTGATGCACTGGTCCCTTCATGGGATGATCTTTGATGCACTAGTCCCTTCATGGGATGATCTTTGATGCACTGGTCCCTTCATGGGATGATCTTTGATGCACTGGTACCTTCACGGGATGATCTTTGATGCACTGGTCCCTTCATGGGATGATCTTGCATACCTCCAATCCGAGTGCTGTGATGCACTGGTCCCTTCATGGGATGATCTGTGATGCACTGGTCCCTTCATGGGATGATCTGTGATGCACTGGTCCCTTCATGGGATGAACTGTGATGCACTGGTCCCTTCATGGGATGAACTGTGATGCACTGGTCCCTTCATGGGATGAACTGTGATGCACTGGTCCCTTCATGGGATGAACTGTGATGCACTGGTCCCTTCATGGGATGAACTGTGATGCACTGGTCCCTTCATGGGATGATCTGTGATGCACGGGTGCCTTCATGGGATGATCTGTGATGCACGGGTGCCTTCATGGGATGATCTGTGATGCACGGGTGCCTTCATGGGATGATCTGTGATGCACGGGTGCCTTCATGGGATGATCTGTGATGCACGGGTGCCTTCATGGGATGATCTGTGATGCACGGGTCCCTTCATGGGATGATCTGTGATGCACGGGTCCCTTCATGGGATGATCTGTGATGCACGGGTCCCTTCATGGGATGATCTGTGATGCACGGGTCCCTTCATGGGATGATCTGTGATGCACTGGTCCCTTCATGTGATGATCTTGATGCACAGGTCCCTTCATGGGATGATCTTGCATACCTCTAATCTGAGTGCTGTAATGCACTGGTCCCTTCATGTGGTGATCTTTGATGCACTGGTCCCTTCATGGGAGGATCTTTGATGCACTGGTCCCTTCATGGGATGATCTGTGATGCACTGGTCCCTTCACGGGATGATCTTTGATGCACTGGTCCCTTCATGGGATGATCTTTGCACTGGTCCCTTCATGGGATGATCTTTGCACTGGTCCCTTCATGGGATGATCTTTTGATGCACTGGTCCCTTCATGGGATGATCTTTTGATGCACTGGTCCCTTCATGGGATGATCTCTTGATGCACTGGTCCCTTCATGGGATGATCTTTTGATGCACTGGTCCCTTCATGGGATGATCTTTGATGCACTGGTCCCTTCATGGGATGATCCTGATGCACTGGTCCCTTAATGGGATGATCTTTGATGCACTGGTCACTTCATGGGATGATCTCTGATGCACTGGTACTTTCATGGGTTATCTGATGCACTGATCCTTTCATGGGATATCTGATGCTTTAGTCCCTGCACGGGATGATCTTTGATGCACTGCTACCTTTATGGGATGATCTCTGATCTGGTCCCCTCTTGGGATGATCTTGCATACCTCTAATCTGAGTGCTGTGATGCACTGGTCCCTTCAAGGGATGATCTCTGATGCACTGGTCCCTTCATGGGATGATCTCTGATGCACTGGTCCCTTCATGGGATGATCTCTGATGCATTGGTCCCTTCATGGGATGATCTTTGATGCACAGGTCCCTTCATGGGATGATCTTTGATGCACTGGTCCCTTCATGGGATCTTCTTTGATGCACTGGTCCCTTCATGGGATCATCTTTGATGCACTGGTCCCTTCATGGGATGATCTTTGATGCACTGGTCCCTTCATGGGATGATCTTTGATGCACTGATCCCTTCATGGGATGATCTTGCATAACTCTAATCTGAGAGCTGTGATTCACTGGTCCCTTCATGGGATGATCTTGCATAACTCTAATCTGAGAGCTGTGATTCACTGGTCCCTTCATGGGATGATCTCTGATGCACTGATCCCTTCATGGGATGATCTCTGATGCACTGGTCCCTTCATGGGATGATCTCTGATGCACTGGTCCCTTCATGGGAAGATCTCTGATGCACTGGTCCCTTCATGGGATGATCTCTGATGCACCGGTCCCTTCATGGGATGATCTGATGCACTGGTCCCTTCATGGGACTATCTCTGATGCACTGGTTCCTTCATGGGATGATTTTGAGGCACTGGTCCCTTCATGGGATGAACTTTGATGCACTGGTCCCTTCATGGGATGATCTTTGATGCACTGGTCCTTTCATGGGATATCTGATGCACTGGTCCCTTCACTGGATGATCTTTGATGCACTGGTCCCGTCATGGGATGATCTCTGATGTACTGGTCCCTTCATGGGATGATCTCTGATGTACTGGTCCCTTCATGGGATGGTCTCTGATGCACTGATCCCTTCATGGGATGATCTCTGATGCACTGGTCCCTTCATGGGATGATCTCTGATGCACTGGTCCCTTCATGGGATGATCTTGCATACCTCTAATCTAAGTGCTGTAATGCACTGGTCCCTTCATGGGAGGATCTCTGATGCACTGGTCCCTTCATGGGAGGATCTCTGATGCACTGGTCCCTTCATGGGAGGATCTCTGATGCACTGGTCCCTTCATGGGATGATCTTTGCACTGGTACCTTCATGGGATGATCTTGCATAACTCTAATCTGACAGCTGTGATTCACTGGTCCCTTCATGGGATGATCTCTGATACACTGGTCCCTTCATGGGATGATCTCTGATGCACTGATCCCTTCATGGGATGATCTCTGATGCACTGGTCCCTTCATGGGATGATCTCTGATGCACTGGTCCCTTCATGGGATGATCTCTGATGCACTGGTCCCTTCATGGGATGATCTTTGATGCACGGGTCCCTTCATGGGATGATCTTTGATGCACTGGTCCCTTCATGGGATGATCTTTGATGCACTAGTCCCTTCATGGGATGATCTTTGATGCAGGGGTCCCTTCATGGAATGATCTTTGATGCACTGGTACCTTCACGGGATGATCTTTGATGCACTGGTCCCTTCATGGGAGGATCTGTGATGCACTGGTCCCTTCATGGGAGGATCTGTGATGCACTGGTCCCTTCATGGGATGATCTGTGATGCACTGGTCCCTTCATGGGATGATCTGTGATGCACTGGTCCCTTCATGGGATGAACTGTGATGCACTGTTCCCTTCATGGGATGAACTGTGATGCACTGGTCCCTTCATGGGATGATCTGTGATGCACTGGTCCCTTCATGGGATGATCTTCCATAACTCTAATCTGAGAGCTGTGATTCACTGGTCCCTTCATGGGATGATCTGATGCACTGGTCCCTTCATGGAATGATCTCTGATGCATTGGTTCCTTCATGGGATGATTTTGACTTGAGGCACTGGTCCCTTCATGGGATGATCTTTGATGCACTGGTCCCGTCATGGGATGATCTTGCATTCCTATAATCTGAGAGATGTGATGCACTGGTCCCTTCATGGGATGATATTTGATGCACTGGTCAGTTCATGGGATATCTGATGCACTGGTCCCTTCACTGGATGATCTTTGATGCACTGGTCCCTTCATGGGATTATCTTTGCACTGGTCCCTTCATGGGATGATCTTGCATACCTCTAATCTGAGAGCTGTGATGCACTGGTCCCTTCATGGGATGATCTTTGTTGTACTGGTCCCTTCATGGGATGATCTTTATTGCACTGGTCCCTTCATGGGATGATCTTTGTTGCACTGGTCACTTCATGGGATGATCTTGCATTCCTCTAATCTGAGTGCTGTGATGCACTGGTCCCTTAATGGGATGATCTTTGATGCATTGGTCCCTTAATGGGATGATCTTTGATGCACTGGTCCCTTAATGGGATGATCTTTGATGCCCTGGTCCCTTAATGGGATGATCGTTGATGCACTGGTCCGTTCATGGGGTGATCTTTGATGCACTGGTCTCTTCATGGGATGATCTCTGATGCACTGCTACCTTCATGGGATGATCTCTGATCTGGTCCCTTCATGGGATGATCTTGCATACCTCTAATCTGAGTGATGTGATGCACTATTCCCTTCATGGGATGAAATCTGATGCACTGGTCCCTTTTTGTGATGATTTTTGATGCACTGGTTCCTTCATGAGATGATCTTGCATACCTCTAATCTGAGTGCTGTGATGCACTGGTCACTTCATGGGATCTTTGTTGCACTGGTCCCTTCCTGGTATGATCTCTGATGCACTGGTCCCTTCCTGGGATGATCTCTGATGCACTGGTCCCTTTATGGGATGATCTTTGATGCACTGGTCCCTTTATGGGATGATCTTTGATACACTGGTCCCTTTATGGGATGATCTTTGATGCACTGGTCCCTTCATGTGATGATCTTTCATACCTCTAATCTGAGTGCTGTGATGCACTGGTCCCTTCATGGGATGATCTCTGATGCACTGCTACCTTCATGGGATGATCTCTGATCTGGTCCCTTCATGGGATGATCTTGCATACCTCTAATCTGAGTGATGTGATGCACTATTCCCTTCATGGGATGAAATCTGATGTACTGGTCCCTTCATGGGATGATCTCTGATGTACTGGTCCCTTCATGGGATGGTCTCTGATGCACTGATCCCTTCATGGGATGATCTCTGATGCACTGGTCCCTTCATGGGATGATCTCTGATGCACTGGTCCCTTCATGGGATGATCTTGCATACCTCTAATCTAAGTGCTGTAATGCACTGGTCCCTTCATGGGAGGATCTCTGATGCACTGGTCCCTTCATGGGAGGACCTCTGATGCACTGGTCCCTTCATGGGATGATCTTTGCACTGGTACCTTCATGGGATGATCTTGCATAACTCTAATCTGACAGCTGTGATTCACTGGTCCCTTCATGGGATGATCTCTGATACACTGGTCCCTTCATGGGATGATCTCTGATGCACTGATCCCTTCATGGGATGATCTCTGATGCACTGGTCCCTTCATGGGATGATCTCTGATGCACTGGTCCCTTCATGGGATGATCTCTGATGCACTGGTCCCTTCATGGGATGATCTTTGATGCACGGGTCCCTTCATGGGATGATCTTTGATGCACTGGTCCCTTCATGGGATGATCTTTGATGCACTAGTCCCTTCATGGGATGATCTTTGATGCACGGGTCCCTTCATGGGATGATCTTTGATGCACTGGTACCTTCACGGGATGATCTTTGATGCACTGGTCCCTTCATGGGATGATCTTGCATACCTCTAATCCGAGTGCTGTGATGCACTGGTCCCTTCATGGGAGGATCTGTGATGCACTGGTCCCTTCATGGGAGGATCTGTGATGCACTGGTCCCTTCATGGGATGATCTGTGATGCACTGGTCCCTTCATGGGATGAACTGTGATGCACTGGTCCCTTCATGGGATGAACTGTGATGCACTGGTCCCTTCATGGGATGATCTGTGATGCACTGGTCCCTTCATGGGATGATCTTCCATAACTCTAATCTGAGAGCTGTGATTCACTGGTCCCTTCATGGGATGATCTGATGCACTGGTCCCTTCATGGAATGATCTCTGATGCATTGGTTCCTTCATGGGATGATTTTGACTTGAGGCACTGGTCCCTTCATGGGATGATCTTTGATGCACTGGTCCCGTCATGGGATGATCTTGCATTCCTATAATCTGAGAGATGTGATGCACTGGTCCCTTCATGGGATGATATTTGATGCACTGGTCAGTTCATGGGATATCTGATGCACTGGTCCCTTCACTGGATGATCTTTGATGCACTGGTCCCTTCATGGGATTATCTTTGCACTGGTCCCTTCATGGGATGATCTTGCATACCTCTAATCTGAGAGCTGTGATGCACTGGTCCCTTCATGGGATGATCTTTGTTGTACTGGTCCCTTCATGGGATGATCTTTATTGCGCTGGTCCCTTCATGGGATGATCTTTGTTGCACTGGTCACTTCATGGGATGATCTTGCATTCCTCTAATCTGAGTGCTGTGATGCACTGGTCCCTTAATGGGATGATCTTTGATGCATTGGTCCCTTAATGGGATGATCTTTGATGCACTGGTCCCTTAATGGGATGATCTTTGATGCACTGGTCCCTTAATGGGATGATCGTTGATGCACTGGTCCGTTCATGGGGTGATCTTTGATGCACTGGTCTCTTCATGGGATGATCTCTGATGCACTGCTACCTTCATGGGATGATCTCTGATCTGGTCCCTTCATGGGATGATCTTGCATACCTCTAATCTGAGTGATGTGATGCACTATTCCCTTCATGGGATGAAATCTGATGCACTGGTCCCTTTTTGTGATGATTTTTGATGCACTGGTTCCTTCATGAGATGATCTTGCATACCTCTAATCTGAGTGCTGTGATGCACTGGTCACTTCATGGGATCTTTGTTGCACTGGTCCCTTCCTGGTATGATCTCTGATGCACTGGTCCCTTCCTGGGATAATCTCTGATGCACTGGTCCCTTTATGGGATGATCTTTGATGCACTGGTCCCTTTATGGGATGATCTTTGATACACTGGTCCCTTTATGGGATGATCTTTGATGCACTGGTCCCTTCATGGGATGATCTTGCATACCTCTAATCTGAGTGCTGTAATGCACTGGTCCCTTCATGGGATGATCTTTGCACTGGTCCCTTCATGGGATGATCTTTGCACTAGTCCCTTCATGGGATGATCTTTGCACTGGTCCCTTCATGGGATGATCTTTTGATGCACTGGTCCCTTTATGGGATGATCTTTTGATGCACTGGTCCCTTCATGGGATGATCTTTTGATGCACTGGTCCCTTCATGGGATGATCTTTTGATGCACTGGTCTCTTCATGGGATGATCTTTGATGCACTGGTCCCTTCATGGGATGATCCTGATGCACTGGTCCCTTAATGGGATGATCTTTGATGCACTGGTCACTTCATGGGATGATCTTTGATGCACTGGTCACTTCATGGGATGATCTCTGATGCACTGGTACTTTCATGGGTTATCTGATGCACTGGTCCTTTCATGGGATATCTGATGCACTAGTCCCTGCACGGGATGATCTTTGATGCACTGGTCCCTTCATGGGATGATCTGGCATACCTCTAATCCGAGTGCTGTGATGCACTGGTCCCTTCATGGGATGATCTGTGATGCACTGGTCCCTTCATGGGATGATCTGTGATGCACTGGTCCCTTCATGTGATGAACTGTGATGCACTGGTCCCTTCATGGGATGAACTGTGATGCACTGGTCCCTTCATGGGATGAACTGTGATGCACTGGTCCCTTCATGGGATGAACTGTGATGCACTGGTCCCTTCATGGGATGAACTGTGATGCACTGGTCCCTTCATGGGATGAACTGTGATGCACTGGTCCCTTCATGGGATGAACTGTGGTGCACTGGTCCCTTCATGGGATGATCTGTGATGCACAGGTCCCTTCATGGGATGATCTGTGATGCACAGGTCCCTTCATGGGATGATCTGTGATGCACGGGTCCCTTCATGGGATGATCTGTGATGCACGGGTCCCTTCATGGGATGATCTGTGATGCACGGGTCCCTCCATGGGATGATCTGTGATGCACGGGTCCCTTCATGGGATGATCTTGCATACCTCTAATCTGAGTGCTGTGATGCACTGGTCACTTCATGGGATCTTTGTTGCACTGGTCCCTTCCTGGTATGATCTCTGATGCACTGGTCCCTTCCTGGGATAATCTCTGATGCACTGGTCCCTTTATGGGATGATCTTTGATGCACTGGTCCCTTTATGGGATGATCTTTGATACACTGGTCCCTTTATGGGATGATCTTTGATGCACTGGTCCCTTCATGGGATGATCTTGCATACCTCTAATCTGAGTGCTGTAATGCACTGGTCCCTTCATGGGATGATCTTTGCACTGGTCCCTTCATGGGATGATCTTTGCACTAGTCCCTTCATGGGATGATCTTTGCACTGGTCCCTTCATGGGATGATCTTTTGATGCACTGGTCCCTTTATGGGATGATCTTTTGATGCACTGGTCCCTTCATGGGATGATCTTTTGATGCACTGGTCCCTTCATGGGATGATCTTTTGATGCACTGGTCTCTTCATGGGATGATCTTTGATGCACTGGTCCCTTCATGGGATGATCCTGATGCACTGGTCCCTTAATGGGATGATCTTTGATGCACTGGTCACTTCATGGGATGATCTTTGATGCACTGGTCACTTCATGGGATGATCTCTGATGCACTGGTACTTTCATGGGTTATCTGATGCACTGGTCCTTTCATGGGATATCTGATGCACTAGTCCCTGCACGGGATGATCTTTGATGCACTGGTCCCTTCATGGGATGATCTTGCATACCTCTAATCCGAGTGCTGTGATGCACTGGTCCCTTCATGGGATGATCTGTGATGCACTGGTCCCTTCATGGGATGATCTGTGATGCACTGGTCCCTTCATGTGATGAACTGTGATGCACTGGTCCCTTCATGGGATGAACTGTGATGCACTGGTCCCTTCATGGGATGAACTGTGATGCACTGGTCCCTTCATGGGATGAACTGTGATGCACTGGTCCCTTCATGGGATGAACTGTGATGCACTGGTCCCTTCATGGGATGAACTGTGATGCACTGGTCCCTTCATGGGATGAACTGTGGTGCACTGGTCCCTTCATGGGATGATCTGTGATGCACAGGTCCCTTCATGGGATGATCTGTGATGCACAGGTCCCTTCATGGGATGATCTGTGATGCACGGGTCCCTTCATGGGATGATCTGTGATGCACGGGTCCCTTCATGGGATGATCTGTGATGCACGGGTCCCTCCATGGGATGATCTGTGATGCACGGGTCCCTTCATGGGATGATCTGTGATGCACTGGTCCCTTCATGTGATGATCTTGATGCACAGGTCCCTTCATGGGATGATCTTGCATACCTCTAATCTGAGTGCTGTAATGCACTGGTCCCTTCATGGGATGATCTTTGCACTGGTCCCTTCATGGGATGATCTTTGCACTAGTCCCTTCATGGGATGATCTTTGCACTGGTCCCTTCATGGGATGATCTTTTGATGCACTGGTCCCTTCATGGGATGATCTTTTGATGCACTGGTCCCTTTATGGGATGATCTTTTGATGCACTGGTCCCTTCATGGGATGATCTTTTGATGCACTGGTCCCTTCATGGGATGATCTTTTGATGCACTGGTCCCTTCATGGGATGATCTTTTGATGCACTGGTCCCTTCATGGGATGATCCTGATGCACTGGTCCCTTAATGGGATGATCTTTGATGCACTGGTCACTTCATGGGATGATCTTTGATGCACTGGTCACTTCATGGGATGATCTCTGATGCACTGGTACTTTCATGGGTTATCTGATGCACTGGTCCTTTCATGGGATATCTGATGCACTAGTCCCTGCACGGGATGATCTTTGATGCACTGCTACCTTCATGGGATGATCTCTGATCTGGTCCCCTCTTGGGATGATCTTGCATACCTCTAATCTGAGTGCTGTGATGCACTGGTCCCTTCAAGGGATGATCTCTGATGCACTGGTCCCTTCATGGGATGATCTCTGATGCACTGGTCCCTTCATGGGATGATGTCTGATGCATTGGTCCCTTCATGGGATGATCTTTGATGCACGGGTCCCTTCATGGGATCTTCTTTGATGCACTGGTCCCTTCATGGGATCATCTTTGATGCACTGGTCCCTTCATGGGATGATCTTTGATGCACTGGTCCCTTCATGGGATGATCTTTGATGCACTGATCCCTTCATGGGATGATCTTGCATAACTCTAATCTGAGAGCTGTGATTCACTGGTCCCTTCATGGGATGATCTTGCATAACTCTAATCTGAGAGCTGTGATTCACTGGTCCCTTCATGGGATGATCTCTGATGCACTGGTCCCTTCATGGGATGATCTCTGATGCACTGGTCCCTTCATGGGATGATCTCTGATGCACTGGTCCCTTCATGGGACGATCTCTGATGCACTGGTCCCTTCATGGGATGATCTCTGATGCACCGGTCCCTTCATGGGATGATCTGATGCACTGGTCCCTTTATGGGACTATCTCTGATGCACTGGTTCCTTCATGGGATGATTTTGAGGCACTGGTCCCTTCATGGGATGAACTTTGATGCACTGGTCCTTTCATGGGATATCTGATGCACTGGTCCCTTCACTGGATGATCTTTGATGCACTGGTCCCTTCATGGGATGATCTCTGATGTACTGGTCCCTTCATGGGATGGTCTCTGATGCACTGGTCCCTTCATGGGATGATCTCTGATGCACTGGTCCCTTCATGGGATGATCTCTGATGCACTGGTCCCTTCATGGGATGATCTTGCATACCTCTAATCTAAGTGCTGTAATGCACTGGTCCCTTCATGTGGTGATCTTTGATACACTGGTCCCTTCATGGGAGGATGTTTGATACACTGGTCCCTTCATGGGAGGATCTCTGATGCACTGGTCCCTTCATGGGATGATCTTTGCACTGGTACCTTCATGGGATGATCTTGCATAACTCTTATCTGACAGCTGTGATTCACTGGTCCCTTCATGGGATGATCTCTGATACACTGGTCCCTTCATGGGATGATCTCTGATGCACTGGTCCCTTCATGGGATGATCTCTGATGCACTGGTCCCTTCATGGGATGATCTTTGATGCAAGGGTCCCTTCATGGGATGATCTTTGATGCACTGGTCCCTTCATGGGATGATCTTTGATGCACTAGTCCCTTCATGGGATGATCTTTGATGCACTGGTCCCTTCATGGGATGATCTTTGATGCACTGGCACCTTCACGGGATGATCTTTGATGCACTGGTCCCTTCATGGGATGATCTTGCATACCTCTAATCCGAGTGCTGTGATGCACTGGTCCCTTCATGGGATGATCTGTGATGCACTGGTCCCTTCATGGGATGATCTGTGATGCACTGGTCCCTTCATGGGATGAACTGTGATGCACCGGTCCCTTCATGGGATGAACTGTGATGCACCGGTCCCTTCATGGGATGAACTGGATGCACTGGTCCCTTCATGGGATGATCTGTGATGCACTGGTCCCTTCATGGGATGATCTTGCATAACTCTAATCTGAGAGCTGTGATTTACTGGTCCCTTCATGGGATGATCTGATGCACTGGTCCCTTCATGGAATGATCTCTGATGCACTGGTTCCTTCATGGGATGATTTTGAGGCACTGGTCTCTTCATGGGATGATCTTTGATGCACTGGTCCCGTCATGGGATGATCTTGCATTCCTATAATCTGAGAGATGTGATGCACTGGTCCCTTCATGGGATGATATTTGATGCACTGGTCATTTCATGGGATATCTGATGCACTGGTCCCTTCACTGGATGATCTTTGATGCACTGGTCCCTTCATGGGATTTTCTTTGCACTGGTCCCTTCATGGGATGATCTTGCATACCTCTAATCTGAGAGCTGTGATGCACTGGTCCCTTCATGGGATGATCTTTGTTGTACTGGTCCCTTCATGGGATGATCTTTGTTGCACTGGTCCCTTCATGGGATGATCTTTGTTGCACTGGTCCCTTCATGGGATGATCTTTGTTGCACTGGTCTCTTCATGGGATGATCACTGATGCACTGCTACCTTCATGGGATGATCTCTGATCTGGTCCCTTCATGGGATGATCTTGCATACCTCTAATCTGAGTGATGTGATGCACTATTCCCTTCATGGGATGAAATCTGATGCACTGGTCTCTTTTTGTGATGATTTTTGATGCACTGGTTCCTGCATGAGATGATTTTGCATACCTCTAATCTGAGTGCTGTGATGCACTGGTCTCTTCATGGGATCTTTGTTGCACTGGTCCCTTCCTGGTATGATCTCTGATGCACTATTCCCTTCCTGGGATGTTCTTTGATGCACTGGTCCCTTCATGGGATGTTCTTTGATGCACTGGTCCCTTCATGGGATGATATTTGTTGCACTGGTCCCTTCATGGGATGATCTTAGTTGCACTGGTCCCTTCATGGGATGATCTTAGATGCACTGGTCCCTTCATGGGATGATCTCTGATGCACTGGTCCATTCCTGGGATGATCTCTGATGCACTGGTCCCTTCATTGGATGATCTTTGATCCACTGGTCCCTTCATGAGATGATCTTGCATACCTCTAGTCTGTGTGCTGTGATGCACTGGTCCCTTCATGGGATGATCTTTGATGCACTGGTCCCTTCATGGGATGATCTTGCATACCTCTAATCTGAGTGCTGTAATGCACTGGTCCCTTCATGTGGTGATCTTTGATGCACTGGTCCCTTCCTGGGAAGATATCTGTTGCACTGGTCCCTTCATGGGATGATCTCTGATGCACTGGTCCCTTAATGGGAAGATCTCTGATGCACTGGTCACTTCATGGGATGATCTCTGATGCACTGGTCCCTTCATGGGATGATCTCTGATGTACTGGTCCCTTCATGGGATGATCTCTGATGTACTGGTCCCTTCATGGGATGGTCTCTGATGCACTGATCCCTTCATGGGATGATCTCTGATGCACTGGTCCCTTCATGGGATGATCTCTGATGCACTGGTCCCTTCATGGGATGATCTTGCATACCTCTAATCTAAGTGCTGTAATGCACTGGTCCCTTCATGTGGTGATCTTTGATACACTGGTCCCTTCATGGGATGATCTTTGATGCACTGGTCACTTCATGGGACGATCTCTGATGCACTGGTCCCTTCATGGGAGGATCTCTGATGCACTGGTCCCTTCATGGGATGATCTTTGCACTGGTCCCTTCATGGGATGATCTCTGATGCACTGGTCCCTTCATGGGATGATCTTTGATGCACTGGTCCCTTCATGGGATGATCTTTGATGCACTAGTCCCTTCATGGGATGATCTTTGATGCACTGGTCCCTTCATGGGATGATCTTTGATGCACTGGTACCTTCACGGGATGATCTTTGATGCACTGGTCCCTTCATGGGATGATCTTGCATACCTCCAATCCGAGTGCTGTGATGCACTGGTCCCTTCATGGGATGATCTGTGATGCACTGGTCCCTTCATGGGATGATCTGTGATGCACTGGTCCCTTCATGGGATGAACTGTGATGCACTGGTCCCTTCATGGGATGAACTGTGATGCACTGGTCCCTTCATGGGATGAACTGTGATGCACTGGTCCCTTCATGGGATGAACTGTGATGCACTGGTCCCTTCATGGGATGAACTGTGATGCACTGGTCCCTTCATGGGATGATCTGTGATGCACGGGTGCCTTCATGGGATGATCTGTGATGCACGGGTGCCTTCATGGGATGATCTGTGATGCACGGGTGCCTTCATGGGATGATCTGTGATGCACGGGTGCCTTCATGGGATGATCTGTGATGCACGGGTGCCTTCATGGGATGATCTGTGATGCACGGGTCCCTTCATGGGATGATCTGTGATGCACGGGTCCCTTCATGGGATGATCTGTGATGCACGGGTCCCTTCATGGGATGATCTGTGATGCACGGGTCCCTTCATGGGATGATCTGTGATGCACTGGTCCCTTCATGTGATGATCTTGATGCACAGGTCCCTTCATGGGATGATCTTGCATACCTCTAATCTGAGTGCTGTAATGCACTGGTCCCTTCATGTGGTGATCTTTGATGCACTGGTCCCTTCATGGGAGGATCTTTGATGCACTGGTCCCTTCATGGGATGATCTGTGATGCACTGGTCCCTTCACGGGATGATCTTTGATGCACTGGTCCCTTCATGGGATGATCTTTGCACTGGTCCCTTCATGGGATGATCTTTGCACAGGTCCCTTCATGGGATGATCTTTTGATGCACTGGTCCCTTCATGGGATGATCTTTTGATGCACTGGTCCCTTCATGGGATGATCTCTTGATGCACTGGTCCCTTCATGGGATGATCTTTTGATGCACTGGTCCCTTCATGGGATGATCTTTGATGCACTGGTCCCTTCATGGGATGATCCTGATGCACTGGTCCCTTAATGGGATGATCTTTGATGCACTGGTCACTTCATGGGATGATCTCTGATGCACTGGTACTTTCATGGGTTATCTGATGCACTGATCCTTTCATGGGATATCTGATGCTTTAGTCCCTGCACGGGATGATCTTTGATGCACTGCTACCTTTATGGGATGATCTCTGATCTGGTCCCCTCTTGGGATGATCTTGCATACCTCTAATCTGAGTGCTGTGATGCACTGGTCCCTTCAAGGGATGATCTCTGATGCACTGGTCCCTTCATGGGATGATCTCTGATGCACTGGTCCCTTCATGGGATGATCTCTGATGCATTGGTCCCTTCATGGGATGATCTTTGATGCACAGGTCCCTTCATGGGATGATCTTTGATGCACTGGTCCCTTCATGGGATCTTCTTTGATGCACTGGTCCCTTCATGGGATCATCTTTGATGCACTGGTCCCTTCATGGGATGATCTTTGATGCACTGGTCCCTTCATGGGATGATATTTGATGCACTGATCCCTTCATGGGATGATCTTGCATAACTCTAATCTGAGAGCTGTGATTCACTGGTCCCTTCATGGGATGATCTTGCATAACTCTAATCTGAGAGCTGTGATTCACTGGTCCCTTCATGGGATGATCTCTGATGCACTGATCCCTTCATGGGATGATCTCTGATGCACTGGTCCCTTCATGGGATGATCTCTGATGCACTGGTCCCTTCATGGGAAGATCTCTGATGCACTGGTCCCTTCATGGGATGATCTCTGATGCACCGGTCCCTTCATGGGATGATCTGATGCACTGGTCCCTTCATGGGACTATCTCTGATGCACTGGTTCCTTCATGGGATGATTTTGAGGCACTGGTCCCTTCATGGGATGAACTTTGATGCACTGGTCCCTTCATGGGATGATCTTTGATGCACTGGTCCTTTCATGGGATATCTGATGCACTGGTCCCTTCACTGGATGATCTTTGATGCACTGGTCCCGTCATGGGATGATCTCTGATGTACTGGTCCCTTCATGGGATGATCTCTGATGTACTGGTCCCTTCATGGGATGGTCTCTGATGCACTGATCCCTTCATGGGATGATCTCTGATGCACTGGTCCCTTCATGGGATGATCTCTGATGCACTGGTCCCTTCATGGGATGATCTTGCATACCTCTAATCTAAGTGCTGTAATGCACTGGTCCCTTCATGGGAGGATCTCTGATGCACTGGTCCCTTCATGGGAGGATCTCTGATGCACTGGTCCCTTCATGGGAGGATCTCTGATGCACTGGTCCCTTCATGGGATGATCTTTGCACTGGTACCTTCATGGGATGATCTTGCATAACTCTAATCTGACAGCTGTGATTCACTGGTCCCTTCATGGGATGATCTCTGATACACTGGTCCCTTCATGGGATGATCTCTGATGCACTGATCCCTTCATGGGATGATCTCTGATGCACTGGTCCCTTCATGGGATGATCTCTGATGCACTGGTCCCTTCATGGGATGATCTCTGATGCACTGGTCCCTTCATGGGATGATCTTTGATGCACGGGTCCCTTCATGGGATGATCTTTGATGCACTGGTCCCTTCATGGGATGATCTTTGATGCACTAGTCCCTTCATGGGATGATCTTTGATGCACGGGTCCCTTCATGGAATGATCTTTGATGCACTGGTACCTTCACGGGATGATCTTTGATGCACTGGTCCCTTCATGGGAGGATCTGTGATGCACTGGTCCCTTCATGGGAGGATCTGTGATGCACTGGTCCCTTCATGGGATGATCTGTGATGCACTGGTCCCTTCATGGGATGATCTGTGATGCACTGGTCCCTTCATGGGATGAACTGTGATGCACTGTTCCCTTCATGGGATGAACTTTGATGCACTGGTCCCTTCATGGGATGATCTTTGATGCACTGGTCCTTTCATGGGATATCTGATGCACTGGTCCCTTCACTGGATGATCTTTGATGCACTGGTCCCGTCATGGGATGATCTCTGATGTACTGGTCCCTTCATGGGATGATCTCTGATGTACTGGTCCCTTCATGGGATGGTCTCTGATGCACTGATCCCTTCATGGGATGATCTCTGATGCACTGGTCCCTTCATGGGATGATCTCTGATGCACTGGTCCCTTCATGGGATGATCTTGCATACCTCTAATCTAAGTGCTGTAATGCACTGGTCCCTTCATGGGAGGATCTCTGATGCACTGGTCCCTTCATGGGAGGATCTCTGATGCACTGGTCCCTTCATGGGAGGATCTCTGATGCACTGGTCCCTTCATGGGATGATCTTTGCACTGGTACCTTCATGGGATGATCTTGCATAACTCTAATCTGACAGCTGTGATTCACTGGTCCCTTCATGGGATGATCTCTGATACACTGGTCCCTTCATGGGATGATCTCTGATGCACTGATCCCTTCATGGGATGATCTCTGATGCACTGGTCCCTTCATGGGATGATCTCTGATGCACTGGTCCCTTCATGGGATGATCTCTGATGCACTGGTCCCTTCATGGGATGATCTTTGATGCACGGGTCCCTTCATGGGATGATCTTTGATGCACTGGTCCCTTCATGGGATGATCTTTGATGCACTAGTCCCTTCATGGGATGATCTTTGATGCACGGGTCCCTTCATGGAATGATCTTTGATGCACTGGTACCTTCACGGGATGATCTTTGATGCACTGGTCCCTTCATGGGAGGATCTGTGATGCACTGGTCCCTTCATGGGAGGATCTGTGATGCACTGGTCCCTTCATGGGATGATCTGTGATGCACTGGTCCCTTCATGGGATGAACTGTGATGCACTGTTCCCTTCATGGGATGAACTGTGATGCACTGGTCCCTTCATGGGATGATCTGTGATGCACTGGTCCCTTCATGGGATGATCTTCCATAACTCTAATCTGAGAGCTGTGATTCACTGGTCCCTTCATGGGATGATCTGATGCACTGGTCCCTTCATGGAATGATCTCTGATGCATTGGTTCCTTCATGGGATGATTTTGACTTGAGGCACTGGTCCCTTCATGGGATGATCTTTGATGCACTGGTCCCGTCATGGGATGATCTTGCATTCCTATAATCTGAGAGATGTGATGCACTGGTCCCTTCATGGGATGATATTTGATGCACTGGTCAGTTCATGGGATATCTGATGCACTGGTCCCTTCACTGGATGATCTTTGATGCACTGGTCCCTTCATGGGATTATCTTTGCACTGGTCCCTTCATGGGATGATCTTGCATACCTCTAATCTGAGAGCTGTGATGCACTGGTCCCTTCATGGGATGATCTTTGTTGTACTGGTCCCTTCATGGGATGATCTTTATTGCACTGGTCCCTTCATGGGATGATCTTTGTTGCACTGGTCACTTCATGGGATGATCTTGCATTCCTCTAATCTGAGTGCTGTGATGCACTGGTCCCTTAATGGGATGATCTTTGATGCATTGGTCCCTTAATGGGATGATCTTTGATGCACTGGTCCCTTAATGGGATGATCTTTGATGCCCTGGTCCCTTAATGGGATGATCGTTGATGCACTGGTCCGTTCATGGGGTGATCTTTGATGCACTGGTCTCTTCATGGGATGATCTCTGATGCACTGCTACCTTCATGGGATGATCTCTGATCTGGTCCCTTCATGGGAAGATCTTGCATACCTCTAATCTGAGTGATGTGATGCACTATTCCCTTCATGGGATGAAATCTGATGCACTGGTCCCTTTTTGTGATGATTTTTGATGCACTGGTTCCTTCATGAGATGATCTTGCATACCTCTAATCTGAGTGCTGTGATGCACTGGTCACTTCATGGGATCTTTGTTGCACTGGTCCCTTCCTGGTATGATCTCTGATGCACTGGTCCCTTCCTGGGATGATCTCTGATGCACTGGTCCCTTTATGGGATGATCTTTGATGCACTGGTCCCTTTATGGGATGATCTTTGATACACTGGTCCCTTTATGGGATGATCTTTGATGCACTGGTCCCTTCATGTGATGATCTTTCATACCTCTAATCTGAGTGCTGTGATGCACTGGTCCCTTCATGGGATGATCTCTGATGCACTGCTACCTTCATGGGATGATCTCTGATCTGGTCCCTTCATGGGATGATCTTGCATACCTCTAATCTGAGTGATGTGATGCACTATTCCCTTCATGGGATGAAATCTGATGTACTGGTCCCTTCATGGGATGATCTCTGATGTACTGGTCCCTTCATGGGATGGTCTCTGATGCACTGATCCCTTCATGGGATGATCTCTGATGCACTGGTCCCTTCATGGGATGATCTCTGATGCACTGGTCCCTTCATGGGATGATCTTGCATACCTCTAATCTAAGTGCTGTAATGCACTGGTCCCTTCATGGGAGGATCTCTGATGCACTGGTCCCTTCAGGGAGGATCTCTGATGCACTGGTCCCTTCATGGGAGGATCTCTGATGCACTGGTCCCTTCATGGGATGATCTTTGCACTGGTACCTTCATGGGATGATCTTGCATAACTCTAATCTGACAGCTGTGATTCACTGGTCCCTTCATGGGATGATCTCTGATACACTGGTCCCTTCATGGGATGATCTCTGATGCACTGATCCCTTCATGGGATGATCTCTGATGCACTGGTCCCTTCATGGGATGATCTCTGATGCACTGGTCCCTTCATGGGATGATCTCTGATGCACTGGTCCCTTCATGGGATGATCTTTGATGCACGGGTCCCTTCATGGGATGATCTTTGATGCACTGGTCCCTTCATGGGATGATCTTTGATGCACTAGTCCCTTCATGGGATGATCTTTGATGCACGGGTCCCTTCATGGGATGATCTTTGATGCACTGGTACCTTCACGGGATGATCTTTGATGCACTGGTCCCTTCATGGGATGATCTTGCATACCTCTAATCCGAGTGCTGTGATGCACTGGTCCCTTCATGGGAGGATCTGTGATGCACTGGTCCCTTCATGGGAGGATCTGTGATGCACTGGTCCCTTCATGGGATGATCTGTGATGCACTGGTCCCTTCATGGGATGAACTGTGATGCACTGGTCCCTTCATGGGATGAACTGTGATGCACTGGTCCCTTCATGGGATGATCTGTGATGCACTGGTCCCTTCATGGGATGATCTTCCATAACTCTAATCTGAGAGCTGTGATTCACTGGTCCCTTCATGGGATGATCTGATGCACTGGTCCCTTCATGGAATGATCTCTGATGCATTGGTTCCTTCATGGGATGATTTTGACTTGAGGCACTGGTCCCTTCATGGGATGATCTTTGATGCACTGGTCCCGTCATGGGATGATCTTGCATTCCTATAATCTGAGAGATGTGATGCACTGGTCCCTTCATGGGATGATATTTGATGCACTGGTCAGTTCATGGGATATCTGATGCACTGGTCCCTTCACTGGATGATCTTTGATGCACTGGTCCCTTCATGGGATTATCTTTGCACTGGTCCCTTCATGGGATGATCTTGCATACCTCTAATCTGAGAGCTGTGATGCACTGGTCCCTTCATGGGATGATCTTTGTTGTACTGGTCCCTTCATGGGATGATCTTTATTGCGCTGGTCCCTTCATGGGATGATCTTTGTTGCACTGGTCACTTCATGGGATGATCTTGCATTCCTCTAATCTGAGTGCTGTGATGCACTGGTCCCTTAATGGGATGATCTTTGATGCATTAGTCCCTTAATGGGATGATCTTTGATGCACTGGTCCCTTAATGGGATGATCTTTGATGCACTGGTCCCTTAATGGGATGATCGTTGATGCACTGGTCCGTTCATGGGGTGATCTTTGATGCACTGGTCTCTTCATGGGATGATCTCTGATGCACTGCTACCTTCATGGGATGATCTCTGATCTGGTCCCTTCATGGGATGATCTTGCATACCTCTAATCTGAGTGATGTGATGCACTATTCCCTTCATGGGATGAAATCTGATGCACTGGTCCCTTTTTGTGATGATTTTTGATGCACTGGTTCCTTCATGAGATGATCTTGCATACCTCTAATCTGAGTGCTGTGATGCACTGGTCACTTCATGGGATCTTTGTTGCACTGGTCCCTTCCTGGTATGATCTCTGATGCACTGGTCCCTTCCTGGGATAATCTCTGATGCACTGGTCCCTTTATGGGATGATCTTTGATGCACTGGTCCCTTTATGGGATGATCTTTGATACACTGGTCCCTTTATGGGATGATCTTTGATGCACTGGTCCCTTCATGTGATGATCTTTCATACCTCTAATCTGAGTGCTGTGATGCACTGGTCCCTTCATGGGATGATCTCTGATGCACTGCTACCTTCATGGGATGATCTCTGATCTGGTCCCTTCATGGGATGATCTTGCATACCTCTAATCTGAGTGATGTGATGCACTATTCCCTTCATGGGATGAAATCTGATGCACTGGTCCCTTCATGGGATGATCTTTGATGCACTGGTCTCTTCATGGGATGATCTTTGTTGCACTGGTCCCTTCATGGGATGATCTTAGTTGCACTGGTCCCTTCATGGGATGATCTTAGATGCACTGGTCCCTTCATGGGATGATCTCTGATGCACTGGTCCATTCATGGGATGATCTCTGATGCACTGGTCCCTTCATTGGATGATCTTTGATCCACTGGTCCCTTCATGAGATGATCTTGCATACCTCTAATCAGTGTGCTGTGATGCACTGGTCCCCTCATGGGATGATCTTTGATGCACTGGTCCCTTCATGGGATGATCTTGCATACCTCTAATCTGAGTGCTGTAATGCACTGGTCCCTTCATGTGGTGATCTTTGATGCACTGGTCCCTTCCTGGGATGATATCTGTTGCACTGGTCCCTTCATGGGATGATCTCTGATGCACTGGTCCCTTAATGGGAAGATCTCTGATGCACTGGTCACTTCATGGGATGATCTCTGATGTACTGGTCCCTTCATGGGATGATCTCTGATGTACTGGTCCCTTCATGGGATGGTCTCTGATGCACTGATCCCTTCATGGGATGATCTCTGATGCACTGGTCCCTTCATGGGATGATCTCTGATGCACTGGTCCCTTCATGGGATGATCTTGCATACCTCTAATCTAAGTGCTGTAATGCACTGGTCCCTTCATGTGGTGATCTTTGATGCACTGGTCCCTTCATGGGAGGATCTCTGATGCACTGGTCCCTTCATGGGAGGATCTCTGATGCACTGGTCCCTTCATAGGATGATCTTTGGACTGGTACCTTCATGGGATGATCTTGCATAACTCTAATCTGACAGCTGTGATTCACTGGTCCCTTAATGGGATGATCTCTGATACACTGGTCCCTTCATGGGATGATCTCTGATGCACTGGTCCCTTCATGGGATGATCTCTGATGCACTGGCCCCTTAATGGGATGATCTCTGATGCACTGGCCCCTTCATGGGATGATCTCTGATGCACTGGTCCCTTCATGGGATGATCTCTGATGCACTGGTCCCTTCATGGGATGATCTTTGATGCACGGGTCCCTTCATGGGATGATCTTTGATGCACTGGTCCCTTCATGGGATGATCTTTGATGCACTAGTCCCTTCATGGGATGATCTTTGATGCACTGGTCCCTTCATGGGATGATCTTTGATGCACTGGTACCTTCACGGGATGATCTTTGATGCACTGGTCCCTTCATGGGATGATCTTGCATACCTCTAATCCGAGTGCTGTGATGCACTGGTCCCTTCATGGGATGATCTGTGATGCACTGGTCCCTTCATGGGATGAACTGTGCTGTTCCCTTCATGGGATGATCTGTGATGCACTGGTCCCTTCATGGGATGATCTGTGATGCACTGGTCCCTTCATGGGATGATCTGTGATGCACAGGTCCCTCCATGGGATGATCTGTGATGCACGGGTGCCTTCATGGGATGATCTGTGATGCACGGGTGCCTTCATGGGATGATCTGTGATGCACGGGTCCCTTCATGGGATGATCTGTGATGCACGGGTCCCTTCATGGGATGATCTGTGATGCACGGGTCCCTTCATGGGATGATCTGTGATGCACTGGTCCCTTCATGTGATGATCTTGATGCACAGGTCCCTTCATGGGATGATCTTGCATACCTCTAATCTGAGTGCTGTAATGCACTGGTCCCTTCATGTGGTGATCTTTGATGCACTGGTCCCTTCATGTGGTGATCTTTGATGCACTGGTCCCTTCATGGGAGGATCTTTGATGCACTGGTCCCTTCATGGGATGATCTGTGATGCACTGGTCCCTTCACGGGATGATCTTTGATGCACTGGTCCCTTCATGGGATGATCTTTGCACTGGTCCCTTCATGGGATGATCTTTTGATGCACTGGTCCCTTCATGGGATGATCTTTTGATGCACTGGTCCCTTCATGGGATGATCTTTTGATGCACTGGTCCCTTCATGGGATGATCTTTTGATGCACTGGTCCCTTCATGGGATGATCTTTGATGCACTGGTCCCTTCATGGGATGATCTTTGATGCACTGGTCCCTTCATGGGATGATCTTTGATGCACTGGTCACTTCATGGGATGATCTCTGATGCACTGGTACTTTCATGGGTTATCTGATGCACTGGTCCTTTCATGGGATATCTGATGCACTAGTCCCTGCACGGGATGATCTTTGATGCACTGCTACTTTTATGGGATGATCTCTGATCTGGTCCCCTCTTGGGATGATCTTGCATACCTCTAATCTGAGTGCTGTGATGCACTGGTCCCTTCAAGGGATGATCTCTGATGCACTGGTCCCTTCATGGGATGATCTCTGATGCACTGGTCCCTTCATGGGATGATCTCTGATGCATTGGTCCCTTCATGGGATGATCTTTGATGCACAGGTCCCTTCATGGGATGATCTTTGATGCACTGGTCCCTTCATGGGATCTTCTTTGATGCACTGGTCCCTTCATGGGATCATCTTTGATGCACTGGTCCCTTCATGGGATGATCTTTGATGCACTGGTCCCTTCATGGGATGATCTTTGATGCACTGATCCCTTCATGGGATGATCTTGCATAACTCTAATCTGAGAGCTGTGATTCACTGGTCCCTTCATGGGATGATCTCTGATGCACTGATCCCTTCATGGGATGATCTCTGATGCACTGGTCCCTTCATGGGATGATCTCTGATGCACTGGTCCCTTCATGGGAAGATCTCTGATGCACTGGTCCCTTCATGGGATGATCTCTGATGCACCGGTCCCTTCATGGGATGATCTGATGCACTGGTCCCTTCATGGGACTATCTCTGATGCACTGGTTCCTTCATGGGATGATTTTGAGGCACTGGTCCCTTCATGGGATGAACTTGGATGCACTGGTCCCTTCATGGGATGATCTTTGATGCACTGGTCCTTTCATGGGATATCTGATGCACTGGTCCCTTCACTGGATGATCTTTGATGCACTGGTCCTGTCATGGGATGATCTCTGATGTACTGGTCCCTTCATGGGATGATCTCTGATGTACTGGTCCCTTCATGGGATGGTCTCTGATGCACTGATCCCTTCATGGGATGATCTCTGATGCACTGGTCCCTTCATGGGATGATCTCTGATGCACTGGTCCCTTCATGGGATGATCTTGCATACCTCTAATCTAAGTGCTGTAAAGCACTGGTCCCTTCATGTGGTGATCTTTGATACACTGGTCCCTTCATGGGAGGATCTTTGATGCACTGGTCCCTTCATGGGAGGATCTCTGATGCACTGGTCCCTTCATGGGAGGATCTCTGATGCACTGGTCCCTTCATGGGATGATCTTTGCACTGGTACCTTCATGGGATGATCTTGCATAACTCTAATCTGACAGCTGTGATTCACTGGTCCCTTCATGGGATGATCTCTGATACACTGGTCCCTTCATGGGATGATCTCTGATGCACTGATCCCTTCATGGGATGATCTCTGATGCACTGGTCCCTTCATGGGATGATCTCTGATGCACTGGTCCCTTCATGGGATGATCTCTGATGCACTGGTCCCTTCATGGGATGATCTTTGATGCACTGGTCCCTTCATGGGATGATCTTTGATGCACGGGTCCCTTCATGGGATGATCTTTGATGCACGGGTCCCTTCATGGGATGATCTTTGATGCACTGGTACCTTCACGGGATGATCTTTGATGCACTGGTCCCTTCATGGGATGATCTTGCATACCTCTAATCCGAGTGCTGTGATGCACTGGTCCCTTCATGGGATGATCTGTGATGCACTGGTCCCTTCATGGGATGATCTGTGATGCACTGGTCCCTTCATGGGATGAACTGTGATGCACTGGTCCCTTCATGGGATGAACTGTGATGCACTGGTCCCTTCATGGGATGATCTGTGATGCACTGGTCCCTTCATGGGATGATCTTCCATAACTCTAATCTGAGAGCTGTGATTCACTGGTCCCTTCATGGGATGATCTGATGCACTGGTCCCTTCATGGAATGATCTCTGATGCATTGGTTCCTTCATGGGATGATTTTGAGGCACTGGTCCCTTCATGGGATGATCTTTGATGCACTGGTCCCGTCATGGGATGATCTTGCATTCCTATAATCTGAGAGATGTGATGCACTGGTCCCTTCATGGGATGATATTTGATGCACTGGTCAGTTCATGGGATATCTGATGCACTGGTCCCTTCACTGGATGATCTTTGATGCACTGGTCCCTTCATGGGATTATCTTTGCACTGGTCCCTTCATGGGATGATCTTGCATACCTCTAATCTGAGAGCTGTGATGCACTGGTCCCTTCATGGGATGATCTTTGTTGTACTGGTCCCTTCATGGGATGATCTTTATTGCACTGGTCCCTTCATGGGATGATCTTTGTTGCACTGGTCCCTTCATGGGATGATCTTGCATTCCTCTAATCTGAGTGCTGTGATGCACTGGTCCCTTAATGGGATGATCTTTGATGCATTGGTCCCTTAATGGGATGATCTTTGATGCACTGGTCCCTTAATGGGATGATCTTTGATGCACTGGTCCCTTAATGGGATGATCGTTGATGCACTGGTCCGTTCATGGGATGATCTTTGATGCACTGGTCTCTTCATGGGATGATCTCTGATGCACTGCTACCTTCATGGGATGATCTCTGATCTGGTCCCTTCATGGGATGATCTTGCATACCTCTAATCTGAGTGATGTGATGCACTATTCCCTTCATGGGATGAAATCTGATGCACTGGTCCCTTTTTGTGATGATTTTTGATGCACTGGTTCCTTCATGAGATGATCTTGCATACCTCTAATCTGAGTGCTGTGATGCACTGGTCACTTCATGGGATCTTTGTTGCACTGGTCCCTTCCTGGTATGATCTCTGATGCACTGGTCCCTTCCTGGGATGATCTCTGATGCACTGGTCCCTTTATGGGATGATCTTTGATGCACTGGTCCCTTTATGGGATGATCTTTGATACACTGGTCCCTTTATGGGATGATCTTTGATGCACTGGTCCCTTCATGTGATGATCTTTCATACCTCTAATCTGAGTGCTGTGATGCACTGGTCCCTTCATGGGATGATCTCTGATGCACTGCTACCTTCATGGGATGATCTCTGATCTGGTCCCTTCATGGGATGATCTTGCATACCTCTAATCTGAGTGATGTGATGCACTATTCCCTTCATGGGATGAAATCTGATGCACTGGTCCCTTCATGGGATGATCTTTGATGCACTGGTCTCTTCATGGGATGATCTTTGTTGCACTGGTCCCTTCATGGGATGATCTTAGTTGCACTGGTCCCTTCATGGGATGATCTTAGATGCACTGGTCCCTTCATGGGATGATCTCTGATGCACTGGTCCATTCATGGGATGATCTCTGATGCACTGGTCCCTTCATTGGATGATCTTTGATCCACTGGTCCCTTCATGAGATGACCTTGCATACCTCTAATCAGTGTGCTGTGATGCACTGGTCCCTTCATGGGATGATCTTTGATGCACTGGTCCCTTCATGGGATGATCTTGCATACCTCTAATCTGAGTGCTGTAATGCACTGGTCCCTTCATGTGGTGATCTTTGATGCACTGGTCCCTTCCTGGGATGATATCTGTTGCACTGGTCCCTTCATGGGATGATCTCTGATGCACTGGTCCCTTAATGGGAAGATCTCTGATGCACTGGTCACTTCATGGGATGATCTCTGATGTACTGGTCCCTTCATGGGATGATCTCTGATGTACTGGTCCCTTCATGGGATGGTCTCTGATGCACTGATCCCTTCATGGGATGATCTCTGATGCACTGGTCCCTTCATGGGATGATCTCTGATGCACTGGTCCCTTCATGGGATGATCTTGCATACCTCTAATCTAAGTGCTGTAATGCACTGGTCCCTTCATGTGGTGATCTTTGATACACTGGTCCCTTCATGGGAGGATCTTTGATGCACTGGTCCCTTCATGGGAGGATCTCTGATGCACTGGTCCCTTCATGGGAGGATCTCTGATGCACTGGTCCCTTCATGGGAGGATCTCTGATGCACTGGTACCTTCATGGGATGATCTTGCATAACTCTAATCTGACAGCTGTGATTCACTGGTCCCTTCATGGGATGATCTCTGATACACTGGTCCCTTCATGGGATGAACTCTGATGCACTGATCCCTTCATGGGATGATCTCTGATGCACTGGTCCCTTCATGGGATGATCTCTGATGCACTGGTCCCTTCATGGGATGATCTCTGATGCACTGGTCCCTTCATGGGATGATCTCTGATGCACTGGTCCCTTCATGGGATGATCTTTGATGCACGGGTCCCTTCATGGGATGATCTTTGATGCACTGGTCACTTCATGGGATGATCTTTGATGCACTAGTCCCTTCATGGGATGATCTTTGATGCACTGGTCCCTTCATGGGATGATCTGTGATGCACCGGTCCCTTCATGGGATGATCTTCCATAACTCTAATCTGAGAGCTGTGATTCACTGGTCCCTTCATGGGATGATCTGATGCACTGGTCCCTTCATGGAATGATCTCTGATGCATTGGTTCCTTCATGGGATGATTTTGAGGCACTGGTCCCTTCATGGGATGATCTTTGATGCACTGGTCCCGTCATGGGATGATCTTGCATTCCTATAATCTGAGAGATGTGATGCACTGGTCCCTTCATGGGATGATATTTGATGCACTGGTCAGTTCATGGGATATCTGATGCACTGGTCCCTTCACTGGATGATCTTTGATGCACTGGTCCCTTCATGGGATTATCTTTGCACTGGTCCCTTCATGGGATGATCTTGCATACCTCTAATCTGAGAGCTGTGATGCACTGGTCCCTTCATGGGATGATCTTTGTTGTACTGGTCCCTTCATGGGATGATCTTTATTGCACTGGTCCCTTCATGGGATGATCTTTGTTGCACTGGTCCCTTCATGGGATGATCTTGCATTCCTCTAATCTGAGTGCTGTGATGCACTGGTCCCTTAATGGGATGATCTTTGATGCATTGGTCCCTTAATGGGATGATCTTTGATGCACTGGTCCCTTAATGGGATGATCTTTGATGCACTGGTCCCTTAATGGGATGATCGTTGATGCACTGGTCCGTTCATGGGATGATCTTTGATGCACTGGTCTCTTCATGGGATGATCTCTGATGCACTGCTACCTTCATGGGATGATCTCTGATCTGGTCCCTTCATGGGATGATCTTGCATACCTCTAATCTGAGTGATGTGATGCACTATTCCCTTCATGGGATGAAATCTGATGCACTGGTCCCTTTTTGTGATGATTTTTGATGCACTGGTTCCTTCATGAGATGATCTTGCATACCTCTAATCTGAGTGCTGTGATGCACTGGTCACTTCATGGGATCTTTGTTGCACTGGTCCCTTCCTGGTATGATCTCTGATGCACTGGTCCCTTCCTGGGATGATCTCTGATGCACTGGTCCCTTTATGGGATGATCTTTGATGCACTGGTCCCTTTATGGGATGATCTTTGATACACTGGTCCCTTTATGGGATGATCTTTGATGCACTGGTCCCTTCATGTGATGATCTTTCATACCTCTAATCTGAGTGCTGTGATGCACTGGTCCCTTCATGGGATGATCTCTGATGCACTGCTACCTTCATGGGATGATCTCTGATCTGGTCCCTTCATGGGATGATCTTGCATACCTCTAATCTGAGTGATGTGATGCACTATTCCCTTCATGGGATGAAATCTGATGCACTGGTCCCTTCATGGGATGATCTTTGATGCACTGGTCTCTTCATGGGATGATCTTTGTTGCACTGGTCCCTTCATGGGATGATCTTAGTTGCACTGGTCCCTTCATGGGATGATCTTAGATGCACTGGTCCCTTCATGGGATGATCTCTGATGCACTGGTCAATTCATGGGATGATCTCTGATGCACTGGTCCCTTCATTGGATGATCTTTGATCCACTGGTCCCTTCATGAGATGACCTTGCATACCTCTAATCAGTGTGCTGTGATGCACTGGTCCCTTCATGGGATGATCTTTGATGCACTGGTCCCTTCATGGGATGATCTTGCATACCTCTAATCTGAGTGCTGTAATGCACTGGTCCCTTCATGTGGTGATCTTTGATGCACTGGTCCCTTCCTGGGATGATATCTGTTGCACTGGTCCCTTCATGGGATGATCTCTGATGCACTGGTCCCTTAATGGGAAGATCTCTGATGCACTGGTCACTTCATGGGATGATCTCTGATGTACTGGTCCCTTCATGGGATGATCTCTGATGTACTGGTCCCTTCATGGGATGGTCTCTGATGCACTGATCCCTTCATGGGATGATCTCTGATGCACTGGTCCCTTCATGGGATGATCTCTGATGCACTGGTCCCTTCATGGGATGATCTTGCATACCTCTAATCTAAGTGCTGTAATGCACTGGTCCCTTCATGTGGTGATCTTTGATACACTGGTCCCTTCATGGGAGGATCTTTGATGCACTGGTCCCTTCATGGGAGGATCTCTGATGCACTGGTCCCTTCATGGGAGGATCTCTGATGCACTGGTCCCTTCATGGGAGGATCTCTGATGCACTGGTACCTTCATGGGATGATCTTGCATAACTCTAATCTGACAGCTGTGATTCACTGGTCCCTTCATGGGATGATCTCTGATACACTGGTCCCTTCATGGGATGAACTCTGATGCACTGATCCCTTCATGGGATGATCTCTGATGCACTGGTCCCTTCATGGGATGATCTCTGATGCACTGGTCCCTTCATGGGATGATCTCTGATGCACTGGTCCCTTCATGGGATGATCTCTGATGCACTGGTCCCTTCATGGGATGATCTTTGATGCACGGGTCCCTTCATGGGATGATCTTTGATGCACTGGTCACTTCATGGGATGATCTTTGATGCACTAGTCCCTTCATGGGATGATCTTTGATGCACTGGTCCCTTCATGGGATGATCTTTGATGCACTGGTACCTTCACGGGATGATCTTTGATGCACTGGTCCCTTCATGAGATGATCTTGCATACCTCTAATCCGAGTGCTGTGATGCACTGGTCCCTTCATGGGATGATCTGTGATGCACTGGTCCCTTCATGGGATGAACTGTGCTGGTCCCTTCATGGGATGATCTGTGATGCACAGGTCCCTTCATGGGATGATCTGTGATGCACAGGTCCCTTCATGGGATGATCTGTGATGCACAGGTCCCTTCATGGGATGATCTGTGATGCACGGGTCCCTTCATGGGATGATCTGTGATGCACGGGTCCCTTCATGGGATGATCTGTGATGCACGGGTCCCTTCATGGGATGATCTGTGATGCACCGGTCCCTTCATGGGATGATCTGTGATGCACGGGTCCCTTCATGGGAGGATCTGTGATTCACTGGTCCCTTCATGTGATGATCTTGATGCACAGGTCTCTTCATGGGATGATCTTGCATACCTCTAATCTGAGTGCTGTAATGCACTGGTCCCTTCATGTGGTGATCTTTGATGCACTGGTCCCTTCATGGGAGGCTTTTTGATGCACTGGTCCCTTCACGGGATGATCTGTGATGCACTGGTCCCTTCACGGGATGATCTTTGTTGCACTGGTCCCTTCATGGGATGATCTTTTGATGCACTGGTCCCTTCATGGGATGATCTTTTGATGCACTGGTCCCTTCATGGGATGATCTTTTGATGCACTGGTCCCTTCATGGGATGATCTTTTGATGCACTGGTCCCTTCATGGGATGATCTTTGATGCACTGGTCCCTTCATGGGATGATCCTGATGCACTGGTCCCTTAATGGGATGATCTTTGATGCACTGGTCACTTCATGGGATGATCTTTGATGCACTGGTCACTTCATGGGATGATCTCTGATGCACTGGTACTTTCATGGGTTATCTGATGCACTGGTCCTTTCATGGGATATCTGATGCACTAGTCCCTGCACGGGATGATCTTTGATGCACTGCTACCTTCATGGGATGATCTCTGATCTGGTCCCCTCTTGGGATGATCTTGCATACCTCTAATCTGAGTGCTGTGATGCACTGGTCCCTTCATGGGAGGATCTCTGATGCACTGGTACCTTCATGGGATGATCTTGCATAACTCTAATCTGACAGCTGTGATTCACTGGTCCCTTCATGGGATGATCTCTGATACACTGGTCCCTTCATGGGATGATCTCTGATGCACTGGTCCCTTCATGGGATGATCTCTGATGCATTGGTCCCTTCATGGGATGATCTTTGATGCACGGGTCCCTTCATGGGATGATCTTTGATGCACTGGTCCCTTCATGGGATCATCTTTGATGCACTGATCCCTTCATGGGATGATCTTGCATAACTCTAATCTGAGAGCTGTGATTCACTGTTCCCTTCATGGGATGATCTTGCATAACTCTAATCTGAGAGCTGTGATTCACTGGTCCCTTCATGGGATGATCTCTGATGCACTGATCCCTTCATGGGATGATCTCTGATGCACTGGTCCCTTCACGGGATGATCTCTGATGCACTGGTCCCTTCATGGGACGATCTCTGATGCACTGGTCCCTTCATGGGATGATCTCTGATGCACCGGTCCCTTCATGGAATGATCTGATGCACTGGTCCCTTCATGGGACTATCTCTGATGCACTGGTCCCTTCATGGGACTATCTCTGAGGCACTGGTTCCTTCATGGGATGATTTTGAGGCACTGGTCCCTTCATGGGATGAACTTTGATGCACTGTTCCCTTCATGGGATGATCTTTGATGCACTGGTCCTTTCATGGGATATCTGATGCACTGGTCCCTTCACTGGATGATCTTTGATGCACTGGTCCCTTCACTGGATGATCTTTGATGCACTGGTCCCGTCATGGGATGATCTCTGATGTACTGGTCCCTTCATGGGATGATCTCTGATGTACTGGTCCCTTCATGGGATGGTCTCTGATGCACTGATCCCTTCATGGGATGATCTCTGATGCACTGGTCCCTTCATGGGATGATCTTGCATACCTCTAATCTAAGTGCTGTAATGCACTGGTCCCTTCATGTGGTGATCTTTGATACACTGGTCCCTTCATGGGAGGATCTTTGATGCACTGGTCACTTCATGGGAGGATCTCTGATGCACTGGTCCCTTCATGGGAGGATCTCTGATGCACTGGTCCCTTCATGGGATGATCTTTGCACTGGTACCTTCATGGGATGATCTTGCATAACTCTAATCTGATAGCTGTGATTCACTGGTCCCTTCATGGGCTGATCTCTGATACACTGGTCCCTTCATGGGATGATCTCTGATGCACTGATCCCTTCATGGGATGATCTCTGATGCACTGGTCCCTTCATGGGATGATCTCTGATGCACTGGTCCCTTCATGGGATGATCTCTGATGCACTGGTCCCTTCATGGGATGATCTTTGATGCACTGGTCCCTTCATGGGATGATCTTTGATGCACTAGTCCCTTCATGGGATGATCTTTGATGCACTGGTCCCTTCATGGGATGATCTTTGATGCACTGGTCCCTTCATGGGATGATCTTGCATACCTCTAATCCGAGTGCTGTGATGCACTGGTCCCTTCATGGGATGAACTGTGATGCACTGGTCCCTTCATGGGATGAACTGTGATGCACTGGTCCCTTCATGGGATGAACTGTGATGAACTGGTCCCTTCATGGGATGAACTGTGATGCACTGGTCCCTTCATGGGATGAACTGTGATGCACTGGTCCCTTCATGGGATGATCTGTGATGCACGGGTCCCTTCATGGGATGATCTGTGATGCACGGGTCCCTTCATGGGATGATCTGTGATGCACGGGTCCCTTCATGGGATGATCTGTGATGCACGGGTCCCTTCATGGGATGATCTGTGATGCACGGGTCCCTTCATGTGATGATCTTGATGCACAGGTCCCTTCATGGGATGATCTTTGATGCACTGGTCCCTTCATGGGATGATCTTTGATGCACTGGTCCCTTCATGTGGTGATCTTTGATGCACTGGTCCCTTCATGTGGTGATCTTTGATGCACTGGTCCCTTCATGGGAGGATCTTTGATGCACTGGTCCCTTAATGGGATGATCTGTGATGCACTGGTCCCTTCATGGGATGATCTTTGATGCACGGGTCCCTTCATGGGATGATCTTTGATGCACTGGTCCCTTCATGGGATCATCTTTGATGCACTGGTCCCTTCATGGGATGATCTTTGATGCACTGGTCCCTTCATGGGATGATCTCTGATGCACTGATCCCTTCATGGGATGATCTTGCATAACTCTAATCTGAGAGCTGTGATTCACTGGTCCCTTCATGGGATGATCTTGCATAACTCTAATCTGAGAGCTGTGATTCACTGGTCCCTTCATGGGATGATCTCTGATGCACTGGTCCCTTCATGGGATGATCTCTGATGCACTGGTCCCTTCATGGGACGATCTCTGATGCACTGGTCCCTTCATGGGATGATCTCTGATGCACCGGTCCCTTCATGGGATGATCTGATGCACTGGTCCCTTCATGGGACTATCTCTGATGCACTGGTTCCTTTATGGGATGATTTTGAGGCACTGGTCCCTTCATGGGATGAACTTTGATGCACTGGTCCCTTCATGGGATGATCTTTGATGCACTGGTCCTTTCATGGGATATCTGATGCACTGGTCCCTTCACTGGATGATCTTTGATGCACTGGTCCCGTCATGGGATTATCTTTGCACTGGTCCCTTCATGGGATGATCTTGCATACCTCTAATCTGAGAGCTGTGATGCACTGGTCCCTTCATGGGATGATCTTTGGTGTACTGGTCCCTTCATGGGATGATCTTTGTTGCACTGGTCCCTTCATGGGATGATCTTTGTTGCACTGGTCCCTTCATGGGATGATCTTGCATTCCTCTAATCTGAGTGCTGTGATGCACTGGTATCTTAATGGGATGATCTTTGATGCACTGGTCCCTTCATGGGATGATCTTTGATGCACTGGTACCTTCATGGGATGATCTCTGATGCACTGCTACCTTCATGGGATGATCTCTGATCTGGTCCCTTCATGGGATGATCTTGCATACCTCTAATCTAAGTGATGTGATGCACTATTCCCTTCATGGCATGAAATCTGATGCACTGGTCCCTTCATGGGATGATCTTTGTTGCACTTGTCCCTTCATGGGACGATCTTTGTTGCACTGGTCCCTTCATGGGATGATCTTTGTTGCACTGGTCCCTTCATGGGATGATATCTGATGCACTGGTCCCTTCATGGGATGATCTCTGATGCACTGGTCCCTTCATGGGATGATCTTTGCACTGGTCCCTTCATGGGATGATCTTGCATAACTCTAATCTGAGAGCTGTGATTCACTGGTTCCTTCATGGGATGATTTTGAGGCACTGGTCCCTTCATGGGATGATCTTTGATGCACTGGTCCCTTCATGGGATGATCTTGCATTCCTATAATCTGAGAGATGTGATGCACTGGTCCCTTCATGGGATGATCTTTGATGCACTGGTCATTTTATGGGACATGTGATGCACTGGTACCTTCACGGGATGATCTTTGATGCACTGGTCCCTTCATGGGATGATCTTGCATACCTCTAATCCGAGTGCTGGGATGCACTGGTCCCTTCATGGGATGATCTGTGATGCACTGGTCCCTTCATGGGGTGATCTGTGATGCACTGGTCCCTTCATGGGATGATCTGTGATGCACTGGTCCCTTCATGGGATGAACTGTGATGCACTGGACCCTTCATGGGATGAACTGTGATGCACTGGTCCCTTCATGGGATGATCTCTGATCTGGTCCCTTCATGGGATGATCTTTGTTGCACTGGTCCCTTCATGGGATGATCTTTGTTGCACTGGTCCCTTCATGGGATGATCTCTGATGCACTGGTCCCTTCATGGGATGATCTCTGATGCACTGGTCCATTCATGGGATGATCTCTGATGCACTTGTCCCTTCATGGGATGATCATTGATGCACTGGTCCCTTCATGGGATGATCTTGCATACCTCTAATCTGAGTGCTGTAATGCACTGGTCCCTTCATGTGGTGATCTTTGATGCACTGGTCCCTTCCTGGGATGATATCTGTTGCACTGGTCCCTTCATGGGATGATCTCTGATGCACTGGTCCCTTAATTGGAAGATCTCTGATGCACTGGTCACTTCATGGGATGATCTCTGATGCACTGGTCCCTTCATCGGATGATCTCTGATGTACTGGTCCCTTCATGGGATGTTCTCTGATGTACTGGTCCCTTCATGGGATGGTCTCTGATGCACTGATCCCTTCATGGGATGATCTCTGATGCACTGGTCCCTTCATGTGGTGATCTTTGATGCACTGGTCCCTTCATGGGATGATCTCTGATGCACTGGTCCCTTCATGGGATGATCTTTGCACTGGTCCCTTCATGGGATGATTTTGCATACCTCTAATCTGAGTACTGTGATGCACTGGTCCCTTCATGGGATGATCTTGCATACCTCTAATCTGAGTGCTGTGATGCACTGGTCCCTTCATGGGATGAAATCTGATGCACTGGTTTCTCCATGGGATGATCTTTGATGCACTGGTTCCTTCATGGGATGATCTTGCATACCTCTAATCTGAGTGCTGTGATGCACTGGTCTCTTCATGGGATCTTTGTTGCACTGGTCCCTTCCTGGGATGATCTCTGATGCACTGGTCCCTTTATGGGATGATCTGTGATGCACTGGTCCCTTTATGGGATGATCTTTGATACACTGGTCCCTTTATGGGATGATCTTTGATGCACTGGTCCCTTCATGTGATGATCTTTCATACCTCTAATCTGAGTGCAGTGATGCACTGGTCCCTTCATGGGATGATCTCTGATGCACTGCTACCTTCATGGGATGATCTCTGATCTGGTCCCTTCATGGGATGATCTTGCATACCTCTAATCTGAGTGATGTGATGCACTATTCCCTTCATGGGATGAAATCTTTTGCACTGGTCCCTTCATGGGATGATCTTTGCACTGGTCCCTTCATGGGATGATCTTGCATACCTCTAAACTGAGTGCTGTGATGCACTGGTTACTTCATGGGTTAATCTTCGATGCACTGGTCCCTTCATGGGATGATCTTTGTTGCACTGGTCCCTTCATGGGATGATCTTTGTTGCACTGGTCCCTTCATGGGATGATCTTTGTTGCACTGGTCCCTTCATGGGATGATCTTAGATGCACTGGTCCCTTCATGGGATGATCTCTGATGCACTGGTCCATTCATGGGATGATCTCTGATGCACTTGTCCCTTCATGGGATGATCTTTGATGCACTGGTCCCTTCATGGGATGATCTTGCATACCTCTAATCTGAGTGCTGTAATGCACTGGTCCCTTCATGTGGTGATCTTTGATGCACTGGTCCCTTCCTGGGATGATATCTGTTGCACTGGTCCCTTCATGGGATGATCTCTGATGCACTGTTCCCTTAATGGGAAGATCTCTGATGCACTGGTCACTTCATGGGATGATCTCTGATGCACTGGTCCCTTCATGGGATGATCTCTGATGTACTGGTCTCTTCATGGGATGATCTCTGATGTACTGGTCCCTTCATGGGATGGTCTCTGATGCACTGATCCCTTCATGGGATGATCTCTGATGCACTGGTCCCTTCATGTGGTGATCTTTGATGCACTGGTCCCTTCATGGGAGGATCTTTGATGCACTGGTCCCTTCATGGGAGGATCTCTGATGCACTGGTCCCTTCATGGGAGGATCTCTGATGCACTGGTCCCTTCATGGGATGATCTTTGCACTGGTCCCTTCATGGGATGATTTTGCATACCTCTAATCTGAGTACTGTGATGCACTGGTCCCTTCATGGGATTATCTTGCATACCTCTAATCTGAGTGCTGTGATGCACTGGTCCCTTCATGGGATGATCTTGCATACCTCTAATCTGAGTGCTGTGATGCACTGGTCCCTTCATGGGATCTTTGTTGCACTGGTCCCTTCCTGGGTTAATCTTTGATGCACTGGTACCTTCCTGGATTAATCTTTGATGCACTGGTCCCTCTATGGGATGACCTTTGATGCACTGGTCCCTTCATGGGATGACCTTTGACGCACTGGTCCCTTCATGGGATGACCTTTGACGCACTGGTCCCTTCATGGGATGATCTTTGCACTGGTACCTTCATGGGATGATCTTGCATAACTCTAATCTGACAGCTGTGATTCACTGGTCCCTTCATGGGATGATCTCTGATACACTGGTCCCTTCATGGGATGATCTCTGATACACTGGTCCCTTCATGGGATGATATCTGATGCACTGGTCCCTTCATGGGATGATCTCTGATGCACTGGTCCCTTCATGGGATGATCTCTGATGCACTGGTCCCTTCATGGGATGATCTTTGATGCACAGGTCCCTTCATGGGATGATCTTTGATGCACTGGTCCCTTCATGGGATGATCTTTGATGCACTAGTTCCTTCATGGGATGATCTTTGATGCACTGGTCCCTTCATGGGATGATCTTTGATGCACTGGTACCTTCACGGGATGATCTTTGATGCACTGGTCCCTTCATGGGATGATCTTGCATACCTCTAATCCGAGTGCTGTGATGCACTGGTCCCTTCATGGGATGATCTGTGATGCACTGGTCCCTTCATGGGATGAACTGTGATGCACTGGTCCCTTCATGGGATGAACTGTGATGCACTGGTCCCTTCATGGGATGAACTGTGATGCACTGGTCCCTTCATGGGATGATCTGTGATGCACTGGTCCCTTCATGGGATGATCTGTGATGCACAGGTCCCTTCATGGGATGATCTGTGATGCACGGGTCCCTTCATGGGATGATCTGTGATGCACGGGTCCCTTCATGGGATGATCTGTGATGCACGGGTTCCTTCATGGGATGATCTGTGATACACGGGTCCCTTCATGGGATGATCTGTGATGCACGGGTCCCTTCATGGGATGATCTGTGATGCACTGGTCCCTTCAAGTGATGATCTTGATGCACAGGTCCCTTCATGGGATGATCTTGCATACCTCTAATCTGAGTGCTGTAATGCACTGGTCCCTTCATGTGGTGATCTTTGATGCACTGGTCCCTTCATGGGAGGATCTTTGATGCACTGGTCCCTTCATGGGAGGATCTTTGATGCACTGGTCCCTTCATGGGATGATCTGTGATGCACTGGTCCCTTCATGGGATGATCTCTGATGCACTTGTCCCTTCATGGGATGATCTCTGATGCACTGGTCCCTTCATGGGATGATCTTGCATACCTCTAATCTGAGTGCTGTAATGCACTGGTCCCTTCATGTGGTGATCTTTGATGCACTGGTCCCTTCATGGGATGATCTGTGATGCACTGGTCCCTTCACGGGATGATCTTTGATGCACTGGTCCCTTCATGGGATGATCTTTGCACTGGTCCCTTCATGGGATGATCTTTGCACTGGTCCCTTCATGGGATGATCTTTTGATGCACTGGTCCCTTCATGGGATGATCTTTTGATGCACTGGTCCCTTCATGGGATGATCTTTTGATGCACTGGTCCCTTCATGGGATGATCTTTTGATGCACTGGTCCCTTCATGGGATGATCTTTGATGCACTGGTCCCTTCATGGGATGATCCTGATGCACTGGTCCCTTAATGGGATGATCTTTGATGCACTGGTCACTTCATGGGATGATCTTTGATGCACTGGTCATTTCATGGGATGATCTCTGATGCACTGGTCCTTTTATGGGTTATCTGATGCACTGGTCCTTTCATGGGATATCTGATGCACTAGTCCCTGCACGGGATGATCTTTGATGCACTGCTACCTTCATGGGATGATCTCTGATCTGGTCCCCTCTTGGGATGATCTTGCATACCTCTAATCTGAGTGCTGTGAGGCACTGATCCCTTCAAGGGATGATCTCTGATGCACTGGTCCCTTCATGGGATGATCTCTGATGCACTGGTCCCTTCATGGGATGATCTCTGATGCATTGGTCCCTTCATGGGATGATCTTTGATGCACGGGTCCCTTCATGGGATGATCTTTGATGCACTGGTCCCTTCATGGGATGATCTTGCATAACTCTAATCTGAGAGCTGTGATTCACTGGTCCCTTCATGGGATGATCTTGCGTAACTCTAATTTGAGAGCTGTGATTCACTGGTCCCTTCATGGGATGATCTCTGATGCACTGATCCCTTCATGGGATGATCTCTGATGCACTGGTCCCTTCTTGGGATGATCTTTGTTGCACTGGTCCCTTCATGGGATGATCTTTGTTGCACTGGTCCCTTCATGGGATGATCTTTGTTGCACTGGTCCCTTCATGGGATGATCTTGCATTCCTCTAATCTGAGTGCTGTGATGCACTGGTCCCTTAATGGGATGATCTTTGATGCACTGGTCCTTTCATGGGATCATCTTTGATGCACTGGTCCCTTCATGGGATGATCTTTGATGCACTGGTCCCTTCATGGGATGATCTTTGATGCACTGGTCCCTTCATGGGATGATCTTGCATAACTCTAATCTGAGAGCTGTGATTCACTGGTCCCTTCATGGGATGATCTTGCGTAACTCTAATTTGAGAGCTGTGATTCACTGGTCCCTTCATGGCATGATCACTGCACTGGTACCTTCTTGGTATGATCTTGCATACCTCTAATCTGAGTGCTGTGACGCACTGGTCCCTTCATGGGATGATCTCTGACGCACTGGTCCCTTCATGGGATGATCTCTGATGCACTGGTCCCTTCATGGGATGATCTCTGATGCACTGGTCCCTTCATGGGATGATCTCTGATGCACTGGTCCCTTCATGGGATGATCTCTGATGCACCGGTCCCTTCATGGGATGATCTGATGCACTGGTCTCTTCATGGGACTATCTCTGATGCACTGGTTCCTTCATGGGATAAACTTTGATGCACTGGTCCCTTCATGGGATGATCTTGTATACCTATAATCTGAGAGATGTGATGCACTGGTCCCTTCATGGGATGATCTTTGATGCACTGGTCCTTTCATGGGATATCTGATGCACTGGTCCCTTCACTGGATGATCTTTGATGCACTGGTCCCGTCATGGGATTATCTTTGCACTGGTCCCTTCATGGGATGATCTTGCATACCTCTAATCTGAGAGCTGTGATGCACTGGTCCCTTCATGGGATGATCTTAGTTGTACTGGTCCCTTCATGGGATGATCTTTGTTGCACTGGTCCCTTCTTGGGATGGTCTTTGTTGCACTGGTCCCTTCATGGGATGATCTTTATAGCACTGGTCCCTTCATGGGATGATCTTTGTTGCACTGGTCCCTTCATGGGATGATCTTGCATTCCTCTAATCTGAGTGCTGTGATGCACTGGTCCCTTAATGGGATGATCTTTGATGCACTGGTCCCTTCATGGGATGATCTTTGATGCACTGGTACCCTCATGGGATGATCTCTGATGCACTGCTACCTTCATGGGATGATCTCTGATCTGCTCTCTTCATGGGATGATCTTGCATACCTCTAATCTAAGTGATGTGATGCACTATTCCCTTCATGGCATGAAATCTGATGCACTGGTCCCTTCATGGGATGATCTTTGTTGCACTGGTCCCTTCATGGGATGATCTTTGTTGCACTGGTCCCTTCATGGGATGATCTTTGTTGCACTGGTCCCTTCATGGGATGATCTTTGTTGCACTGGTCCCTTCATGGGATGATCTTTGTTGCACTGGTCCCTTCATGGGATGATCTCTGATGCACTGGTCCCTTCATGGGATGATCTTTGATGCACTGGTCCCTTCATGGGATGATCTTGCATAACTCTAATCTGAGAGCCGTGATTCACTGGTGCCTTCATGGGATGATCTGATGCACTGGTCCCTTCATGGAATGATCTCTGATGCACTGGTTCCTTCATGGGATGATTTTGAGGCACTGGTCCCTTCATGGGATGATCTTTGATGCACTGGTCCCTTCATGGGATGATCTTGCATTCCTATAATCTGAGAGATGTGATGCACTGGTCCCTTCATGGGATGATCTTTGATGCACTGGTCATTTCATGGGATATATGATGCACTGGTCCCTTCACTGGATGATCTTTGATGCACTGGTCCCTTCATGGGATGATCTTGCATGGCTCTAATCTGAGTGCTGTGATGCACTGGTCCCTTCCTGGGATGATATCTGATGCACTGGTCCCTTCATGGGATGATCTTGCATACCTCTAATCTAAGTGCTGTAATGCACTGGTCCCTTCATGTGGTGATCTTTGATACACTGGTCCCTTCATGGGAGGATCTTTGATGCACTGGTCCCTTCATGGGAGGATCTCTGATGCACTGGTCCATTCATGGGAGGATCTCTGATGCACTGGTCCCTTCATGGGATGATCTTTGCACTGGTCCCTTCATGGGATGATCTTGCATACCGCTAATCTGAGTGCTGTGATGCACTGGTCCCTTCATGGGATCTTTGTTGCACTGGTCCCTTCATGGGATCTTTGTTGCATTGGTCCCTTCCTGGGTTAATCTTTGATGCACTGGTACCTTCCTGGGTTAATCTTTGATGCACTGGTCCCTTTATGGGATGACCTTTGATGCACTGGTCCCTTCATGGAATGACCTTTGATGCACTGGTCCCTTCATGGGATGACCTTTGATGCACTGTTCCCTTCACTGGATGATCTTTGCACTGGTACCTTCATGGGATGATCTTGCATAACTCTAATCTGACAGCTGTGATTCACTGGTCCCTTCATGGGATGATCTCTGATACACTGGTCCCTTCATGGGATGATCTCTGATACACTGGTCCCTTCATGGGATGATCTCTGATGCACTGGTCCCTTCATGGGATGATCTCTGATGCACTGGTCCCTTCATGGGATGATCTTTGTTGCACTGGTCCCTTCATGGGATGATCTGTGATGCACTGGTCCCTTCATGGGATGATCTTTTGATGCACTGGTCCCTTCATGGGATTATCTTTGATGCACGGGTTCCTTCATGGGATGATCTTTGATGCACTGGTCCCTTCATGGGATGATCTTTGATGCACTAGTCCCTTCATGGGATGATCTTTGATGCACTGGTCCCTTGATGGGATGATCTTTGATGCACTGGTACCTTCACGGGATGATCTTTGATGCACTGGACCCTTCATGGGATGATCTTGCATACCTCTAATCCGAGTGCTGTGATGCACTGGTCCCTTCATGGGATGATCTGTGATGCACTGGTCCCTTCATGGGATGATCTGTGATGCACTGGTCCCTTCATGGGATGAACTGTGATGCACTGGTCCCTTCATGGGATGAACTGTGATGCACTGGTCCCTTCATGGGATGATCTGTGATGCACGGGTCCCTTCATGGGATGATCTGTGATGCACGGGTGCCTTCATGGGATGATCTGTGATGCACGGTTCCCTTCATGGGATGATCTGTGATGCACGGGTCCCTTCATGGGATGATCTGTGATGCACGGGTCCCTTCATGGGATGATCTGTGATGCACTGGTCCCTTCATGTGATGATCTTGATGCACAGGTCCCTTCATGGGATGATCTTGCATACCTCTAATCTGAGTGCTGTAATGCACTGGTCCCTTCATGTGGTGATCTTTGATGCACTGGTCCCTTCATGGGAGGATCTTTGATGCATTGGTCCCTTCATGGGAGGATCTTTGATGCACTGGTCCCTTCATGGGATGATCTGTGATGCACTGGTCCCTTCATGGGATGATCTTTGATGCACTGGTCCCTTCATGGGATGAACTGTGATGCACTGGTCCCTTCATGGGATGATCTGTGATGCACTGGTCCCTTCATGGGATGATCTGTGATGCACGGGTCCCTTCATGGGCTGATCTGTGATGCACGGGTCCCTTCATGGGCTGATCTGTGATGCACGGGTCCCTTCATGGGATGATCTGTGATGCACGGTTCCCTTCATGGGATGATCTGTGATGCACGGGTACCTTCATGGGATGATCTGTGATGCACGGGTCCCTTCATGGGATGATCTGTGATGCACTGGTCCCTTCATGTGATGATCTTGATGCACAGGTCCCTTCATGGGATGATCTTGCATACCTCTAATCTCAGAGCTGTGATGCACTGGTCCCTTCATGGGATGATCTTTGTTGTACTGGTCCCTTCATGGGATGATAATTGTTGCACTGGTCCCTTCTTGGGATGATCTTTGTTGCACTGGTCCCTTCATGGGATGATCTTTGTTGCACTGGTCCCTTCATGGGATGATCTTTGTTGCACTTGTCCCTTCATGGGATGATCTTGCATTCCTCTAATCTGAGTGTTGTGATGCACTGGTCCCTTAATGGGATGATCTTTGATGCACTGGTCCCTTCATGGGATGATCTTTGATGCACTGGTACCTTCATGGGATGATCTCTGATGCACTGCTACCTTCATGGGATGAGCTCTGATCTGGTCCCTTCATGGGATGAACTTGCATACCTCTAATCTAAGTGATGTGATGCACTATTCCCTTCATGGCATGAAATCTGATGCACTGGTCCCTTCATGGGATGATCTTTGTTGCACTGGTCCCTTCATGGGATGATCTTTGTTGCACTGGTCCCTTCATGGGATGATCTTTGTTGCACTGGTCCCTTCATGGGATGATCTCTGATGCACTGGTCCCTTCATGGGATGATCTCTGATGCACTGGTCCCTTCATGGGATGATCTTTGATGCACTGGTCCCTTCATGGGATGATCTTGCATAACTCTAATCTGAGAGCTGTGATTCACTGGTGCCTTCATGGGATGATCTGATGCACTGGTCCCTTCATGGAATGATCTCTGATGCACTGGTTCCTTCATGGGATGATTTTGAGGCACTGGTCCCTTCATGGGATGATCTTTGATGCACTGGTCCCTTCATGGGATGATCTTGCATTCCTATAATCTGAGAGATGTGATGCACTGGTCCCTTCATGGGATGATCTTTGATGCACTGGTCATTTCATGGGATATCTGATGCACTGGCCCCTTCACTGGATGATCTTTGATGCACTGGTCCCTTCATGGGATGATCTTTGATGCACTGGTCCCTTCATGGGATGATCTTGCATAGCTCTAATCTAAGTGCTGTAATGCACTGGTCCCTTCATGTGGTGATCTTTAATACACTGGTCCCTTCATGGGAGGATCTTTGATGCACTGGTCCCTTCATGGGAGGATCTCTGATGCACTGGTCCATTCATGGGAGGATCTCTGATGCACTGGTCCCTTCATGGGATCATCTTTGCACTGGTCCCTTCATGGGATGATCTTGCATACCTCTAATCTGAGTGCTGTGATGCACTGGTCCCTTCATGGGATTATCTTGCATACCTCTAATCTGAGTGCTGTGATGCACTGGTCCCTTCATGGGATGATCTTGCATACCTCTAATCTGAGTGCTGTGATGCACTGGTCCCTTCATGGGATCTTTGTTGCACTGGTCCCTTCCTGGGTTAATCTTGAGGCACTGGTACCTTCCTGGGTTAATCTTTGATGCACTGGTCCCTTTATGGGATGACCGTTGATGCACCGGTCCCTTCATGGAATGACCTTTGATGCACTGTTCCCTTCATGGGATGATCTTTGCACTGGTACCTTCATGGGATGATCTTGCATAACTCTAATCTGACAGCTGTGATTCACTGGTCCCTTCATGGGATGATCTCTGATACACTGGTCCCTTCATGGGATGATCTCTGATACACTGGTCCCTTCATGGGATGATCTCTGATGCACTGGTCCCTTCATGGGATGATCTGTGATGCACTGGTCCCTTCATGGGATGATCTTTTGATGCACTGGTCCCTTCATGGGATTATCTTTGATGCACGGGTCCCTTCATGGGATGATCTCTGATACACTGGTCCCTTCATGGGATGATCTCTGATACACTGGTCCCTTCATGGGATGATCTCTGATGCACTGGTCCCTTCATGGGATGATCTTTGTTGCACTGTTCCCTTCATGGGATGATCTGTGATGCACTGGTCCCTTCATGGGATGATCTTTTGATGCACTGGTCCCTTCATGGGATTATCTTTGATGCACGGGTCCCTTCATGGGATGATCTTTGATGCACTGGTCCCTTCATGGGATGATCTTTGATGCACTAGTCCCTTCATGGGATGATCTTTGATGCACTGGTCCCTTGATGGGATGATCTTTGATGCACTGGTACCTTCACGGGATGATCTTTGATGCACTGGACCCTTCATGGGATGATCTTGCATACCTCTAATCCGAGTGCTGTGATGCACTGGTCCCTTCATGGGATGATCTGTGATGCACTGGTCCCTTCATGGGATGATCTGTGATGCACTGGTCCCTTCATGGGATGAACTGTGATGCACTGGTCCCTTCATGGGATGAACTGTGATGCACTGGTCCCTTCATGGGATGATCTGTGATGCACGGGTCCCTTCATGGGATGATCTGCGATGCACGGGTGCCTTCATGGGATGATCTGTGATGCACGGTTCCCTTCATGGGATGATCTGTGATGCACGGGTCCCTTCATGGGATGATCTGTGATGCACGGGTCCCTTCATGGGATGATCTGTGATGCACTGGTCCCTTCATGTGATGATCTTGATGCACAGGTCCCTTCATGGGATGATCTTGCATACCTCTAATCTGAGTGCTGTAATGCACTGGTCCCTTCATGTGGTGATCTTTGATGCACTGGTCCCTTCATGGGAGGATCTTTGATGCATTGGTCCCTTCATGGGAGGATCTTTGATGCACTGGTCCCTTCATGGGATGATCTGTGATGCACTGGTCCCTTCATGGGATGATCTTTGATGCACTGGTCCCTTCATGGGATGAACTGTGATGCACTGGTCCCTTCATGGGATGATCTGTGATGCACTGGTCCCTTCATGGGATGATCTGTGATGCACGGGTCCCTTCATGGGCTGATCTGTGATGCACGGGTCCCTTCATGGGCTGATCTGTGATGCACGGGTCCCTTCATGGGATGATCTGTGATGCACGGTTCCCTTCATGGGATGATCTGTGATGCACGGGTACCTTCATGGGATGATCTGTGATGCACTGGTCCCTTCATGTGATAATCTTGATGCACAGGTCCCTTCATGGGATGATCTTGCATACCTCTAATCTCAGAGCTGTGATGCACTGGTCCCTTCATGGGATGATCTTTGTTGTACTGGTCCCTTCATGGGATGATAATTGTTGCACTGGTCCCTTCTTGGGATGATCTTTGTTGCACTGGTCCCTTCATGGGATGATCTTTGTTGCACTGGTCCCTTCATGGGATGATCTTTGTTGCACTGGTCCCTTCATGGGATGATCTTGCATTCCTCTAATCTGAGTGCTGTGATGCACTGGTCCCTTAATGGGACGATCTTTGATGCACTGGTCCCTTCATGGGATGATCTTTGATGCACTGGTACCTTCATGGGATGATCGCTGATGCACTGCTACCTTCATGGGATGAGCTCTGATCTGGTCCCTTCATGGGATGAACTTGCATACCTCTAATCTAAGTGATGTGATGCACTATTCCCTTCATGGCATGAAATCTGATGCACTGGTCCCTTCATGGGATGATCTTTGTTGCACTGGTCCCTTCATGGGATGATCTTTGTTGCACTGGTCCCTTCATGGGATGATCTTTGTTGCACTGGTCCCTTCATGGGATGATCTCTGATGCACTGGTCCCTTCATGGGATGATCTCTGATGCACTGGTCCCTTCATGGGATGATCTTTGATGCACTGGTCCCTTCATGGGATGATCTTGCATAACTCTAATCTGAGAGCTGTGATTCACTGGTGCCTTCATGGGATGATCTGATGCACTGGTCCCTTCATGGAATGATCTCTGATGCACTGGTTCCTTCATGGGATGATTTTGAGGCACTGGTCCCTTCATGGGATGATCTTTTATGCACTGGTCATTTCATGGGATATCTGATGCACTGGCCCCTTCACTGGATGATCTTTGATGCACTGGTCCCTTCATGGGATGATCTTTGATGCACTGGTCCCTTCATGGGATGATCTTGCATAGCTCTAATCTGAGTGCTGTAATGCAGTGGTCCCTTCATGTGGTGATCTTTAATACACTGGTCCCTTCATGGGAGGATCTTTGATGCACTGGTCCCTTCATGGGAGGATCTCTGATGCACTGGTCCATTCATGGGAGGATCTCTGATGCACTGGTCCCTTCATGGGATCATCTTTGCACTGGTCCCTTCATGGGATGATCTTGCATACCTCTAATCTGAGTGCTGTGATGCACTGGTCCCTTCATGGGATTATCTTGCATACCTCTAATCTGAGTGCTGTGATGCACTGGTCCCTTCATGGGATGATCTTGCATACCTCTAATCTGAGTGCTGTGATGCACTGGACCCTTCATGGGATCTTTGTTGCACTGGTCCCTTCCTGGGTTAATCTTGAGGCACTGGTACCTTCCTGGGTTAATCTTTGATGCACTGGTCCCTTTATGGGATGACCGTTGATGCACTGGTCCCTTCATGGAATGACCTTTGATGCACTGGTCCCTTCATGGGATGACCTTTGATGCACTGTTCCCTTCATGGGATGATCTTTGCACTGGTCCCTTCATGGGATGATCTCTGATACACTAGTCCCTTCATGGGATGATCTCTGATGCACTGGTCCCTTCATGGGATGATCTCTGATGCACTGGTCCCTTCATGGGATGATCTTTGTTGCACTGGTCCCTTCATGGGATGATCTGTGATGCACTGGTCCCTTCATGGGATGATCTTTTGATGCGCTGGTCCCTTCATGGGATGATCTCTGATGCACTGGTCCCTTTATGGGATTATCTTTGATGCACGGGTCCCTTCATGGGATGATCTTTGATGCACTGGTCCCTTCATGGGATGATCTTTGATGCACTAGTCCCTTCATGGGATGATCTTTGATGCACTGGTCCCTTCATGGGATGATCTTTGATGCACTGGTACCTTCACGGGATGATCTTTGATGCACTGGTCCCTTCATGGGATGATCTGTGATGCAGTGGTCCCTTCATGGGATGATCTGTGATGCACTGGTCCCTTCATGGGATGATCTGTGATGCACTGGTCCCTTCATGGGATGATCTGTGATGCACTGGTCCCTTCATGGGATGAACTGTGATGCACTGGTCCCTTCATGGGATGAACTGTGATGCACTGGTCCCTTCATGGGATGATCTGTGATGCACGGGTCCCTTCATGGGATGATCTGTGATGCACGGGTCCCTTCATGGGATGATCTGTGATGCACTGTTCCCTTCATGGGATGATCTGTGATACACAGGTCCCTTCATGGGATGATCTGTGATGCACGGGTCCCTTCATGGGATGATCTGTGATGCACTGGTCCCTTCATGTGATGATCTTGATGCACAGGTCCCTTCATGGGATGATCTTGCATACCTCTAATCTGAGTGCTGTAATGCACTGGTCCCTTCATGTGGTGATCTTTGATGCACTGGTCCCTTCATGGGATGATCTGTGATGCACAGGTCCCTTCATGGGAGGATCTTTGATGCACTGGTCCCTTCATGGGATGATCTGTGATGCACAGGTCCCTTCATGGGATGATCTGTGATGCACGGGTCCCTTCATGGGATGATCTGTGATGCACGGGTCCCTTCATGGGATGATCTGTGATGCACGGGTCCCTTCATGGGATGATCTGTGATGCACGGGTCCCTTCATGGGATGATCTGTGATGCACTGGTCCCTTCATGTGATGATCTTGATGCACAGGTCCCTTCATGGGATGATCTTGCATACCTCTAATCTGAGTGCTGTAATGCACTGGTCCCTTCATGTGGTGATCTTTGATGCACTGGTCCCTTCATGGGAGGATCTTTGATGCACTGGTCCCTTCATGGGAGGATCTTTGATGCACTGGTCCCTTCATGGGATGATCTGTGATGCACTGGTCCCTTCACGGGATGATCTTTGATGCACTGGTCCCTTCATGGGATGATCTTTGCACTGGTCCCTTCATGGGATGATCTTTGCACTGGTCCCTTCATGGGATGATCTTTGCACTTGTCCCTTCATGGGATGATCTTTTGATGCACTGGTCCCTTCAAGGGATGATCTTTTGATGCACTGGTCCATTCATGGGATGATCTTTTGATGCACTGGTCCCTTCATGGGATGATCTTTTGATGCACTGGTCCTTTCATGGGATGATCTTTGATGCACTGGTCCCTTCATGGGATGATCCTGATGCACTGGTCACTTCATGGGATGATCTTTGATGCACTGGTCACTTCATGGGATGATCTTTGATGCACTGGTCACTTCATGGGATGATCTCTGATGCACTGGTCCTTTCATGGGTTATCTGATGCACTGGTCCTTTCATGGGATATCTGATGCACTAGTCCCTGCACGGGATGATCTTTGATGCACTGCTACCTTCATGGGATGATCTCTGATCTGGTCCCCTCTTGGGATGATCTTGCATACCTCTAATCTGAGTGCTGTGATGCACTGGTCCCTTCAAGGGATGATCTCTGATGCACTGGTCCCTTCAAGGGATGATCTCTGATGCACTGGTCCCTTCATGGGATGATCTCTGATGCACTGGTCCCTTCATGGGATGATCTCTGATGCATTGGTCCCTTCATGGGATGATCTTTGATGCACGGGTCCCTTCATGGGATCATCTTTGATGCACTGGTCCCTTCATGGGATCATCTTTGATGCACTGGTCCCTTCATGGGATCATCTTTGATGCACTGGTCCCTTCATGGGATGATCTTTGATGCACTGGTCCCTTCATGGGATGATCTTGCATAACTTTAATTTGAGAGCTGTGATTCACTGGTCCCTTCATGGGATGATCTGATGCACTGGTCCCTTCATGGGATGATCTCTGATGCACTGGTCCCTTCATGGGATGATCTCTGATGCACTGGTCCCTTCATGGGATGATCTCTGATGCACCGGTCCCTTCATGGGATGATCTGATGCACTGGTCTCTTCATGGGACTCTCTCTGATGCACTGGTTCCTTCATGGGATAAACTTTGATGCACTGGTCCCTTCATGGGATGATCTTGTATACCTATAATCTGAGATGTGATGCACTGGTCCCTTCATGGGATGATCTTTGATGCACTGGTCCTTTCATGGGATATCTGATGCACTGGTCCCTTCACTGGATGATCTTTGATGCACTGGTCCCGTCATGGGATTATCTTTGCACTGGTCCCTTCATGGGATGATCTTGCATACCTCTAATCTGAGAGCTGTGATGCACTGGTCCCTTCATGGGATGATCTTTGTTATACTGGTCCCTTCATGGGAGGATCTTTGTTGCACTGGTCCCTTCATGGGATGATCTTTGTTGCACTGGTCCCTTCATGGGATGATCTTGCATTCCTCTAATCTGAGTGCTGTGATGCACTGGTCCCTTAATGGGATGATCTTTGATGCACTGGTCCCTTCATGGGATGATCTTTGATGCACTGGTACCTTCATGGGATGTATCTCTGATGCACTACTACCTTCATGGGATGATCTCTGATCTGGTCCATTCATGGGATGATCTTGCATACCTCTAATCTAAGTGATGTGATGCACTATTCCCTTCATGGCATGAAAACTGATGCACTGGTCCCTTCATGGGATGATCTTTGTTGCACTGGTCCCTTCATGGGATGATCTTTGTTGCACTGGTCCCTTCATGAGATGATCTTTGTTGCACTGGTCCCTTCATGGGATGATCTCTGATGCACTGGTCCCTTCATGGGATGATCTCTGATGCACTGGTCCCTTCATGGGATGATCTTTGATGCACTGGTCCCTTCATGGGATGATCTTGCATAACTCTAATCTGAGAGCTGTGATTCACTGGTGCCTTCATGGGATGATCTGATGCACTGGTCCCTTAACGGAATGATCTCTGATGCACTGGTTCCTTCATGGGATGATTTTGAGGCACTGGTCCCTTCATGGGATGATCTTTGATGCACTGGTCCCTTCATGGGATGATCTTGCATTCCTATAATCTGAGAGATGTGATGCACTGGTCCCTTCATGGGATGATCTTTGATGCACTGGTCATTTCATGGGATATCTGATGCACTGGTCCCTTCACTGGATGATCTTTGATGCACTGGTCCCTTCATGGGATGATCTTGCATAGCTCTAATCTGAGTGCTGTGATGCACTGGTCCCTTCATGGGATGATCTCTGATGCACTGGTCTCTTCATGGGATGATCTTGCATACCTCTAATCTAAGTGCTGTAATGCACTGGTCCCTTCATGTGGTGATCTTTGATACACTGGTCCCTCCATGGGAGGATCTTTGATGCACTGGTCCCTTCATGGGAGGATCTCTGATGCACTGGTCCATTCATGGGAGGATCTCTGATGCACTGGTCCCTTCATGGGATGATCTTTGCACTGGTCCCTTCATGGGATGATCTTGCATACCTCTAATCTGAGTGCTGTGATGCACTGGTCCCTTCATGGGATTATTTTGCATACCTCTAATCTGAGTGCTGTGATGCACTGGTCCCTTCATGGGATGATCTTGCATACCTCTAATCTGAGTGCTGTGATGCACTGGTCCCTTCATGGGATCTTTGTTGCACTGGTCCCTTCCTGGGTTAATCTTTGATGCACTGGTACCTTCCTGGGTTAATCTTTGATGCACTGGTCCCTTTATGGGATGACCTTTGATGCACTGGTCCCTTCATGGAATGACCTTTGATGCACTGGTCCCTTCATGGGATGACCTTTGATGCACTGTTCCCTTCATGGGATGATCTTTGCACTGGTACCTTCATGGGATGATCTTGCATAACTCTAATCTGACAGCTGTGATTCACTGGTCCCTTCATGGGATGATCTCTGATGCACTGGTCCCTTCATGGGATGATCTCTGATGCACTGGTCCCTTCATGGGATGATCTCTGATGCACTGGTCCCTTCATGGGATGATCTTTGTTGCACTGGTCCCTTCATGGGATGATCTGTGATGCATTGGTCCCTTCATGGGATGATCTGTGATGCACTGGTCCCTTCATGTGATGATCTTGATGCACAGGTCCCTTCATGGGATGATCTTGCATTCCTCTAATCTGAGTGCTGTGATGCACTGGTCCCTTAATGGGATGATCTTTGATGCACTGGTCCCTTAATGGGATGATCTTTGATGCACTGGTCCCTTCATGGGATGATCTTTGATGCACTAGTCCCTTCATGGGATGATCTTTGATGCACTGGTCCCTTGATGGGATGATCTTTGATGCACTGGTACCTTCACGGGATGATCTTTGATGCACTGGTCCCTTCATGGGATGATCTGTGATGCACTGGTCCCTTCATGGGATGATCTGTGATGCACTGGTCCCTTCATGGGATGATCTGTGATGCACTGGTCCCTTCATGGGATGATCTTTGATGCACTGGTCCCTTCATGGGATGAACTGTGATGCACTGGTCCCTTCATGGGATGATCTGTGATGCACGGGTCCCTTCATGGGATGATCTGTGATGCACGGGTCCCTTCATGGGATGATCTGTGATGCACTGGTCCCTTCATGTGATGATCTTGATGCACAGGTCCCTTCATGGGATGATCTTGCATACCTCTAATCTGAGAGCTGTGATGCACTGGTCCCTTCATGGGATGATCTTTGTTGTACTGGTCCCTTCATGGGATGATCTTTGTTACACTGGCCCCTTCTTGGGATGATCTTTGTTGCACTGGTCCCTTCATGGGATGATCTTTGTTGCACTGGTCCCTTCATGGGATGATCTTTGTTGCACTGGTCCCTTCATGGGATGATCTTGCATTCCTCTAATCTGAGTGCTGTGATGCACTGGTCCCTTAATGGGATGATCTTTGATGCACTGGTCCCTTCATGGGATGATCTTTGATGCACTGGTACCTTCATGGGATGATCTCTGATGCACTGCTACCTTCATGGGATGATCTCTGATCTGGTCCCTTCATGGGATGATCTTGCATACCTCTAATCTAAGTGCTGTAATGCACTGGTCCCTTCATGTGGTGATCTTTGATACACTGGTCCCTTCATGGGATGATCTTTAATGCACGGGTCCCTTCATGGGATGATCTTTGTTGCACTGGTCCCTTCATGGGATGATCTTTGATGCACTGGTCCCTTCATGGGATGATCTTTGATGCACTGGTCCCTTCATGGGATGATCTTTGATGCACTGGTCCCTTTATGGGATGATCTTTGATGCACTGGTCCCTTCATGGGATGATCTATGATTCACTGGTCCCTTCACGGGATGATCTCTGATGGACTTGTCCCTTCATGGGATGTTCTTCCATACCTCTAATCTGAGAGATGTGATGCACTGGTCCCTTCATGGGATGATCTATGATTCACTGGTCCCTTCACGGGATGATCTCTGATGGACTTGTCCCTTCATGGGATGATCTTGCATACCTCTAATCTGAGAGATGTGATGCACTGGTCCCTTCATGGGATGATCTTTGATGCACTGGTCCCTTCATGGGATTATCTTTGATGCACTGGTCCCTTCATGGGATGATCTTTGATGCACTGGTCCTTTAATGGGATATCTGATGCACTGGTCCCTTCACAGGATGATCTTTGATGCACTGGTCCCTTCACGGGATGATCTTTGATGCACTGGTCCCTTCACGGGATGATCTTTGATGCACTGGTCCCTTCACGAGATGATCTTTGATACACTGGTCCCTTCATGGGATGATCTTTGATGCACTGGTCCCTTCATGGGATGATCTTTGATGCACTGGTCCCTTCGTGGGATGATCTCTGATGCACTGGTCCCTTCATGGGATGATCTATGGTGCACTGCTACCTTCATGGGATGATCTTTGATCTGGTCCCCTCATGGGATGCTCTTGCATACCTCTAATCTGAGTGCTGTGATGCCCTGGTCCCTTCATGGGATGATCTCTGATGCACTTGTTCCTTCATGGGATGATCTCTGATGCACTGGTCCCTTCATGGGATGGTCTTTGATGCACTGGTTCCTTCATGGGATGATCTTTTATGCACTGGTCCCTTCATGGGGTGATCTTTGATGCACTGGTCCTTTCATGGGAAATCTGATGCACTTGTCCCTTCACGGGATGATCTTTGATGCACTGGTCCCTTCATGGGTTGATCTTTGATGCACTGGTTCCTTCATGGGATGATCTTGCATACCTCTAATCTGAGTGCTGTGATGCACTGGTCTCTTCATGTGATCTTTGTTGCACTGGTCCCTTCCTGGGATGATCTCTGATGCATTGGTCCTTTCCTGGGATGATCTCTGATGCACTGGTCCCTTTATGGGATGATTTTTGATGCACTGGTCCCTTCATGGGATGATCTCTGATGCACTGGTCCCTTCATGGGATGATCTCTGATGCACTGGTCCCTTCATGGGATGATCTCTGATGCACTGGTCCCTTCATGGGATGATCTCTGGTGCACTGGTGCCTTCATGCGATGATCTCTGGTGCACTGGTCCCTTTATGGGATGATCTCTGATGCACTGGTCCCTTTATGGGATGATCTTTGATGCACTGGTCCTTTCATGGGATATCTGATGCACTGGTACCTTCACGGGATGATCTTTGATGCACTGGTCCCTTCATGGGATGATCTTGCATACCTCTAATCTGAGTGCTGTGATGCACTGGTCCCTTCATGGGATGATCTATGATGCACTTTTCCCTTCATGGGATTATCTTTGATGCACTGGTCCCTTCATGGGATGATCTTTTGATGCACTGGTCCCCTCATGGGATGATTTTTGATGCACTGGTCCCTTCATGGGATGATCTTTGATGCACTGGTCCCTTCATGGGATGATCTTTGGTGCACTGGTCCCTTCATGGGATGATCTGTGATGCACTGGTCCCTTCATGGGATGATCTGTGATGCACTGGTCCCTTCATGGGATGATCTCTGATGCACTGGTCCCTTAATGGGAAGATCTCTGATGCACTGGTCACTTCATGGGATGATCTCTGATGCACTGGTCCCTTCATGTGATGATCTTGCATACCTCAAATCTGAGAGCTGTGATGCACTGGTCCCTTCATGGGATGATCTATGGTGCACTTGTTCCTTCATGGGATGATCTCTGATGCACGGGTCCCTTCATGGGATGATCTTTGATGCATGGGTCCCCTCATGGGATGAACTTTGATGCACTGGTCCCTTCATGGGATGATCTTTGATGCACTGGTCCCTTCATGGGATGATCTTTGATGCACTGGTCCCTTCATGGGATGATCTTGCACACCTCTAATCGGAGAGCTGTGATTCACTGGTCCCTTCATGGGATGATCTTGCATAACTCTAATCTGAGATCTGTGATTCACTGGTCCCTTCATGGGATGATCTCTGATGCACTGATCCCTTCATGGGATGATCTCTGATGCACTGGTCCCTTCATGGGATGATCTCTGATGCACTGGTCCCTTCGCAGGATGATCTTTGATGTACTGATCCCTTCATGGGATGATCTTTGATGCACTGGTCCCTTCATGGGATGATCTTGCATACCTCTAATCTGAGTGCTGTAATGCACTGGTCCCTTCATGTGGTGATCTTTGATGCACTGGTCCCTTCATGGGAGGATCTTTGATGCACTGGTCCCTTCATGGGAGGATCTTTGATGCACTGGTCCCTTCATGGGATGATCTGTGATGCACTGGTCCCTTCACGGGATGATCTTTGATGCACTGGTCCCTTCATGGGATGATCTTTGCACTGGTCCCTTCATGGGATGATCTTTGCACTGGTCCCTTCATGGGATGATCTTTGCACTTGTCCCTTCATGGGATGATCTTTTGATGCACTGGTCCCTTCAAGGGATGATCTTTTGATGCACTGGTCCCTTCATGGGATGATCTTTTGATGCACTGGTCCCTTCATGGGATGATCTTTTGATGCACTGGTCCTTTCATGGGATGATCTTTGATGCACTGGTCCCTTCATGGGATGATCCTGATGCACTGGTCACTTCATGGGATGATCTTTGATGCACTGGTCACTTCATGGGATGATCTTTGATGCACTGGTCACTTCATGGGATGATCTCTGATGCACTGGTCCTTTCATGGGTTATCTGATGCACTGGTCCTTTCATGGGATATCTGATGCACTAGTCCCTGCACGGGATGATCTTTGATGCACTGCTACCTTCATGGGATGATCTCTGATCTGGTCCCCTCTTGGGATGATCTTGCATACCTCTAATCTGAGTGCTGTGATGCACTGGTCCCTTCAAGGGATGATCTCTGATGCACTGGTCCCTTCAAGGGATGATCTCTGATGCACTGGTCCCTTCATGGGATGATCTCTGATGCACTGGTCCCTTCATGGGATGATCTCTGATGCATTGGTCCCTTCATGGGATGATCTTTGATGCACGGGTCCCTTCATGGGATCATCTTTGATGCACTGGTCCCTTCATGGGATCATCTTTGATGCACTGGTCCCTTCATGGGATCATCTTTGATGCACTGGTCCCTTCATGGGATGATCTTTGATGCACTGGTCCCTTCATGGGATGATCTTGCATAACTTTAATTTGAGAGCTGTGATTCACTGGTCCCTTCATGGGATGATCTGATGCACTGGTCCCTTCATGGGATGATCTCTGATGCACTGGTCCCTTCATGGGATGATCTCTGATGCACTGGTCCCTTCATGGGATGATCTCTGATGCACCGGTCCCTTCATGGGATGATCTGATGCACTGGTCTCTTCATGGGACTCTCTCTGATGCACTGGTTCCTTCATGGGATAAACTTTGATGCACTGGTCCCTTCATGGGATGATCTTGTATACCTATAATCTGAGATGTGATGCACTGGTCCCTTCATGGGATGATCTTTGATGCACTGGTCCTTTCATGGGATATCTGATGCACTGGTCCCTTCACTGGATGATCTTTGATGCACTGGTCCCGTCATGGGATTATCTTTGCACTGGTCCCTTCATGGGATGATCTTGCATACCTCTAATCTGAGAGCTGTGATGCACTGGTCCCTTCATGGGATGATCTTTGTTATACTGGTCCCTTCATGGGAGGATCTTTGTTGCACTGGTCCCTTCATGGGATGATCTTTGTTGCACTGGTCCCTTCATGGGATGATCTTTGTTGCACTGGTCCCTTCATGGGATGATCTTGCATTCCTCTAATCTGAGTGCTGTGATGCACTGGTCCCTTAATGGGATGATCTTTGATGCACTGGTCCCTTCATGGGATGATCTTTGATGCACTGGTACCTTCATGGGATGTATCTCTGATGCACTACTACCTTCATGGGATGATCTCTGATCTGGTCCCTTCATGGGATGATCTTGCATACCTCTAATCTAAGTGATGTGATGCACTATTCCCTTCATGGCATGAAAACTGATGCACTGGTCCCTTCATGGGATGATCTTTGTTGCACTGGTCCCTTCATGGGATGATCTTTGTTGCACTGGTCCCTTCATGAGATGATCTTTGTTGCACTGGTCCCTTCATGGGATGATCTCTGATGCACTGGTCCCTTCATGGGATGATCTCTGATGCACTGGTCCCTTCATGGGATGATCTTTGATGCACTGGTCCCTTCATGGGATGATCTTGCATAACTCTAATCTGAGAGCTGTGATTCACTGGTGCCTTCATGGGATGATCTGATGCACTGGTCCCTTAACGGAATGATCTCTGATGCACTGGTTCCTTCATGGGATGATTTTGAGGCACTGGTCCCTTCATGGGATGATCTTTGATGCACTGGTCCCTTCATGGGATGATCTTGCATTCCTATAATCTGAGAGATGTGATGCACTGGTCCCTTCATGGGATGATCTTTGATGCACTGGTCATTTCATGGGATATCTGATGCACTGGTCCCTTCACTGGATGATCTTTGATGCACTGGTCCCTTCATGGGATGATCTTGCATAGCTCTAATCTGAGTGCTGTGATGCACTGGTCCCTTCATGGGATGATCTCTGATGCACTGGTCTCTTCATGGGATGATCTTGCATACCTCTAATCTAAGTGCTGTAATGCACTGGTCCCTTCATGTGGTGATCTTTGATACACTGGTCCCTCCATGGGAGGATCTTTGATGCACTGGTCCCTTCATGGGAGGATCTCTGATGCACTGGTCCATTCATGGGAGGATCTCTGATGCACTGGTCCCTTCATGGGATGATCTTTGCACTGGTCCCTTCATGGGATGATCTTGCATACCTCTAATCTGAGTGCTGTGATGCACTGGTCCCTTCATGGGATTATCTTGCATACCTCTAATCTGAGTGCTGTGATGCACTGGTCCCTTCATGGGATGATCTTGCATACCTCTAATCTGAGTGCTGTGATGCACTGGTCCCTTCATGGGATCTTTGTTGCACTGGTCCCTTCCTGGGTTAATCTTTGATGCACTGGTACCTTCCTGGGTTAATCTTTGATGCACTGGTCCCTTTATGGGATGACCTTTGATGCACTGGTCCCTTCATGGAATGACCTTTGATGCACTGGTCCCTTCATGGGATGACCTTTGATGCACTGTTCCCTTCATGGGATGATCTTTGCACTGGTACCTTCATGGGATGATCTTGCATAACTCTAATCTGACAGCTGTGATTCACTGGTCCCTTCATGGGATGATCTCTGATGCACTGGTCCCTTCATGGGATGATCTCTGATGCACTGGTCCCTTCATGGGATGATCTCTGATGCACTGGTCCCTTCATGGGATGATCTTTGTTGCACTGGTCCCTTCATGGGATGATCTGTGATGCATTGGTCCCTTCATGGGATGATCTGTGATGCACTGGTCCCTTCATGTGATGATCTTGATGCACAGGTCCCTTCATGGGATGATCTTGCATTCCTCTAATCTGAGTGCTGTGATGCACTGGTCCCTTAATGGGATGATCTTTGATGCACTGGTCCCTTAATGGGATGATCTTTGATGCACTGGTCCCTTCATGGGATGATCTTTGATGCACTAGTCCCTTCATGGGATGATCTTTGATGCACTGGTCCCTTGATGGGATGATCTTTGATGCACTGGTACCTTCACGGGATGATCTTTGATGCACTGGTCCCTTCATGGGATGATCTGTGATGCACTGGTCCCTTCATGGGATGATCTGTGATGCACTGGTCCCTTCATGGGATGATCTGTGATGCACTGGTCCCTTCATGGGATGATCTTTGATGCACTGGTCCCTTCATGGGATGAACTGTGATGCACTGGTCCCTTCATGGGATGATCTGTGATGCACGGGTCCCTTCATGGGATGATCTGTGATGCACGGGTCCCTTCATGGGATGATCTGTGATGCACTGGTCCCTTCATGTGATGATCTTGATGCACAGGTCCCTTCATGGGATGATCTTGCATACCTCTAATCTGAGAGCTGTGATGCACTGGTCCCTTCATGGGATGATCTTTGTTGTACTGGTCCCTTCATGGGATGATCTTTGTTACACTGGCCCCTTCTTGGGATGATCTTTGTTGCACTGGTCCCTTCATGGGATGATCTTTGTTGCACTGGTCCCTTCATGGGATGATCTTTGTTGCACTGGTCCCTTCATGGGATGATCTTGCATTCCTCTAATCTGAGTGCTGTGATGCACTGGTCCCTTAATGGGATGATCTTTGATGCACTGGTCCCTTCATGGGATGATCTTTGATGCACTGGTACCTTCATGGGATGATCTCTGATGCACTGCTACCTTCATGGGATGATCTCTGATCTGGTCCCTTCATGGGATGATCTTGCATACCTCTAATCTAAGTGCTGTAATGCACTGGTCCCTTCATGTGGTGATCTTTGATACACTGGTCCCTTCATGGGATGATCTTTAATGCACGGGTCCCTTCATGGGATGATCTTTGTTGCACTGGTCCCTTCATGGGATGATCTTTGATGCACTGGTCCCTTCATGGGATGATCTTTGATGCACTGGTCCCTTCATGGGATGATCTTTGATGCACTGGTCCCTTTATGGGATGATCTTTGATGCACTGGTCCCTTCATGGGATGATCTATGATTCACTGGTCCCTTCACGGGATGATCTCTGATGGACTTGTCCCTTCATGGGATGTTCTTCCATACCTCTAATCTGAGAGATGTGATGCACTGGTCCCTTCATGGGATGATCTATGATTCACTGGTCCCTTCACGGGATGATCTCTGATGGACTTGTCCCTTCATGGGATGATCTTGCATACCTCTAATCTGAGAGATGTGATGCACTGGTCCCTTCATGGGATGATCTTTGATGCACTGGTCCCTTCATGGGATTATCTTTGATGCACTGGTCCCTTCATGGGATGATCTTTGATGCACTGGTCCTTTAATGGGATATCTGATGCACTGGTCCCTTCACAGGATGATCTTTGATGCACTGGTCCCTTCACGGGATGATCTTTGATGCACTGGTCCCTTCACGGGATGATCTTTGATGCACTGGTCCCTTCACGAGATGATCTTTGATACACTGGTCCCTTCATGGGATGATCTTTGATGCACTGGTCCCTTCATGGGATGATCTTTGATGCACTGGTCCCTTCGTGGGATGATCTCTGATGCACTGGTCCCTTCATGGGATGATCTATGGTGCACTGCTACCTTCATGGGATGATCTTTGATCTGGTCCCCTCATGGGATGCTCTTGCATACCTCTAATCTGAGTGCTGTGATGCCCTGGTCCCTTCATGGGATGATCTCTGATGCACTTGTTCCTTCATGGGATGATCTCTGATGCACTGGTCCCTTCATGGGATGGTCTTTGATGCACTGGTTCCTTCATGGGATGATCTTTTATGCACTGGTCCCTTCATGGGGTGATCTTTGATGCACTGGTCCTTTCATGGGAAATCTGATGCACTTGTCCCTTCACGGGATGATCTTTGATGCACTGGTCCCTTCATGGGTTGATCTTTGATGCACTGGTTCCTTCATGGGATGATCTTGCATACCTCTAATCTGAGTGCTGTGATGCACTGGTCTCTTCATGTGATCTTTGTTGCACTGGTCCCTTCCTGGGATGATCTCTGATGCATTGGTCCTTTCCTGGGATGATCTCTGATGCACTGGTCCCTTTATGGGATGATTTTTGATGCACTGGTCCCTTCATGGGATGATCTCTGATGCACTGGTCCCTTCATGGGATGATCTCTGATGCACTGGTCCCTTCATGGGATGATCTCTGATGCACTGGTCCCTTCATGGGATGATCTCTGGTGCACTGGTGCCTTCATGCGATGATCTCTGGTGCACTGGTCCCTTTATGGGATGATCTCTGATGCACTGGTCCCTTTATGGGATGATCTTTGATGCACTGGTCCTTTCATGGGATATCTGATGCACTGGTACCTTCACGGGATGATCTTTGATGCACTGGTCCCTTCATGGGATGATCTTGCATACCTCTAATCTGAGTGCTGTGATGCACTGGTCCCTTCATGGGATGATCTATGATGCACTTTTCCCTTCATGGGATTATCTTTGATGCACTGGTCCCTTCATGGGATGATCTTTTGATGCACTGGTCCCCTCATGGGATGATTTTTGATGCACTGGTCCCTTCATGGGATGATCTTTGATGCACTGGTCCCTTCATGGGATGATCTTTGGTGCACTGGTCCCTTCATGGGATGATCTGTGATGCACTGGTCCCTTCATGGGATGATCTGTGATGCACTGGTCCCTTCATGGGATGATCTCTGATGCACTGGTCCCTTAATGGGAAGATCTCTGATGCACTGGTCACTTCATGGGATGATCTCTGATGCACTGGTCCCTTCATGTGATGATCTTGCATACCTCAAATCTGAGAGCTGTGATGCACTGGTCCCTTCATGGGATGATCTATGGTGCACTTGTTCCTTCATGGGATGATCTCTGATGCACGGGTCCCTTCATGGGATGATCTTTGATGCATGGGTCCCCTCATGGGATGAACTTTGATGCACTGGTCCCTTCATGGGATGATCTTTGATGCACTGGTCCCTTCATGGGATGATCTTTGATGCACTGGTCCCTTCATGGGATGATCTTGCACACCTCTAATCGGAGAGCTGTGATTCACTGGTCCCTTCATGGGATGATCTTGCATAACTCTAATCTGAGATCTGTGATTCACTGGTCCCTTCATGGGATGATCTCTGATGCACTGATCCCTTCATGGGATGATCTCTGATGCACTGGTCCCTTCATGGGATGATCTCTGATGCACTGGTCCCTTCATGGGATGATCTCTGATGCACCGGTCCCTTCATGGGATGATCTGATGCACTGGTCCGTTCATGGGATGATCTCTGATGCACTGGTTCCTTCATGGGATGATTTTTGAGGCACTGGTCCCTTCATGGGATGATCTTTGATGCACTGGTCCCTTCATGGGATGATCTTGCATACCTATAATCTGAGTGCTGTGATGCACTGGTCCCTTCATGGGATGATCTCTGATGCACTTTTCCCTTCATGGGATTATCTTTGATGCACTGGTCCCTTCATGGGATGATCTTTTGATGCGCTGGTCCCCTCATGGGATGATCTTTGATGCACTGGTCCCTTCATGGGATGATCTTTGATGCACTGGTCCCTTCATGGGATGATCTTTGATGCACTGGTTCCTTCATGGGATGATCTGTGATGCACTGGTCCCTTCATGGGATGATCTGTGATGCACTGGTCCCTTCATGGGGTGATCATTGATGCACTGGTCCATTCATGGGATGATCTCTGATGCACTGGTCCCTTCATTGGATGATCTTTGATCCACTGGTCCCTTCATGAGATGATCTTGCATACCTCTAATCTGAGTGCTGTGATGCACTGGTCCCTTCATGGGATGATCTCTGATGCACTGGTCCCTTAATGGGAAGATCTCTGATGCACTGGTCACTTCATGGGATGATCTCTGATGCACTGGTCCCTTCATGGGATGATCTTGCATACCTCTAATCTAAGTGCTGTAATGCACTGGTCCCTTCATGTGGTGATCTTTGATACACTGGTCCCTTCATGGGAGGATCTTTGATGCACTGGTCCCTTCATGGGAGGATCTCTGATGCACTGGTCCATTCATGGGAGGATCTCTGATGCACTGGTCCCTTCATGGGATGATCTTGCATACCTCTAATCTGAGTGCTGTGATGCACTGGTCCCTTCATGGGATTATCTTGCATACCTCTGATCTGAGTGCTGTGATGCACTGGTCCCTTCATGGGATGATCTTGCATACCTCTAATCTGAGTGCTGTGATGCACTGGTCCCTTCATGGGATCTTTGTTGCACTGGTCCCTTCCTGGGTTAATCTTTGATGCACTGGTACCTTCCTGGGTTAATCTTTGATGCACCAGTCCCTTCATGGGATGAACTGTGATGCAGGGGTCCCTTCATGGGATGATCTTTGTTGCACTGGTCCCTTCATGGGATGATCTTTGTTGCACTGGTCCCTTCATGGGATGATCTTTGATGCACTGGTCCCTTCATGGGATGATCTTTGATGCACTGGTCCCTTTATGGGATGATCTTTGATGCACTGGTCCCTTCATGGGATGATCTATGATTCACTGGTCCCTTCACGGGATGATCTCTGATGGACTTGTCCCTTCATGGGATGTTCTTCCATACCTCTAATCTGAGAGATGTGATGCACTGGTCCCTTCATGGGATGATCTATGATTCACTGGTCCCTTCACGGGATGATCTCTGATGGACTTGTCCCTTCATGGGATGATCTTGCATACCTCTAATCTGAGAGATGTGATGCACTGGTCCCTTCATGGGATGATCTTTGATGCACTGGTCCCTTCATGGGATTATCTTTGATGCACTGGTCCCTTCATGGGATGATCTTTGATGCACTGGTCCTTTCATGGGATATCTGATGCACTGGTCCCTTCACAGGATGATCTTTGATGCACTGGTCCCTTCACGGGATGATCTTTGATGCACTGGTCCCTTCACGGGATGATCTTTGATGCACTGGTCCCTTCACGAGATGATCTTTGATACACTGGTCCCTTCATGGGATGATCTTTGATGCACTGGTCCCTTCATGGGATGATCTTTGATGCACTGGTCCCTTCGTGGGATGATCTCTGATGCACTGGTCCCTTCATGGGATGATCTATGGTGCACTGCTACCTTCATGGGATGATCTTTGATCTGGTCCCCTCATGGGATGATCTTGCATACCTCTAATCTGAGTGCTGTGATGCCCTGGTCCCTTCATGGGATGATCTCTGATGCACTTGTTCCTTCATGGGATGATCTCTGATGCACTGGTCCCTTCATGGGATGGTCTTTGATGCACTGGTTCCTTCATGGGATGATCTTTTATGCACTGGTCCCTTCATGGGGTGATCTTTGATGCACTGGTCCTTTCATGGGAAATCTGATGCACTGGTCCCTTCACGGGATGATCTTTGATGCACTGGTCCCTTCATGGGTTGATCTTTGATGCACTGGTTCCTTCATGGGATGATCTTGCATACCTCTAATCTGAGTGCTGTGATGCACTGGTCTCTTCATGGGATCTTTGTTGCACTGGTCCCTTCCTGGGATGATCTCTGATGCATTGGTCCCTTCCTGGGATGATCTCTGATGCACTGGTCCCTTTATGGGATGATCTTTGATGCACTGGTCCCTTCATGGGATGATCTCTGATGCACTGGTCCCTTCATGGGATGATCTCTGATGCACTGGTCCCATCATGGGATGATCTCTGGTGCACTGGTCCCTTCATGCGATGATCTCTGGTGCACTGGTCCCTTCATGCGATGATCTCTGATGCACTGGTCCCTTTATGGGATGATCTCTGATGCACTGGTCCCTTTATGGGATGATCTTTGATGCACTGGTCCTTTCATGGGATATCTGATGCACTGGTACCTTCACGGGATGATCTTTGATGCACTGGTCCCTTCATGGGATGATCTTGCATACCTCTAATCTGAGTGCTGTGATGCACTGGTCTCTTCATGGGATGATCTATGATGCACTTTTCCCTTCATGGGATTATCTTTGATGCACTGGTCCCTTCATGGGATGATCTTTTGATGCACTGGTCCCCTCATGGGATGATTTTTGATGCACTGGTCCCTTCATGGGATGATCTTTGATGCACTGGTCCCTTCATGGGATGATCTTTGGTGCACTGGTCCCTTCATGGGATGATCTGTGATGCACTGGTCCCTTCATGGGATGATCTCTGATGCACTGGTCACTTCATGGGATGATCTATGGTGCACTGTTACCTTCATGGGATGATCTCTGATCTGGTCCCCTCATGGGATGATCTTGCATACCTCTAATCTGAGTGCTGTGATGCACTGGTCCCTTCATGGGATGATCTCTGATGCACTTGTTCCTTCATGGGATGATCTCTGATGCACGGGTCCCTTCATGGGATGATCTTTGATGCATGGGTCCCCTCATGGGATGAACTTTGATGCACTGGTCCCTTCATGGGATGATCTTTGATGCACTGGTCCCTTCATGGGATGATCTTTGATGCACTGGTCCCTTCATGGGATGATCTTGCACACCTCTAATCGGAGAGCTGTGATTCACTGGTCCCTTCATGGGATGATCTTGCATAACTCTAATCTGAGATCTGTGATTCACTGGTCCCTTCATGGGATGATCTCTGATGCACTGATCCCTTCATGGGATGATCTCTGATGCACTGGTCCCTTCATGGGATGATCTCTGATGCACTGGTCCCTTCATGGGATGATCTGATGCACCGGTCCCTTCATGGGATGATCTGATGCACTGGTCCGTTCATGGGATGATCTCTGATGCACTGGTTCCTTCATGGGATGATTTTTGAGGCACTGGTCCCTTCATGGGATGATCTTTGATGCACTGGTCCCTTCATGGGATGATCTTGCATACCTATAATCTGAGTGCTGTGATGCACTGGTCCCTTCATGGGATGATCTCTGATGCACTTTTCCCTTCATGGGATTATCTTTGATGCACTGGTCCCTTCATGGGATGATCTTTTGATGCGCTGGTCCCCTCATGGGATGATTTTTGATGCACTGGTCCCTTCATGGGATGATCTTTGATGCACTGGTCCCTTCATGGGATGATCTTTGATGCACTGGTTCCTTCATGGGATGATCTGTGATGCACTGGTCCCTTCATGGGATGATCTGTGATGCACTGGTCCCTTCATGGGGTGATCATTGATGCACTGGTCCATTCATGGGATGATCTCTGATGCACTGGTCCCTTCATTGGATGATCTTTGATCCACTGGTCCCTTCATGAGATGATCTTGCATACCTCTAATCTGAGTGCTGTGATGCACTGGTCCCTTCATGGGATGATCTCTGATGCACTGGTCCCTTAATGGGAAGATCTCTGATGCACTGGTCACTTCATGGGATGATCTCTGATGCACTGGTCCCTTCATGGGATGATCTTGCATACCTCTAATCTAAGTGCTGTAATGCACTGGTCCCTTCATGTGGTGATCTTTGATACACTGGTCCCTTCATGGGAGGATCTTTGATGCACTGGTCCCTTCATGGGAGGATCTCTGATGCACTGGTCCATTCCTGGGAGGATCTCTGATGCACTGGTCCCTTCATGGGATGATCTTGCATACCTCTAATCTGAGTGCTGTGATGCACTGGTCCCTTCATGGGATTATCTTGCATACCTCTGATCTGAGTGCTGTGATGCACTGGTCCCTTCATGGGATGATCTTGCATACCTCTAATCTGAGTGCTGTGATGCACTGGTCCCTTCATGGGATCTTTGTTGCACTGGTCCCTTCCTGGGTTAATCTTTGATGCACTGGTACCTTCCTGGGTTAATCTTTGATGCACCAGTCCCTTCATGGGATGATATTGCATAACTCTAATCTGAGAGCTGTGATTCACTGGTCCCTTCATGGGATGATCTGATGCACTGGTCCCTTCATGGAATGATCTCTGCACTGGTCTCTTCATGGGATGATCTCTGATGCACTGGTCCCTTCATGGGATGATCTTTGATGCACTGGTCCCTTCATGGGATGATCTTGCATAACTCTAATCTGAGAGCTGTGATTCACTGGTGCCTTCATGGGATGATCTGATGCACTGGTCCCTTCATGGAATGATCTCTGATGCACTGGTTCCTTCATGGGATGATTTTGAGGCAATGGTCCCTTCATGGGATGATCTTTGATGCACTGGTCCCTTCATGGGATGATCTTGCATTCCTATAATCTGAGAGATGTGATGCACTGGTCCCTTCATGGGATGATCTTTGATGCACTGGTCATTTCATGGGATATCTGATGCACTGGTCCCTTCACTGGATGATCTTTGATGCACTGGTCCCTTCATGGGATGATCTTGCATAGCTCTAATCTGAGTGCTGTGATGCACTGGTCCCTTCATGGGATGATCTTTGATGCACTGGTCCCTTCATGGGATGATCTTGCATAGCTCTAATCTGAGTGCTGTAATGCACTGGTCCCTTCATGTGGTGATCTTTGATGCACTGGTCCCTTCATGGGATGATCTCTGATGCATTGGTCCCTTCATGGGATGATCTTTGATGCACGGGTCCCTTCATGGGATGATCTTTGATGCACTGGTCCCTTCATGGGATCATCTTTGATGCACTGGTCCCTTCATGGGATCATCTTTGATGCACTGGTCCCTTCATGGGATCATCTTTGATGCACTAGTCCCTTCATGGGATGATCTTTGATGCACTGGTCCCTTCATGGGATGATCTTGCATAACTTTAATTTGAGAGCTGTGATTCACTGGTCCCTTCATGGGATGATCTCTGATGCACTGGTCCCTTCATGGGATGATCTCTGATGCACTGGTCCCTTCATGGGATGATCTCTGATGCACTGGTCCCTTCATGGGATGATCTCTGATGCACCGGTCCCTTCATGGGATGATCTGATGCACTGGTCTCTTCATGGGACTCTCTCTGATGCACTGGTTCCTTCATGGGATAAACTTTGATGCACTGGTCCCTTCATGGGATGATCTTGTATACCTATAATCTGAGAGATGTGATGCACTGGTCCCTTCATGGGATGATCTTTGATGCACTGGTCCTTTCATGGGATATCTGATGCACTGGTCCCTTCACTGCATGATCTTTGATGCACTGGTCCCGTCATGGGATTATCTTTGCACTGGTCCCTTCATGGGATGATCTTGCATACCTCTAATCTGAGAGCTGTGATGCACTGGTCCCTTCATGGGATGATCTTTGTTATACTGGTCCCTTCATGGGATGATCTTTGTTGCACTGGTCCCTTCTTGGGATGATCTTTGTTGCACTGGTCCCTTCATGGGATGATCTTTGTTGCACTGGTCCCTTCATGGGATGATCTTTGTTGCACTGGTCCCTTCATGGGATGATCTTGCATTCCTCTAATCTGAGTGCTGTGATGCACTGGTCCCTTAATGGGATGATCTTTGATGCACTGGTCCCTTCATGGGATGATCTTTGATGCACTGGTACCTTCATGGGATGTATCTCTGATGCACTGCTACCTTCATGGGATGATCTCTGATCTGGTCCCTTCATGGGATGATCTTGCATACCTCTAATCTAAGTGATGTGATGCACTATTCCCTTCATGGCATGAAAACTGATGCACTGGTCCCTTCATGGGATGATCTTTGTTGCACTGGTCCCTTCATGGGATGATCTTTGTTGCACTGGTCCCTTCATGAGATGATCTTTGTTGCACTGGTCCCTTCATGGGATGATCTTGCATAGCTCTAATCTGAGTGCTGTGATGCACTGGTCCCTTCATGGGATGATCTTTGATGCACTGGTCCCTTCATGGGATGATATTGCATAGCTCTAATCTGAGTGCTGTAATGCACTGGTCCCTTCATGTGGTGATCTTTGATCCACTGGTCCCTTCCTGGGATGATATCTGTTGCACTGGTCCCTTCATGGGATGATCTCTGATGCACTGGTCTCTTCATGGGATGATCTTGCATACCTCTAATCTAAGTGCTGTAATGCACTGGTCCCTTCATGTGGTGATCTTTGATACACTGGTCCCTCCATGGGAGGATCTTTGATGCACTGGTCCCTTCATGGGAGGATCTCTGTTGCACTGGTCCATTCATGGGAGGATCTCTGATGCACTGGTCCCTTCATGGGATGATCTTTGCACTGGTCCCTTCATGGGATGATCTTGCATACCTCTAATCTGAGTGCTGTGATGCACTGGTCCCTTCATGGGATTATCTTGCATACCTCTAATCTGAGTGCTGTGATGCACTGGTCCCTTCATGGGATGATCTTGCATACCTCTAATCTGAGTGCTGTGATGCACTGGTCCCTTCATGGGATCTTTGTTGCACTGGTCCCTTCCTGGGTTAATCTTTGATGCACTGGTACCTTCCTGGGTTAATCTTTGATGCACTGGTCCCTTTATGGGATGACCTTTGATGCACTGGTCCCTTCATGGAATGACCTTTGATGCACTGGTCCCTTCATGGGATGACCTTTGATGCACTGTTCCCTTCATGGGATGATCTTTGCACTGGTACCTTCATGGGATGATCTTGCATAACTCTAATCTGACAGCTGTGATTCACTGGTCCCTTCATGGGATGATCTCTGATGCACTGGTCCCTTCATGGGATGATCTCTGATGCACTGGTCCCTTCATGGGATGATCTCTGATGCACTGGTCCCTTCATGGGATGATCTTTGTTGCACTGGTCCCTTCATGGGATGATCTGTGATGCATTGGTCCCTTCATGGGATGATCTGTGATGCACTGGTCCCTTCATGTGATGATCTTGATGCACAGGTCCCTTCATGGGATGATCTTGCATTCCTCTAATCTGAGTGCTGTGATGCACTGGTCCCTTAATGGGATGATCTTTGATGCACTGGTCCCTTCATGGGATGATCTTTGATGCACTGGTCCCTTCATGGGATGATCTTTGATGCACTAGTCCCTTCATGGGATGATCTTTGATGCACTGGTCCCTTGATGGGATGATCTTTGATGCACTGGTACCTTCACGGGATGATCTTTGATGCACTGGGTCCTTCATGGGATGATCTGTGATGCACTGGTCCCTTCATGGGATGATCTGTCATGCACTGGTCCCTTCATGGGATGAACTGTGATGCACTGGTCCCTTCATGGGATGAACTGTGATCCGCTGGTCCCTTCATGGGATGAACTGTGATGCACTGGTCCCTTCATGGGATGAACTGTGATGCACTGGTCCCTTCATGGGATGATCTGTGATGCACTGGTCCCTTCATGGGATGATCTGTGATGCACAGTTCCCTTCATGGGATGATCTGTGATGCACGGGTCCCTTCATGGGATGATCTGTGATGCACGGGTCCCTTCATGGGATGATCTGTGATGCACTGGTCCCTTCATGTGATGATCTTGATGCACAGGTCCCTTCATGGGATGATCTTGCATACCTCTAATCTGAGTGCTGTAATGCACTGGTCCCTTCATGTGGTGATCTTTGATGCACTGGTCCCTTCATGGGAGGATCTTTGATGCATTGGTCCCTTCATGGGAGGATCTGTGATGCACTGGTCCCTTCATGGGATGATCTGTGATGCACTGGTCCCTTCATGGGATGATCTTTGATGCACTGGTCCCTTCATGGGATGAACTGTGATGCACTGGTCCCTTCATGGGATGATCTGTGATGCACGGGTCCCTTCATGGGATGATCTGTGATGCACGGGTCCCTTCATGGGATGATCTGTGATGCACGGGTCCCTTCATGGGATGATCTGTGATGCACGGGTCCCTTCATGGGATGATCTGTGATGCACGGGTCCCTTCATGGGATGATCTGTGATGCACTGGTCCCTTCATGTGATGATCTTGATGCACAGGTCCCTTCATGGGATGATCTTGCATACCTCTAATCTGAGAGCTGTGATGCACTGGTCCCTTCATGGGATGATCTTTGTTGTACTGGTCCCTTCATGGGATGATCTTTGTTACACTGGCCCCTTCTTGGGATGATCTTTGTTGCACTGGTCCCTTCATGGGATGATCTTTGTTGCACTGGTCCCTTCATGGGATGATCTTTGTTGCACTGGTCCCTTCATGGGATGATCTTGCATTCCTCTAATCTGAGTGCTGTGATGCACTGGTCCCTTAATGGGATGATCTTTGATGCACTGGTCCCTTCATGGGATGATCTTTGTTGCACTGGTCCCTTCATGGGATGATCTCTGATGCACTGGTTCCTTCATGGGATGATCTCTGATGCACTGGTCCCTTCATGGGATGATCTTTGATGCACTTGTCCCTTCATGGGATGATCTTGCATAACTCTAATCTGAGAGCTGTGATTCACTGGTGCCTTCATGGGATGATCTGATGCACTGGTCCCTTTATGGAATGATCTCTGATGCACTGGTTCCTTCATGGGATGATTTTGAGGCACTGGTCCCTTCATGGGATGATCTTTGATGCACTGGTCCCTTCATGGGATGATCTTGCATTCCTATAATCTGAGAGATGTGATGCACTGGTCCCTTCATGGGATGATCTTTGATGCACTGGTCATTTCATGGGATATCTGATGCACTGGTCCCTTCACTGGATGATCTTTGATGCACTGGTCCTTCATGGGATGATCTTGCATAGCTCTAATCTGAGTGCTGTGATGCACTGGTCCCTTCATGGGATGATCTTTGATGCACTGGTCCCTTCATGGGATGATCTTGCATAGCTCTAATCTGAGTGCTGTAATGCACTGGTCCCTTCATGTGGTGATCTTTGATGCACTGGTCCCTTCCTGGGATGATATCTGTTGCACTGGTCCCTTCATGGGATGATCTCTGATGCACTGGTCTCTTCATGGGATGATCTCTGATGCACTGGTCCCTTCATGGGATGATCTTGCATACCTCTAATCTAAGTGCTGTAATGCACTGGTCCCTTCATGTGGTGATCTTTGATACACTGGTCCCTTCATGGGAGGATCTTTGCACTGGTCCCTTCATGGGAGGATCTCTGATGCACTGGTCCATTCATGGGAGGATGTCTGATGCACTGGTCCCTTCATGGGATGATCTTTGCACTGGTCCCTTCATGGGATGATCTTGCATACCTCTAATCTGAGTGCTGTGATGCACTGGTCCCTTCATGGGATTATCTTGCATACCTCTAATCTGAGTGCTGTGATGCACTGGTCCCTTCATGGGATGATCTTGCATACCTCTAATCTGAGTGCTGTGATGCACTGGTCCCTTCATGGGATCTTTGTTGCACTGGTCCCTTCCTGGGTTAATCTTTGATGCACTGGTCCCTTTATGGGATGACTTTTGATGCACTGGTCCCTTCATGGAATGACCTTTGATGCACTGGTCCCTTCATGGGATGATCTTGCATACCTCTAATCTAAGTGCTGTAATGCACTGGTCCCTTCATGTGGTGATCTTTGATACACTGGTCCCTTCATGGGATGATCTTTAATGCACGGGTCCCTTCATGGGATGATCTTTGTTGCACTGGTCCCTTCATGGGATGATCTTTGTTGCACTGGTCCCTTCATGGGATGATCTTTGTTGCACTGGTCCCTTCATGGGATGATCTTTGATGCACTGGTCCCTTCATGGGATGATCTTTGATGCACTGGTCCCTTTATGGGATGATCTTTGATGCACTGGTCCCTTCATGGGATGATCTATGATTCACTGGTCCCTTCACGGGATGATCTCTGATGGACTTGTCCCTTCATGGGATGTTCTTCCATACCTCTAATCTGAGAGATGTGATGCACTGGTCCCTTCACGGGATGATCTATGATTCACTGGTCCCTTCACGGGATGATCTCTGATGGACTTGTCCCTTCATGGGATGATCTTGCATACCTCTAATCTGAGAGATGTGATGCACTGGTCCCTTCATGGGATGATCTTTGATGCACTGGTCCCTTCATGGGATTATCTTTGATGCACTGGTCCCTTCATGGGATGATCTTTGATGCACTGGTCCTTTCATGGGATATCTGATGCACTGGTCCCTTCACAGGATGATCTTTGATGCACTGGTCCCTTCACGGGATGATCTTTGATGCACTGGTCCCTTCACGGGATGATCTTTGATGCACTGGTCCCTTCACGAGATGATCTTTGATACACTGGTCCCTTCATGGGATGATCTTTGATGCACTGGTCCCTTCATGGGATGATCTTTGATGCACTGGTCCCTTCGTGGGATGATCTCTGATGCACTGGTCCCTTCATGGGATGATCGATGGTGCACTGCTACCTTCATGGGATGATCTTTGATCTGGTCCCCTCATGGGATGATCTTGCATACCTCTAATCTGAGTGCTGTGATGCCCTGGTCCCTTCATGGGATGATCTCTGATGCACTTGTTCCTTCATGGGATGATCTCTGATGCACTGGTCCCTTCATGGGATGGTCTTTGATGCACTGGTTCCTTCATGGGATGATCTTTTATGCACTGGTCCCTTCATGGGGTGATCTTTGATGCACTGGTCCTTTCATGGGAAATCTGATGCACTGGTCCCTTCACGGGATGATCTTTGATGCACTGGTCCCTTCATGGGTTGATCTTTGATGCACTGGTTCCTTCATGGGATGATCTTGCATACCTCTAATCTGAGTGCTGTGATGCACTGGTCTCTTCATGGGATCTTTGTTGCACTGGTCCCTTCCTGGGATGATCTCTGATGCATTGGTCCCTTCCTGGGATGATCTCTGATGCACTGGTCCCTTTATGGGATGATCTTTGATGCACTGGTCCCTTCATGGGATGATCTCTGATGCACTGGTCCCTTCATGGGATGATCTCTGGTGCACTGGTCCCTTCATGGGATGATCTCTGGTGCACTGGTCCCTTCATGCGATGATCTCTGATGCACTGGTCCCTTTATGGGATGATCTCTGATGCACTGGTCCCTTTATGGGATGATCTTTGATGCACTGGTCCTTTCATGGGATATCTGATGCACTGGTACCTTCACGGCTTGATCTTTGATGCACTGGTCCCTTCATGGGATGATCTTGCATACCTCTAATCTGAGTGCTGTGATGCACTGGTCCCTTCATGGGATGATCTTTGCACTTTTCCCTTCATGGGATTATCTTTGATGCACTGGTCCCTTCATGGGATGATCTTTTGATGCACTGGTCCCCTCATGGGATGATTTTTGATGCACTGGTCCCTTCATGGGATGATCTTTGATGCACTGGTCCCTTCATGGGATGATCTTTGGTGCACTGGTCCCTTCATGGGATGATCTGTGATGCACTGGTCCCTTCATGGGATGATCTCTGATGCACTAGTCCCTTAATGGGAGGATCTCTGATGCACTGGTCACTTCATGGGATGATCTCTGATGCACTGGTCCCTTCATGTGATGATCTTGCATACCTCAAATCTGAGAGCTGTGATGCACTGGTCCCTTCATGGGATGATCTATGGTGCACTGTTACCTTCATGGGATGATCTCTGATCTGGTCCCCTCATGGGATGATCTTGCATACCTCTAATCTGAGTGCTGTGATGCACTGGTCCCTTCATGGGATGATCTCTGATGCACTTGTTCCTTCATGGGATGATCTCTGATGCACGGGTCCCTTCATGGGATGATCTTTGATGCATGGGTCCCCTCATGGGATGAACTTTGATGCACTGGTCCCTTCATGGGATGATCTTTGATGCACTGGTCCCTTCATGGGATGATCTTTGATGCACTGGTCCCTTCATGGGATGATCTTGCACACCTCTAATCGGAGAGCTGTGATTCACTGGTCCCTTCATGGGATGATCTTGCATAACTCTAATCTGAGAGCTGTGATTCACTGGTCCCTTCATGGGATGATCTCTGATGCACTGATCCCTTCATGGAATGATCTCTGATGCACTGGTCCCTTCATGGGATGATCTCTGATGCACTGGTCCCTTCATGGGATGATCTCTGATGCACCGGTCCCTTCATGGGATGATCTGATGCACTGGTCCGTTCATGGGATGATCTCTGATGCACTGGTTCCTTCATGGGATGATTTTTGAGGCACTGGTCCCTTCATGGGATGATCTTTGATGCACTGGTCCCTTCATGGGATGATCTTGCATACCTATAATCTGAGTGCTGTGATGCACTGGTCCCTTCATGGGATGATCTCTGATGCACTTTTCCCTTCATGGGATTATCTTTGATGCACTGGTCCCTTCATGGGATGATCTTTGATGCACTGGTACCTTCATGGGATGTATCTCTGATGCACTGCTACCTTCATGGGATGATCTCTGATCTGGTCCCTTCATGGGATGATCTTGCATACCTCTAATCTAAGTGATGTGATGCACTATTCCCTTCATGGCATGAAAACTGATGCACTGGTCCCTTCATGGGATGATCTTTGTTGCACTGGTCCCTTCATGGGATGATCTTTGTTGCACTGGTCCCTTCATGAGATGATCTTTGTTGCACTGGTCCCTTCATGGGATGATCTTGCATAGCTCTAATCTGAGTGCTGTGATGCACTGGTCCCTTCATGGGATGATCTTTGATGCACTGGTCCCTTCATGGGATGATATTGCATAGCTCTAATCTGAGTGCTGTAATGCACTGGTCCCTTCATGTGGTGATCTTTGATCCACTGGTCCCTTCCTGGGATGATATCTGTTGCACTGGTCCCTTCATGGGATGATCTCTGATGCACTGGTCTCTTCATGGGATGATCTTGCATACCTCTAATCTAAGTGCTGTAATGCACTGGTCCCTTCATGTGGTGATCTTTGATACACTGGTCCCTCCATGGGAGGATCTTTGATGCACTGGTCCCTTCATGGGAGGATCTCTGATGCACTGGTCCATTCATGGGAGGATCTCTGATGCACTGGTCCCTTCATGGGATGATCTTTGCACTGGTCCCTTCATGGGATGATCTTGCATACCTCTGATCTGAGTGCTGTGATGCACTGGTCCCTTCATGGGATTATCTTGCATACCTCTAATCTGAGTGCTGTGATGCACTGGTCCCTTCATGGGATGATCTTGCATACCTCTAATCTGAGTGCTGTGATGCACTGGTCCCTTCATGGGATCTTTGTTGCACTGGTCCCTTCCTGGGTTAATCTTTGATGCACTGGTACCTTCCTGGGTTAATCTTTGATGCACTGGTCCCTTTATGGGATGACCTTTGATGCACTGGTCCCTTCATGGAATGACCTTTGATGCACTGGTCCCTTCATGGGATGACCTTTGATGCACTGTTCCCTTCATGGGATGATCTTTGCACTGGTACCTTCATGGGATGATCTTGCATAACTCTAATCTGACAGCTGTGATTCACTGGTCCCTTCATGGGATGATCTCTGATGCACTGGTCCCTTCATGGGATGATCTCTGATGCACTGGTCCCTTCATGGGATGATCTCTGATGCACTGGTCCCTTCATGGGATGATCTTTGTTGCACTGGTCCCTTCATGGGATGATCTGTGATGCATTGGTCCCTTCATGGGATGATCTGTGATGCACTGGTCCCTTCATGTGATGATCTTGATGCACAGGTCCCTTCATGGGATGATCTTGCATTCCTCTAATCTGAGTGCTGTGATGCACTGGTCCCTTAATGGGATGATCTTTGATGCACTGGTCCCTTCATGGGATGATCTTTGATGCACTGGTCCCTTCATGGGATGATCTTTGATGCACTAGTCCCTTCATGGGATGATCTTTGATGCACTGGTCCCTTGATGGGATGATCTTTGATGCACTGGTACCTTCACGGGATGATCTTTGATGCACTGGGTCCTTCATGGGATGATCTGTGATGCACTGGTCCCTTCATGGGATGATCTGTGATGCACTGGTCCCTTCATGGGATGAACTGTGATGCACTGGTCCCTTCATGGGATGAACTGTGATCCGCTGGTCCCTTCATGGGATGAACTGTGATGCACTGGTCCCTTCATGGGATGAACTGTGATGCACTGGTCCCTTCATGGGATGATCTGTGATGCACTGGTCCCTTCATGGGATGATCTGTGATGCACAGTTCCCTTCATGGGATGATCTGTGATGCACGGGTCCCTTCATGGGATGATCTGTGATGCACGGGTCCCTTCATGGGATGATCTGTGATGCACTGGTCCCTTCATGTGATGATCTTGATGCACAGGTCCCTTCATGGGATGATCTTGCATACCTCTAATCTGAGTGCTGTAATGCACTGGTCCCTTCATGTGGTGATCTTTGATGCACTGGTCCCTTCATGGGAGGATCTTTGATGCATTGGTCCCTTCATGGGAGGATCTGTGATGCACTGGTCCCTTCATGGGATGATCTGTGATGCACTGGTCCCTTCATGGGATGATCTTTGATGCACTGGTCCCTTCATGGGATGAACTGTGATGCACTGGTCCCTTCATGGGATGATCTGTGATGCACGGGTCCCTTCATGGGATGATCTGTGATGCACGGGTCCCTTCATGGGATGATCTGTGATGCACGGGTCCCTTCATGGGATGATCTGTGATGCACGGGTCCCTTCATGGGATGATCTGTGATGCACGGGTCCCTTCATGGGATGATCTGTGATGCACTGGTCCCTTCATGTGATGATCTTGATGCACAGGTCCCTTCATGGGATGATCTTGCATACCTCTAATCTGAGAGCTGTGATGCACTGGTCCCTTCATGGGATGATCTTTGTTGTACTGGTCCCTTCATGGGATGATCTTTGTTACACTGGCCCCTTCTTGGGATGATCTTTGTTGCACTGGTCCCTTCATGGGATGATCTTTGTTGCACTGGTCCCTTCATGGGATGATCTTTGTTCCACTGGTCCCTTCATGGGATGATCTTGCATTCCTCTAATCTGAGTGCTGTGATGCACTGGTCCCTTAATGGGATGATCTTTGATGCACTGGTCCCTTCATGGGATGATCTTTGTTGCACTGGTCCCTTCATGGGATGATCTCTGATGCACTGGTTCCTTCATGGGATGATCTCTGATGCACTGGTCCCTTCATGGGATGATCTTTGATGCACTTGTCCCTTCATGGGATGATCTTGCATAACTCTAATCTGAGAGCTGTGATTCACTGGTGCCTTCATGGGATGATCTGATGCACTGGTCCCTTTATGGAATGATCTCTGATGCACTGGTTCCTTCATGGGATGATTTTGAGGCACTGGTCCCTTCATGGGATGATCTTTGATGCACTGGTCCCTTCATGGGATGATCTTGCATTCCTATAATCTGAGAGATGTGATGCACTGGTCCCTTCATGGGATGATCTTTGATGCACTGGTCATTTCATGGGATATCTGATGCACTGGTCCCTTCACTGGATGATCTTTGATGCACTGGTCCTTCATGGGATGATCTTGCATAGCTCTAATCTGAGTGCTGTGATGCACTGGTCCCTTCATGGGATGATCTTTGATGCACTGGTCCCTTCATGGGATGATCTTGCATAGCTCTAATCTGAGTGCTGTAATGCACTGGTCCCTTCATGTGGTGATCTTTGATGCACTGGTCCCTTCCTGGGATGATATCTGTTGCACTGGTCCCTTCATGGGATGATCTCTGATGCACTGGTCTCTTCATGGGATGATCTCTGATGCACTGGTCCCTTCATGGGATGATCTTGCATACCTCTAATCTAAGTGCTGTAATGCACTGGTCCCTTCATGTGGTGATCTTTGATACACTGGTCCCTTCATGGGAGGATCTTTGCACTGGTCCCTTCATGGGAGGATCTCTGATGCACTGGTCCATTCATGGGAGGATGTCTGATGCACTGGTCCCTTCATGGGATGATCTTTGCACTGGTCCCTTCATGGGATGATCTTGCATACCTCTAATCTGAGTGCTGTGATGCACTGGTCCCTTCATGGGATTATCTTGCATACCTCTAATCTGAGTGCTGTGATGCACTGGTCCCTTCATGGGATGATCTTGCATACCTCTAATCTGAGTGCTGTGATGCACTGGTCCCTTCATGGGATCTTTGTTGCACTGGTCCCTTCCTGGGTTAATCTTTGATGCACTGGTCCCTTTATGGGATGACTTTTGATGCACTGGTCCCTTCATGGAATGACCTTTGATGCACTGGTCCCTTCATGGGATGATCTTGCATACCTCTAATCTAAGTGCTGTAATGCACTGGTCCCTTCATGTGGTGATCTTTGATACACTGGTCCCTTCATGGGATGATCTTTAATGCACGGGTCCCTTCATGGGATGATCTTTGTTGCACTGGTCCCTTCATGGGATGATCTTTGTTGCACTGGTCCCTTCATGGGATGATCTTTGTTGCACTGGTCCCTTCATGGGATGATCTTTGATGCACTGGTCCCTTCATGGGATGATCTTTGATGCACTGGTCCCTTTATGGGATGATCTTTGATGCACTGGTCCCTTCATGGGATGATCTATGATTCACTGGTCCCTTCACGGGATGATCTCTGATGGACTTGTCCCTTCATGGGATGTTCTTCCATACCTCTAATCTGAGAGATGTGATGCACTGGTCCCTTCACGGGATGATCTATGATTCACTGGTCCCTTCACGGGATGATCTCTGATGGACTTGTCCCTTCATGGGATGATCTTGCATACCTCTAATCTGAGAGATGTGATGCACTGGTCCCTTCATGGGATGATCTTTGATGCACTGGTCCCTTCATGGGATTATCTTTGATGCACTGGTCCCTTCATGGGATGATCTTTGATGCACTGGTCCTTTCATGGGATATCTGATGCACTGGTCCCTTCACAGGATGATCTTTGATGCACTGGTCCCTTCACGGGATGATCTTTGATGCACTGGTCCCTTCACGGGATGATCTTTGATGCACTGGTCCCTTCACGAGATGATCTTTGATACACTGGTCCCTTCATGGGATGATCTTTGATGCACTGGTCCCTTCATGGGATGATCTTTGATGCACTGGTCCCTTCGTGGGATGATCTCTGATGCACTGGTCCCTTCATGGGATGATCGATGGTGCACTGCTACCTTCATGGGATGATCTTTGATCTGGTCCCCTCATGGGATGATCTTGCATACCTCTAATCTGAGTGCTGTGATGCCCTGGTCCCTTCATGGGATGATCTCTGATGCACTTGTTCCTTCATGGGATGATCTCTGATGCACTGGTCCCTTCATGGGATGGTCTTTGATGCACTGGTTCCTTCATGGGATGATCTTTTATGCACTGGTCCCTTCATGGGGTGATCTTTGATGCACTGGTCCTTTCATGGGAAATCTGATGCACTGGTCCCTTCACGGGATGATCTTTGATGCACTGGTCCCTTCATGGGTTGATCTTTGATGCACTGGTTCCTTCATGGGATGATCTTGCATACCTCTAATCTGAGTGCTGTGATGCACTGGTCTCTTCATGGGATCTTTGTTGCACTGGTCCCTTCCTGGGATGATCTCTGATGCATTGGTCCCTTCCTGGGATGATCTCTGATGCACTGGTCCCTTTATGGGATGATCTTTGATGCACTGGTCCCTTCATGGGATGATCTCTGATGCACTGGTCCCTTCATGGGATGATCTCTGGTGCACTGGTCCCTTCATGGGATGATCTCTGGTGCACTGGTCCCTTCATGCGATGATCTCTGATGCACTGGTCCCTTTATGGGATGATCTCTGATGCACTGGTCCCTTTATGGGATGATCTTTGATGCACTGGTCCTTTCATGGGATATCTGATGCACTGGTACCTTCACGGGATGATCTTTGATGCACTGGTCCCTTCATGGGATGATCTTGCATACCTCTAATCTGAGTGCTGTGATGCACTGGTCCCTTCATGGGATGATCTTTGCACTTTTCCCTTCATGGGATTATCTTTGATGCACTGGTCCCTTCATGGGATGATCTTTTGATGCACTGGTCCCCTCATGGGATGATTTTTGATGCACTGGTCCCTTCATGGGATGATCTTTGATGCACTGGTCCCTTCATGGGATGATATTTGGTGCACTGGTCCCTTCATGGGATGATCTGTGATGCACTGGTCCCTTCATGGGATGATCTCTGATGCACTAGTCCCTTAATGGGAGGATCTCTGATGCACTGGTCACTTCATGGGATGATCTCTGATGCACTGGTCCCTTCATGTGATGATCTTGCATACCTCAAATCTGAGAGCTGTGATGCACTGGTCCCTTCATGGGATGATCTATGGTGCACTGTTACCTTCATGGGATGATCTCTGATCTGGTCCCCTCATGGGATGATCTTGCATACCTCTAATCTGAGTGCTGTGATGCACTGGTCCCTTCATGGGATGATCTCTGATGCACTTGTTCCTTCATGGGATGATCTCTGATGCACGGGTCCCTTCATGGGATGATCTTTGATGCATGGGTCCCCTCATGGGATGAACTTTGATGCACTGGTCCCTTCATGGGATGATCTTTGATGCACTGGTCCCTTCATGGGATGATCTTTGATGCACTGGTCCCTTCATGGGATGATCTTTGATGCACTGGTCCCTTCATGGGATGATCTTGCACACCTCTAATCGGAGAGCTGTGATTCACTGGTCCCTTCATGGGATGATCTTGCATAACTCTAATCTGAGAGCTGTGATTCACTGGTCCCTTCATGGGATGATCTCTGATGCACTGATCCCTTCATGGAATGATCTCTGATGCACTGGTCCCTTCATGGGATGATCTCTGATGCACTGGTCCCTTCATGGGATGATCTCTGATGCACCGGTCCCTTCATGGGATGATCTGATGCACTGGTCCGTTCATGGGATGATCTCTGATGCACTGGTTCCTTCATGGGATGATTTTTGAGGCACTGGTCCCTTCATGGGATGATCTTTGATGCACTGGTCCCTTCATGGGATGATCTTGCATACCTATAATCTGAGTGCTGTGATGCACTGGTCCCTTCATGGGATGATCTCTGATGCACTTTTCCCTTCATGGGATTATCTTTGATGCACTGGTCCCTTCATGGGATGATCTTTTGATGCGCTGGTCCCCTCATGGGATGATTTTTGATGCACTGGTCCCTTCATGGGATGATCTTTGATGCACTGGTCCCTTCATGGGATGATCTTTGATGCACTGGTTCCTTCATGGGATGATCTGTGATGCACTGGTCCCTTCATGGGATAATCTGTGATGCACTGGTCCCTTCATGGGGTGATCATTGATGCACTGGTCCATTCATGGGATGATCTCTGATGCACTGGTCCCTTCATTGGATGATCTTTGATCCACTGGTCCCTTCATGAGATGATCTTGCATACCTCTAATCTGAGTGCTGTGATGCACTGGTCCCTTCATGGGATGATCTCTGATGCACTGGTCCCTTAATGGGAAGATCTCTGATGCACTGGTCACTTCATGGGATGATCTCTGATGCAATGGTCCCTTCATGGGATGATCTTGCATACCTCTAATCTAAGTGCTGTAATGCACTGGTCCCTTCATGTGGTGATCTTTGATACACTGGTCCCTTCATGGGAGGATCTTTGATGCACTGGTCCCTTCATGGGAGGATCTCTGATGCACTGGTCCATTCATGGGAGGATCTCTGATGCACTGGTCCCTTCATGGGATGATCTTGCATACCTCTAATCTGAGTGCTGTGATGCACTGGTCCCTTCATGGGATTATCTTGCATACCTCTGATCTGAGTGCTGTGATGCACTGGTCCCTTCATGGGATTATCTTGCATACCTCTGATCTGAGTGCTGTGATGCACTGGTCCCTTCATGGGATCTTTGTTGCACTGGTCCCTTCCTGGGTTAATCTTTGATGCACTGGTACCTTCCTGGGTTAATCTTTGATGCACCGGTCCCTTCATGGGATGAACTGTGATGCACTGGTCCCTTCATGGGATGATCTGTGATTCACTGGTCCCTTCATGGGATGATCTTGCATAACTCTAATCTGAGAGCTGTGATTCACTGGTCCCTTCATGGGATGATCTCTGATGCACTGATCCCTTCATGGAATGATCTCTGATGCACTGGTCCCTTCATGGGATGATCTCTGATGCACTGGTCCCTTCATGGGATGATCTCTGATGCACCGGTCCCTTCATGGGATGATCTGATGCACTGGTCCGTTCATGGGATGATCTCTGATGCACTGGTTCCTTCATGGGATGATTTTTGAGGCACTGGTCCCTTCATGGGATGATCTTTGATGCACTGGTCCCTTCATGGGATGATCTTGCATACCTATAATCTGAGTGCTGTGATGCACTGGTCCCTTCATGGGATGATCTCTGATGCACTGGTCTCTTCAAGGAATGAACTTTGATGCACTGGTCCCTTCATGGGATGATCTGATGCACTGGTCCATTCATGGGATGATCTTGCATACCTCTAATCTTAGTGCTGTGATGCACTATTCCCTTCATGCGATGATCTTGCATAGCTCTAATCTGAGAGCTGTGATTCACTGGTCCCTTCATGGGATGATCTGATGCACTGGTCCCTTCATGGAATGATCTCTGCACTGGTCCCTTCATGGGATGATCTCTGATGCACTGGTCCCTTCATGGGATGATCTTTGATGCACTGGTCCCTTCATGGGATGATCTTGCATAACTCTAATCTGAGAGCTGTGATTCACTGGTGCCTTCATGGGATGATCTGATGCACTGGTCCCTTCATGGAATGATCTCTGATGCACTGGTTCCTTCATGGGATGATTTTGAGGCAATGGTCCCTTCATGGGATGATCTTTGATGCACTGGTCCCTTCATGGGATGATCTTGCATTCCTATAATCTGAGAGATGTGATGCACTGGTCCCTTCATGGGATGATCTTTGATACACTGGTCATTTCATGGGATATCTGATGCACTGGTCCCTTCACTGGATGATCTTTGATGCACTGGTCCCTTCATGGGATGATCTTGCATAGCTCTAATCTGAGTGCTGTGATGCACTGGTCCCTTCATGGGATGATCTTTGATGCACTGGTCCCTTCATGGGATGATCTTGCATAGCTCTAATCTGAGTGCTGTAATGCACTGGTCCCTTCATGTGGTGATCTTTGATGCACTGGTCCCTTCCTGGGATGATATCTGTTGCACTGGTCCCTTCATGGGATGATCTCTGATGCACTGGTCTCTTCATGGGATGATCTCTGATGCACTGGTCCCTTCATGGGATGATCTTGCATACCTCTAATCTAAGTGCTGTAATGCACTGGTCCCTTCATGTGGTGATCTTTGATACAGTGGTCCATTCATGGGAGGATCTTTGATGCACTGGTCCCTTCATGGGAGGATCTCTGATGCACTGGTCCATTCATGGGAGGATCTCTGATGCACTGGTCCCTTCATGGGATGATCTTTGCACTGGTCCCTTCATGCGATGATCTTGCATACCTCTAATCTGAGTGCTGTGATGCACTGGTTCCTTCATGGGATTATCTTGCATACCTCTAATCTGAGTGCTGTGATGCACTGGTCCCTTCATGGGATGATCTTGCATACCTCTAATCTGAGTGCTGTGATGCACTGGTCCCTTCATGGGATCTTTGTTGCACTGGTCCCTTCCTGGGTTAATCTTTGATGCACTGGTACCTTCCTGGGTTAATCTTTGATGCACTGGTCCCTTTATGGGATGACCTTTGATGCACTGGTCCCTTCATGGAATGACCTTTGATGCACTGGTCCCTTCATGGGATGACCTTTGATGCACTGTTCCCTTCATGGGATGATCTTTGCACTGGTACCTTCATGGGATGATCTTGCATAACTCTAATCTGACAGCTGTGATTCACTGGTCCCTTCATGGGATGATCTCTGATACACTGGTCCCTTCATGGGATGATCTCTGATGCACTGGTCCCTTCATGGGATGATCTCTGATGCACTGGTCCCTTCATGGGATGATCTGTGATGCACTGGTCCCTTCATGGGATGATCTGTGATGCACTGGTCTCTTCATGGGATGATCTTTTGATGCACTGGTCCCTTCATGGGATGATCTCTGATGCACTGGTCCCTTCATGGGATTATCTTTGATGCACGGGTCCCTTCATGGGATGATCTTTGATGCACTGGTCCCTTCATGGGATGATCTTTGATGCACTAGTCCCTTCATGGGATGATCTTTGATGCACTGGTCCCTTCATGGGATGATCTTTGATGCACTGGTACCTTCACGGGATGATCTTTGATGCACTGGTCCCTTCATGGGATGATCTTGCATACCTCTAATCCGAGTGCTGTGATGCACTGGTCCCTTCATGGGATGATCTGTGATGCACTGGTCCCTTCATGGGATGATCTGTGATGCACTGGTCCCTTCATGGGATGAACTGTGATGCACTGGTCCCTTCATGGGATGATCTGTGATGCACTGGTCCCTTCATGGGATGATCTGTGATGCACTGGTCCCTTCATGGGATGATCTGTGATGCACGGGTCCCTTCATGGGATGATCTGTGATGCACGGGTCCCTTCATGGGATGATCTGTGATGCACGGGTCCCTTCATGGGATGATCTGTGATGCACGGTTCCCTTCATGGGATGATCTTTTGATGCACTGGTCCATTCATGGGATGATCTTTTGATGCAATGGTCCCTTCATGGGAGGATCTTTGATGCACTGGTCCCTTCATGGGAGGATCTTTGATGCATTGGTCCCTTCATGGGAGGATCTTTGATGCACTGGTCCCTTCATGGGAGGATCTTTGATGCATTGGTCCCTTCATGGGAGGATCTTTGATGCACTGGTCCCTTCATGGGATGATCTTTGATGCACTGGTCCCTTCATGGGATGATCTTTGCACTGGTCCCTTCATGGGATGATCTTTTGATGCACTGGTCCCTTCATAGGATAATCTTTTGATGCACTGGTCCCTTCATGGGATGATCTTTTGATGCAATGGTCCCTTCATGGGATGATCTCTGATGCACTGGTCCCTTCATGGGATGATCCTGATGCACTGGTCCCTTAATGGGATGATCTTCCTTACCTCTCATCTGAGTGCTGTAATGCACTGGTCCCTTCATGGGATGATCTTGATGCACTGGTACCTTCATGGGATGATCTTGCATACCTCTAATCTGAGTGATGTAATGCACTGGTCCCTTCATGTGGTGATCTTTGATGCACTGGTCCCATAATGGGATGATCTTTGATGCACGGGTCCCTTCATGGGATGATCTTTGATGCACGGGTCCCTTCATGGGATGATCTTTGTTGCACTGGTCCCTTCATGGGATGATCTTTGTTGCACTGGTCCCTTCATGGGATGATCTTTGATGCACTGGTCCCTTCATGGGATGATCTTTGATGCACTGGTCCCTTTATGGGATGATCTTTGCACTGGTCCCTTCATGGGATGTTCTTCCATACCTCTAATCTGAGAGATGTGATGCACTGGTCCCTTCACGGGATGATCTATGATGCACTGGTCCCTTCACGGGATGATCTCTGATGGACTTGTCCCTTCATGGGATGATCTTGCATACCTCTAATCTGAGAGATGTGATGCACTGGTCCCTTCATGGGATGATCTTTGATGCACTGGTCCCTTCATGGGATGATCTTTGATGCACTGGTCCCTTCATGGGATTATCTTTGATGCACTGGTCCCTTCATGGGATGATCTTTGATGCACTGGTCCTTTCATGGGATGATCTTTGATGCACTGGTCCCTTCATGGGATGATCTTTGATGCACTGGTCCCTTCACGGGATGATCTTTGGTGCACTGTTCCCTTCACGAGATGATCTTTGATACACTGGTCCCTTCACGGGATGATCTTTGATGCACTGGTCCCTTCATGGGATGATCTTTGATGCACTGGTCCCTTCGTGGGATGATCTCTGATGCTCTGGTCCCTTCATGGGATGATCTATGGTGCACTGCTACCTTCATGGGATGATCTCTGATCTGGTCCCCTCATGGGATGATCTTGCATACCTCTAATCTGAGTGCTGTGATGCCCTGGGCCCTTTTTGGGATGATCTCTGATGCACTTGTTCCTTCATGGGATGATCTCTGATGCACTGGTTCCTTCATGGGATGATCTTTTATGCACTGGTCCCTTCATGGGGTGATCTTTGATGCACTGGTCCTTTCATGGGATATCTGATGCACTGGTCCCTTCACGGGATGATCTTTGATGCACTGGTCCCTTCATGGGTTGATCTTTGATGCACTGGTTCCTTCATGGGATGATCTTGCATACCTCTAATCTGAGTGCTGTGATGCACTGGTCTCTTCATGGGATCTTTGTTGCACTGGTCCCTTCCTGGGATGATCTCTGATGCACTGGTCCCTTCCTGGGATGATCTCTGATGCACTGGTCCCTTCATGGGATGATCTCTGGTGCACTGGTCCCTTCATGGGATGATCTCTCATGCACTGGTCCCTTCATGGGATGATCTCTGGTGCACTGGTCCCTTCATGCGATGATCTCTGATGCACTGGTCCCTTTATGGGATGATATCTGATGCACTGGTCCCTTTATGGGATGATCTTTGATGCACTGGTCCTTTCATGGGATATCTGATGCACTGGTACCTTCACGGGATGATCTTTGATGCACTGGTCCCTTCATGGGATGATCTTGCATACCTCTAATCTGAGTGCTGTGATGCACTGGTCCCTTCATGGGATGATCTATGATGCACTTTTCCCTTCATGGGATTATCTTTGATGCACTGGTCCCTTCATGGGATGATCTTTTGATGCACTGGTCCCCTCATGGGATGATTTTTGATGCACTGGTCCCTTCATGGGATGGTCATTGATGCACTGGTCCATTCATGGAATGATCTCTGATGCACTGGTCCCTTCATTGGATGATCTTTGATCCACTGGTCCCTTCATGAGATGATCTTGCATACCTCTAATCTGAGTGCTGTGATGCACTGGTCCCTTCATGGGATGATCTCTGATGCACTGGTCCCTTAATGGGAAGATCTCTGATGCACTGGTCACTTCATGGGATGATCTCTGATGCACTGGTCCCTTCATGTGATGATCTTGCATACCTCAAATCTGAGAGCTGTGATGCACTGGTCCCTTCATGGGATGATCTATGGTGCACTGTTACCTTCATGGGATGATCTCTGACCTGGTCCCCTCATGGGATGATCTTGCATACCTCTAATCTGAGTGCTGTGATGCACTGGTCCCTTCATGGGATGATCTCTGATGCACTTGTTCCTTCATGGGATGATCTATGATGCACGGGTCCCTTCATGGGATGATCTTTGATGCATGGGTCCCTTCATGGGATGATCTTTGATGCACTGGTCCCTTCATGGGATGATCTTTGATGCACTGGTCCCTTCATGGGATGATCTTTGATGCACTGGTCCCTTCATGGGATGATCTTTGTTGCACTGGTCCCTTCATGGGATGATCTTTGTTGCACTGGTCCCTTCATGGGATGATCTCTGATGCACTGGTCCCTTCATGGGATGATCTCTGATGCACTGGTCTCTTCAAGGAATGAACTTTGATGCACTGGTCCCTTCATGGGATGATCTGATGCACTGGTCCATTCATGGGATGATCTTGCATACCTCTAATCTTAGTGCTGTGATGCACTATTCCCTTCATGCGATGATCTTGCATAACTCTAATCTGAGAGCTGTGATTCACTGGTCCCTTCATGGGATGATCTCTGATGCACTGGTCCCTTCATGGGATGATCTCTGATGCACTGGTCCCTTCATGGGATGATCTCTGATGCACTGGTCCCTTCATGGGACGATCTCTGATGCACTGTTTCCTTCATGGGAAGATCTTTGATGCACTGGACCCTTCATGGGATGATCTTTGATGCGCTGGTCCCTTCATGGGATGATCTTTGATGCACTGGTCCCCTCATGGGATGAACTTTGATGCACTGGTCCCTTCATGGGATGATCTTTGATGCACTGGTCCCTTCATGGGATGATCTTTGATGCACTGGTCCCTTCATGGGATGATCTTGCACACCTCTAATCGGAGAGCTGTGATTCACTGGTCCCTTCATGGGATGATCTTGCATAACTCTAATCTGAGAGCTGTGATTCACTGGTCCCTTCATGGGATGATCTCTGATGCACTGGTCCCTTCATGGGATGATCTCTGATGCACTGATCCCTTCATGGGATGATCTCTGATGCACTGGTCCCTTCATGGGATGATCTCTGATGCACTGGTCCCTTCATGGGATGATCTTGCATACCTATAATCTGAGTGCTGTGATGCACTGGTCCCTTCATGGGATGATCTCTGATGCACTTTTCCCTTCATGGGATTATCTTTGATGCACTGGTCCCTTCATGGGATGATCTTTTGATGCACTGGTCACCTCATGGGATGATTTTTGATGCACTGGTCCCTTCATGGGATGATCTTTGATGCACTGGTCCCTTCATGGGATGATCTTTGATGCACTGGTTCCTTCATGGGATGATCTGTGATGCACTGGTCCCTTCATGGGATGATCTGTGATGCACTGGTCCCTTCATGGGGTGATCATTGATGCACTGGTCCATTCATGGGATGATCTCTGATGCACTGGTCCCTTCATTGGATGATCTTTGATCCACTGGTCTCTTCATGGGATGATCTTGTATACCTATAATCTGAGAGATGTGATGCACTGGTCCCTTCATGGGATGATCTTTGATGCACTGGTCCTTTCATGGGATATCTGATGCACTGGTCCCTTCACTGGATGAGCTTTGATGCACTGGTCCCGTCATGGGATTATCTTTGCACTGGTCCCTTCATGGGATGATCTTGCATACCTCTAATCTGAGAGCTGTGATGCACTGGTCCCTTCATGGGATGATCTTTGTTATACTGGTCCCTTCATGGGATGATCTTTGTTGCACTGGTCCCTTCTTGGGATGATCTTTGTTGCACTGGTCCCTTCATGGGATGATCTTTGTTGCACTGGTCCCTTCATGGGATGATCTTTGTTGCACTGGTCCCTTCATGGGATGATCTTGCATAACTCTAATCTGAGAGCTGTGATTCACTGGTGCCTTCATGGGATGATCTGATGCACTGGTCCCTTAACGGAATGATCTCTGATGCACTGGTTCCTTCATGGGATGATTTTGAGGCACTGGTCCCTTCATGGGATGATCTTTGATGCACTGGTCCCTTCATGGGATGATCTTGCATTCCTATAATCTGAGAGATGTGATGCACTGGTCCCTTCATGGGATGATCTTTGATGCACTGGTCATTTCATGGGATATCTGATGCACTGGTCCCTTCACTGGATGATCTTTGATGCACTGGTCCCTTCATGGGATGATCTTGCATAGCTCTAATCTGAGTGCTGTGATGCACTGGTCCCTTCATGGGATGATCTTTGATGCACTGGTCCCTTCATGGGATGATATTGCATAGCTCTAATCTGAGTGCTGTAATGCACTGGTCCCTTCATGTGGTGATCTTTGATCCACTGGTCCCTTCCTGGGATGATATCTGTTGCACTGGTCCCTTCATGGAATGATCTCTGATGCACTGGTCTCTTCATGGGATGATCTTGCATACCTCTAATCTAAGTGCTGTAATGCACTGGTCCCTTCATGTGGTGATCTTTGATACACTGGTCCCTCCATGGGAGGATCTTTGATGCACTGGTCCCTTCATGGGAGGATCTCTGATGCACTGGTCCATTCATGGGAGGATCTCTGATGCACTGGTCCCTTCATGGGATGATCTTTGCACTGGTCCCTTCATGGGATGATCTTGCATACCTCTAATCTGAGTGCTGTGATGCACTGGTCCCTTCATGGGATTATCTTGCATACCTCTAATCTGAGTGCTGTAATGCACTGGTCCCTTCATGTGGTGATCTTTGATCCACTGGTCCCTTCCTGGGATGATATCTGTTGCACTGGTCCCTTCATGGGATGATCTCTGATGCACTGGTCTCTTCATGGGATGATCTCTGATGCACTGGTCCCTTCATGGGATGATCTTGCATACCTCTAATCTAAGTGCTGTAATGCACTGGTCCCTTCATGTGGTGATCTTTGATACACTGGTCCCTCCATGGGAGGATCTTTGATACACTGGTCCATTCATGGGAGGATCTCTGATGCACTGGTCCCTTCATGGGATGATCTTTGCACTGGTCCCTTCATGGGATTATCTTGCATACCTCTAATCTGAGTGCTGTGATGCACTGGTCCCTTCATGGGATGATCTTGCATACCTCTAATCTGAGTGCTGTGATGCACTGGTCCCTTCATGGGATGATCTTGCATACCTCTAATCTGAGTGCTGTGATGCACTGGTCCCTTCATGGGATCTTTGTTGCACTGGTCCCTTCCTGGGTTAATCTTTGATGCACTGGTACCTTCCTGGGTTAATCTTTGATGCACTGGTCCCTTTATGGGATGACCTTTGATGCACTGGTCCCTTCATGGAATGACCTTTGATGCACTGGTCCCTTCATGGGATGACCTTTGATGCACTGTTCCCTTCATGGGATGATCTTTGCACTGGTACCTTCATGGGATGATCTTGCATAACTCTAATCTGACAGCTGTGATTCACTGGTCCCTTCATGGGATGATCTCTGATGCACTGGTCCCTTCATGGGATGATCTCTGATGCACTGGTCCCTTCATGGGATGATCTCTGATGCACTGGTCCCTTCATGGGATGATCTTTGTTGCACTGGTCCCTTCATGGGATGATCTGTGATGCATTGGTCCCTTCATGGGATGATCTGTGATGGACTGGTCCCTTCAGGTGATGATCTTGATGCACAGGTCCCTTCATGGGATGATCTTGCATTCCTCTAATCTGAGTGCTGTGATGCACTGGTCCCTTAATGGGATGATCTTTGATGCACTGGTCCCTTCATGGGATGATCTTTGATGCACTGGTCCCTTCATGGGATGATCTTTGATGCACTAGTCCCTTCATGGGATGATCTTTGATGCACTGGTCCCTTGATGGGATGATCTTTGATGCACTGGTACCTTCATGGGATGATCTGTGATGCACGGGTCCCTTCATGGGATGATCTGTGATGCACTGGTCCCTTCATGGGATGATCTGTGATGCACGGGTCCCTTCATGGGATGATCTGTGATGCACTGGTCCCTTCATGGGATGATCTGTGATGCACGGTTCCCTTCATGGGATGATCTGTGATGCACGGTTCCCTTCATGGGATGATCTGTGATGCACGGGTCCCTTCATGGGATGATCTGTGATGCACGGGTCCCTTCATGGGATGATCTGTGATGCACTGGTCCCTTCATGTGATGATCTTGATGCACAGGTCCCTTCATGGGATGATCTTGCATACCTCTAATCTGAGTGCTGTAATGCACTGGTCCCTTCATGTGGTGATCTTTGATGCACTGGTCCCTTCATGGGAGGATCTTTGATGCATTGGTCCCTTCATGGGAGGATCTGTGATGCACTGGTCCCTTCATGGGATGATCTGTGATGCACTGGTCCCTTCATGGGATGATCTGTGATGCACTGGTCCCTTCATGGGATGAACTGTGATGCACTGGTCCCTTCATGGGATGATCTGTGATGCACGGGTCCCTTCATGGGATGATCTGTGATGCACGGGTCCCTTCATGGGATGATCTGTGATGCACGGTTCCCTTCATGGGATGATCTGTGATGCACGGTTCCCTTCATGGGATGATCTGTGATGCAAGGGTCCCTTCATGGGATGATCTGTGATGCACTGGTCCCTTCATGTGATGATCTTGATGCACAGGTCCCTTCATGGGATGATCTTGCATACCTCTAATCTGAGAGCTGTGATGCACTGGTCCCTTCATGGGATGATCTTTGTTGTACTGGTCCCTTCATGGGATGATCTTTGTTACACTGGCCCCTTCTTGGGATGATCTTTGTTGCACTGGTCCCTTCATGGGATGATCTTTGTTGCACTGGTCCCTTCATGGAATGATCTTTGTTGCACTGGTCCCTTCATGGGATGATCTTGCATTCCTCTAATCTGAGTGCTGTGATGCACTGGTCCCTTAATGGGATGATCTTTGATGCACTGGTCCCTTCATGGGATGATCTTTGATGCACTGGTACCTTCATGGGATGATCTCTGATGCACTGCTACCTTCATGGGATGATCTCTGATCTGGTCCCTTCATGGGATGATCTTGCATTCCTCTAATCTAAGTGATGTGATGCACTATTCCCTTCATGGCATGAAATCTGATGCACTGGTCCCTTCATGGGATGATCTTTGTTGCACTGGTCCCTTCATGGGATGATCTTTGTTGCACTGGTCCCTTCATGGGATGATCTCTGATGCACTGGTTCCTTCATGGGATGATCTCTGATGCACTGGTCCCTTCATGGGATGATCTTTGATGCACTGGTCCCTTCATGGGATGATCTTGCATAACTCTAATCTGAGAGCTGTGATTCACTGGTGCCTTCATGGGATGATCTGATGCACTGGTCCCTTTATGGAATGATCTCTGATGCACTGGTTCCTTCATGGGATGATTTTGAGGCACTGGTCCCTTCATGGGATGATCTTTGATGCACTGGTCCCTTCATGGGATGATCTTGCATTCCTATATTCTGAGAGATGTGATGCACTGGTCCCTTCATGGGATGATCTTTGATGCACTGGTCATTTCATGGGATATCTGATGCACTGGTCCCTTCACTGGATGATCTTTGATGCACTGGTCCCTTCATGGGATGATCTTGCATAGCTCTAATCTGAGTGCTGTGATGCACTGGTCCCTTCATGGGATGATCTTTGATGCACTGGTCCCTTCATGGGATGATCTTGCATAGCTCTAATCTGAGTGCTGTAATGCACTGGTCCCTTCATGTGGTGATCTTTGATGCACTGGTCCCTTCCTGGGATGATATCTGTTGCACTGGTCCCTTCATGGGATGATCTCTGATGCACTGGTCTCTTCATGGGATGATCTCTGATGCACTGGTCCCTTCATGGGATGATCTTGCATACCTCTAATCTAAGTGCTGTAATGCACTGGTCCCTTCATGTGGTGATCTTTGATACACTGGTCCCTTCATGGGAGGATCTTTGATGCACTGGTCCCTTCATGGGAGGATCTCTGATGCACTGGTCCATTCATGGGAGGATGTCTGATGCACTGGTCCCTTCATGGGATGATCTTTGCACTGGTCCCTTCATGGGATGATTTTGCATACCTCTAATCTGAGTGCTGTGATGCACTGGTCCCTTCATGGGATTATCTTGCATACCTCTAATCTGAGTGCTGTGATGCACTGGTCCCTTCATGGGATGATCTTGCATACCTCTAATCTGAGTGCTGTGATGCACTGGTCCCTTCATGGGATCTTTGTTGCACTGGTCCCTTCCTGGGTTAATCTTTGATGCACTGGTCCCTTTATGGGATGACCTTTGATGCACTGGTCCCTTCATGGAATGACCTTTGATGCACTGGTCCCTTCATGGGATGATCTTGCATACCTCTAATCTAAGTGCTGTAATGCACTGGTCCCTTCATGTGGTGATCTTTGATACACTGGTCCCTTCATGGGATGATCTTTAATGCACGGGTCCCACTCCCTTCATGGGATGATCTTTGTTGCACTGGTCCCTTCATGGGATGATCTTTGTTGCACTGGTCCCTTCATGGGATGATCTTTGATGCACTGGTCCCTTCATGGGATGATCTTTGATGCACTGGTCCCTTTATGGGATGATCTTTGCACTGGTCCCTTCATGGGATGTTCTTCCATACCTCTAATCTGAGAGATGTGATGCACTGGTCCCTTCACGGGATGATCTATGATTCACTGGTCCCTTCACGGGATGATCTCTGATGGACTTGTCCCTTTTTGGGATGATCTTGCATACCTCTAATCTGAGAGATGGGATGCACTGGTCCCTTCATGGGATGATCTTTGATGCACTGGTCCCTTCATGGGATGATCTTTGATGCACTGGTCCCTTCATGGGATTATCTTTGATGCACTGGTCCCTTCATGGGATGATCTTTGATGCACTGGTCCTTTCATGGGATATCTGATGCACTGGTCCCTTCACAGGATGATCTTTGATGCACTGGTCCCTTCACGGGATGATCTTTGATGCACTGGTCCCTTCAAGGGATGATCTTTGATGCACTGGTCCCTTCACGAGATGATCTTTGATACACTGGTCCCTTCACGGGATGATCTTTGATGCACTGGTCCCTTCATGGGATGATCTTTGATGCACTGGTCCCTTCGTGGGATGATCTCTGATGCACTGGTCCCTTCATGGGATGATCTATGGTGCACTGCTACCTTCATGGGATGATCTTTGATCTGGTCCCCTCATGGGATGATCTTGCATACCTCTAATCTGAGTGCTGTGATGCCCTGGTCCCTTCAAGGGATGATCTCTGATGCACTTGTTCCTTCATGGGATGATCTCTGATGCACTGGTCCCTTCATGGGGTGATCTTTGATGCACTGGTCCTTTCATGGGAAATCTGATGCACTGGTCCCTTCACGGGATGATCTTTGATGCACTGGTCCCTTCATGGGTTGATCTTTGATGCACTGGTTCCTTCATGGGATGATCTTGCATACCTCTAATCTGAGTGCTGTGATGCACTGGTCTCTTCATGGGATCTTTGTTGCACTGGTCCCTTCCTGGGATGATCTCTGATGCATTGGTCCCTTCCTGGGATGATCTCTGATGCACTGGTCCCTTTATGGGATGATCTTTGATGCACTGGTCCCTTCATGGGATGATCTCTGATGCACTGGTCCCTTCAAGGATGATCTCTGATGCACTGGTCCCTTCATGGGATGATCTCTGGTGCACTGGTCCCTTCATGCGATGATCTCTGGTGCACTGGTCCCTTCATGCGATGATCTCTGATGCACTGGTCCCTTTATGGGATGATCTCTGATGCACTGGTCCCTTTATGGGATGATCTTTGATGCACTGGTCCTTTCATGGGATATCTGATGCACTGGTACCTTCACGGGATGATCTTTGATGCACTGGTCCCTTCATGGGATGATCTTGCATACCTCTAATCTGAGTGCTGTGATGCACTGGTCCTTTCATGGGATGATCTCTGATGCACTGGTCCCTTAATGGGAAGATCTCTGATGCACTGGTCACTTCATGGGATGATCTCTGATGCACTGGTCCCTTCATGTGATGATCTTGCATACCTCAAATCTGAGCTGTGATGCACTGGTCCCTTCATGGGATGATCTATGGTGCACTGTTACCTTCATGGGATGATCTCTGATCTGGTCCCCTCATGGGATGATCTTGCATACCTCTAATCTGAGTGCTGTGATGCACTGGTCCCTTCATGGGATGATCTCTGATGCACTTGTTCCTTCATGGGATGATCTCTGATGCACGGGTCCCTTCATGGGATGATCTTTGATGCATGGGTCCCTTCATGGGATGATCTTTGATGCACTGGTCCCTTCATGGGATGATCTTTGATGCACTGGTCCCTTCATGGGATGATCTTTGATGCACTGGTCCCTTCATGGGATGATCTTTGTTGCACTGGTCCCTTCATGGGATGATCTTTGTTGCACTGGTCCCTTCATGGGATGATCTTTGTTGCACTGGTCCCTTCATGGGATGATCTTTGTTGCACTGGTCCCTTCATGGGATGATCTCTGATGCACTGGTCTCTTCATGGAATGATCTTTGATGCACTGGTCACTTCATGGGATGATCTGATGCACTGGTCCATTCATGGGATGATCTTGCATACCTCTAATCTTAGTGCTGTGATGCACTATTCCCTTCATGCGATGATCTTGCATAACTCTAATCTGAGAGCTGTGATTCACTGGTCCCTTCATGGGATGATCTCTGATGCACTGATCCCTTCATGGGATGATCTCTGATGCACTGGTCCCTTCATGGGATGATCTCTGATGCACTGGTCCCTTCATGGGATGATCTCTGATGCACCGGTCCCTTCATGGGATGATCTCTGATGCACCGGTCCCTTCATGGGATGATCTGATGCACTGGTCCCTTCATGGGACGATCTCTCATGCACTGTTTCCTTCATGGGAAGATCTTTGATGCACTGGACCCTTCATGGGATGATCTTTGATGCGCTGGTCCCTTCATGGGATGATCTTTGATGCACTGGTCCCCTCATGGGATGAACTTTGATGCACTGGTCCCTTCATGGGATGATCTTTGATGCACTGGTCCCTTCATGGGATGATCTTTGATGCACTGGTCCCTTCATGGGATGATCTTGCACACCTCTAATCTGAGAGCTGTGATTCACTGGTCCCTTCATGGGATGATCTTGCATAACTCTAATCTGAGAGCTGTGATTCACTGGTCCCTTCATGGGATGATCTCTGATGCACTGATCCCTTCATGGGATGATCTCTGATGCACTGGTCCCTTCATGGGATGATCTCTGATGCACTGGTCCCTTCATGGGATGATCTCTGATGCACCGGTCCCTTCATGGGATGATCTGATGCACTGGTCCGTTCATGGGATGATCTCTGATGCACTGGTTCCTTCATGGGATGATTTTTGAGGCACTGGTCCCTTCATGGGATGATCTTTGATGCACTGGTCCCTTCATGGGATGATCTTGCATACCTATAATCTGAGTGCTGTGATGCACTGGTCCCTTCATGGGATGATCTCTGATGCACTTTTCCCTTCATGGGATTATCTTTGATGCACTGGTCCCTTCATGGGATGATCTTTTGATGCGCTGGTCCCCTCATGGGATGATTTTTGATGCACTGGTCCCTTCATGGGATAATCTTTGATGCACTGGTCCCTTCATGGGATGATCTTTGATGCACTGGTTCCTTCATGGGATGATCTGTGATGCACTGGTCCCTTCATGGGATGATCTGTGATGCACTGGTCCCTTCATGGGGTGATCATTGATGCACTGGTCCATTCATGGGATGATCTCTGATGCACTGGTCCCTTCATTGGATGATCTTTGATCCACTGGTCCCTTAATGGGAAGATCTCTGATGCACTGGTCACTTCATGGGATGATCTCTGATGCACTGGTCCCTTCATGGGATGATCTTGCATACCTCTAATCTAAGTGCTGTAATGCACTGGTCCCTTCATGTGGTGATCTTTGATGCACTGGTCCCTTCATGGGAGGATCTTTGATGCACTGGTCCCTTCATGGGAGGATCTCTGATGCACTGGTCCATTCATGGGAGGATCTCTGATGCACTGGTCACTTCATGGGATGATCTCTGATGCAATGGTCACTTCATGTGATGATCTTGCATACCTCAAATCTGAGAGCTGTGATGCACTGGTCCCTTCATGGGATGATCTATGGTGCACTGTTACCTTCATGGGATGATCTCTGATCTGGTCCCCTCATGGGATGATCTTGCATACCTCTAATCTGAGTGCTGTGATGCACTGGTCCCTTCATGGGATGATCTCTGATGCACTTGTTCCTTCATGGGATGATCTCTGATGCACGGGTCCCTTCAAGGGGTGATCTTTCATGCATGGGTCCCTTCATGGGATGATCTTTGATGCACTGGTCCCTTCATGGGATGATCTTTGATGCACTGGTCCCTTCATGGGATGATCTTTGATGCACTGGTCCCTTCATGGGATGATCTTTGTTGCACTGGTCCCTTCATGGGATGATCTTTGTTGCACTGGTCCCTTCATGGGATGACCTCTGATGCACTGGTCCCTTCATGGGATGATCTCTGATGCACTGGTCTCTTCAAGGAATGAACTTTGATGCACTGGTCCCTTCATGGGATGATCTGATGCACTGGTCCATTCATGGGATGATCTTGCATACCTCTAATCTTAGTGCTGTGATGCACTATTCCCTTCATGCGATGATCTTGCATAACTCTAATCTGAGAGCTGTGATTCACTGGTCCCTTCATGGGATGATCTCTGATGCACTGATCCCTTCATGGGATGATCTCTGATGCACTGGTCCCTTCATGGGATGGTCTTTGATGCACTGGTCCCTTCATGGGATGGTCTTTGATGCACTGGTCCCTTCATGGGATGATCTTTGATGCACTGGTCCCCTCATGGGATGATCTTTGATGCACTGGTCCCTTCATGGGATGATCTTTGATGCACTGGTCCCTTCATGGGATGATCTTTGATGCACTGGTCCCTTCATGGGATGATCTTGCACACCTCTAATCGGAGAGCTGTGATTCACTGGTCCCTTCATGGGATGATCTTGCATAACTCTAATCTGAGAGCTGTGATTCACTGGTCCCTTCATGGGATGATCTCTGATGCACTGATCCCTTCATGGGATGATCTCTGATGCACTGGTCCCTTCATGGGATGATCTCTGATGCACTGGTCCCTTCATGGGATGATCTCTGATGCACCGGTCCCTTCATGGGATGATCTGATGCACTGGTCCGTTCATGGGATGATCTCTGATGCACTGGTTCCTTCATGGGATGATTTTTGAGGCACTGGTCCCTTCATGGGATTATCTTTGATGCACTGGTCCCTTCATGGGATGATCTTGCATACCTATAATCTGAGTGTTGTGATGCACTGGTCCCTTCATGGGATGATCTCTGATGCACTTTTCCCTTCATGGGATTATCTTTGATGCACTGGTCCCTTCATGGGATGATCTTTTGATGCACTGGTCCCCTCATGGGATGATTTTTGATGCACTGGTCCCTTCATGGGATGATCTTTGATGCACTGGTCCCTTCATGGGATGATCTTTTGATGCACTGGTCCCCTCATGGGATGATTTTTGATGCACTGGTCCCTTCATGGGATGATCTTTGATGCACTGGTCCCTTCATGGGATGATCTTTGATGCACTGGTTCCTTCATGGGATGATCTGTGATGCACTGGTCCCTTCATGGGATGATCTGTGATGCACTGGTCCCTTCATGGGGTGATCATTGATGCACTGGTCCATTCATGGGATGATCTCTGATGCACTGGTCCCTTCATTGGATGATCTTTGATCCACTGGTCTCTTCATGAGATGATCTTGCATACCTCTAATCTGAGTGCTGTGATGCACTGGTCCCTTCATGGGATGATCTCTGATGCACTGGTCCCATAATGGGAAGATCTCTGATGCACTGGTCACTTCATGGGATGATCTCTGATGCACTGGTCCCTTCATGGGATGATCTTGCATACCTCAAATCTGAGAGCTGTGATACACTGGTCCCTTCATGGGATGATCTTTGTTGCACTGGTCCCTTCATGGGATGATCTGTGATGCACTGGTCCCTTCATGGGATGATCTGTGATGCACTGGTCCCTTCATGGGATGATCTGTGATGCACTGGTCCCTTCATGGGATGATCTCTGATGCACTGGTCCCTTCATGGGATGATCTCTGATGCACTGGTCCCTTCACGGGATGATCTCTGATGCACTGGTACCTTCATTGGATGATCTCTGATGCATTGGTCCCTTCATGGGATGATCTTGCATACCTCTAATCTGAGAGATGTTATGCACTGGTCCCTTCACGGGATGATCTATGATGCACTGGTCCCTTCACGGGATGATCTTGCATACCTCTAATCTGAGTGCTGTGATGCACTGGTCCCTTCAAGGGATGCTCTCTGATGCACCGGTCCCTTCATGGGATGATCTGTGATGCACCGGTCCCATCACGGGATGATCTCTGATGCACTGGTCCCTTCATGGGATGATCTTGCATACCTCTAATCTGAGTGCTGTGATGACTGGTCCCTTCATGGGATGGTCTTTCATACACTGGTTCCTTCATGGGATGATCTTTTATGCACTGGTCCCTTCATGGGGTGATCTTTGATGCACTGGTCCTTTCATGGGATATCTGATGCACTGGTCCCTTCACGGGATGATCTTTTATGCACTGGTCCCTTCATGGGATGATGTTTGATGCACTGGTTCCTTCATGGGATGATCTTGCATACCTCAAATCTGAGTGCTGTGATGCACTGGTCTCTTCATGGGATCTTTGTTGTACTGGTCCCTTCCTGGGATGATCTCGGATGCACTGGTCCCTTCCTGGGATGATCTCTGATGCACTGGTCCCTTTATGGGATGATCTTTGATGCACTGGTCCCTTTATGGGATGATCTGTGATGCACTGGTCCCTTCATGGGGTGATCATTGATGCACTGGTCCATTCATGGGATGATCTCTGATGCACTGGTCCCTTCATTGGATGATCTTTGATCCACTGGTCTCTTCATGAGATGATCTTGCATACCTCTAATCTGAGTGCTGTGATGCACTGGTCCCTTCATGGGATGATCTCTGATGCACTGGTCCCATAATGGGAAGATCTCTGATGCACTGGTCACTTCATGGGATGATCTCTGATGCACTGGTCCCTTCATGGGATGATCTTGCATACCTCAAATCTGAGAGCTGTGATACACTGGTCCCTTCATGGGATGATCTTTGTTGCACTGGTCCCTTCATGGGATGATCTGTGATGCACTGGTCCCTTCATGGGATGATCTGTGATGCACTGGTCCCTTCATGGGATGATCTCTGATGCACTTGTTCCTTCATGGGATGATCTCTGATGCACTGGTCCCTTAATGGGAAGATCTCTGATGCACTAGTCACTTCATGGGATGATCTCTGATGCACTGGCCCCTTCATGTGATGATCTTGCATACCTCAAATCTGAGAGCTGTGATGCACTGGTCCCTTCATGGGATGATCTATGGTGCACTGTTACCTTCATGGGATGATCTCTGATCTGGTCCCCTCATGGGATGATCTTGCATACCTCTAATCTGAGTGCTGTGATGCACTGGTCCCTTCATGGGATGATCTCTGATGCACTTGTTACTTCATGGGATGATCTCTGATGCACGGGTCCCTTCATGGGATGATCTTTGATGCATGGGTCCCTTCATGGGATGATCTTTGATGCACTGGTCCCTTCATGGGATGATCTTTGATGCACTGGTCCCTTCATGGGATGATCTTTGATGCACTGGTCCCTTCATGGGATGATCTTTGTAGCACTGGTCCCTTCATGGGATGATCTTTGTTGCACTGGTCCCTTCATGGGATGATCTTTGTTGCACTGGTCCCTTCATGGGATGATCTCTGATGCACTGGTCTCTTCAAGGAATGAACTTTGATGCACTGGTCCCTTCATGGGATGATCTGATGCACTGGTCCATTCATGGGATGATCTTGCATACCTCTAATCTGAGAGCTGTGATGCACTGTTCCCTTCATGGGATGATCTCTGATGCACTGATCCCTTCATGGGATGATCTCTGATGCACTGGTCCCTTCATGGGATGATCTCTGATGCACCGGTCCCTTCATGGGATGATCTCTGATGCACCGGTCCCTTCATGGGATGATCTCTGATGCACCGGTCCCTTCATGGGATGATCTGATGCACTGGTCCCTTCATGGGACGATCTTTGATGCACTGGACCCTTCATGGGATGATCTTTGATGCACTGGTCCCTTCATGGGATGATCTTTGATGCACTGGTCCCCTCATGGGATGAACTTTGATGCACTGGTCCCTTCATGGGATGATCTTTGATGCACTGGTCCCTTCATGGGATGATCTTTGATGCACTGGTCCCTTCATGGGATGATCTTGCACACCTCTAATCGGAGAGCTGTGATTCACTGGTCCCTTCATGGGATGATCTTGCATAACTCTAATCTGAGAGCTGTGATTCACTGGTCCCTTCATGGGATGATCTCTGATGCACTGGTCCCTTCATGGGATGATCTCTGATGCACTGGTTCCTTCATGGGATGATCTCTGATGCACTGGTCCCTTCATGGGATGATCTTTGATGCACTGGTCCCTTCATGGGATGATCTTGCATACCTATAATCTGAGTGCTGTGATGCACTGGTCCCTTCATGGGATGACCTCTGATGCACTTTTCCCTTCATGGGATTATCTTTGATGCACTGGTCCCTTCATGGGATGATCTTTTGATGCACTGGTCCCCTCATGGGATGATTTTTGATGCACTGGTCCCTTCATGGGATGATCTTTGATGCACTGGTCCCTTCATGGGATGATCTTTGATGCACTGGTTCCTTCATGGGATGATCTGTGATGCACTGGTCCCTTCATGGGATGATCTGTGATGCACTGGTCCCTTCATGGGGTGATCATTGATGCACTGGTCCATTCATGGGATGATCTCTGATGCACTGGTCCCTTCATTGGATGATCTTTGATCCACTGGTCTCTTCATGAGATGATCTTGCATACCTCTAATCTGAGTGCTGTGATGCACTGGTCCCTTCATGGGATGATCTCTGATGCACTGGTCCCATAATGGGAAGATCTCTGATGCACTGGTCACTTCATGGGATGATCTCTGATGCACTGGTCCCTTCATGGGATGATCTTGCATACCTCAAATCTGAGAGCTGTGATACACTGGTCCCTTCATGGGATGATCTTTGTTGCACTGGTCCCTTCATGGGATGATCTGTGATGCACTGGTCCCTTCATGGGATGATCTGTGATGCACTGGTCCCTTCATGGGATGATCTGTGATGCACTGGTCCCTTCATGGGATGATCTCTGATGCACTGGTCCCTTCATGGGATGATCTCTGATGCACTGGTCCCTTCACGGGATGATCTCTGATGCACTGGTACCTTTATTGGATGATCTCTGATGCATTGGTCCCTTCATGGGATGATCTTGCATACCTCTAATCTGAGAGATGTTATGCACTGGTCCCTTCACGGGATGATCTATGATGCACTGGTCCCTTCACGGGATGATCTTGCATACCTCTAATCTGAGTGCTGTGATGCACTGGTCCCTTCAAGGGATGCTCTCTGATGCACCGGTCCCTTCATGGGATGATCTGTGATGCACCGGTCCCTTCATGGGATGATCTCTGATGCACTGGTCCCTTCATGGGATGATCTTGCATACCTCTAATCTGAGTGCTGTGATGACTGGTCCCTTCATGGGATGGTCTTTGATGCACTGGTTCCTTCATGGGATGATCTTTTATGCACTGGTCCCTTCATGGGGTGATCTTTGATGCACTGGTCCTTTCATGGGATATCTGATGCACTGGTCCCTTCACGGGATGATCTTTTATGCACTGGTCCCTTCATGGGATGATCTTTGATGCACTGGTTCCTTCATGGGATGATCTTGCATACCTCAAATCTGAGTGCTGTGATGCACTGGTCTCTTCATGGGATCTTTGTTGTACTGGTCCCTTCCTGGGATGATCTCGGATGCACTGGTCCCTTCCTGGGATGATCTCTGATGCACTGGTCCCTTTATGGGATGATCTTTGATGCACTGGTCCCTTTATGGGATGATCTTTGATGCACTGGTCCCTTTATGGGATGATCTTTGATGCACTGGTCCCTTCATGTGATGATCTTTCATACCTCTAATCTGAGTGCTGTGATGCACTGGTCCCTTCATGGGATGATCTCTGATGCACTGGTCCCTTCATGGGATGATCTCTGGTGCACTGGTCCCTTCATGGAATGATCTCTGATGCACTGGTCCCTTCATGGGATGATCTCTGATGCACTGGTCCCTTTATGGGATGATCTCTGATACACTGGTCCCTTTATGGGATGATGTTTGATGCACTGGTCCTTTCATGGGATATCTGATGCACTGGTACCTTCACGGGATGATCTTTGATGCACTGGTCCCTTCATGGGATGATCTTGCATACCTCTAATGTGAGTGCTGTGATGCACTGGTCCCTTCATGGGATCTTTGTTGCACTGGTCCCTTCATGGGATGATCTTTGATGCACTGGTCCCTTCATGGGATTATCTTTGATGCACTGGTCCCTTTATGGGATGATCTTTGCACTGGTCCCTTCATGGGATGTTCTTCCATACCTCTAATCTGAGAGATGTGATGCACTGGTCCCTTCACGGGATGATCTATGATGCACTGGTCCCTTCACGGGATGATCTCTGATGGACTTGTCCCTTCATGGGATGATCTTGCATACCTCTAATCTGAGAGATGTGATGCACTGGTCCCTTCATGGGATGATCTTTGATGCACTGGTCCCTTCATGGGATGATCTTTGATACACTGGTCCCTTCATGGGATTATCTTTGATGCACTGGTCCCTTCATGGGATGATCTTTGATGCACTGGTCCTTTCATGGGATATCTGATGCACTGGTCCCTTCACAGGATGATCTTTGATGCACTGGTCCCTTCACGGGATGATCTTTGATGCACTGGTCCCTTCACGGGATGATCTTTGGTGCACTGGCCCCTTCACGAGATGATCTTTGATACACTGGTCCCTTCACGGGATGATCTTTGATGCACTGGTCCCTTCGTGGGATGATCTCTGATGCACTGGTCCCTTCATGGGATGATCTATGGTGCACTGCTACCTTCATGGGATGATCTCTGATCTGGTCCCCTCATGGGATGATCTTGCATACCTCTAATCTGAGTGCTGTGATGCCCTGGTCCCTTCATGGAATGATCTCTGATGCACTTGTTCCTTCATGGGATGATCTCTGATGCACTGGTCCCTTCATGGGATGGTCTTTGATGCACTGGTTCCTTCATGGGATGATCTGATGCACTGGTTCCTTCATGGGATGATCTTTTATGCACTGGTCCCTTCATGGGGTGATCTTTGATGCACTGGTCCTTTCATGGGATATCTGATGCACTGGTCCCTTCACGGGATGATCTTTGATGCACTGGTCCCTTCATGGGTTGATCTTTGATGCACTGGTTCCTTCATGGGATGATCTTGCATACCTCTAATCTGAGTGCTGTGATGCACCGGTCTCTTCATGGGATCTTTGTTGCACTGGTCCCTTCCTGGGATGATCTCTGATGCACTGGTCCCTTCCTGGGATGATCTATGATGCACTGGTCCCTTTATGGGATGATCTTTGATGCACTGGTCCCTTCATGGGATGATCTCTGGTGCACTGGTCCCTTCATGGGATGATCTCTGATGCACTGGTCCCTTCATGGGATGATCTCTGATGCACTGGTCCCTTTATGGGATGATCTCTGATGCACTGGTCCCTTTATGGGATGATCTTTGATGCACTGGTCCTTTCATGGGATATCTGATGCACTGGTCCCTTCATGGGATGATCTTGCATACCTCTAATCTGAGTGCTGTGATGCACTGGTCCCTTCATGGGATGATCTATGATGCACTTTTCCCTTCATGGGATTATCTTTGATGCACTGGTCCCTTCATGGGATGATCTTTTGATGCACTGGTCCCCTCATGGGATGATTTTTGATGCACTGGTCCCTTCATGGGATGATCTTTGATGCACTGGTCCCTTCATGGGATGATCTTTGATGCACTGGTTCCTTCATGGGATGATCTGTGATGCACTGGTCCCTTCATGGGATGATCTGTGATGCACTGGTCCCTTCATGGGATGATCATTGATGCACTGGTCCATTCATGGAATGATCTCTGATGCACTGGTCCCTTCATTGGATGATCTTTGATCCACTGGTCCCTTCATGAGATGATCTTGCATACCTCTAATCTGAGTGCTCTGATGCACTGGTCCCTTCATGGGATGATCTCTGATGCACTGGTCCCTTAATGGGAAGATCTCTGATGCACTGGTCACTTCATGGGATGATCTCTGATGCACTGGTCCCTTCATGTGATGATCTTGCATACCTCAAATCTGAGAGCTGTGATGCACTGGTCCCTTCATGGGATGATCTATGGTGCACTGGTCCCTTCATGGGATGATCTCTGATGCACTTGTTCCTTCATGGGATGATCTCTGATGCACGGGTCCCTTCATGGGATGATCTTTGATGCATGGGTCCCTTCATGGGATGATCTTTGATGCACTGGTCCCTTCATGGGATGATCTTTGATGCACTGGTCCCTTCATGGGATGATCTTTGATGCACTGGTCCCTTCATGGGATGATCTTTGTTGCACTGGTCCCTTCATGGGATGATCTTTGTTGCACTGGTCCCTTCATGGGATGATCTTTGTTGCACTGGTCCCTTCATGGGATGATCTCTGATGCACTGGTCTCTTCATGGAATGATCTTTGATGAACTGGTCCCTTCATGGGATGATCTGATGCACTGGTCCATTCATGGGATGATCTTGCATACCTCTAATCTTAGTGCTGTGATGCACTTTTCCCTTCATGGGATGATCTCTGATGCACCGGTCCCTTCATGGGATGATCTGATGCACTGGTCCCTTCATGGGACGATCTTTGATGCACTGTTTCCTTCATGGGAAGATCTTTGATGCACTGGACCCTTCATGGGATGATCTTTGATGCGCTGGTCCCTTCATGGGATGATCTTTGATGCACTGGTCCCCTCATGGGATGAACTTTGATGCACTGGTCCCTTCATGGGATGATCTTTGATGCACTGGTCCCTTCATGGGATGATCTTTGATGCACTGGTCCCTTCATGGAATGATCTTGCACACCTCTAATCGGAGAGCTGTGATTCACTGGTCCCTTCATGGGATGATCTTGCATGACTCTAATCTGAGAGCTGTGATTCACTGGTCCCTTCATGGGATGATCTCTGATGCACTGATCCCTTCATGGGATGATCTCTGATGCACTGGTCCCTTCATGGGATGATCTCTGATGCACTGGTCCCTTCATGGGATGATCTCTGATGCACCGGTCCCTTCATGGGATGATCTGATGCACTGGTCCGTTCATGGGATGATCTCTGATGCACTGGTTCCTTCATGGGATGATTTTTGAGGCACTGGTCCCTTCATGGGATGATCTTTGATGCACTGGTCCCTTCATGGGATGATCTTGCATACCTATAATCTGAGTGCTGTGATGCACTGGTCCCTTCATGGGATGATCTCTGATGCACTTTTCCCTTCATGGGATTATCTTTGATGCACTGGTCCCTTCATGGGATGATCTTTTGATGCACTGGTCCCCTCATGGGATGATTTTTGATGCACTGGTCCCTTCATGGGATGATCTTTGATGCACTGGTCCCTTCATGGGATGATCTTTGATGCACTGGTTCCTTCATGGGATGATCTGTGATGCACTGGTCCCTTCATGGGATGATCTGTGATGCACTGGTCCCTTCATGGGGTGATCATTGATGCACTGGTCCATTCATGGGATGATCTCTGATGCACTGGTCCCTTCATTGGATGATCTTTGATCCACTGGTCTCTTCATGAGATGATCTTGCATACCTCTAATCTGAGTGCTGTGATGCACTGGTCCCTTCATGGGATGATCTCTGATGCACTGGTCCCTTAATGGGAAGATCTCTGATGCACTGGTCACTTCATGGGATGATCTCTGATGCACTGGTCCCTTCATGGGATGATCTTGCATACCTCAAATCTGAGAGCTGTGATGCACTGGTCCCTTCATGGGATGATCTTTGTTGCACTGGTCCCTTCATGGGATGATCTGTGATGCACTGGTCCCTTCATGGGATGATCTGTGATGCACTGGTCCCTTCATAGGATGATCTGTGATGCACTGGTCCCTTCATGGGATGATCTGTGATGCACTGGTCCCTTCATGGGATGATCTCTGATGCACTGGTCCCTTCACGGGATGATCTGTGATGCACTGGTCCCTTCATGGGATGATCTCTGATGCACTGGTCCCTTCACGGGATGATCTCTGATGCACTGGTACCTTCATTGGATGATCTCTGATGCATTGGTCCCTTCATGGGATGATGTTGCATACCTCTAATCTGAGAGATGTGATGCACTGGCCCCTTCACGGGATGATCTATGATGCACTGGTCCCTTCACGGGATTATCTTGCATACCTCTAATCTGAGTGCTGTGATGCACTGGTCCCTTCAAGGGATGCTCTCTGATGCACTGGTCCCTTCATGGGATGATCTGTGATGCACTGGTCCCTTCATGGGATGATCTCTGATGCACTGGTCCCTTCATGGGATGATCTTGCATACCTCTAATCTGAGTGCTGTGATGACTGGTCCCTTCATGGGATGGTCTTTGATGCACTGGTTCCTTCATGGGATGATCTTTTATGCACTGGTCCCTTCATGGGGTGATCTTTGATGCACTGGTCCTTTCATGGGATATCTGATGCACTGGTCCCTTCACGGGATGATCTTTTATGCACTGGTCCCTTCATGGGATGATCTTTGATGCACTGGTCCCTTCATGTGATGATCTTTCATACCTCTAATTTGAGTGCTGTGATGCACTGGTCCCTTCATGGGATGATCTCTGATGCACTGGTCCCTTCATGGGATGATCTCTGGTGCACTGGTCTCTTCATGGAATGATCTCTGATGCACTGGTCCCTTCATGGGATGATCTCTGATGCACTGGTCCCGTTATGGGATGATCTCTGATACACTGGTCCCTTTATGGGATGATCTTTGATGCACTGGTCCTTTCATGGGATATCTGATGCACTGGTACCTTCACGGGATGATCTTTGATGCACTGGTCCCTTCATGAGATGATCTTGCATACCTCTAATCTGAGTGCTCTGATGCACTGGTCCCTTCATGGGATGATCTCTGATGCACTGGTCCCTTAATGGGAAGATCTCTGATGCACTGGTCACTTCATGGGATGATCTCTGATGCACTGGTCCCTGCATTGGATGATCTTTGATCCACTGGTCCCTTCATGAGATGATCTTGCATACCTCTAATCTGAGTGCTCTGATGCACTGGTCCCTTCATGGGATGATCTCTGATGCACTGGTCCCTTAATGGGAAGATCTCTGATGCACTGGTCACTTCATGGGATGATCTCTGATGCACTGGTCCCTTCATGTGATGATCTTGCATACCTCAAATCTGAGAGCTGTGATGCACTGGTCCCTTCATGGGATGATCTATGGTGCACTGGTCCCTTCATGGGATGATCTCTGATGCACTTGTTCCTTCATGGGATGATCTCTGATGCACGGGTCCCTTCATGGGATGATCTTTGATGCATGGGTCCCTTCATGGGATGATCTTTGATGCACTGGTCCCTTCATGGGATGATCTTTGATGCACTGGTCCCTTCATGGGATGATCTTTGATGCACTGGTCCCTTCATGGGATGATCTTTGTTGCACTGGTCCCTTCATGGGATGATCTTTGTTGCACTGGTCCCTTCATGGGATGATCTTTGTTGCACTAGTCCCTTCATGGGATGATCTCTGATGCACTGGTCTCTTCATGGAATGATCTTTGATGAACTGGTCCCTTCATGGGATGATCTGATGCACTGGTCCATTCATGGGATGATCTTGCATACCTCTAATCTTAGTGCTGTGATGCACTATTCCCTTCATGCGATGATCTTGCATAACTCTAATCTGAGAACTGTGATTCACTGGTCCCTTCATGGGATGATCTCTGATGCACTGATCCCTTCATGGGATGATCTCTGATGCACTGGTCCCTTCATGGGATGATCTCTGATGCACTGGTCCCTTCATGGGATGATCTCTGATGCACCGGTCCCTTCATGGGATGATCTCTGATGCACCGGTCCCTTCATGGGATGATCTCTGATGCACCGGTCCCTTCATGGGATGATCTGATGCACTGGTCCCTTCATGGGACGATCTTTGATGCACTGTTTCCTTCATGGGAAGATCTTTGATGCACTGGACCCTTCATGGGATGATCTTTGATGCGCTGGTCCCTTCATGGGATGATCTTTGATGCACTGGTCCCCTCATGGGATGAACTTTGATGCACTGGTCCCTTCATGGGATGATCTTTGATGCACTGGTCCCTTCATGGGATGATCTTTGATGCACTGGTCCCTTCATGGAATGATCTTGCACACCTCTAATCGGAGAGCTGTGATTCACTGGTCCCTTCATGGGATGATCTTGCATGACTCTAATCTGAGAGCTGTGATTCACTGGTCCCTTCATGGGATGATCTCTGATGCACTGATCCCTTCATGGGATGATCTCTGATGCACTGGTCCCTTCATGGGATGATCTCTGATGCACTGGTCCCTTCATGGGATGATCTCTGATGCACCGGTCCCTTCATGGGATGATCTGATGCACTGGTCCGTTCATGGGATGATCTCTGATGCACTGGTTCCTTCATGGGATGATTTTTGAGGCACTGGTCCCTTCATGGGATGATCTTTGATGCACTGGTCCCTTCATGGGATGATCTTGCATACCTATAATCTGAGTGCTGTGATGCACTGGTCCCTTCATGGGATGATCTCTGATGCACTTTTCCCTTCATGGGATTATCTTTGATGCACTGGTCCCTTCATGGGATGATCTTTTGATGCACTGGTCCCCTCATGGGATGATTTTTGATGCACTGGTCCCTTCATGGGATGATCTTTGATGCACTGGTCCCTTCATGGGATGATCTTTGATGCACTGGTTCCTTCATGGGATGATCTGTGATGCACTGGTCCCTTCATGGGATGATCTGTGATGCACTGGTCCCTTCATGGGGTGATCATTGATGCACTGGTCCATTCATGGGATGATCTCTGATGCACTGGTCCCTTCATTGGATGATCTTTGATCCACTGGTCTCTTCATGAGATGATCTTGCATACCTCTAATCTGAGTGCTGTGATGCACTGGTCCCTTCATGGGATGATCTCTGATGCACTGGTCCCTTAATGGGAAGATCTCTGATGCACTGGTCACTTCATGGGATGATCTCTGATGCACTGGTCCCTTCATGGGATGATCTTGCATACCTCAAATCTGAGAGCTGTGATGCACTGGTCCCTTCATGGGATGATCTTTGTTGCACTGGTCCCTTCATGGGATGATCTGTGATGCACTGGTCCCTTCATGGGATGATCTGTGATGCACTGGTCCCTTCATAGGATGACCTGTGATGCACTGGTCCCTTCATGGGATGATCTGTGATGCACTGGTCCCTTCATGGGATGATCTCTGATGCACTGGTCCCTTCACGGGATGATCTGTGATGCACTGGTCCCTTCATGGGATGATCTCTGATGCTCTGGTCCCTTCACGGGATGATCTCTGATGCACTGGTACCTTCATTGGATGATCTCTGATGCATTGGTCCCTTCATGGGATGATGTTGCATACCTCTAATCTGAGAGATGTGATGCACTGGCCCCTTCACGGGATGATCTATGATGCACTGGTCCCTTCACGGGATTATCTTGCACACCTCTAATCTGAGTGCTGTGATGCACTGGTCCCTTCAAGGGATGCTCTCTGATGCACTGGTCCCTTCATGGGATGATCTGTGATGCACTGGTCCCTTCATGGGATGATCTCTGATGCACTGGTCCCTTCATGGGATGATCTTGCATACCTCTAATCTGAGTGCTGTGATGACTGGTCCCTTCATGGGATGGTCTTTGATGCACTGGTTCCTTCATGGGATGATCTTTTATGCACTGGTCCCTTCATGGGGTGATCTTTGATGCACTGGTCCTTTCATGGGATATCTGATGCACTGGTACCTTCACGGGATGATCTTTTATGCACTGGTCCCTTCATGGGATGATCTTTGATGCACTGGTCCCTTCATGTGATGATCTTTCATACCTCTAATTTGAGTGCTGTGATGCACTGGTCCCTTCATGGGATGATCTCTGATGCACTGGTCCCTTCATGGGATGATCTCTGGTGCACTGGTCTCTTCATGGAATGATCTCTGATGCACTGGTCCCTTCATGGGATGATCTCTGATGCACTGGTCCCGTTATGGGATGATCTCTGATACACTGGTCCCTTTATGGGATGATCTTTGATGCACTGGTCCTTTCATGGGATATCTGATGCACTGGTACCTTCACGGGATGATCTTTGATGCACTGGTCCCTTCATGAGATGATCTTGCATACCTCTAATCTGAGTGCTCTGATGCACTGGTCCCTTCATGGGATGATCTCTGATGCACTGGTCCCTTAATGGGAAGATCTCTGATGCACTGGTCACTTCATGGGATGATCTCTGATGCACTGGTCCCTTCATTGGATGATCTTTGATCCACTGGTCCCTTCATGAGATGATCTTGCATACCTCTAATCTGAGTGCTCTGATGCACTGGTCCCTTCATGGGATGATCTCTGATGCACTGGTCCCTTAATGGGAAGATCTCTGATGCACTGGTCACTTCATGGGATGATCTCTGATGCACTGGTCCCTTCATTTGATGATCTTGCATACCTCAAATCTGAGAGCTGTGATGCACTGGTCCCTTCATGGGATGATCTATGGTGCACTGTTACCTTCATGGGATGATCTCTGATGCACGGGTCCCTTCATGGGATGATCTTTGATGCATGGGTCCCTTCATGGGATGATCTTTGATGCACTGGTCCCTTCATGGGATGATCTTTGATGCACTGGTCCCTTCATGGGATGATCTTTGATGCACTGGTCCCTTCATGGGATGATCTTTGTTGCACTGGTCCCTTCATGGGATGATCTTTGTTGCACTGGTCCCTTCATGGGATGATCTTTGTTGCACTGGTCCCTTCATGGGATGATCTTTGTTGCACTGGTCCCTTCATGGAATGATCTCTGATGCACTGGTCTCTTCATGGAATGATCTTTGATGCACTGGTCCCTTCATGGGATGATCTGATGCACTGGTCCATTCATGGGATGATCTTGCATACCTCTAATCTGAGTGCTGTGATTCACTGGTCCCTTCATGGGATGATCTCTGATGCACTGATCCCTTCATGGGATGATCTCTGATGCACTGGTCCCTTCATGGGATGATCTCTGATGCACCGGTCCCTTCATGGGATGATCTCTGATGCACCGGTCCCTTCATGGGATGATCTCTGATGCACCGGTCCCTTCATGGGATGATCTGATGCACTGGTCCCTTCATGGGACGATCTTTGATGCACTGTTTCCTTCATGGGAAGATCTTTGATGCACTGGACCCTTCATGGGATGATCTTTGATGCGCTGGTCCCTTCATGGGATGATCTTTGATGCACTGGTCCCCTCATGGGATGAACTTTGATGCACTGGTCCCTTCATGGGATGATCTTTGATGCACTGGTCCCTTCATGGGATGATCTTTGATGCACTGGTCCCTTCATGGAATGATCTTGCACACCTCTAATCGGAGAGCTGTGATTCACTGGTCCCTTCATGGGATGATCTTGCATAACTCTAATCTGAGAGCTGTGATTCACTGGTCCCTTCATGGGATGATCTCTGATGCACTGGTCCCTTCATGGGATGATCTCTGATGCACTGGTCCCTTCATGGGATGATCTCTGATGCACCGGTCCCTTCATGGGATGATCTGATGCACTGGTCCGTTCATGGGATGATCTCTGATGCACTGGTTCCTTCATGGGATGATTTTTGAGGCACTGGTCCCTTCATGGGATGATCTTTGATGCACTGGTCCCTTCATGGGATGATCTTGCATACCTATAATCTGAGTGCTGTGATGCACTGGTCCCTTCATGGGATGATCTCTGATGCACTTTTCCCTTCATGGGATTCTCTTTGATGCACTGGTCCCCTCATGGGATGATTTTTGATGCACTGGTCCCTTCATGGGGTGATCTTTGATGCACTGGTCCCTTCATGGGATGATCTTTGATGCACTGGTTCCTTCATGGGATGATCTGTGATGCACTGGTCCCTTCATGGGATGATCTGTGATGCACTGGTCCCTTCATGGGGTGATCATTGATGCACTGGTCCATTCATGGGATGATCTCTGATGCACTGGTCCCTTCATTGGATGATCTTTGATCCACTGGTCTCTTCATGAGATGATCTTGCATACCTCTAATCTGAGTGCTGTGATGCACTGGTCCCTTCATGGGATGATCTCTGATGCACTGGTGCCTTAATAGGAAGATCTCTGATGCACTGGTCACTTCATGGGATGATCTCTGACGCACTGGTCCCTTCATGGGATGATCTTTGTTGCACTGGTCCCTTCATGGGATGATCTGTGATGCACTGGTCCCTTCATGGGATGATCTGTGATGCACTGGTCCCTTCATGGGATGATCTGTGATGCACTGGTCCCTTCATGGGATGATCTGTGATGCACTGGTCCCTTCATGGGATGATCTCTGATGCACTGGTCCCTTCACGGGATGATCTCTAATGCACTGGTACCTTCATTGGATGATCTCTGATGCATTGGTCCCTTCATGGGATGATCTTGCATACCTCTAATCTGAGTGCTGTGATGCACTGGTCCCTTCAAGGGATGCTCTCTGATGCACTGGTCCCTTCATGGGATGATCTGTGATGCACTGGCCCCTTCATGGGATGATCTCTGATGCACTGGTCCCTTCATGGGATGATCTTGCATACCTCTAATCTGAGTGCTGTGATGACTGGTCCCTTCATGGGATGGTCTTTGATGCACTCGTTCCTTCATGGGATGATCTTTTATGCACTGGTCCCTTCATGGGGTGATCTTTGATGCACTGGTCCTTTCATGGGATGTCTGATGCACTGGTCCCTTCACGGGATGATCTTTTATGCACTGGTCCCTTCATGGGATGATATTTGATGCACTGGTTCCTTCATGGGATGATCTTGCATACCTCTAATCTGAGTGCTGTGATGCACTGGTCTCTTCATGGGATCTTTGTTGTACTGGTCCCTTCCTGGGATGATCTCGGATGCACTGGTCCCTTCCTAGGATGATCTCTGATGCACTGGTCCCTTTATGGGATGATCTTTGATGCACTGGTCCCTTTATGGGATGATCTTTGATGCACTGGTCCCTTTATGGGATGATCTTTGATGCACTGGTCCCTTCATGTGATGATCTTTCATACCTCTAATCTGAGTGCTGTGATGCACTGGTCCCTTCATGGGATGATCTCTGATGCACTGGTCCCTTCATGGGATGATCTCTGGTGCACTGGTCTCTTCATGGAATGATCTCTGATGCACTGGTCCCTTCATGGGATGATCTCTGATGCACTGGTCCCTTTATGGGATGATCTCTGATACACTGGTCCCTTTATGGGATGATCTTTGATGCACTGGTACCTTCACGGGATGATCTTTGATGCACTGGTCCCTTCATGGGATGATCTTGCATACCTCTAATCTGAGTGCTGTGATGCACTGGTCTCTTCATGGGATCTTTGTTGCACTGGTCCCTTCATGGGATTTTCTTGCATACCTCTAATCTGAGTGCTGTGATGCACTGGTCCCTTCATGGGATGATCTCTGATGCACTTTTCCCTTCATGGGATTATCTTTGATGCACTGGTCCCTTCATGGGATGATCTTTTGATGCACTGGTCCCATCATGGGATGATCTTTGATGCACTGGTCCCTTCATGGGATGATCTTTGATGCACTGGTTCCTTCATGGGATGATCTGTGATGCACTGGTCCCTTCATGGGATGATCTGTGATGCACTGGTCCCTCCATGGGGTGATCATTGATGCACTGGTCCATTCATGGGATGATCTCTGATGCACTGGTCCCTTCATTGGATGATCTTTGATCCACTGGTCCCTTCATGAGATGATCTTGCATACCTCTAATCTGAGTGCTGTGATGCACTGGTCCCTTCATGGGATGATCTTTGTTGCACAGGTCCCTTCATGAGATGATCTTGCATTCCTCTAATCTGAGTGCTGTGATGCACTGGTCCCTTAATGGGATGATCTTTGATGCACTGGTCCCTTCATGGGATGATCTTTGATGCACTGGTCCCTTCATGGGATGATCTCTGATGCACTGCTACCTTCATGGGATTATCTCTGATCTGGTCCCTTCACGGGATGATCTTGCATACCTCTAATCTGAGTGATGTGATGCACTATTCCCTTCATGGGATGAAATCTGATGCACTGGTCCCTTCATGGGATGATCTTTGATGCACTGGTCCCTTCATGGGATGATCTTGCATACCTCTAAACTGAGTGCTGTGATGCAATGGTTACTTCATGGGTTAATCTTCGATGCACTGGTCCCTTCAAGGGATGATCTTTGATGCACTGGTCCCTTCAAGGGATGATCTTTGATGCACTGGTCCCTTCATGGGATGATCTTGCATTCCTATGATCTGAGAGATGTGATGCACTGGTCCCTTCATGGGATGATCTTTGATGCACTGGTCAATTCATGGGATATCTGATGCACTGGTCCCTTCACTGGATGATCTTTGATGCACTGGTCCCTTCATGGGATGATCTTGCATACCTCTAATCTGAGAGCTGTGATACACTGGTCCCTTCATGGGATGATCTTTGTTGTACTGGTCCCTTCATGGGATGATCTTTGTTGCACTGGTCCCTTCATGGGATGATCTTTGTTGCACTGGTCCCTTCATGGGATGATCTTGCATTCCTCTAATCTGAGTGCTGTGATGCACTGGTCCCTTAATGGGATGATCTTTGATGCACTGGTCCCTTAATGGGATGATCTTTGATGCACTGGTCCCTTAATGGGATATCTTTGATGCACTGGTCCCTTCCTGGGATGATCTTTGATGCACTGGTCCCTTCATGGGATGATCTTGCATACCTCTAAACTGAGTGCTGTGATGCACTGGTTACTTCATGGGTTAATCTTCGATGCACTGGTCCCTTCATGGAATGATCTTTGTTGCGCTGGTCCCTTTATGGGATGATCTTTGTTGCACTGGTCCCTTCATGGGATGATCTTTGTTGCACTGGTCCCTTCATGGGATGATCTTTGTTGCACTGGTCCCTTCATGGGATGATCTTTGATGCACTGGTCCCTTCATGGGATGATCTCTGATGCACTGGTCCCTTCATTGGATGATCTTTGATCCACTGGTCCCTTCATGAGATGATCTTGCATACCTCTTATCTGAGTGCTGTGATGCACTGGTCCCTTCATGGGATGATCTTTGATGCACTGGTCCCTTCATGGGATGATCTGGCATACCTCTAATCTGAGTGCTGTAATGCACTGGTCCCTTCATGTGGTGATCTTTGATGCACTGGTCCCTTCCTGGGATGATATCTGTTGCACTGGTCCCTTCATGGGATGATCTCTGATACACTGGTCCCTTCATGGGATGATCTCTAATGCACTGGTCCCTTCATGGGATGATCTCTGATGCAGTGGTCCCTTCATGGGATGATCTCTGATGCACTGGTCCCTTCATGGGATGGTCTCTGATGCACTGATCCCTTCATGGGATGATCTCTGATGCACTGGTCCCTTCATGGGATGATCTCTGATGCACTGGTCCCTTCATGGGATGATCTTGCATACCTCTAATCTAAGTGCTGTAATGCACTGGTCCCTTCATGTGGTGATCTTTGATACACTGGTCCCTTCATTGGATGATCTTCCATACCTCTAAACTGAGTGCTGTGATGCACTGGTTACTTCACGGGTTAATCTTCGATGCACTGGTCCCTTCATGGGATGATCTTTGATGCACTGGTCCCTTCATGGGATTATCTTTGCACTGGTCCCTTCATGGGATGATCTTCCATACCTCTAATCTGAGAGCTGTGATGCACTGGTCCCTTCATGGGATGATCTTTGTTGTACTGGTCCCTTCATGGGATGATCTTTGTTGCACTGGTCCCTTCATGGGATGATCTCTGATGCACTGGTCCCTTCATGGGATGGTCTCTGATGCACTGATCCCTTCATGGGATGATCTCTGATGCACTGGTCCCTTCATGGGATGATCTCTGATGCACTGGTCCCTTCATGGGATGATCTTGCATACCTCTAATCTAAGTGCTGTAATGCACTGGTCCCTTCATGTGGTGATCTTTGATACACTGGTCCCTTCATGGAAGGATCTTTGATGCACTGGTCCCTTCATGGGAGGATCTCTGATGCACTGGTCCCTTCATGGGAGGATCTCTGATGCACTGGTCCCTTCATGGGATGATCTTTGCACTGGTCCCTTCATGGGATGATCTTGCATACCTCTAATCTTAGTGCTGTGATGCACTGGTCCTTTCATGGGATTATCTTGCATACCTCTAATCTGAGTGCTGTGATGCACTGGTCCCTTCATGGGATGATCTTGCATACCTCTAATCTGAGTGCTGTGATGCACTGGTCCCTTCATGGGATCTTTGTTGCACTGGTCCCTTCCTGGGTTAATCTTTGATGCACTGGTACCTTCCTGGGTTAATCTTTGATGCACTGGTCCCTTTATGGGATGACCTTTTATGCACTGGTCCCTTCATGGGATGACCTTTGATGCACTGGTCCATTCATGGGATGAACTTTGATGCACTGGTCCCTTCATGGGATGATCTTTGCACTGGTACCTTCATGGGATGATCTTGCATAACTCTAATCTGACAGCTGTGATTCACTGGTCCCTTCATGGGATGATCTCTGATGCACTGATCCCTTCATGGGATGATCTCTGATGCACTGGTCCCTTCATGGGATGATCTCTGATGCACTGGTCCCTTCATGGGATGATCTCTGATGCACTGGTCCCTTCATGGGATGATCTCTGATGCACTTGTCCCTTCATGGGATTATCTTGCATACCTCTAATCTGAGAGATGTGATGCACTGGTCCCTTCAAGGGATGATTTTTGATGCACTGGTCCCTTCAAGGGATGATCTGTGATGCACTGGTCCCTTCATGGGATGATCTGTGATGCACTGGTCCCTTCATGGGGTGAACTGTGATGCACTGGTCCCTTCATGGGATGAACTGTGATGCACTGGTCCCTTCATGGGATGGTCTTTGATGCACTGGTCCCTTCATGGGATGATCTATGGTGCACTGCTACCTTCATGGGATGATCTCTGAGCTGGTCCCCTCATGGGATGATCTTGCATACCTCTAATCTGAGTGCTGTGATGCACTGGTCCCTTCATGGGATGTTCTCTGATGCACTTGTTCCTTCATGGGATGATCTGTGATGCACGGGTCCCTTCATGGGATGATCTGTGATGCACGGGTCCCTTCATGGGATGATCTTTGATGCACTGGTCCCTTCATGGGATGATCTTTGATGCACTGGTCCCTTCATGGGATGATCTTTGATGCACTGGTCCCTTCATGGGATGATCTTTGATCCGCTGGTCCCCTCATGGGATGAAGTTTGATGCACTGGTCCCTTTGTGGTAAATTTAATTACCTAGACTTAATTTATGCGGTAAAATTCAATAAGAATAACTCAGTAAAAATAAGAGGCATAATCCGTGGTATTTGAGGTTTTAAAATGGGTTTATTCCTTACAAAGGAATTGGTTCGAACCAGGCAATCGTATTCCGTCACCACTAAGGTTCGGGAAGGGATAGAGCGATACTTTATTGACAGGTTATCATATATATAGTAAATGCATTACAGTGAAGACATATGCAGAAGGCGTGACAGCTGAGAAGAGAGATAAGAATACACATACGTAATGAATAAAGGCGTTACAATAGGCGTGCATGAGGGCATGTACTAGAAACGTCATTATGATGATGACACAAGTGGGTGGATCCATAAGAGAATCCTGCAAAATCAGCAGAAATACATGCCAAATATGCGCGCACAGTAGCATGACGTGTGATTGACGCATATACTGGAGGGTGAAGGGGACTTGACATTTAGCCCTACATGAGGAGACAGAAGTCTGGGATGTCAGAACAACCTAATCCCAAATCGTATCTAATATCTTGTGTTTAAGGAACTGTATTATCTGGAAGGAAAGGTCTCTCAGGCAGAGACTATCCTATACTAACTTCTAGTGCGTGTATAAGCGTCTATGTGTCTACATGAGATGCGAGGGGGCATGGGCCTACCATGGCAACAGAAGCCATGAATTACTTGCACGGAGACAGTAAGGCCGGGCCCTTTGCTCTGTAGCTGGAAGGATGTTTACCTAAACTACTAGACAGGAATGCATTTCTCGAGGAGCGGAGCAGATAACTTGAAGGCTGAATACAGTTTTTGGCAGGCAACAGGCCGGGCCAGGCACCGTTAGCCGCGCAGGAAGTAAGACAAAGGTCATGGATACAGATACAGGTCCAGGCTGGAGCATTCAGAGGCAGAAGGCAGGAAAAGCTCGATGGCAGAATTCAGGGCCTACCTTGCCAGAGCTGGAAAACGTGAAAAGTATACCATATAAAGACGGTGGCAAGGCATACTTAGGAACGGAATATTCGACCCATTCATGGCGGATCTGAAAGAGGACATGTTGACGTTGGACACATATGTATTTGCGTCTTCATAGCTTGAAGTGGAGGGAACATACATGTATTTGTAGCATGCACATGGAGCCGTTGGGGTCTAAGATAGGGGACACAATCGATCATAAAAATTCATATTTCCTCATTCCCTCCTTGTCCCCTACGGACCCTTCATGAGATATCGATCCTCAGGAATCCATCAATCTGTTCATGTAACATCATTTGCTCTTCTTTCTTCTTCCGGGATTTTGAACGAGAACTTGTACGTGGAGTACATGATGTGGCACACAGGCCGCAAATCGCTGGTCCACATTGTAGACACAGGCAGCAACTGAATACTATGAGAAGGCCAATACCTAGGAAGGATAGGACTTTCCATCCCCAGGCTGACAACACGCTCCAGAACCAACCGGACCATATCCAGGTGCCTGGATTCTGATGTATCTGGCTTGCAATCTTATGAAGACGAGTTATGGCTTTATATACGGATGGCGCGTTTTCTGGAATGAAAACACAACAACTTGATCCGATGACTCTACAGGCTCCGCCCCTATCGGCCAGGATGACGTCAAGGACAAGACGATTTTGGAGAACAACAATCCGCATCGCAGACTGCTCCTCTGTTAAGTTGCCTAGGGCAGAGGTAGTTTCATTCACTACTGCTTCAAGGGTTCTGGTTAATCTGCGAATCAGTTTACTATTAGAGACAACACCTATGTAGGGAAAGAGACCTTTATTGAAGTCTGTATATTGCTCCCATGCTGTTTCAGTGTAGTCGACAATCGGGAGATCTCTCTGGGGTCTATTGTGTACTAGATGGGTATTTCTATGGTAGTCAGGAGGGGCTAGGAAAACAGGTGGCAGAAGGAATGCAATGTAACAGGTACCATCCCAATCTAGAGGTAAGCGTATATATGCGGTATGACCACAAATGAAGTAGGAATGACGGGAAGCTCCAAATGTAGACTTGCCTTTATCACTGAATTCGATCACAGTAGTACATTTACTATGACCCAGGTGTACTGAACCATTCTTTCTTACACATAATTCACCTTTGACTGGTAATACGGACATAGCAGGCAAGACTGATGCAGCTTCGGATTCAACATTCAGAATCATGAGGTTAAGTGTAAAGTTACCTAATCCATATACTTCATTTTCTAGGTCAGTTCCTGTCCTTTTGGGAAGTCCCTCCTTGTTAGGGTAACAGGCTTTAAGCAAAACTAAGTTCAGGTTTCCCCATACCCAGTTGCTCTGGTAAACTACGGTATTTGAATCTAAAGAATTAATCAAACTAAACCATGCGCCACAGGAACCATTGTGCGTGAATGGATACGGAAAGAGAGGCAAAACTCCCTTGTATTTCTGATAGGGTGGGAGTCGGCCACATATCCAACAATTTGTAGCGTTGTTGGCCTGATGGGAGTGATGTAACATACTAATGAATGTGTTGTTGCGCAGCGCAAGTCTATAAGGCAACTCATGTGGAGGTAATTCGCTAAAAGAATGTTCGGCAGTAACATTGTAAGCAGAATGAGCACGCTTGAAAATAGGATAGTATATGTGCAACAGTATACTTGCAGCAATAATCAAAAGATTTAGAAAAAACATAACAATGTCACTATACAGTGACTATGAAGTAATTTACAATATGCACGTTTCTTGAGCTGTTTCTATCTCTCTCTCGATTTCGGTCTAGAGGATACATGTCAGAGACTAATTTAACCGATTCAACTAGGAGAGGACTTAAACAATCAAATTGTCTGACTTGCTAGACCTTAGTTTCAGTTTATAGTTTTGGGCAGCAGTGTTCTCGACCAGGGGGAGTTTTGAATCAGTCTGTGGAGGGGGGCAGGGCTGAGAGTTCAAATCAGAAGGTAGTCCATGAAATTTCTTGATATGGCTCGAGTGTAGCCAACCCTTGCGACCCTCGACCTTCACTGCTGTCCTCGTGGTCAGAAGTACTAATTTCGGCGTTTGCCAGCGAGGCTCCAGCGGGCTCCTCCTGTCGAAGTTTCTTATAAAAACAAAATCTCCGGGAACCACTTCATGGGGCTTCACCTCGGTGTTGTCGGGAAAGGCTGCAGCTACCTGTGAACGGCAAGATTGTAGTGCAGACATCAAGGAAGCAAGGTAATCTGTCAGCATATTACAATCAACATCATGATTTTACGAGGTATGGGCGTCCCCCACATATTTGGTGGCCTACCGAAGACCACCTCGTACGGGGATAGCCCTGTTCGAGAATGTGCTATCATTCTCATGTAAAATAGTGCAACTGGTAAGGCTACTATCCAGTCGACGCCTTTCTCTCTACAGATTTTAGAAAGTCGAATTTTCAGAGTCTGGTTATGACGTTCCACGAGACCTGCTGCCTCGGGATGCCGGACACAGTGGAATTTCCATTGATAGCCTAACAGGAGTGAAATGTGTTTCATTAGCTCGGATGAGAACGGTTGGCCATTATCTGAGTACACGATACGGGGCAAACCATACCGTGGGAAGAATTCACGAACCAGCTGCTTGGCAGTGGTCGGGGCAGTGTAATCTGAGACTGGATATGCTTCTGTCCAACGGGAAAGAGCGCATACAACTACGAGGACATATTTGAATCCTCAACATCGTTCCATCTGGATATAATCCATCTGGAGGACTTCAAAAGGGTGATCAGGAGGTTGAAATCCACCTTGCTCTACAGGTACACCTTTACCTGGGTTGAACTGACAACAAATCATACAAGTACGGACTTTCTGTTTGGCTGCAGCTCGTAAGTGTTTATTAAACCAAATGTTTTGAATACTGTCTAACATAGCTTTCTCTCCTAGATGTGCTGGACTATGTATTGTGTTAATGATAACTTGAACCATTGAGTCGGGGAGAAACCATGTAGATTTTCCCTTCGTCATCCATCCCTGATCTGTTTGGATCCCTCCTAGTTCAGTCCATTTCTTGATTTCCTCTGGCGTAGCATGTGTCTGTATGTCAATTACATCAAGGGCGGGATCCCTAACTGTCATGCAGTGTGTCGAGGTCGGAACTATTGTCTTTGTCAAGTCAGTTGCATGAGTTCGATTCTGTGCTGTTTGCTTAGCTGTTCGGTCTGCTAGGTCGTTACCCTGGGAAATGATATCGGTGACTTTTGTATGGGCCTTGCACTTCATGATAGATATCGAAGTAGGCAGATGTATTGCATCTAACAGAGCTTGAATGAGGGGACCGTGTTGAATGTTGGCACCGTGAGAAGTCAAATAACCTCTCTCTCGCCAAAGGACTCCGAAGTCGTGTACAACTCCGAATGCATAACGTGAATCTGTGTATATGTTAACTCTCTTATTTTTGGCTTGAATACAGGCTTGTGTCAGAGCGATGAGCTCTGCTGCTTGAGCTGACAATGTGTCAATACAATTCGTTTTAATAACTTCGGTGTCTGTCGTGACTGCGTAAGCGGCCACTAATTCTCCTGTACTTGTTCTCATGCATGAACCATCCACATAAAGTGTCAGGTCTGGATCTGGTAATGGAACATCTGTCAAGTCTTGTCTGGGTTTCGTCGTAATAGTAATGACTTCAATGCAATCATGTGTCAATGGGTCTGTTCCACTTAATGGCAAAAGTGTGGCAGGATTTAATGTACTACAGCGTCTGATTTCTATGTGTGGCTGAAACAATGTTAATTCGTAACCTGTCAGTCGTGCTATAGTCAAGTGCTGAGTCTGAGTTCGGTTTAGAAGAACTTCCACGGAGTGTGGAACTTGCACTGTCAATTGATGTCCTAATACTATGGAATCGCTTTGTCTGATTGCTAAAGCTGTCGCTGCGACTGATTTCAGGCACGTAGGCAGAGCCTGAGCTACTGGATCTAATGTGCTAGAAAAGTAAGCACACGGCTTGTGTGAACCTGCTTGTTCCTGAGTGAGTACTGACAAGGCAGTACCTTCACGTTCTGTAACGAAGAGTGTAAAAGGCTTACTGTAACATGGTGTCGCTAAAACAGGTGCTTGACATAAGGCTTTCTTTAAGCCTTCAAAAGCTTGTGTATGTGCCTGAGTCCAAGGGAGGACAGTCGAAGTCGCTGCCTCCTGGGTTGTCAACTGAATGAGTGGCTTTACTAGAAATGCATATTGGGGAATCCATTGTCTACAGTACGAAGTGAGACCTATGAAGGCCCGCACCTCCTTTTGTGTCTTGGGTGGTGGCATGTTTACAATTAACTGGATGCGATCAGGTGTGAGCTGTCTTCCCCCCTTGGACAGCAAGTGCCCAAGGTACACAACTTGCTGAACACAGAATTGCAGCTTCGAAGGGGACACCTTGTGCCCCTTGTCGGCCAGAAAATGTAAAACCGTCAGTGATGCTTTTTCACATTCGGGTTCGCTTCGGGCGGTGATCAGCAGATCATCGACATACTGAAGCAGTGCAGTGTTAACAGGCATGTGGATACTGTCAAGTTGTCTTTTCAGTGCTTGGCTATAGATGCTGGGGCTTTCTGTAAATCCTTGAGGTGCGCGTGCAAATTTAAAGCTTCGTCCATTTAAACTAAATCCAAACAAATATTGGCTTTCCGGATCGATTGGGACGCTAAAGAAGGCGTTCTTGAGGTCAATTACAGTAAAGAACGTTGCTTCTGAATCAATAGCTGTCAATAATGAAGAGATATCTGGAACCACGGGGTACTGTGGTACAATGCATTTATTCAATTCGCGCAGATCAATAATTAATCGATAAACTGGAGGTGCATTTGGATCAGTTCGTTTAAGAACCGGAATTATAGGAGAATTACACACATTGGAGTCGGTTTCCACAACCACTCCTTGTGCAATGAGCTCGTCAATTATTTGCAGCAAAGCCACTACAGCATCTGGAGGTAACTTGTATTGTCGAATTCGTGGTAATACCACTCCTGCTTTGAGTGTGACTCGATATGGTGTAATGTGCATACAACCTACATCAGTAGGGCCTTGTGCCCATAAATGTGCAGGGACATTCTGTAACCTGTGATCCATGTCTCTAAATACATAGTGACCTTTGAAGTCGCGCAAAAATAGTCGTACCCCCTCCGGGGAACAACATATTACAGCTCCTAGAGCTTTCAGTGTCTTTATACCTAACAAGTTTTCTGGGCATGATTTTGTAAGCAATAGATCTGTAGTCCGTGTCAATGGACCAACTGCAAGAGGCAGAGGTTGCGATACTTCGTTAACAATAGGTTTTCCTGAAAATCCAAGGGAAATATTCTGTGAGCCTGAGAGGGGTGCCCCTGGAACCTCGTCGTGACTTATAGTTGTTCTGCTTGCCCCTGTATCAATTAAGAACTTTCTGTCTTTCCCTAATACTTGACTATGTACATAAGGACCCTCTTGATCTACGGGAACCTCAATAAGGGGTAAGCCAACTTCCCTCTCTAGGCTGTTTCATGTGTATCGCTGATAATCGGGATAGTCATTTTGTGCATACTGGTACATCTGTTGTGCCGTGTTCTGTGTTGCGGCAATAGGCTGTGGCTGTGGTACCGCTAAGGTTTGTTGTGCAGCTTGCATAGGCTGTACATTCTGAGGTACTTGTTGTTGGATCTGATCCTGTCTAGGCGGACGTGGTCTCTCCTTGGTTTTACCCGTAGAGATATTATGTTTCAGAACTGCACAATCGTTTATATAATGACCTGGCTGTTTACAATAGTTGCATGTCCCTTTAACAGGAACTGCTGAATTGTTTGACTGTGTCGCACCCTTTTTATGACTGTCAGCTGGAACTGACTGGGCGACGAGCATTTTCATTTTCGTGTCTTTCATACGTCTTTGTTCGTGTTCATGTTCTTCTCTAATTCTATTCTGGTGGTACTGTAACATTTGTAACATTTGTGACGGGGTATTTGCTTGCCAAGAGCTCTCTACTTTCAACACTCTGTTCTTAACCTGAGGCAAGGAATTTTCGACTAGTTTCGTTACAAAAAGATGTGGATATGAATCACTACTTGCTTTCAGGCCGCTATTAATACCAAAACATTTTTCAAATCGGGAATAAAAATCACTAGTGTCTTCATCGGGTTTCTGTTTGCAAGCTGATATTGCTCCCCAGTCTTCCTTTTTCGTAGTTAATAAACGTGGCAATACTTGTACTAATAATCCTGGTAATGCTTTAGTTTTGTCCCCAAGCCCTACGCCTGCAGTTCGGGCATTTTCTTCGTTTTCTAATGCTGTCCAATCAATCTTTTGTTCTCCCACCTCCCACTCTTTTTCTTTGAGTTTCTCGTAAATACCGGCAGGCAATAATACTTTCAATATTTTCATAATGTCAGGATAGGTATAATCACCCATGAGTAACATGTCTTTTATTTCACGGTGGAAACCTGCTGGATCTCTGTCATGGCTGGGCACTAATTTTTTCATTTCCAATAGTTCTATTTTAGTTATAGGCGTGTACACAAACACGCGTCTAAAAGTATTATCATCATTTCTAATTGGGTGTACTTCGCGTAAGGGATTCTGTCTGTCTATGTAATACGTCTTTCTTTCCATGGAGGGAGCTGGATCATGTTCTGGACACAAAAAGGCACTGTATCTGTGTCAATATTCTAGAATTACTTTAATTAGATCGGTACCTAGACCTCTCCATTTATTCATGAGTAGTTCTATCAGTATATCAGGTAGGGGACCAGGATCGGAGTGTTGGCCTTTATATAATATAAGGAGATGTTGTATCATGTATATACCAGCTAAACGCTGTTCGTCTGGTGAAAGATTCAAAAACGTATGTACTAGGGCGTCATCACTATATTTATCAGAACTGTCAGCCCATTGTACTGCTGACCTGGCTAATTCTTGTTCATCCATAGAATCGAGTACATGGTACCCCATTCGTTCTTGAAGTATTTTATCAGTAGCCTGAAACAAATGTTCAGGGGTCTTTGGGTTTGACGTAGCTGCTTGAAAAATTCTCTTACTTTCTGGACGTATCGGACGTATTAAATTATTGAAGGATCTTCCTTTTCCTACATAAGCTATCATTTCTCTAGCTGGTAATTGTAATTGTCCTGTTGTCATTTCTAGCTGTTCCTCATCGCCTGAGGACTCAGTTTTATCTGCATCTGTTTCTCTTTCAGGCTGTTCTTTTTCACATATTTGTTCTACTTTTTTCCTGATCCTTCGGTACATACTTTCTATACTATTCTGTTTATCATGTTTTCCGTCTGCTATATTCTGGCCCCATTTGTTAAGGGCTCTCATTTCTTCCGCGTCTACACCTGACCTATCTTTGTGTCTTATCAGGCAGTTTATAAAGAAGCGTAACAACAGTTTCTGCATGTCCACTTTCTGGTATGCCATGGCCTCGCCAATACTTTCAGGACCTTGCCCTGTTTGGACAAAGTGATATATTTTGTCTAGATGTTCAATCATTCCTGGTAATATCATTAAATAGTTCGCAACTCGTCGTAGACGTACTGATGATAGCATCAATCTGTCGTCTTTACCTGGTACTGGATCATATCTACAATCTGTAAGAGGCTCTTTAAGTATGTCATAATTCGCTGTTTGAGGTGTACGTTGGTGTGCTAGATCCCTATAAGTCAATCGACGCACTGATGGCGGCGTATGAAAACTTCCTGTCGCACCTCCTGAGGTGCTAGGTCCAAAAGGATTCGTTGGGTGTAAGGTAGGAAGAATAGATGCAGGGAGAAGTGAAGGAACGGGCGTAAGGTTTTGAACGGACGGAGGAGTATGTTGCTGCGGAAGTGGGGACAGATTTTCTCGGGGTCGAGCGCCATTAGCAGGTGGTGTGCGTGGCGGCGGAGGGTTAACATATTCGGGGGCTACATCATCTAAATAGGAAGAAAGGAAAATGTCCTTTGCAGTCTTGGGGTGCACTTTAGTCGGAAGCAATGGAGGTGGCAGATCTTTCGGTACTTCCAGGGTGGCCTTAGGTAAACCCTCGGCCAGAAGAGGATACATACCATTCATAAGAGTGTTTCGTTGTCTGTCTACTTGTTCGGCTTTTGCTCGGATACCTTCCTCAATTAATACATTTTCTCGGGCTTTGTCTGAATCCTCCCTACTTTTCTCTTCTTTTCTGAGCGCTTTCTCTGTGCGTCTATGCGATTCTTTACGCCATAATTCAATGGCATCTTTCTGTGACTGTCTGGCTTTCTTTTTCCATAATGCTTCTTCTACTCTCATGATGCAATCTGCATCCCATGTCCCAGCAACGGGCCATCTTTGATTCTCTGCTAAATCCTTGGTGTAGTCTACCCACAATTCGAGATATAATACGGCATCTAGGCCATGCTTATGGTACATAAAGTACCCTGGAGTGTCCCTAGGTGGAATGGGAACGGCTTCCTCGAGTATCCCTTTTCTAGTTTTTATCTGTCTTAATTTCGAGAATAACGGCATCTTAAACCTTGCTACTTGGTTCTTACTCGGATTTGAACACAATTAATACATTAGACACAGTAATGAAGATCGAACAATCACTCATACCACGACATTTAAAACATATTAAAACATTTTAGAACGAACAATAATAATTAGAATAAAACTAGTTAACTGCATAATACTAGATGTACTGCTAAACAGCACAGATACACTGCTGAAACAGTGCAGACCAGGTCTGTGTACCCAAACCCGTCTTGACCGGCACAAACCAATGTGCACGTCTAGATGCGTCCCCAGCAACGGTACTCACCGGGAAGCACGGAACGGAACAGAAGGCCTCGGAAATCTGGACTGGACTAGACCAAACTGGACTGGACTCGACTCGTGACTTAGATACTTCGGAACTTCGGAATCTGGTGGGCCTCTGTATACCTCGGATCTTGCTCTCTCAGCTAGGCTCTGGTCGGGATCCTCCGCACTCCTCACCGCCTCGTCTGGGTGTTGATCGCAGCCTCAGTCACCCCCGTTGGCCTGAGGGAGATACAGGAAATCCTGCGGGTACGCGTAGTTGTCCGTCCGGCTGTGGCAGGAGACCGGGTCTGCAACACACCTCCGGCGCGTAGGGTGTGAGAGGTGTCCCTATTCGGGCGCCAATTATGTGGTAAATTTAATTACCTAGACTTAATTTATGCGGTAAAATTCAATAAGAATAACTCAGTAAAAATAAGAGGCAGAATCCGTGGTATTTGAGGTTTTAAAATGGGTTTATTCCTTACAAAGGAATTGGTTCGAACCAGGCAATCGTATTCCGTCACCACTAAGGTTCGGGAAGGGATAGAGCGATACTTTATTGACAGGTTATCATATATATAGTAAATGCATTACAGTGAAGACATATGCAGAAGGCGTGACAGCTGAGAAGAGAGATAAGAATACACATACGTAATGAATAAAGGCGTTACAATAGGCGTGCATGAGGGCATGTACTAGAAACGTCATTATGATGATGACACAAGTGGGTGGATCCATAAGAGAATCCTGCAAAATCAGCAGAAATACATGCCAAATATGCGCGCACAGTAGCATGACGTGTGATTGACGCATATACTGGAGGGTGAAGGGGACTTGACATTTAGCCCTACATGAGGAGACAAAAAGTCTGGGATGTCAGAACAACCTAATCCCAAATCGTATCTAATATCTTGTGTTTAAGGAACTGTATTATCTGGAAGGAAAGGTCTCTCAGGCAGAGACTATCCTATACTAACTTCTAGTGCGTGTATAAGCGTCTATGTGTCTACATGAGATGCGAGGGGGCATGGGCCTACCATGGCAACAGAAGCCATGAATTACTTGCACGGAGACAGTAAGGCCGGGCCCTTTGCTCTGTAGCTGGAAGGATGTTTACCTAAACTACTAGACAGGAATGCATTTCTCGAGGAGCGGAGCAGATAACTTGAAGGCTGAATACAGTTTTTGGCAGGCAACAGGCCGGGCCAGGCACCGTTAGCCGCGCAGGAAGTAAGACAAAGGTCATGGATACAGATACAGGTCCAGGCTGGAGCATTCAGAGGCAGAAGGCAGGAAAAGCTCGATGGCAGAATTCAGGGCCTACCTTGCCAGAGCTGGAAAACGTGAAAAGTATACCATATAAAGACGGTGGCAAGGCATACTTAGGAACGGAATATTCGACCCATTCATGGCGGATCTGAAAGAGGACATGTTGACGTTGGACACATATGTATTTGCGTCTTCATAGCTTGAAGTGGAGGGAACATACATGTATTTGTAGCATGCACATGGAGCCGTTGGGGTCTAAGATAGGGGACACAATCGATCATAAAAATTCATATTTCCTCACCTTCATGGGATGATCTTTGATGCACTGGTCCCTTCATGGGATGATCTTTGATGCACTGGTCCCTTCATGGGATGATCTTGCACACCTCTAATTGGAGAGCTGTGATTCACTGGTCCCTTCATGGGATGATCTTGCATAACTCTAATCTGAGAGCTGTGATTCACTGGTCCCTTCATGGGATGATCTCTGATGCACTGATCCCTTCATGGGATGATCTCTGATGCACTGGTCCCTTCATGGGATGATCTCTGATGCACTGGTCCCTTCATGGGATGATCTGATGCACTGGTCCCTTCATGGGATGATCTCTGATGCACTGGTTCCTTCATGGGATGATTTTTGAGGCACTGGTCCCTTCATGGGATGATCTTTGATGCACTGGTCCCTTCATGTGATGATCTTGCATACCTATAATCTGAGAGATGTGATGCACTGGTCCCTTCATGGGATGATCTTTGATGCACTGGTCATTTCATGGGATGATCTTTGTTGCACTGGTCCCTTCATGGGATGATCTGTGATGCACTGGTCCCTTCATGGGATGATCTGTGATGCACTGGTCCCTTCATGGGATGATCTGTGATGCACTGGTCCCTTCATGGGATGATCTCTGATGCACTGGTCCCTTCACGGGATGATCTCTGATGCACTGGTACCTTCATTGGATGATCTCTGATGCATTGGTCCCTTCATGGGATGATCTTGCATACCTCTAATCTGAGAGATGTGATGCACTGGTCCCTTCACGGGATGATCTATGATGCACTGGTCCCTTCACGGGATGATCTTGCATACCTCTAATCTGAGTGCTGTGGTGCACTGGTCCCTTCAAGGGATGCTCTCTGATGCACTGGTCCCTTCATGGGATGATCTCTGTTGCACTGGTCCCTTCATGGGATGATCTCTGATGCACTGGTCCCTTCATGGGATGATCGTGCATACCTCTAATCTGAGTGCTGTGATGACTGGTCCCTTCATGGGATGGTCTTTGGTGCACTGGTTCCTTCATGGGATGATCTTTTATGCACTGGTCCCTTCATGGGGTGATCTTTGATGCACTGGTCCTTTCATGGAATATCTGATGCACTGGTCCCTTCACGGGATGATCTTTGATGCACTGGTCCCTTCATGGGATATCTGATGCACTGGTACCTTCACGGGATGATCTTTGATACACTGGTCCCTTCATGGGATGATCTTGCATACCTCTAATCTGAGTGCTGTGATGCACTGGTCTCTTCATGGGATTATCTTGCATACCTCTAATCTGAGTGCTGTGATGCACTAGTCCCTTCATGGGATGATCTCTGATGCACTTTTCCCTTCATGGGATTATCTTTGATGCACTGGTTCCTTCATGGGATGATCTTTTGATGCACTGGTCCCTTCATGGGATGATCTTTGATGCACTGGTCCCTTCATGGGATGATCTTTGATGCACTGGTCCCTTCATGGGATGATCTTTGATGCACTGGTCCCTTCATGGGATGATCTGTGATGCACTGGTCCCTTCATGGGATGATCTGTGATGCACTGGTCCCTTCATTGGATGATCATTGATGCACTGGTCCATTCATGGGATGATCTTTGTTGCACTGGTCCCTTCATGGGATGATGTTGCATTCCTCTAATCTGAGTGCTGTGATGCACTGGTCCCTTAATGGGATGATCTTTGATGCACTGGTCCCTTAATGGGATGATCTTTGATGCACTGATCCCTTCATGGGATGATCTTTGATGCACTGGTCTCTTCATGGGATGATCTCTGATGCACTACTACCTTCATGGGATGATCTCTGATCTGGTCCCTTCATGGGATGATCTTGCATACCTCTAAACTGAGTGCTGTGATGCACTGGTTCCTTCATGGGATGATTTTTGAGGCACTGTTCCCTTCATGGGATGATCTTTGATGCACTGGTCCCTTCATGGGATGATCTTTGATGCACTGGTCCCTTCATGGGATGATCTGTGATGCACTGGTCCCTTCATTGGATGATCATTGATGCACTGGTCCATTCATGGGATGATCTTTGTTGCACTGGTCCCTTCATGGGATGATGTTGCATTCCTCTAATCTGAGTGCTGTGATGCACTGGTCCCTTAATGGGATGATCTTTGATGCACTGGTCCCTTAATGGGATGATCTTTGATGCACTGATCCCTTCATGGGATGATCTTTGATGCACTGGTCTCTTCATGGGATGATCTCTGATGCACTACTACCTTCATGGGATGATCTCTGATCTGGTCCCTTCATGGGATGATCTTGCATACCTCTAAACTGAGTGCTGTGATGCACTGGTTCCTTCATGGGATGATTTTTGAGGCACTGGTCCCTTCATGGGATGATCTTTGATGCACTGGTCCCTTCATGGGATGATCTTTGATGCACTGGTCCCTTCATGGGATGATCTGTGATGCACTGGTCCCTTCATGGGATGATCTGTGATGCACTGGTCCCTTCATTGGATGATCATTGATGCACTGGTCCATTCATGGGATGATCTTTGTTGCACTGGTCCCTTCATGGGATGATGTTGCATTCCTCTAATCTGAGTGCTGTGATGCACTGGTCCCTTAATGGGATGATCTTTGATGCACTGGTCCCTTAATGGGATGATCTTTGATGCACTGATCCCTTCATGGGATGATCTTTGATGCACTGGTCTCTTTATGGGATGATCTCTGATGCACTACTACCTTCATGGGATGATCTTTGATGCACTGGTCCCTTCATGGGATGATCGTTTGAGGAACTGGTCCCTTCATGGGATGATCTTTTGATGCACTGGTCCCTTCATGGGATGATCTTTGATGCACTGGTCCCTTCATGGGATGATCTTGATGCACTGGTCCCTTAATGGGATGATCTTCCATACCTCTATTCTGAGTGCTGTAATGCACTGGTCCCTTCATGGGATGGTCTTGATGCACTGGTCCCTTCATGGGATGATGTTGCATTCCTCTAATCTGAGTGGTGTAATGCACTGGTCCCTTCATGGGATGATCTTTGATGCACTGGTCCCTTAATGGGATGATCTTTGATGCACTGATCCCTTCATGGGATGATCTTTGATGCACTGGTCTCTTTATGGGATGATCTCTGATGCACTACTACCTTCATGGGATGATCTCTGATCTGGTCCCTTCATGGGATGATCTTGCATACCTCTAAACTGAGTGCTGTGATGCACTGGTTACTTCATGGGATGATCTTTGTTGCACTGGTCCCTTCATGGGATGATCTTTGTTGCACTGGTCCCTTCATGGGATGATCTGTGATGCACGGGTCCCTTCATGGGATGATCTGTGATGCACTGGTCCCTTCATGGGATGATCTTTGATGCACTGGTCCCTTCATGGGATGATCTTTTGAGGAACTGGTCCCTTCATGGGATGATCTTTTGATGCACTGGTCCCTTCATGGGATGATCTTTGATGTACTGGTCCCTTCATGGGATGATCTTGATGCACTGGTCCCTTAATGGGATGATCTTCCATACCTCTATTCTGAGTGCTGTAATGCACTGGTCCCTTCATGGGATGGTCTTGATGCACTGGTCCCTTCATGGGATGATGTTGCATTCCTCTAATCTGAGTGGTGTAATGCACTGGTCCCTTCATGGGATGATCTTTGATGCACTGGTCCCTTAATGGGATGATCTTTGATGCACTGATCCCTTCATGGGATGATCTTTGATGCACTGGTCTCTTCATGGGATGATCTCTGATGCACTATTCCCTTCATGGGATGAAATCTGATGCACTGGTCCCTTCATGGGATGATCTTGCATACCTCTAAACTGAGTGCTGTGATGCACTGGTTACTTCATGGGATGATCTTTGTTGCACTGGTCCCTTCATGGGATGATCTTTGTTGCACTGGTCCCTTCATGGGATGATCTTTGATGCACTGGTCCCTTCATGGGACGATCTCTGATGCACTGGTCCATTCATGGGATGATCTCTGATGCACTGGTCCCTTCATTGAATGATCTTTGATCCACTGGTCCCTTCATGAGATGATCTTGCATACCTCTAATCTGAGTGCTGTGATGCACTGGTCCCTTCATGGGATGATCTTTGATGCACTGGTCCCTTCATGGGATGATCTTGCATACCTCTAATCTGAGTGCTGTGATGCACTGGTCCCTTCATGGAATCTTTGATGCACTGGTCCCATCCTGGGTTAATCTTTGATGCACTGGTCTCTTCATGGGATGATCTTGCATACCTCTAATCTGAGTGCTGTAATGCACTGGTCCCTTCATGTGGTGATTTTTGATGCACTGGTCCCTTCATGGGAGAATCTTTGATGGACTGGTCCCTTCATGGGAGGATCTCTGATGCACTGGTCCCTTCATGGGATGATCTCTGATGCACTGGTCTCTTCATGGGATGATCTTGCATACCTCTAATCTGAGTGCTGTAATGCACTGGTCCCTTCATGTGGTGATCTTTGATGCACTGGTCCCTTCATGGGAGGATCTTTGATGCACTGGTCCCTTCATGGGAGGATCTCTGATGCACTGGTCCCTTCATGGGATGATCTTGCATACCTCTAATCTGAGTGCTGTGATGCACTGGTCCCTTCATGGGATTATCTTGCATACCTCTAATCTGAGTGCTGTGATGCACTGGTCCCTTCATGGGCTGATCTCTGATACACTGGTCCCTTCATGGGATGTTCTCTGATGCACTGGTCCCTTCATGGGATGATCTCTCTGATGCACTGGTCCCTTCATGGGATGATCTGGGATGATCTCTGATGCACTGGTCCCTTTATGGGATGATCTTTGATGCACTGGTCCTTTCATGGGATATCTGATGCACTGGTACCTTCACGGGATGATCTTTGATGCACTGGTCCCTTCATGGGATGATCTTGCATACCTCTAATCTGAGTGCTGTGATGCACTGGTCTCTTCATGGGATCTTTGTTGCACTGGTCCCTTCCTAGGATGATCTCTGATGCACTGGTCCCTTCCTGGGATGATCTCTGATGCACTGGTACCTTTATGGGATGATCTTTGATGCACTGGTCCCTTTATGGGATGATCTTTGATGCACTGGTCCCTTTATGGGATGATCTTTGATGCACTGGTCCGTTCATGGGATGATCTTGCATACCTCTAATCCGAGTGCTGTGATGCACTGGTCCCTTCATGGGATGATCTGTGATGCACTGGTCCCTTCATGGGATGATCTGTGATGCACTGGTCCCTTCATGGGATGAACTGTGATGCACTGATCCCTTCACGGGATGATCTTTGATGCACTGGTCCCTTCATGGGATGAACTCTGATGCACTGGTCCCTTCATGGGATGATCTTGCATACCTCTAATCTGAGAGATGTGATGCACTGGTCCCTTCATGGGATGATCTTTGATGCACTGGTCCCTTCATGGTATGAACTTTGATGCACTGGTCCCTTCATGGGATGATCTTTGTTGCACTGGTCCCTTCATGGGATGATCTTTGCACTGGTCCCTTCGTGGGATGATCTCTGATGCACTGGTCCCTTGGTGAGATGATCTCTGATGCACTGGTCCCTTGGTGAGATGATCTCTGATGCACTGGTCCCTTCGTGGGATGATCTCTGATGCAATGGTCCCTTCGTGGGATGATCTGTGATGCACTGGTCCCTTCATCGGATGATATTTGATGCACTGGTCCCTTCATGGGATGATCTTGCATACCTCTAATCTGAGAGATGTGATGCACTGGTCCCTTCATGGGATGATCTTTGATGCACTGGTCCCTTCATGGAATGATCTTTGATGGACTGGTCCCTTCATGGGGCGATCTGTAATGCACGGGTCCCTTCATGGGATGATCTGTGATGCACGGGTCCCTTCATGGGATGATCTGTGATGCACGGGTCCCTTCATGGGATGATCTGTGATGCACTGGTCCCTTCATGGGATGATCTTTGATGCACTGGTCCCTTCATGGGATGATCTTTTGAGGAACTGGTCCCTTCATGAGATGATCTTTTGATGCACTGGTCCCTTCATGGGATGATCTTTGATGCACTGGTCCCTTCATGGGATGATCTTGATGCACTGGTCCCTTAATGGGATGATCTTCCATACCTCTATTCTGAGTGCTGTAATGCACTGGTCCCTTCATGGGATGATCTTGATGCACTGGTCCCTTCATGGGATGATCTTGCATACCTCTAATCTGAGTGGTGTAATGCACTGGTCCCTTCATGGGATGATCTTTGATGCACTGGTCCCTTCATGGGATGATCTTGATGCACTGGTCCCTTCATGGGATGATCTTGCATACCTCTAATCTGAGTGCTGTAATGCACTGGTCCCTTCATGTGGTGATCTTTGATGCACTGGTCCCTTCATGGGAGGATCTTTGATGCACTGGTCCCTTAATGGGATAATCTTTGATGCACTGGTCCCTTCATGGGATGATCTTTGATGCACTGGTCCCTTCATGGGATGATCTATGATGCGCTGGTCCCTTTATGGCATGATCTTTGATGCACTGGTCCCTTCATGGGATGATCTTTGTTGCACTGGTCCCTTCATGGGATGATCTCTGATGCACTGGTCCCTTCATGGGATGATCTTGCATACCTCTAATCTGAGAGATGTGATGCACTGGTCCCTTCATGGGATGATATTTGATGCACTGGTCCCTTCATGGGATGAACTTTGATGCACTGGTCCCTTCATGGGATGATCTTTGTTGCACTGGTCCCTTCATGGGATGATCTCTGATGCACTGGTCCCTTCATGGGATGATCTTGCATACCTCTAATCTGAGTGCTGTGATGCACTATTCCCTCCATGGGATGAAATCTGATGTCCTGGTCCCTTCATGGGATGAAATCTGATGCACTGGTCCCTTCATGGAATGATCTTTGTTGCACTGGTCCCTTCATGGGATGATCTTTGTTGCACTGGTCCCTTCATGGGATGATTTGTGATGCACTGGTCCCTTCATGGGATGATCTCTGATGCACTGGTCTCTTTGTGGGATGATCTCTGATGCACTTGTCCCTTCATGGGATGATCTTTGATGCACTGGTCCCTTCATGGGATGATCTCTGATGCACTGGTCCCTTCATGGGATAATCTCTGATGCACTGGTTCCTTCATGGGATGATCTTTGATGCACTGGTCCCTTCATGGGATGATCTTGCATACCTCTAATCTAAGTGCTGTGATGCACTGGTCCCTTTATGGGATGATCTTTGATGCACTGGTCCCTTCATGGGATGATCTCTGATGCACTGGTCCCTTCATGGGATGATCTTTGATGCACTGGTCCCTTCATGGGATGTTCTTTCATACCTCTAATCTGAGTGCTGTGATGCACTGTTCGCTTCATGGGATGATATTTGATGCACTGGTCCCTTCATGGGATGATCTTTGATGCACTGGTCCCTTCATGGGATGTTCTTGCATAACTCTAATCTGAGTGTTGTGATGCACTGGTCCCTTCATGGGATGATCTCTGATTCACTGGTCCCTTCATGGGATAATCTCTGATGCACTGGTCCCTTCATGGGATAATCTCTGATGCACTGGTCTCTTCATGGGATGATCGTTGATGCACTGGTCTCTTCATGGGATGATCTTTGATGCACTGGTCCCTTCATTGGATGATCTTGCATACCTCTAATCTAAGTGATGTGATGCACTGTTCCCTCTATGGGATGATCTTTGATGCACTGGTCCCTTCATGGGATGATCTTTGCACTGGTCCCTTCATGGGATGTTCTTGCATACCTCTAATCTGAGTGCTGTGATGCACTGGTCGCTTCATGGGATGATATTTGATGCACTGGTCCCTTCATGGGATGATGTTTGATGCACTGGTCCATTCATGGGATGATCGTTGATGCACTGGTCTCTTCATGGAATGATCTTTGATGCACTGGTCCCTTTATGGGATGATCTTTGAATCACTGGTCCCTTCATGGGATGATCCTGCATACCTCTAATCTGAGTGCTGTGATGCACTGGTCCCTTCATGGGATGATCTTTGATGCACTGGTCCCTTCATGGGATGATCTGTGATGCACTGGTCCCTTCATGGGATGATCTGTGATGCACTGGTCCCTTCATGGGATGATCTTTGATGCACTAGTCCCTTCATGGGATCATGTTTGATGCACTGGTCCCTTCATGGGTTGATATTTGATGCACTGGTCCCTTTATGGGATGATGTTTGATGCACTGGTCCCTTCATGGGTTGATGTTTGATGCACTGGTCCCTTCATGGGTTGATGTTTGATGCACTGGCCCCTTCATGGGTTGATATCTGATGCACTGGTCCCTTAATGGGATAATCTTTGATGCACTTGTCCCTTCATGGGATGATATTTGATGCACTGGTCCCTTCATGGGATGATCTTGCATACCTCTAATCTGAGAGATGTGATGCACTGGTCCCTTCATGGGATGATCTTTAATGCACTGGTCCCTTCATGGGATGATCATTGATGCACTGGTCCTTTCATGGGATATCTGATGCACTGGTCCCTTCATGGGGTGATCTTTGATGCACTGGTCCCTTCATGGGATGATCTTTTATACCTCTAATCTGAGTGCTGTGATGCACTGGTCCCTTCATGGGATCTTTGTTGCACTGGTCCCTTCCTGGGTTAATCTTTGATGCACTGGCCCCTTCCTGGGATGATCTTTGATGCTCTGGTCCCTTCCTGGGATGATCTGATGCACTGGTCCCTTCATGGGATGATCTGATGCACTGGTCCCTACATGGGATGATCTCTGATGCACTGGTCCCTTTATGGGATGATCTTTGATGCACTGGTCCCTTTAGGGGATGATCTTTGATGCACTGGTCCCTTTATGGGATGATCTTTGATGCACTGGTCCCTTTATGGGATGATCTTTGATGCACTTTGATGCACTTGTCCCTTTATGGGATGATCTTTGATGCACTGGTCCCTTTATGGGATGATCTTTGATGCACTGGTCCCTTCATGGGATGATCTTTCATATCTCTAATCTGAGTGCTGTGATGCACTGGCCTCTTAATGAGATGATCTTGCATACCTCTAATCTGAGTGCTGTGATGCACTGGTCCCTTCATGGGATCTTTGTTGCACTGGTCCCTTCATGGGATCTTTGTTGCACTAGTCCCTTCCTGGGTTAATCTTTGATACACTGGTCCCTTCATAGGTTCATCTTTGATGCACTGGTCCCTTCCTGGGATGATCTTTGATGCCCTGGTCCCTTCCTGGGATGATCAGATGCACTGGTCCCTTCATGGGATGATCTCTGATGCACTGGTCCCTTCATGGGATGATCTCTGATGCACTGGTCCCTTCGTGGGATGATCTCTGATGCACTGGCCCCTACATGGGATGATCTCTGATGCACTGGTCCCTTTATGGGATGATCTTTGATGCACTTGTCCCTTTATGGGATGATCTTTGATGCACTGGTCCCTTTATGGGATGATCTTTGATGCACTTTGATGCACTTGTCCCTTTATGGGATGATCTTTGATGCACTGGTCCCTTTATGGGATGATCTTTGATGCACTGGTCCCTTCATGGGATGATCCTGCATACCTCTAATCTGAGTGCTGTGATGCACTGGTCCCTTCATGGGATGATCTTTGATGCACTGGATCCTTCATGGGATGATCTGTGGTGCACTGGTCACTTCATGGGATGATCTCTGGTCCCTTCATGGGATGATCTCTGATGCACTGGTCCCTTCATGGGATGATCTTTGATGCACTGGTCCCTTCATGGGATGTTCTTGCATAACTCTAATCTGAGTGTTGTGATGCACTGGTCCCTTCATGGGATGATCTCTGATGCACTGGTCCCTTCATGGGATAATCTCTGATGCACTGGTCCCTTCATGGGATAATCTCTGATGCACTGGTCTCTTCATGGGATGATCGTTGATGCACTGGTCTCTTCATGGGATGATCTTTGATGCACTGGTCCCTTCATTGGATGATCTTGCATACCTCTAATCTAAGTGATGTGATGCACTGGTCCCTTTATGGGATGATCTTTGATGCACTGGTCCCTTCATGGGATGATCTTTGCACTGGTCCCTTCATGGGATGTTCTTGCATACCTCTAATCTGAGTGCTGTGATGCACTGGTCGCTTCATGGGATGATATTTGATGCACTGGTCCCTTCATGGGATGATGTTTGATGCACTGGTCCATTCATGGGATGATCGTTGATGCACTGGTCTCTTCATGGAATGATCTTTGATGCACTGGTCACTTTATGGGATGATCTTTGAATCACTGGTCCCTTCATGGGATGATCCTGCATACCTCTAATCTGAGTGCTGTGATGCACTGGTCCCTTCATGGGATGATCTTTGATGCACTGGTCCCTTCATGGGATGATCTGTGATGCATTGGTCCCTTCATGGGATGATCTGTGATGCACTGGTCCCTTCATGGGATGATCTTCGATGCACTAGTCCCTTCATGGGATCAAGTTTGATGCACTGGTCCCTTCATGGGTTGATATTTGATGCACTTGTCCCTTTATGGGATGATCTTTGATGCACTGGTCCCTTTATGGGATGATCTTTGATGCACTGGTCCCTTCATGGGATGATCCTGCATACCTCTAATCTGAGTGCTGTGATGCACTGGTCCCTTCATGGGATGATCTTTGATGCACTGGATCCTTCATGGGATGATCTGTGGTGCACTGGTCACTTCATGAGATGATCTCTGGTCCCTTCATGGGATGATCTCTGATGCACTGGTCCCTTCATGGGATGATCTCTGATGCACTAGTCCCTTCATGGGATGATCTCTGATGCACTGGTCCCTTCATGGGATGATCTCTGATGCACTGGTCCCTTAATGGGATGATCTTTGATGCACTGGTCCCTTCATGGAATGGCCTTGCATACCTCTAATCTGAGTGATCTGATGCACTATTCCCTTCATGGGATGATCTTTGATGCACTGGTCCCTTCATGGGATAATCTTGCATACCTCTAATCTGAGAAATGTGATGCACTGGTCCCTTCATGGGATGATCTTTGATGCACTGGTCCCCTCATGGGATGATCTTTGATGCACTGGTCCCCTCATGGGATGATTTTTGATGCACTGGTCCCTTCATGGGATGATCTGTGATGCCCTGGTCCCTTCATGGGTTGATCGTTGATGCACTGGTCTCTTCATGGGATGATCTTTGATGCACTGGTCCCTTCATGGGATGATCTTTGATGCACTGGTCCCTTCATGGGATGATCTCTTATGCACTGGTCCCTTTATGGGATGATCTCTGGTGCACTGGTCCCTTCATGGGATGAGCTCTGATGCAATGGTCCCTTCATGGGATGAGCTCTGATGCACTGGTCCCTTTATGGGATGATCTCTGCACTGGTCCCTTCATGGGATGATCTTTGATGCACTGGTCCCTTCATGGGATGATCTTGCATACCTCTAATCTTAGCAGTGATGCACTGGTCCCTTCATGGGATGATATTTGATGCACTGGTCCCTTCATGGGATGATCTTTGATGCACTGGTCCCTTCATGGGATGATCAGTGATGCACTGGCCCCTTCATGGGATGATCTGTGATGCACTGTTCCCTTCATGGGATGATCATTGATGCACTGGTCCCTTCATGGGATGATCTTTGATGCACTGGTCCCTTCATGGAATGATCTTTGATGCACTGGTCCCTTCGCGGGATGATCTTTGATGTACTGATCCCTTCATGGGATGATCTTGCATACCTCTAATCTGAGAGATGTGATGCACTGGTCCCTTCATGGGATGATCTTTGATGCACTGGTCCCTTCATGGGATGAACTTTGATGCACTGGTCCCTTCATGGGATGATCTTTGTTGCACTGGTCCCTTCATGGGATGATCTTTGCACTGGTCCCTTCGTGGGATGATCTCTGATGCACTGGTCATTTCGTGAGATGATCTTTGATGCACTGGTCCCTTCATGGGATGATCTTTGATGCGCTGGTCCCTTCATGGGATGATCTTTGATGCACTGGTCCCTTCATGGGATGATCTTGCATACCTCTAATCTGAGTGCTGTGATGCACTATTCCCTCCATGGGATGAAATCTTATGCCCTGGTCCCTTCATGGGATGAAATCTGATGCACTGGTCCCTTCATGGGATGATCTTTGATGCACTGGTCCCTTCATGGGATGATCTTTGTTGCACTGGTCCCTTCATGGGATTATCTTTGTTGCACTGGTCCCTTCACGGGATGATCTTTGATGCACTGGTCCCTTCATGGGATGAACTCTGATGCACTGGTCCCTTCATGGGATGATCTTGCATACCTCTAATCTGAGAGATGTGATGCACTGGTCCCTTCATGGGATGATCTTTGATGCACTGGTCCCTTCATGGTATGAACTTTGATGCACTGGTCCCTTCATGGGATGATCTTTGTTGCACTGGTCCCTTCATGGGATGATCTTTGCACTGGTCCCTTCGTGGGATGATCTCTGATGCACTGGTCCTTTCGTGAGATGATCTCTGATGCACTGGTCCCTTGGTGAGATGATCTCTGATGCACTGGTCCCTTCGTGGGATGATCTCTGATGCACTGGTCCCTTCGTGGGATGATCTCTGATGCACTGGTCCCTTCATGGGATGATCTCTGATGCACTGCTACCTTCATGGGATGATCTTTGATGCACTGGTCCCTTCATGGGTTGATCTTGCATACCTCTAATCTGAGTGCTGTGATGCACTGGTCCCTTCATGGGATTATCTTGCATATCTCTAATCTGAGTGCTGTGATGCACTGGTCCCTTCATGGGATGATCTCTGATGCACTGGTCCCTTCATGGGATGATCTTTGATGCACTGGTCCCATTATGGGTTGATCTTGCATACCTCTAATCTGAGTGATGTGATGCCCTATTTCCTTCATGGGATACAATCTGATGCACTGGTCCCTTCATGGGATGAAATCTGATGCACTGGTCCCTTCATGGGATGTAATCTGATGCACTGGTCCCTTCATGGGATGATCTTTGATGCACTGGTCCCTTCATGGGATGATCTTTGATGCACTGGTCCCTTCATGGGATGATCTTTGATGCACTGGTCCTTTCATGGGATATCTGATGCACAGGTCCCTTCACGGGATTATCTTTGATGCACTGGTCCCTTCATGGGATTCATTTTGCACTGGTCTCTTCATGGGATGATCTCTGATGCACTGCTCCCTTCATGGGATGATCTCTGATGCACTGGTCCATTCAAGGGATGATCTCTGATGCACTGGTCCCTTTATTGGATGATCTTTGATCCACTGGTCCCTTCATGAGATGATCTTGCATACCTCTAATCTGAGTGCTGTGATGCACTGGTCCCTTCATGGGATTATCTTGCATACCTCTAATCATAGTGCTGTGATGCACTGGTCCCTTCATGGGATGATCTTTGATGCACTGGTCCCTTCATGGGATGATCTTGCATACCTCTAATCTGAGTGCTGTGATGTACTGGTCCCTTCATGGGATGATTTGTGATGCACTGGTCCCTTCATGGAATGATCTCTGATGCACTGGTCCCTTCATGGGCTGATCTCTGATGCACTGGTCCCTTCAAGGGCTGATCTCTGATTCACTGGTCCCTTCATGGGATGATCTCTGATGCACTGGTCCCTTCGTGGAATGATCTCTGATGCACTGGTCCCTTTGTGGGATGATCTCTGATGCACTGGTCCCTTTGTGGGATGATCTCTGATTCACTGGTCCCTTCGTGGGATGATCTCTGATGCACTGGTCCCTTCGTGGGATGATCTCTGATGCACTGGTCCCTTCGTGGGATGATCTCTGATGCACTGGTCCCTTCATGGGATGATCTCTGATGCACTACTACCTTCATGGGATGATCTCTGATGTGGTCCCTTCATGGAATGATCTTGCATACCTCTAATCTGAGTACTGTGATGCACTGGTCGCTTCATGGGATTATCTTTGATGCACTGGTCCCTTCGTAGGATGTTCTTGCATACCTCTAATCTGAGTGCTGTGATGCACTGGTCCCTTTATGGGATGATCTTTGATGCACTGGTCCCTTCATGGGATGATCTCTGATGCACTGGTCCATTCATGGGATGATCTTTGATGCACTGGTCCCTTCATGGGATGATCTGATGCACTGGTACCTTCATGGGATGGCCTTGCATACCTCTAATCTGAGTGCTGTGATGCACTGGTCCTTTCATGGGATGATTTGTGATGCACTGGTCCCTTCATGGAATGATCTCTGATGCACTGGTCCCTTTGTGGGATGATTTCTGATGCACTGGTCCCTTCAAGGGAATGATCTTTGATGCACTGGTCCCTTCATGGGATGATCTCTGATGCACTGGTCCCTTCATGGGATAATCTCTGATGCACTGGTCCCTTCATGGGATGATCTTTGATGCACTGGTCCCTTCATGGGATGATCTTGCATACCTCTAATCTAAGTGCTGTGATGCACTGGTCCCTTTATGGGATGATCTTTGATGCACTGGTCCCTTCATGGGATGATCTTTGATGCACTGGTCCCTTCATGGGATGTTCTTGCATACCTCTAATCTGAGTGCTGTGATGCACTGGTCCCTTCATGGGATGATCTCTGATGCACTGGTCCCTTCATGGGATAATCTCTGATGCACTGGTCCCTTCATGGGATAATCTCTGATGCACTGGACTCTTCATGGGATGATCGTTGATGCACTGGTCTCTTCATGGGATGATCTTTGATGCACTGGTCCCTTCATGGGATGATCTTGCACACCTCTAATCTAAGTGATGTGATGCACTGGTCTCTTTATGGGATGATCTTTGATGCACTGGTCCCTTCATGGGATGATCGTTGATGCACTGGTCTCTTCATGGGATGATCTTTGATGCACTGGTCCCTTTATGGGATGATGTTTGATGCACTGGTCCCTTCATGGGTTGATGTTTGATGCACTGGTCCCTTCATGGGTTGATGTTTGATGCACTGGTCCCTTCATGGGTTGATATCTGATGCACTGGTCCCTTCATGGGATAATCTTTGATGCACTGATCCCTTCATGGGATGATATTTGATGCACTGGTCCCTTCATGGGATGATCTTGCATGCCTCTAATCTGAGAGATGTGATGCACTGGTCCCTTCATGGGATGTAATCTGATGCACTGGTCCCTTCATGGGATGATCTTTGATGCACTGGTCCCTTCATGGGATGATCTTTGATGCACTGGTCCCTTCATGGGATGATCTTTGATGCACTGGTCCTTTCATGGGATATCTGATGCACAGGTCCCTTCACGGGATTATCTTTGATGCACTGGTCCCTTCATGGGATTCATTTTGCACTGGTCTCTTCATGGGATGATCTCTGATGCACTGCTCCCTTCATGGGATGATCTCTGATGCACTGGTCCATTCAAGGGATGATCTCTGATGCACTGGTCCCTTTATTGGATGATCTTTGATCCACTGGTCCCTTCATGAGATGATCTTGCATACCTCTAATCTGAGTGCTGTGATGCACTGGTCCCTTCATGGGATTATCTTGCATACCTCTAATCATAGTGCTGTGATGCACTGGTCCCTTCATGGGATGATCTTTGATGCACTGGTCCCTTCATGGGATGATCTTGCATACCTCTAATCTGAGTGCTGTGATGTACTGGTCCCTTCATGGGATGATTTGTGATGCACTGGTCCCTTCATGGAATGATCTCTGATGCACTGGTCCCTTCATGGGCTGATCTCTGATGCACTGGTCCCTTCAAGGGCTGATCTCTGATTCACTGGTCCCTTCATGGGATGATCTCTGATGCACTGGTCCCTTCGTGGAATGATCTCTGATGCACTGGTCCCTTTGTGGGATGATCTCTGATGCACTGGTCCCTTTGTGGGATGATCTCTGATTCACTGGTCCCTTCGTGGGATGATCTCTGATGCACTGGTCCCTTCGTGGGATGATCTCTGATGCACTGGTCCCTTCGTGGGATGATCTCTGATGCACTGGTCCCTTCATGGGATGATCTCTGATGCACTACTACCTTCATGGGATGATCTCTGATGTGGTCCCTTCATGGAATGATCTTGCATACCTCTAATCTGAGTACTGTGATGCACTGGTCGCTTCATGGGATTATCTTTGATGCACTGGTCCCTTCGTAGGATGTTCTTGCATACCTCTAATCTGAGTGCTGTGATGCACTGGTCCCTTTATGGGATGATCTTTGATGCACTGGTCCATTCATGGGATGATCTTTGATGCACTGGTCCCTTCATGGGATGATCTGATGCACTGGTACCTTCATGGGATGGCCTTTCATACCTCTAATCTGAGTGCTGTGATGCACTGGTCCTTTCATGGGATGATTTGTGATGCACTGGTCCCTTCATGGAATGATCTCTGATGCACTGGTCCCTTTGTGGGATGATTTCTGATGCACTGGTCCCTTCAAGGGAATGATCTTTGATGCACTGGTCCCTTCATGGGATGATCTCTGATGCACTGGTCCCTTCATGGGATAATCTCTGATGCACTGGTCCCTTCATGGGATGATCTTTGATGCACTGGTCCCTTCATGGGATGATCTTGCATACCTCTAATCTAAGTGCTGTGATGCACTGGTCCCTTTATGGGATGATCTTTGATGCACTGGTCCCTTCATGGGATGATCTTTGATGCACTGGTCCCTTCATGGGATGTTCTTGCATACCTCTAATCTGAGTGCTGTGATGCACTGGTCCCTTCATGGGATGATCTCTGATGCACTGGTCCCTTCATGGGATAATCTCTGATGCACTGGTCCCTTCATGGGATAATCTCTGATGCACTGGACTCTTCATGGGATGATCGTTGATGCACTGGTCTCTTCATGGGATGATCTTTGATGCACTGGTCCCTTCATGGGATGATCTTGCACACCTCTAATCTAAGTGATGTGATGCACTGGTCCCTTTATGGGATGATCTTTGATGCACTGGTCCCTTCATGGGATGATCGTTGATGCACTGGTCTCTTCATGGGATGATCTTTGATGCACTGGTCCCTTTATGGGATGATGTTTGATGCACTGGTCCCTTCATGGGTTGATGTTTGATGCACTGGTCCCTTCATGGGTTGATGTTTGATGCACTGGTCCCTTCATGGGTTGATATCTGATGCACTGGTCCCTTCATGGGATAATCTTTGATGCACTGATCCCTTCATGGGATGATATTTGATGCACTGGTCCCTTCATGGGATGATCTTGCATGCCTCTAATCTGAGAGATGTGATGCACTGGTCCCTTCATGGGATGATCTTTAATGCACTGGTTCCTTCATGGGATGATCATTGATGCACTGGTCCTTTCATGGGATATCTGATGCACTGGTCCCTTCATGGGGTGATCTTTGATGCACTGGTCCCTTCATGGGATGATCCTGCATACCTCTAATCTGAGTGCTTTGATGCACTGGTCCCTTCATGGGATGATCTGTGGTGCACTGGTCCCTTCATGGGATGATCTGTGGTGCACTGGTCACTTCATGGGATGATCTCTGGTAAACTGGTCACTTCATGGGATGATCTCTGAGGCACTAGTCCCTTCATGGGATGATCTCTGATGCACTGGTCCCTTCATGTGATGATCTCTGATGCACTGGTCCCTTCATGGGATGATGTCTGATGCACTGGTCCCTTCATGGGATGATGTCTGATGCACTGGTCCTTTCATGGGATGATCTCTGATGCACTGGTCCCTTCATGAGATGATCTCTGATGCACACGTCCCTTCATGGGATAATCTCTGATGCATTGGTCCCTTCATGGGATAATCTCTGATGCACTGGTCCCTTCATGGGATGATCTGATGCACTTGTACCTTCATGGGATGGCCTTGCATACCTCTAATCTGAGTGATCTGATGCACTATTCCCTTCACGGGATGATATCTGATGCACTGGTCTCTTCATGGGATGATCTTTGATGCACTGGTCCCGTCATGGGATGATCTCTGATGCACTGGTCCCTTTATGGGATGATCTCTGGTGCACTGGTCCCTTCATGGGATGAGCTCTGATGCAATGGTCCCTTTATGAGATTATCTTTGCACTGGTCCCTTTATGGGAGGAGCTCTGATGCACTGGTCCCTTCATGGGATGAGCTCTGATGCACTGGTCCCTTTATGGGATGATCTTTGCACTGGTCCCTTCATGGGATGATCTTTGATGCACTGGTCCCTTCATGGGATGATCTTGCATACCTCTAATCTGAGCAGTGATGCACTGGTCCCTTCATGGGATGATATTTGATGCACTGGTCCCTTCATGGGATGATCTTTGATGCACTGGTCCCTTCATGGGATGATCAGTGATGCACTGGCCCCTTCAAGGGATGATCTGTGATGCACTGGACCCTTCATGGGATGATCTTTGATGCACTGGTCCCTTCATGGGATGATCTTTGATGCACTGGTCCCTTCGCGGGATGATCTTTGATGTACTGATCCCTTCATGGGATGATCTTTGATGCACTGGTCCCTTCATGGGATGATCAGTGATGCACTGGCCCCTTCATGGGATGATCTGTGATGCACTGGTCCCTTCATGGGATGATCTTTGATGCACTGGTCCCTTCATGGAATGATCTTTGATGCACTGGTCCCTTCGCGGGATGATCTTTGATGTACTGATCCCTTCATGGGATGATCTTTGATGCACTGGTCCCTTCATGGGATGATCTTGCATACCTCTAATCTGAGAGATGTGATGCACTGGTCCCTTCATGGGATGATCTTTGATGCACTAGTCCCTTCATGGGATGATCTTGCATACCTCTAATCTGAGTGCTGTGATGCACTGGTCCCTTCCTGGGATGATCTTTGATGCACTGGTCCCTTCCTGGGATGATCTTTGATGCACTGGTCCCTTTCTGGGATGATCTTTGATGCACTGGTCCCTTCATGGGACGATCTCTGATGCAATGGTCCCTTTATGGGATGATCTCTGATGCACTGGTCCCTTTATGGGATGATCTCTGATGCACTGGTCCCTTTATGGGATGATCTCTGATGCACTGGTCCCTTTATGGGATGATCTCTGATGCACTGGTCCCTTTATGGGATGATCTCTGATGCACTGGTCCCTTTATGGGATGATCTTTGATGCACTGGTCCCTTCATGGGATAATCTTTGATGCACTGGTCCCTTCATGGGATGATCTTGCATACCTCTAATCTGAGTGCTGTGATGCATTGGTCCCTTTATGGGATATTTGATGCACTGGTCCCTTTATGGGATGATGTTTGATGCACTGGTCCCTTCATGGGTTGATATTTGATGCACTGGTCCATTCATGGGATGATCTTTGATGCACTGGTCCCTTCATGGGATGATCTTGCATAGCTCTAATCTGAGCTGATATGCACTGGTCCTTTCATGGGATATCTGATGCACTGGTCCCTTCATGGGATGATCTGATGCACTGGTCCCTTCATGGGATGATCTCTGATGCACTGGTCCCTTCATGGGATGATCTTTGATGCCCTGGTCCCTTCATGGGATGATCTCTGAAGCACTGGTCCCTTCATGGGATGATCCTGCATACCTCTAATCTGAGTGCTGTGATGCACTGGTCCCTTCATGGGATGATCCTTGATGCACTGGTCCCTTCATGGTATGATCTCTGGTGCACTGGTCACTTCATGGGATGATCTCTGGTGCACTGGTCCCTTCATGGGATGATCTCTGATGCACTGGTCCCTTCATGGGATGATCTCTGATGCACTGGTCCCTTCATGGGATGATCTCTGATGCACTGGTCCCTTCATGGGATGATCTCTGCACTGGTCCCTTAATGGGATGATCTTGCATACCTCTAATCTAAGTGATGTGATGCACTGGTCCCTTTATGGGATGATCTTTGATGCACTGGTCCCATCATGGGATGATCTTTGATGCACTGGTCCCTTCATGGGATGATCGTTGATGCACTGGTCTCTTCATGGGATGACCTTTGATGCACTGGTCCCTTTATGGGATGATCTTTGATGCACTGGTCCCTTCATGGGATGATCTTGCATACCTCTAATCTGAGTGCTGTGATGCACTGGTCCCTTCATGGGATGATCTCTGATGCACTGGTCCCTTCATGGGATGATCTGATGCACTGGTCCCTTCATGGGATGATCTTTGCACGGGTCCCTTCATGGGATGATCTTTGATGCACTGGTCCCTTCAAGGGATGATCTTTCATACCTCTAATCTGAGTGCTGTGATGCACTGGTCCCTTCATGGGATGATCTCTGATGCACTGGTCCCTTCATGGGATGATCTGATGCACTGGTCCCTTCATGGGATGATCTTTGCACGGGTCCCTTCATGGGATGATATTTGATGCACTGGTCCCTTCAAGGGATGATCTTTCATACCTCTAATCTGAGTGCTGTGATGCACTGGCCTCTTAATGCGTTGATCTTGCATACCTATAATCTGAGTGCTGTGCTGCACTGGTCCCTTCATGGGATGATCTGTGATGCACTTGTCCCTTCAAGGGATGATCTTTGATGCACTGGTCCCTTCATGGGATAATCTCTGATGCACTGGTCCCTTCATGGAATGTCCTTGCATACCTCTAATCTGAGTGAACTGATGCACTATTCCCTTCATGGGATGATCTTTGATGCACTGGTCCCTTAATGGGATGATCTTTAATGCACTGGTCCCTTCATGGGATGATCTTTGATGCACTGGTCCTTTCATGGCATATCTGATGCACTGGTCCCTTCATGGGATGATCTTTGATGCACTGGTCCCTTCATGGGATGATCTTGCATACCTCTAATCTGAGTGCTGTGATGTACTGGTCCCTTCATGGGATGATTTGTGATGCACTGGTCCCTTCATGGAATGATCTCTGATGCACTGGTCCCTTTGTGGGATGATTTCTGATGCACTGGTCCCTTCAAGGGAATGATCTTTGATGCACTGGTCCCTTCATGGGATGATCTTTGATGCACTAGTCACTTCATGGGATGATCTTTGATGCACTGGTCCCTTCATGAGATGATCTTTGATGCACTGGTCCCTTCATGGGATAATCTTGCATACATCTAATCTGAGAAATGTGATGCACTGGTCCTTTCATGGGATGATCTTTGATGCACTGGTCCCTTTATGGGATGATCTTTGCACTGGTCCCTTCATAGGATGTTCTTGCATACCTCTAATCTGAGTGCTGTGATGCACTGGTCCCTTCATGGGATGATCTCTGATGCACTGGTCCCTTCATGGGATAATCTCTGATGCACTGGTCCCTTCATGGGATGATCTTTGATGCACTGGTCCCTTCATGGGATGATCTTGCATACCTCTAATCTAAGTGCTGTGATGCACTGGTCCCTTTATGGGATGATCTTTGATGCACTGGTCCCTTCATGGGATGATCTTTGCATTGGTTCCTTCATGGGATGATCTTTGATGCACTGGTCCCTTCATGGGATGTTCTTGCATACCTCTAATCTGAGTGCTGTGATGCACTGGTCGCTTCATAGGATGATATTTGATGCACTGGTCCCTTCATGGGATGATCTTTGATGCACTGGTCCCTTCATGGGATGTTCTTGCATACCTCTAATCTGAGTGCTGTGATGCACTGGTCCCTTCATGGGATGATCTCTGATGCACTGGTCCCTTCATGGGATAATCTCTGATGCACTGGTCCCTTCATGGGATAATCTCTGATGCACTGGTCCCTTCATGGGATAATCTCTGATGCACTGGACTCTTCATGGGATGATCGTTGATGCACTGGTCTCTTCTTGGGATGATCTTTGATGCGCTGGTCCCTTCATGGGATGATCTTGCATACCTCTAATCTAAGTGATGTGATGCACTGGTCCCTTTATGGGATGATCTTTGATGCACTGGTCCCTTCATGGGATGATCTTTGATGCACTGGTCCCTTCATGGGATGATCGTTGATGCACTGGTCTCTTCATGGGATGATCTTTGATTCACTGGTCCCTTTATGGGATGATCTTTGATGCACTGGTCCCTTCATGGGATGATCCTGCATACCTCTAATCCGAGTGCTGTGATGCACTGGTCCCTTCATGGGATGATCTGTGATGCACTGGTCCCTTCATGGGATGATCTGTGATGCACTGGTCCCTTCATGGGATGATGTTTGATGCACTGGTCCCTTCATGGGTTGATATTTGATGCACTGGTCCCTTTATGGGATGATGTTTGATGCACTGGTCCCTTCATGGGTTGATGTTTGATGCACTGGTCCCTTCATGGGTTGATGTTTGATGCACTGGTCCCTTCATGGGTTGATATGTGATGCACTGGTCCCTTCATGGGATAATCTTTGATGCACTGGTCCCTTCATGGGATGATATTTGATGCACTGGTCCCTTCATGGGATGATCTTGCATGCCTCTAATCTGAGAGATGTGATGCACTGGTCCCTTCATGGGATGATCTTTAATGCACTGGTTCCTTCATGGGATGATCATTGATGCACTGGTCCTTTCATGGGATATCTGATGCACTGGTCCCTTCATGGGGTGATCTTTGATGCACTGGTCCTTTCATGGGATGATCTTGCATACCTCTAATCTGAGTGATTTGATGCACTGGTCCCTTCATGGGATCTTTGTTGCACTGGACCCTTCCTGGGTTAATCTTTGATGCACTGGTCCCTTCCTGGGATGATCTTTGATGCTCTGGTCCCTTCCTGGGATGATCTGATGCACTGGTCCCTACATGGGATGATCTCTACTGCACTGGTCCCTTTATGGGATGATCTTTGATGCACTGGTCCCTTTATGGGATGATCTTTGATGCACTTGTCCCTTTATGGGATGATCTTTGATGCACTGGTCCCTTTATGGGATGATCGTTGATGCACTGGTCTCTTCATGGGATGATCTTTGATGCACTGGTCCCTTTATGGGATGATCTTTGATGCACTGGTCTCTTCATGGGATGATCTTTGATGCACTTGTCCCTTTATGGGATGATCTTTGATGCACTGGTCCCTTTATGGGATGATCTTTGATGCACTTTGATGCACTTGTCCCTTTATGGGATGATCTATGATGCACTGGTCCCTTTATGGGATGATCTTTGATGCACTGGTCCCTTCATGGGATGATCTTTCATACCTCTAATCTGAGTGCTGTGATGCACTGGCCTCTTAATGGATTGATCTTGCATACCTCTAATCTGAGTGCTGTGATGCACTGGTCCCTTCATGGGATCTTTGTTGCACTGGTCCCTTCATGGGATGATCTGTGGTGCACTGGTCCCTTCATGGGATGATCTCTGGTGCACTGGTCCCTTCATGGGATGATCTCTGATGCACTGGTCCCTTCATGGGATGATCTCTGATGCACCTGTCCCTTCATGGGATGATCTCTGATGCACTGGTCCCTTCATGAGATGATCTCTGATGCACTGGTCCCTTCATGGGATGATCTTTGATGCACTGGTCCCTTCATGGAATGGCCTTGCATACCTCTAATCTGAGTGATCTGATGCACTATTCCCTTTATGGGATGATCTTTGATACACTGGTCCCTTCATGAGATGATCCTGCATACCTCTAATCTGAGTGCTGTGATGCACTGGTCCCTTCATGGGATGATATTTGATGCACTGGTACCTTCATGGGATGATCCTGATGCACTGGTCCCTTAATGGGATGATCTTTGACGCACTGGTCCCTTTAATGGGATGATCTGTGATGCCCTGGTCCCTTCATGGGTTGATCGTTGATGCACTGGTCTCTTCATGGGATGATCTTTGATGCACTGGTCCCTTCATGGGATGATCTTTGATGCACTGGTCCCTTCATGGGATGATCTCTGATGCACTGGTCCCTGGTGCACTGGTCCCTTCATGGGATGAGCTCTGATGCAATGGTCCCTTTATGAGATGATCTTTGCACTGGTCCCTTTATGGGATGATCTCTGATGCACTGGTCCCTTCATGGGATGAGCTCCGATGCACTGGTCCCTTTATGGGATGATCTTTGCACTGGTCCCTTCATGGGATGATCTTTGATGCACTGGTCCCTTCATGGGATGATCTTGCATACCTCTAATCTGAGCAGTGATGCACTGGTCCCTTCATGGGATGATATTTAATGCACTGGTCCCTTCATGGGATGATCCTGATGCACTGGTCCCTTAATGGGATGATCTTCCATACCTCTATTCTGGGTGCTGTAATGCACTGGTCCCTTCATGGGATGATCTTGATGCACTGGTCCCTTCATGGGATGATCTTGATGCACTGGTCCCTTCATGGGATGATCTTTGATGCACTGGTCCCTTCATGGGATGATCTTTGATGCACTGGTCCCTTCATGGGATGATCTTTGATGCACTGGTCCCTTCATGGAATGGTCTATGATGCACTGGTCCCTTCGCGGGATGATCTTTGATGTACTGATCCCTTCATGGGATGATCTTTGATGCACTGGTCCCTTCATGGGATGATCTTGCATACCTCTAATCTGAGAGATGTGATGCACTGGTCCCTTCATGGGATGATCTTTAATGCACTGGTCCCTTCATGGGATGATCTTTGATGCACTGGTCCTTTCATGGGATATCTGATGCACTGGTCCCTTCATGGGATGATCTTTGATGCACTGGTCCCTTCATGGGATGATCTTGCATACCTCTAATCTGAGTGCTGTGATGCACTGGTCCCTTCCTGGGATGATCTTTGATGCACTGGTCCCTTCCTGGGATGATCTCTGATGCACTGGTCCCTTTATGGGATGATCTCTGATGCACTGGTCCCTTTATGGGATGATCTTTGATGCACTGGTCCCTTCATGGGATGATCTGATGCACTGGTCCCTTCATGGGATGATCTTTGCACGGGTCCCTTCATGGGATGATCTTTGATGCACTGGTCCCTTCAAGGGATGATCTTTCATACCTCTAATCTGAGTGCTGTGATGCACTGGTCCCTTCATGGGATGATCTCTGATGCACTGGTCCCTTCATGGGATGATCTGATGCACTGGTCCCTTCATGGGATGATCTTTGCACGGGTCCCTTCATGGGATGATCTTTGATGCACTGGTCCCTTCAAGGGATGATCTTTCATACCTCTAATCTGAGTGCTGTGATGCACTGGCCTCTTAATGGGTTGATCTTGCATACCTCTAATCTGAGTGCTGTGCTGCACTGGTCCCTTCATGGGATGATCTGTGATGCACTGGTCCCTTCAAGGGATGATCTTTGATGCACTGGTCCCTTCATGGGATAATCTCTGATGCACTGGTCCCTTCATGGAATGTCCTTGCATACCTCTAATCTGAGTGATCTGATGCACTATTCCCTTCATGGGATGATCTTTGATGCACTGGTCCCTTCATGGGATGATCTTTAATGCACTGGTCCCTTCATGGGATGATCTTTGATGCACTGGTCCTTTCATGGCATATCTGATGCACTGGTCCCTTCATGGGATGATCTTTGATGCACTGGTCCCTTCATGGGATGATCTTGCATACCTCTAATCTGAGTGCTGTGATGTACTGGTCCCTTCATGGGATGATTTGTGATGCACTGGTCCCTTCATGGAATGATCTCTGATGCACTGGTCCCTTTGTGGGATGATTTCTGATGCACTGGTCCCTTCAAGGGAATGATCTTTGATGCACTGGTCTCTTCATGGGATGATCTTTGATGCACTAGTCACTTCATGGGATGATCTTTGATGCACTGGTCCCTTCATGGGATGATCTTTGATGCACTGGTCCCTTCATGGGATGATCTTTGATGCACTGGTCCCTTCATGGGATGATCTTTGATGCACTGGTCCCTTCATGGAATGGTCTATGATGCACTGGTCCCTTCGCGGGATGATCTTTGATGTACTGATCCCTTCATGGGATGATCTTTGATGCACTGGTCCCTTCATGGGATGATCTTGCATACCTCTAATCTGAGAGATGTGATGCACTGGTCCCTTCATGGGATGATCTTTAATGCACTGGTCCCTTCATGGGATGATCTTTGATGCACTGGTCCTTTCATGGGATATCTGATGCACTGGTCCCTTCATGGGATGATCTTTGATGCACTGGTCCCTTCATGGGATGATCTTGCATACCTCTAATCTGAGTGCTGTGATGCACTGGTCCCTTCCTGGGATGATCTTTGATGCACTGGTCCCTTCCTGGGATGATCTCTGATGCACTGGTCCCTTTATGGGGTGATCTCTGATGCACTGGTCCCTTTATGGGATGATCTTTGATGCACTGGTCCCTTCATGGGATGATCTGATGCACTGGTCCCTTCATGGGATGATCTTTGCACGGGTCCCTTCATGGGATGATCTTTGATGCACTGGTCCCTTCAAGGGATGATCTTTCATACCTCTAATCTGAGTGCTGTGATGCACTGGCCTCTTAATGGGTTGATCTTGCATACCTCTAATCTGAGTGCTGTGCTGCACTGGTCCCTTCATGGGATGATCTGTGATGCACTGGTCCCTTCAAGGGATGATCTTTGATGCACTGGTCCCTTCATGGGATAATCTCTGATGCACTGGTCCCTTCATGGAATGTCCTTGCATACCTCTAATCTGAGTGATCTGATGCACTATTCCCTTCATGGGATGATCTTTGATGCACTGGTCCCTTCATGGGATGATCTTTAATGCACTGGTCCCTTCATGGGATGATCTTTGATGCACTGGTCCTTTCATGGCATATCTGATGCACTGGTCCCTTCATGGGATGATCTTTGATGCACTGGTCCCTTCATGGGATGATCTTGCATACCTCTAATCTGAGTGCTGTGATGTACTGGTCCCTTCATGGGATGATTTGTGATGCACTGGTCCCTTCATGGAATGATCTCTGATGCACTGGTCCCTTTGTGGGATGATTTCTGATGCACTGGTCCCTTCAAGGGAATGATCTTTGATGCACTGGTCCCTTCATGGGATGATCTTTGATGCACTAGTCACTTCATGGGATGATCTTTGATGCACTGGTCCCTTCATGGGATGATCTTCGATGCACTGGTCCCTTCCTGGGATAATCTTGCATACATCTAATCTGAGAAATGTGATGCACTGGTCCTTTCATGGGATGATCTTTGATGCACTGGTCCCTTTATGGGATGATCTTTGCACTGGTCCCTTCATAGGATGTTCTTGCATACCTCTAATCTGAGTGCTTTGATGCACTGGTCCCTTCATGGGATGATCTCTGATGCACTGGTCCCTTCATGGGATAATCTCTGATGCACTGGTCCCTTCATGGGATGATCTTTGATGCACTGGTCCCTTCATGGGATGATCTTGCATACCTCTAATCTAAGTGCTGTGATGCACTGGTCCCTTTATGGGATGATCTTTGATGCACTGGTCCCTTCATGGGATGATCTTTGCATTGGTTCCTTCATGGGATGATCTTTGATGCACTGGTCCCTTCATGGGATGTTCTTGCATACCTCTAATCTGAGTGCTGTGATGCACTGGTCTCTTCATGGGATGATATTTGATGCACTGGTCCCTTCATGGGATGATCTTTGATGCACTGGTCCCTTCATGGGATGTTCTTGCATACCTCTAATCTGAGTGCTGTGATGCACTGGTCCCTTCATGGGATGATCTCTGATGCACTGGTCCCTTCATGGGATAATCTCTGATGCACTGGTCCCTTCATGGGATAATCTCTGATGCACTGGTCCCTTCATGGGATAATCTCTGATGCACTGGACTCTTCATGGGATGATCGTTGATGCACTGGTCTCTTCTTGGGATGATCTTTGATGCGCTGGTCCCTTCATGGGATGATCTTGCATACCTCTAATCTAAGTGATGTGATGCACTGGTCCCTTTATGGGATGATCTTTGATGCACTGGTCCCTTCATGGGATGATCTTTGATGCACTGGTCCCTTCATGGGATGATCGTTGATGCACTGGTCTCTTCATGGGATGATCTTTGATGCACTGGTCCCTTTATGGGATGATCTTTGATGCACTGGTCCCTTCATGGGATGATCCTGCATACCTCTAATCCGAGTGCTGTGATGCACTGGTCCCTTCATGGGATGATCTGTGATGCACTGGTCCCTTCATGGGATGATCTGTGATGCACTGGTCCCTTCATGGGATGATGTTTGATGCACTGGTCCCTTCATGGGTTGATATTTGATGCACTGGTCCCTTTATGGGATGATGTTTGATGCACTGGTCCCTTCATGGGTTGATGTTTGATGCACTGGTCCATTCATGGGTTGATGTTTGATGCACTGGTCCCTTCATGGGTTGATATGTGATGCACTGGTCCCTTCATGGGATAATCTTTGATGCACTGGTCCCTTCATGGGATGATATTTGATGCACTGGTCCCTTCATGGGATGATCTTGCATGCCTCTAATCTGAGAGATGTGATGCACTGGTCCCTTCATGGGATGATCTTTAATGCACTGGTTCCTTCATGGGATGATCATTGATGCACTGGTCCTTTCATGGGATATCTGATGCACTGGTCCCTTCATGGGGTGATCTTTGATGCACTGGTCCCTTCATGGGATGATCTTGCATACCTCTAATCTGAGTGATTTGATGCACTGGTCCCTTCATGGGATCTTTGTTGCACTGGACCCTTCCTGGGTTAATCTTTGATGCACTGGTCCCTTCCTGGGATGATCTTTGATGCTCTGGTCCCTTCCTGGGATGATCTGATGCACTGGTCCCTACATGGGATGATCTCTGCTGCACTGGTCCCTTTATGGGATGATCTTTGATGCACTGGTCCCTTTATGGGATGATCTTTGATGCACTTGTCCCTTTATGGGATGATCTTTGATGCACTGGTCCCTTTATGGGATGATCGTTGATGCACTGGTCTCTTCATGGGATGATCTTTGATGCACTGGTCCCTTTATGGGATGATCTTTGATGCACTGGTCTCTTCATGGGATGATCTTTGATGCACTTGTCCCTTTATGGGATGATCTTTGATGCACTGGTCCCTTTATGGGATGATCTTTGATGCACTTTGATGCACTTGTCCCTTTATGGGATGATCTATGATGCACTGGTCCCTTTATGGGATGATCTTTGATGCACTGGTCCCTTCATGGGATGATCTTTCATACCTCTAATCTGAGTGCTGTGATGCACTGGCCTCTTAATGGATTGATCTTGCATACCTCTAATCTGAGTGCTGTGATGCACTGGTCCCTTCATGGGATCTTTGTTGCACTGGTCCCTTCATGGGATGATCTGTGGTGCACTGGTCCCTTCATGGGATGATCTCTGGTGCACTGGTCCCTTCATGGGATGATCTCTGATGCACTGGTCCCTTCATGGGATGATCTCTGATGCACCTGTCCCTTCATGGGATGATCTCTGATGCACTGGTCCCTTCATGAGATGATCTCTGATGCACTGGTCCCTTCATGGGATGATCTTTGATGCACTGGTCCCTTCATGGAATGGCCTTGCATACCTCTAATCTGAGTGATCTGATGCACTATTCCCTTTATGGGATGATCTTTGATACACTGGTCCCTTCATGAGATGATCCTGCATACCTCTAATCTGAGTGCTGTGATGCACTGGTCCCTTCATGGGATGATATTTGATGCACTGGTACCTTCATGGGATGATCCTGATGCACTGGTCCCTTAATGGGATGATCTTTGACGCACTGGTCCCTTTAATGGGATGATCTGTGATGCCCTGGTCCCTTCATGGGTTGATCGTTGATGCACTGGTCTCTTCATGGGATGATCTTTGATGCACTGGTCCCTTCATGGGATGATCTTTGATGCACTGCTCCCTTCATGGGATGATCTCTGATGCACTGGTCCCTGGTGCACTGGTCCCTTCATGGGATGAGCTCTGATGCAATGGTCCCTTTATGAGATGATCTTTGCACTGGTCCCTTTATGGGATGATCTCTGATGCACTGGTCCCTTCATGGGATGAGCTCCGATGCACTGGTCCCTTTATGGGATGATCTTTGCACTGGTCCCTTCATGGGATGATCTTTGATGCACTGGTCCCTTCATGGGATGATCTTGCATACCTCTAATCTGAGCAGTGATGCACTGGTCCCTTCATGGGATGATATTTATTGCACTGGTCCCTTCATGGGATGATCCTGATGCACTGGTCCCTTAATGGGATGATCTTCCATACCTCTATTCTGGGTGCTGTAATGCACTGGTCCCTTCATGGGATGATCTTGATGCACTGGTCCCTTCATGGGATGATCTTGATGCACTGGTCCCTTCATGGGATGATCTTTGATGCACTGGTCCCTTCATGGGATGATCTTTGATGCACTGGTCCCTTCATGGGATGATCTTTGATGCACTGGTCCCTTCATGGAATGGTCTATGATGCACTGGTCCCTTCGCGGGATGATCTTTGATGTACTGATCCCTTCATGGGATGATCTTTGATGCACTGGTCCCTTCATGGGATGATCTTGCATACCTCTAATCTGAGAGATGTGATGCACTGGTCCCTTCATGGGATGATCTTTAATGCACTGGTCCCTTCATGGGATGATCTTTGATGCACTGGTCCTTTCATGGGATATCTGATGCACTGGTCCCTTCATGGGATGATCTTTGATGCACTGGTCCCTTCATGGGATGATCTTGCATACCTCTAATCTGAGTGCTGTGATGCACTGGTCCCTTCCTGGGATGATCTTTGATGCACTGGTCCCTTCCTGGGATGATCTCTGATGCACTGGTCCCTTTATGGGATGATCTCTGATGCACTGGTCCCTTTATGGGATGATCTTTGATGCACTGGTCCCTTCATGGGATGATCTGATGCACTGGTCCCTTCATGGGATGATCTTTGCACGGGTCCCTTCATGGGATGATCTTTGATGCACTGGTCCCTTCAAGGGATGATCTTTCATACCTCTAATCTGAGTGCTGTGATGCACTGGTCCCTTCATGGGATGATCTCTGATGCACTGGTCCCTTCATGGGATGATCTGATGCACTGGTCCCTTCATGGGATGATCTTTGCACGGGTCCCTTCATGGGATGATCTTTGATGCACTGGTCCCTTCAAGGGATGATCTTTCATACCTCTAATCTGAGTGCTGTGATGCACTGGCCTCTTAATGGGTTGATCTTGCATACCTCTAATCTGAGTGCTGTGCTGCACTGGTCCCTTCATGGGATGATCTGTGATGCACTGGTCCCTTCAAGGGATGATCTTTGATGCACTGGTCCCTTCATGGGATAATCTCTGATGCACTGGTCCCTTCATGGAATGTCCTTGCATACCTCTAATCTGAGTGATCTGATGCACTATTCCCTTCATGGGATGATCTTTGATGCACTGGTCCCTTCATGGGATGATCTTTAATGCACTGGTCCCTTCATGGGATGATCTTTGATGCACTGGTCCTTTCATGGCATATCTGATGCACTGGTCCCTTCATGGGATGATCTTTGATGCACTGGTCCCTTCATGGGATGATCTTGCATACCTCTAATCTGAGTGCTGTGATGTACTGGTCCCTTCATGGGATGATTTGTGATGCACTGGTCCCTTCATGGAATGATCTCTGATGCACTGGTCCCTTTGTGGGATGATTTCTGATGCACTGGTCCCTTCAAGGGAATGATCTTTGATGCACTGGTCTCTTCATGGGATGATCTTTGATGCACTAGTCACTTCATGGGATGATCTTTGATGCACTGGTCCCTTCATGGGATGATCTTTGATGCACTGGTCCCTTCATGGGATGATCTTTGATGCACTGGTCCCTTCATGGGATGATCTTTGATGCACTGGTCCCTTCATGGAATGGTCTATGATGCACTGGTCCCTTCGCGGGATGATCTTTGATGTACTGATCCCTTCATGGGATGATCTTTGATGCACTGGTCCCTTCATGGGATGATCTTGCATACCTCTAATCTGAGAGATGTGATGCACTGGTCCCTTCATGGGATGATCTTTAATGCACTGGTCCCTTCATGGGATGATCTTTGATGCACTGGTCCTTTCATGGGATATCTGATGCACTGGTCCCTTCATGGGATGATCTTTGATGCACTGGTCCCTTCATGGGATGATCTTGCATACCTCTAATCTGAGTGCTGTGATGCACTGGTCCCTTCCTGGGATGATCTTTGATGCACTGGTCCCTTCCTGGGATGATCTCTGATGCACTGGTCCCTTTATGGGATGATCTCTGATGCACTGGTCCCTTTATGGGATGATCTTTGATGCACTGGTCCCTTCATGGGATGATCTGATGCACTGGTCCCTTCATGGGATGATCTTTGCACGGGTCCCTTCATGGGATGATCTTTGATGCACTGGTCCCTTCAAGGGATGATCTTTCATACCTCTAATCTGAGTGCTGTGATGCACTGGCCTCTTAATGGGTTGATCTTGCATACCTCTAATCTGAGTGCTGTGCTGCACTGGTCCCTTCATGGGATGATCTGTGATGCACTGGTCCCTTCAAGGGATGATCTTTGATGCACTGGTCCCTTCATGGGATAATCTCTGATGCACTGGTCCCTTCATGGAATGTCCTTGCATACCTCTAATCTGAGTGATCTGATGCACTATTCCCTTCATGGGATGATCTTTGATGCACTGGTCCCTTCATGGGATGATCTTTAATGCACTGGTCCCTTCATGGGATGATCTTTGATGCACTGGTCCTTTCATTGCATATCTGATGCACTGGTCCCTTCATGGGATGATCTTTGATGCACTGGTCCCTTCATGGGATGATCTTGCATACCTCTAATCTGAGTGCTGTGATGTACTGGTCCCTTCATGGGATGATTTGTGATGCACTGGTCCCTTCATGGAATGATCTCTGATGCACTGGTCCCTTTGTGGGATGATTTCTGATGCACTGGTCCCTTCAAGGGAATGATCTTTGATGCACTGGTCCCTTCATGGGATGATCTTTGATGCACTAGTCACTTCATGGGATGATCTTTGATGCACTGGTCCCTTCATGGGATGATCTTTGATGCACTGGTCCCTTCATGGGATAATCTTGCATACATCTAATCTGAGAAATGTGATGCACTGGTCCTTTCATGGGATGATCTTTGATGCACTGGTCCCTTTATGGGATGATCTTTGCACTGGTCCCTTCATAGGATGTTCTTGCATACCTCTAATCTGAGTGCTGTGATGCACTGGTCCCTTCATGGGATGATCTCTGATGCACTGGTCCCTTCATGGGATAATCTCTGATGCACTGGTCCCTTCATGGGATGATCTTTGATGCACTGGTCCCTTCATGGGATGATCTTGCATACCTCTAATCTAAGTGCTGTGATGCACTGGTCCCTTCATGGGATGATCTTTGATGCACTGGTCCCTTCATGGGATGATCTTTGCATTGGTTCCTTCATGGGATGATCTTTGATGCACTGGTCCCTTCATGGGATGTTCTTGCATACCTCTAATCTGAGTGCTGTGATGCACTGGTCTCTTCATGGGATGATATTTGATGCACTGGTCCCTTCATGGGATGATCTTTGATGCACTGGTCCCTTCATGGGATGTTCTTGCATACCTCTAATCTGAGTGCTGTGATGCACTGGTCCCTTCATGGGATGATCTCTGATGCACTGGTCCCTTCATGGGATAATCTCTGATGCACTGGTCCCTTCATGGGATAATCTCTGATGCACTGGACTCTTCATGGGATGATCGTTGATGCACTGGTCTCTTCATGGGATGATCTTTGATGCGCTGGTCCCTTCATGGGATGATCTTGCATACCTCTAATCTAAGTGATGTGATGCACTGGTCCCTTTATGGGATGATCTTTGATGCACTGGTCCCTTCATGAGATGATCTTTGATGCACTGGTCCCTTCATGGGATGATCTTGCACACCTCTAATCTAAGTGATGTGATGCACTGGTCTCTTTATGGGATGATCTTTGATGCACTGGTCCCTTCATGGGATGATCGTGGATGCACTGGTCTCTTCATGGGATGATCTTTGATGCACTGGTCCCTTTATGGGATGATCTTTGATGCACTGGTCCCTTCATGGGATGATCCTGCATACCTCTAATCCGAGTGCTGTGATGCACTGGTCCCTTCATGGGATGATCTGTGATGCACTGGTCCCTTCATGGGATGATCTGTGATGCACTGGTCCCTTCATGGGATGATCTGTGATGCACTGGTCCCTTCATGGGATGATGTTTGATGCACTGGTCCCTTCATGGGTTGATATTTGATGCACTGGTCCCTTTATGGGATGATGTTTGATGCACTGGTCCCTTCATGGGTTGATGTTTGATGCACTGGTCCCTTCATGGGTTGATGTTTGATGCATTGGTCCCTTCATGGGTTGATATCTGATGCACTGGTCCCTTCATGGGATAATCTTTGATGCACTGGTCCCTTCATGGGATGATATTTGATGCACTGGTCCCTTCATGGGATGATCTTGCATGCCTCTAATCTGAGAGATGTGATGCACTGGTCCCTTCATGGGATGATCTTTAATGCACTGGTTCCTTCATGGGATGATCATTGATGCACTGGTCCTTTCATGGGATATCTGATGCACTGGTCCCTTCATGGGGTGATCTTTGATGCACTGGTCCCTTCATGGGATGATCTTGCATACCTCTAATCTGAGTGATTTGATGCACTGGTCCCTTCCTGGGTTAATCTTTGATGCACTGGTCCCTTCCTGGGATGATCTTTGATGCTCTGGTCCCTTCCTGGGATGATCTGATGCACTGGTCCCTACATGGGATGATCTCTGCTGCACTGGTCCCTTTATGGGATGATCTTTGATGCACTGGTCCCTTTATGGGATGATCTTTGATGCACTTGTCCCTTTATGGGATGATCTTTGATGCACTGGTCCCTTTATGGGATGATCGTTGATGCACTGGTCTCTTCATGGGATGATCTTTGATGCACTGGTCCCTTTATGGGATGATCTTTGATGCACTGGTCTCTTCATGGGATGATCTTTGATGCACTTGTCCCTTTATGGGATGATCTTTGATGCACTGGTCCCTTTATGGGATGATCTTTGATGCACTTTGATGCACTTGTCCCTTTATGGGATGATCTATGATGCACTGGTCCCTTTATGGGATGATCTTTGATGCACTGGTCCCTTCATGGGATGATCTTTCATACCTCTAATCTCAGTGCTGTGATGCACTGGCCTCTTAATGGATTGATCTTGCATACCTCTAATCTGAGTGCTGTGATGCACTGGTCCCTTCATGGGATCTTTGTTGCACTGGTCCCTTCATGGGATGATCTGTGGTGCACTGGTCACTTCATGGGATGATCTCTGGTGCACTGGTCCCTTCATGGGATGATCTCTGATGCACTGGTCCCTTCATGGGATGATCTCTGATGCACCTGTCCCTTCATGGGATGATCTCTGATGCACTGGTCCCTTCATGAGATGATCTCTGATGCACTGGTCCCTTCATGGGATGATCTTTGATGCACTGGTCCCTTCATGGAATGGCCTTGCATACCTCTAATCTGAGTGATCTGATGCACTATTCCCTTTATGGGATGATCTTTGATGCACTGGTCCCTTCATGGGATGATCCTGCATACCTCTAATCTGAGTGCTGTGATGCACTGGTCCCTTCATGGGATGATATTTGATGCACTGGTACCTTCATGGGATGATCCTGATGCACTGGTCCCTTAATGGGATGATCTTTGACGCACTGGTCCCTTTAATGGGATGATCTGTGATGCCCTGGTCCCTTCATGGGTTGATCGTTGATGCACTGGTCTCTTCATGGGATGATCTTTGATGCACTGGTCCCTTCATGGGATGATCTTTGATGCACTGGTCCCTTCATGGGATGATCTCTGATGCACTGGTCCCTGGTGCACTGGTCCCTTCATGGGATGAGCTCTGATGCAATGGTCCCTTTATGATATGATCTTAGCACTGGTCCCTTTATGGGATGATCTCTGATGCACTGGTCCCTTCATGGGATGAGCTCCGATGCACTGGTCCCTTTATGGGATGATCTTTGCACTGGTCCCTTCATGGGATGATCTTTGATGCACTGGTCCCTTCATGGGATGATCTTGCATACCTCTAATCTGAGCAGTGATGCACTGGTCCCTTCATGGGATGATATTTAATGCACTGGTCCCTTCATGGGATGATCCTGATGCACTGGTCCCTTAATGGGATGATCTTCCATACCTCTATTCTGGGTGCTGTAATGCACTGGTCCCTTCATGGGATGATCTTGATGCACTGGTCCCTTCATGGGATGATCTTGATGCACTGGTCCCTTCATGGGATGATCTTTGATGCACTGGTCCCTTCATGGGATGATCTTTGATGCACTGGTCCCTTCATGGGATGATCTTTGATGCACTGGTCCCTTCATGGAATGATCTATGATGCACTGGTCCCTTCGCGGGATGATCTTTGATGTACTGATCCCTTCATGGGATGATCTTTGATGCACTGGTCCCTTCATGGGATGATCTTGCATACCTCTAATCTGAGTGCTGTGATGCACTGGTCCCTTCCTGGGATGATCTTTGATGCACTGGTCCCTTCCTGGGATGATCTCTGATGCACTGGTCCCTTTATGGGATGATCTCTGATGCACTGGTCCCTTTATGGGATGATCTTTGATGCACTGGTCCCTTCATGGGATAATCTTTGATGCACTGGTCCCTTCATGGGATGATCTTGCATACCTCTAATCTGAGTGCTGTGATGCACTGGCCCTTTATGGGATATTTGATGCACTGGCCCTTTATGGGATATTTGATGCACTGGTCCCTTTATGGGATGATGTTTGCACTGGTCCCTTCATGGGTTGATATTTGATGCACTGGTCCCTTCATGGGATGATCTTTGATGCACTGGTCCCTTCATGGAATGATCTTTGATGCACTGGTCCCTTCATGGGATGATCTTGCATACCTCTAATCTGAGCTGATATGCACTGGTCCTTTCATGGGATATCTGATGCACTGGTCCCTTCATGGGATGATCTCTGATGCACTGGTCCCTTCATGGGATGATCTTTGATGCCCTGGTCCCTTCCTGGGATGAACTGATGCACTGGTCCCTTCATGGGATGATCTCTGATGCACTGGTCCCTTCATGGGATGATCTCCTCTGATGCATTGGTCCCTTCATGGTATGATCTCTGATGCACTGGTCCCTTCATGGGATGATCTGATGCACTGGTCCCTTCATGGGATGATCTCTGATGCCCTGGTCCCCTACTGGGATGATCTGATGCACTGGTCCCTTCATGGGATGATCTCTGATGCCCTGGTCCCCTACTGGGATGATTTTTGCACTGGCCCCTTCATGGGATGATCTCTGGTGCACTGGTCAGTTCATGGGATGATCTCTGGTGCACTGGTCCCTTCATGGGATGATCTCTGATGCACTGGTCCCTTCATGGGATGATCTCTGATGCACTGGTCCCTTCATGGGATGATCTTGCATACCTCTAATCTGAGAGATGTGATGCACTGGTCCCTTCATGGGATGATCTTTAATGCACTAGTCCCTTTATGGGATGATCTTTGATGCACTTGTCCCTTTATGGGATGATCTTTGATGCACTGGTCCCTTTATGGGATGATCTTTGATGCACTGGTCCCTTCATGGGATGATCCTGCATACCTCTAATCTGAGTGCTGTGATGCAGTGGTCCCTTCATGGGATGATTTTTGCACTGGTCCCTTCATGGGATGATCTCTGGTGCACTGGTCACTTCATGGGATGATCTCTGGTGCACTGGTCCCTTCATGGGATGATCTCTGATGCACTGGTCCCTTCATGGGATGATCTCTGATGCACTGGTCCCTTCATGGGATGATCTTGCATACCTCTAATCTGAGAGATGTGATGCACTGGTCCCTTCATGGGATGATCTTTAATGCACTGGTCCCTTCATGGGATGATCTTTGATGCACTGGTCCTTTCATGGGATATCTGATGCACTGGTCCCTTCATGGGATGATCTTTGATGCACTGGTCCCTTCATGGGATGATCTTGCATACCTCTAATCTGAGTGCTGTGATGCACTGGTCCCTTCTTGGGATGATCTTTGATGCACTGGTCCCTTCCTGGGATGATCTCTGATGAACTGGTCCCTTTATGGGATGATCTCTGATGCACTGGTCCCTTTATGGGATGATCTTTGATGCACTGGTCCCTTCATGGGATAATCTTTGATGCACTGGTCCCTTCATGGGATGATCTTGCATACCTCTAATCTGAGTGCTGTGATGCACTGGCCCTTTATGGGATGATCTTTGATGCACTGGTCCCTTCATGGGATGATCTTTGCATTGCTTCCTTCATGGGATGATCTTTGATGCACTGGTCCCTTCATGGGATGTTCTTGCATACCTCTAATCTGAGTGCTGTGATGCACTGGTCTCTTCATGGGATGATATTTGATGCACTGGTCCCTTCATGGGATGATCTTTGATGCACTGGTCTCTTCATGGGATGTTCTTGCATACCTCTAATCTGAGTGCTGTGATGCACTGGTCCCTTCATGGGATGATCTCTGATGCACTGGTCCCTTCATGGGATAATCTCTGATGCACTGGTCCCTTCATGGGATAATCTCTGATGCACTGGACTCTTCATGGGATGATCGTTGATGCACTGGTCTCTTCATGGGATGATCTTTGATGCGCTGGTCCCTTCATGGGATGATCTTGCATACCTCTAATCTAAGTGATGTGATGCACTGGTCCCTTTATGGGATGATCTTTGATGCACTGGTCCCTTCATGAGATGATCTTTGATGCACTGGTCCCTTCATGGGATGATCGTGGATGCACTGGTCTCTTCATGGGATGATCTTTGATGCACTGGTCCCTTTATGGGATGATCTTTGATGCACTGGTCCCTTCATGGGATGATCCTGCATACCTCTAATCCGAGTGCTGTGATGCACTGGTCCCTTCATGGGATGATCTGTGATGCACTGGTCCCTTCATGGGATGATCTGTGATGCACTGGTCCCTTCATGGGATGATCTGTGATGCACTGGTCCCTTCATGGGATGATGTTTGATGCACTGGTCCCTTCATGGGTTGATATTTGATGCACTGGTCCCTTTATGGGATGATGTTTGATGCACTGGTCCCTTCATGGGTTGATGTTTGATGCACTGGTCCCTTCATGGGTTGATGTTTGATGCACTGGTCCCTTCATGGGTTGATATCTGATGCACTGGTCCCTTCATGGGATAATCTTTGATGCACTGGTCCCTTCATGGGATGATATTTGATGCACTGGTCCCTTCATGGGATGATCTTGCATGCCTCTAATCTGAGAGATGTGATGCACTGGTCCCTTCATGGGATGATCTTTAATGCACTGGTTCCTTCATGGGATGATCATTGATGCACTGGTCCTTTCATGGGATATATGATGCACTGGTCCCTTCATGGGGTGATCTTTGATGCACTGGTCCCTTCATGGGATGATCTTGCATACCTCTAATCTGAGTGATTTCATGCACTGGTCCATTCCTGGGTTAATCTTTGATGCACTGGTCCCTTCCTGGGAAGATCTTTGATGCTCTGGTCCCTTCCTGGGATGATCTGATGCACTGGTCCCTACATGGGATGATCTCTGCTGCACTGGTCCCTTTATGGGATGATCTTTGATGCTCTGGTCCCTTTATGGGATGATCTTTGATGCACTTGTCCCTTTATGGGATGATCTTTGATGCACTGGTCCCTTTATGGGATGATCGTTGATGCACTGGTCTCTTCATGGGATGATCTTTGATGCACTGGTCCCTTTATGGGATGATTTTTGATGCACTGGTCTCTTCATGGGATGATCTTTGATGCACTTGTCCCTTTATGGGATGATCTTTGATGCACTGGTCCCTTTATGGGATGATCTTTGATGCACTTTGATGCACTTGTCCCTTTATGGGATGATCTATGATGCACTGGTCCCTTTATGGGATGATCTTTGATGCACTGGTCCCTTCATGGGATGATCTTTCATACCTCTAATCTCAGTGCTGTGATGCACTGGCCTCTTAATGGATTGATCTTGCATACCTCTAATCTGAGTGCTGTGATGCACTGGTCCCTTCATGGGATCTGTGGTGCACTGGTCCCTTCATGGGATGATCTGTGGTGCACTGGTCACTTCATGGGATGATCTCTGGTGCACTGGTCCCTTCATGGGATGATCCCTGATGCACTGGTCCCTTCATGGGATGATCTCTGATGCACCTGTCCCTTCATGGGATGATCTCTGATGCACTGGTCCCTTCATGAGATGATCTCTGATGCACTGGTCCCTTCATGGGATGATCTTTGATGCACTGGTCCCTTCATGGAATGGCCTTGCATACCTCTAATCTGAGTGATCTGATGCACTATTCCCTTTATGGGATGATCTTTGATGCACTGGTCCCTTCATGGGATGATCCTGCATACCTCTAATCTGAGTGCTGTGATGCACTGGTCCCTTCATGGGATGATATTTGATGCACTGGTACCTTCATGGGATGATCCTGATGCACTGGTCCCTTAATGGGATGATCTTTGACGCACTGGTCCCTTTAATGGGATGATCTGTGATGCCCTGGTCCCTTCATGGGTTGATCGTTGATGCACTGGTCTCTTCATGGGATGATCTTTGATGCACTGGTCCCTTCATGGGATGATCTTTGATGCACTGGTCCCTTCATGGGATGATCTCTGATGCACTGGTCCCTGGTGCACTGGTCCCTTCATGGGATGAGCTCTGATGCAATGGTCCCTTTATGATATGATCTTAGAACTGGTCCCTTTATGGGATGATCTCTGATGCACTGGTCCCTTCATGGGATGAGCTCCGATGCACTGGTCCCTTTATGGGATGATCTTTGCACTGGTCCCTTCATGGGATGATCTTTGATGCACTGGTCCCTTCATGGGATGATCTTGCATACCTCTAATCTGAGCAGTGATGCACTGGTCCCTTCATGGGATGATATTTAATGCACTGGTCCCTTCATGGGATGATCCTGATGCACTGGTCCCTTAATGGGATGATCTTCCATACCTCTATTCTGGGTGCTGTAATGCACTGGTCCCTTCATGGGATGATCTTGATGCACTGGTCCCTTCATGGGATGATCTTGATGCACTGGTCCCTTCATGGGATGATCTTTGATGCACTGGTCCCTTCATGGGATGATCTTTGATGCACTGGTCCCTTCATGGGATGATCTTTGATGCACTGGTCCCTTCATGGAATGATCTATGATGCACTGGTCCCTTCGCGGGATGATCTTTGATGTACTGATCCCTTCATGGGATGATCTTTGATGCACTGGTCCCTTCATGGGATGATCTTGCATACCTCTAATCTGAGTGCTGTGATGCACTGGTCCCTTCCTGGGATGATCTTTGATGCACTGGTCCCTTCCTGGGATGATCTCTGATGCACTGGTCCCTTTATGGGATGATCTCTGATGCACTGGTCCCTTTATGGGATGATCTTTGATGCACTGGTCCCTTCATGGGATAATCTTTGATGCACTGGTCCCTTCATGGGATGATCTTGCATACCTCTAATCTGAGTGCTGTGATGCACTGGCCCTTTATGGGATGATCTTTGATGCACTGGTCCCTTCATGGGATGATCTTTGCATTGCTTCCTTCATGGGATGATCTTTGATGCACTGGTCCCTTCATGGGATGTTCGTGCATACCTCTAATCTGAGTGCTGTGATGCAATGGCCCTTTATGGGATATTTGATGCACTGGCCCTTTATGGGATATTTGATGCACTGGTCCCTTTATGGGATGATGTTTGCACTGGTCCCTTCATGGGTTGATCTTTGATGCACTGGTCCCTTCATGGAATGATCTTTGATGCACTGGTCCCTTCATGGAATGATCTTTGATGCACTGGTCCCTTCATGGGATGATCTTGCATACCTCTAATCTGAGCTGATATGCACTGGTCCTTTCATGGGATATCTGATGCACTGGTCCCTTCATGGGATGATCTCTGATGCACTGGTCCCTTCATGGGATGATCTTTGATGCCCTGGTCCCTTCCTGGGATGATCTGATGCACTGGTCCCTTCATGGGATGATCTCTGATGCACTGGTCCCTTCATGGGATGATCTCCTCTGATGCATTGGTCCCTTCATGGTATGATCTCTGATGCACTGGTCCCTTCATGGGATGATCTGATGCACTGGTCCCTTCATGGGATGATCTCTGATGCCCTGGTCCCCTACTGGGATGATCTGATGCACTGGTCCCTTCATGGGATGATCTCTGATGCACTGGTCCCTTTATGGGATGATCTCTGATGCACTGGTCCCTTTATGGGATGAGATTTGATGCACTGTTCCCTTTATGGGATGATCTTTGATGCACTAGTCCCTTTATGGGATGATCTTTGATGCACTTGTCCCTTTATGGGATGATCTTTGATGCACTGGTCCCTTTAAGGGATGATCTTTGATGCACTGGTCCCTTCATGGGATGATCCTGCATACCTCTAATCTGAGTGCTGTGATGCAGTGGTCCCTTCATGGGATGATTTTTGCACTGGTCCCTTCATGGGATGATCTCTGGTGCACTGGTCACTTCATGGGATGATCTCTGGTGCACTGGTCCCTTCATGGGATGATCTCTGATGCACTGGTCCCTTCATGGGATGATCTCTGATGCACTGGTCCCTTCATGGGATGATCTTGCATACCTCTAATCTGAGAGATGTGATGCACTGGTCCCTTCATGGGATGATCTTTAATGCACTGGTCCCTTCATGGGATGATCTTTGATGCACTGGTCCTTTCATGGGATATCTGATGCACTGGTCCCTTCATGGGATGATCTTTGATGCACTGGTCCCTTCATGGGATGATCTTGCATACCTCTAATCTGAGTGCTGTGATGCACTGGTCCCTTCTTGGGATGATCTTTGATGCACTGGTCCCTTCCTGGGATGATCTCTGATGCACTGGTCCCTTTATGGGATGATCTCTGATGCACTGGTCCCTTTATGGGATGATCTTTGATGCACTGGTCCCTTCATGGGATAATCTTTGATGCACTGGTCCCTTCATGGGATGATCTTGCATACCTCTAATCTGAGTGCTGTGATGCACTGGCCCTTTATGGGATATTTGATGCACTGGTCCCTTTATGGGATGATGTTTGCACTGGTCCCTTCATGGGTTGATATTTGATGCACTGGTCCATTCATGGGATGATCTTTGATGCACTGGTCCCTTCATGGGATGATCTTGCATACCTCTAATCTGAGCTGATATGCACTGATCCTTTCATGGGATATCTGATGCACTGGTCCCTTCATGGGATGATCTCTGATGCACTGGTCCCTTCATGGGATGATCTTTGATGCCCTGGTCCCTTCCTGGGATGATCTGATGCACTGGTCCCTTCATGGGATGATCTCTGATGCACTGGTCCCTTCATGGGATGATCTCCTCTGATGCATTGGTCCCTTCATGGTATGATCTCCGATGCACTGGTCCCTTCATGGGATGATCTGATGCACTGGTCCCTTCATGGGATGATCTCTGATGCCCTGGTCCCCTACTGGGATGATCAGATGCACTGGTCCCTTCATGGGATGATCTCTGATGCACTGGTCCCTTCATGGGATGATCTCTGATGCACTGGTCCCTTTATGGGATGAGATTTGATGCACTGTTCCCTTTATGGGATGATCTTTGATGCACTAGTCCCTTTATGGGATGATCTTTGATGCACTTGTCCCTTTATGGGATGATCTTTGATGCACTGGTCCCTTTATGGGATGATCTTTGATGCACTGGTCCCTTCATGGGATGATCCTGCATACCTCTAATCTGAGTGCTGTGATGCACTGGTCCCTTCATGGGATGATTTTTGCACTGGTCCCTTCATGGGATGATCTCTGGTGCACTGGTCACTTCATGGGATGATCTCTGGTCCCTTCATGGGATGATCTCTGATGCACTGGTCCCTTCATGGGATGATCTCTGATGCACTGGTCCCTTCATGGGATAATCTCTGATGCACTGGTCCTTTCATGGGATGATCTCTGATGCACTGGTCCCTTCATGAGATGATCTATGATGCACAAGTCCCTTCATGGGATGATCTCTGATGCATTGGTCCCTTCATGGGATAATCTCTGATGCACTGGTCCCTTCATGGGATGATCTGATGCACTGGTACCTTCATGGGATGGCCTTGCATACCTCTAATCTGAGTGATCTGATGCACTATTCCCTTCACGGGATGATATCTGATGCACTGGTCCCTTTATGGGATGAAATCTGATGCACTGGTCCCTTCATGGGATGATCTTGCATACCTCTAATCTGAGTGCTGTGACGCACTGGTCCCTTCATGGGATGATCTCTGATGCACTGGTCCCTTCATGGGATGATCTGATGCACTGGTCCCTTCATGGGATGATCTTTGCACGGGTCCCTTCATGGGATGATCTTTGATGTACTGGTCCCTTTAAGGGATGAGCTTTCATACCTCTAATCTGAGTGCTGTGATGCACTGGCCTCTTAATGGGATGATCTTGCATACCTCTAATCTGAGTGCTGTGCTGCACTGGTCCCATCATGGGATGATCTGTGACGCACTGGTCCCTTCAAGGGATGATCTTTGATGCACTGGTCCCTTCATGGGATAATCTCTGATGCACTGGTCCCTTCATGGAATGTCCTTGCATACCTCTAATCTGAGTGATCTGATGCACTATTCCCTTCATGGGATGATCTTTGACACACTGGTCCCTTCATGGGATAATCTTGATTACCTCTAATCTGAGAAATTTGATGCACTGGTCCCTTCATGGGATGATCTTTAATGCACTGGTCCCTTCATGGGATGATCTTTGATGCACTGGTCCTTTCATGGGATATCTGATGCACTGGTCCCTTCATGGGATGATCTTTGATGCACTGGTCCCTTCATGGGATGATCTCTGATGCACTGGTCCCTTCATGGGATGATCTCTGATGCACTGATCTCTATATGGGATGATCGTTGATGCACTGGTCTCTTCATGGGATGAGCTTTGATGCACTGGTCCCTTCATGGGAGGATCTTTGATGCACTGGTCCCTTCATGGGATGATCTTTGATGCACTGGTCCCTTCATGGGATCATCTCCGATGCACTGGTCCCTTTATGGGATGATCTCTGATGCACTGGTCCCTTCATGGAATGAGCTCTGATGCACTGGTCCCTTTATGGGATGAACTTTGCACTGGTCCCTTTATGGGATGATCTCTGATGCACTTGTCCCTTTATGGGATGAGCTCTGATGCACTGGTACCTTCATGGGATGATCTTTGATGCACTGGTCCCTTCATGGGATGAACTTTGATGCACTGGTCCCTTCATGGAATGATCTTTGATGCACTGGTCCCTTCATGGGATGATCTTGCATACCTCTAATCTGAGAGATGTGATGCACTGGTCCCTTCATGGGATGATCTGTAATGCACTGGTCCCTTCATGGGATGATCTTTGATGCACTGGTCCTTTCATGGGATATCTGATGCACTGGTCCCTTCATGGGATGATCTTTGATGCACTGGTCCCTTCATGGGATGATCTCTGATGCACTGGTCCCTTCATGGGATGATCTCTGATGCACTGGTCTCTTCATGGGATGAACGTTGATGCACTGGTCTCTTCATGGGATGATCTTTGATGCACTGGTCCCTTCATGGGAGGATCTTTGATGCACTGGTCCCTTCATGGGATGATCTTTGATGCACTGGTCCCTTCATGGGATCATCTCCGATGCACTGGTCCCTTTATGGGATGATCTCTGATGCACTGGTCCCTTCATGGAATGAGCTCTGATGCACTGGTCCCTTTATGGGATGATCTTTGCACTGGTCCCTTTATGGGATGATCTCTGATGCACTGGTCCCTTTATGGGATGAGCTCTGATGCACTGGTACCTTCATGGGATGATCTTTGATGCACTGGTCCCTTCATGGGATGATCTTTGATGCACTGGTCCCTTCATGGAATGATCTTTGATGCACTGGTCCCTTCGCGGGATGATCTTTGATGTACTGATCCCTTCATGGGATGATCTTTGATGCACTGGTCCCTTCATTGGATGATCTTGCATACCTCTAATCTGAGTGCTGTGATGCACTGGTCCCTTCCTGGGATGATGTTTGATGCCCTGGTCCCTTCCTGGGATGATCTTTGATGCACTGGTCCCTTTATGGGATGATCTCTGATGCACTGGTCCCTTTATGGGATGATCTCTAATGCACTGGTCCCTTCATGGGATGATCTTGCATACCTCTAATCTGACTGCTGTGGTGCACTGGTCCCTTAATGGGATATTTGATGCACTGGTCCCTTTATGGGATGATATTTGATGCACTGGTCCCTTCATGGGTTGATATTTTATGCACTGGTCCCTTCATGGGATGATCTGATGCACTGGTCCCTTCATGGGATGATCTCCTCTGATGCATTGGTCTCTTCATGGTATGATCTCTGATGCACTGGTCCCTTCATGGGATGATCTCTGATGCACTGGTCCCCTCATAGGATGATCTTTGATGCACTGGTCCCCTCATGGGATGATCTTTGATGCACTGGTCCCTTCATGGGATGATCTGTGATGCCCTGGTCCCTTCATGGGATGATCTTTGATGCACTGGTCCCTTCATGGGATGATCTTTGATGCACTGATCCCTTCATGGGATGATCTTTGATGCACTGGTCCCTTCATGGGATGATCTTTCATACCTCTAATCTGAGTGCTGTGCTGCACTGGTCCCTTCATGGGATGATCTTTGATGCACTGGTCCCTTCATGGGATGATCTTTGATGCACTGGTCCCTTAATGGGATGATCTTTGAGGCACTGGTCCCTTCATGGGGTGGTCTTTGAGGCACTGGTCCCTTCATGGGGTGATCTTTGATGCACTGGTCCCTTCATGGGATGATCGTTGATGCACTGGTCCTTTCATGGGATATCTGATGCACTGGTCCCTTCACGGGATTATCTTTGATGCACTGGTCTCTTCATGGGATGGTCTTTGATGCACTGGTCCCTTCATGGGATGATCTTGCATACCTCTAATCTGAGTGCTGTGATGCACTATTCCCTTCATGGGATGAAATCTGATGCCCTGGTCCCTTCATGGGATGAAATCTGATGCACTGGTCCCTTTATGGGATGATCTTTGATGCACTGGTCCCTTCATGGGATGATCCTGCATACCTCTAATCTGAGTGCTGTGATGCACTGGTCCCTTCATGGGATGATTTTTGATGCACTGGTCCCTTCATTGGATGATCTCTGGTGCACTGGTCACTTCATGGGATGATCTCTGGTGCACTGGTCCCTTCATGGGATGATCTCTGATGCACTGGTCCCTTCATGGGATGACCTCTGATGCACTGGTCCTTTCATGGGATGATCTCTGATGCACTGGTCCCTTCATGAGATGATCCCTGATGCACTCGTCCCTTCATGGGATAATCTCTGATGCATTGGGCCCTTCATGGGATAATCTCTGATGCACTGGTCCCTTCATGGGATGATCATTGATGCACTGGTCCCTTCATGGGATGATCTTTCATACCTCTAATCTGAGTGCTGTGCTGCACTGGTCCCTTAATGGGATGATCTTTGATGCACTGGTCCCTTCATGGATGATCTTTGATGCACTGGTCCCTTCATGGAATGATCTTTAATGCACTGGTCCCTTCGCGGGATGATCTTTAATGTACTGATCACTTCATGGGATGATCTTTGATGCACTGGTCCCTTCATGGGATGATCTTGCATACCTCTAATCTGAGAGATGTGATGCACTGGTCCCTTCATGGGATGATCTGTAATGCACTGGTCCCTTCATGGGATGATCTTTGATGCACTGGTCCTTTCATGGGATATCTGATGCACTGGTCCCTTCATGGGATGATCTTTGATGCACTGGTCCCTTCATGGGATGATCTTGCATACCTCTAATCTGAGTGCTGTGATGCACTGGTCCCTTCCTGGGATGATGTTTGATGCACTGGTCCCTTTCTGGGATGATCTTTGTTGCATTGGTCCCTTCATGGGATGATCTCTGATGCACTGGTCCCTTTATGGGATGATCTCTGATGCACTGGTCCCTTTATGGGATGATCTCTGATGCACTGGTCCCTTCATGGGATGATCTTGCATACCTCTAATCTGACTGCTGTGGTGCACTGGTCCCTTTATGGGATATTTGATGCACTTGTCCCTTTATGGGATGATATTTGATGCACTGGTCCCTTCATGGGTTGATATTTTATGCACTGGTCCCTTCATGGGATGATCTGATGCACTGGTCCCTTCATGGGATGATCTCCTCTGATGCATTGGTCCCTTCATGGTATGATCTCTGATGCACTGGTCCCTTCATAGGATGATCTCTGATGCACTGGTCCCCTCATAGGATGATCTTTGATGCACTGGTCCCCTCATGGGATGATCTTTGATGCACTGGTCCCTTCATGGGATGATCTGTGATGCCCTGGTCCCTTCATGGGATGATCTTTGATGCACTGGTCCCTTCATGGGATGATCTTTGATGCACTGATCCCTTCATGGGATGATCTTTGATGCACTGGTCCCTTCATGGGATGATCTTTCATACCTCTAATCTGAGTGCTGTGCTGCACTGGTCCCTTCATGGGATGATCTTTGATGCACTGGTCCCTTCATGGGATGATCTTTGATGCACTGGTCCCTTCATGGGGTGGGCTTTGATGCACTGGTCCCTTCATGGGGTGATCTTTGATGCACTGGTCCCTTCATTGGATGATCGTTGATGCACTGGTCCTTTCATGGGATATCTGATGCCCTGGTCCCTTCACGGGATGATCTTTGATGCACTGGTCGCTTCATGGGATGGTCTTTGATGCACTGGTCCCTTCATGGGATGATCTTGCATACCTCTAATCTGAGTGCTGTGATGCACTATTCCCTTCATGGGATGAAATCTGATGCCCTGGTCCCTTCATGGGATGAAATCTGATGCACTGGTCCCTTTATGGGATGATCTTTGATGCACTGGTCCCTTCATGGGATGATCCTGCATACCTCTAATCTGAGTGCTGTGATGCACTGGTCCCTTTAAGGGATGATCTTTGATGCACTGGTCCCTTCATGGGATGATCTCTGGTGCACTGGTCACTTCATGGGATGATGTCTGGTGCACTGGTCCCTTCATGGGATGATCTCTGATTCACTGGTCCCTTCATGGGATGACCTCTGATGCACTGGTCCTTTCATGGGATGATCTCTGATGCACTGGTCCCTTCATGAGATGATCTCTGATGCACTCGTCCCTTCATGGGATAATCTCTGATGCATTGGTCCCTTCATGGGATAATCTCTGATGCACTGGTCCCTTCGTGGGATGATCTGATGCACTGGTACCTTCATGGGATGATCTTGCATACCTCTAATCTGAGTGATCTGATGCACTGGTCCCTTCATGGGATGATCTTTGATGCACTGGTCCCTTCATGGGATAATCTTGCATACCTCTAATCTGAGAAATGTGATGCACTGGTCCCTTCATGGGATGATCTTTAATGCACTGGTCCCTTCATGGGATGATCTTTGCACTGGTCCTTTCATGGGATATCTGATGCACTGGTCCCTTCATGGGATGATCTTTGATGCACTGGTCCCTTCATGGGATAATCTCTGATGCACTGGTCCCTTCATGGGATAATCTCTGATGCACTGGTCCCTTCATGGATGATCGTTGATGCACTGGTCTCTTCATGGGATGATCTTTGATGCCTTGGTCCCTTCATGGGATGATCTTTGATGCACTGGTCCCTTCATGGGATGGTCTCCGATGCACTGGTCCCTTTATGGGATGATCTCTGATGCACTGGTCCCTTCATGGGATGAGCTCTAATGCACTGGTCCCTTTATGGGATGATCTTTGCACTGGTCCCTTTATGGGATGATCTCTGATGCACTGGTCCCTTTATGGGATGAGCTCTGATGCACTGGTCCCTTTATGGGATGATCTTTGCACTGGTCACTTCATGGGATGATCTTTGATGCACTGGTCCCTTCGCGGGATGATCTTTGATGTACTGATCCCTTCATGGGATGATCTTTGATGCACTGGTCCCTTCATGGGATGATCTTGCATACCTCTAATCTGAGAGATGTGATGCACTGGTCCCTTCATGGGATGATCTGTAATGCACTGGTCCCTTCATTTGATGATCTTTGATGCACTGGTCCCTTAATGGGATGATCTTGCATACCTCTAATCTGAGTGCTGTGATGCACTGGTCCCTTCCTGGGATTTTCTTTGATGCACTGGTCCCTTCCTGGGATGATCTTTGATGCACTGGTCCCTTTCTGGGATGATCTTTGTTGCACTGGTCCCTTCATGGGATGATCTCTGATGCACTGGTCCCTTTATGGGATGATCTCTGATGCACTGGTCCCTTTATGGGATGATCTCTGATGCACTGGTCCCTTTATGGGATGATCTCTGATGCACTGGTCCCTTCATGGGATGATCTTGCATACCTCTAATCTGACTGCTGTGATGCACTGGTCCCTTTATGGGATATTTGATGCACTGGTCCCTTTATGGGATGATATTTGATGCACTGGTCCCTTTATGGGATGATATTTGATGCACTGGTCCCTTCATGGGTTGATATTTGATGCACTGGTCCCTTCATGGGAGGATCTTTAATGCACTGGTCCCATCATGGGATGTTCTTGCATACCTCTAATCTGAGTGCTGTGATGCACTGGTCCCTTCATGGGATGATCTGATGCACTGGTTCTTCATGGGATGATCTTTGATGCACTGGTCCCTTCATGGGATGATCTTTGATGCACTGGTCCCTTCATGGGATGATCTTTGATGCACTGGTCCCTTCATGGGATGATCTGTGATGCACTGGTCCCTTCAAGGGATGATCTTTGATGCACTGGTCCATTCATGGGATGATCCTTGATGCACTGGTCCCTTCATGGGATGATATTTGATGCACTGGTCTCTTCATGGGATGATCTTTGATGCACTTGTCCCTTTATGGGATGATATTTGATGCACTGGTCCCTTCGCGGGATGATCTTTGATGTACTGATCCCTTCATGGGATGATCTTTGATGCACTGGTCCCTTCATGGCAAGATCTTGCATACCTCTAATCTGAGAGATGTGATGCACTGGTCCCTTCATGGGAGGATCTTTAATGCACTGGTCCCATCATGGGATGTTCTTGCATACCTCTAATCTGAGTGTTGTGATGCACTGGTCCCTTCATGGGATGATCTGATGCACTGGTTCTTCATGGGATGATCTTTGATGCACTGGTCCCTTCATGGGATGATCTTTGATGCACTTGTCCCTTCATGGGATGATCTCCTCTGATGCATTGGTCCCTTCATGGGATGTTCTCTGATGCACTGGTCCCTTCATGGGATGATCTCTGATGCACTGGTCCCCTCATAGGATGATCTTTGATGCACTGGTCCCCTCATGGGATGATCTTTGATGCACTGGTCCCTTCATGGGATGATCTGTGATGCCCTGGTCCCTTCATGGGATGATCTGTGATGCCCTGGTCCCTTCATGGGATCATCTTTGATGCACTGATCCCTTCATGGGATGATCTTTGATGCACTGGTCCCTTCATGGGATGATCTTTCATACCTCTAATCTGAGTGCTGTGCTGCACTGGTCCCTTCATGGGATGATCTTTGATGCACTGGTCCCTTCATGGGGTGGTATTTGATGCACTGGTCCCTTCATGGGATGATCTTTGCAATGGTCCCTTCATGGGATGATCTTTGATGCACTGGTCCCTTCATGGGATGTTCTTGCATACCTCTAATCTAAGTGCTGTGATGCACTGGTCGCTTCATGGGATGATATTTGATGCACTGGTCCCTTCATGGGATAATCTCTGATGCACTGGACTCTTCATGGGATGATCGTTGATGCACTGGTCTCTTCATGGGATGATCTTTGATGCACTGGTCCCTTCATGGGATAATCTCTGATGCACTGGACTCTTCATGGGATGATCGTTGATGCACTGGTCTCTTCATGGGATGATCTTTGATGCACTGGTCCCTTCATGGGATGATCTTGCATACCTCTAATCTAAGTGATGTGATGCACGGGTCCCTTTATGGGATGATCTTTGATGCACTGGTCCCTTCATGGGATGATCGTTGATGCACTTGTCTCTTCATGGGATGATCTTTGATGCACTGGTCCCTTTATGGGATGATCTTTGATGCACTGGTCCCTTCATGGGATGATCCTGCATACCTCTAATCTGAGTGCTGTGATGCACTGGTCCCTTCATGGGATGATCTTTGATGCACTGGTCCCTTCATGGGATGATCTGTGATGCACTGGTCCCTTCATGGGATGATGTTTGATGCACTGGTCCCTTCATGGGTTGATATTTGATGCACTGGTCCCTTTATAGGATGATGTTTGATGCACTGGTCCCTTCATGGGTTGATGTTTGATGCACTGGTCCCTTCATGGGTTGATGTTTGATGCACTGGTCCCTTCATGGGTTGATATCTGATGCACTGGTCCCTTCATGGGATAATCTTTGATGCACTGGTCCCTTCATAGGATGATATTTGATGCACTGGTCCCTTCATGGGATGATCTTGCATACCTCTAATCTGAGAGATGTGATGCACTGCTCCCTTCATGGGATGATCTTTAATGCACTGGTTCCTTCATGGGATGATCATTGATGCACTGGTCCTTTCATGGGATATCTGATGCACTGGTCCCTTCATGGGGTGATCTTTGATGCACTGGTCCCTTCATGGGATGATCTTGCATACCTCTAATCTGAGTGCTGTGATGCATTGGTCCCTTCATGGGATCTTTGTTGCACTGGTCCCTTCCTGGGTTAATCTTTGATGCACTGGTCCCTTCCTGGGATGATCTTTGATGCTCTGGTCCCTTCCTGGGATGATCTGATGCACTGGTCCCTACATGGGATGATCTCTGATGCACTGGTCCCTTTATGGGATGATCTTTGATGCACTGGTCCCTTTATGGGATGATCTTTGATGCACTTGTCCCTTTATGGGATGATCTTTGATGCACTAGTCCCTTTATGGGATGATCGTTGATGCACTGGTCTCTTCATGGGATGATCTTTGATGCACTGGTCCCTTTATGGGATGATCTTTGATGCACTGGTCTCTTCATGGGATGATCTTTGATGCACTTGTCCCTTTATGGGCTGATCTTTGATGCACTGGTCCCTTTATGGGATGATCTTTGATGCACTTTGATGCACTTGTCCCTTTATGGGATGATCTATGATGCACTGGTCCCTTTATGGGATGATCTTTGATGCACTGGTCCCTTCATGGGATGATCTTTCATACCTCTAATCTGAGTGCTGTGATGCACTGGCCTCTTAATGGATTGATCTTGCATACCTCTAATCTGAGTGCTGTGATGCACTGGTCCCTTCATGGGATCTTTGTTGCACTGGTCCCTTCATGGGATGATCTGTGGTGCACTGGTCACTTCATGGGATGATCTCTGGTGCACTGGTCCCTTCATGGGATGATCTCTGATGCACTGGTCCCTTCATGGGATGATCTCTGATGCACCTGTCCCTTCATGGGATGATCTCTGATGCACTGGTCCCTTCATGGGATGATCTCTGATGCACTGGTCCCTTCATGGGATGATCTTTGATGCACTGGTCCCTTCATGGAATGACCTTGCATACCTCTAATCTGAGTGATCTGATGCACTATTCCCTTTATGGGATGATCTTTGATGCACTGGTTCCTTCATGGGATGATCCTGCATACCTCTAATCTGAGTGCTGTGATGCACTGGTCCCTTCATGGGATGATATTTGATGCACTGGCCCCTTCATGGGATGATCCTGATGCACTGGTCCCTTAATGGGATGATCTTCCATACCTCTAATCTGAGTGCTGTGATGCGCTGGTCCCTTCATGGGATGATCTTTGATGCACTGGTCCCTTTAATGGGATGATCTGTGATGCCCTGGTCCCTTCATGGGTTGATCGTTGATGCACTGGTCTCTTCATAGGATGATATTTGATGCACTGGTCCCTTCATGGGATGATCTTTGATGCACTGGTCCCTTCATGGGTTGATCTCTGATGCACTGGTCCCTTTATGGGATGATCTCTGGTGCACTGGTCCCTTCATGGGATGAGCTCTGATGCAATGGTCCCTTTATGAGATGATCTTTGCACTGGTCCCTTTATGGGATGATCTCTGATGCACTGGTCCCTTCATGGGATGAGCTCCGATGCACTGGTCCCTTTATGGGAGGATCTTTGCACTGGTCCCTTCATGGGATGATCTTTGATGCACTGGTCCCTTCATGGGATGATCTTGCATACCTCTAATCTGAGCAGTGATGCACTGGTCCCTTCATGGGATGATATTTAATGCACTGGTCCCTTCATGGGATGATCCTGATGCACTGGTCCCTTAATGGGATGATCTTCCATACCTCTATTCTGAGTGCTGTAATGCACTGGTCCCTTCATGGGATGATCTTGATGCACTGGTCCCTTCATGGGATGATCTTTGATGCACTGGTCCCTTCATGGGATGATCTTTGATGCACTGGTCCCTTCATGGGATGATCTTTGATGCACTGGTCCCTTCATGGGATGATCTTTGATGCACTGGTCCCTTCATGGAATGATCTATGATGCACTGGTCCCTTCGCGGGATGATCTTTGATGTACTGATCCCTTCATGGGATGATCTTTGATGCACTGGTCCCTTCATGGGATGATCTTTGATGCACTGGTCCCTTCATGGGATGATCTTTGATGCACTGGTCCCTTCATGGAATGATCTATGATGCACTGGTCCCTTCGCGGGATGATCTTTGATGTACTGATCCCTTCATGGGATGATCTTTGATGCACTGGTCCCTTCATGGGATGATCTTGCATACCTCTAATCTGAGAGATGTGATGCACTGGTCCCTTCATGGGATGATCTTTAATGCACTGGTCCCTTCATGGGATGATCTTTGATGCACTGGTCCCTTCATGGGATGATCTTTGATGCACTGGTCCCTTCATGGGATGATCTTGCATACCTCTAATCTGAGAGATGTGATGCACTGGTCCCTTCATGGGATGATCTTTAATGCACTGGTCCCTTCATGGGATGATCTTTGATGCACTGGTCCTTTCATGGGATATCTGATGCACTGGTCCCTTCATGGGATGATCTTTGATGCACTGGTCCCTTCATGGGATGATCTTGCATTCCTCTAATCTGAGTGCTGTGATGCACTGGTCCCTTCCTGGGATGATCTTTGATGCACTGGTCCCTTCCTGGGATGATCTCTGATGCACTGGTCCCTTTATGGGATGATCTCTGATGCACTGGTCCCTTTATGGGATGATCTTTTATGCACTGGTCCCTTCATGGGATAATCTTTGATGCACTGGTCCCTTCATGGGATGATCTTGCATACCTCTAATCTGAGTGCTGTGATGCACTGGCCCTTTATGGGATATTTGATGCACTGGTCCCTTTATGGGATGATGTTTGATGCACTGGTCCCTTCATGGGTTGATATTTGATGCACTGGTCCATTCATGGGATGATCTTTGATGTACTGGTCCCTTCATGGGATGATATTGCATACCTCTAATCTGAGCTGATATGCACTGGTCCTTTCATGGGATATCTGATGCACTGGTCCCTTCATGGGATGATCTCTGATGCACTGGTCCCTTCATGGGATGATCTTTGATGCCCTGGTCCCTTCCTGGGATGATCTGATGCACTGGTCCCTTCATGGGATGATCTCTGATGCACTGGTCCCTTCATGGGATGATCCTGCATACCTCTAATCTGAGTGCTGTGATGCACTGGTCCCTTCATGGGATGATTTTTGCACTGGTCCCTTCATGGGATGGTCTCTGGTGCACTGGTCCCTTCATGGGATGATCTCTGATGCACTGGTCCTTTCATGGGATGATCTCTGATGCACTGGTCCCTTCATGAGATGATCTCTGATGCACACGTCCCTTCATGGGATGATCTCTGATGCATTTGTCCCTTCATGGGATAGTCTCTGATGCACTGGTCCCTTCATGGGATGATCTGATGCACTGGTACCTTCATGGGATGGCCTTGCATACCTCTAATCTGAGTGATCTGATGCACTATTCCCTTCACGGGATGATATCTGATGCACTGGTCCCTTTATGGGATGAAATCTGATGCACTGGTCCCTTCATGGGATGATCTTGCATACCTCTAATCTGAGTGCTGTGATGCACTGGTCCCTTCATGGGATGATCTCTGATGCACTGGTCCCTTTATGGGATGATCTTTGATGCACTGGTCCCTTCATGGGATGATCCTGCATACCTCTAATCTGAGTGCTGTGATGCACTGGTCCCTTCATGGGATGATTTTTGCACTGGTCCCTTCATGGGATGATCTCTGGTGCACTGGTCACTTCATGGGATGATCTCTGGTGCACTGGTCCCTTCATGGGATCATCTCTGATGCACTGGTCCCTTCATGGGATGATCTCTGATGCACTGGTCCCTTTATGGGATGATCTCTGATGCACTGGTCCTTTCATGGGATGATCTCTGATGCACTGGTCCCTTCATGAGATGATCTCTGATGCACACGTCCCTTCATGGGATGATCTCTGATGCATTGGTCCCTTCATGGGATAATCTCTGATGCACTGGTCCCTTCATGGGATGATCTGATGCACTGGTACCTTCATGGGATGGCCTTGCATACCTCTAATCTGAGTGATCTGATGCACGATTCCCTTCACGGGATGATATCTGATGCACTGGTCCCTTTATGGGATGAAATCTGATGCACTGGTCCCTTCATGGGATGATCTTGCATACCTCTAATCTGAGTGCTGTGATGCACTGTTCCCTTCATGGGATGATCTCTGATGCACTGGTCCCTTCATGGGATGATCTGATGCACTGGTCCCTTCATGGAATGATCTTGCACACCTCTAATCGGAGAGCTGTGATTCACTGGTCCCTTCATGGGATGATCTTGCATGACTCTAATCTGAGAGCTGTGATTCACTGGTCCCTTCATGGGATGATCTTTAATGCACTGGTCCCTTCATGGGATGATCTTTGATGCACTGGTCCTTTCATGGGATATCTGATGCACTGGTCCCTTCATGGGATGATCTTTGATGCACTAGTCCCTTCATGGGATGATCTTGCATACCTCTAATCTGAGTGCTGTGATGCACTGGTCCCTTCCTGGGATGATCTTTGATGCACTGGTCCCTTTCTGGGATGATCTTTGATGCACTGGTCCCTTCATGGGACGATCTCTGATGCACTGGTCCCTTTATGGGATGATCTCTAATGCACTGGTCCCCTTATGGGATGATCTCTGATGCACTGGTCCCTTTATGGGATGATCTCTGATGCACTGGTCCCTTTATGGGATGATCTTTGAAGCACTGGTCCCTTCATGGGATAATCTTTCATGCACTGGTCCCTTCATGGGATGATCTTGCATACCTCTAATCTGAGTGCTGTGATGCACTGGTCCCTTTATGGGATATTTGATGCACTGGCCCCTTTATGGGATGATGTTTGATGCACTGGTCCCTTCATGGGTTGATATTTGATGCACTGGTCCATTCATGGGATGATCTTTGATGCACTGGTCCCTTCATGGGATGATCTTGCATACCTCTAATCTGAGCTGATATGCACTGGTCCTTTCATGGGATATCTGATGCACTGGTCCCTTCATGGGATGATCTCTGATGCACTGGTCCCTTCATGGGAGGATCTTTGATGCCCTGGTCCCTTCCTGGGATGATCTGATGCACTGGTCCCTTCATGGGATGATCTCTGATGCACTGGTCCCTTCATGGGATGATCTCCTCTGATGCATTGGTCCCTTCATGGTATGATCTCTGATGCACTGGTCCCTTCATGGGATGATCTGATGCACTGGTCCCTTCATGGGATGATCTCTGATGCACTGGTCCCTTCATGGGATGATCTTTGATGCCCTGGTTCTTCCTGGGATGATCTGATGCACTGGTCCCTTCATGGGATGATCTCTGATGCAATGGTCCCTTTATGAGATGATCTTTGATGCACTGGTCCTTTCATGGGATGATCTCTGATGCACACGTCCCTTCATGGAATAATCTCTGATGCATTGGTCCCTTCATGGGATAATCTCTGATGCACTGGTCCCTTCATGGGATGATCTGATGCACTGGTACCTTCATGGGATGGCCTTGCATACCTCTAATCTGAGTGATCTGATGCACTATTCCCTTCACAGGATGATATCTGATGCACTGGTCCCTTTATGGGATGAAATCTGATGCACTGGTCCATTCATGGGATGATCTTGCATACCTCTAATCTGAGTGCTGTGATGCACTGGTCCCTTCATGGGATGATCTCTGATGCACTGGTCCCTTCATGGGATGATCTGATGCACTGGTCCCTTCATGGGATGATCTTTGCACGGGTCCCTTCATGGGATGATCTTTGATGCACTGGTCCTTTCATGGGATGATCTCTGATGCACACGTCCCTTCATGGAATAATCTCTGATGCTGTAACGCCCTGAACGTCTCAGGATCGTTTAACAGACACGATAATGAGGACGCAACCACTTGTGAAGGGTTAGTTATTTTAATGAAGGCAAAAACAATACAACGAATAAACAAAAGTTATAGTCACTGGAATCCTCCAGGCTAAGTACGTTACCAGCCCACAGCACGGATGGTCCTAACCGTCCTCTGCATATACGCCGATCCCGGCGTATGCCAACAGAGGGCAGAAATGAAATGGCCGACAATGCCAATCGGTAGGCTGTGAGGGGCACGAAGAGTTTTGGGGAGAATCGAGGAGTCAGGGAAACACCCAGCCGGGGTCTCTACCTGAAGGGAGCAGCCGCTCAACCTCTTCCTCAGACTGCACCGGGACGCGGAGTCACCTCCTGGTGATGCGTCACCGATACCCCAATCAAAAGCAAGAAGACTGAACCGAGAGCAGCCGCTCGATCGATCCTGTGGACTTCCGAGTCTGTAACGCGGCAAACACCTCCTGGTGAGCGTTACAGCTGGCAGTCCCTGTATCTCTGGTCGGGCTGGGAGTTACGACTCCAACCAGCAAAAGCGCCACTGCGCTTTGACTCAGCCGAGTCAAAAAGCGAAGCTCAATGGTTGACCGGTAGAGCTTCCGGGTCCTTCACAGGTGACGATGGGGCAAGACACGGCCCAGGGAGTAACGACTCGACCTACCTCCGTTCTTGCCTTACTGGAGCACCACTCCGGAACACTGCTCTTCACAAAGCAGGTACGTCGGTGTAAACACAATATCCGACAGCGTTGTACCTCCCGGTTCCTCCCTTTATAGGGCGTGTTTTCCTTGAGTTATGTAACAGCTCTCCTGTTTACATAAGGGCGTGTTTTCCTTGAGTTATGTAACAGCTCTCCTGTTTACATAAGGGCGTGTTTTCCCTTGAGTTATGTAACAGCTCTCCTGTTTACATAAGGGCGTGTTTTCCCTTGAGTTATGTAACAGCTCTCCTGTTTACATAAGGGCGTGTTTTCCTTGAGTTATGTAACAGCTCTCCTGTTTACATAACCTCTCAACCGCTAAGCATCCTGGGAGATGTAGTCCGTTTACGCTGGTTACCGTTTCCTCCCCTCGCATGACAGGAATTCTTGACAGATGCATTGGTCCCTTCATGGGATAATCTCTGATGCACTGGTCCCTTCATGGGATGATCTGATGCACTGGTACCTTCATGGGATGGCCTTGCATACCTCTAATCTGAGTGATCTGATGCACTATTCCCTTCACGGGATGATATCTGATGCACTGGTCCCTTTATGGGATGAAATCTGATGCACTGGTCCCTTCATGGGTTGATCTTGCATACCTCTAATCTGAGTGCTGTACTGCTCTGGTCCCTTCATGGGATGATCTGTGATGCACTGGTCCCTTCAAGGGATGATCTTTGATGCACTGGTCCATTCATGGGATAATCCCTGATGCACTGGTCCCTTCATGGAATGTCCTTGCATACCTCTAATCTGAGTGATCTGATGCACTATTCCCTTCATGGGATGATCTTTGATGCACTGGTCCCTTCATGGGATGATCTTTAATGCACTGGTCCCTTCATGGGATGATCTTTGATGCACTGGTCCTTTCATGGGATATCTGATGCACTGGTCCCTTCATGGGATGATCTTTGATGCACTGGTCCCTTCATGGGATGATCTGTGATGCACTGGTCCCTTCAAGGGATGATCTTTGATGCACTGGTCCCTTCATGGGATAATCTCTGATGCACTGGTCCCTTCATGGAATGTCCTTGCATACCTCTAATCTGAGTGATCTGATGCACTATTCCCTTCATGGGATGATCTTTGATGCACAGGTCCCTTCATGGGATGATCTTTAATGCACTGGTCCCTTCATGGGATGATCTTTGATGCACTGGTCCTTACATGGGATATCTGATGCACTGGTCCCTTCATGGGATGATCTTTGATGCACTGGTCCCTTCATGGGATGATCTTGCATACCTCTAATCGGAGTGCTGTGATGTACTGGTCCCTTCATGGGATGATTTGTGATGCACTGGTCCCTTCATGGAATGATCTCTGATGCACTGGTCCCTTTGTGGGATGATTTCTGATGCACTGGTCCCTTCAAGGGAATGATCTTTGATGCACTGGTCCCTTCATGGGATGATCTTTGATGCACTAGTCACTTCATGGGATGATCTTTGATGCACTGGTCCCTTCATGGGATGATCTTTGATGCACTGGTCCCTTCATGGGATAATCTTGCAAACATCTAATCTGAGAAATGTGATGCACTGGTCCTTTCATGGGATGATTTTTGATGCACTGGTCCCTTTATGGGATGATCTTTGCACTGGTCCCTTCATAGGATGTTCTTGCATACCTCTAATCTGAGTGCTGTGATGCACGGGTCCCTTCATGAGATTATCTCTGATGCACTGGTCCCTTCATGGGATGATCTTTGATGCACTGGTCCCTTCATGGGATGATCTTGCATACCTCTAATCTAAGTGCTGTGATGCACTGGTCCCTTTATGGGATGATCTTTGATGCACTGGTCCCTTCATGGGATGATCTTTGCAATGGTCCCTTCATGGGATGATCTTTGATGCACTGGTCCCTTCATGGGATGTTCTTGCATACCTCTAATCTGAGTGATGTGATGCACTGGTCGCTTCATGGGATGATATTTGATGCACTGGTCCCTTCATGGGATGATCTTTGATGCACTGGTCCCTTCATGGGATGTTCTTGCATACCTCTAATCTGAGTGCTGTGATGCACGGGTCCCTTCATGGGATGATCTCTGATGCACTGGTCCCTTCATGGGATAATCTCTGATGCACTGGTCCCTTCATGGGATAATCTCTGATGCACTGGACTCTTCATGGGATGATCGTTGATGCACTGGTCTCTTCATGGGATGATCTTTGATGCACTGGTCCCTTCATGGGATGATCGTTGATGCACTGGTCTCTTCATGGGATGATCTTTGATGCACTGGTCCCTTTATGGGATTATCTTTGATGCACTGGTCCCTTCATGGGATGATCCTGCATACCTCTAATCTGAGTGCTGTGATGCACTGGTCCCTTCATGGGATGATCTTTGATGCACTGGTCCCTTCATGGGATGATCTGTGATGCACTGGTCCCTTCATGGGATGATCTGTGATGCACTGGTCCCTTCATGGGATGATGTTTGATGCACTGGTCCCTTCATGGGTTGATATTTGATGCACTGGTCCCTTCATGGGATGATGTTTGATGCACTGGTCCCTTCATGGGTTGATGTTTGATGCACTGGTCCCTTCATAGGTTGATGTTTGATGCACTGGTCCCTTCATTGGTTGATATCTGATGCACTGGTCCCTTCATGGGATAATCTTTGATGCACTGGTCCCTTCATGGGATGATATTTGATACACTGGTCCCTTCATGGGATGATCTTGCATACCTCTAATCTGAGAGATGTGATGCACTGGTCCCTTCATGGGATGATCTTTAATGCACTGGTTCCTTCATGGGATGATCATTGATGCACTGGTCCTTTCATGGGATATCTGATGCACTGGTCCCTTCATGGGGTGATCTTTGATGCACTGGTCCCTTCATGGGATGATCTTGCATACCTCTAATCTGTGTGCTGTGATGCACTGGTCCCTTCATGGGATCTTTGTTGCACTGGTCCCTTCCTGGGATGATCTTTGATGCTCTGGTCCCTTCCTGGGATGATCTGATGCACTGGTCCCTACATGGGATGATCTCTGATGCACTGGTCCCTTTATGGGATGATCTTTGATGCACTGGTCCCTTTATGGGATGATCTTTGATGCACTTGTCCCTTTATGGGATGATCTTTGATGTACTGGTCCCTTTATGGGATGATCGTTGATGCACTGGTCCCTTCATGGGATGATCTTTGATGCACTGGTCCCTTTATGGGATGATCTTTGATGCACTGGTCTCTTCATGGGATGATCTTTGATGCACTTGTCCCTTTATGGGATGATCTTTGATGCACTGGTCCCTTTATGGGATGATCTTTGATGCACTGGTCCCTTTATGGGATGATCTTTGATGCACTTGTCCCTTTATGGGATGATCTTTGATGTACTGGTCCCTTTATGGGATGATCGTTGATGCACTGGTCCCTTCATGGGATGATCTTTGATGCACTGGTCCCTTTATGGGATGATCTTTGATGCACTGGTCTCTTCATGGGATGATCTTTGATGCACTTGTCCCTTCATGGGATGATTTGTGATGCACTGGTCCCTTCATGGAATGATCTCTTATGCACTGGTCCCTTTGTGGGATGATTTCTGATGCACTAGTCACTTCATGGGATGATCTTTGATACACTGGTCCCTTCATGGGATGATCTTTGATGCACTGGTCCCTTCATGGGATAATCTTGCAAACATCTAATCTGAGAAATGTGATGCACTGGTCCTTTCATGGGATGATCTTTGATGCACTGGTCCCTTTATGGGATGATCTTTGCACTGGTCCCTTCATAGGATGTTCTTGCATACCTCTAATCTGAGTGCTGTGATGCACGGGTCCCTTCATGAGATGATCTCTGATGCACTGGTCCCTTCATGGGATGATCTTTGATGCACTGGTCCCTTCATGGGATGATCTTGCATACCTCTAATCTAAGTGCTGTGATGCACTGGTCCCTTTATGGGATGATCTTTGATGCACTGGTCCCTTCATGGGATGATCTTTGCAATGGTCCCTTCATGGGATGATCTTTGATGCACTGGTCCCTTCATGGGATGTTCTTGCATACCTCTAATCTGAGTGATGTGATGCACTGGTCGCTTCATGGGATGATATTTGATGCACTGGTCCCTTCATGGGATGATCTTTGATGCACTGGTCCCTTCATGGGATGTTCTTGCATACCTCTAATCTGAGTGCTGTGATGCACTGGTCCCTTCATGGGATGATCTCTGATGCACTGGTCCCTTCATGGGATAATCTCTGATGCACTGGTCCCTTCATGGGATAATCTCTGATGCACTGGACTCTTCATGGGATGATCGTTGATGCACTGGTCTCTTCATGGGATGATCTTTGATGCACTGGTCCCTTCATGGGATGATCGTTGATGCACTGGTCTCTTCAAGGGATGATCTTTGATGCACTGGTCCCTTTATGGGATTATCTTTGATGCACTGGTCCCTTCATGGGATGATCCTCCATACCTCTAATCTGAGTGCTGTGATGCACTGGTCCCTTCATGGGATGATCTTTGATGCACTGGTCCCTTCATGGGATGATCTGTGATGCACTGGTCCCTTCATGGGATGATCTGTGATGCACTGGTCCCTTCATGGGATGATGTTTGATGCACTGGTCCCTTCATGGGTTGATATTTGATGCACTGGTCCCTTCATGGGATGATGTTTGATGCACTGGTCCCTTCATGGGTTGATGTTTGATGCACTGGTCCCTTCATAGGTTGATGTTTGATGCACTGGTCCCTTCATTGGTTGATATCTGATGCACTGGTCCCTTCATGGGATAATCTTTGATGCACTGGTCCCTTCATGGGATGATATTTGATACACTGGTCCCTTCATGGGATGATCTTGCATACCTCTAATCTGAGAGATGTGATGCACTGGTCCCTTCATGGGATGATCTTTAATGCACTGGTTCCTTCATGGGATGATCATTGATGCACTGGTCCTTTCATGGGATATCTGATGCACTGGTCCCTTCATGGGGTGATCTTTGATGCACTGGTCCCTTCATGGGATGATCTTGCATACCTCTAATCTGTGTGCTGTGATGCACTGGTCCCTTCATGGGATCTTTGTTGCACTGGTCCCTTCCTGGGTTAATCTTTGATGCACTGGTCCCTTCCTGGGATGATCTTTGATGCTCTGGTCCCTTCCTGGGATGATCTGATGCACTGGTCCCTACATGGGATAATCTCTGATGCACTGGTCCCTTTATGGGATGATCTTTGATGCACTGGTCCCTTTATGGGATGATCTTTGATGCACTTGTCCCTTTATGGGATGATCTTTGATGTACTGGTCCCTTTATGGGATGATCGTTGATGCACTGGTCCCTTCATGGGATGATCTTTGATGCACTGGTCCCTTTATGGGATGATCTTTGATGCACTGGTCTCTTCATGGGATGATCTTTGATTCACTTGTCCCTTTATGGGATGATCTTTGATGCACTGGTCCCTTTTTGGGATGATCTTTGATGCACTTTGATGCACTTGTCCTTTTATGGGATGATCTATGATGCACTGGTCCCTTTATGGGATGATCTTTGATGCACTGGTCCCTTCATGGGATGATCTTTCATACCTCTAATCTGAGTGCTGTGATGCACTGGCCTCTTAATGGATTGATCTTGCATACCTCTAATCTGAGTGCTGTGATGCACTGGTCCATTCATGGGATCTTTGTTGCACTGGTCCCTTCATGGGATGATCTGTGGTGCACTGGTCACTTCATGGGATGATCTCTGGTGCACTGGTCCCTTCATGGGATGATCTCTGATGCACTGGTCCCTTCATGGGATGATCTCTGATGCACCTGTCCCTTCATGGGATGATCTCTGATGCACTGGTCCCTTCATGGGATCATCTCTGATGCACTGGTCCCTTCATGGGATGAGCTCTGATGCAATGGTCCGTTTATGAGATGATCTTTGCACTGGTCCCTTTATGGGATGATCTCTGATGCACTGGTCCCTTCATGGGATGAGCTCCGATGCACTGGTCCCTTTATGGGAGGATCTTTGCACTGGTCCCTTCATGGGATGATCTTTGATGCACTGGTCCCTTCATGGGATGATCTTGCATACCTCTAATCTGAGCAGTGATGCACTGGTCCCTTCATGGGATGATATTTAATGCACTGGTCCCTTCATGGGATGATCCTGATGCACTGGTCCCTTAATGGGATGATCTTCCATACCTCTATTCTGAGTGCTGTAATGCACTGGTCCCTTCATGGGATGATCTTGATGCACTGGTCCCTTCATGGGATGATCTTTGATGCACTGGTCCCTTCATGGGATGATCTTTGATGCACTGGTCCCTTCATGGGATGATCTTTGATGCACTGGTCCCTTCATGGAATGATCTATGATGCACTGGTCCCTTCGCGGGATGATCTTTGATGTACTGATCCCTTCATGGGATGATCTTTGATGCACTGGTCCCTTCATGGGATGATCTTGCATACCTCTAATCTGAGAGATGTGATGCACTGGTCCCTTCATGGGATGATCTTTAATGCACTGGTCCCTTCATGGGATGATCTTTGATGCACTGGTCCTTTCATGGGATATCTGATGCACTGGTCCCTTCATGGGATGATCTTTGATGCACTGGTCCCTTCATGGGATGATCTTGCATTCCTCTAATCTGAGTGCTGTGATGCACTGGTCTCTTCCTGGGATGATCTTTGATGCACTGGTCCCTTCCTGGGATGACCTCTGATGCACTGGTCCCTTTATGGGATGATCTCTGATGCACTGGTCCCTTTATGGGATGATCTTTTATGCACTGGTCCCTTCATGGGATAATCTTTGATGCACTGGTCCCTTCATGGGATGATCTTGCATACCTCTAATCTGAGTGCTGTGATGCACTGGCCCTTTATGGGATATTTGATGCACTGGTCCCTTTATGGGATGATGTTTGATGCACTGGTCCCTTCATGGGTTGATATTTGATGCACTGGTCCATTCATGGGATGATCTTTGATGCACTGGTCCCTTCATGGGATGATATTGCATACCTCTAATCTGAGCTGATATGCACTGGTCCTTTCATGGGATATCTGATGCACTGGTCCCTTCATGGGATGATCTCTGATGCACTGGTCCCTTCATGGGATGATCTTTGATGCCCTGGTCCCTTCCTGGGATGATCTGATGCACTGGTCCCTTCATGGGATGATCTCTGATGCACAGGTCCGTTCATGGGATGATCTTCTCTGATGCATTGGTCCCTTCATGGTATGATCTCTGATGCACTGGTCCCTTCATGGGATGATCTGATGCACTGGTCCCTTCATGGGATGATCTCTGGTGCCCTGGTCCCTTCCTGGGATGATCTGATGCACTGGTCCCTTCATGGGATGATCTCTGATGCACTGGTCCCTTCATGGGATGATCTCTGATGCACTGGTCCCTTTATGGGATGAGCTTTGATGCACTGTTCCCTTTATGGGATGATCTTTGATGCACTAGTCCCTTTATGGGATGATCTTTGATGCACTTGTCCCTTTATGGGATGATCTTTGATGCACTGGTCCCTTTATGGGATGATCTTTGATGCACTGGTCCCTTCATGGGATGATCCTGCATACCTCTAATCTGAGTGCTGTGATGCACTGGTCCCTTCATGGGATGATTTTTGCACTGGTCCCTTCATGGGATGATCTCTGGTGCACTGGTCACTTCATGGGATGATCTCTGGTGCACTGGTCCCTTCATGGGATGATCTCTGATGCACTGGTCCCTTCATGGGATGATCTCTGATGCACTGGTCCCTTCATGGGATAATCTCTGATGCACTGGTCCTTTCATGGGATGATCTCTGATGCACTGGTCCCTTCATGGGATAATCTCTGATGCACTGGTCCTTTCATGGGATGATCTCTGATGCACTGGTCCCTTCATGAGATGATCTCTGATGCACACGTCCCTTCATGGGATGATCTCTGATGCATTGGTCCCTTCATGGGATAATCTCTGATGCACTGGTCCCTTCATGGGATGATCTGATGCACTGGTACCTTCATGGGATGGCCTTGCATACCTCTAATCTGAGTGATCTGATGCACTATTCCCTTCACGGGATGATATCTGATGCACTGGTCCCTTTATGGGATGAAATCTGATCCACTGGTCCCTTCATGGGATGATCTTGCATACCTCTAATCTGAGTGCTGTGACGCACTGGTCCCTTCATGGGATGATCTTTGCACGGGTCCCTTCATGGGATGATCTTTGATGCACTGGTCCCTTCAAGGGATGATCTTTCATACCTCTAATCTGAATGCTGTGATGCACTGGCCTCTTAATGGGATGATCTTGCATACCTATAATCTGAGTGCTGTGCTGCACTGGTCCCTTCATGGGATGATCTGTGACGCACTGGTCCCTTCAAGGGATGATCTTTGATGCACTGGTCCCTTCATGGGATAATCTCTGATGCACTGGTCCCTTCATGGAATGTCCTTGCATACCTCTAATCTGAGTGATCTGATGCACTATTCCCTTCATGGGATGATCTTTGACGCACTGGCCCCTTCATGGGATAATCTTGATTACCTCTAATCTGAGAAATGTGATGCACTGGTCCCTTCATGGGATGATCTTTAATGCACTGGTCACTCCTTGGGATGATCTTTGATGCACTGGTCCTTTCATGGGATATCTGATGCACTGGTCCCTTCATGGGATGATCTTTGATGCACTGGTCCCTTCATGGGATGATCTCTGATGCACTGGTCCCTTCATGGGATGATCTCTGATGCACTGGTCTCTTCATGGGATGATCGTTGATGCACTGGTCTCTTCATGGGAGGATCTTTGATGCACTGGTCCCTTCATGGGATGATCTTTGATGCACTGGTCCCTTCATGGGATGATCTCCGATGCACTGGTCCCTTTATGGGATGATCTCTGATGCACTGGTCCCTTCATGGAATGAGCTCTGATGCACTGGTCCCTTTATGGGATGATCTTTGCACTGGTCCCTTTATGGGATGATCTCTGATGCACTGGTCCCTTTATGGGATGAGCTCTAATGCACTGGTCCCTTCATGGGATGAACTTTGATGCACTGGTCCCTTCATGGGATGAACTTTGATGCACTTTTCCCTTCATGGGATGATCTTTGATGCACTGGTCCCTTCATGGGATGATCTTTGATGCACTGGTCCCTTCATGGAATGATCTTTGATGCACTGGTCCCTTCGCGGGATGATCTTTGATGTACTGATCCCTTCATGGGATGATCTTTGATGCACTGGTCCCTTCATGGGATGATCTTGCATACCTCTAATCTGAGAGATGTGATGCACTGGTCCCTTCATGGGATGATCTGTAATGCACTGGTCCCTTCATGGGATGATCTTTGATGCACTGGTCCTTTCATGGGATATCTGATGCACTGGTCCCTTCATGGGATGATCTTTGATGCACTGGTCCCTTCATTGGATGATCTTGCATACCTCTAATCTGAGCAGTGATGCACTGGTCCCTTCATGGGATGATATTTAATGCACTGGTCCCTTCATGGGATGATCCTGATGCACTGGTCCCTTAATGGGATGATCTTCCATACCTCTATTCTGAGTGCTGTAATGCACTGGTCCCTTCATGGGATGATCTTGATGCACTGGTCCCTTCATGGGATGATCCTGATGCACTGGTCCCTTCATGGGATGATCTTTGATGCACTGGTCCCTTCATGGGATGATCTTTGATGCACTGGTCCCTTCATGGGGTGGTCTTTGATGCACTGGTCCCTTCATGGGGTGATCTTTGATGCACTGGTCCCTTCATTGGATGATCGTTGATGCACTGGTCCTTTCATGGGATTTCTGATGCACTGGTCCCTTCACGGGATGATCTTTGATGCACTGGTCGCTTCATGGGATGGTCTTTGATGCACTGGTCCCTTCATGGGATGATCTTGCATACCTCTTATCTGAGTGCTGTGATGCACTATTCCCTTCATGGGATGAAATCTGATGCCCTGGTCCCTTCATGGGATGGGGATGAAATCTGATGAACTGGTCCCTTTATGGGATGATCTTTGATGCACTGGTCCCTTCATGGGATGATCCTGCATACCTCTAATCTGAGTGCTGTGATGCACTGGTCCCTTCATGGGATGATCTTTGATGCACTGGTCCCTTCATGGGATGATCTCTGGTGCACTGGTCCCTTCATGGGATGATCTCTGGTGCACTGGTCCCTTCATGGGATGATCTCTGATGCACTGGTCCCTTCATGGGATGACCTCTGATGCACTGGTCATTTCATGGGATGATCTCTGATGCACTGGTCCCTTCATGAGATGATCTCTGATGCACTCGTCCCTTCATGGGATAATCTCTGATGCATTGGTCCCTTCATGGGATAATCTCTGATGCACTGGTCCCTTCATGGGATGATCTGATGCACTGGTACCTTCATGGGATGATCTTGCATACCTCTAATCTGAATGATCTGATGCACTGGTCCCTTCATGGGATGATCTTTGATGTACTGGTCCCTTCATGGGATAATCTTGCATACCTCTAATCTGAGAAATGTGATGCACTGGTCCCTTCATGGGATGATCTTTAATGCACTGGTCCCTTCATGGGATGATCTTTGATGCACTGGTCCTTTCATGGGATATCTGATGCACTGGTCCCTTAATGGGATGATCTTTGATGCACTGGTCCCTTCATGGGATAATCTCTGATGCACTGGTCCCTTCATGGGATTATCTCTGATGCACTGGTCCCTTCATGGGATGATCGTTGATGCACTGGTCTCTTCATGGGATGATCTTTGATGCACTGGTCCCTTCATGGGATGGTCTCCGATGCACTGGTCCCTTTATGGGATGATCTTTGATGCGCTGGTCCCTTCATGGGATGAGCTCTGATGCACTGGTCCCTTTATGGGATGATCTTTGCACTGGTCCCTTTATGGGATGATCTCTGATGCACTGGTCCCTTTATGGGATGAGCTCTGATGCACTGGTCCCTTTATGGGATAATCTTTGCACTGGTCACTTCATGGGATGATCTTTGATGCACTGGTCCCTTCATGGGATGATCTTTGATGCACTGGTCCCTTCATGGGATGATCTTTGATGCACTGGTCCCTTCATGGGATGATCTTTGATGCACTGGTCCCTTCGCGGGATGATCTTTGATGTACTGATCCCTTCATGGGATGATCTTTGATGCAATGGTCCCTTCATGGGATGATCTTGCATACCTCTAATCTGAGAGATGTGATGCACTGGTCCCTTCATGGGATGATCTGTAATGCACTGGTCCCTTCATGGGATGATCTTTGATGCACTGGTCCCTTCATGGGATGATCTTGCATACCTCTAATCTGACTGCTGTGATGCACTGGTCCCTTTATGGGATATTTGATGCACTGGTCCCTTTATGGGATGATATTTGATGCACTGGTCCCTTCATGGGTTGATATTTGATGCACTGGTCCCTTCATGGGAGGATCTTTGATGCACTGGTCCCTTTCTGGGATGATCTTTGATGCACTGGTCCCTTCATGGGATGATCTCTGATGCACTTGTCCCTTTATGGGATGATCTCTGATGCACTGGTCCCTTTATGGGATGGTCTCTGATGCACTGGTCCCTTTATGGGATGATCTCTGATGCACTGGTCCCTTCATGGGATGATCTTGCATACCTCTAATCTGACTGCTGTGATGCACTGGTCCCTTTATGGGATATTTGATGCACTGGTCCCTTTATGGGATGATATTTGATGCACTGGTCCCTTCATGGGTTGATATTTGATGCACTGGTCCCTTCATGGGAGGATCTTTGATGCACTGGTCCCTTCATGGGATGTTCTTGCATACCTCTAATCTGAGTGCTGTGATGCACTGGTCCCTTCATGGGATGATCTGATGCACTGGTCCCTTCATGGGATGATCTTTGATGCACTGGTCCCTTCATGGGATGATCTTTGATGCACTGGTCCCTTCATGGGATGATATTTGATGCACTGGTCCCTTCATGGGATGATCTTTGATGCACTGGTCCCTTCATGGGATGATCTGTGATGCACTGGTCCCTTCAAGGGATGAACTTTGATGCACTGGTCCCTTCATGGGATGATCCTTGATGCACTGGTCCCTTCATGGGATGATCTTTGATGCACTAGTCCCTTCATGGAATGATCTTTGATGTACTGGTCCCTTCGCGGGATGATCTTTGATGTACTGATCCCTTCATGGGATGATCTTTGATGAACTGGTCCCTTCATAGGATGATCTTGCATACCTCTAATCTGAGAGATGTGATGCATTGGTCCCTTCATGGGATTTTCTGTAATGCACTGGTCCCTTCATGGGATGATCTTTGATGCACTGGTCCTTTCATGGGATATCTGATGCACTGGTCCCTTCATGGGATGATCTTTGATGCACTGGTCCCTTCATGGGATGATCTTGCATACCTCTAATCTGAGTGCTGTGATGCACTGGTCCCTTCCTGGGATGATCTTTGATGCACTGGTCCCTTCCTGGGATGATCTTTGATGCACTGGTCCCTTTATGGGATGATCTCTGATGCACTGGTCCCTTTATGGGATGATCTCTGATGCACTGGTCCCTTCATGGGATGATTTTGCATACCTCTAATCTGACTGCTGTGGTGCACTGGTCCCTTTATGGGATATTTGATGCACTGGTCCCTTTATGGGATGATATTTGATGCACTGCTCCCTTCATGGGTTGATATTTTATGCACTGGTCCCTTCATGGGATGATCTGATGCACTGGTCCCTTCATGGGATGATCTCTTCTGATGCATTGGTCCCTTCATGGTATGATCTCTGATGCACTGGTCCCTTCATGGGATGATCTCTGATGCACTGGTCCCCTCATAGGATGATCTTTGATGCACTGGTCCCCTCATGGGATGATCTTTGATGCACTGGTCCCTTCATGGGATGATCTGTGATGCCCTGGTCCCTTCATGGGATGATCTTTGATGCACTGGTCCCTTCATGGGATGATCTTTGATGCACTGATCCCTTCATGGGATGATCTTTGATGCACTGGTCCCTTCATGGGATGATCTTTGATGCACTGGTCCCTTCATGGGGTGGTATTTGATGCACTGGTCCCTTCATAGGGTGATCTTTGATGCACTGGTCCCTTCATGGGATGATCTTTGCAATGGTCCCTTCATGGGATGATCTTTGATGCACTGGTCCCTTCATGAGATGTTCTTGCATACCTCTAATCTGAGTGCTGTGATGCACTGGTCGCTTCATGGGATGATATTTGATGCACTGGTCCCTTCATGGGATGATCTTTGATGCACTGGTCCCTTCATGGGATGATCTCTGATGCACTGGTCCCTTCATGGGATAATCTCTGATGCACTGGTCCCTTCATGGGATAATCTCTGATGCACTGGACTCTTCATGGGATGATCGTTGATGCACTGGTCTCTTCATGGGATGATCTTTGATGCACTGGTCCCTTCTTGGGATGATCTTGCATACCTCTAATCTGACTACTGTGATGCACTGGTCGCTTTATGGGATATTTGATGCACTGGTCCCTTTATGGGATGATATTTGATGCACTGGTCCCTTCATGGGTTGATATTTGATGCACTGGTCCCTTCATGGGAGGATCTTTGATGCACTGGTCCCTTCATGGGATGTTCTTGCATACCTCTAATCTGAGTGCTGTGATGCACTGGTCCCTTCATGGGATGATCTGATGCACTGGTCCCTTCATGGGATGATCTTTGATGCACTGGTCCCTTCATGGGATGATCTTTGATGCACTGGTCCCTTCATGGGATGATATTTGATGCACTGGTCCCTTCATGGGATGATCTTGCATACCTCTAATCTAAGTGATGTGATGCACTGGTCCCTTTATGGGATGATCTTTGATGCACTGGTACCTTCATGGGATGATCGTTGATGCACTGGTCTCTTCATGGGATGATCTTTGATGCACTGGTCCCTTTATGGGATGATCTTTGATGCACTGGTCCCTTCATGGGATGATCCTGCATACCTCTAATCTGAGTGCTGTAATGCACTGGTCCCTTCATGGGATGATCTTTGATGCACTGGTCCCTTCATGGGATGATCTGTGATGCACTGGTCCCTTCATGGGATGATTTTTGATGCACTGGTCCCTTCATGGGTTGATATTTGATGCACTGGTCCCTTTATGGGATGATGTTTGATGCACTGGTCCCTTCATGGGTTGATGTTTGATGCACTGGTCCCTTCATGGGTTGATGTTTGATGCACTGGCCCCTTCATGGGTTGATATCTGATGCACTGGTCCCTTCATGGGATAATCTTTGATGCACTGGTCCCTTCATGGGATGATATTTGATGCACTGGTCCCTTCATGGGATGATCTTGCATACCTCTAATCTGAGAGATGTGGTGCACTGGTCCCTTCATGGGATGATCTTTAATGCACTGGTTCCTTCATGGGATGATCATTGATGCACTGGTCCTTTCATGGGATATCTGATGCACTGGTCCCTTCATGGGATGATCTTTGATGCACTGGTCCCTTCATGGGATGATCTTGCATACCTCTAATCTGAGTGCTGTGATGCACTGGTCCCTTCATGGGATCTTTGTTGCACTGGTCCATTCCTGGGTTAATCTTTGATGCACTGGTCCCTTCCTGGGATGATATTTGATGCTCTGGTCCCTTCCTGGGATGATCTGATGCACTGGTCCCTTTATGGGATGATCTTTGATGCACTGGTCCCTTTATGGGATGATCTTTGATGCACTTGTCCCTTTATGGGATGATCTTTTATGCACTGGTCCCTTTATGGGATGATCGTTGATGCACTGGTCTCTTCATGGGATGATCTTTGATGCACTGGTCCCTTTATGGGATGATCTTTGATGCACTGGTCTCTTCATGGGATGATCTTTGATGCACTTGTCCCTTTATGGGATGATCTTTGATGCACTGGTCCCTTTATGGGATGATCTTTGATGCACTTTGATGCACTTGTCCCTTTATGGGATGATCTATGATGCACTGGTCCCTTTATGGGATGATCTTTGATGCACTGGTCCCTTCATGGGATGATCTTTCATACCTCTAATCTGAGTGCTGTGATGCACTGGCCTCTTAATGGATTGATCTTGCATACCTCTAATCTGAGTTCTGTGATGCACTGGTCCCTTCATGGGATAATCTCTGATGCACTGGTCCCTTCATGGAATGTCCTTGCATACCTCTAATCTGAGTGATCTAATGCACTATTCCCTTCATGGGATGATCTTTGATGCACTGGTCCCTTCATGGGATGATCTTTAATGCACTGGTCCCTTCATGGGATGATCTTTGATGCACTGGTCCTTTCATGGGATATCTGATGCACTGGTCCCTTCATGGGATGATCTTTGATGCACTGGTCCCTTCATGGGATGATCTTGCATACCTCTAATCTGAGTGCTGTGTTGTACTGGTCCCTTCATGGGATGATTTGTGATGCACTGGTCCCTTCATGGAATGATTTCTGATGCACTGGTCCCTTTGTGGGATGATTTCTGATGCACTGGTCCCTTCAAGGGAATGATCTTTGATGCACTGGTCTCTTCATGGGATGATCTTTGATGCACTAGTCACTTCATGGGATGATCTTTGATGCACTGGTCCCTTCATGGGATGGTCTTTGATGCACTGGTCCCTTCATGGGATAATCTTGCAAACATCTAATCTGAGAAATGTGATGCACTGGTCCTTTCATGGGATGATCTTTGATGCACTGGTCCCTTTATGGGATGATCTTTGCACTGGTCCCTTCATAGGATGTTCTTGCATACCTCTAATCTGAGTGCTGTGATGCACGGGTCCCTTCATGAGATGATCTCTGATGCACTGGTCCCTTCATGGGATAATCTCTGATGCACTGGCCCCTTCATGGGATGATCTTTGATGCACTGGTCCCTTCATGGGATGATCTTGCATACCTCTAATCTAAGTGCTGTGATGCACTGGTCCCTTTATGGGATGATCTTTGATGCACTGGTCCCTTCATGGGATGATCTTTGCAATGGTCCCTTCATGGGATGATCTTTGATGCACTGGTCCCTTCATGGGATGTTGTTGCATACCTCTAATCTGAGTGATGTGATGCACTGGTCGCTTCATGGGATGATATTTGATGCACTGGTCCCTTCATGGGATGATCTTTGATGCACTGGTCCCTTCATGGGATGTTCTTGCATACCTCTAATCTGAGTGCTGTGATGCACTGGTCCCTTCATGGGATGATCTCTGATGCACTGGTCCCTTCATGGGATAATCTCTGATGCACTGGTCCCTTCATGGGATAATCTCTGATGCACTGGACTCTTCATGGGATGATCGTTGATGCACTGGTCTCTTCATGGGATGATCTTTGATGCACTGGTCCCTTCATGGGATGATCGTTGATGCACCAGTCTCTTCATGGGATGATCTTTGATGCACTGGTCCCTTTATGGGATGATCTTTGATGCACTGGTCCCTTCATGGGATGATCCTGCATACCTCTAATCTGAGTGCTGTGATGCACTGGTCCCTTCATGGGATGATCTTTGATGCACTGGTCCCTTCATGGGATTATCTGTGATGCACTGGTCCCTTCATGGGATGATCTGTGATGCACTGGTCCCTTCATGGGATGATGTTTGATGCACTGGTCCCTTCATGGGTTGATATTTGATGCACTGGTCCCTTTATGGGATGATGTTTGATGCACTGGTCCCTTCATAGGTTGATGTTTGATGCACTGGTCCCTTCATTGGTTGATATCTGATGCACTGGTCCCTTCATGGGATAATCTTTGATGCACTGGTCCCTTCATGGGATGATATTTGATGCACTGGTCCCTTCATGGGATGATCTTGCATACCTCTAATCTGAGAGATGTGATGCACTGGTCGCTTCATGGGATGATCTTTAATGCACTGGTTCCTTCATGGGATGATCATTGATGCACTGGTCCTTTCATGGGATATCTGATGCACTGGTCCCTTCATGGGGTGATCTTTGATGCACTGGTCCCTTCATGGGATGATCTTGCATACCTCTAATCTGTGTGCTGTGATGCACTGGTCCCTTCATGGGATCTTTGTTGCACTGGTCCCTTCCTGGGTTAATCTTTGATGCACTGGTCCCTTCCTGGGATGATCTTTGATGCTCTGGTCCCTTCCTGGGATGATCTGATGCACTGGTCCCTACATGGGATGATCTCTGATGCACTGGTCCCTTTATGGGATGATCTTTGATGCACTTGTCCCTTTATGGGATGATCTTTGATGCACTGGTCCCTTTATGGGATGATCGTTGATGCACTGGTCCCTTCATGGGATGATCTTTGATGCACTGGTCCCTTTATGGGATGATCTTTGATGCACTGGTCTCTTCATGGGATGATCTTTGATGCACTTGTCCCTTTATGGGATGATCTTTGATGCACTGGTCCCTTCATGGGATGATCTTTGATGCACTTTGATGCACTTGTCCCTTTATGGGATGATCTATGGTGCACTGGTCCCTTTATGGGATGATCTTTGATGCACTGGTCCCTTCATGGGATGATCTTTCATACCTCTAATCTGAGTGCTGTGATGCACTGGCCTCTTAATGGATTGATCTTGCATACCTCTAATCTGAGTGCTGTGATGCACTGGTCCATTCATGGGATCTTTGTTGCACTGGTCCCTTCATGGGATGATCTGTGGTGCACTGGTCACTTCATGGGATAATCTCTGGTGCACTGGTCCCTTCATGGGATGATCTCTGATGCACCTGTCCCTTCATGGGATGATCTCTGATGCACTGGTCCCTTCATGGGATGATCTCTGATGCACTGGTCCCTTCATGGGATGATCTTTGATGCACTGGTCTCTTCATGGAATGGCCTTGCATACCTCTAATCTGAGTGATCTGATGCACTATTCCCTTTATGGGATGATCTTTGATGCACTGGTCCCTTCATGGGATGATCCTGCATACCTCTAATCTGAGTGCTGTGATGCACTGGTCCCTTCATGGGATGATATTTGATGCACTGGTACCTTCATGGGATGATCCTGATGCACTGGTCCCTTAATGGGATGATCTTTGATGCACTGGTCCCTTTAATGCGATGATCTGTGATGCCCTGGTCCCTTCATGGGTTGATCGTTGATGCACTGGTCTCTTCATGGGATGATCTTTGATGCACTGGTCCCTTCATGGGATTATCTTTGATGCACTGGTCCCTTCATGGGATGATCTCTGATGCACTTGTCCCTTTATAGGATGATCTCTGGTGCACTGGTCCCTTCATGGGATGAGCTCTGATGCAATGGTCCCTTTATGAGATGATCTTTGCACTGGTCCCTTTATGGGATGATCTCTGATGCACTGGTCCCTTCATGGGATGAGCTCCGATGCACTGGTCCCTTTATGGGATGATCTTTGCACTGGTCCCTTCATGGGATGATCTTTGATGCACTGGTCCCGTCATGGGATGATCTTGCATACCTCTAATCTGAGCAGTGATGCACTGGTCCCTTCATGGGATGATATTTAATGCACTGGTCCCTTCATGGGATGATCCTGATGCACTGGTCCCTTAATGGGATGATCTTCCATACCTCTATTCTGAGTGCTGTAATGCACTGGTCCCTTCATGGGATGATCTTGATGCACTGGTCCCTTCATGGGATGATCTTGATGCACTGGTCCCTTCATGGGATGATCTTTGATGCACTGGTCCCTTCATGGGATGATCTTTGATGCACTGCTCCCTTCATGAGATGATCTTTGATGCACTGGTCCCTTCATGGAATGATCTATGATGCACTGGTCCCTTCGCGGGATGATCTTTGATGTACTGATCCCTTCATGGGATGATCTTTGATGCACTGGTCCCTTCATGGGATGATCTTGCATACCTCTAATCTGAGAGATGTGATGCACTGGTCCCTTCATGGGATGATCTTTAATGCACTGGTCCCTTCATGGGATGATCTTTGATGCACTGGTCCTTTCATGGGATATCTGATGCACTGGTCCCTTCCTGGGATGATCTTTGATGCACTGGTCCCTTCCTGGGATGATCTCTGATGCACTGGTCCCTTTATGGGATGATCTCTGATGCACTGGTCCCTTTATGGGATGATCTTTTATGCACTGGTCCCTTCATGGGATAATCTTTGATGCACTGGTCCCTTCATGGGATGATCTTGCATACCTCTAATCTGAGTGCTGTGATGCACTGGCCCTTTATGGGATATTTGATGCACTGGTCCCTTTATGGGATGATGTTTGATGCACTGGTCCCTTCATGGGTTGATATTTGATGCACTGGTCCATTCATGGGATGATCTTTGATGCACTGGTCCCTTTATGGGATGATATTGCATACCTCTAATCTGAGCTGATATGCACTGGTCCTTTCATGGGATATCTGATGCACTGGTCCCTTCATGGGATGATCTTTGATGCACTGGCCCCTTCATGGGATGATCTTTGATGCCCTGGTCCCTTCCTGGGATGATCTGATGCACTGGTCCCTTCATGGGATGATCTCTGATGCACAGGTCCCTTCATGGGATGATCTCCTCTGATGCATTGGTCCCTTCATGGTATGATCTCTGATGCACTGGTCCCTTCATGGGATGATCTGATGCACTGGTCCCTTCATGGGATGATCTCTGATGCACTGGTCCCTTTATGGGATGATCTCTGATGCACTGGTCCCTTTATGGGATGATCTTTTATGCACTGGTCCCTTCATGGGATAATCTTTGATGCACTGGTCCCTTCATGGGATGATCTTGCATACCTCTAATCTGAGTGCTGTGATGCACTGGCCCTTTATGGGATATTTGATGCACTGGTCCCTTTATGGGATGATGTTTGATGCACTGGTCCCTTCATGGGTTGATATTTGATGCACTGGTCCATTCATGGGATGATCTTTGATGCACTGGTCCCTTCATGGGATGATATTGCATACCTCTAATCTGAGCTGATATGCACTGGTCCTTTCATGGGATATCTGATGCACTGGTCCCTTCATGGGATGATCTTTGATGCACTGGTCCCTTCATGGGATGATCTTTGATGCCCTGGTCCCTTCCTGGGATGATCTGATGCACTGGTCCCTTTTTGGGATGATCTCTGATGCACAGGTCCCTTCATGGGATGATCTCCTCTGATGCATTGGTCCCTTCCTGGTATGATCTCTGATGCACTGGTCCCTTCATGGGATGATCTGATGCACTGGTCCCTTCATGGGATGATCTCTGGTGCCCTGGTCCCTTCCTGGGATGATCTGATGCACTGGTCCCTTCATGGGATGATCTCTGATGCACTGGTCCCTTCATGGGATGATCTCTGATGCACTGGTCCCTTTATGGGATGAGCTTTGATGCACTGTTCCCTTTATGGGACGATCTTTGATGCACTAGTCCCTTTATGGGATGATCTTTGATGCACTTGTCCCTTTATGGGATGATCTTTGATGCACTGGTCCCTTTATGGGATGATCTTTGATGCACTGGTCCCTTCATGGGATGATCCTGCATACCTCTAATCTGAGTGCTGTGATGCACTGGTCCCTTCATGGGATGATTTTTGCACTGGTCCCTTCATGGGATGATCTCTGATGCACTTGTCCCTTCATGGGATGATCTCTGATGCACTGGTCCCTTCATGGGATAATCTCTGATGCACTGGTCATTTCATGGGATGATCTCTGATGCACTGGTCCCTTCATGAGATGATCTCTGATGCACACGTCCCTTCATGGGATGATCTCTGACGCATTGGTCCCTTCATGGGATAATCTCTGATGCACTGGTCCCTTCATGGGATGATCTGATGCACTGGTACCTTCATGGGATGGCCTTGCATACCTCTAATCTGAGTGATCTGATGCACTATTACCTTCACGGGATGATATCTGATGCACTGGTCCCTTTATGGGATGAAATCTGATGCACTGGTCCCTTCATGGGATGATCTTGCATACCTCTAATCTGAGTGCTGTGACGCACTGGTCCCTTCATGGGATGATCTCTGATGCACTGGTCCCTTCATGGGATGATCTGATGCACTGGTCCCTTCATGGGATGATCTTTGCACGGGTCCCTTCATGGGATGATCTTTGATGCACTGGTCCCTTCAAGGGATGATCTTTCATACCTCTAATCTGAATGCTGTGATGCACTGGCCTCTTAATGGGATGTTCTTGCATACCTCTAATCTGAGTGCTGTGCTGCACTGGTCCCTTCATGGGATGATCTGTGACGCACTGGTCCCTTCAAGGGATGATCTTTGATGCACTGGTCCCTTCATGGGATAATCTCTGATGCACTGGTCCCTTCATGGAATGTCCTTGCATACCTCTAATCTGAGTGATCTGATGCACTATTCCCTTCATGGGATGATCTTTGACTCACTGCCCCCTTCATGGGATAATCTTGATTACCTCTAATCTGAGAAATGTGATGCACTGGTCCCTTCATGGGATGATCTTTAATGCACTGGTCCCTTCATGGGATGATCTTTGATGCACTGGTCCTTTCATGGGATATCTGATGCACTGGTCCCTTCATGGGATGATCTTTGATGCACTGGTCCCTTCATGGGATGATCTCTGATGCACTGGTCCCTTCATGGGATGATCTCTGATGCACTGGTCTCTTCATGGGATGATCGTTGATGCACTGGTCTCTTCATGGGAGGATCTTTGATGCACTGGTCCCTTCATGGGATGATCTTTGATGCACTGGTCCCTTCATGGGATGATCTCCGATGCACTGGTCCCTTTATGGGATGATCTCTGATGCACTGGTCCCTTCATGGAATGAGCTCTGATGCACTGGTCCCTTTATGGGATGATCTTTGCACTGGTCCCTTTATGGGATGATCTCTGATGCACTGGTCCCTTTATGGGATGAGCTCTGATGCACTGGTCCCTTCATGGGATGATCTTTGATGCACTGGTCCCTTCATGGGATGATCTTTGATGCACTGGTCCCTTCGCGGGATGATCTTTGATGTACTGATCCCTTCATGGGATGATCTTTGATGCACTGGTCCCTTCATGGGATGATCTTGCATACCTCTAATCTGAGAGATGTGATGCACTGGTCCCTTCATGGGATGATCTGTAATGCACTGGTCCCTTCATGGGATGATCTTTGATGCACTGGTCCTTTCATGGGATATCTGATGCACTGGTCCCTTCATGGGATGATCTTTGATTCACTGGTCCCTTCATTGGATGATCTTGCATACCTCTAATCTGAGCAGTGATGCACTGGTCCCTTCATGGGATGATATTTAATGCACTGGTCCCTTCATGGGATGATCCTGATGCACTGGTCCCTTAATGGGATGATCTTCCATACCTCTATTCTGAGTGCTGTAATGCACTGGTCCCTTCATGGGATGATCTTGATGCACTGGTCCCTTCATGGGATGATCCTGATGCACTGGTCCCTTCATGGGATGATCTTTGATGCACTGGTCCCTTCATGGGATGATCTTTGATGCACTGGTCCCTTCATGGGGTGGTCTTTGATGCACTGGTCCCTTCATGGGGTGATCTTTGATGCACTGGTCCCTTCATTGGATGATCGTTGATGCACTGGTCCTTTCATGGGATATCTGATGCACTGGTCCCTTCACGGGATGATCTTTGATGCACTTGTCGCTTCATGGGATGGTCTTTGATGCACTGGTCCCTTCATGGGATGATCTTGCATACCTCTAATCTGAGTGCTGTGATGCACTATTCCCTTCATGGGATGAAATCTGATGCCCTGGTCCCTTCATGGGATGAAATCTGATGAACTGGTCCCTTTATGGGATGATCTTTGATGCACTGGTCCCTTCATGGGATGATCCTGCATACCTCTAATCTGAGTGCTGTGATGCACTGGTCCCTTCATGGAATGATCTTTGATGCACTGGTCCCTTCATGGGATGATCTCTGGTGCACTGGTCACTTCATGGGATGATCTCTGGTGCACTGGTCCCTTCATGGGATGATCTCTGATGCACTGGTCCCTTCATGGGATGGCCTCTGATGCACTGGTCATTTCATGGGATGATCTCTGATGCACTGGTCCCTTCATGAGATGATCTCTGATGCACTCGTCCCTTCATGGGATAATCTCTGATGCATTGGTCCCTTCATGGGATAATCTCTGATGCACTGGTCCCTTCATGGGATGATCTGATGCACTGGTACCTTCATGGGATGATCTTGCATACCTCTAATCTGAGTGATCTGATGCACTGGTCCCTTCATGGGATGATCTTTGATGCACTGGTCCCTTCATGGGATAATCTTGCATACCTCTAATCTGAGAAATGTGATGCACTGGTCCCTTCATGGGATGATCTTTAATGCACTGGTCCCTTCATGGGATGATCTTTGATGCACTGGTCCTTTCATGGGATATCTGATGCACTGCTCCCTTCATGGGATGATCTTTGATGCACTGGTCCCTTCATGGGATAATCTCTGCACTGGTCCCTTCATGGGATAATCTCTGATGCACTGGTCCCTTCATGGGATGATCGTTGATGCACTGGTCTCTTCATGGGATGATCTTTGATGCACTGGTCCCTTCATGGGATGATCTCCGATGCACTGGTCCCTTTATGGGATGATCTCTGATGCACTGGTCCCTTCAGGGGATGAGCTCTGATGCACTGGTCCCTTTATGGGATGATCTTTGCACTGGTCCCTTTATGGGATGATCTCTGATGCACTGGTCCCTTTATGGGATGAGCTCTGATGCACTGGTCCCTTTATGGGATGATCTTTGCACTGGTCACTTCATGGGATGATCTTTGATGCACTGGTCCCTTCATGGGATGATCTTTGATGCACTGGTCCCTTCATGGGATGATCTTTGATGCACTGGTCCCTTCATGGGATGATCTTTGATGCACTGGTCCCTTCGCGGGATGATCTTTGATGTACTGATCCCTTCATGGGATGATCTTTGATGCAATGGTCCCTTCATGGGATGATCTTGCATACCTCTAATCTGAGAGATGTGATGCACTGGTCCCTTCATGGGATGATCTGTAATGCACTGGTCCCTTCATGGGATGATCTTTGATGCACTGGTCCCTTCATGGGATGATCTTGCATACCTCTAATCTGAGTGCTGTGATGCACTGGTCCCTTCCTGGGATTTTCTTTGATGCACTGGTCCCTTCCTGGGATGATCTTTGATGCACTGGTCCCTTTCTGGGATGATCTTTGATGCACTGGTCCCTTCATGGGATGATCTCTGATGCACTTGTCCCTTTATGGGATGATCTCTGATGCACTGGTCCCTTTATGGGATGGTCTCTGATGCACTGGTCCCTTTATGGGATGATCTCTGATGCACTGGTCCCTTCATGGGATGATCTTGCATACCTCTAATCTGACTGCTGTGATGCACTGGTCCCTTTATGGGATATTTGATGCACTGGTCCCTTTATGGGATGATATTTGATGCACTGGTCCCTTCACGGGTTGATATTTGATGCACTGGTCCCTTCATGGGAGGATCTTTGATGCACTGGTCCCTTCATGGGATGTTCTTGCATACCTCTAATCTGAGTGCTGTGATGCACTGGTCCCTTCATGGGATGATCTGATGCACTGGTCCCTTCATGGGATGATCTTTGATGCACTGGTCCCTTCATGGGATGATCTTTGATGCACTGGTCCCTTCATGGGATGATATTTGATGCACTGGTCCCTTCATGGGATGATCTTTGATGCACTGGTCCCTTCATGGGATGATCTGTGATGCACTGGTCCCTTCAAGGGATGAACTTTGATGCACTGGTCCCTTCATGGGATGATCCTTGATGCACTGGTCCCTTCATGGGATGATCATTGATGCACTAGTCCCTTCATGGAATGATCTTTGATGCACTGGTCCCTTCGCGGGATGATCTTTGATGTACTGATCCCTTCATGGGATGATCTTTGATGAACTGGTCCCTTCATGGGATGATCTTGCATACCTCTAATCTGAGAGATGCGATGCATTGGTCCCTTCATGGGATGATCTGTAATGCACTGGTCCCTTCATGGGATGATCTTTGATGCACTGGTCCTTTCATGGGATATCTGATGCACTGGTCCCTTCATGGGATGATCTTTGATGCACTGGTCCCTTCATGGGATGATCTTGCATACCTCTAATCTGAGTGCTGTGATGCACTGGTCCCTTCCTGGGATGATCTTTGATGCACTGGTCCCTTCCTGGGATGATCTTTGATGCACTGGTCCCTTTATGGGATGATCTCTGATGCACTGGTCCCTTTATGGGATGATCTCTGATGCACTGGTCCCTTCATGGGATGATCTTGCATACCTCTAATCTGACTGCTGTGGTGCACTGGTCCCTTTATGGGATATTTGATGCACTGGTCCCTTTATGGGATGATATTTGATGCACTGGTCCCTTCATGGGTTGATATTTTATGCACTGGTCCCTTCATGTGATGATCTGATGCACTGGTCCCTTCATGGGATGATCTCCTCTGATGCATTGGTCCCTTCATGGTATGATCTCTGATGCACTGGTCCCTTCATGGGATGATCTTTAATGCACTGGTCCCTTCATGGGATGATATTTGATGCACTGGTCCCTTCATGGGATGATCTTGCATACCTCTAATCTAAGTGATGTGATGCACTGGTCCCTTTATGGGATGATCTTTGATGCACTGGTCCCTTCATGGGATGATCGTTGATGCACTGGTCTCTTCATGGGATGATCTTTTATGCACTGGTCCCTTCATGGGATGATCTTTGATGCACTGATCCCTTCATGGGATGATCTTTGATGCACTGGTCCCTTCATGGGATGATCTTTGATGCACTGGTCCCTTCATGGGGTGGTATTTGATGCACTGGTCCCTTCATAGGGTGATCTTTGATGCACTGGTCCCTTCATGGGATGATCTTTGCAATGGTCCCTTCATGGGATGATCTTTGATGCACTGGTCCCTTCATGGGATGTTCTTGCATACCTCTAATCTGAGTGCTGTGATGCACTGGTCGCTTCATGGGATGATATTTGATGCACTGGTCCCTTCATGGGATGATCTTTGATGCACTGGTCCCTTCATGGGATGTTCTTGCATACATCTAATCTGAGTGCTGTGATGCACTGGTCCCTTCATGGGATGATCTCTGATGCACTGGTCCCTTCATGGGATAATCTCTGATGCACTGGTCCCTTCATGGGATAATCTCTGATGCACTGGACTCTTCATGGGATGATCGTTGATGCACTGGTCCCTTCTTGGGATGATCTTGCATACCTCTAATCTGACTGCTGTGATGCACTGGTCCCTTTATGGGATATTTGATGCACTGGTCCCTTTATGGGATGATATTTGATGCACTGGTCCCTTCATGGGTTGATATTTGATGCACTGGTCCCTTCATGTGAGGATCTTTGATGCACTGGTCCCTTCATGGGATGTTCTTGCATACCTCTAATCTGAGTGCTGTGATGCACTGGTCCCTTCATGGGATGATCTTTAATGCACTGGTCCCTTCATGGGATGATATTTGATGCACTGGTCCCTTCATGGGATGATCTTGCATACCTCTAATCTAAGTGATGTGATGCACTGGTCCCTTTATGGGATGATCTTTGATGCACTGGTCCCTTCATGGGATGATCGTTGATGCACTGGTCTCTTCATGGGATGATCTTTGATGCACTGGTCCCTTTATGGGATGATCTTTGATGCACTGGTCCCTTCATGGGATGATCGTTGATGCACTGGTCTCTTCATGGGATGATCTTTGATGCACTGGTCCCTTCATGGGATGATCTGTGACGCACTGGTCCCTTCAAGGGATGATCTTTGATGCACTGGTCCCTTCATGGGATAATCTCTGATGCACTGGTCCCTTCATGGAATGTCCTTGCATACCTCTAATCTGAGTGATCTGATGCACTATTCCCTTCATGGGATGATCTTTGACTCACTGCCCCCTTCATGGGATAATCTTGATTACCTCTAATCTGAGAAATGTGATGCACTGGTCCCTTCATGGGATGATCTTTAATGCACTGGTCCCTTCATGGGATGATCTTTGATGCACTGGTCCTTTCATGGGATATCTGATGCACTGGTCCCTTCATGGGATGATCTTTGATGCACTGGTCCCTTCATGGGATGATCTCTGATGCACTGGTCCCTTCATGGGATGATCTCTGATGCACTGGTCTCTTCATGGGATGATCGTTGATGCACTGGTCTCTTCATGGGAGGATCTTTGATGCACTGGTCCCTTCATGGGATGATCTTTGATGCACTGGTCCCTTCATGGGATGATCTCCGATGCACTGGTCCCTTTATGGGATGATCTCTGATGCACTGGTCCCTTCATGGAATGAGCTCTGATGCACTGGTCCCTTTATGGGATGATCTTTGCACTGGTCCCTTTATGGGATGATCTCTGATGCACTGGTCCCTTTATGGGATGAGCTCTGATGCACTGGTCCCTTCATGGGATGATCTTTGATGCACTGGTCCCTTCATGGGATGATCTTTGATGCACTGGTCCCTTCGCGGGATGATCTTTGATGTACTGATCCCTTCATGGGATGATCTTTGATGCACTGGTCCCTTCATGGGATGATCTTGCATACCTCTAATCTGAGAGATGTGATGCACTGGTCCCTTCATGGGATGATCTGTAATGCACTGGTCCCTTCATGGGATGATCTTTGATGCACTGGTCCTTTCATGGGATATCTGATGCACTGGTCCCTTCATGGGATGATCTTTGATTCACTGGTCCCTTCATTGGATGATCTTGCATACCTCTAATCTGAGCAGTGATGCACTGGTCCCTTCATGGGATGATATTTAATGCACTGGTCCCTTCATGGGATGATCCTGATGCACTGGTCCCTTAATGGGATGATCTTCCATACCTCTATTCTGAGTGCTGTAATGCACTGGTCCCTTCATGGGATGATCTTGATGCACTGGTCCCTTCATGGGATGATCCTGATGCACTGGTCCCTTCATGGGATGATCTTTGATGCACTGGTCCCTTCATGGGATGATCTTTGATGCACTGGTCCCTTCATGGGGTGGTCTTTGATGCACTGGTCCCTTCATGGGGTGATCTTTGATGCACTGGTCCCTTCATTGGATGATCGTTGATGCACTGGTCCTTTCATGGGATATCTGATGCACTGGTCCCTTCACGGGATGATCTTTGATGCACTTGTCGCTTCATGGGATGGTCTTTGATGCACTGGTCCCTTCATGGGATGATCTTGCATACCTCTAATCTGAGTGCTGTGATGCACTATTCCCTTCATGGGATGAAATCTGATGCCCTGGTCCCTTCATGGGATGAAATCTGATGAACTGGTCCCTTTATGGGATGATCTTTGATGCACTGGTCCCTTCATGGGATGATCCTGCATACCTCTAATCTGAGTGCTGTGATGCACTGGTCCCTTCATGGGATGATCTTTGATGCACTGGTCCCTTCATGGGATGATCTCTGGTGCACTGGTCACTTCATGGGATGATCTCTGGTGCACTGGTCCCTTCATGGGATGATCTCTGATGCACTGGTCCCTTCATGGGATGGCCTCTGATGCACTGGTCATTTCATGGGATGATCTCTGATGCACTGGTCCCTTCATGAGATGATCTCTGATGCACTCGTCCCTTCATGGGATAATCTCTGATGCATTGGTCCCTTCATGGGATAATCTCTGATGCACTGGTCCCTTCATGGGATGATCTGATGCACTGGTACCTTCATGGGATGATCTTGCATACCTCTAATCTGAGTGATCTGATGCACTGGTCCCTTCATGGGATGATCTTTGATGCACTGGTCCCTTCATGGGATAATCTTGCATACCTCTAATCTGAGAAATGTGATGCACTGGTCCCTTCATGGGATGATCTTTAATGCACTGGTCCCTTCATGGGATGATCTTTGATGCACTGGTCCTTTCATGGGATATCTGATGCACTGCTCCCTTCATGGGATGATCTTTGATGCACTGGTCCCTTCATGGGATAATCTCTGCACTGGTCCCTTCATGGGATAATCTCTGATGCACTGGTCCCTTCATGGGATGATCGTTGATGCACTGGTCTCTTCATGGGATGATCTTTGATGCACTGGTCCCTTCATGGGATGATCTCCGATGCACTGGTCCCTTTATGGGATGATCTCTGATGCACTGGTCCCTTCATGGGATGAGCTCTGATGCACTGGTCCCTTTATGGGATGATCTTTGCACTGGTCCCTTTATGGGATGATCTCTGATGCACTGGTCCCTTTATGGGATGAGCTCTGATGCACTGGTCCCTTTATGGGATGATCTTTGCACTGGTCACTTCATGGGATGATCTTTGATGCACTGGTCCCTTCATGGGATGATCTTTGATGCACTGGTCCCTTCATGGGATGATCTTTGATGCACTGGTCCCTTCATGGGATGATCTTTGATGCACTGGTCCCTTCGCGGGATGATCTTTGATGTACTGATCCCTTCATGGGATGATCTTTGATGCAATGGTCCCTTCATGGGATGATCTTGCATACCTCTAATCTGAGAGATGTGATGCACTGGTCCCTTCATGGGATGATCTGTAATGCACTGGTCCCTTCATGGGATGATCTTTGATGCACTGGTCCCTTCATGGGATGATCTTGCATACCTCTAATCTGAGTGCTGTGATGCACTGGTCCCTTCCTGGGATTTTCTTTGATGCACTGGTCCCTTCTTGGGATGATCTTTGATGCACTGGTCCCTTTCTGGGATGATCTTTGATGCACTGGTCCCTTCATGGGATGATCTCTGATGCACTTGTCCCTTTATGGGATGATCTCTGATGCACTGGTCCCTTTATGGGATGGTCTCTGATGCACTGGTCCCTTTATGGGATGATCTCTGATGCACTGGTCCCTTCATGGGATGATCTTGCATACCTCTAATCTGACTGCTGTGATGCACTGGTCCCTTTATGGGATATTTGATGCACTGGTCCCTTTATGGGATGATATTTGATGCACTGGTCCCTTCATGGGTTGATATTTGATGCACTGGTCCCTTCATGGGAGGATCTTTGATGCACTGGTCCCTTCATGGGATGTTCTTGCATACCTCTAATCTGAGTGCTGTGATGCACTGGTCCCTTCATGGGATGATCTGATGCACTGGTCCCTTCATGGGATGATCTTTGATGCACTGGTCCCTTCATGGGATGATCTTTGATGCACTGGTCCCTTCATGGGATGATATTTGATGCACTGGTCCCTTCATGGGATGATCTTTGATGCACTGGTCCCTTCATTGGATGATCTGTGATGCACTGGTCCCTTCAAGGGATGAACTTTGATGCACTGGTCCCTTCATGGGATGATCCTTGATGCACTGGTCCCTTCATGGGATGATCATTGATGCACTAGTCCCTTCATGGAATGATCTTTGATGCACTGGTCCCTTCGCGGGATGATCTTTGATGTACTGATCCCTTCATGGGATGATCTTTGATGAACTGGTCCCTTCATGGGATGATCTTGCATACCTCTAATCTGAGAGATGTGATGCATTGGTCCCTTCATGGGATGATCTGTAATGCACTGGTCCCTTCATGGGATGATCTTTGATGCACTGGTCCTTTCATGGGATATCTGATGCACTGGTCCCTTCATGGGATGATCTTTGATGCACTGGTCCCTTCATGGGATGATCTTGCATACCTCTAATCTGAGTGCTGTGATGCACTGGTCCCTTCCTGGGATGATCTTTGATGCACTGGTCCCTTCCTGGGATGATCTTTGATGCACTGGTCCCTTTATGGGATGATCTCTGATGCACTGGTCCCTTTATGGGATGATCTCTGATGCACTGGTCCCTTCATGGGATGATCTTGCATACCTCTAATCTGACTGCTGTGGTGCACTGGTCCCTTTATGGGATATTTGATGCACTGGTCCCTTTATGGGATGATATTTGATGCACTGGTCCCTTCATGGGTTGATATTTTATGCACTGGTCCCTTCATGGGATGATCTGATGCACTGGTCCCTTCATGGGATGATCTCCTCTGATGCATTGGTCCCTTCATGGTATGATCTCTGATGCACTGGTCCCTTCATGGGATGATCTCTGATGCACTGGTCCCCTCATAGGATGATCTTTGATGCACTGGTCTCCTCATGGGATGATCTTTGATGCACTGGTCCCTTCATGGGATGATCTGTGATGCCCTGGTCCCTTCATGGGATGATCTTTAATGCACTGGTCCCTTCATGGGATGATATTTGATGCACTGGTCCCTTCATGGGATGATCTTGCATACCTCTAATCTAAGTGATGTGATGCACTGGTCCCTTTATGGGATGATCTTTGATGCACTGGTCCCTTCATGGGATGATCGTTGATGCACTGGTCTCTTCATGGGATGATCTTTGATGCACTGGTCCCTTCATGGGATGATCTTTGATGCACTGATCCCTTCATGGGATGATCTTTGATGCACTGGTCCCTTCATGGGATGATCTTTGATGCACTGGTCCCTTCATGGGGTGGTATTTGATGCACTGGTCCCTTCATAGGGTGATCTTTGATGCACTGGTCCCTTCATGGGATGATCTTTGCAATGGTCCCTTCATGGGATGATCTTTGATGCACTGGTCCCTTCATGGGATGTTCTTGCATACCTCTAATCTGAGTGCTGTGATGCACTGGTCGCTTCATGGGATGATATTTGATGCACTGGTCCCTTCATGGGATGATCTTTGATGCACTGGTCCCTTCATGGGATGTTCTTGCATACATCTAATCTGAGTGCTGTGATGCACTGGTCCCTTCATGGGATGATCTCTGATGCACTGGTCCCTTCATGGGATAATCTCTGATGCACTGGTCCCTTCATGGGATAATCTCTGATGCACTGGACTCTTCATGGGATGATCGTTGATGCACTGGTCCCTTCTTGGGATGATCTTGCATACCTCTAATCTGACTGCTGTGATGCACTGGTCCCTTTATGGGATATTTGATGCACTGGTCCCTTTATGGGATGATATTTGATGCACTGGTCCCTTCATGGGTTGATATTTGATGCACTGGTCCCTTCATGTGAGGATCTTTGATGCACTGGTCCCTTCATGGGATGTTCTTGCATACCTCTAATCTGAGTGCTGTGATGCACTGGTCCCTTCATGGGATGATCTTTAATGCACTGGTCCCTTCATGGGATGATATTTGATGCACTGGTCCCTTCATGGGATGATCTTGCATACCTCTAATCTAAGTGATGTGATGCACTGGTCCCTTTATGGGATGATCTTTGATGCACTGGTCCCTTCATGGGATGATCGTTGATGCACTGGTCTCTTCATGGGATGATCTTTGATGCACTGGTCCCTTTATGGGATGATCTTTGATGCACTGGTCCCTTCATGGGATGATCGTTGATGCACTGGTCTCTTCATGGGATGATCTTTGATGCACTGGTCCCTTCATGGGATGATCTGTGACGCACTGGTCCCTTCAAGGGATGATCTTTGATGCACTGGTCCCTTCATGGGATAATCTCTGATGCACTGGTCCCTTCATGGAATGTCCTTGCATACCTCTAATCTGAGTGATCTGATGCACTATTCCCTTCATGGGATGATCTTTGACTCACTGCCCCCTTCATGGGATAATCTTGATTACCTCTAATCTGAGAAATGTGATGCACTGGTCCCTTCATGGGATGATCTTTAATGCACTGGTCCCTTCATGGGATGATCTTTGATGCACTGGTCCTTTCATGGGATATCTGATGCACTGGTCCCTTCATGGGATGATCTTTGATGCACTGGTCCCTTCATGGGATGATCTCTGATGCACTGGTCCCTTCATGGGATGATCTCTGATGCACTGGTCTCTTCATGGGATGTTCGTTGATGCACTGGTCTCTTCATGGGAGGATCTTTGATGCACTGGTCCCTTCATGGGATGATCTTTGATGCACTGGTCCCTTCATGGGATGATCTCCGATGCACTGGTCCCTTTATGGGATGATCTCTGATGCACTGGTCCCTTCATGGAATGAGCTCTGATGCACTGGTCCCTTTATGGGATGATCTTTGCACTGGTCCCTTTATGGGATGATCTCTGATGCACTGGTCCCTTTATGGGATGAGCTCTGATGCACTGGTCCCTTCATGGGATGATCTTTGATGCACTGGTCCCTTCATGGGATGATCTTTGATGCACTGGTCCCTTCGCGGGATGATCTTTGATGTACTGATCCCTTCATGGGATGATCTTTGATGCACTGGTCCCTTCATGGGATGATCTTGCATACCTCTAATCTGAGAGATGTGATGCACTGGTCCCTTCATGGGATGATCTGTAATGCACTGGTCCCTTCATGGGATGATCTTTGATGCACTGGTCCTTTCATGGGATATCTGCACTGGTCCCTTCATGGGATGATCTTTGATTCACTGGTCCCTTCATTGGATGATCTTGCATACCTCTAATCTGAGCAGTGATGCACTGGTCCCTTCATGGGATGATATTTAATGCACTGGTCCCTTCATGGGATGATCCTGATGCACTGGTCCCTTAATGGGATGATCTTCCATACCTCTATTCTGAGTGCTGTAATGCACTGGTCCCTTCATGGGATGATCCTGATGCACTGGTCCCTTCATGGGATGATCTTTGATGCACTGGTCCCTTCATGGGATGATCTTTGATGCACTGGTCCCTTCATGGGGTGGTCTTTGATGCACTGGTCCCTTCATGGGGTGATCTTTGATGCACTGGTCCCTTCATTGGATGATCGTTGATGCACTGGTCCTTTCATGGGATATCTGATGCACTGGTCCCTTCACGGGATGATCTTTGATGCACTTGTCGCTTCATGGGATGGTCTTTGATGCACTGGTCCCTTCATGGGATGATCTTGCATACCTCTAATCTGAGTGCTGTGATGCACTATTCCCTTCATGGGATGAAATCTGATGCCCTGGTCCCTTCATGGGATGAAATCTGATGAACTGGTCCCTTTATGGGATGATCTTTGATGCACTGGTCCCTTCATGGGATGATCCTGCATACCTCTAATCTGAGTGCTGTGATGCACTGGTCCCTTCATGGGATGATCTTTGATAAACTGGTCCCTTCATGGGATGATCTCTGGTGCACTGGTCACTTCATGGGATGATCTCTGGTGCACTGGTCCCTTCATGGGATGATCTCTGATGCACTGGTCCCTTCATGGGATGGCCTCTGATGCACTGGTCATTTCATGGGATGATCTCTGATGCACTGGTCCCTTCATGAGATGATCTCTGATGCACTCGTCCCTTCATGGGATAATCTCTGATGCATTGGTCCCTTCATGGGATAATCTCTGATGCACTGGTCCCTTCATGGGATGATCTGATGCACTGGTACCTTCATGGGATGATCTTGCATACCTCTAATCTGAGTGATCTGATGCACTGGTCCCTTCATGGGATGATCTTTGATGCACTGGTCCCTTCATGGGATAATCTTGCATACCTCTAATCTGAGAAATGTGATGCACTGGTCCCTTCATGGGATGATCTTTAATGCACTGGTCCCTTCATGGGATGATCTTTGATGCACTGGTCCTTTCATGGGATATCTGATGCACTGCTCCCTTCATGGGATGATCTTTGATGCACTGGTCCCTTCATGGGATAATCTCTGCACTGGTCCCTTCATGGGATAATCTCTGATGCACTGGTCCCTTCATGGGATGATCGTTGATGCACTGGTCTCTTCATGGGATGATCTTTGATGCACTGGTCCCTTCATGGGATGATCTCCGATGCACTGGTCCCTTTATGGGATGATCTCTGATGCACTGGTCCCTTCATGGGATGAGCTCTGATGCACTGGTCCCTTTATGGGATGATCTTTGCACTAATCCCTTTATGGGATGATCTCTGATGCACTGGTCCCTTTATGGGATGAGCTCTGATGCACTGGTCCCTTTATGGGATGATCTTTGCACTGGTCACTTCATGGGATGATCTTTGATGCACTGGTCCCTTCATGGGATGATCTTTGATGCACTGGTCCCTTCATGGGATGATCTTTGATGCACTGGTCCCTTCATGGGATGATCTTTGATGCACTGGTCCCTTCGCGGGATGATCTTTGATGTACTGATCCCTTCATGGGATGATCTTTGATGCAATGGTCCCTTCATGGGATGATCTTGCATACCTCTAATCTGAGAGATGTGATGCACTGGTCCCTTCATGGGATGATCTGTAATGCACTGGTCCCTTCATGGGATGATCTTTGATGCACTGGTCCCTTCATGGGATGATCTTGCATACCTCTAATCTGAGTGCTGTGATGCACTGGTCCCTTCCTGGGATTTTCTTTGATGCACTGGTCCCTTCCTGGGATGATCTTTGATGCACTGGTCCCTTTCTGGGATGATCTTTGATGCACTGGTCCCTTCATGGGATGATCTCTGATGCACTTGTCCCTTTATGGGATGATCTCTGATGCACTGGTCCCTTTATGGGATGGTCTCTGATGCACTGGTCCCTTTATGGGATGATCTCTGATGCACTGGTCCCTTCATGGGATGATCTTGCATACCTCTAATCTGACTGCTGTGATGCACTGGTCCCTTTATGGGATATTTGATGCACTGGTCCCTTTATGGGATGATATTTGATGCACTGGTCCCTTCATGGGTTGATATTTGATGCACTGGTCCCTTCATGGGAGGATCTTTGATGCACTGGTCCCTTCATGGGATGTTCTTGCATACCTCTAATCTGAGTGCTGTGATGCACTGGTCCCTTCATGGGATGATCTGATGCACTGGTCCCTTCATGGGATGATCTTTGATGCACTGGTCCCTTCATGGGATGATCTTTGATGCACTGGTCCCTTCATGGGATGATATTTGATGCACTGGTCCCTTCATGGGATGATCTTTGATGCACTGGTCCCTTCATGGGATGATCTGTGATGCACTGGTCCCTTCAAGGGATGAACTTTGATGCACTGGTCCCTTCATGGGATGATCCTTGATGCACTGGTCCCTTCATGGGATGATCATTGATGCACTAGTCCCTTCATGGAATGATCTTTGATGCACTGGTCCCTTCGCGGGATGATCTTTGATGTACTGATCCCTTCATGGGACGATCTTTGATGAACTGGTCCCTTCATGGGATGATCTTGCATACCTCTAATCTGAGAGATGCGATGCATTGGTCCCTTCATGGGATGATCTGTAATGCACTGGTCCCTTCATGGGATGATCTTTGATGCACTGGTCCTTTCATGGGATATCTGATGCACTGGTCCCTTCATGGAATGATCTTTGATGCACTGGTCCCTTCATGGGATGATCTTGCATACCTCTAATCTGAGTGCTGTGATGCACTGGTCCCTTCCTGGGATGATCTTTGATGCACTGGTCCCTTCCTGGGATGATCTTTGATGCACTGGTCCCTTTATGGGATGATCTCTGATGCACTGGTCCCTTTATGGGATGATCTCTGATGCACTGGTCCCTTCATGGGATGATCTTGCATACCTCTAATCTGACTGCTGTGGTGCACTGGTCCCTTTATGGGATATTTGATGCACTGGTCCCTTTATGGGATGATATTTGATGCACTGGTCCCTTCATGGGTTGATATTTTATGCACTGGTCCCTTCATGGGATGATCTGATGCACTGGTCCCTTCATGGGATGATCTCCTCTGATGCATTGGTCCCTTCATGGTATGATCTCTGATGCACTGGTCCCTTCATGGGATGATCTCTGATGCACTGGTCCCCTCATAGGATGATCTTTGATGCACTGGTCTCCTCATGGGATGATCTTTGATGCACTGGTCCCTTCATGGGATGATCTGTGATGCCCTGGTCCCTTCATGGGATGATCTTTAATGCACTGGTCCCTTCATGGGATGATATTTGATGCACTGGTCCCTTCATGGGATGATCTTGCATACCTCTAATCTAAGTGATGTGATGCACTGGTCCCTTTATGGGATGATCTTTGATGCACTGGTCCCTTCATGGGATGATCGTTGATGCACTGGTCTCTTCATGGGATGATCTTTGATGCACTGGTCCCTTCATGGGATGATCTTTGATGCACTGATCCCTTCATGGGATGATCTTTGATGCACTGGTCCCTTCATGGGATGATCTTTGATGCACTGGTCCCTTCATGGGGTGGTATTTGATGCACTGGTCCCTTCATAGGGTGATCTTTGATGCACTGGTCCCTTCATGGGATGATCTTTGCAATGGTCCCTTCATGGGATGATCTTTGATCCACTGGTCCCTTCATGGGATGTTCTTGCATACCTCTAATCTGAGTGCTGTGATGCACTGGTCGCTTCATGGGATGATATTTGATGCACTGGTCCCTTCATGGGATGATCTTTGATGCACTGGTCCCTTCATGGGATGTTCTTGCATACATCTAATCTGAGTGCTGTGATGCACTGGTCCCTTCATGGGATGATCTCTGATGCACTGGTCCCTTCATGGGATAATCTCTGATGCACTGGTCCCTTCATGGGATAATCTCTGATGCACTGGACTCTTCATGGGATGATCGTTGATGCACTGGTCCCTTCTTGGGATGATCTTGCATACCTCTAATCTGACTGCTGTGATGCACTGGTCCCTTTATGGGATATTTGATGCACTGGTCCCTTTATGGGATGATATTTGATGCACTGGTCCCTTCATGGGTTGATATTTGATGCACTGGTCCCTTCATGTGAGGATCTTTGATGCACTGGTCCCATCATGGGATGTTCTTGCATACCTCTAATCTGAGTGCTGTGATGCACTGGTCCCTTCATGGGATGATCTTTAATGCACTGGTCCCTTCATGGGATGATATTTGATGCACTGGTCCCTTCATGGGATGATCTTGCATACCTCTAATCTAAGTGATGTGATGCACTGGTCCCTTTATGGGATGATCTTTGATGCACTGGTCCCTTCATGGGATGATCGTTGATGCACTGGTCTCTTCATGGGATGATCTTTGATGCACTGGTCCCTTTATGGGATGATCTTTGATGCACTGGTCCCTTCATGGGATGATCCTGCATACCTCTAATCTGAGTGCTGTGATGCACTGAGCCCTTCATGGGATGATCTTTGATGCACTGGTCCCTTCATGGGATGATCTGTGATGCACTGGTCCCTTCATGGGATGATGTTTGATGCACTGGTCCCTTCATGGGTTGATATTTGATGCACTGGTCCCTTTATGGGATGATGTTTGATGCACTGGTCCCTTCATGGGTTGATGTTTGATGCACTGGTCCCTTCATGGGTTGATGTTTGATGCACTGGTCCCTTCATGGGTTGATATCTGATGCACTGGTCCCTTCATGGGATAATCTTTGATGCACTGGTCCCTTCATGGGATGATATTTGATGCACTGGTCCCTTCATGGGATGATATTTGATGCACTGGTCCCTTCATGGGATGATCTTGCATACCTCTAATCTGAGAGATGTGATGCACTGGTCCCTTCATGGGATGATCTTTAATGCACTGGTTCCTTCATGGGATGATCATTGATGCACTGGTCCTTTCATGGGATATCTGATGCACTGGTCCCTTCATGGGGTGATCTTTGATGCACTGGTCCCTTCATGGGATGATCTTGCATACCTCTAATCTGAGTGCTGTGATGCACTGGTCCCTTCATGGGATCTTTGTTGCACTGGTCCCTTCCTGGGTTAATCTTTGATGCACTGGTCCCTTCATGGGATGATCTTGCATACCTCTAATCTGAGTGCTGTGATGCACTGGTCCCTTCCTGGGATGATCTTTGATGCTCTGGTCCCTTCCTGGGATGATCTCATGCACTGGTCCCTACATGGGATGATCTCTGATGCACTGGTCCCTTTATGGGATGATCTTTGATGCACTGGTCCCTTTATGGGATGATCTTTGATGCACTTGTCCCTTTATGGGATGATCTTTGATGCACTGGTCCCTTTATGGAATGATCGTTGATGCACTGGTCTCTTCATGGGATGATCTTTGATGCACTGGTCCCTTTATGGGATGATCTTTGATGCACTGGTCTCTTCATGGGATGATCTTTGATGCACTTGTCCCTTTATGGGATGATCTTTGATGCACTGGTCCCTTCATGGGATGATCCTGCATACTTCTAATCTGAGTGCTCTGATGCACTGGTCCCTTCATGGGATGATCGTTGATGCACTGGTCTCTTCATGGGATGATCTGTGATGCACTGGTCCCTTCATGGGATGATCTGTGATGCACTGGTCCCTTCATGGGATGATGTTTGATGCACTGGTCCCTTCATGGGTTGATATTTGATGCACTGGTCCCTTCATGGGATGATGTTTGATGCACTGGTCCCTTCATGGGTTGATGTTTGATGCACTTGTCCCTTCATAGGTTGATGTTTGATGCACTGGTCCCTTCATGGGATGATCTCTGATGCACTTGTCCCTTTATGGGATGATCTCTGATGCACTGGTCCCTTTATGGGATGGTCTCTGATGCACTGGTCCCTTTATGGGATGATCTCTGATGCACTGGTCCCTTCATGGGATGATCTTGCATACCTCTAATCTGACTGCTGTGATGCACTGGTCCCTTTATGGGATATTTGATGCACTGGTCCCTTTATGGGATGATATTTGATGCACTGGTCCCTTCATGGGAGGATCTTTGATGCACTGGTCCCTTCATGGGATGTTCTTGCATACCTCTAATCTGAGTGCTGTGATGCACTGGTCCCTTCATGGGATGATCTGATGCACTGGTCCCTTCATGGGATGATCTTTGATGCACTGGTCCCTTCATGGGATGATATTTGATGTACTGGTCCCTTCATGGGATGATCTTTGATGCACTGGTCCCTTCATGGGATGATCTGTGATGCACTGGTCCCTTCAAGGGATGAACTTTGATGCACTGGTCCCTTCATGGGATGATCCTAGATGCACTGGTCCCTTCATGGGATGATCATTGATGCACTAGTCCCTTCATGGAATGATCTTTGATGCACTGGTCCCTTCGCGGGATGATCTTTGATGTACTGATCCCTTCATGGGATGATCTTTGATGAACTGGTCCCTTCATGGGATGATCTTGCATACCTCTAATCTGAGAGATGTGATGCATTGGTCCCTTCATGGGATGATCTGTAATGCACTGGTCCCTTCATGGGATGATCTTTGATGCACTGGTCCTTTCATGGGATATCTGATGCACTGGTCCCTTCATGGGATGATCTTTGATGCACTGGTCCCTTCATGGGATGATCTTGCATACCTCTAATCTGAGTGCTGTGATGCACTGGTCCCTTCCTGGGATGATCTTTGATGCACTGGTCCCTTCCTGGGATGATCTTTGATGCACTGGTCCCTTTATGGGATGATCTCTGATGCACTGGTCCCTTTATGGGATGATCTCTGATGCACTGGTCCCTTCATGGGATGATCTTGCATACCTCTAATCTGACTGCTGTGGTGCTCTGGTCCCTTTATGGGATATTTGATGCACTGGTCCCTTTATGGGATGATATTTGATGCACTGGTCCCTTCATGGGTTGATATTTTATGCACTGGTCCCTTCATGGGATGATCTGATGCACTGGTCCCTTCATGGGATGATCTCCTCTGATGCATTGGTCCCTTCATGGTATGATCTCTGATGCACTGGTCCCTTCATGGGATGATCTCTGATGCACTGGTCCCCTCATAGGATGATCTTTGATGCACTGGTCTCCTCATGGGATGATCTTTGATGCACTGGTCCCTTCATGGGATGATCTGTGATGCCCTGGTCCCTTCATGGGATGATCTTTGATGCACTGGTCCCTTCATGGGATGATCTTTGATGCACTGATCCCTTCATGGGATGATCTTTGATGCACTGGTCCCTTCATGGGATGATCTTTGATGCACTGGTCCCTTCATGGGGTGGTATTTGATGCACTGGTCCCTTCATAGGGTGATCTTTGATGCACTGGTCCCTTCATGGGATGATCTTTGCAATGGTCCCTTCATGGGATGATCTTTGATGCACTGGTCCCTTCATGGGATGTTCTTGCATACCTCTAATCTGAGTGCTGTGATGCACTGGTCGCTTCATGGGATGATATTTGATGCACTGGTCCCTTCATGGGATGATCTTTGATGCACTGGTCCCTTCATGGGATGTTCTTGCATACATCTAATCTGAGTGCTGTGATGCACTGGTCCCTTCATGGGATGATCTCTGATGCACTGGTCCCTTCATGGGATAATCTCTGATGCACTGGTCCCTTCATGGGATAATCTCTGATGCACTGGACTCTTCATGGGATGATCGTTGATGCACTGGTCTCTTCATGGGATGATCTTGCATACCTCTAATCTGACTGCTGTGATGCACTGGTCCCTTTATGGGATATTTGATGCACTGGTCCCTTTATGGGATGATATTTGATGCACTGGTCCCTTCATGGGTTGATATTTGATGCACTGGTCCCTTCATGTGAGGATCTTTGATGCACTGGTCCCTTCATGGGATGTTCTTGCATACCTCTAATCTGAGTGCTGTGATGCACTGGTCCCTTCATGGGATGATCTTTAATGCACTGGTCCCTTCATGGGATGATATTTGATGCACTGGTCCCTTCATGGGATGATCTTGCATACCTCTAATCTAAGTGATGTGATGCACTGGTCCCTTTATGGGATGATCTTTGATGCACTGGTCCCTTCATGGGATGATCGTTGATGCACTGGTCTCTTCATGGGATGATCTTTGATGCACTGGTCCCTTCATGGGATGATCTTTGATGCACTGATCCCTTCATGGGATGATCTTTGATGCACTGGTCCCTTCATGGGATGATCTTTGATGCACTGGTCCCTTCATGGGGTGGTATTTGATGCACTGGTCCCTTCATAGGGTGATCTTTGATGCACTGGTCCCTTCATGGGATGATCTTTGCAATGGTCCCTTCATGGGATGATCTTTGATGCACTGGTCCCTTCATGGGATGTTCTTGCATACTTCTAATCTGAGTGCTGTGATGCACTGGTCGCTTCATGGGATGATATTTGATGCACTGGTCCCTTCATGGGATGATCTTTGATGCACTGGTCCCTTCATGGGATGTTCTTGCAGACATCTAATCTGAGTGCTGTGATGCACTGGTCCCTTCATGGGATGATCTCTGATGCACTGGTCCCTTCATGGGATAATCTCTGATGCACTGGTCCCTTCATGGGATAATCTCTGATGCACTGGACTCTTCATGGGATGATCGTTGATGCACTGGTCCCTTCTTGGGATGATCTTGCATACCTCTAATCTGACTGCTGTGATGCACTGGTCCCTTTATGGGATATTTGATGCACTGGTCCCTTTATGGGATGATATTTGATGCACTGGTCCCTTCATGGGTTGATATTTGATGCACTGGTCCCTTCATGTGAGGATCTTTGATGCACTGGTCCCTTCATGGGATGTTCTTGCATACCTCTAATCTGAGTGCTGTGATGCACTGGTCCCTTCATGGGATGATCTTTAATGCACTGGTCCCTTCATGGGATGATATTTGATGCACTGGTCCCTTCATGGGATGATCTTGCATACCTCTAATCTAAGTGATGTGATGCACTGGTCCCTTTATGGGATGATCTTTGATGCACTGGTCCCTTCATGGGATGATCGTTGATGCACTGGTCTCTTCATGGGATGATCTTTGATGCACTGGTCCCTTTATGGGATGATCTTTGATGCACTGGTCCCTTCATGGGATGATCCTGCATACCTCTAATCTGAGTGCTGTGATGCACTGAGCCCTTCATGGGATGATCTTTGATGCACTGGTCCCTTCATGGGATGATCTGTGATGCACTGGTCCCTTCATGGGATGATGTTTGATGCACTGGTCCCTTCATGGGTTGATATTTGATGCACTGGTCCCTTCATGGGTTGATGTTTGATGCACTGGTCCCTTCATGGGTTGATGTTTGATGCACTGGTCCCTTCATGGGTTGATATCTGATGCACTGGTCCCTTCATGGGATAATCTTTGATGCACTGGTCCCTTCATGGGATGATATTTGATGCACTGGTCCCTTCATGGGATGATCTTGCATACCTCTAATCTGAGAGATGTGATGCACTGGTCCCTTCATGGGATGATCTTTAATGCACTGGTTCCTTCATGGGATAATCATTGATGCACTGGTCCTTTCATGGGATATCTGATGCACTGGTCCCTTCATGGGGTGATCTTTGATGCACTGGTCCCTTCATGGGATGATCTTGCATACCTCTAATCTGAGTGCTGTGATGCACTGGTCCCTTCATGGGATCTTTGTTGCACTGGTCCCTTCCTGGGTTAATCTTTGATGCACTGGTCCCTTCATGGGATGATCTTGCATACCTCTAATCTGAGTGCTGTGATGCACTGGTCCCTTCCTGGGCTGATCTTTGATGCTCTGGTCCCTTCCTGGGATGATCTCATGCACTGGTCCCTACATGGGATGATCTCTGATGCACTGGTCCCTTTATGGGATGATCTTTGATGCACTGGTCCCTTTATGGGATGATCTTTGATGCACTTGTCCCTTTATGGGATGATCTTTGATGCACTGGTCCCTTTATGGGATGATCGTTGATGCACTGGTCTCTTCATGGGATGATCTTTGATGCACTGGTCCCTTTATGGGATGATCTTTGATGCACTGGTCTCTTCATGGGATGATCTTTGATGCACTTGTCCCTTTATGGGATGATCTTTGATGCACTGGTCCCTTTATGGGATGATCTTTGATGCACTTTGATGCACTTGTCCCTTTATGGGATGATCTATGATGCACTGGTCCCTTTATGGGATTATCTTTGATGCACTGGTCCCTTCATGGGATGATCTTTCATACCTCTAATCTGAGTGCTGTGATGCACTGGCCTCTTAATGGATTGATCTTGCATACCTCTAATCTGAGTGCTGTGATGCACTGGTCCCTTCATGGGATCTTTGTTGCACTGGTCCCTTCATGGGATGATCTGTGGTGCACTGGTCACTTCATGGGATGATCTCTGGTGCACTGGTCCCTTCATGGGATGATCTCTGATGCACCTGTCCCTTCATGGGATGATCTCTGGTGCACTGGTCCCTTCATGGGATGATCTCTGATGCACTGGTCCCTTCATGGGATGATCTCTGATGCACCTGTCCCTTTACGGGATGATATCTGATGCACTGGTCCCTTCATGGGATGATCTTTCATGCACTGGTCCCTTCATGGGATGATCCTGATGCACTGGTCCCTTAATGGGATGATCTTCCATACCGCTATTCTGAGTGCTGTAATGCACTGGTCCCTTCATGGGATGATCTTGATGCACTGGTCCCTTCATGGGATGATCCTGATGCACTGGTCCCTTCATGGGATGATCTTTGATGCACTGGTCCCTTCATGGGATAATCTCTGATGCACTGGTCCCTTCATGGGATGATCTTTGATGCACTGGTCCCTTCATGGAATGGCCTTGCATACCTCTAATCTGAGTGATCTGATGCACTATTCCCTTTATGGGATGATCTTTGATGCACTGGTTCCTTCATGGGATGATCCTGCATACCTCTAATCTGAGTGCTGTGATGCACTGGTCCCTTCATGGGATGATATTTGATGCACTGGTCCCTTCATGGGATGATCCTGATGCACTGGTCCCTTAATGGGATGATCTTCCATACCTCTAATCTGAGTGCTGTAATGCACTGGTCCCTTCATGGGATGATCTTTGATGCACTGGTCCCTTTAATGGGATGATCTGTGATGCCCTGGTCCCTTCATGGGTTGATCGTTGATGCACTGGTCCCTTCATGGGATGATCTTGCATACCTCTAATCTGACTGCTGTGATGCACTGGTCCCTTTATGGGATATTTGATGCACTGGTCCCTTTATGGGATGATATTTGATGCACTGGTCCCTTCATGGGTTGATATTTGATGCACTGGTCCCTTCATGTGAGGATCTTTGATGCACTGGTCCCTTCATGGGATGTTCTTGCATACCTCTAATCTGAGTGCTGTGATGCACTGGTCCCTTCATGGGATGATCTTTAATGCACTGGTCCCTTCATGGGATGATATTTGATGCACTGGTCCCTTCATGGGATGATCTTGCATACCTCTAATCTAAGTGATGTGATGCACTGGTCCCTTTATGGGATGATCTTTGATGCACTGGTCCCTTCATGGGATGATCGTTGATGCACTGGTCTCTTCATGGGATGATCTTTGATGCACTGGTCCCTTCATGGGATGATCTTTGATGCACTGATCCCTTCATGGGATGATCTTTGATGCACTGGTCCCTTCATGGGATGATCTTTGATGCACTGGTCCCTTCATGGGGTGGTATTTGATGCACTGGTCCCTTCATAGGGTGATCTTTGATGCACTGGTCCCTTCATGGGATGATCTTTGCAATGGTCCCTTCATGGGATGATCTTTGATGCACTGGTCCCTTCATGGGATGTTCTTGCATACCTCTAATCTGAGTGCTGTGATGCACTGGTCGCTTCATGGGATGATATTTGATGCACTGGTCCCTTCATGGGATGATCTTTGATGCACTGGTCCCTTCATGGGATGTTCTTGCAGACATCTAATCTGAGTGCTGTGATGCACTGGTCCCTTCATGGGATGATCTCTGATGCACTGGTCCCTTCATGGGATAATCTCTGATGCACTGGTCCCTTCATGGGATAATCTCTGATGCACTGGACTCTTCATGGGATGATCGTTGATGCACTGGTCCCTTCTTGGGATGATCTTGCATACCTCTAATCTGACTGCTGTGATGCACTGGTCCCTTTATGGGATATTTGATGCACTGGTCCCTTTATGGGATGATATTTGATGCACTGGTCCCTTCATGGGTTGATATTTGATGCACTGGTCCCTTCATGTGAGGATCTTTGATGCACTGGTCCCTTCATGGGATGTTCTTGCATACCTCTAATCTGAGTGCTGTGATGCACTGGTCCCTTCATGGGATGATCTTTAATGCACTGGTCCCTTCATGGGATGATATTTGATGCACTGGTCCCTTCATGGGATGATCTTGCATACCTCTAATCTAAGTGATGTGATGCACTGGTCCCTTTATGGGATGATCTTTGATGCACTGGTCCCTTCATGGGATGATCGTTGATGCACTGGTCTCTTCATGGGATGATCTTTGATGCACTGGTCCCTTTATGGGATGATCTTTGATGCACTGGTCCCTTCATGGGATGATCCTGCATACCTCTAATCTGAGTGCTGTGATGCACTGAGCCCTTCATGGGATGATCTTTGATGCACTGGTCCCTTCATGGGATGATCTGTGATGCACTGGTCCCTTCATGGGATGATGTTTGATGCACTGGTCCCTCCATGGGTTGATATTTGATGCACTGGTCCCTTCATGGGTTGATGTTTGATGCACTGGTCCCTTCATGGGTTGATGTTTGATGCACTGGTCCCTTCATGGGTTGATATCTGATGCACTGGTCCCTTCATGGGATAATCTTTGATGCACTGGTCCCTTCATGGGATGATATTTGATGCACTGGTCCCTTCATGGGATGATCTTGCATACCTCTAATCTGAGAGATGTGATGCACTGGTCCCTTCATGGGATGATCTTTAATGCACTGGTTCCTTCATGGGATGATCATTGATGCACTGGTCCTTTCATGGGATATCTGATGCACTGGTCCCTTCATGGGGTGATCTTTGATGCACTGGTCCCTTCATGGGATGATCTTGCATACCTCTAATCTGAGTGCTGTGATGCACTGGTCCCTTCATGGGATCTTTGTTGCACTGGTCCCTTCATGGGATGATCTTGCATACCTCTAATCTGAGTGCTGTGATGCACTGGTCCCTTCCTGGGATGATCTTTGATGCTCTGGTCCCTTCCTGGGATGATCTCATGCACTGGTCCCTACATGGGATGATCTCTGATGCACTGGTCCCTTTATGGGATGATCTTTGATGCACTGGTCCCTTTATGGGATGATCTTTGATGCACTTGTCCCTTTATGGGATGATCTTTTATGCACTGGTCCCTTTATGGGATGATCGTTGATGCACTGGTCTCTTCATGGGATGATCTTTGATGCACTGGTCCCTTTATGGGATGATCTTTGATGCACTGGTCTCTTCATGGGATGATCTTTGATGCACTTGTCCCTTTATGGGATGATCTTTGATGCACTGGTCCCTTTATGGGATGATCTTTGATGCACTTTGATGCACTTGTCCCTTTATGGGATGATCTATGATGCACTGGTCCCTTTATGGGATTATCTTTGATGCACTGGTCCCTTCATGGGATGATCTTTCATACCTCTAATCTGAGTGCTGTGATGCACTGGCCTTTTAATGGATTGATCTTGCATACCTCTAATCTGAGTGCTGTGATGCACTGGTCCCTTCATGGGATCTTTGTTGCACTGGTCCCTTCATGGGATGATCTGTGGTGCACTGGTCACTTCATGGGATGATCTCTGGTGCACTGGTCCCTTCATGGGATGATCTCTGATGCACCTGTCCCTTCATGGGATGATCTCTGGTGCACTGGTCCCTTCATGGGATGATCTCTGATGCACTGGTCCCTTCATGGGATGATCTCTGATGCACCTGTCCCTTCACGGGATGATATCTGATGCACTGGTCCCTTCATGGGATGATCTTTCATGCACTGGTCCCTTCATGGGATGATCCTGATGCACTGGTCCCTTAATGGGATGATCTTCCATACCTCTATTCTGAGTGCTGTAATGCACTGGTCCCTTCATGGGATGATCTTGATGCACTGGTCCCTTCATGGGATGATCCTGATGCACTGGTCCCTTCATGGGATGATCTTTGATGCACTGGTCCCTTCATGGGATAATCTCTGATGCACTGGTCCCTTCATGGGATGATCTTTGATGCACTGGTCCCTTCATGGAATGGCCTTGCATACCTCTAATCTGAGTGATCTGATGCACTATTCCCTTTATGGGATGATCTTTGATGCACTGGTTCCTTCATGGGATGATCCTGCATACCTCTAATCTGAGTGCTGTGATGCACTGGTCCCTTCATGGGATGATATTTGATGCACTGGTCCCTTCATGGGATGATCCTGATGCACTGGTCCCTTAATGGGATGATCTTCCATACCTCTAATCTGAGTGCTGTAATGCACTGGTCCCTTCATGGGATGATCTTTGATGCACTGGTCCCTTTAATGGGATGATCTGTGATGCCCTGGTCCCTTCATGGGTTGATCGTTGATGCACTGGTCTCTTCATAGGATGATCTTTGATGCACTGGTCCCTTCATGGGATGATCTTTGATGCACTGGTCCCTTCATGGGATGATCTCTGATGCACTGGTCCCTTTATGGGATGATCTCTGGTGCACTGGTCCCTTCATGGGATGAGCTCTGATGCAATGGTCCCTTTATGAGATGATCTTTGCACTGGTCCCTTTATGGGATGATCTCTGATGCACTGGTCCCTTCATGGGATGATCTTTGCACTGGTCCCTTTATGGGATGATCTTTGCACTGGTCCCTTCATGGGATGATCTTTCATGCACTGGTCCCTTCATGGGATGATCTTGCATACCTTTAATCTGAGCAGTGATGCACTGGTCCCTTCATGGGATGATATTTAATGCACTGGTCCCTTCATGGGATGATCCTGATGCACTGGTCCCTTAATGGGATGATCTTCCATACCTCTATTCAGAGGGCTGTAATGCACTGGTCCCTTCATGGGATGATCTTGATGCACTGGTCCCTTCATGGGATGATCCTGATGCACTGGTCCCTTCATGGGATGATCTTTGATGCACTGGTCCCTTCATGGGATGATCTTTGATGCACTGGTCCCTTCATGGAATGATCTTTGATGCACTGGTCCCTTCGCGGGATGATCTTTGATGTACTGATCCCTTCATGGTATGATCTTTGATGCACTGGTCCCTTCATGGGATGATCTTGCATACCTCTAATCTGAGAGATGTGATGCACTGGTCCCTTCATGGGATGTTCTTTAATGCACTGGTCCCTTCATGGGATGATCTTTGATGCACTGGTCCTTTCATGGGATATCTGATGCACTGGTCCCTTCATGGGATGATCTTTGATGCACTGGTCCCTTCATGGGATGATCTTGCATACCTCTAATCTGTGTGCTGTGATGCACTGGTCCCTTCATGGGATCTTTGTTGCACTGGTCCCTTCCTGGGTTAATCTTTGATGCACTGGTCCCTTCCTGGGATGATCTTTGATGCTCTGGTCCCTTCCTGGGATGATCTGATGCACTGGTCCCTACATGGGATGATCTCTGATGCACTGGTCCCTTTATGGGATGATCTTTGATGCACTGGTCCCTTTATGGGATGATCTTTGATGCACTTGTCCCTTTATGGGATGATCTTTGATGCACTGGTCCCTTTATGGGATGATCGTTGATGCACTGGTCCCTTCATGGGATGATCTTTGATGCACTGGTCCCTTTATGGGATGATCTTTGATGCACTGGTCTCTTCATGGGATGATCTTTGATGCACTTGTCCCTTTATGGGATGATCTTTGATGCACTGGTCCCTTTATGGGATGATCTTTGATGCACTTTGATGCACTTGTCCCTTCATGGGATGATCTATGATGCACTGGTCCCTTTATGGGATGATCTTTGATGCACTGGTCCCTTCATGGGATGATCTTTCATACCTCTAATCTGAGTGCTGTGATGCACTGGCCTCTTAATGGATTGATCTTGCATACCTCTAATCTGAGTGCTGTGATGCACTGGTCCATTAATGGGATCTTTGTTGCACTGGTCCCTTCATGGGATGATCTGTGGTGCACTGGTCACTTCATGGGATGATCTCTGGTGCACTGGTCCCTTCATGGGATGATCTCTGATGCACTGGTCCCTTCATGGGATGATCTCTGATGCACCTGTCCCTTCATGGGATGAACTCTGATGCACTGGTCCCTTCATGGGATGATCTCTGATGCACTGGTCCCTTCATGGGATGATCTTTGATGCACTGGTCTCTTCATGGAATGGCCTTGCATACCTCTAATCTGAGTGATCTGATGCACTATTCCCTTCATGGGATGATCTTTGATGCACTGGTCCCTTCATGGGATGATCCTGCATACCTCTAATCTGATTGCTGTGATGCACTGGTCCCTTCATGGGATGATATTTGATGCACTGGTACCTTCATGGGATGATCCTGATGCACTGGTCCCTTAATGGGATGATCTTTCATACCTCTAATCTGAGTGCTGTAATGCACTGGTCCCTTCATGGGATGATCTTTGATGCACTGGTCCCATTTAATGCGATGATCTGTGATGCCCTGGTCCCTTCATGGGTTGATCGTTGATGCACTGGTCTCTTCATGGGATGATCTTTGATGCACTGGTCCCTTCATGGGATGATCTTTGATGCACTGGTCCCTTCATGGGATGATCTCTGATGCACTGGTCCCTTTATAGGATGATCTCTGGTGCACTGGTCCCTTCATGGGATGAGCTCTGATGCAATGGTCCCTTTATGAGATGATCTTTGCACTGGTCCCTTTATGGGATGATCTCTGATGCACTGGTCCCTTCATGGGATGAGCTCCGATGCACTGGTCCCTTTATGGGATGATCTTTGCACTGGTCCCTTCATGGGATGATCTTTGATGCACTGGTCCCTTCATGGGATGATCTTTGATGCACTGGTCCCGTCATGGGATGATCTTGCATACCTCTAATCTGAGCAGTGATGCACTGGTCCCTTCATGGGATGATATTTAATGCACTGGTCCCTTCATGGGATGATCCTGATGCACTGGTCCCTTAATGGGATGATCTTCCATACCTCTATTCTGAGTGCTGTAATGCACTGGTCCCTTCATGGGATGATCTTGATGCACTGGTCCCTTCATGGGATGATCTTGATGCACTGGTCCCTTCATGGGATGATCTTTGATGCACTGGTCCCTTCATGGGATGATCTTTGATGCACTGGTCCCTTCATGAGATGATCTTTGATGCACTGGTTCCTTCATGGAATGATCTATGATGCACTGGTCCCTTCGCGGGATGATCTTTGATGTACTGATCCCTTCATGGGATGATCTTTGATGCACTGGTCCCTTCATGGGATGATCTTGCATACCTCTAATCTGAGAGATGTGATGCACTGGTCCCTTCATGGGATGATCTTTGATGCACTGGTCCCTTCATGGGATGATCTTTGATGCACTGGTCCCTTCATGAGATGATCTTTGATGCACTGGTCCCTTCATGGAATGATCTATGATGCACTGGTCCCTTCGCGGGATGATCTTTGATGTACTGATCCCTTCATGGGATGATCTTTGATGCACTGGTCCCTTCATGGGATGATCTTGCATACCTCTAATCTGAGAGATGTGATGCACTGGTCCCTTCATGGGATGATCTTTAATGCACTGGTCCCTTCATGGGATGATCTTTGATGCACTGGTCCTTTCATGGGATATCTGATGCACTGGTCCCTTCATGGGATGATCTTTGATGCACTGGTCCCTTCATGGGATGATCTTGCATTCCTCTAATCTGAGTGCTGTGATGCACTGGTCCCTTCCTGGGATGATATTTGATGCACTGGTCCCTTCCTGGGATGATCTCTGATGCACTGGTCCCTTTATGGGATGATCTCTGATGCACTGGTCCCTTTATGGGATGATCTTTTATGCACTGGTCCCTTCATGGGATAATCTTTGATGCACTGGTCCCTTCATGGGATGATCTTGCATACCTCTAATCTGAGTGCTGTGATGCACTGGCCCTTTATGGGATATTTGATGCACTGGTCCCTTTATGGGATGATGTTTGATGCACTGGTCTCTTCATGGGTTGATATTTGATGCACTGGTCCATTCATGGGATGATCTTTGATGCACTGGTCCCTTCATGGGATGATATTGCATACCTCTAATCTGAGCTGATATGCACTGGTCCTTTCATGGGATATCTGATGCACTGGTCCCTTCATGGGATGATCTCTGATGCACTGGTCCCTTCATGGGATGATCTTTGATGCCCTGGTCCCTTCCTGGGATGATCTGATGCACTGGTCCCTTCATGGGATGATCTCTGATGCACAGGTCCCTTCATGGGATGATCTCCTCTGATGCATTGGTCCCTTCATGGTATGATCTCTGATGCACTGGTCCCTTCATGGGATGATCTGATGCACTGGTCCCTTCATGGGATGGTCTCTGGTGCCCTGGTCCCTTCCTGGGATGATCTGATGCACTGGTCCCTTCATGGGATGATCTCTGATGCACTGGTCTCTTCATGGGATGATCTCTGATGCACTGGTCCCTTTATGGGATGAGCTTTGATGCACTGTTCCCTTTATGGGATGATCTTTGATGCACTAGTCCCTTTATGGGATGATCTTTGATGCACTTGTCCCTTTATGGGATGATCTTTGATGCACTGGTCCCTTTATGGGATGATCTTTGATGCACTGGTCCCTTCATGGGATGATCCTGCATACCTCTAATCTGAGTGCTGTGATGCACTGGTCCCTTCATGGGATGATTTTTGCACTGGTCCCTTCATGGGATGATCTCTGGTGCACTGGTCACTTCATGGGATGATCTCTGGTGCACTGGTCCCTTCATGGGATGAGCTCTGATGCAATGGTCCCTTTATGAGATGATCTTTGCACTGGTCCCTTTATGGGATGATCTCTGATGCACTGGTCCCTTCATGGGATGATCTTTGCACTGGTCCCTTTATGGGATGATCTTTGCACTGGTCCCTTCATGGGATGATCTTTCATGCACTGGTCCCTTCATGGGATGATCTTGCATACCTCTAATCTGAGCAGTGATGCACTGGTCCCTTCATGGGATGATATTTAATGCACTGGTCCCTTCATGGGATGATCCTGATGCACTGGTCCCTTAATGGGATGATCTTCCATACCTCTATTCTGAGGGCTGTAATGCACTGGTCCCTTCATGGGATGATCTTGATGCACTGGTCCCTTCATGGGATGATCCTGATGCACTGGTCCCTTCATGGGATGATCTTTGATGCACTGGTCCCTTCATGGGATGATCTTTGATGCACTGGTCCCTTCATGGAATGATCTTTGATGCACTGGTCCCTTCGCGGGATGATCTTTGATGTACTGATCCCTTCATGGGATGATCTTTGATGCACTGGTCCCTTCATGGGATGATCTTGCATACCTCTAATCTGAGAGATGTGATGCACTGGTCCCTTCATGGGATGTTCTTTAATGCACTGGTCCCTTCATGGGATGATCTTTGATGCACTGGTCCTTTCATGGGATATCTGATGCACTGGTCCCTTCATGGGATGATCTTTGATGCACTGGTCCCTTCATGGGATGATCTTGCATACCTCTAATCTGTGTGCTGTGATGCACTGGTCCCTTCATGGGATCTTTGTTGCACTGGTCCCTTCCTGGGTTAATCTTTGATGCACTGGTCCCTTCCTGGGATGATCTTTGATGCTCTGGTCCCTTCCTGGGATGATCTGATGCACTGGTCCCTACATGGGATGATCTCTGATGCACTGGTCCCTTTATGGGATGATCTTTGATGCACTGGTCCCTTTATGGGATGATCTTTGATGCACTTGTCCCTTTATGGGATGATCTTTGATGCACTGGTCCCTTTATGGGATGATCGTTGATGCACTGGTCCCTTCATGGGATGATCTTTGATGCACTGGTCCCTTTATGGGATGATCTTTGATGCACTGGTCTCTTCATGGGATGATCTTTGATGCACTTGTCCCTTTATGGGATGATCTTTGATGCACTGGTCCCTTTATGGGATGATCTTTGATGCACTTTGATGCACTTGTCCCTTCATGGGATGATCTATGATGCACTGGTCCCTTTATGGGATGATCTTTGATGCACTGGTCCCTTCATGGGATGATCTTTCATACCTATAATCTGAGTGCTGTGATGCACTGGCCTCTTAATGGATTGATCTTGCATACCTCTAATCTGAGTGCTGTGATGCACTGGTCCATTAATGGGATCTTTGTTGCACTGGTCCCTTCATGGGATGATCTGTGGTGCACTGGTCACTTCATGGGATGATCTCTGGTGCACTGGTCCCTTCATGGGATGATCTCTGATGCACTGGTCCCTTCATGGGATGATCTCTGATGCACCTGTCCCTTCATGGGATGAACTCTGATGCACTGGTCCCTTCATGGGATGATCTCTGATGCACTGGTCCCTTCATGGGATGATCTTTCATACCTCTAATCTGAGTGCTGTAATGCACTGGTCCCTTCATGGGATGATCTTTGATGCACTGGTCCCTTTAATGCGATGATCTGTGATGCCCTGGTCCCTTCATGGGTTGATCGTTGATGCACTGGTCCCTTCATGGGATGATATTTGATGCACTGGTACCTTCATGGGATGATCCTGATGCACTGGTCCCTTAATGGGATGATCTTTCATACCTCTAATCTGAGTGCTGTAATGCACTGGTCCCTTCATGGGATGATCTTTGATGCACTGGTCGCTTTAATGCGATGATCTGTGATGCCCTGGTCCCTTCATGGGTTGATCGTTGATGCACTGGTCTCTTCATGGGATGATCTTTGATGCACTGGTCCCTTCATGGGATGATCTTTGATGCACTGGTCCCTTCATGGGATGATCTCTGATGCACTGGTCCCTTTATAGGATGATCTCTGGTGCACTGGTCCCTTCATGGGATGAGCTCTGATGCAATGGTCCCTTTATGAGATGATCTTTGCACTGGTCCCTTTATGGGATGATCTCTGATGCACTGGTCCCTTCATGGGATGAGCTCCGATGCACTGGTCCCTTTATGGGATGATCTTTGCACTGGTCCCTTCATGGGATGATCTTTGATGCACTGGTCCCTTCATGGGATGATCTTTGATGCACTGGTCCCGTCATGGGATGATCTTGCATACCTCTAATCTGAGCAGTGATGCACTGGTCCCTTCATGGGATGATATTTAATGCACTGGTCCCTTCATGGGATGATCCTGATGCACTGGTCCCTTAATGGGATGATCTTCCATACCTCTATTCTGAGTGCTGTAATGCACTGGTCCCTTCATGGGATGATCTTGATGCACTGGTCCCTTCATGGGATGATCTTGATGCACTGGTCCCTTCATGGGATGATCTTTGATGCACTGGTCCCTTCATGGGATGATCTTTGATGCACTGGTCCCTTCATGGAATGATCTATGATGCACTGGTCCCTTCGCGGGATGATCTTTGATGTACTGATCCCTTCATGGGATGATCTTTGATGCACTGGTCCCTTCATGGGATGATCTTGCATACCTCTAATCTGAGAGATGTGATGCACTGGTCCCTTCATGGGATGATCTTTGATGCACTGGTCCCTTCATGGGATGATCTTTGATGCACTGGTCCCTTCATGAGATGATCTTTGATGCACTGGTCCCTTCATGGAATGATCTATGATGCACTGGTCCCTTCGCGGGATGATCTTTGATGTACTGATCCCTTCATGGGATGATCTTTGATGCACTGGTCCCTTCATGGGATGATCTTGCATACCTCTAATCTGAGAGATGTGATGCACTGGTCCCTTCATGGGATGATCTTTAATGCACTGGTCCCTTCATGGGATGATCTTTGATGCACTGGTCCTTTCATGGGATATCTGATGCACTGGTCCCTTCATGGGATGATCTTTGATGCACTGGTCCCTTCATGGGATGATCTTGCATTCCTCTAATCTGAGTGCTGTGATGCACTGGTCCCTTCCTGGGATGATATTTGATGCACTGGTCCCTTCCTGGGATGATCTCTGATGCACTGGTCCCTTTATGGGATGATCTCTGATGCACTGGTCCCTTTATGGGATGATCTTTTATGCACTGGTCCCTTCATGGGATAATCTTTGATGCACTGGTCCCTTCATGGGATGATCTTGCATACCTCTAATCTGAGTGCTGTGATGCACTGGCCCTTTATGGGATATTTGATGCACTGGTCCCTTTATGGGATGATGTTTGATGCACTGGTCCCTTCATGGGTTGATATTTGATGCACTGGTCCATTCATGGGATGATCTTTGATGCACTGGTCCCTTCATGGGATGATATTGCATACCTCTAATCTGAGCTGATATGCACTGGTCCTTTCATGGGATATCTGATGCACTGGTCCCTTCATGGGATGATCTCTGATGCACTGGTCCCTTCATGGGATGATCTTTGATGCCCTGGTCCCTTCCTGGGAAGATCTGATGCACTGGTCCCTTCATGGGATGATCTCTGATGCACAGGTCCCTTCATGGGATGATCTCCTCTGATGCATTGGTCCCTTCATGGTATGATCTCTGATGCACTGGTCCCTTCATGGGATGATCTGATGCACTGGTCCCTTCATGGGATGGTCTCTGGTGCCCTGGTCCCTTCCTGGGATGATCTGATGCACTGGTCCCTTCATGGGATGATCTCTGATGCACTGGTCTCTTCATGGGATGATCTCTGATGCACTGGTCCCTTTATGGGATGAGCTTTGATGCACTGTTCCCTTTATGGGATGATCTTTGATGCACTAGTCCCTTTATGGGATGATCTTTGATGCACTTGTCCCTTTATGGGATGATCTTTGATGCACTGGTCCCTTTATGGGATGATCTTTGATGCACTGGTCCCTTCATGGGATGATCCTGCATACCTCTAATCTGAGTGCTGTGATGCACTGGTCCATTAATGGGATCTTTGTTGCACTGGTCCCTTCATGGGATGATCTGTGGTGCACTGGTCACTTCATGGGATGATCTCTGGTGCACTGGTCCCTTCATGGGATGATCTCTGATGCAATGGTCCCTTCATGGGATGATCTCTGATGCACCTGTCCCTTCATGGGATGAACTCTGATGCACTGGTCCCTTCATGGGATGATCTCTGATGCACTGGTCCCTTCATGGGATGATCTTTGATGCACTGGTCTCTTCATGGAATGGCCTTGCATACCTCTAATCTGAGTGATCTGATGCACTATTCCCTTCATGGGATGATCTTTGATGCACTGGTTCCTTCATGGGATGATCCTGCATACCTCTAATCTGATTGCTGTGATGCACTGGTCCCTTCATGGGATGATATTTGATGCACTGGTACCTTCATGGGATGATCCTGATGCACTGGTCCCTTAATGGGATGATCTTTCATACCTCTAATCTGAGTGCTGTAATGCACTGGTCCCTTCATGGGATGATCTTTGATGCACTGGTCCCTTTAATGCGATGATCTGTGATGCCCTGGTCCCTTCATGGGTTGATCGTTGATGCACTGGTCTCTTCATGGGATGATCTTTGATGCACTGGTCCCTTCATGGGATGATCTTTGATGCACTGGTCCCTTCATGGGATGATCTCTGATGCACTGGTCCCTTTATAGGATGATCTCTGGTGCACTGGTCCCTTCATGGGATGAGCTCTGATGCAATGGTCCCTTTATGAGATGATCTTTGCACTGGTCCCTTTATGGGATGATCTCTGATGCACTGGTCCCTTCATGGGATGAGCTCCGATGCACTGGTCCCTTTATGGGATGATCTTTGCACTGGTCCCTTCATGGGATGATCTTTGATGCACTGGTCCCTTCATGGGATGATCTTTGATGCACTGGTCCCGTCATGGGATGATCTTGCATACCTCTAATCTGAGCAGTGATGCACTGGTCCCTTCATGGGATGATATTTAATGCACTGGTCCCTTCATGGGATGATCCTGATGCACTGGTCCCTTAATGGGATGATCTTCCATACCTCTATTCTGAGTGCTGTAATGCACTGGTCCCTTCATGGGATGATCTTGATGCACTGGTCCCTTCATGGGATGATCTTGATGCACTGGTCCCTTCATGGGATGATCTTTGATGCACTGGTCCCTTCATGGGATGATCTTTGATGCACTGGTCCCTTCATGAGATGATCTTTGATGCACTGGTCCCTTCATGGAATTATCTATGATGCACTGGTCCCTTCGCGGGATGATCTTTGATGTACTGATCCCTTCATGGGATGATCTTTGATGCACTGGTCCCTTCATGGGATGATCTTGCATACCTCTAATCTGAGAGATGTGATGCACTGGTCCCTTCATGGGATGATCTTTGATGCACTGGTCCCTTCATGGGATGATCTTTGATGCACTGGTCCCTTCATGAGATGATCTTTGATGCACTGGTCCCTTCATGGAATGATCTATGATGCACTGGTCCCTTCGCGGGATGATCTTTGATGTACTGATCCCTTCATGGGATGATCTTTGATGCACTGGTCCCTTCATGGGATGATCTTGCATACCTCTAATCTGAGAGATGTGATGCACTGGTCCCTTCATGGGATGATCTTTAATGCACTGGTCCCTTCATGGGATGATCTTTGATGCACTGGTCCTTTCATGGGATATCTGATGCACTGGTCCCTTCATGGGATGATCTTTGATGCACTGGTCCCTTCATGGGATGATCTTGCATTCCTCTAATCTGAGTGCTGTGATGCACTGGTCCCTTCCTGGGATGATATTTGATGCACTGGTCCCTTCCTGGGATGATCTCTGATGCACTGGTCCCTTTATGGGATGATCTCTGATGCACTGGTCCCTTTATGGGATGATCTTTTATGCACTGGTCCCTTCATGGGATAATCTTTGATGCACTGGTCCCTTCATGGGATGATCTTGCATACCTCTAATCTGAGTGCTGTGATGCACTGGCCCTTTATGGGATATTTGATGCACTGGTCCCTTTATGGGATGATGTTTGATGCACTGGTCTCTTCATGGGTTGATATTTGATGCACTGGTCCATTCATGGGATGATCTTTGATGCACTGGTCCCTTCATGGGATGATATTGCATACCTCTAATCTGAGCTGATATGCACTGGTCCTTTCATGGGATATCTGATGCACTGGTCCCTTCATGGGATGATCTCTGATGCACTGGTCCCTTCATGGGATGATCTTTGATGCCCTGGTCCCTTCCTGGGATGATCTGATGCACTGGTCCCTTCATGGGATGATCTCTGATGCACAGGTCCCTTCATGGGATGATCTCCTCTGATGCATTGGTCCCTTCATGGTATGATCTCTGATGCACTGGTCCCTTCATGGGATGATCTGATGCACTGGTCCCTTCATGGGATGGTCTCTGGTGCCCTGGTCCCTTCCTGGGATGATCTGATGCACTGGTCCCTTCATGGGATGATCTCTGATGCACTGGTCTCTTCATGGGATGATCTCTGATGCACTGGTCCCTTTATGGGATGAGCTTTGATGCACTGTTCCCTTTATGGGATGATCTTTGATGCACTAGTCCCTTTATGGGATGATCTTTGATGCACTTGTCCCTTTATGGGATGATCTTTGATGCACTGGTCCCTTTATGGGATGATCTTTGATGCACTGGTCCCTTCATGGGATGATCCTGCATACCTCTAATCTGAGTGCTGTGATGCACTGGTCCCTTCATGGGATGATTTTTGCACTGGTCCCTTCATGGGATGATCTCTGGTGCACTGGTCACTTCATGGGATGATCTCTGGTGCACTGGTCCCTTCATGGGATGAGCTCTGATGCAATGGTCCCTTTATGAGATGATCTTTGCACTGGTCCCTTTATGGGATGATCTCTGATGCACTGGTCCCTTCATGGGATAATCTTTGCACTGGTCCCTTTATGGGATGATCTTTGCACTGGTCCCTTCATGGGATGATCTTTCATGCACTGGTCCCTTCATGGGATGATCTTGCATACCTCTAATCTGAGCAGTGATGCACTGGTCCCTTCATGGGATGATATTTAATGCACTGGTCCCTTCATGGGATGATCCTGATGCACTGGTCCCTTAATGGGATGATCTTCCATACCTCTATTCTGAGGGCTGTAATGCACTGGTCCCTTCATGGGATGATCTTGATGCACTGGTCCCTTCATGGGATGATCCTGATGCACTGGTCCCTTCATGGGATGATCTTTGATGCACTGGTCCCTTCATGGGATGATCTTTGATGCACTGGTCCCTTCATGGAATGATCTTTGATGCACTGGTCCCTTCGCGGGATGATCTTTGATGTACTGATCCCTTCATGGGATGATCTTTGATGCACTGGTCCCTTCATGGGATGATCTTGCATACCTCTAATCTGAGAGATGTGATGCACTGGTCCCTTCATGGGATGTTCTTTAATGCACTGGTCCCTTCATGGGATGATCTTTGATGCACTGGTCCTTTCATGGGATATCTGATGCACTGGTCCCTTCATGGGATGATCTTTGATGCACTGGTCCCTTCATGGGATGATCTTGCATACCTCTAATCTGTGTGCTGTGATGCACTGGTCCCTTCATGGGATCTTTGTTGCACTGGTCCCTTCCTGGGTTAATCTTTGATGCACTGGTCCCTTCCTGGGATGATCTTTGATGCTCTGGTCCCTTCCTGGGATGATCTGATGCACTGGTCCCTACATGGGATGATCTCTGATGCACTGGTCCCTTTATGGGATGATCTTTGATGCACTGGTCCCTTTATGGGATGATCTTTGATGCACTTGTCCCTTTATGGGATGATCTTTGATGCACTGGTCCCTTTATGGGATGATCGTTGATGCACTGGTCCCTTCATGGGATGATCTTTGATGCACTGGTCCCTTTATGGGATGATCTTTGATGCACTGGTCTCTTCATGGGATGATCTTTGATGCACTTGTCCCTTTATGGGATGATCTTTGATGCACTGGTCCCTTTATGGGATGATCTTTGATGCACTTTGATGCACTTGTCCCTTCATGGGATGATCTATGATGCACTGGTCCCTTTATGGGATGATCTTTGATGCACTGGTCCCTTCATGGGATGATCTTTCATACCTATAATCTGAGTGCTGTGATGCACTGGCCTCTTAATGGATTGATCTTGCATACCTCTAATCTGAGTGCTGTGATGCACTGGTCCATTAATGGGATCTTTGTTGCACTGGTCCCTTCATGGGATGATCTGTGGTGCACTGGTCACTTCATGGGATGATCTCTGGTGCACTGGTCCCTTCATGGGATGATCTCTGATGCACTGGTCCCTTCATGGGATGATCTCTGATGCACCTGTCCCTTCATGGGATGAACTCTGATGCACTGGTCCCTTCATGGGATGATCTCTGATGCACTGGTCCCTTCATGGGATGATCTTTCATACCTCTAATCTGAGTGCTGTAATGCACTGGTCCCTTCATGGGATGATCTTTGATGCACTGGTCCCTTTAATGCGATGATCTGTGATGCCCTGGTCCCTTCATGGGTTGATCGTTGATGCACTGGTCCCTTCATGGGATGATATTTGATGCACTGGTACCTTCATGGGATGATCCTGATGCACTGGTCCCTTAATGGGATGATCTTTCATACCTCTAATCTGAGTGCTGTAATGCACTGGTCCCTTCATGGGATGATCTTTGATGCACTGGTCCCTTTAATGCGATGATCTGTGATGCCCTGGTCCCTTCATGGGTTGATCGTTGATGCACTGGTCTCTTCATGGGATGATCTTTGATGCACTGGTCCCTTCATGGGATGATCTTTGATGCACTGGTCCCTTCATGGGATGATCTCTGATGCACTGGTCCCTTTATAGGATGATCTCTGGTGCACTGGTCCCTTCATGGGATGAGCTCTGATGCAATGGTCCCTTTATGAGATGATCTTTGCACTGGTCCCTTTATGGGATGATCTCTGATGCACTGGTCCCTTCATGGGATGAGCTCCGATGCACTGGTCCCTTTATGGGATGATCTTTGCACTGGTCCCTTCATGGGATGATCTTTGATGCACTGGTCCCTTCATGGGATGATCTTTGATGCACTGGTCCCGTCATGGGATGATCTTGCATACCTCTAATCTGAGCAGTGATGCACTGGTCCCTTCATGGGATGATATTTAATGCACTGGTCCCTTCATGGGATGATCCTGATGCACTGGTCCCTTAATGGGATGATCTTCCATACCTCTATTCTGAGTGCTGTAATGCACTGGTCCCTTCATGGGATGATCTTGATGCACTGGTCCCTTCATGGGATGATCTTGATGCACTGGTCCCTTCATGGGATGATCTTTGATGCACTGGTCCCTTCATGGGATGATCTTTGATGCACTGGTCCCTTCATGGAATGATCTATGATGCACTGGTCCCTTCGCGGGATGATCTTTGATGTACTGATCCCTTCATGGGATGATCTTTGATGCACTGGTCCCTTCATGGGATGATCTTGCATACCTCTAATCTGAGAGATGTGATGCACTGGTCCCTTCATGGGATGATCTTTGATGCACTGGTCCCTTCATGGGATGATCTTTGATGCACTGGTCCCTTCATGAGATGATCTTTGATGCACTGGTCCCTTCATGGAATGATCTATGATGCACTGGTCCCTTCGCGGGATGATCTTTGATGTACTGATCCCTTCATGGGATGATCTTTGATGCACTGGTCCCTTCATGGGATGATCTTGCATACCTCTAATCTGAGAGATGTGATGCACTGGTCCCTTCATGGGATGATCTTTAATGCACTGGTCCCTTCATGGGATGATCTTTGATGCACTGGTCCTTTCATGGGATATCTGATGCACTGGTCCCTTCATGGGATGATCTTTGATGCACTGGTCCCTTCATGGGATGATCTTGCATTCCTCTAATCTGAGTGCTGTGATGCACTGGTCCCTTCCTGGGATGATATTTGATGCACTGGTCCCTTCCTGGGATGATCTCTGATGCACTGGTCCCTTTATGGGATGATCTCTGATGCACTGGTCCCTTTATGGGATGATCTTTTATGCACTGGTCCCTTCATGGGATAATCTTTGATGCACTGGTCCCTTCATGGGATGATCTTGCATACCTCTAATCTGAGTGCTGTGATGCACTGGCCCTTTATGGGATAGTTGATGCACTGGTCCCTTTATGGGATGATGTTTGATGCACTGGTCCCTTCATGGGTTGATATTTGATGCACTGGTCCATTCATGGGATGATCTTTGATGCACTGGTCCCTTCATGGGATGATATTGCATACCTCTAATCTGAGCTGATATGCACTGGTCCTTTCATGGGATATCTGATGCACTGGTCCCTTCATGGGATGATCTCTGATGCACTGGTCCCTTCATGGGATGATCTTTGATGCCCTGGTCCCTTCCTGGGATGATCTGATGCACTGGTCCCTTCATGGGATGATCTCTGATGCACAGGTCCCTTCATGGGATGATCTCCTCTGATGCATTGGTCCCTTCATGGTATGATCTCTGATGCACTGGTCCCTTCATGGGATGATCTGATGCACTGGTCCCTTCATGGGATGGTCTCTGGTGCCCTGGTCCCTTCCTGGGATGATCTGATGCACTGGTCCCTTCATGGGATGATCTCTGATGCACTGGTCTCTTCATGGGATGATCTCTGATGCACTGGTCCCTTTATGGGATGAGCTTTGATGCACTGTTCCCTTTATGGGATGATCTTTGATGCACTAGTCCCTTTATGGGATGATCTTTGATGCACTTGTCCCTTTATGGGATGATCTTTGATGCACTGGTCCCTTTATGGGATGATCTTTGATGCACTGGTCCCTTCATGGGATGATCCTGCATACCTCTAATTTGAGTGCTGTGATGCACTGGTCCCTTCATGGGATGATTTTTGCACTGGTCCCTTCATGGGATGATCTCTGGTGCACTGGTCACTTCATGGGATGATCTCTGGTGCACTGGTCCCTTCATGGAATGTCCTTGCATACCTCTAATCTGAGTGATCTGATGCACTATTCCCTTCATGGGATGATCTTTGACGCACTGGCCCCTTCATGGGATAATCTTGATTACCTCTAATCTGAGAAATGTGATGCACTGGTCCCTTCATGGGATGATCTTTAATGCACTGGTCCCTTCATGGGATGATCTCTGATGCACTGGTCCCTTCATGGGATGATCTCTGATGCACTGGTCCCTTCATGGGATAATCTCTGATGCACTGGTCCTTTCATGGGATGATCTCTGATGCACGGGTCCCTTCATGAGATGATCTCTGATGCACACGTCCCTTCATGGGATGATCTCTGATGCATTGGTCCCTTCATGGGATAATATCTGATGCACTGGTCCCTTCATGGGATGATCTGATGCACTGGTACCTTCATGGGATGGCCTTGCATACCTCTAATCTGAGTGATCTGATGCACTATTCCCTTCACGGGATGATATCTGATGCACTGGTCCCTTTATGGGATGAAATCTGATGCACTGGTCCCTTCATGGGATGATCTTGCATACCTCTAATCTGAGTGCTGTGACGCACTGGTCCCTTCATGGGATGATCTCTGATGCACTGGTCCCTTCATGGGATGATCTGATGCACTGGTCCCTTCATGGGATGATCTTTGCACGGGTCCCTTCATGGGATGATCTTTGATGCACTGGTCCCTTCAAGGGATGATCTTTCATACCTCTAATCTGAATGCTGTGATGCACTGGCCTCTTAATGGGATGATCTTGCATACCTCTAATCTGAGTGCTGTGCTGCACTGGTCCGTTCATGGGATGATCTGTGACGCACTGGTCCCTTCAAGGGATGATCTTTGATGCACTGGTCCCTTCATGGGATAATCTCTGATGCACTGGTCCCTTCATGGAATGTCCTTGCATACCTCTAATCTGAGTGATCTGATGCACTATTCCCTTCATGGGATGATCTTTGACGCACTGGCCCCTTCATGGGATAATCTTGATTACCTCTAATCTGAGAAATGTGATGCACTGGTCCCTTCATGGGATGATCTTTAATGCACTGGTCCCTTCATGGGATGATCTTTGATGCACTGGTCCTTTCATGGGATATCTGATGCACTGGTCCCTTCATGGGATGATCTTTGATGCACTGGTCCCTTCATGGGATGATCTCTGATGCACTGGTCCCTTCATGGGATGATCTCTGATGCACTGGTCTCTTCATGGGATGATCGTTGATGCACTGGTCTCTTCATGGGAGGATCTTTGATGCACTGGTCCCTTCATGGGATGATCTTTGATGCACTGGTCCCTTCATGGGATGATCTCCGATGCACTGGTCCCTTTATGGGATGATCTCTGATGCACTGGTCCCTTCATGGAATGAGCTCTGATGCACTGGTCCCCTTATGGGATGATCTTTGCACTGGTCCCTTTATGGGATGATCTTTGCACTGGTCCCTTTATGGGATGATCTCTGATGCACTGGTCCCTTCATGGGATGATCTTTGATGCACTGGTCCCTTCATGGGATGATCTTTGATGCACTGGTCCCTTCATGGGATGATCTTTGATGCACTGGTCCCTTCATGGAATGATCTTTGATGCACTGGTCCCTTCGCGGGATGATCTTTGATGTACTGATCCCTTCATGGGATGATCTTTGATGCACTGGTCCCTTCATGGGATGATCTTGCATACCTCTAATCTGAGAGATGTGATTCACTGGTCCCTTCATGGGATGATCTGTAATGCACTGGTCCCTTCATGGGATGATCTTTGATGCACTGGTCCTTTCATGGGATATCTGATGCACTGGTCCCTTCATGGGATGATCTTTGATGCACTGGTCCCTTCATTGGATGATCTTGCATACCTCTAATCTGAGCAGTGAGGCACTGGTCCCTTCATGGGATGATATTTAATGCACTGGTCCCTTCATGGGATGATCCTGATGCACTGGTCCCTTAATGGGATGATCTTCCATACCTCTATTCTGAGTGCTGTAATGCACTGGTCCCTTCATGGGATGATCTTGATGCACTGGTCCCTTCATGGGATGATCCTGATGCACTGGTCCCTTCATGGGATGATCTTTGATGCACTGGTCCCTTCATGGGATGATCTTTGATGCACTGGTCCCGTCATGGGGTGGTCTTTGATGCACTGGTCCCTTCATGGGGTGATCTTTGATGCACTGGTCCCTTCATTGGATGATCGTTGATGCACTGGTCCTTTCATGGGATATCTGATGCACTGGTCCCTTCACGGGATGATCTTTGATGCACTGGTCGCTTCATGGGATGGTCTTTGATGCACTGGTCCCTTCATGGGATGATCTTGCATACCTCTAATCTGAGTGCTGTGATGCACTATTCCCTTCATGGGATGAAATCTGATGCCCTGGTCCCTTCATGGGATGAAATCTGATGAACTGGTCCCTTTATGGGATGATCTTTGATGCACTGGTCCCTTCATGGGATGATCCTGCATACCTCTAATCTGAGTGCTGTGATGCACTGGTCCCTTCATGGGATGATCTTTGATGCACTGGTCCCTTCATGGGATGATCTCTGGTGCACTGCTCACTTCATGGGATGATCTCTGGTGCACTGGTCCCTTCATGGGATGATCTCTGATGCACTGGTCCCTTCATGGGATGACCTCTGATGCACTGGTCATTTCATGGGATGATCTCTGATGCACTGGTCCCTTCATGATATGATCTCTGATGCACTCGTCCCTTCATGGGATAATCTCTGATGCATTGGTCCCTTCATGGGATAATCTCTGATGCACTGGTCCCTTCATGGGATGATCTGATGCACTGGTACCTTCATGGGATGATCTTGCATACCTCTAATCTGAGTGATCTGATGCACTGGTCCCTTCATGGGATGATCTTTGATGCACTGGTCCCTTCATGGGATAATCTTGCATACCTCTAAACTGAGAAATGTGATGCACTGGTCCCTTCATGGGATGATCTTTAATGCACTGGTCCCTTCATGGGATGATCTTTGATGCACTGGTCCTTTCATGGGATATCTGATGCACTGGTCCCTTCATGGGATGATCTTTGATGCACTGGTCCCTTCATGGGATGATCTTTGATGCACTGGTCCCTTCATGGGATAATCTCTGATGCACTGGTCCCTTCATGGGATAATCTCTGATGCACTGGTCCCTTCATGGGATGATCGTTGATGCACTGTTATCTTCATGGGATGATCTTTGATGCACTGGTCCCTTCATGGGATGATCTCCGATGCACTGGTCCCTTTATGGGATGATCTCTGATGCACTGGTCCCTTCATGGATGAGCTCTGATGCACTGGTCCCTTTATGGGATGATCTTTGCACTGGTCCCTTTATGGGATGATCTCTGATGCACTGGTCCCTTTATGGGATGAGCTCTGATGCACTAGTCCCTTTATGGGATGATCTTTGCACTGGTCACTTCATGGGATGATCTTTGATGCACTGGTCCCTTCATGGGATGATCTTTGATGCACTGGTCCCTTCATGGGATGATCTTTGATGCACTGGTCCCTTCGCGGGATGATCTTTGATGTACTGATCCCTTCATGGGATGATCTTTGATGCAATGGTCCCTTCATGGGATGATCTTGCATACCTCTAATCTCAGAGATGTGATGCACTGGTCCCTTCATGGGATGATCTGTAATGCACTGGTCCCTTCATGGGATGATCTTTGATGCACTGGTCCCTTCATGGGATGATCTTGAATACCTCTAATCTGAGTGCTGTGATGCACTGGTCCCTTCCTGGGATTTTCTTTGATGCACTGGTCCCTTCCTGGGATGATCTTTGATGCACTGGTCCCTTTCTGGGATGATCTTTGATGCACTGGTCCCTTCATGGGATGATCTCTGATGCACTTGTCCCTTTATGGGATGATCTCTGATGCACTGGTCCCTTTATGGGATGGTCTCTGATGCACTGGTCCCTTTATGGGATGATCTCTGATGCACTGGTCCCTTCATGGGATGATCTTGCATACCTCTAATCTGACTGCTGTGATGCACTGGTCCCTTTATGGAATATTTGATGCACTGGTCCCTTTATGGGATGATATTTGATGCACTGGTCGCTTCATGGGTTGATATTTGATGCACTGGTCCCTTCATGGGAGGATCTTTGATGCACTGGTCCCTTCATGGGATGTTCTTGCATACCTCTAATCTGAGTGCTGTGATGCACTGGTCCCTTCATGGGATGATCTTTGATGCACTGGTCCCTTCATGGGATGATCTTTGATGCACTGGTCCCTTCATGGGATGATCTTTGATGCACTGGTCCCTTCATGGGATGATATTTGATGCACTGGTCCCTTCATGGGATGATCTTTGATGCACTGGTCCCTTCATGGGATGATCTGTGATGCACTGGTCCCTTCAAGGGATGAACTTTGATGCACTGGTCCCTTCATGGGATGATCCTTGATGCACTGGTCCCTTCATTGGATGATCTTTGATGCACTAGTCCCTTCATGGAATGATCTTTGATGCACTGGTCCCTTCGCGGGATGATCTTTGATGTACTGATCCCTTCATGGGATGATCTTTGATGAACTGGTCCCTTCATGGGATGATCTTGCATACCTCTAATCTGAGAGATGTGATGCATTGGTCCCTTCATGGGATGATCTGTAATGCACTGGTCCCTTCATGGGATGATCTTTGATGCACTGGTCCTTTCATGGGATATCTGATGCACTGGTCCCTTCATGGGATGATCTTTGATGCACTGGTCCCTTCATGGGATGATCTTGCATACCTCTAATCTGAGTGCTGTGATGCACTGGTCCCTTCCTGGGATGATCTTTGATGCACTGGTCCCTTCCTGGGATAATCTTTGATGCACTGGTCCCTTTATGGGATGATCTCTGATGCACTGGTCCCTTTATGGGATGATCTCTGATGCACTGGTCCCTTCATGGGATGATCTTGCATACCTCTAATCTGACTGCTGTGGTGCACTGGTCCCTTTATGGGATATTTGATGCACTGGTCCCTTTATGGGATGATATTTGATGCACTGGTCCCTTCATGGGTTGATATTTTATGCACTGGTACCTTCATGTGATGATCTGATGCACTGGTCCCTTCATGGGATGATCTCCTCTGATGCATTGGTCCCTTCATGGTATGATCTCTGATGCACTGGTCCCTTCATGGGATGATCTCTGATGCACTGGTCCCCTCATAGGATGATCTTTGATGCACTGGTCCACCCATGGGATGATCTTTGATGCACTTGTCCCTTCATGGGATGATCTGTGATGCCCTGGTCCCTTCATGGGATGATCTTTGATGCACTGGTCCCTTCATGGGATGAACTTTGATGCACTGATCCCTTCATGGGATGATCTTTGATGCACTGGTCCCTTCATGGGATGATCTTTGATGCACTGGTCCCTTCATGGGGTGGTATTTGATGCACTGGTCCCTTCATAGGGTGATCTTTGATGCACTGGTCCCTTCATGGGATGATCTTTGCAATGGTCCCTTCATGGGATGATCTTTGATGCACTGGTCCCTTCATGGGATGTTCTTGCATACCTCTAATCTGAGTGCTGTGATGCACTGGTCGCTTCATGGGATGATATTTGATGCACTGGTCCCTTCATGGGATGATCTTTGATGCACTGGTCCCTTCATGGGATGTTCTTGCATACCTCTAATCTGAGTGCTGTGATGCACTGGTCCCTTCATGGGATGATCTCTGATGCACTGGTCCCTTCATGGGATAATCTCTGATGCACTGGTCCCTTCATGGGATAATCTCTGATGCACTGGACTCTTCATGGGATGATCGTTGATGCACTGGTCTCTTCATGGGATGATCTTTGATGCACTGGTCCCTTCTTGGGATGGTCTTGCATACCTCTAATCTGAATGCTGTGATGCACTGGTCCCTTTATGGGATATTTGATGCACTGGTCCCTTTATGGGATGATATTTGATGCACTGGTCCCTTCATGGGTTGATATTTGATGCACTGGTCCCTTCATGTGAGGATCTTTGATGCACTGGTCCCTTCATGGGATGTTCTTGCATACCTCTAATCTGAGTGCTGTGATGCACTGGTCCCTTCATGGGATGATCTGATGCACTGGTCCCTTCATGGGATGATCTTTGATGCACTGGTCCCTTCATGGGATGATATTTGATGCACTGGTCCCTTCATGGGATGATCTTGCATACCTCTAATCTAAGTGATGTGATGCACTGGTCCCTTTATGGGATGATCTTTGATGCACTGGTCCCTTCATGGGATGATCGTTGATGCACTGGTCTCTTCATGGGATGATCTTTGATGCACTGGTCCCTTTATGGGATGATCTTTGATGCACTGGTCCCTTCATGGGATGATCCTGCATACCTCTAATCTGAGTGTTGTGATGCACTGGTCCCTTCATGGGATGATCTTTGATGCACTGGTCCCTTCATGGGATGATCTGTGATGCACTGGTCCCTTCATGGGATGATGTTTGATGCACTGGTCCCTTCATGGGTTGATATTTGATGCACTGGTCCCTTTATGGGATGATGTTTGATGCACTGGTCCCTTCATGGGTTGATGTTTGATGCACTGGTCCCTTCATGGGTTGATGTTTGATGCACTGGTCCCTTCATGGGTTGATATCTGATGCACTGGTCCCTTCATGGGATAATCTTTGATGCACTGGTCCCTTCATGGGATGATATTTGATGCACTGGTCCCTTCATGGGATGATCTTGCATACCTCTAATCTGAGAGATGTGATGCACTGGTCCCTTCATGGGATGATCTTTAATGCACTGGTTCCTTCATGGGATGATCATTGATGCACTGGTCCTTTCATGGGATATCTGATGCACTGGTCCCTTCATGGGGTGATCTTTGATGCACTGGTCCCTTCATGGGATGATCTTGCATACCTCTAATCTGAGTGCTGTGATGCACTGGTCCCTTCATGGGATCTTTGTTGCACTGGTCCCTTCCTGGGTTAATCTTTGATGCACTGGTCCCTTCCTGGGATGATCTTTGATGCTCTGGTCCCTTCCTGGGATGATCTGATGCACTGGTCCCTACATGGGATGATCTCTGATGCACTGGTCCCTTTATGGGATGATCTTTGATGCACTGGGCTCTTTATGGGATGATCTTTGATGCACTTGTCCCTTTATGGGATGATCTTTTATGCACTGGTCCCTTTATGGGATGATCATTGATGCACTGGTCTCTTCATGGGATGATCTTTGATGCACTGGTCTCTTCATGGGATGATCTTTGATGCACTGGTCTCTTCATGGGATGATCTTTGATGCACTTGTCCCTTTATGGGATGATCTTTGATGCACTGGTCCCTTTATGGGATGATCTTTGATGCACTTTGATGCACTTGTCCCTTTATGGGATGATCTATGATGCACTGGTCCCTTTATGGGATGATCTTTGATGCACTGGTCCCTTCATGGGATGATCTTTCATACCTCTAATCTGAGTGCTGTGATGCACTGGTCCCTTCATGGGATCTTTGTTGCACTGGTCCCTTCATGGGATGATCTGTGGTGCACTGGTCACTTCATGGGATGATCTCTGTTGCACTGGTCCCTTCATGGGATGATCTCTGATGCACTGGTCCCTTCATGGGATGATCTCTGATGCACCTGTCCCTTCATGGGATGATCTCTGATGCACTGGTCCCTTCATGGGATGATCTCTGATGCACTGGTCCCTTCATGGGATGATCTTTGATGCACTGGTCCCTTCATGGAATGGCCTTGCATACCTCTAATCTTTATCTGATGCACTATTCCCTTTATGGGATGATCTTTGATGCACTGGTTCCTTCATGGGATGATCCTGCATACCTCTAATCTGAGTGCTGTGATGCACTGGTCCCTTCATGGGATGATATTTGATGCACTGGTCCCTTCATGGGATGATCCTGATGCACTGGTCCCTTAATGGGATGATCTTCCATACCTCTAATCTGAGTGCTGTAATGCACTGGTCCCTTCATGGGATGATCTTTGATGCACTGGTCCCTTTAATGGGATGATCTGTGATGCCCTGGTCCCTTCATGGGTTGATCGTTGATGCACTGGTCTCTTCATAGGATGATCTTTGATGCACTGGTCCCTTCATGGGATGATCTCTGATGCACTGGTCCCTTTATGGGATAATCTCTGGTGCACTGGTCCCTTCATGGGATGAGCTCTGATGCAATGGTCCCTTTATGAGATGATCTTTGCACTGGTCCCTTTATGGGATGATCTCTGATGCACTGGTCCCTTCATGGGATGATCTTTGCACTGGTCCCTTTATGGGATGATCTTTGCACTGGTCCCTTCATGGGATGATCTTTCATGCACTGGTCCCTTCATGGGATGATCTTGCATACCTCTAATCTGAGCAGTGATGCACTGGTCCCTTCATGGGATGATATTTAATGCACTGGTCCCTTCATGGGATGATCCTGATGCACTGGTCCCTTAATGGGTTGCTCTTCCATACCTCTATTCTGAGTGCTGTAATGCACTGGTCCCTTCATGGGATGATCTTGATGCACTGGTCCCTTCATGGGATGATCCTGATGCACTGGTCCCTTCATGGGATGATCTTTGATGCACTGGTCCCTTCATGGAATGATCTTTGATGCACTGGTCCCTTCGCGGGATGATCTTTGATGTACTGATCCCTTCATGGGATGATCTTTGATGCACTGGTCCCTTCATGGGATGATCTTGCATACCTCTAATCTGAGAGATGTGATGCACTGGTCCCTTCATGGGATGATCTTTAATGCACTGGTCCCTTCATGGGATGATCTTTGATGCACTGGTCCTTTCATGGGATATCTGATGCACTGGTCCCTTCATGGGATGATCTTTCATGCACTGGTCCCTTCATGGGATGATCTTGCATACCTCTAATCTGAGTGCTGTGATGCACTGGTCCCTTCCTGGGATGATCTTTGATGCACAGGTCCCTTCCTCGGATGATCTTTGATGCACTGGTCCCTTCCTGGGATGATCTTTGATGCACTGCTCCCTTTCTGGGATGATCTTTGATGCACTGGTCCCTTCATGGGACGATCTCTGATGCACTGGTCCCTTTATGGGATGATCTCTGATGCGCTAGTCCCTTTATGGGATGATCTTTGATGCACTGGTCCCTTCAAGGAATAATCTTTGATGCACTGGTCCCTTCATGGGATGATCTTGCATACCTCTAATCTGAGTGCTGTGAAGCACTGGTCCCTTTATGGGATATTTGATGCACTGGTCCCTTTATGGGATGATGTTTGATGCACTGGTCCCTTCATGGGTTGATATTTGATGCACTGGTCCATTCATGGGATGATCTTTGATGCACTGGTCCCTTCATGGGATGATCTTGCATACCTCTAATCTGAGCTGATATGCACTGGTCCTTTCATGGGATATCTGATGCACTGGTCCCTTCATGGGATGATCTCTGATGCACTGGTCCCTTCATGGGATGATCTTTGATTCCCTGGTCCCTTCCGGGGATGATCTGATGCACTGGTACCTTCATGGGATGATCTCTGATGCACTGGTCCCTTCATGGGATGATCTCCTCTGATGCATTGGTCCCTTCATGGTATGATCTCTGATGCACTGGTCCCTTCATGGGATGATCTGATGCACTGGTCCCTTCATGGGATGATCTCTGATGCACTGGTCCCTTCATGGGATGATCTTTGATGCCCTGGTCCCTTCCTGGGATGATCTGATGCACTGGTCCCTTCATGGGATGATCTCTGATGCACTGGTCCCTTCATGGGATGATCTCTGATGCACTGGTCCCTTTATGGGATGAGCTTTGATGCACTGTTCCCTTTATGGGATGATCTTTGATGCACTGGTCCCTTTATGGGATGATCTTTGATGCACTTTTCCCTTTATGGGATGATCTTTGATGCACTGGTCCCTTTATGGGATGATCTTTGATGCACTGGTCCCTTCATGGGATGATCCTGCATACCTCTAATCTGAGTGCTGTGATGCACTGGTCCCTTCATGGGATGATTTTTGCACTGGTCCCTTCATGGGATGATCTCTGGTGCACTGGTCCCTTCATGGGATGATCTCTGATGCACTGGTCCCTTCATGGGATGATCTCTGATGCACTGGTCCGTTCATGGGATGATCTCTGATGCACTGGTCCTTTCATGGGATGATCTCTGATGCACTGGTCCCTTCATGAGATGATCTCTGATGCACACGTCCCTTCATGGGATGATCTCTGATGCATTGGTCCCTTCATGGGATAATCTCTGATGCACTGGTACCTTCATGGGATGAAATCTGATGCACTGGTCCCTTCATGGGATGATCTTGCATACCTCTAATCTGAGTGTTGTGATGCACTGGTCCCTTCATGGGATGATCTCTGATGCACTGGTCCCTTTATGGGATGATCTTTGATGCACTGGTCCCTTCATGGGATGATCCTGCATACCTCTAATCTGAGTGCTGTGATGCACTGGTCCCTTCATGGGATGATCTCTGATGCACTGGTCCGTTCATGGGATGATCTCTGATGCACTGGTCCTTTCATGGGATGATCTCTGATGCACTGGTCCCTTCATGAGATGATCTCTGATGCACACGTCCCTTCATGGGATGATCTCTGATGCATTGGTCCCTTCATGGGATAATCTCTGATGCACTGGTCCCTTCATGGGATGATCTGTTGCACTGGTACCTTCATGGGATGGCCTTGCAAACCTCTAATCTGAGTGATCTGATGCACTATTCCCTTCACGGGATGATATCTGATGCACTGGTCCCTTTATGGGATGAAATCTGATGCACCGGTCCCTTCATGGGATGATCTTGCATACCTCTAATCTGAGTGCTGTGATGCACTGGTCCCTTCATGGGATGATCTCTGATTCACTGGTTCCTTCATGGGACGATCTGATGCACTGGTCCCTTCATGGGATGATCTTTGCACGGGTCCCTTCATGGGATGTTCTTGCATACCTCTAATCTGAGTGCTGTGATGCACTGGTCGCTTCATGGGATGATATTTGATGCACTGGTCCCTTCATGGGATGATCTTTGATGCACTGGTCCCTTCATGGGATGTTCTTGCATACCTCTAATCTGAGTGCTGTGATGCACTGGTCCCTTCATGGGATGATCTCTGATGTACTGGTCCCTTCATGGGATAATCTTTGATGCACTGGTCCCTTCATGGGATAATCTCTGATGCACTGGACTCTTCATGGGATGATCGTTGATGCACTGGTCTCTTCATGGGATGATCTTTGATGCACTGGTCCCTTCATGGGATGATCTTGCATACCTCTAATCTAAGTGATGTGATGCACTGGTCCCTTTATGGGATGATCTTTGATGCACTGGTCCCTTCATGGGATGATCGTTGATGCACTGGTCTCTTCATGGGATGATCTTTGATGCACTGGTCCCTTTATGGGATGATCTTTGATGCACTGGTCCCTTCATGGGATGATCCTGCATACCTCTAATCTGAGTGCTGTGATGCACTGGTCCTTTCATGGGATGATCTTTGATGCACTGGTCCCTTCATGGGATGATCTGTGATGCACTGGTCCCTTCATGGGATGATGTTTGATGCACTAGTCCCTTCATGGGTTGATATTTGATGCACTGGTCCCTTTATGGGATGATGTTTGATGCACTGGTCCCTTCATGGGTTGATGTTTGATGCACTGGTCCCTTCATGGGTTGATATCTGATGCACTGGTCCCTTCATGGGATAATCTTTGATGCACTGGTCCCTTAATGGGATGATATTTGATGCACTGGTCCCTTCATGGGATGATCTTGCATACCTCTAATCTGAGAGATGTGATGCACTGGTCCCTTCATGGGAAGATCTTTAATGCACTGGTTCCTTCATGGGATGATCATTGATGCACTGGTCCTTTCATGGGATATCTGATGCACTGGTCCCTTCATGGGGTGATCTTTGATGCACTGGTCCCTTCATGGGATGATCTTGCATACCTCTAATCTGAGTGCTGTGATGCACTGGTCCCTTCATGGGATCTTTGTTGCACTGGTCCCTTCCTGGGTTAATCTTTGATGCACTGGTCCCTTCATGGGATGATCTTGCATACCTCTAATCTGAGTGCTGTGATGCACTGGTCCCTTCCTGGGATGATCTTTGATGCTCTGGTCCCTTCCTGGGATGATCTCATGCACTGGTCCCTACATGGGATGATCTCTGATGCACTGGTCCCTTTATGGGATGATCTTTGATGCACTGGTCCCTTTATGGGATGATCTTTGATGCACTTGTCCCTTTATGGGATGATCTTTGATGCACTGGTCCCTTTATGGGATGATCGTTGATGCACTGGTCTCTTCATGGGATGATCTTTGATGCACTGGTCCCTTTATGGGATGATCTTTGATGCACTGGTCTCTTCATGGGATGATCTTTGATGCACTTGTCCCTTTATGGGATGATCTTTGATGCACTGGTCCCTTTATGGGATGATCTTTGATGCACTTTGATGCACTTGTCCCTTTATGGGATGATCTATGATGCACTGGTCCCTTTATGGGATGATCTTTGATGCACTGGTCCCTTCATGGGATGATCTTTCATACCTCTAATCTGAGTGCTGTGATGCACTGGCCTCTTAATGGATTGATCTTGCATACCTCTAATCTGAGTGCTGTGATGCACTGGTCCCTTCATGGGATCTTTGTTGCACTGGTCCCTTCATGGGATGATCTGTGGTGCACTGGTCACTTCATGGGATGATCTCTGGTGCACTGGTCCCTTCATGGGATGATCTCTGATGCACTGGTCCCTTCTTGGGATGATCTCTGATGCACCTGTCCCTTCATGGGATGATCTCTGGTGCACTGGTCCCTTCATGGGATGATCTCTGATGCACTGGTCCCTTCATGGGATGATCTCTGATGCACCTGTCCCTTCACGGGATGATATCTGATGCACTGGTCCCTTCATGGGATGATCTTTCATGCACTGGTCCCTTCATGGGATGATCTTGCATACCTCTAATCTGAGCAGTGATGCACTGGTCCCTTCATGGGATGATATTTAATGCACTGGTCCCTTCATGGGATGATCCTGATGCACTGGTCCCTTAATGGGATGATCTTCCATACCTCTATTCTGAGTGCTGTAATGCACTGGTCCCTTCATGGGATGATCTTGATGCACTGGTCCCTTCATGGGATGATCTTGATGCACTGGTCCCTTCATAGGATGATCCTGATGCACTGGTCCCTTCATGGGATGATCTTTGATGCACTGGTCCCTTCATGGGATAATCTCTGATGCACTGGTCCCTTCATGGGATGATCTTTGATGCACTGGTCCCTTCATGGAATGGCCTTGCATACCTCTAATCTGAGTGATCTGATGCACTATTCCCTTTATGGGATGATCTTTGATGCACCGGTTCCTTCATGGGATGATCCTGCATACCTCTAATCTGAGTGCTGTGATGCCCTGGTCCCTTCATGGGATGATATTTGATGCACTGGTCCCTTCATGGGATGATCCTGATGCACTGGTCCCTTAATGGGATGATCTTCCATACCTCTAATCTGAGTGCTGTAATGCACTGGTCCCTTTAATGGGATGATCTGTGATGCCCTGGTCCCTTCATGGGTTGATCGTTGATGCACTGGTCTCTTCATAGGATGATCTTTGATGCACTGGTCCCTTCATGGGATGATCTTTGATGCACTGGTCCCTTCATGGGATGATCTCTGATGCACTGGTCCCTTTATGGGATGATCTCTGGTGCACTGGTCCCTTCATGGGATGAGCTCTGATGCAATGGTCCCTTTATGAGATGATCTTTGCACTGGTCCCTTTATGGGATGATCTCTGATGCACTGGTCCCTTCATGGGATGATCTTTGCACTGGTCCCTTTATGGGATGATCTTTGCACTGGTCCCTTCATGGGATGATCTTTCATGCACTGGTCCCTTCATGGGATGATCTTGCATACCTTTAATCTGAGCAGTGATGCACTGGTCCCTTCATGGGATGATATTTAATGCACTGGTCCCTTCATGGGATGATCCTGATGCACTGGTCCCTTAATGGGATGATCTTCCATACCTCTATTCTGAGTGCTGTAATGCACTGGTCCCTTCATGGGATGATCTTGATGCACTGGTCCCTTCATGGGACGATCCTGATGCACTGGTCCCTTCATGGGATGATCTGTGATGCACTGGTCCCTTCATGGGATGATCTTTGATGCACTGGTCCCTTCATGGAATGATCTTTGATGCACTGGTCCCTTCGCAGGATGATCTTTGATGTACTGATCCCTTCATGGGATGATCTTTGATGCACTGGTCCCTTCATGGGATGATCTTGCATACCTCTAATCTGAGAGATGTGATGCACTGGTCCCTTCATGGGATGATCTTTAATGCACTGGTCCCTTCATGGGATGATCTTTTATGCACTGGTCCTTTCATGGGATATCTGATGCACTGGTCCCTTCATGGGATGATCTTTGATGCACTGGTCCCTTCATGGGATGATCTTGCATACCTCTAATCTGAGTGCTGTGATGCACTGGTCCCTTCCTGGGATGATCTTTGATGCACTGGTCCCTTCCTGGGATGATCTTTGATGCACTGGTCCCTTCCTGGGATGATCTTTGATGCACTGGTCCCTTTCTGGGATGATCTTTGATGCACTGGTCCCTTCATGGGACGATCTCTGATGCACTGGTCCCTTTATGGGATGATGTCTGATGCGCTGGTCCCTTCATGGAATAATCTTTGATGCACTGGTCCCTTCATGGGATGATCTTGCATACCTCTAATCTGAGTGCTGTGATGCACTGGTCCCTTCATGAGTTGATATTTGATGCACTATCCCCTTCACGGGATGATATCTGATGCACTGGTCCCTTTATGGGATGAAGTCTGATGCACTGGTCCCTTCATGGGATGATCTTGCATACCTCTAATCTGAGTGCTGTGATGCACTGGTCCCTTCATGGGATGATCTCTGATGCACTGGTCTCTTCATTGGATGATCGTTGATGCACTGGTCCCTTTATGGGATGATCTTTGATGCACTTGTCCCTTCATGGGATGATCCTGCATACCTCTAATCTGAGTGCTGTGATGCACTGGTCCCTTCATGGGATGATTTTTGCACTGGTCCCTTCATGGGATGATCTCTGGTGCACTGGTCACTTCATGGGATGATCTCTGGTGCACTGGTCCCTTCATGGGATCATCTCTGATGCACTGGTCCCTTCATGGGATGATCTCTGGTGCACTGGTCCCTTCATGGGATCATCTCTGATGCACTGGTCCCTTCATGGGATGATCTCTGATGCACTGGTCCCTTCATGGGATGATCTCTGATGCACTGGTCCTTTCATGGGATGATCTCTGATGCACTGGTCCCTTCATGAGATGATCTCTGATGCACACGTCCCTTCATGGGATGATCTCTGATGCACTATTCCCTTCACGGGATGATATCTGATGCACTGGTCCCTTTATGGGATGAAATCTGATGCACTGGTCCCTTCATGGGATAATCTTGCATACCTCTAATCTGAGTGCTGTGATGCACTGGTCCCTTCATGGGATGATCTTTAATGCACTGGTCCCTTCATGGGATGATCTTTGATGCACTGGTCCTTTCATGGGATATCTGATGCACTGGTCCCTTCATGGGATGATCTTTGATGCACTGGTCCCTTCATGGGATGATCTCAGATGCACTGGTCCCTTCATGGGATGATCTCTGATGCACTGGTCTCTTCATTGGATGATCGTTGATGCACTGGTCTCTTCATGGGATGATCTTTGATGCACTGGTCCCTTCATGGGATGATCTTTGATGCACTGGTCCCTTCATGGGATGATCTCCAATGCACTGGTCTCTTTATGGGATGATCTCTGATGCACTGGTCCCTTCATGGGATGATCTCTGATGCACTGGTCCCTTCATGGGATGATCTTTGATGCACTGGTCCCTTCATGGAATGGCCTTGCATACCTCTAATCTGAGTGATCTGATGCACTATTCCCTTTATGGGATGATCTTTGATGCACTGGTTCCTTCATGGGATGATCCTGCATACCTCTAATCTGAGTGCTGTGATGCACTGGTCCCTTCATGGGATGATATTTGATGCACTGGTCCCTTCATGGGATGATCCTGATGCACTGGTTCCTTAATGGGATGATCTTCCATACCTCTAATCTGAGTGCTGTAATGCACTGGTCCCTTCATGGGATGATCTTTGATGCACTGGTCCCTTTAATGGGATGATCTGTGATGCCCTGGTCCCTTCATGGGTTGATCGTTGATGCACTGGTCTCTTCATAGGATGATCTTTGATGCACTGGTCCCTTCATGGGATGATCTTTGATGCACTGGTCCCTTTATGGGATGATCTCTGATGCACTGGTCCCTTTATGGGATGAGCTCTGATGCACTGGTCCCTTCATGGGATGATCTTTGATGCACTGGTCCCTTCATGGGATGATCCTGCATACCTCTAATCTGAGTGCTGTGATGCACTAGTCCCTTCATGGGTTGATCGTTGATGCACTGGTCTCTTCATAGGATGATCTTTGATGCACTGGTCCCTTCATGGGATGATCTTTGATGCACTGGTCCCTTTATGGGATGATCTCTGATGCACTGGTCCCTTTATGGGATGAGCTCTGATGCACTGGTCCCTTCATGGGATGATCTTTGATGCACTGGTCCCTTCATGGGATGATCCTGCATACCTCTAATCTGAGTGCTGTGATGCACTGGTCCCTTCATGGGATGATATTTGATGCACTGGTCCCTTCATGGGATGATCCTGATGCACTGGTCCCTTAATGGGATGATCTTCCATACCTCTAATCTGAGTGCTGTAATGCACTGGTCCCTTTAATGGGATGATATCTGATGCACTGGTCCCTTTATGGGATGAAGTCTGATGCACTGGTCCCTTCATGGGATGATCTTGCATACCTCTAATCTGAGTGCTGTGATGCACTGGTCCCTTCATGGGATGATCTCTGATGCACTGGTCTCTTCATTGGATGATCGTTGATGCACTGGTCCCTTTATGGGATGATCTTTGATGCACTTGTCCCTTCATGGGATGATCCTGCATACCTCTAATCTGAGTGCTGTGATGCACTGGTCCCTTCATGGGATGATTTTTGCACTGGTCCCTTCATGGGATGATCTCTGGTGCACTGGTCACTTCATGGGATGATCTCTGGTGCACTGGTCCCTTCATGGGATCATCTCTGATGCACTGGTCCCTTCATGGGATGATCTCTGGTGCACTGGTCCCTTCATGGGATCATCTCTGATGCACTGGTCCCTTCATGGGATGATCTCTGATGCACTGGTCCCTTCATGGGATGATCTCTGATGCACTGGTCCTTTCATGGGATGATCTCTGATGCACTGGTCCCTTCATGAGATGATCTCTGATGCACACGTCCCTTCATGGGATGATCTCTGATGCACTATTCCCTTCACGGGATGATATCTGATGCACTGGTCCCTTTATGGGATGAAATCTGATGCACTGGTCCCTTCATGGGATAATCTTGCATACCTCTAATCTGAGTGCTGTGATGCACTGGTCCCTTCATGGGATGATCTTTAATGCACTGGTCCCTTCATGGGATGATCTTTGATGCACTGGTCCTTTCATGGGATATCTGATGCACTGGTCCCTTCATGGGATGATCTTTGATGCACTGGTCCCTTCATGGGATGATCTCAGATGCACTGGTCCCTTCATGGGATGATCTCTGATGCACTGGTCTCTTCATTGGATGATCGTTGATGCACTGGTCTCTTCATGGGATGATCTTTGATGCACTGGTCCCTTCATGGGATGATCTTTGATGCACTGGTCCCTTCATGGGATGATCTCCAATGCACTGGTCCCTTTATGGGATGATCTCTGATGCACTGGTCCCTTCATGGGATGATCTCTGATGCACTGGTCCCTTAATGGGATGATCTTTGATGCACTGGTCCCTTCATGGAATGGCCTTGCATACCTCTAATCTGAGTGATCTGATGCACTATTCCCTTTATGGGATGATCTTTGATGCACTGGTTCCTTCATGGGATGATCCTGCATACCTCTAATCTGAGTGCTGTGATGCACTGGTCCCTTCATGGGATGATATTTGATGCACTGGTCCCTTCATGGGATGATCCTGATGCACTGGTTCCTTAATGGGATGATCTTCCATACCTCTAATCTGAGTGCTGTAATGCACTGGTCCCTTCATGGGATGATCTTTGATGCACTGGTCCCTTTAATGGGATGATCTGTGATGCCCTGGTCCCTTCATGGGTTGATCGTTGATGCACTGGTCTCTTCATAGGATGATCTTTGATGCACTGGTCCCTTCATGGGATGATCTTTGATGCACTGGTCCCTTTATGGGATGATCTCTGATGCACTGGTCCCTTTATGGGATGAGCTCTGATGCACTGGTCCCTTCATGGGATGATCTTTGATGCACTGGTCCCTTCATGGGATGATCCTGCATACCTCTAATCTGAGTGCTGTGATGCACTGGTCCCTTCATGGGTTGATCGTTGATGCACTGGTCTCTTCATAGGATGATCTTTGATGCACTGGTCCCTTCATGGGATGATCTTTGATGCACTGGTCCCTTTATGGGATGATCTCTGATGCACTGGTCCCTTTATGGGATGAGCTCTGATGCACTGGTCCCTTCATGGGATGATCTTTGATGCACTGGTCCCTTCATGGGATGATCCTGCATACCTCTAATCTGAGTGCTGTGATGCACTGGTCCCTTCATGGGATGATCTTTGATGCACTGATCCCTTCATGGGATGATCTTTGATGCACTGGTCCCTTCATGGGATGATCTCTGATGCACTGGTCCCTTTATGGGATGATCTCTGGTGCACTGGTCCCTTCATGGGATGAGCTCTGATGCAATGGTCCCTTTATGAGATGATCTTTGCACTGGTCCCTTTATTGGATGATCTCTGATGCACTGGTCCCTTCATGGGATGATCTTTGCACTGGTCCCTTTATGGGATGATCTTTGCACTGGTCCCTTCATGGGATGATCTTTCATGCACTGGTCCCTTCATGGGATGATCTTGAATACCTCTAATCTGAGCAGTGATGCACTGGTCCCTTCATGGGATGATATTTAATGCACTGGTCCCTTCATGGGATGATCCTGATGCACTGGTCCCTTAATGGGATGATCTTCCATACCTCTATTCTGAGTGCTGTAATGCACTGGTCCCTTCATGGGATGATCTTGATGCACTGGTCCCTTCATGGGATGATCCTGATGCACTGGTCCCTTCATGGGATGATCTTTGATGCACTGGTCCCTTCATGGGATGATCTTTGATGCACTGGTCCCTTCATGGAATGATCTTTGATGTACTGATCCCTTCATGGGATGATCTTTGATGCACTGGTCCCTTCATGGGATGATCTTGCATACCTCTAATCTGAGAGATGTGATGCGCTAGTCCCTTCATGGGATGTTCTTTAATGCACTGGTCCCTTCATGGGATAATCTTTGATGCACTGGTCCTTTCATGGGATATCTGATGCACTGGTCCCTTCATGGGATGATCTTTGATGCACTGGTCCCTTCATGGGATGATCTTGCATACCTCTAATCTGAGTGCTGTGATGCACTGGTCCCTTCCTGGGATAATCTTTGATGCACTGGTCCCTTCCTGGGATGATCTTTGATGCACTGGTCCCTTCCTGGGATGATCTTTGATGCACTGGTCCCTTTCTGGGATGATCTTTGATGCACTGGTCCCTTCATGGGACGATCTCTGATGCACTGGTCCCTTTATGGGATGATCTCTGATGCACTGGTCCCTTTATGGGATGATCTCTGATGCGCTAGTCCCTTTATGGGATGATCTTTGATGCACTGGTCCCTTCATGGGATAATCTTTGATGCACTGGTCCCTTCATAGGATGATCTTGCATACCTCTAATCTGAGTGCTGTGATGCACTGGTCCCTTTATGGGATATTTGATGCACTGGTCCCTTTATGGGATGATGTTTGATGCACTGGTCCCTTCATGGGTTGATATTTGATGCACTGGTCCATTCATGGGATGATCTTTGATGCACTGGTCCCTTCATGGGATGATCTTTGATGCCCTGGTCCCTTCCGGGGATGATCTGATGCACTGGTCCCTTCATGGGATGATCTCTGATGCACTGGTCCCTTCATGGGATGATCTCCTCTGATGCATTGGTCCCTTCATGGTATGATCTCTGATGCACTGGTCCCTTCATGGGATGATCTGATGCACTGGTCCCTTCATGGGATGATCTCTGATGCACTGGTCCCTTCATGGGATGATCTTTGATGCCCTGGCCCCTTCCTGGGATGATCTGATGCACTGGTCCCTTCATGGGATGATCTCTGATGCACTGGTCCCTTCATGGGATGATCTTTGATGCACTGGTCCGTTTATGGGATGATCTTTGATGCACTTTTCCCTTTATGGGATGATCTTTGATGCACTGGTCCCTTTATGGGATGATCTTTGATGCACTGGTCCCTTCATGGGATGATCCTGCATACCTCTAATCTGAGTGCTGTGATGCACTGGTCCCTTCATGGAATATTTTTGCACTGGTCCCTTCATGGGATGATCTCTGGTGCACTGGTCACTTCATGGGATGATCTCTGATGCACTGGTCCCTTCATGGGATGATCTCTGATGCACTGGTCCCTTCATGGGATGATCTCTGATGCACTGGTCCTTTCATGGGATGATCTCTGACGCACTGTTCCCTTCATGAGATGATCTCTGATGCATTGGTCCCTTCATGGGATAATCTCTGATGCACTGGTCCCTTCATGGGATGATTTGATGCACTGGTACCTTCATGGGATGGCCTTGCATACCTCTAATCTAAATGATCTGATGCACTATTCCCTTCACGGGATGATATCTGATGCACTGGTCCCTTTATGGGATGAAATCTGATGCACTGGTCCCTTCATGTGATGATCTTGCATACCTCTAATCTGAGTGCTGTGATGCACTGGTCCCTTCATGGGATGATCTCTGATGCACTGGTCCCTTTATGGGATGATCTTTGCTGCACTGGTCCCTTCATGGGATGATCCTGCATACCTCTAATCTGAGTGCTGTGATGCACTGGTCCCTTCATGGGATGATTTTTGCACTGGTCCCTTCATGGGATGATCTCTGGTGCACTGGTCACTTCATGGGATGATCTCTGGTGCACTGGTCCCTTCATGGGATCATCTCTGATGCACTGGTCCCTTCATGGGATGATCTCTGATGCACTGGTCCCTTCATGGGATGATCTCTGATGCACTAGTCCTTTCATGGGATGATCTCTGATGCACTGGTCCCTTCATGAGATGATCTCTGATGCACACGTCCCTTCATGGGATGATCTCTGATGCATTGGTCCCTTCATGGGATAATCTCTGATGCACTGGTCCCTTCATGGGATGATCTGATGCACTGGTACCTTCATGGGATGGCCTTGCATACCTCTAATCTGAGTGATCTGATGCACTATTCCCTTCACGGGATGATATCTGATGCACTGGTCCCTTTATGGGATGAAATCTGATGCACTGGTCCCTTCATGGGATGATCTTGCATACCTCTAATCTGAGTGCTGTGATGCACTGGTCCCTTCATGGGATGATCTCTGATGCACTGGTCCCTTCATGGGATGATCTGATACACTGGTCCCTTCATGGGATGATCTTTGCACGGGTCCCTTCATGGGATGATCTTTGATGCACTGGTCCCTTCAAGGGATGATCTTTCATACCTCTAATCTGAGTGCAGGGATGCACTGGCCTCTTAATGGGATGATCTTGCATACCTCTAATCTGAGTGTTGTGCTGCACTGGTCCCTTCATGGGATGATCTGTGACACACTGGTCCCTTCAAGGGATGATCTTTGATGCACTGGTCCCTTCATGGGATAATCTCTGATGCACTGGTCCCTTCATGGAATGTCCTTGCATACCTCTAATCTGAGTGATCTGATGCACTATTCCCTTCATGGGATGATCTTTGATGCACTGGTCCCTTCATGGGATAATCTTGATTACCTCTAATCTGAAAAATGTGATGCACTGGTCCCTTCATGGGATGATCTTTGCACTGGTCCCTTTATGGGATGATCTTTGCACTGGTCCCTTCATGGGATGATCTTTCATGCACTGGTCCCTTCATGGGATGATCTTGCATACCTTTAATCTGAGCAGTGATGCACTGGTCCCTTCATGGGATGATAATGCACTGGTCCCTTCATGGGATGATCCTGATGCACTGGTCCCTTAATGGGATGATCTTCCATACCTCTATTCTGAGTGCTGTAATGCACTGGTCCCTTCATGGGATGATCTTCATGCACTGGTCCCTTCATGGGACGATCCTGATGCACTGGTCCCTTCATGGGATGATCTTTGATGCACTGGTCCCTTCATGGGATGATCTTTGATGCACTGGTCCCTTCATGGAATGATCTTTGATGCACTGGTCCCTTCGCGGGATGATCTTTGATGTACTGATCCCTTCATGGGATGATCTTTGATGCACTGGTCCCTTCATGGGATGATCTTGCATACCTCTAATCTGAGAGATGTGATGCACTGGTCCCTTCATGGGATGATCTTTAATGCACTGGTCCCTTCATGGGATGATCTTTGATGCACTGGTCCTTTCATGGGATATCTGATGCACTGGTCCCTTCATGGGATGATCTTTGATGCACTGGTCCCTTCATGGGATGATCTTGCATACCTCTAATCTGAGTGCTGTGATGCACTGGTCCCTTCCTGGGATGATCTTTGATGCACTGGTCCCTTCCTGGGATGATCTTTGATGCACTGGTCCCTTCCTGGGATGATCTTTGATGCACTGGTCCCTTTCTGGGATGATCTTTGATGCACTGGTCCCTTCATGGGACGATCTCTGATGCACTGGTCCCTTTATGGGATGATGTCTGATGCGCTAGTCCCTTTATGGGATGATCTTTGATGCACTGGTCCCTTCATGGAATAATCCTTGATGCACTGGTCCCTTCATGGGATGATCTTGCATACCTCTAATCTGAGTGCTGTGATGCACTGGTCCCTTTATGGGATATTTGATGCACTGGTCCCTTTATGGGATGATGTTTGATGCACTGGTCCCTTCATGGGTTGATATTTGATGCACTATCCCCTTCACAGGATGATATCTGATGCACTGGTCCCTTTATGGGATGAAATCTGATGCACTGGTCCCTTCATGGGATGATCTTGCATACCTCTAATCTGAGTGCTGTGATGCACTGGTCCCTTCATGGGATGATCTCTGATGCACTGGTCCCTTTATGGGATGATCTTTGATGCACTGGTCCCTTCATGGGATGATCTCTGGTGCACTGGTCCCTTCATGGGATCATCTCTGATGCACTGGTCCCTTCATGGGATGATCTCTGATGCACTGGTCCCTTCATGGGATGATCTCTGATGCACTGGTCCCTTCATGGGATGATCTCTGATGCACTGGTCCCTTCATGAGATGATCTCTGATGCACACGTCCCTTCATGGGATGATCTCTGATGCACTATTCCCTTCACGGGATGATATCTGATGCACTGGTCCCTTTATGGGATGAAATCTGATGCACTGGTCCCTTCATGGGATAATCTTGCATACCTCTAATCTGAGTGCTGTGATGCACTGGTCCCTTCATGGGATGATCTTTAATGCACTGGTCCCTTCATGGGATGATCTTTGATGCACTGGTCCTTTCATGGGATATCTGATGCACTGGTCCCTTCATGGGATGATCTTTGATGCACTGGTCCCTTCATGGGATGATCTCAGATGCACTGGTCCCTTCATGGGATGATCTCTGATGCACTGGTCTCTTCATTGGATGATCGTTGATGCACTGGTCTCTTCATGGGATGATCTTTGATACACTGGTCCCTTCATGGGATGATTTTTGATGCACTGGTCCCTTCATGGGATGATCTCCGATGCACTGGTCCCTTTATGGGATGATCTCTGATGCACTGGTCCCTTCATGGGATGATCTCTGATGCACTGGTCCCTTCATGGGATGATCTTTGATGCACTGGTCCCTTCATGGAATGGCCTTGCATACCTCTAATCTGAGTGATCTGATGCACTATTCCCTTTATGGGATGATCTTTGATGCACTGGTTCCTTCATGGGATGATCCTGCATACCTCTAATCTGAGTGCTGTGATGCACTGGTCCCTTCATGGGATGATATTTGATGCACTGGTCCCTTCATGGGATGATCCTGATGCACTGGTTCCTTAATGGGATGATCTTCCATACCTCTAATCTGAGTGCTGTAATGCACTGGTCCCTTCATGGGATGATCTTTGATGCACTGGTCCCTTTAACGGGATGATCTGTGATGCCCTGGTCCCTTCAGGGGTTGATCGTTGATGCACTGGTCTCTTCATAGGATGATCTTTGATGCACTGGTCCCTTCATGGGATGATCTTTGATGCACTGGTCCCTTTATGGGATGATCTCTGATGCACTGGTCCCTTTATGGGATGAGCTCTGATGCACTGGTCCCTTCATGGGATGATCTTTGATGCACTGGTCCCTTCATGGGATGATCCTGCATACCTCTAATCTGAGTGCTGTGATGCACTGGTCCCTTCATGGGTTGATCGTTGATGCACTGGTCTTTTCATAGGATGATCTTTGATGCACTGGTCCCTTCATGGGATGATCTTTGATGCACTGGTCCCTTTATGGGATGATCTCTGATGCACTGGTCCCTTTATGGGATGAGCTCTGATGCACTGGTCCCTTCATGGGATGATCTTTGATGCACTGGTCCCTTCATGGGATGATCCTGCATACCTCTAATCTGAGTGCTGTGATGCACTGGTCCCTTCATGGGATGATCTTTGATGCACTGATCCCTTCATGGGATGATCTTTGATGCACTGGTCCCTTCATGGGATGATCTCTGATGCACTGGTCCCTTTATGGGATGATCTCTGGTGCACTGGTCCCTTCATGGGATGAGCTCTGATGCAATGGTCCCTTTATGAGATGATCTTTGCACTGGTCCCTTTATGGAATGATCTCTGATGCACTGGTCCCTTCATGGGATGATCTTTGCACTGGTCCCTTTATGGGATGATCTTTGCACTGGTCCCTTCATGGGATGATCTTTCATGCACTGGTCCCTTCATGGGATGATCTTGCATACCTCTAATCTGAGCAGTGATGCACTGGTCCCTTCATGGGATGATATTTAATGCACTGGTCCCTTCATGGGATGATCCTGATGCACTGGTTCCTTAATGGGATGATCTTCCATACCTCTATTCTGAGTGCTGTAATGCACTGGTCCCTTCATGGGATGATCTTGATGCACTGGTCCCTTCATGGGATGATCCTGATGCACTGGTCCCTTCATGGGATGATCCTGATGCACTGGTCCCTTCATGGGATGATCTTTGATGCACTGGTCCCTTCATGGAATGATCTTTGATGCACTGGTCCCTTCGCGGGATGATCTTTGATGTACTGATCCCTTCATGGGATGATCTTTGATGCACTGGTCCCTTCATGGGATGATCTTGCATACCTCTAATCTGAGAGATGTGATGCACTAGTCCCTTCATGGGATGTTCTTTAATGCACTGGTCCCTTCATGGGATGATCTTTGATGCACTGGTCCTTTCATGGGATATCTGATGCACTGGTCCCTTCATGGGATGATCTTTGATGCACTGGTCCCTTCATGGGATGATCTTGCATACCTCTAATCTGAGTGCTGTGATGCACTGGTCCCTTCCTACGATATTCTTTGATGCACTGGTCCCTTCCTGGGATGATCTTTGATGCACTGGTCCCTTCCTGGGATGATCTTTGATGCACTGGTCCCTTTCTGGGATGATCTTTGATGCACTGGTCCCTTTCTGGGATGATCTTTGATGCACTGGTCCCTTCATGGGACGATCTCTGATGCACTGGTCCCTTTATGGGATGATCTCTGATGCACTGGTCCCTTTATGGGATGATCTCTGATGCGCTAGTCCCTTTATGGGATGATCTTTGATGCACTGGTCCCTTCATGGGATAATCTTTGATGCACTGGTCCCTTCATAGGATGATCTTGCATACCTCTAATCTGAGTGCTGTGATGCACTGGTCCCTTTATGGGATATTTGATGCACTGGTCCCTTTATGGGATGATGTTTGATGCACTGGTCCCTTCATGGGTTGATATTTGATGCACTGGTCCATTCATGGGATGATCTTTGATGCACTGGTCCCTTCATGGGATGATCTTTGATGCCCTGGTCCCTTCCGGGGATGATCTGATGCACTGGTCCCTTCATGGTATGATCTCTGATGCACTGGTCCCTTCATGGGATGATCTCCTCTGATGCATTGGTCCCTTCATGGTATGATCTCTGATGCACTGGTCCCTTCATGGTATGATCTCTGATGCACTGGTCCCTTCATGGGATGATCTGATGCACTGGTCCCTTCATGGGATGATCTCTGATGCACTGGTCCCTTCATGGGATGATCTTTGATGCCCTGGTCCCTTCCTGGGATGATCTGATGCACTGGTCCCTTCATGGGATGATCTCTGATGCACTGGTCCCTTCATGGGATGATCTCTGATGCACTGGTCCCTTTATGGGATGAGCTTTGATGCACTGTTCCCTTTATGGGATGATCTTTGATGCACTGGTCCGTTTATGGGATGATCTTTGCACTTTTCCCTTTATGGGATGATCTTTGATGCACTGGTCCCTTCATGGGATGATCCTGCATACCTCTAATCTGAGTGCTGTGATGCACTGGTCCCTTCATGGAATATTTTTGCACTGGTCACTTCATGGGATGATCTCTGGTGCACTGGTCCCTTCATGGGATGATCTCTGATGCACTGGTCCCTTCATGGGATGATCTCTGATGCACTGGTCCCTTCATGGGATGATCTCTGATGCACTGGTCCTTTCATGGGATGATCTCTGATGCACTGTTCCCTTCATGAGATGATCTCTGATGCACTGGTCCCTTCATGGGATGATCTTTAATGCACTGGTCCCTTCATGGGATGATCTTTGATGCACTGGTCCTTTCATGGGATATCTGATGCACTGGTCCCTTCATGGGATGATCTTTGATGCACTGGTCCCTTCATGGGATGATCTTGCATACCTCTAATCTGAGTGCTGTGATGCACTGGTCCCTTCCTGGGATGATCTTTGATGCACTGGTCCCTTCCTGGGATGATCTTTGATGCACTGGTCCCTTCCTGGGATGATCTTTGATGCACTGGTCCCTTTCTGGGATGATCTTTGATGCACTGGTCCCTTCATGGGACGATCTCTGATGCACTGGTCCCTTTATGGGATGATGTCTGATGCGCTAGTCCCTTTATGGGATGATCTTTGATGCACTGGTCCCTTCATGGAATAATCCTTGATGCACTGGTCCCTTCATGGGATGATCTTGCATACCTCTAATCTGAGTGCTGTGATGCACTGGTCCCTTTATGGGATATTTGATGCACTGGTCCCTTTATGGGATGATGTTTGATGCACTGGTCCCTTCATGGGTTGATATTTGATGCACTATCCCCTTCACAGGATGATATCTGATGCACTGGTCCCTTTATGGGATGAAATCTGATGCACTGGTCCCTTAATGGGATGATCTTGCATTCCTCTAATCTGAGTGCTGTGATGCACTGGTCCCTTCATGGGATGATCTCTGATGCACTGGTCCCTTTATGGGATGATCTTTGATGCACTGGTCCCTTCATGGGATGATCTCTGGTGCACTGGTCCCTTCATGGGATCATCTCTGATGCACTGGTCCCTTCATGGGATCATCTCTGATGCACTGGTCCCTTCATGGGATGATCTCTGATGCACTGGTCCCTTCATGGGATGATCTCTGATGCACTGGTCCCTTCATGAGATGATCTCTGATGCACACGTCCCTTCATGGGATGATCTCTGATGCACTATTCCCTTCACGGGATGATATCTGATGCACTGGTCCCTTTATGGGATGAAATCTGATGCACTGGTCCCTTCATGGGATAATCTTGCATACCTCTAATCTGAGTGCTGTGATGCACTGGTCCCTTCATGGGATGATCTTTAATGCACTGGTCCCTTCATGGGATGATCTTTGATGCACTGGTCCTTTCATGGGATATCTGATGCACTGGTCCCTTCATGGGATGATCTTTGATGCACTGGTCCCTTCATGGGATGATCTCAGATGCACTGGTCCCTTCATGGGATGATCTCTGATGCACTGGTCTCTTCATTGGATGATCGTTGATGCACTGGTCTCTTCATGGGATGATCTTTGATACACTGGTCCCTTCATGGGATGATTTTTGATGCACTGGTCCCTTCATGGGATGATCTCCGATGCACTGGTCCCTTTATGGGATGATCTCTGATGCACTGGTCCCTTCATGGGATGATCTCTGATGCACTGGTCCCTTCATGGGATGATCTTTGATGCACTGGTCCCTTCATGGAATGGCCTTGCATACCTCTAATCTGAGTGATCTGATGCACTATTCCCTTTATGGGATGATCTTTGATGCACTGGTTCCTTCATGGGATGATCCTGCATACCTCTAATCTGAGTGCTGTGATGCACTGGTCCCTTCATGGGATGATATTTGATGCACTGGTCCCTTCATGGGATGATCCTGATGCACTGGTTCCTTAATGGGATGATCTTCCATACCTCTAATCTGAGTGCTGTAATGCACTGGTCCCTTCATGGGATGATCTTTGATGCACTGGTCCCTTTAACGGGATGATCTGTGATGCCCTGGTCCCTTCAGGGGTTGATCGTTGATGCACTGGTCTCTTCATAGGATGATCTTTGATGCACTGGTCCCTTCATGGGATGATCTTTGATGCACTGGTCCCTTTATGGGATGATCTCTGATGCACTGGTCCCTTTATGGGATGAGCTCTGATGCACTGGTCCCTTCATGGGATGATCTTTGATGCACTGGTCCCTTCATGGGATGATCCTGCATACCTCTAATCTGAGTGCTGTGATGCACTGGTCCCTTCATGGGTTGATCGTTGATGCACTGGTCTTTTCATAGGATGATCTTTGATGCACTGGTCCCTTCATGGGATGATCTTTGATGCACTGGTCCCTTTATGGGATGATCTCTGATGCACTGGTCCCTTTATGGGATGAGCTCTGATGCACTGGTCCCTTCATGGGATGATCTTTGATGCACTGGTCCCTTCATGGGATGATCCTGCATACCTCTAATCTGAGTGCTGTGATGCACTGGTCCCTTCATGGGATGATCTTTGATGCACTGATCCCTTCATGGGATGATCTTTGATGCACTGGTCCCTTCATGGGATGATCTCTGATGCACTGGTCCCTTTATGGGATGATCTCTGGTGCACTGGTCCCTTCATGGGATGAGCTCTGATGCAATGGTCCCTTTATGAGATGATCTTTGCACTGGTCCCTTTATGGAATGATCTCTGATGCACTGGTCCCTTCATGGGATGATCTTTGCACTGGTCCCTTTATGGGATGATCTTTGCACTGGTCCCTTCATGGGATGATCTTTCATGCACTGGTCCCTTCATGGGATGATCTTGCATACCTCTAATCTGAGCAGTGATGCACTGGTCCCTTCATGGGATGATATTTAATGCACTGGTCCCTTCATGGGATGATCCTGATGCACTGGTTCCTTAATGGGATGATCTTCCATACCTCTATTCTGAGTGCTGTAATGCACTGGTCCCTTCATGGGATGATCTTGATGCACTGGTCCCTTCATGGGATGATCCTGATGCACTGGTCCCTTCATGGGATGATCCTGATGCACTGGTCCCTTCATGGGATGATCTTTGATGCACTGGTCCCTTCATGGAATGATCTTTGATGCACTGGTCCCTTCGCGGGATGATCTTTGATGTACTGATCCCTTCATGGGATGATCTTTGATGCACTGGTCCCTTCATGGGATGATCTTGCATACCTCTAATCTGAGAGATGTGATGCACTAGTCCCTTCATGGGATGTTCTTTAATGCACTGGTCCCTTCATGGGATGATCTTTGATGCACTGGTCCTTTCATGGGATATCTGATGCACTGGTCCCTTCATGGGATGATCTTTGATGCACTGGTCCCTTCATGGGATGATCTTGCATACCTCTAATCTGAGTGCTGTGATGCACTGGTCCCTTCCTACGATATTCTTTGATGCACTGGTCCCTTCCTGGGATGATCTTTGATGCACTGGTCCCTTCCTGGGATGATCTTTGATGCACTGGTCCCTTTCTGGGATGATCTTTGATGCACTGGTCCCTTTCTGGGATGATCTTTGATGCACTGGTCCCTTCATGGGACGATCTCTGATGCACTGGTCCCTTTATGGGATGATCTCTGATGCACTGGTCCCTTTATGGGATGATCTCTGATGCGCTAGTCCCTTTATGGGATGATCTTTGATGCACTGGTCCCTTCATGGGATAATCTTTGATGCACTGGTCCCTTCATAGGATGATCTTGCATACCTCTAATCTGAGTGCTGTGATGCACTGGTCCCTTTATGGGATATTTGATGCACTGGTCCCTTTATGGGATGATGTTTGATGCACTGGTCCCTTCATGGGTTGATATTTGATGCACTGGTCCATTCATGGGATGATCTTTGATGCACTGGTCCCTTCATGGGATGATCTTTGATGCCCTGGTCCCTTCCGGGGATGATCTGATGCACTGGTCCCTTCATGGTATGATCTCTGATGCACTGGTCCCTTCATGGGATGATCTCCTCTGATGCATTGGTCCCTTCATGGTATGATCTCTGATGCACTGGTCCCTTCATGGTATGATCTCTGATGCACTGGTCCCTTCATGGGATGATCTGATGCACTGGTCCCTTCATGGGATGATCTCTGATGCACTGGTCCCTTCATGGGATGATCTTTGATGCCCTGGTCCCTTCCTGGGATGATCTGATGCACTGGTCCCTTCATGGGATGATCTCTGATGCACTGGTCCCTTCATGGGATGATCTCTGATGCACTGGTCCCTTTATGGGATGAGCTTTGATGCACTGTTCCCTTTATGGGATGATCTTTGATGCACTGGTCCGTTTATGGGATGATCTTTGCACTTTTCCCTTTATGGGATGATCTTTGATGCACTGGTCCCTTCATGGGATGATCCTGCATACCTCTAATCTGAGTGCTGTGATGCACTGGTCCCTTCATGGAATATTTTTGCACTGGTCACTTCATGGGATGATCTCTGGTGCACTGGTCCCTTCATGGGATGATCTCTGATGCACTGGTCCCTTCATGGGATGATCTCTGATGCACTGGTCCCTTCATGGGATGATCTCTGATGCACTGGTCCTTTCATGGGATGATCTCTGATGCACTGTTCCCTTCATGAGATGATCTCTGATGCATTGGTCCCTTCATGGGATAATCTCTGATGCACTGGTCCCTTCATGGGATGATTTGATGCACTGGTACCTTCATGGGATGGCCTTGCATACCTCTAATCTAAATGATCTGATGCACTATTCCCTTCACGGGATGATATCTGATGCACTGGTCCCTTTATGGGATGAAATCTGATGCACTGGTCCCTTCATATGATGATCTTGCATACCTCTAATCTGAGTGCTGTGATGCACTGGTCCCTTTATGGGATGATCTCTGATGCACTGGTCCCTTTATGGGATGATCTTTGCTGCACTGGTCCCTTCATGGGATGATCCTGCATACCTCTAATCTGAGTGCTGTGATGCACTGGTCCCTTCATGGGATGATTTTTGCACTGGTCCCTTCATGGGATGATCTCTGGTGCACTGGTCACTTCATGGGATGATCTCTGGTGCACTGGTCCCTTCATGGGATCATCTCTGATGCACTGGTCCCTTCATGGGATGATCTCTGATGCACTGGTCCCTTCATGGGATGATCTCTGATGCACTAGTCCTTTCATGGGATGATCTCTGATGCACTGGTCCCTTCATGAGATGATCTCTGATTCACACGTCCCTTCATGGGATGATCTCTGATGCATTGGTCCCTTCATGGGATAATCTCTGATGCACTGGTCCCTTCATGGGATGATCTGATGCACTGGTACCTTCATGGGATGGCCTTGCATACCTCTAATCTGAGTGATCTGATGCACTATTCCCTTTACGGGATGATATCTGATGCACTGGTCCCTTTATGGGATGAAATCTGATGCACTGGTCCCTTCATGGGATGATCTTGCATACCTCTAATCTGAGTGCTGTGATGCACTGGTCTCTTCATGGGATGATCTCTGATGCACTGGTCCCTTCATGGGATGATCTGATGCACTGGTCCCTTCATGGGATGATCTTTGCACGGGTCCCTTCATGGGATGATCTTTGATGCACTGGTCCCTTCAAGGGATGATCTTTCATACCTCTAATCTGAGTGCAGGGATGCACTGGCCTCTTAATGGGATGATCTTGCATACCTCTAATCTGAGTGTTGTGCTGCACTGGTCCCTTCATGGGATGATCTGTGACACACTGGTCCCTTCAAGGGATGATCTTTGATGCACTGGTCCCTTCATGGGATAATCTTGATTACCTCTAATCTGAGAAATGTGATGCACTGGTCCCTTCATGGGATGATTTTTAATGCACTGGTCCCTTCATGGGATGATCTTTGATGCACTGGTCCTTTCATGGGATATCTGATGCACTGGTCCCTTCATGGGATGATCTTTGATGCACTGGTCCCTTCATGGGATGATCTCTGATGCACTGGTCCCTTCATGGGATGATCTCTGATGCACTGGTCTCTTCATGGGATGATCGTTTTATGCACTGTTCTCTTCATGGGATGATCTTTGATGCACTGGTCCCTTCATGGGATGATCTTTGATGCACTGGTCCCTTCATGAGATGATCTCCGATGCACTGGTCCCTTTATGGGATGATCTCTGATGCACTGGTCCCTTCATGGAATGAGCTCTGATGCACTGGTCCCTGTATGGGATGATCTTTGCACTGGTCCCTTTATGGGATGATCTCTGATGCACTGGTCCCTTTATGGGATGAGCTCTGATGCACTGGTCCCTTCATGGGATGATCTTTGATGCACTGGTCCCTTCATGGGATGATCTTTGATGCACTGGTCCCTTCATGGGATGATCTTTGATGCACTGGTCCCTTCAAGGAATGATCTTTGATGCACTGGTCCCTTCGCGGGATGATCTTTGATGTACTGATCCCTTCATAGGATGATCTTTGATGCACTGGTCCCTTCATGAGATGATCTTGCATACCTCTAATCTGAGAGATGTGATGCACTGGTCCCTTCATGGGATGATCTGTAATGCACTGGTCCCTTCATGGGATGATCTTTGATGCACTGGTCCTTTCATGGGATATCTGATGCACTGGTCCCTTCATGGGATGATCTTTGATGCACTGGTCCCTTCATGGGATAATCTTGATTACCTCTAATCTGAGAAATGTGATGCACTGGTCCCTTCATGGGATGATTTTTAATGCACTGGTCCCTTCATGGGATGATCTTTGATGCACTGGTCCTTTCATGGGATATCTGATGCACTGGTCCCTTCATGGGATGATCTTTGATGCACTGGTCCCTTCATGGGATGATCTCTGATGCACTGGTCCCTTCATGGGATGATCTCTGATGCACTGGTCTCTTCATGGGATGATCGTGTTATGCACTGTTCTCTTCATGGGATGATCTTTGATGCACTGGTCCCTTCATGGGATGATCTTTGATGCACTGGTCCCTTCATGAGATGATCTCCGATGCACTGGTCCCTTTATGGGATGATCTCTGATGCACTGGTCCCTTCATGGAATGAGCTCTGATGCACTGGTCCCTGTATGGGATGATCTTTGCACTGGTCCCTTTATGGGATGATCTCTGATGCACTGGTCCCTTTATGGGATGAGCTCTGATGCACTGGTCCCTTCATGGGATGATCTTTGATGCACTGGTCCCTTCATGGGATGATCTTTGATGCACTGGTCCCTTCATGGGATGATCTTTGATGCACTGGTCCCTTCAAGGAATGATCTTTGATGCACTGGTCCCTTCGCGGGATGATCTTTGATGTACTGATCCCTTCATAGGATGATCTTTGATGCACTGGTCCCTTCATGAGATGATCTTGCATACCTCTAATCTGAGAGATGTGATGCACTGGTCCCTTCATGGGATGATCTGTAATGCACTGGTCCCTTCATGGGATGATCTTTGATGCACTGGTCCTTTCATGGGATATCTGATGCACTGGTCCCTTCATGGGATGATCTTTGATGCACTGGTCCCTTCATGGGATGATCTTGCATACCTCTAATCTGAGTGCTGTGATGCACTGGTCCCTTCCTCGGATGATCTTTGATGCACTGGTCCCTTTCTGGGATGATCTTTGATGCACTGGTCCCTTCATGGGATGATGATGCACTGGTCCCTTTATGGGATGATCTCTGATGCACTGGTCCCTTTATGGGATGATCTCTGATGCACTGGTCCCTTCATGGGATGATCTTGCATACCTCTAATCTGACTGCTGTGGTGCACTGGTCCCTTTATGGGATATTTGATGCACTGGTCCCTTTATGGGATGATATTTGATGCACTGGTCCCTTTATGGGATGATATTTGATGCACTGGTCCCTTCATGGGTTGATATTTTATGCACTGGTCCCTTCATGGGTTGATCTGATGCACTGGTCCCTTCATGGGATGATCTCCTCTGATGCATTGGTCCCTTCATGGTATTATCTCTGATGCACTGGTCCCCTCATGGGATGATCTTTGATGCACTGGTCCCTTCATGGGATGATCTTTGATGCACTGGTCCCTTCATGGGATGATCTTTGATGCACTGGTCCCTTCATGGGATGATCTTTGATGCACTGGTCCCTTCATGGGATGATCTTTGATGCACTGATCCCTTCATGGGATGATCTTTGATGCACTGGTCCCTTCATGGGATGATCTTTCATACCTCTAATCTGAGTGCTGTGCTGCACTGGTCCCTTCATGGGATGATCTTTGATTCACTGGTCCCTTCATGGGATGATCTTTGATGCACTGGTCCCTTCAAGGGATGATCTTTGATGCACTGGTCCCTTCATGGGGTGGTCTTTGATGCACTTGTCCCTTCATGGGGTGATCTTTGATGCACTGGTCCCTTCATGGGATGATCGTTGATGCACTGGTCCTTTCATGGGATATCTGATGCACTGGTCCCTTCATGGGATGATCTTTGATGCACTGGTCGCTTCATGGGATGATCTTTGATGCACTGGTCCCTTCATGGGATGATCTTTGATGCACTGGTCGCTTCATGGGATGATCTTTGATGCACTATTCCCTTCATGGGATGAAATCTGATGCCCTGGTCCCTTCATGGGATGAAATCTGATGCACTGGTCCCTTTATGGGATGTTCTTTGATGCACTGGTTCCTTCATGGGATGATCCTGCATACCTCTAATCTGAGTGCTGTGATGCACTGGTCCCTTCATGGGATGATCTTTGATGCACTGGTCCCTTCATGGGATGATCTCTGGTGCACTGGTCCCTTCATGGGATGATCTCTGGTGCACTGGTCCCTTCATGGGATGATCTCTGATGCACTGGTCCCTTCATGGGATGACCTCTGATGCACTGGTCCTTTCATGGGATGATCTTTGATGCACTGTTCCCTTCATGGGATGATCCTGCATACCTCTAATCTGAGTGCTGTGATGCACTGGTCCCTTCATGGGATGATTTTTGCACTGGTCCCTTCATGGGATGATCTCTGGTGCACTGGTCACTTCATGGGATGATCTCTGGTGCACTGGTCTCTTCATGGGATGATCTCTGGTGCACTGGTCCCTTCATGGGATGATCTCTGATGCACTGGTCCCTTCATGGGATGATCTCTGATGCACTGGTCCCTTCATGGGATGAACTCTGATGCACTGGTCCTTTCATGGGATGATCTCTGATGCACTGGTCCCTTCATGAGATGATCTCTGATGCACACGTCCCTTCATGGGATGATCTCTGATGCATTGGTCCCTTCATGGGATAATCTCTGATGCACTGGTCCCTTCATGGGATGATCTGATGCACTGGTACCTTCATGGGATGGCCTTGCATACCTCTAATCTGAGTGATCTGATGCACTATTCCCTTCACGGGATGATATCTGATGCACTGGTCCCTTTATGGGATGAAATCTGATGCACTGGTCCCTTCATGGGATGATCTTGCATACCTCTAATCTGAGTGCTGTGATGCACTGGTCCCTTCATGGGATGATCTGATGCACTGGTCCCTTCAAGGGATGATCTTTCATACCTCTAATCTGAGTGCTGTGATGCACTGGCCTCTTAATGGGATGATCTTGCATACCTCTAATCTGAGTGTTGTTCTGCACTGGTCCCTTCATGGGATGATCTGTGACACACTGGTCCCTTCAAGGGATGATCTTTGATGCACTATTCCCTTCATGGGATGATCTTTGATGCACTGGTCCCTTCATGGGATAATCTTGATTCCCTCTAATCTGAGAAATGTGATGCACTGGTCCCTTCATGGGATGATCTTTAATGCACTGGTCCCTTCATGGGATGATCTTTGATGCACTGGTCCTTTCAAGGGATATCTGATGCGCTGGTCCCTTCATGGGATTATCTTTGATGCACTGGTCCCTTCATGGGATGATCTCTGATGCACTGGTCCCTTCATGGGATGATCTCTGATGCACTGGTCTTTTCATGGGATGATCGTTGATGCACTGGTCTCTTCTTGGGATGATCTTTGATGCACTGGTCCCTTCATGGGATGATCTTTGATGCACTGGTCCCTTCATGGGATGATCTCCGATGCACTGGTCCCTTTATGGGATGATCTCTGATGCACTGGTCCCTTCATGGAATGAGCTCTGATGCACTGGTCCCTTTATGGGATGATCTTTGCACTGGTCCCTTTATGGGATGATCTCTGATGCACTGGTCCCTTTATGGGATGAGCTCTGATGCACTGGTCCCTTCATGGGATGATCTTTGATGCACTGGTCCCTTCATGGGATGATCTTTGATGCACTGGTCCCTTCATGGGATGATCTTTGATGCACTGGTCCCTTCATGGAATGATCTTTGATGCACTGGTCCCTTCGCGGGATGATCTTTGATGTACTGATCCCTTCATAGGATGATCTTTGATGCACTGGTCTCGTCATGGGATGATCTTGCATACCTCTAATCTGAGAGATGTGATGCACTGGTCCCTTCATGGGATGATCTGTAATGCACTGGTCCCTTCATTGGATGATCTTTGATGCACTGGTCCTTTCATGGGATATCTGATGCACTGGTCCCTTCATGGGATGATCTTTGATGCACTGGTCCCTTCATGGGATGATCTTGCATACCTCTAATCTGAGTGCTGTGATGCACTGGTCCCTTCCTCGGATGATCTTTGATGCACTGGTCCCTTTCTGGGATGATCTTTGATGCAGTGGTCCCTTCATGGGATGATCTCTGATACACTGGTCCCTTTATGGGATGATCTCTGATGCACTGGTCCCTTCATGGGTTGATATTTTATGCACTGGTCCCTTCATGGGATGATCTGATGCACTGGTCCCTACATGGGATGATCTCCTCTGATGCATTGGTCCCTTCATGGTATGATCTCTGATGCACTGGTCCCTTCATGGGATGATCTCTGATGCACTGGTCCCCTCATAGGATGATCTTTGATGCACTGGTCCCCTCATGGGATGATCTTTGATGCACTGGTCCCTTCATGGGATGATCTGTGATGCCCTGGTCCCTTCATGGGATGATCTTTGATGCACTGGTCCCTTCATGGGATGATCTTTGATGCACTGATCCCTTCATGGGATGATCTTTGATGCACTGGTCCCTTCATGGGATGATCTTTCATACCTCTAATCTGAGTGCTGTGCTGCACTGGTCCCTTCATGGGATGATCTTTGATGCACTGGTCCCTTCATGGGATGATCTTTGATGCACTGGTCCCTTCATGGGATGATCTTTGATGCACTGGTCCCTTCATGGGGTGGTCTTTGATGCACTTGTCCCTTCATGGGGTGATCGTTGATGCACTGGTCGCTTCATGGGATGATCTCTGATGCACTGTTCCCTTCATGAGATGATCTCTGATGCATTGGTCCCTTCATGGGATAATCTCTGATGCACTGGTCCCTTCATGGGATGATTTGATGCACTGGTACCTTCATGGGATGGCCTTGCATACCTCTAATCTAAATGATCTGATGCACTATTCCCTTCACGGGATGATATCTGATGCACTGGTCCCTTTATGGGATGAAATCTGATGCACTGGTCCCTTCATATGATGATCTTGCATACCTCTAATCTGAGTGCTGTGATGCACTGGTCCCTTTATGGGATGATCTCTGATGCACTGGTCCCTTTATGGGATGATCTTTGCTGCACTGGTCCCTTCATGGGATGATCCTGCATACCTCTAATCTGAGTGCTGTGATGCACTGGTCCCTTCATGGGATGATTTTTGCACTGGTCCCTTCATGGGATGATCTCTGGTGCACTGGTCACTTCATGGGATGATCTCTGGTGCACTGGTCCCTTCATGGGATCATCTCTGATGCACTGGTCCCTTCATGGGATGATCTCTGATGCACTGGTCCCTTCATGGGATGATCTCTGATGCACTAGTCCTTTCATGGGATGATCTCTGATGCACTGGTCCCTTCATGAGATGATCTCTGATTCACACGTCCCTTCATGGGATGATCTCTGATGCATTGGTCCCTTCATGGGATAATCTCTGATGCACTGGTCCCTTCATGGGATGATCTGATGCACTGGTACCTTCATGGGATGGCCTTGCATACCTCTAATCTGAGTGATCTGATGCACTATTCCCTTTACGGGATGATATCTGATGCACTGGTCCCTTTATGGGATGAAATCTGATGCACTGGTCCCTTCATGGGATGATCTTGCATACCTCTAATCTGAGTGCTGTGATGCACTGGTCTCTTCATGGGATGATCTCTGATGCACTGGTCCCTTCATGGGATGATCTGATGCACTGGTCCCTTCATGGGATGATCTTTGCACGGGTCCCTTCATGGGATGATCTTTGATGCACTGGTCCCTTCAAGGGATGATCTTTCATACCTCTAATCTGAGTGCAGGGATGCACTGGCCTCTTAATGGGATGATCTTGCATACCTCTAATCTGAGTGTTGTGCTGCACTGGTCCCTTCATGGGATGATCTGTGACACACTGGTCCCTTCAAGGGATGATCTTTGATGCACTGGTCCCTTCATGGGATAATCTCTGATGCACTGGTCCCTTCACTGAATGTCCTTGCATACCTCTAATCTGAGTGATCTGATGCACTATTCCCTTCATGGGATGATCTTTGATGCACTGGTCCCTTCATGGGATAATCTTGATTACCTCTAATCTGAGAAATGTGATGCACTGGTCCCTTCATGGGATGATTTTTAATGCACTGGTCCCTTCATGGGATGATCTTTGATGCACTGGTCCTTTCATGGGATATCTGATGCACTGGTCCCTTCATGGGATGATCTTTGATGCACTGGTCCCTTTATGGGATGATCTCTGATGCACTGGTCCCTTCATGGGATGATCTCTGATGCACTGGTCTCTTCATGGGATGATCGTTTTATGCACTGTTCTCTTCATGGGATGATCTTTGATGCACTGGTCCCTTCATGGGATGATCTTTGATGCACTGGTCCCTTCATGAGATGATCTCCGATGCACTGGTCCCTTTATGGGATGATCTCTGATGCACTGGTCCCTTCATGGAATGAGCTCTGATGCACTGGTCCCTGTATGGGATGATCTTTGCACTGGTCCCTTTATGGGATGATCTCTGATGCACTGGTCCCTTTATGGGATGAGCTCTGATGCACTGGTCCCTTCATGGGATGATCTTTGATGCACTGGTCCCTTCATGGGATGATCTTTGATGCACTGGTCCCTTCATGGGATGATCTTTGATGCACTGGTCCCTTCAAGGAATGATCTTTGATGCACTGGTCCCTTCGCGGGATGATCTTTGATGTACTGATCCCTTCATAGGATGATCTTTGATGCACTGGTCCCTTCATGAGATGATCTTGCATACCTCTAATCTGAGAGATGTGATGCACTGGTCCCTTCATGGGATGATCTGTAATGCACTGGTCCCTTCATGGGATGATCTTTGATGCACTGGTCCTTTCATGGGATATCTGATGCACTGGTCCCTTCATGGGATGATCTTTGATGCACTGGTCCCTTCATGGGATAATCTTGATTACCTCTAATCTGAGAAATGTGATGCACTGGTCCCTTCATGGGATGATTTTTAATGCACTGGTCCCTTCATGGGATGATCTTTGATGCACTGGTCCTTTCATGGGATATCTGATGCACTGGTCCCCTCATGGGATGATCTTTGATGCACTGGTCCCTTCATGGGATGATCTCTGATGCACTGGTCCCTTCATGGGATGATCTCTGATGCACTGGTCTCTTCATGGGATGATCGTGTTATGCACTGTTCTCTTCATGGGATGATCTTTGATGCACTGGTCCCTTCATGGGATGATCTTTGATGCACTGGTCCCTTCATGAGATGATCTCCGATGCACTGGTCCCTTTATGGGATGATCTCTGATGCACTGGTCCCTTCATGGAATGAGCTCTGATGCACTGGTCCCTGTATGGGATGATCTTTGCACTGGTCCCTTTATGGGATGATCTCTGATGCACTGGTCCCTTTATGGGATGAGCTCTGATGCACTGGTCCCTTCATGGGATGATCTTTGATGCACTGGTCCCTTCATGGGATGATCTTTGATGCACTGGTCCCTTCATGGGATGATCTTTGATGCACTGGTCCCTTCAAGGAATGATCTTTGATGCACTGGTCCCTTCGCGGGATGATCTTTGATGTACTGATCCCTTCATAGGATGATCTTTGATGCACTGGTCCCTTCATGAGATGATCTTGCATACCTCTAATCTGAGAGATGTGATGCACTGGTCCCTTCATGGGATGATCTGTAATGCACTGGTCCCTTCATGGGATGATCTTTGATGCACTGGTCCTTTCATGGGATATCTGATGCACTGGTCCCTTCATGGGATGATCTTTGATGCACTGGTCCCTTCATGGGATGATCTTGCATACCTCTAATCTGAGTGCTGTGATGCACTGGTCCCTTCCTCGGATGATCTTTGATGCACTGGTCCCTTTCTGGGATGATCTTTGATGCACTGGTCCCTTCATGGGATGATGATGCACTGGTCCCTTTATGGGATGATCTCTGATGCACTGGTCCCTTTATGGGATGATCTCTGATGCACTGGTCCCTTCATGGGATGATCTTGCATACCTCTAATCTGACTGCTGTGGTGCACTGGTCCCTTTATGGGATATTTGATGCACTGGTCCCTTTATGGGATGATATTTGATGCACTGGTCCCTTTATGGGATGATATTTGATGCACTGGTCCCTTCATGGGTTGATATTTTATGCACTGGTCCCTTCATGGGTTGATCTGATGCACTGGTCCCTTCATGGGATGATCTCCTCTGATGCATTGGTCCCTTCATGGTATTATCTCTGATGCACTGGTCCCCTCATGGGATGATCTTTGATGCACTGGTCCCTTCATGGGATGATCTTTGATGCACTGGTCCCTTCATGGGATGATCTTTGATGCACTGGTCCCTTCATGGGATGATCTTTGATGCACTGGTCCCTTCATGGGATGATCTTTGATGCACTGATCCCTTCATGGGATGATCTTTGATGCACTGGTCCCTTCATGGGATGATCTTTCATACCTCTAATCTGAGTGCTGTGCTGCACTGGTCCCTTCATGGGATGATCTTTGATTCACTGGTCCCTTCATGGGATGATCTTTGATGCACTGGTCCCTTCAAGGGATGATCTTTGATGCACTGGTCCCTTCATGGGGTGGTCTTTGATGCACTTGTCCCTTCATGGGGTGATCTTTGATGCACTGGTCCCTTCATGGGATGATCGTTGATGCACTGGTCCTTTCATGGGATATCTGATGCACTGGTCCCTTCATGGGATGATCTTTGATGCACTGGTCGCTTCATGGGATGATCTTTGATGCACTGGTCCCTTCATGGGATGATCTTTGATGCACTGGTCGCTTCATGGGATGATCTTTGATGCACTATTCCCTTCATGGGATGAAATCTGATGCCCTGGTCCCTTCATGGGATGAAATCTGATGCACTGGTCCCTTTATGGGATGTTCTTTGATGCACTGGTTCCTTCATGGGATGATCCTGCATACCTCTAATCTGAGTGCTGTGATGCACTGGTCCCTTCATGGGATGATCTTTGATGCACTGGTCCCTTCATGGGATGATCTCTGGTGCACTGGTCCCTTCATGGGATGATCTCTGGTGCACTGGTCCCTTCATGGGATGATCTCTGATGCACTGGTCCCTTCATGGGATGACCTCTGATGCACTGGTCCTTTCATGGGATGATCTTTGATGCACTGTTCCCTTCATGGGATGATCCTGCATACCTCTAATCTGAGTGCTGTGATGCACTGGTCCCTTCATGGGATGATTTTTGCACTGGTCCCTTCATGGGATGATCTCTGGTGCACTGGTCACTTCATGGGATGATCTCTGGTGCACTGGTCTCTTCATGGGATGATCTCTGGTGCACTGGTCCCTTCATGGGATGATCTCTGATGCACTGGTCCCTTCATGGGATGATCTCTGATGCACTGGTCCCTTCATGGGATGATCTCTGATGCACTGGTCCTTTCATGGGATGATCTCTGATGCACTGGTCCCTTCATGAGATGATCTCTGATGCACACGTCCCTTCATGGGATGATCTCTGATGCATTGGTCCCTTCATGGGATAATCTCTGATGCACTGGTCCCTTCATGGGATGATCTGATGCACTGGTACCTTCATGGGATGGCCTTGCATACCTCTAATCTGAGTGATCTGATGCACTATTCCCTTCACGGGATGATATCTGATGCACTGGTCCCTTTATGGGATGAAATCTGATGCACTGGTCCCTTCATGGGATGATCTTGCATACCTCTAATCTGAGTGCTGTGATGCACTGGTCCCTTCATGGGATGATCTGATGCACTGGTCCCTTCAAGGGATGATCTTTCATACCTCTAATCTGAGTGCTGTGATGCACTGGCCTCTTAATGGGATGATCTTGCATACCTCTAATCTGAGTGTTGTGCTGCACTGGTCCCTTCATGGGATGATCTGTGACGCACTGGTCCCTTCAAGGGATGATCTTTGATGCACTATTCCCTTCATGGGATGATCTTTGATGCACTGGTCCCTTCATGGGATAATCTTGATTCCCTCTAATCTGAGAAATGTGATGCACTGGTCCCTTCATGGGATGATCTTTAATGCACTGGTCCCTTCATGGGATGATCTTTGATGCACTGGTCCTTTCAAGGGATATCTGATGCGCTGGTCCCTTCATGGGATTATCTTTGATGCACTGGTCCCTTCATGGGATGATCTCTGATGCACTGGTCCCTTCATGGGATGATCTCTGATGCACTGGTCTTTTCATGGGATGATCGTTGATGCACTGGTCTCTTCTTGGGATGATCTTTGATGCACTGGTCCCTTCATGGGATGATCTTTGATGCACTGGTCCCTTCATGGGATGATCTCCGATGCACTGGTCCCTTTATGGGATGATCTCTGATGCACTGGTCCCTTCATGGAATGAGCTCTGATGCACTGGTCCCTTTATGGGATGATCTTTGCACTGGTCCCTTTATGGGATGATCTCTGATGCACTGGTCCCTTTATGGGATGAGCTCTGATGCACTGGTCCCTTCATGGGATGATCTTTGATGCACTGGTCCCTTCATGGGATGATCTTTGATGCACTGGTCCCTTCATGGGATGATCTTTGATGCACTGGTCCCTTCATGGAATGATCTTTGATGCACTGGTCCCTTCGCGGGATGATCTTTGATGTACTGATCCCTTCATAGGATGATCTTTGATGCACTGGTCTCGTCATGGGATGATCTTGCATACCTCTAATCTGAGAGATGTGATGCACTGGTCCCTTCATGGGATGATCTGTAATGCACTGGTCCCTTCATTGGATGATCTTTGATGCACTGGTCCTTTCATGGGATATCTGATGCACTGGTCCCTTCATGGGATGATCTTTGATGCACTGGTCCCTTTCTGGGATGATCTTTGATGCAGTGGTCCCTTCATGGGATGATCTCTGATACACTGGTCCCTTTATGGGATGATCTCTGATGCACTGGTCCCTTCATGGGTTGATATTTTATGCACTGGTCCCTTCATGGGATGATCTGATGCACTGGTCCCTACATGGGATGATCTCCTCTGATGCATTGGTCCCTTCATGGTATGATCTCTGATGCACTGGTCCCTTCATGGGATGATCTCTGATGCACTGGTCCCCTCATAGGATGATCTTTGATGCACTGGTCCCCTCATGGGATGATCTTTGATGCACTGGTCCCTTCATGGGATGATCTGTGATGCCCTGGTCCCTTCATGGGATGATCTTTGATGCACTGGTCCCTTCATGGGATGATCTTTGATGCACTGATCCCTTCATGGGATGATCTTTGATGCACTGGTCCCTTCATGGGATGATCTTTCATACCTCTAATCTGAGTGCTGTGCTGCACTGGTCCCTTCATGGGATGATCTTTGATGCACTGGTCCCTTCATGGGATGATCTTTGATGCACTGGTCCCTTCATGGGATGATCTTTGATGCACTGGTCCCTTCATGGGGTGGTCTTTGATGCACTTGTCCCTTCATGGGGTGATCGTTGATGCACTGGTCGCTTCATGGGATGATCTTTGATGCACTGGTCCCTTCATGGGATGATCTTGCATACCTCTAATCTGAGTGCTGTGATGCACTATTCCCTTCATGGGATGAAATCTGATGCCCTGGTCCCTTCATGGGATGAAATCTGATGCACTGGTCCCTTTATGGGATGATCTTTGATGCGCTGGTCCCTTCATGGGATGATCATGCATACCTCTAATCTGAGTGCTGTGATGCACTGGTCCCTTCATGGGATGATCTTTGATGCACTGGTCCCTTCATGGGATGATCTCTGGTGCACTGGTCACTTCATGGGATGATCTCTGGTGAACTGGTCCCTTCATGGGATGATCTTGGATGCACTGGTCCCTTCATGGGATGACCTCTGATGCACTGGTCCTTTCATGGGATGATCTCTGATGCACTGGTCCCTTCATGAGATGATCTCTGATGCACTTGTCCTTTCGTGGGATAATCTCTGATGCATTGGTCCCTTCATGGGATAATCTCTGATGCACTGGTCCCTTCATGGGATGATCTGATGCACTGGTACCTTCATGGGATGATCTTGCATACCTCTAATCTGAGTGATCTGATGCACTGGTCCCTTCATGGGATGATCTTTGATGCACTGGTCCCTTCATGGGATGATCTTGCATACCTCTCATCTGAGAAATGTGATGCACTGGTCCCTTCATGGGATGATCTTTAATGCACTGGTCCCTTCATGGGATGATCTTTGATGCACTGGTCCTTTCATGGGATATCTGATGCACTGGTCCCTTCATGGGATGATCTTTGATGCACTGGTCCCTTCATGGTATAATCTCTGATGCACTGGTCCCTTCATGGGATAATCTTTGATGCACTGGTCGCTTCATGGGATGATCTTTGATGCACTGGTCCCTTCATGGGATGATCTTTGATGCACTGGTCGCTTCATGGGATGATCTTTGATGCACTATTCCCTTCATGGGATGAAATCTGATGCCCTGGTCCCTTCATGGGATGAAATCTGATGCACTGGTCCCTTTATAGGATGTTCTTTGATGCACTGGTTCCTTCATGGGATGATCTCTGGTGCACTGGTCCCTTCATGGGATGATCTCTGGTGCACTGGTCCCTTCATGGGATGATCTCTGATGCACTGGTCCCTTCATGGGATGACCTCTGATGCACTGGTCCTTTCATGGGATGATCTTTGATGCACTGGTCCCTTCATGGGATGATCTCTGATGCACTGGTCCCTTCATGGGATGATCTCTGATGCACTGGTCTTTTCATGGGATGATCGTTGATGCACTGGTCTCTTCTTGGGATGATCTTTGATGCACTGGTCCCTTCATGGGATGATCTTTGATGCACTGGTCCCTTCATGGGATGATCTCCGATGCACTGGTCCCTTTATGGGATGATCTCTGATGCACTGGTCCCTTCATGGAATGAGCTCTGATGCACTGGTCCCTTTATGGGATGATCTTTTAACTGGTCCCTTTATGGGATGATCTCTGATGCACTGGTCCCTTTATGGGATGATCTTTGCACTGGTCCCTTTATGGGATGACCTCTGATGCACTGGTCCTTTCATGGGATGATCTCTGATGCACTGGTCCCTTCATGAGATGATCTCTGATGCACTCGTCCTTTCGTGGGATAATCTCTGATGCACTATTCCCTTCATGGGATAATCTCTGATGCACTGGTCCCTTCATGGGATGATCTGATGCACTGGTACCTTCATGGGATGATCTTGCATACCTCTAATCTGAGTGATCTGATGCACTGGTCCCTTCATGGGATGATCTTTGATGCACTGGTCCCTTCATGGGATGATCTTGCATACCTCTCATCTGAGAAATGTGATGCACTGGTCCCTTCATGGGATGATCTTTAATGCACTGGTCCCTTCATGGGATGATCTTTGATGCACTGGTCCTTTCATGGGATATCTGATGCACTGGTCCCTTCATGGGATGATCTTTGATGCACTGGTCCCTTCATGGTATAATCTCTGATGCACTGGTCCCTTCATGGGATAATCTCTGATGCACTGGTCCCTTCATGGGATGATCTTTGATGCACTGGTCCCTTCATGGGATGATCTTTGATGCACTGGTCCCTTCATGGGATGATCTCCGATGCACTGGTCCCTTTATGGGATGATCTCTGATGCACTGGTCCCTTCATGGGATGAGCTCTGATGCACTGGTCCCTTTATGGGATGATCTTTGCACTGGTCCCTTTATGGGATGATCTCTGATGCACTGGTCCCTTTATGGGATGAGCTCTGATGCACTGGTCCCTTTATGGGATGATCTTTGCACTGGTCCCTTCATGGGATGATCTTTGATGCACTGGTCCCTTCATGGGATGATCTTTGATGCACTGGTCCCTTCATGGGATGATCTTTGATGCACTGGTCCCTTCATGGGATGATCTTTGATGCACTGGTCCCTTCGCGGGATGATCTTTGATGTACTGATCCCTTCATGTGATGATCTTTGATGCACTGGTCCCTTCATGGGAAGATCTTGCATACCTCTAATCTGAGAGATGTGATGCACTGGTCCCTTCATGGGATGATCTGTAATGCACTGGTCCCTTCATGGGATGATCTTTGATGCACTGGTCCCTTCATGAGATGATCTTGCATACCTCTAATCTGAGTGCTGTGATGCACTGGTCCCTTCCTGGGATTATCTTTGATGCACTGGTCCCTTTCTGGGATGATCTTTGATGCACTGGTCCCTTCATGGGATGATCTCTGACGCACTTGTCCCTTTATGGGATGATCTCTGATGCACTGGTCCCTTTATGGGATGATCTCTGATGCACTGGTCCCTTTATGGGAGGATCTCTGATGCACTGGTCCCTTCATGGGATGATCTTGCATACCTCTAATCTGAGTGCTGTGATGCACTGGTCTCTTCATGGGATGATCTCTGATGCACTGGTCCCTTCATGGGATGATCTGATGCACTGGTCCCTTCATGGGATGATCTTTGCACGGGTCCCTTCATGGGATGATCTTTGATGCACTGGTCCCTTCAAGGGATGATCTTTCATACCTCTAATCTGAGTGCAGGGATGCACTGGCCTCTTAATGGGATGATCTTGCATACCTCTAATCTGAGTGTTGTGCTGCACTGGTCCCTTCATGGGATGATCTGTGACACACTGGTCCCTTCAAGGGATGATCTTTGATGCACTGGTCCCTTCATGGGATAATCTCTGATGCACTGGTCCCTTCACTGAATGTCCTTGCATACCTCTAATCTGAGTGATCTGATGCACTATTCCCTTCATGGGATGATCTTTGATGCACTGGTCCCTTCATGGGATAATCTTGATTACCTCTAATCTGAGAAATGTGATGCACTGGTCCCTTCATGGGATGATTTTTAATGCACTGGTCCCTTCATGGGATGATCTTTGATGCACTGGTCCTTTCATGGGATATCTGATGCACTGGTCCCTTCATGGGATGATCTTTGATGCACTGGTCCCTTTATGGGATGATCTCTGATGCACTGGTCCCTTCATGGGATGATCTCTGATGCACTGGTCTCTTCATGGGATGACCGTTTTATGCACTGTTCTCTTCATGGGATGATCTTTGATGCACTGGTCCCTTCATGGGATGATCTTTGATGCACTGGTCCCTTCATGAGATGATCTCCGATGCACTGGTCCCTTTATGGGATGATCTCTGATGCACTGGTCCCTTCATGGAATGAGCTCTGATGCACTGGTCCCTGTATGGGATGATCTTTGCACTGGTCCCTTTATGGGATGATCTCTGATGCACTGGTCCCTTTATGGGATGAGCTCTGATGCACTGGTCCCTTCATGGGATGATCTTTGATGCACTGGTCCCTTCATGGGATGATCTTTGATGCACTGGTCCCTTCATGGGATGATCTTTGATGCACTGGTCCCTTCAAGGAATGATCTTTGATGCACTGGTCCCTTCGCGGGATGATCTTTGATGTACTGATCCCTTCATAGGATGTTCTTTGATGCACTGGTCCCTTCATGAGATGATCTTGCATACCTCTAATCTGAGAGATGTGATGCACTGGTCCCTTCATGGGATGATCTGTAATGCACTGGTCCCTTCATGGGATGATCTTTGATGCACTGGTCCTTTCATGGGATATCTGATGCACTGGTCCCTTCATGGGATGATCTTTGATGCACTGGTCCCTTCATGGGATAATCTTGATTACCTCTAATCTGAGAAATGTGATGCACTGGTCCCTTCATGGGATGATTTTTAATGCACTGGTCCCTTCATGGGATGATCTTTGATGCACTGGTCCTTTCATGGGATATCTGATGCACTGGTCCCCTCATGGGATGATCTTTGATGCACTGGTCCCTTCATGGGATGATCTCTGATGCACTGGTCCCTGCATGGGATGATCTCTGATGCACTGGTCTCTTCATTGGATGATCGTGTTATGCACTGTTCTCTTCATGGGATGATCTTTGATGCACTGGTCCCTTCATGGGATGATCTTTGATGCACTGGTCCCTTCATGAGATGATCTCCGATGCACTGGTCCCTTTATGGGATGATCTCTGATGCACTGGTCCCTTCATGGAATGAGCTCTGATGCACTGGTCCCTGTATGGGATGATCTTTGCACTGGTCCCTTTATGGGATGATCTCTGATGCACTGGTCCCTTTATGGGATGAGCTCTGATGCACTGGTCCCTTCATGGGATGATCTTTGATGCACTGGTCCCTTCATGGGATGATCTTTGATGCACTGGTCCCTTCATGGGATGATCTTTGATGCACTGGTCCCTTCAAGGAATGATCTTTGATGCACTGGTCCCTTCGCGGGATGATCTTTGATGTACTGATCCCTTCATAGGATGATCTTTGATGCACTGGTCCCTTCATGAGATGATCTTGCATACCTCTAATCTGAGAGATGTGATGCACTGGTCCCTTCATGGGATGATCTGTAATGCACTGGTCCCTTCATGGGATGATCTTTGATGCACTGGTCCTTTCATGGGATATCTGATGCACTGGTCCCTTCATGGGATGATCTTTGATGCACTGGTCCCTTCATGGGATGATCTTGCATACCTCTAATCTGAGTGCTGTGATGCACTGGTCCCTTCCTCGGATGATCTTTGATGCACTGGTCCCTTTCTGGGATGATCTTTGATGCACTGGTCCCTTCATGGGATGATGATGCACTGGTCCCTTTATGGGATGATCTCTGATGCACTGGTCCCTTTATGGGATGATCTCTGATGCACTGGTCCCTTCATGGGATGATCTTGCATACCTCTAATCTGACTGCTGTGGTGCACTGGTCCCTTTATGGGATATTTGATGCACTGGTCCCTTTATGGGATGATATTTGATGCACTGGTCCCTTTATGGGATGATATTTGATGCACTGGTCCCTTCATGGGTTGATATTTTATGCACTGGTCCCTTCATGGGTTGATCTGATGCACTGGTCCCTTTATGGGATGATCTCCTCTGATGCATTGGTCCCTTCATGGTATTATCTCTGATGCACTGGTCCCCTCATGGGATGATCTTTGATGCACTGGTCCCTTCATGGGATGATCTTTGATGCACTGGTCCCTTCATGGGATGATCTTTGATGCACTGGTCCCTTCATGGGATGATCTTTGATGCACTGGTCCCTTCATGGGATGATCTTTGATGCACTGATCCCTTCATGGGATGATCTTTGATGCACTGGTCCCTTCATGGGATGATCTTTCATACCTCTAATCTGAGTGCTGTGCTGCACTGGTCCCTTCATGGGATGATCTTTGATTCACTGGTCCCTTCATGGGATGATCTTTGATGCACTGGTCCCTTCAAGGGATGATCTTTGATGCACTGGTCCCTTCATGGGGTGGTCTTTGATGCACTTGTCCCTTCATGGGGTGATCTTTGATGCACTGGTCCCTTCATGGGATGATCGTTGATGCACTGGTCCTTTCATGGGATATCTGATGCACTGGTCCCTTCATGGGATGATCTTTGATGCACTGGTCGCTTCATGGGATGATCTTTGATGCACTGGTCCCTTCATGGGATGATCTTTGATGCACTGGTCGCTTCATGGGATGATCTTTGATGCACTATTCCCTTCATGGGATGAAATCTGATGCCCTGGTCCCTTCATGGGATGAAATCTGATGCACTGGTCCCTTTATGGGATGTTCTTTGATGCACTGGTTCCTTCATGGGATGATCCTGCATACCTCTAATCTGAGTGCTGTGATGCACTGGTCCCTTCATGGGATGATCTTTGATGCACTGGTCCCTTCATGGGATGATCTCTGGTGCACTGGTCCCTTCATGGGATGATCTCTGGTGCACTGGTCCCTTCATGGGATGATCTCTGATGCACTGGTCCCTTCATGGGATGACCTCTGATGCACTGGTCCTTTCATGGGATGGATCTTTGATGCACTGTTCCCTTCATGGGATGATCCTGCATACCTCTAATCTGAGTGCTGTGATGCACTGGTCCCTTCATGGGATGATTTTTGCACTGGTCCCTTCATGGGATGATCTCTGGTGCACTGGTCACTTCATGGGATGATCTCTGGTGCACTGGTCTCTTCATGGGATGATCTCTGGTGCACTGGTCCCTTCATGGGATGATCTCTGATGCACTGGTCCCTTCATGGGATGATCTCTGATGCACTGGTCCCTTCATGGGATGATCTCTGATGCACTGGTCCTTTCATGGGATGATCTCTGATGCACTGGTCCCTTCATGAGATGATCTCTGATGCACACGTCCCTTCATGGGATGATCTCTGATGCATTGGTCCCTTCATGGGATAATCTCTGATGCACTGGTCCCTTCATGGGATGATCTGATGCACTGGTACCTTCATGGGATGGCCTTGCATACCTCTAATCTGAGTGATCTGATGCACTATTCCCTTCACGGGATGATATCTGATGCACTGGTCCCTTTATGGGATGAAATCTGATGCACTGGTCCCTTCATGGGATGATCTTGCATACCTCTAATCTGAGTGCTGTGATGCACTGGTCCCTTCATGGGATGATCTGATGCACTGGTCCCTTCAAGGGATGATCTTTCATACCTCTAATCTGAGTGCTGTGATGCACTGGCCTCTTAATGGGATGATCTTGCATACCTCTAATCTGAGTGTTGTGCTGCACTGGTCCCTTCATGGGATGATCTGTGACGCACTGGTCCCTTCAAGGGATGATCTTTGATGCACTATTCCCTTCATGGGATGATCTTTGATGCACTGGTCCCTTCATGGGATAATCTTGATTCCCTCTAATCTGAGAAATGTGATGCACTGGTCCCTTCATGGGATGATCTTTAATGCACTGGTCCCTTCATGGGATGATCTTTGATGCACTGGTCCTTTCAAGGGATATCTGATGCGCTGGTCCCTTCATGGGATTATCTTTGATGCACTGGTCCCTTCATGGGATGATCTCTGATGCACTGGTCCCTTCATGGGATGATCTCTGATGCACTGGTCTTTTCATGGGATGATCGTTGATGCACTGGTCTCTTCTTGGGATGATCTTTGATGCACTGGTCCCTTCATGGGATGATCTTTGATGCACTGGTCCCTTCATGGGATGATCTCCGATGCACTGGTCCCTTTATGGGATGATCTCTGATGCACTGGTCCCTTCATGGAATGAGCTCTGATGCACTGGTCCCTTTATGGGATGATCTTTGCACTGGTCCCTTTATGGGATGATCTCTGATGCACTGGTCCCTTTATGGGATGAGCTCTGATGCACTGGTCCCTTCATGGGATGATCTTTGATGCACTGGTCCCTTCATGGGATGATCTTTGATGCACTGGTCCCTTCATGGGATGATCTTTGATGCACTGGTCCCTTCATGGAATGATCTTTGATGCACTGGTCCCTTCGCGGGATGATCTTTGATGTACTGATCCCTTCATAGGATGATCTTTGATGCACTGGTCTCGTCATGGGATGATCTTGCATACCTCTAATCTGAGAGATGTGATGCACTGGTCCCTTCATGGGATGATCTGTAATGCACTGGTCCCTTCATTGGATGATCTTTGATGCACTGGTCCTTTCATGGGATATCTGATGCACTGGTCCCTTCATGGGATGATCTTTGATGCACTGGTCCCTTTCTGGGATGATCTTTGATGCAGTGGTCCCTTCATGGGATGATCTCTGATACACTGGTCCCTTTATGGGATGATCTCTGATGCACTGGTCCCTTCATGGGTTGATATTTTATGCACTGGTCCCTTCATGGGATGATCTGATGCACTGGTCCCTACATGGGATGATCTCCTCTGATGCATTGGTCCCTTCATGGTATGATCTCTGATGCACTGGTCCCTTCATGGGATGATCTCTGATGCACTGGTCCCCTCATAGGATGATCTTTGATGCACTGGTCCCCTCATGGGATGATCTTTGATGCACTGGTCCCTTCATGGGATGATCTGTGATGCCCTGGTCCCTTCATGGGATGATCTTTGATGCACTGGTCCCTTCATGGGATGATCTTTGATGCACTGATCCCTTCATGGGATGATCTTTGATGCACTGGTCCCTTCATGGGATGATCTTTCATACCTCTAATCTGAGTGCTGTGCTGCACTGGTCCCTTCATGGGATGATCTTTGATGCACTGGTCCCTTCATGGGATGATCTTTGATGCACTGGTCCCTTCATGGGATGATCTTTGATGCACTGGTCCCTTCATGGGGTGGTCTTTGATGCACTTGTCCCTTCATGGGGTGATCGTTGATGCACTGGTCGCTTCATGGGATGATCTTTGATGCACTGGTCCCTTCATGGGATGATCTTGCATACCTCTAATCTGAGTGCTGTGATGCACTATTCCCTTCATGGGATGAAATCTGATGCCCTGGTCCCTTCATGGGATGAAATCTGATGCACTGGTCCCTTTATGGGATGATCTTTGATGCGCTGGTCCCTTCATGGGATGATCATGCATACCTCTAATCTGAGTGCTGTGATGCACTGGTCCCTTCATGGGATGATCTTTGATGCACTGGTCCCTTCATGGGATGATCTCTGGTGCACTGGTCACTTCATGGGATGATCTCTGGTGAACTGGTCCCTTCATGGGATGATCTTGGATGCACTGGTCCCTTCATGGGATGACCTCTGATGCACTGGTCCTTTCATGGGATGATCTCTGATGCACTGGTCCCTTCATGAGATGATCTCTGATGCACTTGTCCTTTCGTGGGATAATCTCTGATGCATTGGTCCCTTCATGGGATAATCTCTGATGCACTGGTCCCTTCATGGGATGATCTGATGCACTGGTACCTTCATGGGATGATCTTGCATACCTCTAATCTGAGTGATCTGATGCACTGGTCCCTTCATGGGATGATCTTTGATGCACTGGTCCCTTCATGGGATGATCTTGCATACCTCTCATCTGAGAAATGTGATGCACTGGTCCCTTCATGGGATGATCTTTAATGCACTGGTCCCTTCATGGGATGATCTTTGATGCACTGGTCCTTTCATGGGATATCTGATGCACTGGTCCCTTCATGGGATGATCTTTGATGCACTGGTCCCTTCATGGTATAATCTCTGATGCACTGGTCCCTTCATGGGATAATCTTTGATGCACTGGTCGCTTCATGGGATGATCTTTGATGCACTGGTCCCTTCATGGGATGATCTTTGATGCACTGGTCGCTTCATGGGATGATCTTTGATGCACTATTCCCTTCATGGGATGAAATCTGATGCCCTGGTCCCTTCATGGGATGAAATCTGATGCACTGGTCCCTTTATAGGATGTTCTTTGATGCACTGGTTCCTTCATGGGATGATCTCTGGTGCACTGGTCCCTTCATGGGATGATCTCTGGTGCACTGGTCCCTTCATGGGATGATCTCTGATGCACTGGTCCCTTCATGGGATGACCTCTGATGCACTGGTCCTTTCATGGGATGATCTTTGATGCACTGGTCCCTTCATGGGATGATCTCTGATGCACTGGTCCCTTCATGGGATGATCTCTGATGCACTGGTCTTTTCATGGGATGATCGTTGATGCACTGGTCTCTTCTTGGGATGATCTTTGATGCACTGGTCCCTTCATGGGATGATCTTTGATGCACTGGTCCCTTCATGGGATGATCTCCGATGCACTGGTCCCTTTATGGGATGATCTCTGATGCACTGGTCCCTTCATGGAATGAGCTCTGATGCACTGGTCCCTTTATGGGATGATCTTTTAACTGGTCCCTTTATGGGATGATCTCTGATGCACTGGTCCCTTTATGGGATGATCTTTGCACTGGTCCCTTTATGGGATGACCTCTGATGCACTGGTCCTTTCATGGGATGATCTCTGATGCACTGGTCCCTTCATGAGATGATCTCTGATGCACTCGTCCTTTCGTGGGATAATCTCTGATGCACTATTCCCTTCATGGGATAATCTCTGATGCACTGGTCCCTTCATGGGATGATCTGATGCACTGGTACCTTCATGGGATGATCTTGCATACCTCTAATCTGAGTGATCTGATGCACTGGTCCCTTCATGGGATGATCTTTGATGCACTGGTCCCTTCATGGGATGATCTTGCATACCTCTCATCTGAGAAATGTGATGCACTGGTCCCTTCATGGGATGATCTTTAATGCACTGGTCCCTTCATGGGATGATCTTTGATGCACTGGTCCTTTCATGGGATATCTGATGCACTGGTCCCTTCATGGGATGATCTTTGATGCACTGGTCCCTTCATGGTATAATCTCTGATGCACTGGTCCCTTCATGGGATAATCTCTGATGCACTGGTCCCTTCATGGGATGATCTTTGATGCACTGGTCCCTTCATGGGATGATCTTTGATGCACTGGTCCCTTCATGGGATGATCTCCGATGCACTGGTCCCTTTATGGGATGATCTCTGATGCACTGGTCCCTTCATGGGATGAGCTCTGATGCACTGGTCCCTTTATGGGATGATCTTTGCACTGGTCCCTTTATGGGATGATCTCTGATGCACTGGTCCCTTTATGGGATGAGCTCTGATGCACTGGTCCCTTTATGGGATGATCTTTGCACTGGTCCCTTCATGGGATGATCTTTGATGCACTGGTCCCTTCATGGGATGATCTTTGATGCACTGGTCCCTTCATGGGATGATCTTTGATGCACTGGTCCCTTCATGGGATGATCTTTGATGCACTGGTCCCTTCGCGGGATGATCTTTGATGTACTGATCCCTTCATGTGATGATCTTTGATGCACTGGTCCCTTCATGGGAAGATCTTGCATACCTCTAATCTGAGAGATGTGATGCACTGGTCCCTTCATGGGATGATCTGTAATGCACTGGTCCCTTCATGGGATGATCTTTGATGCACTGGTCCCTTCATGAGATGATCTTGCATACCTCTAATCTGAGTGCTGTGATGCACTGGTCCCTTCCTGGGATTATCTTTGATGCACTGGTCCCTTTCTGGGATGATCTTTGATGCACTGGTCCCTTCATGGGATGATCTCTGACGCACTTGTCCCTTTATGGGATGATCTCTGATGCACTGGTCCCTTTATGGGATGATCTCTGATGCACTGGTCCCTTTATGGGAGGATCTCTGATGCACTGGTCCCTTCATGGGATGATCTTGCATACCTCTAATCTGACTGCTGTGATGCACTGGTCCCTTTATGGGATATTTGATGCACTGGTCCCTTTATGGGATGATATTTGATGCACTAGTCCCTTCATGGGTTGATATTTTATGCACTGGTCCCTTCATGGGAGGATCTTTGATGCACTGGTCCCTTCATGGGATGTTCTTGCATACCTCTAATCTGAGTGCTGTGATGCACTGGTCCCTTCATGGGATGATCTGATGCACTGGTCCCTTCATGGGATGATCTTTGATGCACTGGTCCCTTCATGGGATGATCTCTGATGCACTGGTCCCTTTATGGGATGATCTCTGATGCACTGGTCCCTTCATGGGATGATCTTGCATACCTCTAATCTGACTGCTGTGGTGCACTGGTCCCTTTATGGGATGATATTTGATGCACTGGTCCCTTTATGGGATGATATTTGATGCACTGGTCCCTTCATGGGTTGATATTTGATGCACTGGTCCCTTCATGGGATGATCTGATGCACTGGTCCCTTCATGGGATGATCTCCTCTGATGCATTGGTCCCTTCATGGTATGATCTCTGATGCACTGGTCCCTTCATGGGATGATCTGTGATGCACTGGTCCCCTCATAGGATGATCTTTGATGCACTGGTCCCCTCATGGGATGATCTTTGATGCACTGGTCCCTTCATGGGATGATCTGTGATGCCCTGGTCCCTTCATGGGATGATCTTTGATGCACTGGTCCCTTCATGGGATGATCTTTGATGCACTGATTCCTTCATGGGATGATCTTTGATGCACTGGTCCCTTCATGGGATGATCTTTCATACCTCTAATCTGAGTGCTGTGCTGCACTGGTCCCTTCATGGGATGATCTTTGATGCACTGGTCCCTTCATGGGATGATCTTTGATGCACTGGTCCCTTCATGGGGTGGTCTTTGATGCACTGGTCCCTTCATGGGGTGATCTTTGATGCACTGGTCCCTTCATGGGATGATCGTTGATGAACTGGTCCTTTCATGGGATATCTGATGCACTGGTCCCTTCACGGGATGATCTTTGATGCACTGGTCCCTTCATGGGGTGGTCTTTGATGCACTGGTCCCTTCATGGGGTGGTCTTTGATGCACTGGTCCCTTCATGGGGTGATCTTTGATGCACTGGTCCCTTCATGGGATGATCGTTGATGCACTGGTCCTTTCATGGGATGATCTTTGATGCACTGGTCCCTTCATGGGATGATCTTGCATACCTCTAATCTGAGCAGTGATGCACTGGTCCCTTCATGGGATGATCTTGATGCACTGGTCCCTTCATGGGATGATCCTGATGCACTGGTCCCTTCATGGGATGATCTTTGATGCACTGGTCCCTTCATGGGATGATCTTTGATGCACTGGTCCCTTCATGGAATGATCTTTGATGCACTGGTCCCTTCGCGGGATGATCTTTGATGTACTGATCCCTTCATGGGATGATCTTTGATGCACTGGTCCCTTCATGGGATGATCTTGCATACCTCTAATCTGAGAGATGTGATGCACTGGTCCCTTCATGGGATGTTCTTTAATGCACTGGTCCCTTCATGGGATGATCTTTGATGCACTGGTCCTTTTATGGATATCTGATGCACTGGTCCCTTCATGGGATGATCTTTGATGCACTGGTCCCTTCATGGGATGATCTCTGGTGCACTGGTCACTTCATGGGATGATCTCTGGTGAACTGGTCCCTTCATGGGATGATCTTGGATGCACTGGTCCCTTCATGGGATGACCTCTGATGCACTGGTCCTTTCATGGGATGATCTCTGATGCACTGGTCCCTTCATGAGATGATCTCTGATGCACTTGTCCTTTCGTGGGATAATCTCTGATGCATTGGTCCCTTCATGGGATAATCTCTGATGCACTGGTCCCTTCATGGGATGATCTGATGCACTGGTACCTTCATGGGATGATCTTGCATACCTCTAATCTGAGTGATCTGATGCACTGGTCCCTTCATGGGATGATCTGTAATGCACTGGTCCCTTCATGGGATGATCTTTGATGCACTGGTCCTTTCATGGGATATCTGATGCACTGGTCCCTTCATGGGATGATCTTTGATGCACTGGTCCCTTCCTGGGATGATCTTTGATGCACTGGTCCCTTTCTGGGATGATCTTTGATGCACTGGTCCCTTTCTGGGATGATCTTTGATGCACTGGTCCCTTCATGGGACGATCTCTGATGCACTGGTCCCTTTATGGGATGATCTCTGATGCACTGGTCCCTTTATGGTATGATCTCTGATGCGCTAGTCCCTTTATGGGATGATCTTTGATGCACTGGTCCCTTCATGGGATAATCTTTGATGCACTGGTCCCTTCATAGGATGATCTTGCATACCTCTAATCTGAGTGCTGTGATGCACTGGTCCCTTTATGGGATATTTGATGCACTGGTCCCTTTATGGGATGATGTTTGATGCACTGGTCCCTTCATGGGTTGATATTTGATGCACTGGTCCATTCATGGGATGATCTTTGATGCACTGGTCCCTTCATGGGATGATCTGATGCACTGGTCCCTTCATGGGATGATCTCTGATGCACTGGTCCCTTCATGGGATGATCTCCTCTGATGCATTGGTCCCTTCATGGTATGATCTCTGATGCACTGGTCCCTTCATGGGATGATCTGATGCACTGGTCCCTTCATGGGATGATCTCTGATGCACTGGTCCCTTCATGGGATGATCTTTGATGCCCTGGTCCCTTCCTGGGATGATCTGATGCACTGGTCCCTTCATGGGATGATCTCTGATGCACTGGTCCCTTCATGGGATGATCTCTGATGCACTGGTCCCTTTATGGGATGAGCTTTGATGCACTGTTCCCTTTATGGGATGATCTTTGATGCACTGGTCCGTTTATGGGATGATCTTTGATGCACTTTTCCCTTTATGGGATGATCTTTGATGCACTGGTCCCTTTATGGGATGATCTTTGATGCACTGGTCCCTTCATGGGATGATCCTGCATACCTCTAATCTGAGTGCTGTGATGCACTGGTCCCTTCATGGAATATTTTTGCACTGGTCCCTTCATGGGATGATCTCTGGTGCACTGGTCACTTCATGGGATGATCTCTGGTGCACTGGTCCCTTCATGGGATGATCTCTGATGCACTGGTCCCTTCATGGGATGATCTCTGATGCACTGGTCCCTTCATGGGATGATCTCTGATGCACTGGTCCTTTCATGGGATGATCTCTGATGCACTGTTCCCTTCATGAGATGATCTCTGATGCATTGGTCCCTTCATGGGATAATCTCTGATGCACTGGTCCCTTCATGGGATGATTTGATGCACTGGTACCTTCATGGGATGGCCTTGCATACCTCTAATCTAAATGATCTGATGCACTATTCCCTTCACGGGATGATATCTGATGCACTGGTCCCTTTATGGGATGAAATCTGATGCACTGGTCCCTTCATGTGATGATCTTGCATACCTCTAATCTGAGTGCTGTGATGCACTGGTCCCTTCATGGGATGATCTCTGATGCACTGGTCCCTTTATGGGATGATCTTTGCTGCACTGGTCCCTTCATGGGATGATCCTGCATACCTCTAATCTGAGTGCTGTGATGCACTGGTCCCTTCATGGGATGATTTTTGCACTGGTCCCTTCATGGGATGATCTCTGGTGCACTGGTCACTTCATGGGATGATCTCTGGTGCACTGGTCCCTTCATGGGATCATCTCTGATGCACTGGTCCCTTCATGCGATGATCTCTGATGCACTGGTCCCTTCATGGGATGATCTCTGATGCACTAGTCCTTTCATGGGATGATCTCTGATGCACTGGTCCCTTCATGAGATGATCTCTGATGCACACGTCCCTTCATGGGATGATCTCTGATGCATTGGTCCCTTCATGGGATAATCTCTGATGCACTGGTCCCTTCATGGGATGATCTGATGCACTGGTCCCTTCATGGGATGATCTTTGCACGGGTCCCTTCATGGGATGATCTTTGATGCACTGGTCCCTTCAAGGGATGATCTTTCATACCTCTAATCTGAGTGCAGGGATGCACTGGCCTCTTAATGGGATGATCTTGCATACCTCTAATCTGAGTGTTGTGCTGCACTGGTCCCTTCATGGGATGATCTGTGACACACTGGTCCCTTCAAGGGATGATCTTTGATGCACTGGTCCCTTCATGGGATAATCTCTGATGCACTGGTCCCTTCATGGAATGTCCTTGCATACCTCTAATCTGAGTGATCTGATGCACTATTCCCTTCATGGGATGATCTTTGATGCACTGGTCCCTTCATGGGTTGATATTTGATGCACTGGTCCATTCATGGGATGATCTTTGATGCACTGGTCCCTTCATGGGATGATCTTTGATGCCCTGGTCCCTTCCGGGGATGATCTGATGCACTGGTCCCTTCATGGGATGATCTCTGATGCACTGTTCCCTTCATGGGATGATCTCCTCTGATGCATTGGTCCCTTCATGGTATGATCTCTGATGCACTGGTCCCTTCATGGGATGATCTGATGCACTGGTCCCTTCATGGGATGATCTCTGATGCACTGGTCCCTTCATGGGATGATCTTTGATGCCCTGGTCCCTTCCTGGGATGATCTGATGCACTGGTCCCTTCATGGGATGATCTCTGATGCACTGGTCCCTTCATGGGATGATCTCTGATGCACTGGTCCCTTTATGGGATGAGCTTTGATGCACTGTTCCCTTTATGGGATGATCTTTGATGCACTGGTCTGTTTATGGGATGATCTTTGATGCACTTTTCCCTTTATGGGATGATCTTTGATGCACTGGTCCCTTTATGGGCTGATCTTTGATGCACTGGTCCCTTCATGGGATGATCCTGCATACCTCTAATCTGAGTGCTGTGATGCACTGGTCCCTTCATGGAATATTTTTGCACTGGTCCCTTCATGGGATGATCTCTGGTGCACTGGTCACTTCATGGGATGATCTCTGGTGCACTGGTCCCTTCATGGGATGATCTCTGATGCACTGGTCCCTTCATGGGATGATCTCTGATGCACTGGTCCCTTCATGGGATGATCTCTGATGCACTGGTCCTTTCATGGGATGATCTCTGATGCACTGTTCCCTTCATGAGATGATCTCTGATGCATTGGTCCCTTCATGGGATAATCTCTGATGCACTGGTCCCTTCATGGGATGATTTGATGCACTGGTACCTTCATGGGATGGCCTTGCATACCTCTAATCTAAATGATCTGATGCACTATTCCCTTCACGGGATGATATCTGATGCACTGGTCCCTTTATGGGATGAAATCTGATGCACTGGTCCCTTCATGTGATGATCTTGCATACCTCTAATCTGAGTGCTGTGATGCACTGGTCCCTTCATGGGATGATCTCTGATGCACTGGTCCCTTTATGGGATGATCTTTGCTGCACTGGTCCCTTCATGAGATGATCCTGCATACCTCTAATCTGAGTGCTGTGATGCACTAGTCCCTTCATGGGATGATTTTTGCACTGGTCCCTTCATGGGATGATCTCTGGTGCACTGGTCACTTCATGGGATGATCTCTGGTGCACTGGTCCCTTCATGGGATCATCTCTGATGCACTGGTCCCTTCATGCGATGATCTCTGATGCACTGGTCCCTTCATGGGATGATCTCTGATGCACTAGTCCTTTCATGGGATGATCTCTGATGCACTGGTCCCTTCATGAGATGATCTCTGATGCACACGTCCCTTCATGGGATGATCTCTGATGCATTGGTCCCTTCATGGGATAATCTCTGATGCACTGGTCCCTTCATGGGATGATCTGATGCACTGGTACCTTCATGGGATGGCCTTGCATACCTCTAATCTGAGTGATCTGATGCACTATTCCCTTCACGGGATGATATCTGATGCACTGGTCCCTTTATGGGATGAAATCTGATGCACTGGTCCCTTCATGGGATGATCTTGCATACCTCTAATCTGAGTGCTGTGATGCACTGGTCCCTTCATGGGATGATCTCTGATGCACTGGTCCCTTTCTGGGATGATCTTTGATGCACTGGTCCCTTTCTGGGATGATCTTTGATGCACTGGTCCCTTCATGGGACGATCTCTGATGCACTGGTCCCTTTATGGGATGATCTCTGATGCACTGGTCCCTTTATGGGATGATCTCTGATGCGCTAGTCCCTTTATGGGATGATCTTTGATGCACTGGTCCCTTCATGGGATAATCTTTGATGCACTGGTCCCTTCATAGGATGATCTTGCATACCTCTAATCTGAGTGCTGTGATGCACTGGTCCCTTTATGGGATATTTGATGCACTGGTCCCTTTATGGGATGATGTTTGATGCACTGGTCCCTTCATGGGTTGATATTTGATGCACTGGTCCATTCATGGGATGATCTTTGATGCACTGGTCCCTTCATGGGATGATCTTTGATGCCCTGGTCCCTCCCGGGGATGATCTGATGCACTGGTCCCTTCATGGGATGATCTCTGATGCACTGGTCCCTTCATGGGATGATCTCCTCTGATGCATTGGTCCCTTCATGGTATGATCTCTGATGCACTGGTCCCTTCATGGGATGATCTGATGCACTGGTCCCTTCATGGGATGATCTCTGATGCACTGGTCCCTTCATGGGATGATCTTTGATGCCCTGGTCCCTTCCTGGGATGATCTGATGCACTGGTCCCTTCATGGGATGATCTCTGATGCACTGGTCCCTTCATGGGATGATCTCTGATGCACTGGTCCCTTTATGGGATGAGCTTTGATGCACTGTTCCCTTTATGGGATGATCTTTGATGCACTGGTCCGTTTATGGGATGATCTTTGATGCACTTTTCCCTTTATGGGATGATCTTTGATGCACTGGTCCCTTTATGGGATGATCTTTGATGCACTGGTCCCTTCATGGGATGATCCTGCATACCTCTAATCTGAGTGCTGTGATGCACTGGTCCCTTCATGGAATATTTTTGCACTGGTCCCTTCATGGGATGATCTCTGGTGCACTGGTCACTTCATGGGATGATCTCTGGTGCACTGGTCCCTTCATGGGATGATCTCTGATGCACTGGTCCCTTCATGGGATGATCTCTGATGCACTGGTCCCTTCATGGGATGATCTCTGATGCACTGGTCCTTTCATGGGATGATCTCTGATGCACTGTTCCCTTCATGAGATGATCTCTGATGCATTGGTCCCTTCATGGGATAATCTCTGATGCACTGGTCCCTTCATGGGATGATTTGATGCACTGGTACCTTCATGGGATGGCCTTGCATACCTCTAATCTAAATGATCTGATGCACTATTCCCTTCACGGGATGATATCTGATGCACTGGTCCCTTTATGGGATGAAATCTGATGCACTGGTCCCTTCATGTGATGATCTTGCATACCTCTAATCTGAGTGCTGTGATGCACTGGTCCCTTCATGGGATGATCTCTGATGCACTGGTCCCTTTATGGGATGATCTTTGCTGCACTGGTCCCTTCATGGGATGATCCTGCATACCTCTAATCTGAGTGCTGTGATGCACTGGTCCCTTCATGGGATGATTTTTGCACTGGTCCCTTCATGGGATGATCTCTGGTGCACTGGTCACTTCATGGGATGATCTCTGGTGCACTGGTCCCTTCATGGGATCATCTCTGATGCACTGGTCCCTTCATGCGATGATCTCTGATGCACTGGTCCCTTCATGGGATGATCTCTGATGCACTAGTCCTTTCATGGGATGATCTCTGATGCACTGGTCCCTTCATGAGATGATCTCTGATGCACACGTCCCTTCATGGGATGATCTCTGATGCATTGGTCCCTTCATGGGATAATCTCTGATGCACTGGTCCCTTCATGGGATGATCTGATGCACTGGTACCTTCATGGGATGGCCTTGCATACCTCTAATCTGAGTGATCTGATGCACTATTCCCTTCACGGGATGATATCTGATGCACTGGTCCCTTTATGGGATGAAATCTGATGCACTGGTCCCTTCATGGGATGATCTTGCATACCTCTAATCTGAGTGCTGTGATGCACTGGTCCCTTCATGGGATGATCTCTGATGCACTGGTCCCTTCATGGGATGATCTGATGCACTGGTCCCTTCATGGGATGATCTTTGCACGGGTCCCTTCATGGGATGATCTTTGATGCACTGGTCCCTTCAAGGGATGATCTTTCATACCTCTAATCTGAGTGCAGGGATGCACTGGCCTCTTAATGGGATGATCTTGCATACCTCTAATCTGAGTGTTGTGCTGCACTGGTCCCTTCATGGGATGATCTGTGACACACTGGTCCCTTCAAGGGATGATCTTTGATGCACTGGTCCCTTCATGGGATAATCTCTGATGCACTGGTCCCTTCATGGAATGTCCTTGCATACCTCTAATCTGAGTGATCTGATGCACTATTCCCTTCATGGGATGATCTTTGATGCACTGGTCCCTTCATGGGTTGATATTTGATGCACTGGTCCATTCATGGGATGATCTTTGATGCACTGGTCCCTTCATGGGATGATCTTTGATGCCCTGGTCCCTTCCGGGGATGATCTGATGCACTGGTCCCTTCATGGGATGATCTCTGATGCACTGTTCCCTTCATGGGATGATCTCCTCTGATGCATTGGTCCCTTCATGGTATGATCTCTGATGCACTGGTCCCTTCATGGGATGATCTGATGCACTGGTCCCTTCATGGGATGATCTCTGATGCACTGGTCCCTTCATGGGATGATCTTTGATGCCCTGGTCCCTTCCTGGGATGATCTGATGCACTGGTCCCTTCATGGGATGATCTCTGATGCACTGGTCCCTTCATGGGATGATCTCTGATGCACTGGTCCCTTTATGGGATGAGCTTTGATGCACTGTTCCCTTTATGGGATGATCTTTGATGCACTGGTCTGTTTATGGGATGATCTTTGATGCACTTTTCCCTTTATGGGATGATCTTTGATGCACTGGTCCCTTCATGAGATGATCTTGCATACCTCTAATCTGAGTGCTGTGATGCACTGGTCCCTTCATGGGATGATCTCTGATGCACTGGTCCCTTCAAGGGATGATCTTTGCTGCACTGGTCCCTTCATGAGATGATCCTGCATACCTCTAATCTGAGTGCTGTGATGCACTGGTCCCTTCATGGGATGATTTTTGCACGGGTCCCTTCATGGGATGATCTTTGATGCAGTGGTCCCTTCAAGGGATGATCTTTCATACCTCTAATCTGAGTGCAGGGATGCACTGGCCTCTTAATGGGATGATCTTGCATACCTCTAATCTGAGTGTTGTGCTGCACTGGTCCCTTCATGGGATGATCTGTGACACACTGGTCCCTTCAAGGGATGATCTTTGATGCACTGGTCCCTTTATGGGATGATCTTTGATGCACTGGTCCCTTCATGGGATGATCCTGCATACCTCTAATCTGAGTGCTGTGATGCACTGGTCCCTTCATGGAATATTTTTGCACTGGTCCCTTCATGGGATGATCTCTGGTGCACTGGTCACTTCATGGGATGATCTCTGGTGCACTGGTCCCTTCATGGGATGATCTCTGATGCACTGGTCCCTTCATGGGATGATCTCTGATGCACTGGTCCCTTCATGGGATGATCTCTGATGCACTGGTCCTTTCATGGGATGATCTCTGATGCACTGTTCCCTTCATGAGATGATCTCTGATGCATTGGTCCCTTCATGGGATAATCTCTGATGCACTGGTCCCTTCATGGGATGATTTGATGCACTGGTACCTTCATGGGATGGCCTTGCATACCTCTAATCTAAATGATCTGATGCACTATTCCCTTCACGGGATGATATCTGATGCACTGGTCCCTTTATGGGATGAAATCTGATGCACTGGTCCCTTCATGTGATGATCTTGCATACCTCTAATCTGAGTGCTGTGATGCACTGGTCCCTTCATGGGATGATCTCTGATGCACTGGTCCCTTTATGGGATGATCTTTGCTGCACTGGTCCCTTCATGAGATGATCCTGCATACCTCTAATCTGAGTGCTGTGATGCACTGGTCCCTTCATGGGATGATTTTTGCACTGGTCCCTTCATGGGATGATCTCTGGTGCACTGGTCACTTCATGGGATGATCTCTGGTGCACTGGTCCCTTCATGGGATCATCTCTGATGCACTGGTCCCTTCATGCGATGATCTCTGATGCACTGGTCCCTTCATGGGATGATCTCTGATGCACTAGTCCTTTCATGGGATGATCTCTGATGCACTGGTCCCTTCATGAGATGATCTCTGATGCACACGTCCCTTCATGGGATGATCTCTGATGCATTGGTCCCTTCATGGGATAATCTCTGATGCACTGGTCCCTTCATGGGATGATCTGATGCACTGGTACCTTCATGGGATGGCCTTGCATACCTCTAATCTGAGTGATCTGATGCACTATTCCCTTCACGGGATGATATCTGATGCACTGGTCCCTTTATGGGATGAAATCTGATGCACTGGTCCCTTCATGGGATGATCTTGCATACCTCTAATCTGAGTGCTGTGATGCACTGGTCCCTTCATGGGATGATCTCTGATGCACTGGTCCCTTCATGGGATGATCTTTGCACGGGTCCCTTCATGGGATGATCTTTGATGCAGTGGTCCCTTCAAGGGATGATCTTTCATACCTCTAATCTGAGTGCAGGGATGCACTGGCCTCTTAATGGGATGATCTTGCATACCTCTAATCTGAGTGTTGTGCTGCACTGGTCCCTTCATGGGATGATCTGTGACACACTGGTCCCTTCAAGGGATGATCTTTGATGCACTGGTCCCTTCATGGGATAATCTCTGATGCACTGGTCCCTTCATGGAATGTCCTTGCATACCTCTAATCTGAGTGATCTGATGCACTATTCCCTTCATGGGATGATCTTTGATGCACTGGTCCCTTCATGGGATAATCTTGATTACCTCTAATCTGAGAAATGTGATGCACTGGTCCCTTCATGGGATGATCTTTAATGCACTGGTCCCTTCCTGGGATGATCTTTGATGCACTGGTCCTTTCATGGGATATCTGATGCACTGGTCCCTTCATGGGATGATCTTTGATGCACTGGTCCCTTCATGGGATGATCTCTGATGCACTGGTCCCTTCATGGGATGATCTCTGATGCACTGGTCTCTTCATGGGATGATCGTTTTATGCACTGTTCTCTTCATGGGATGATCTTCGATGCACTGGTCCCTTCATGGGATGATCTTTGATGCACTGGTCCCTTCATGAGATGATCTCCGATGCACTGGTCCCTTTATGGGATGATCTCTGATGCACTGGTCCCTTCATGGAATGAGCTCTGATGCACTGGTCCCTGTATGGGATGATCTTTGCACTGGTCCCTTTATGGGATGATCTCTGATGCACTGGTCCCTTTATGGGATGAGCTCTGATGCACTGGTCCCTTCATGGGATGATCTTTGATGCACTGGTCCCTTCATGGGATGATCTTTGATGCACTGGTCCCTTCATGGGATGATCTTTGATGCACTGGTCCCTTCATGGAATGATCTTTGATGCACTGGTCCCTTCGCGGGATGATCTTTGATGTACTGATCCCTTCATAGGATGATCTTTGATGCACTGGTCCCTTCATGAGATGATCTTGCATACCTCTAATCTGAGAGATGTGATGCACTGGTCCCTTCATGGGATGATCTGTAATGCACTGGTCCCTTCATGGGATGATCTTTGATGCACTGGTCCTTTCATGGGATATCTGATGCACTGGTCCCTTCATGGGATGATCTTTGATGCACTGGCCCCTTCATGGGATGATCTTGCATACCTCTAATCTGAGTGCTGTGATGCACTGGTCCCTTCCTCGGATGATCTTTGATGCACTGGTCCCTTTCTGGGATGATCTTTGATGCACTGGTCCCTTCATGGGATGATCTCTGATGCACTGGTCCCTTTATGGGATGATCTCTGATGCACTGGTCCCTTTATGGGATGATCTCTGATGCACTGGTCCCTTCATGGGATGATCTTGCATACCTCTAATCTGACTGCTGTGGTGCACTGGTCCCTTTATGGGATATTTGATGCACTGGTCCCTTTATGGGATGATATTTGATGCACTGGTCCCTTCATGGGTTGATATTTTATGCACTGGTCCCTTCATGGGTTGATCTGATGCACTGGTCCCTTCATGGGATGATCTCCTCTGATGCATTGGTCCCTTCATGGTATGATCTCTGATGCACTGGTCCCTTCATGGTATGATCTCTGATGCACTGGTCCCTTCATGGGATGATCTCTGATGCACTGGTCCCCTCATAGGATGATCTTTGATGCACTGGTCCCCTCATGGGATGATCTTTGATGCACTGGTCCCTTCATGGGATGATCTTTGATGCACTGGTCCCTTCATGGGATGATCTTTGATGCACTGGTCCCTTCATGGGATGATCTTTGATGCACTGATCCCTTCATGGGATGATCTTTGATGCACTGGTCCCTTCATGGGATGATCTTTCATACCTCTAATCTGAGTGCTGTGCTGCACTGGTCCCTTCATGGGATGATCTTTGATGCACTGGTCCCTTCATGGGATGATCTTTGATGCACTGGTCCCTTCATGGGATGATCTTTGATGCCCTGGTCCCTTCCTGGGATGATCTGATGCACTGGTCCCTTCATGGGATGATCTCTGATGCACTGGTCCCTTCATGGGATGATCTCTGATGCACTGGTCCCTTTATGGGATGAGCTTTGATGCACTGTTCCCTTTATGGGATGATCTTTGATGCACTGGTCCGTTTATGGGATGATCTTTGATGCACTTTTCCCTTTATGGGATGATCTTTGATGCACTGGTCCCTTTATGGGATGATCTTTGATGCACTGGTCCCTTCATGGGATGATCCTGCATACCTCTAATCTGAGTGCTGTGATGCACTGGTCCCTTCATGGAATATTTTTGCACTGGTCCCTTCATGGGATGATCTCTGGTGCACTGGTCACTTCATGGGATGATCTCTGGTGCACTGGTCCCTTCATGGGATGATCTCTGATGCACTGGTCCCTTCATGGGATGATCTCTGATGCACTGGTCCCTTCATGGGATGATCTCTGATGCACTGGTCCTTTCATGGGATGATCTCTGATGCACTGTTCCCTTCATGAGATGATCTCTGATGCATTGGTCCCTTCATGGGATAATCTCTGATGCACTGGTCCCTTCATGGGATGATTTGATGCACTGGTACCTTCATGGGATGGCCTTGCATACCTCTAATCTAAATGATCTGATGCACTATTCCCTTCACGGGATGATATCTGATGCACTGGTCCCTTTATGGGATGAAATCTGATGCACTGGTCCCTTCATGTGATGATCTTGCATACCTCTAATCTGAGTGCTGTGATGCACTGGTCCCTTCATGGGATGATCTCTGATGCACTGGTCCCTTTATGGGATGATCTTTGCTGCACTGGTCCCTTCATGGGATGATCCTGCATACCTCTAATCTGAGTGCTGTGATGCACTGGTCCCTTCATGGGATGATTTTTGCACTGGTCCCTTCATGGGATGATCTCTGGTGCACTGGTCACTTCATGGGATGATCTCTGGTGCACTGGTCCCTTCATGGGATCATCTCTGATGCACTGGTCCCTTCATGCGATGATCTCTGATGCACTGGTCCCTTCATGGGATGATCTCTGATGCACTAGTCCTTTCATGGGATGATCTCTGATGCACTGGTCCCTTCATGAGATGATCTCTGATGCACACGTCCCTTCATGGGATGATCTCTGATGCATTGGTCCCTTCATGGGATAATCTCTGATGCACTGGTCCCTTCATGGGATGATCTGATGCACTGGTACCTTCATGGGATGGCCTTGCATACCTCTAATCTGAGTGATCTGATGCACTATTCCCTTCACGGGATGATATCTGATGCACTGGTCCCTTTATGGGATGAAATCTGATGCACTGGTCCCTTCATGGGATGATCTTGCATACCTCTAATCTGAGTGCTGTGATGCACTGGTCCCTTCATGGGATGATCTCTGATGCACTGGTCCCTTCATGGGATGATCTGATGCACTGGTCCCTTCATGGGATGATCTTTGCACGGGTCCCTTCATGGGATGATCTTTGATGCACTGGTCCCTTCAAGGGATGATCTTTCATACCTCTAATCTGAGTGCAGGGATGCACTGGCCTCTTAATGGGATGATCTTGCATACCTCTAATCTGAGTGTTGTGCTGCACTGGTCCCTTCATGGGATGATCTGTGACACACTGGTCCCTTCAAGGGATGATCTTTGATGCACTGGTCCCTTCATGGGATAATCTCTGATGCACTGGTCCCTTCATGGAATGTCCTTGCATACCTCTAATCTGAGTGATCTGATGCACTATTCCCTTCATGGGATGATCTTTGATGCACTGGCCCCTTCATGGGTTGATATTTGATGCACTGGTCCATTCATGGGATGATCTTTGATGCACTGGTCCCTTCATGGGATGATCTTTGATGCCCTGGTCCCTTCCGGGGATGATCTGATGCACTGGTCCCTTCATGGGATGATCTCTGATGCACTGGTCCCTTCATGGGATGATCTCCTCTGATGCATTGGTCCCTTCATGGTATGATCTCTGATGCACTGGTCCCTTCATGGGATGATCTGATGCACTGGTCCCTTCATGGGATGATCTCTGATGCACTGGTCCCTTCATGGGATGATCTTTGATGCCCTGGTCCCTTCCTGGGATGATCTGATGCACTGGTCCCTTCATGGGATGATCTCTGATGCACTGGTCCCTTCATGGGATGATCTCTGATGCACTGGTCCCTTTATGGGATGAGCTTTGATGCACTGTTCCCTTTATGGGATGATCTTTGATGCACTGGTCTGTTTATGGGATGATCTTTGATGCACTTTTCCCTTTATGGGATGATCTTTGATGCACTGGTCCCTTTATGGGATGATCTTTGATGCACTGGTCCCTTCATGGGATGATCCTGCATACCTCTAATCTGAGTGCTGTGATGCACTGGTCCCTTCATGGAATATTTTTGCACTGGTCCCTTCATGGGATGATCTCTGGTGCACTGGTCACTTCATGGGATGATCTCTGGTGCACTGGTCCCTTCATGGGATGATCTCTGATGCACTGGTCCCTTCATGGGATGATCTCTGATGCACTGGTCCCTTCATGGGATGATCTCTGATGCACTGGTCCTTTCATGGGATGATCTCTGATGCACTGTTCCCTTCATGAGATGATCTCTGATGCATTGGTCCCTTCATGGGATAATCTCTGATGCACTGGTCCCTTCATGGGATGATTTGATGCACTGGTACCTTCATGGGATGGCCTTGCATACCTCTAATCTAAATGATCTGATGCACTATTCCCTTCACGGGATGATATCTGATGCACTGGTCCCTTTATGGGATGAAATCTGATGCACTGGTCCCTTCATGTGATGATCTTGCATACCTCTAATCTGAGTGCTGTGATGCACTGGTCCCTTCATGGGATGATCTCTGATGCACTGGTCCCTTTATGGGATGATCTTTGCTGCACTGGTCCCTTCATGGGATGATCCTGCATACCTCTAATCTGAGTGCTGTGATGCACTGGTCCCTTCATGGGATGATTTTTGCACTGGTCCCTTCATGGGATGATCTCTGGTGCACTGGTCACTTCATGGGATGATCTCTGGTGCACTGGTCCCTTCATGGGATCATCTCTGATGCACTGGTCCCTTCATGCGATGATCTCTGATGCACTGGTCCCTTCATGGGATGATCTCTGATGCACTAGTCCTTTCATGGGATGATCTCTGATGCACTGGTCCCTTCATGAGATGATCTCTGATGCACACGTCCCTTCATGGGATGATCTCTGATGCATTGGTCCCTTCATGGGATAATCTCTGATGCACTGGTCCCTTCATGGGATGATCTGATGCACTGGTACCTTCATGGGATGGCCTTGCATACCTCTAATCTGAGTGATCTGATGCACTATTCCCTTCACGGGATGATATCTGATGCACTGGTCCCTTTATGGGATGAAATCTGATGCACTGGTCCCTTCATGGGATGATCTTGCATACCTCTAATCTGAGTGCTGTGATGCACTGGTCCCTTCATGGGATGATCTCTGATGCACTGGTCCCTTCATGGGATGATCTGATGCACTGGTCCCTTCATGGGATGATCTTTGCACGGGTCCCTTCATGGGATGATCTTTGATGCACTGGTCCCTTCAAGGGATGATCTTTCATACCTCTAATCTGAGTGCAGGGATGCACTGGCCTCTTAATGGGATGATCTTGCATACCTCTAATCTGAGTGTTGTGCTGCACTGGTCCCTTCATGGGATGATCTGTGACACACTGGTCCCTTCAAGGGATGATCTTTGATGCACTGGTCCCTTCATGGGATAATCTCTGATGCACTGGTCCCTTCATGGAATGTCCTTGCATACCTCTAATCTGAGTGATCTGATGCACTATTCCCTTCATGGGATGATCTTTGATGCACTGGTCCCTTCATGGGATAATCTTGATTACCTCTAATCTGAGAAATGTGATGCACTGGTCCCTTCATGGGATGATCTTTAATGCACTGGTCCCTTCATGGGATGATCTTTGATGCACTGGTCCTTTCATGGGATATCTGATGCACTGGTCCCTTCATGGGATGATCTTTGATGCACTGGTCCCTTCATGGGATGATCTCTGATGCACTGGTCCCTTCATGGGATGATCTCTGATGCACTGGTCTCTTCATGGGATGATCGTTTTATGCACTGTTCTCTTCATGGGATGATCTTCGATGCACTGGTCCCTTCATGGGATGATCTTTGATGCACTGGTCCCTTCATGAGATGATCTCCGATGCACTGGTCCCTTTATGGGATGATCTCTGATGCACTGGTCCCTTCATGGAATGAGCTCTGATGCACTGGTCCCTGTATGGGATGATCTTTGCACTGGTCCCTTTATGGGATGATCTCTGATGCACTGGTCCCTTTATGGGATGAGCTCTGATGCACTGGTCCCTTCATGGGATGATCTTTGATGCACTGGTCCCTTCATGGGATGATCTTTGATGCACTGGTCCCTTCATGGGATGATCTTTGATGCACTGGTCCCTTCATGGAATGATCTTTGATGCACTGGTCCCTTCGCGGGATGATCTTTGATGTACTGATCCCTTCATAGGATGATCTTTGATGCACTGGTCCCTTCATGAGATGATCTTGCATACCTCTAATCTGAGAGATGTGATGCACTGGTCCCTTCATGGGATGATCTGTAATGCACTGGTCCCTTCATGGGATGATCTTTGATGCACTGGTCCTTTCATGGGATATCTGATGCACTGGTCCCTTCATGGGATGATCTTTGATGCACTGGCCCCTTCATGGGATGATCTTGCATACCTCTAATCTGAGTGCTGTGATGCACTGGTCCCTTCCTCGGATGATCTTTGATGCACTGGTCCCTTTCTGGGATGATCTTTGATGCACTGGTCCCTTCATGGGATGATCTCTGATGCACTGGTCCCTTTATGGGATGATCTCTGATGCACTGGTCCCTTTATGGGATGATCTCTGATGCACTGGTCCCTTCATGGGATGATCTTGCATACCTCTAATTTGACTGCTGTGGTGCACTGGTCCCTTTATGGGATATTTGATGCACTGGTCCCTTTATGGGATGATATTTGATGCACTGGTCCCTTCATGGGTTGATATTTTATGCACTGGTCCCTTCATGGGTTGATCTGATGCACTGGTCCCTTCATGGGATGATCTCCTCTGATGCATTGGTCCCTTCATGGTATGATCTCTGATGCACTGGTCCCTTCATGGTATGATCTCTGATGCACTGGTCCCTTCATGGGATGATCTCTGATGCACTGGTCCCCTCATAGGATGATCTTTGATGCACTGGTCCCCTCATGGGATGATCTTTGATGCACTGGTCCCTTCATGGGATGATCTTTGATGCACTGGTCCCTTCATGGGATGATCTTTGATGCACTGGTCCCTTCATGGGATGATCTTTGATGCACTGATCCCTTCATGGGATGATCTTTGATGCACTGGTCCCTTCATGGGATGATCTTTCATACCTCTAATCTGAGTGCTGTGCTGCACTGGTCCCTTCATGGGATGATCTTTGATGCACTGGTCCCTTCATGGGATGATCTTTGATGCACTGGTCCCTTCATGGGATGATCTTTGATGCACTGGTCCCTTCATGGGGTGGTCTTTGATGCACTTGTCCCTTCATGGGGTGATCTTTGATGCACTGGTCCCTTCATGGGATGATCGTTGATGCACTGGTCCTTTCATGGGATATCTGATGCACTGGTCCCTTCATGGGATGATCTTTGATGCACTGGTCGCTTCATGGGATGATCTTTGATGCACTGGTCCCTTCATGGGATGATCTTGCATACCTCTAATCTAAGTGCTGTGAAGCACTATTCCCTTCATGGGATGAAATCTGATGCCCTGGTCCCTTCATGGGATGAAATCTGATGCACTGGTCCCTTTATGGGATGATCTTTGATGCACTGGTCCCTTCATGGGATGATCCTGCATACCTCTAATCTGAGTGCTGTGATGCACTGGTCCCTTCATGGGATGATTTTTGCACTGGTCCCTTCATGGGATGATCTCTGGTGCACTGGTCACTTCATGGGATGATCTCTGGTGCACTGGTCCCTTCATGGGATGATCTCTGATGCACTGGTCCCTTCATGGGATGATCTCTGATGCACTGGTCCCTTCATGGGATGATCTCTGATGCACTGGTCCTTTCATGGGATGATCTCTGATGCACTGGTCCCTTCATGAGACGATCTCTGATGCACACGTCCCTTCATGGGATGATCTCTGATGCATTGGTCCCTTCATGGGATAATCTCTGATGCACTGGTCCCTTCATGTGATGATCTGATGCACTGGTACCTTCATGGGATGGCCTTGCATACCTCTAATCTGAGTGATCTGATGCACTATTCCCTTCACGGGATGATATCTGATGCACTGGTCCCTTTATGGGATGAAATCTGATGCACTGGTCCCTTCATGGGATGATCTTGCATACCTCTAATCTGAGTGCTGTGATGCACTGGTCCCTTCATGGGATGATCTCTGATGCACTGGTCCCTTCATGGGATGATCTGATGCACTGGTCCCTTCAAGGGATGATCTTTGATGCATTATTCCCTTCATGGGATGATCTGATGCACTGGTCCCTTCAAGGGATGATCTTTCATACCTCTAATCTGAGTGCTGTGATGCACTGGCCTCTTAATGGGATGATCTTGAATACATCTAATCTGAGTGTTGTGCTGCACTGGTCCCTTCATGGGATGATCTGTGACGCACTGGTCCCTTCAAGGGATGATCTTTGATGCATTATTCCCTTCATGGGATGATCTTTGATGCACTGGTCCCTTCATGGGATAATCTTGATTCCCTCTAATCTGAGAAATGTGATGCACTGGTCCCTTCATGGGATGATCTTTAATGCACTGGTCCCTTCATGGGATGATCTTTGATGCACTGGTCCTTTCATGGGATATCTGATGCACTGGTCCCTTCATGGGATGATCTTTGATGCACTAGTCCCTTCATGGGATGATCTCTGATGCACTGGTCCCTTCATGGGATGATCTCTGATGCACTAGTCTCTTCATGGGATGATCGTTGATGCACTGGTCTCTTCATGGGATGATCTTTGATGCACTGGTCCCTTCATGGGGTGATCTTTGATGCACTGGTCCCTTCATGGGATGATCTCCGATGCACTGGTCCCTTTATGGGATGATCTCTGATGCACTGGTCCCTTCATGGAATGAGCTCTGATGCACTGGTTCCTTTATGGGATGATCTTTGCACTGGTCCCTTTATGGGATGATCTCTGATGCACTGGTCCCTTTATGGGATGAGCTCTGATGCACTGGTCCCTTCATGGGATGATCTTTGATGCACTGGTCCCTTCATGGGATGATCTTTGATGCACTGGTCCCTTCATGGGATGATCTTTGATGCACTGGTCCCTTCATGGAATGATCTTTGATGCACTGGTCCCTTCGCGGGATGATCTTTGATGCACTGGTCCCGTCATGGGATGATCTTGCATACCTCTAATCTGAGAGATGTGCTGCACTGGTCCCTTCATAGGATGATCTTTGATGCACTGGTCCCGTCATGGGATGATCTTGCATACCTCTAATCTGAGAGATGTGATGCACTGGTCCCTTCATGGGATGATCTGTAATGCACTGGTCCCTTCATGGGATGATCTTTGATGCACTGGTCCTTTCATGGGATATCTGATGCACTGGTCCCTTCATGGGATGATCTTTGATGCACTGGTCCCTTCATGGGATGATCTTGCATACCTCTAATCTGAGTGCTGTGATGCACTGGTCCCTTCCTCGGATGATCTTTGATGCACTGGTCCCTTTCTGGGATGATCTTTGATGCAGTGGTCCCTTCATGGGATGATCTCTGATGCACTGGTCCCTTAATGGGATGATCTCTGATGCACTGGTCCCTTTATGGGATGATCTCTGATGCACTGGTCCCTTCATGGGATGATCTTGCATACCTCTAATCTGACTGCTGTGGTGCACTGGTCCCTTTATGGGATATTTGATGCACTGGTCCCTTTATGGGATGATATTTGATGCACTGGTCCCTTCATGGGTTGATATTTTATGCACTGGTCCCTTCATGGGATGATCTGATGCACTGGTCCCTTCATGGGATGATCTCCTCTGATGCATTGGTCCCTTCATGGTATGATCTCTGATGCACTGGTCCCTTCATGGGATGATCTCTGATGCACTGGTCCCCTCATAGGATGATCTTTGATGCACTGGTCCCCTCATGGGATGATCTTTGATGCACTGGTCCCTTCATGGGATGATCTGTGATGCCCTGGTCCCTTCATGGGATGATCTTTGATGCACTGGTCCCTTCATGGGATGATCTTTGATGCACTGATCCCTTCATGGGATGATCTTTGATGCACTGGTCCCTTCATGGGATGATCTTTCATACCTCTAATCTGAGTGCTGTGCTGCACTGGTCCCTTCATGGGATGATCTTTGATGCACTGGTCCCTTCATGGGATGATCTTTGATGCACTGGTCCCTTCATGGGATGATCTTTGATGCACTGGTCCCTTCATGGGGTGGTCTTTGATGCACTTGTCCCTTCATGGGGTGATCTTTGATGCACTGGTCCCTTCATGGGATGATCGTTGATGCACTGGTCGCTTCATGGGATGATCTTTGATGCACTGGTCCCTTCATGGGATGATCTTGCATACCTCTAATCTGAGTGCTGTGATGCACTATTCCCTTCATGGGATGAAATCTGATGCCCTGGTCCCTTCATGGGATGAAATCTGATGCACTGGTCCCTTTATGGGATGATCTTTGGTGCACTGGTCCCTTCATGGGATGATCATGCATACCTCTAATCTGAGTGCTGTGATGCACTGGTCCCTTCATGGGATGATCTTTGATGCACTGGTCCCTTCATGGGATGATCTCTGGTGCACTGGTCACTTCATGGGATGATCTCTGGTGCACTGGTCCCTTCATGGGATGATCTCTGATGCACTGGTCCCTTCATGGGATGACCTCTGATGCACTGGTCCTTTCATGGGATGATCTCTGATGCACTGGTCCCTTCATGAGATGATCTCTGATGCACTCGTCCCTTCATGGGATAATCTCTGATGCATTGGTCCCTTCATGGGATAATCTCTGATGCACTGGTCCCTTCATGGGATGATCTGATGCACTGGTACCTTCATGGGATGATCTTGCATACCTCTAATCTGAGTGTTCTGATGCACTGGTCCCTTCATGGGATGATCTTTGATAAACTGGTCCCTTCATGGGATAATCTTGCATACCTCTCATCTGAGAAATGTGATGCACTGGTCCCTTCATGGGATGATCTTTAATGCACTGGTCCCTTCATGGGATGATCTTTGATGCACTGGTACTTTCATGGGATATCTGATGCACTGGTCCCTTCATGGGATGATCTTTGATGCACTGGTCCCTTCATGGTATAATCTCTGATGCACTGGTCCCTTCATGGGATAATCTCTGATGCACTGGTCCCTTCATGGGATGATCGTTAATGCACTGGTCTCTTCATGGGATGATCTTTGATGCACTGGTCCCTTCATGGGATGATCTTTGATACACCGGTCCCTTCATGGGATGATCTCCGATGCACTGGTCCCTTTATGGGATGATCTCTGATGCACTGGTCCCTTCATGGGATGAGCTCTGATGCACTGGTCCCTTTATGGGATGATCTTTGCACTGGTCCCTTTATGGGATGATCTCTGATGCACTGGTCCCTTTATGGGATGAGCTCTGATGCACTGGTCCCTTTATGGGATGATCTTTGCACTGGTCCCTTCATGGGATGATCTTTGATGCACTGGTCCCTTCATGGGATGATCTTTGATGCACTGGTCCCTTCATGGGATGATCTTTGATGCACTGGTCCCTTCATGGGATGATCTTTGATGCACTGGTCCCTTCGCGGGATGATCTTTGATGTACTGATCCCTTCATGTGATGATCTTTGATGCACTGGTCCCTTCATGGGAAGATCTTGCATACCTCTAATCTGAGAGATGTGATGCACTGGTCCCTTCATGGGATGATCTGTAATGCACTGGTCCCTTCATGGGATGATCTTTGATGCACTGGTCCCTTCATGAGATGATCTTGCATACCTCTAATCTGAGTGCTGTGATGCACTGGTCCCTTCCTGGGATTATCTTTGATGCACTGGTCCCTTTCTGGGATGATCTTTGATGCACTGGTCCCTTCATGGGTTGATATTTGATGCACTGGTCCCTTCATGGGAGGATCTTTGATGCACTGGTCCCTTCATGGGTTGATATTTGATGCACTGGTCCCTTCATGGGAGGATCTTTGATGCACTGGTCCCTTCATGGGATGTTCTTGCATACCTCTAATCTGAGTGCTGTGATGCACTGGTCCCTTCATGGGATGATCTGATGCGCTGGTCCCTTCATGGGATGATCTTTGATGCACTGGTCCCTTCATGGGATGATCTTTGATGCACTGGTCCCTTCATGGGATGATCTTTGATGCACTGGTCCCTTCATGGGATGATCTCTGATGCACTGGTCCCTTCATGGGATGATCTCTGATGCACTTGTCCCTTTATGGGATGATCTCTGATGCACTGGTCCCTTTATGGGATGATCTCTGATGCACTGGTCCCTTTATGGGATGATCTCTGATGCACTGGTCCCTTCATGGGATGATCTTGCATACCTCTAATCTGACTGCTGTGATGCACTGGTCCCTTTATGGGATATTTGATGCACTGGTCCCTTTATGGGATGATATTTGATGCACTGGTCCCTTCATGGGTTGATATTTTATGCACTGGTCCCTTCATGGGAGGATCTTTGATGCACTGGTCCCTTCATGGGATGTTCTTGCATACCTCTAATCTGAGTGCTGTGATGCACTGGTCCCTTCATGGGATGATCTGATGCGCTGGTCCCTTCATGGGATGATCTTTGATGCACTGGTCCCTTCATGGGATGATCTTTGATGCACTGGTCCCTTCATGGGATGATCTTTGATGCACTGGTCCCTTCATGGGATGATCTTTGATGCACTGGTCCCTTCATGAGATGATCTTTGATGCACTGGTCCCTTCATGGGATGATCTCCTCTGATGCATTGGTCCCTTCATGGTATGATCTCTGATGCACTGGTCCCTTCATGGGATGATCTCTGATGCACTGGTCCCCTCATAGGATGATCTTTGATGCACTGGTCCCCTCATGGGATGATCTTTGATGCACTGGTCCCTTCATGGGATGATCTGTGATGCCCTGGTCCCTTCATGGGATGATCTTTGATGCACTGGTCCCATTCATGGGATGATCTTTGATGCACTGATCCCTTCATGGGATGATCTTTGATGCACTGGTCCCTTCATGGGATGATCTTTCATACCTCTAATCTGAGTGCTGTGCTGCACTGGTCCCTTCATGGGATGATCTGTGATGCCCTGGTCCCTTCATGGGATGATCTTTGATGCACTGGTCCCTTCATGGGATGATCTTTGATGCACTGATCCCTTCATGGGATGATCTTTGATGCACTGGTCCCTTCATGGGATGATCTTTGATGCACTGGTCCCTTCGCGGGATGATCTTTGATGTACTGATCCCTTCATGTGATGATCTTTGATGCACTGGTCCCTTCATGGGAAGATCTTGCATACCTCTAATCTGAGAGATGTGATGCACTGGTCCCTTCATGGGATGATCTTTGATGCACTGGTCCCTTCATGAGATGATCTTGCATACCTCTAATCTGAGTGCTGTGATGCACTGGTCCCTTCCTGGGATTATCTTTGATGCACTGGTCCCTTTCTGGGATGATCTTTGATGCACTGGTCCCTTCATGGGATGATCTCTGACGCACTTGTCCCTTTATGGGATGATCTCTGATGCACTGGTCCCTTTATGGGATGATCTCTGATGCACTGGTCCCTTTATGGGATGATCTCTGATGCACTGGTCCCTTCATGGGATGATCTTGCATACCTCTAATCTGACTGCTGTGATGCACTGGTCCCTTTATGGGATATTTGATGCACTGGTCCCTTTATGGGATGATATTTGATGCACTGGTCCCTTCATGGGTTGATATTTGATGCACTGGTCCCTTCATGGGAGGATCTTTGATGCACTGGTCCCTTCATGGGATGTTCTTGCATACCTCTAATCTGAGTGCTGTGATGCACTGGTCCCTTCATGGGATGATCTGATGCGCTGGTCCCTTCATGGGATGATCTTTGATGCACTGGTCCCTTCATGGGATGATCTTTGATGCACTGGTCCCTTCATGGGATGATCTTTGATGCACTGGTCCCTTCATGGGATGATCTTTGATGCACTGGTCCCTTCATGAGATGATCTTTGATGCACTGGTCCCTTCATGGGATGATTTCCTCTGATGCATTGGTCCCTTCATGGTATGATCTCTGATGCACTGGTCCCTTCATGGGATGATCTCTGATGCACTGGTCCCCTCATAGGATGATCTTTGATGCACTGGTCCCCTCATGGGATGATCTTTGATGCACTGGTCCCTTCATGGGATGATCTGTGATGCCCTGGTCCCTTCATGGGATGATCTTTGATGCACTGGTCCCTTCATGGGATGATCTTTGATGCACTGATCCCTTCATGGGATGATCTTTGATGCACTGGTCCCTTCATGGGATGATCTTTCATACCTCTAATCTGAGTGCTGTGCTGCACTGGTCCCTTCATGGGATGATCTGTGATGCCCTGGTCCCTTCATGGGATGATCTTTGATGCACTGGTCCCTTCATGGGATGATCTCTGATGCACTGGTCCCCTCATAGGATGATCTTTGATGCACTGGTCCCCTCATGGGATGATCTTTGATGCACTGGTCCCTTCATGGGATGATCTGTGATGCCCTGGTCCCTTCATGGGATGATCTTTGATATACTGGTCCCTTCATGGGATGATCTTTGATGCACTGATCCCTTCATGGGATGATCTTTGATGCACTGGTCCCTTCATGGGATGATCTTTCATACCTCTAATCTGAGTGCTGTGCTGCACTGGTCCCTTCATGGGATGATCTGTGATGCCCTGGTCCCTTCATGGGATGATCTTTGATGCACTGGTCCCTTCATGGGATGATCTTTGATGCACTGATCCCTTCATGGGATGATCTTTGATGCACTGGTCCCTTCATGGGATGATCTTTGATGCACTGGTCCCTTCGCGGGATGATCTTTGATGTACTGATCCCTTCATGTGATGATCTTTGATGCACTGGTCCCTTCATGGGAAGATCTTGCATACCTCTAATCTGAGAGATGTGATGCACTGGTCCCTTCATGGGATGATCTGTAATGCACTGGTCCCTTCATGGGATGATCTTTGATGCACTGGTCCCTTCATGAGATGATCTTGCATACCTCTAATCTGAGTGCTGTGATGCACTGGTCCCTTCCTGGGATTATCTTTGATGCACTGGTCCCTTTCTGGGATGATCTTTGATGCACTGGTCCCTTCATGGGATGATCTCTGACGCACTTGTCCCTTTATGGGATGATCTCTGATGCACTGGTCCCTTTATGGGATGATCTCTGATGCACTGGTCCCTTTATGGGATGATCTCTGATGCACTGGTCCCTTCATGGGATGATCTTGCATACCTCTAATCTGACTGCTGTGATGCACTGGTCCCTTTATGGGATATTTGATGCACTGGTCCCTTTATGGGATGATATTTGATGCACTGGTCCCTTCATGGGTTGATATTTGATGCACTGGTCCCTTCATGGGAGGATCTTTGATGCACTGGTCCCTTCATGGGATGTTCTTGCATACCTCTAATCTGAGTGCTGTGATGCACTGGTCCCTTCATGGGATGATCTGATGCGCTGGTCCCTTCATGGGATGATCTTTGATGCACTGGTCCCTTCATGGGATGATCTTTGATGCACTGGTCCCTTCATGGGATGATCTTTGATGCACTGGTCCCTTCATGGGATGATCTTTGATGCACTGGTCCCTTCATGAGATGATCTTTGATGCACTGGTCCCTTCATGGGATGATCTCCTCTGATGCATTGGTCCCTTCATGGTATGATCTCTGATGCACTGGTCCCTTCATGGGATGATCTCTGATGCACTGGTCCCCTCATAGGATGATCTTTGATGCACTGGTCCCCTCATGGGATGATCTTTGATGCACTGGTCCCTTCATGGGATGATCTGTGATGCCCTGGTCCCTTCATGGGATGATCTTTGATGCACTGGTCCCTTCATGGGATGATCTTTGATGCACTGATCCCTTCATGGGTTGATCTTTGATGCACTGGTCCCTTCATGGGATGATCTTTCATACCTCTAATCTGAGTGCTGTGCTGCACTGGTCCCTTCATGGGATGATCTGTGATGCCCTGGTCCCTTCATGGGATGATCTTTGATGCACTGGTCCCTTCATGGGATGATCTCTGATGCACTGGTCCCCTCATAGGATGATCTTTGATGCACTGGTCCCCTCATGGGATGATCTTTGATGCACTGGTCCCTTCATGGGATGATCTGTGATGCCCTGGTCCCTTCATGGGATGATCTTTGATGCACTGGTCCCTTCATGGGATGATCTTTGATGCACTGATCCCTTCATGGGATGATCTTTGATGCACTGGTCCCTTCATGGGATGATCTTTCATACCTCTAATCTGAGTGCTGTGCTGCACTGGTCCCTTCATGGGATGATCTGTGATGCCCTGGTCCCTTCATGGGATGATCTTTGATGCACTGGTCAATTCATGGGATGATCTTTGATGCACTGATCCCTTCATGGGATGATCTTTGATGCACTGGTCCCTTCATGGGATGATCTTTGATGCACTGGTCCCTTCGCGGGATGATCTTTGATGTACTGATCCCTTCATGTGATGATCTTTGATGCACTGGTCCCTTCATGGGAAGATCTTGCATACCTCTAATCTGAGAGATGTGATGCACTGGTCCCTTCATGGGATGATCTGTAATGCACTGGTTCCTTCATGGGATGATCTTTGATGCACTGGTCCCTTCATGAGATGATCTTGCATACCTCGAATCTGAGTGCTGTGATGCACTGGTCCCTTCCTGGGATTATCTTTGATGCACTGGTCCCTTTCTGGGATGATCTTTGATGCACTGGTCCCTTCATGGGATGATCTCTGACGCACTTGTCCCTTTATGGGATGATCTCTGATGCACTGGTCCCTTTATGGGATGATCTCTGATGCACTGGTCCCTTTATGGGATGATCTCTGATGCACTGGTCCCTTCATGGGATGATCTTGCATACCTCTAATCTGACTGCTGTGATGCACTGGTCCCTTTATGGGATATTTGATGCACTGGTCCCTTTATGGGATGATATTTGATGCACTGGTCCCTTCATGGGTTGATATTTTATGCACTGGTCCCTTCATGGGAGGATCTTTGATGCACTGGTCCCTTCATGGGATGTTCTTGCATACCTCTAATCTGAGTGCTGTGATGCACTGGTCCCTTCATGGGATGATCTGATGCGCTGGTCCCTTCATGGGATGATCTTTGATGCACTGGTCCCTTCATGGGATGATCTTTGATGCACTGGTCCCTTCATGGGATGATCTTTGATGCACTGGTCCCTTCATGGGATGATCTTTGATGCACTGGTCCCTTCATGAGATGATCTTTGATGCACTGGTCCCTTCATGGGATGATCTCCTCTGATGCATTGGTCCCTTCATGGTATGATCTCCTCTGATGCACTGGTCCCTTCATGGGATAATCTCTGATGCACTGGTCCCTTCATGGGATGATCGTTGATGCACTGGTCTCTTCATGGGATGATCTTTGATGCACTGGTCTCTTCATGGGATGATCTTTGATGCACTGGTCCCTTCATGGGATGATCTTTGATGCACTGGTCCCTTCATGGGATGATCTCCGATGCACTGGTCCCTTTATGGGATGATCTCTGATGCACTGGTCCCTTCATGGGATGAGCTCTGATGCACTGGTCCCTTTATGGGATGATCTTTGCACTGGTCCCTTTATGGGATGATCTCTGATGCACTGGTCCCTTTATGGGATGAGCTCTGATGCACTGGTCCCTTTATGGGATGATCTTTGCACTGGTCCCTTCATGGGATGATCTTTGATGCACTGGTCCCTTCATGGGATGATCTTTGATGCACTGGTCCCTTCATGGGATGATCTTTGATGCACTGGTCCCTTCATGGGATGATCTTTGATGCACTGGTCCCTTCGCGGGATGATCTTTGATGTACTGATCCCTTCATGTGATGATCTTTGATGCACTGGTCCCTTCATGGGAAGATCTTGCATACCTCTAATCTGAGAGATGTGATGCACTGGTCCCTTCATGGGATGATCTGTAATGCACTGGTCCCTTCATGGGATGATCTTTGATGCACTGGTCCCTTCATGAGATGATCTTGCATACCTCTAATCTGAGTGCTGTGATGCACTGGTCCCTTCCTGGGATTATCTTTGATGCACTGGTCCCTTTCTGGGATGATCTTTGATGCACTGGTCCCTTCATGGGATGATCTCTGACGCACTTGTCCCTTTATGGGATGATCTCTGATGCACTGGTCCCTTTATGGGATGATCTCTGATGCACTGGTCCCTTTATGGGAGGATCTCTGATGCACTGGTCCCTTCATGGGATGATCTTGCATACCTCTAATCTGACTGCTGTGATGCACTGGTCCCTTTATGGGATATTTGATGCACTGGTCCCTTTATGGGATGATATTTGATGCACTAGTCCCTTCATGGGTTGATATTTTATGCACTGGTCCCTTCATGGGAGGATCTTTGATGCACTGGTCCCTTCATGGGATGTTCTTGCATACCTCTAATCTGAGTGCTGTGATGCACTGGTCCCTTCATGGGATGATCTGATGCACTGGTCCCTTCATGGGATGATCTTTGATGCACTGGTCCCTTCATGGGATGATCTTGCATACCTCTAATCTGAGTGCTGTGATGCACTGGTCCCTTCCTGGGATGATCTTTGATGCACTGGTCCCTTCCTGGGATGATCTTTGATGCACTGGTCCCTTTCTGGGATGATCTTTGATGCACTGGTCCCTTCATGGGATGATCTCTGATGCACTGGTCCCTTTATGGGATGATCTCTGATGCACTGGTCCCTTCATGGGATGATCTTGCATACCTCTAATCTGACTGCTGTGGTGCACTGGTCCCTTTATGGGATGATATTTGATGCACTGGTCCCTTTATGGGATGATATTTGATGCACTGGTCCCTTCATGGGTTGATATTTGATGCACTGGTCCCTTCATGGGATGATCTGATGCACTGGTCCCTTCATGGGATGATCTCCTCTGATGCATTGGTCCCTTCATGGTATGATCTCTGATGCACTGGTCCCTTCATGGGATGATCTCTGATGCACTGGTCCCCTCATAGGATGATCTTTGATGCACTGGTCCCCTCATGGGATGATCTTTGATGCACTGGTCCCTTCATGGGATGATCTGTGATGCCCTGGTCCCTTCATGGGATGATCTTTGATGCACTGGTCCCTTCATGGGATGATCTTTGATGCACTGATTCCTTCATGGGATGATCTTTGATGCACTGGTCCCTTCATGGGATGATCTTTCATACCTCTAATCTGAGTGCTGTGCTGCACTGGTCCCTTCATGGGATGATCTTTGATGCACTGGTCCCTTCATGGGATGATCTTTGATGCACTGGTCCCTTCATGGGGTGGTCTTTGATGCACTGGTCCCTTCATGGGGTGATCTTTGATGCACTGGTCCCTTCATGGGATGATCGTTGATGCACTGGTCCTTTCATGGGATATCTGATGCACTGGTCCCTTCACGGGATGATCTTTGATGCACTGGTCCCTTCATGGGGTGGTCTTTGATGCACTGGTCCCTTCATGGGGTGGTCTTTGATGCACTGGTCCCTTCATGGGGTGATCTTTGATGCACTGGTCCCTTCATGGGATGATCGTTGATGCACTGGTCCTTTCATGGGATGATCTTTGATGCACTGGTCCCTTCATGGGATGATCTTGCATACCTCTAATCTGAGCAGTGATGCACTGGTCCCTTCATGGGATGATCTTGATGCACTGGTCCCTTCATGGGATGATCCTGATGCACTGGTCCCTTCATGGGATGATCTTTGATGCACTGGTCCCTTCATGGGATGATCTTTGATGCACTGGTCCCTTCATGGAATGATCTTTGATGCACTGGTCCCTTCGCGGGATGATCTTTGATGTACTGATCCCTTCATGGGATGATCTTTGATGCACTGGTCCCTTCATGGGATGATCTTGCATACCTCTAATCTGAGAGATGTGATGCACTGGTCCCTTCATGGGATGTTCTTTAATGCACTGGTCCCTTCATGGGATGATCTTTGATGCACTGGTCCTTTCATGGGATATCTGATGCACTGGTCCCTTCATGGGATGATCTTTGATGCACTGGTCCCTTCATGGGATGATCTTGCATACCTCTAATCTGAGTGCTGTGATGCACTGGTCCCTTCCTGGGATAATCTTTGATGCACTGGTCCCTTCCTGGGATGATCTTTGATGCACTGGTCCCTTTCTGGGATGATCTTTGATGCACTGGTCCCTTTCTGGGATGATCTTTGATGCACTGGTCCCTTCATGGGATGATCTCTGATGCACTGGTCCCTTTATGGGATGATCTCTGATGCACTGGTCCCTTTATGGGATGATCTCTGATGCGCTAGTCCCTTTATGGGATGATCTTTGATGCACTGGTCCCTTCATGGGATAATCTTTGATGCACTGGTCCCTTCATAGGATGATCTTGCATACCTCTAATCTGAGTGCTGTGATGCACTGGTCCCTTTATGGGATATTTGATGCACTGGTCCCTTTATGGGATGATGTTTGATGCACTGGTCCCTTCATGGGTTGATATTTGATGCACTGGTCCATTCATGGGATGATCTTTGATGCACTGGTCCCTTCATGGGATGCTCTTTGATGCCCTGGTCCCTTCCGGGGATGATCTGATGCACTGGTCCCTTCATGGGATGATCTCTGATGCACTGGTCCCTTCATGGGATGATCTCCTCTGATGCATTGGTCCCTTCATGGTATGATCTCTGATGCACTGGTCCCTTCATGGGATGATCTGATGCACTGGTCCCTTCATGGGATGATCTCTGATGCACTGGTCCCTTCATGGGATGATCTTTGATGCCCTGGTCCCTTCCTGGGATGATCTGATGCACCGGTCCCTTCATGGGATGATCTCTGATGCACTGGTCCCTTCATGGGATGATCTCTGATGCACTGGTCCCTTTATGGGATGAGCTTTGATGCACTGTTCCCTTTATGGGATGATCTTTGATGCACTGGTCTGTTTATGGGATGATCTTTGATGCACTTTTCCCTTTATGGGATGATCTTTGATGCACTGGTCCCTTTATGGGATGATCTTTGATGCACTGGTCCCTTCATGGGATCATCCTGCATACCTCTAATCTGAGTGCTGTGATGCACTGGTCCCTTCATGGAATATTTTTGCACTGGTCCCTTCATGGGATGATCTCTGGTGCACTGGTCACTTCATGGGATGATCTCTGGTGCACTGGTCCCTTCATGGGATGATCTCTGATACACTGGTCCCTTCATGGGATGATCTCTGATGCACTGGTCCCTTCATGGGATGATCTCTGATGCACTGGTCCTTTCATGGGATGATCTCTGATGCACTGTTCCCTTCATGAGATGATCTCTGATGCATTGGTCCCTTCATGGGATAATCTCTGATGCACTGGTCCCTTCATGGGATGATTTGATGCACTGGTACCTTCATGGGATGGCCTTGCATACCTCTAATCTAAATGATCTGATGCACTATTCCCTTCACGGGATGATATCTGATGCACTGGTCCCTTTATGGGATGAAATCTGATGCACTGGTCCCTTCATGTGATGATCTTGCATACCTCTAATCTGAGTGCTGTGATGCACTGGTCCCTTCATGGGATGATCTCTGATGCACTGGTCCCTTTATGGGATGATCTTTGCTGCACTGGTCCCTTCATGGGATGATCCTGCATACCTCTAATCTGAGTGCTGTGATGCACTGGTCCCTTCATGGGATGATTTTTGCACTGGTCCCTTCATGGGATGATCTCTGGTGCACTGGTCACTTCATGGGATGATCTCTGGTGCACTGGTCCCTTCATGGGATCATCTCTGATGCACTGGTCCCTTCATGCGATGATCTCTGATGCACTGGTCCCTTCATGGGATGATCTCTGATGCACTAGTCCTTTCATGGGATGATCTCTGATGCACTGGTCCCTTCATGAGATGATCTCTGATGCACACGTCCCTTCATGGGATGATCTCTGATGCATTGGTCCCTTCATGGGATAATCTCTGATGCACTGGTCCCTTCATGGGATGATCTGATGCACTGGTACCTTCATGGGATGGCCTTGCATACCTCTAATCTGAGTGATCTGATGCACTATTCCCTTCACGGGATGATATCTGATGCACTGGTCCCTTTATGGGATGAAATCTGATGCACTGGTCCCTTCATGGGATGATCTTGCATACCTCTAATCTGAGTGCTGTGATGCACTGGTCCCTTCATGGGATGATCTCTGATGCACTGGTCCCTTCATGGGATGATCTGATGCACTGGTCCCTTCATGGGATGATCTTTGCACGGGTCCCTTCATGGGATGATCTTTGATGCACTGGTCCCTTCAAGGGATGATCTTTCATACCTCTAATCTGAGTGCAGGGATGCACTGGCCTCTTAATGGGATGATCTTGCATACCTCTAATCTGAGTGTTGTGCTGCACTGGTCCCTTCATGGGATGATCTGTGACACACTGGTCCCTTCAAGGGATGATCTTTGATGCACTGGTCCCTTCATGGGATAATCTCTGATGCACTGGTCCCTTCATGGAATGTCCTTGCATACCTCTAATCTGAGTGATCTGATGCACTATTCCCTTCATGGGATGATCTTTGATGCACTGGTCCCTTCATGGGATAATCTTGATTACCTCTAATCTGAGAAATGTGATGCACTGGTCCCTTCATGGGATGATCTTTAATGCACTGGTCCCTTCATGGGATGATCTTTGATGCACTGGTCCTTTCATGGGATATCTGATGCACTGGTCCCTTCATGGGATGATCTTTGATGCACTGGTCCCTTCATGGGATGATCTCTGATGCACTGGTCTCTTCATGGGATGATCGTTTTATGCACTGTTCTCTTCATGGGATGATCTTCGATGCACTGGTCCCTTCATGGGATGATCTTTGATGCACTGGTCCCTTCATGAGATGATCTCCGATGCACTGGTCCCTTTATGGGATGATCTCTGATGCACTGGTCCCTTCATGGAATGAGCTCTGATGCACTGGTCCCTGTATGGGATGATCTTTGCACTGGTCCCTTTATGGGATGATCTCTGATGCACTGGTCCCTTTATGGGATGAGCTCTGATGCACTGGTCCCTTCATGGGATGATCTTTGATGCACTGGTCCCTTCATGGGATGATCTTTGATGCACTGGTCCCTTCATGGGATGATCTTTGATGCACTGGTCCCTTCATGGAATGATCTTTGATGCACTGGTCCCTTCGCGGGATGATCTTTGATGTACTGATCCCTTCATAGGATGATCTTTGATGCACTGGTCCCTTCATGAGATGATCTTGCATACCTCTAATCTGAGAGATGTGATGCACTGGTCCCTTCATGGGATGATCTGTAATGCACTGGTCCCTTCATGGGATGATCTTTGATGCACTGGTCCTTTCATGGGATATCTGATGCACTGGTCCCTTCATGGGATGATCTTTGATGCACTGGCCCCTTCATGGGATGATCTTGCATACCTCTAATCTGAGTGCTGTGATGCACTGGTCCCTTCCTCGGATGATCTTTGATGCACTGGTCCCTTTCTGGGATGATCTTTGATGCACTGGTCCCTTCATGGGATGATCTCTGATGCACTGGTCCCTTTATGGGATGATCTCTGATGCACTGGTCCCTTTATGGGATGATCTCTGATGCACTGGTCCCTTCATGGGATGATCTTGCATACCTCTAATCTGACTGCTGTGGTGCACTGGTCCCTTTATGGGATATTTGATGCACTGGTCCCTTTATGGGATGATATTTGATGCACTGGTCCCTTCATGGGTTGATATTTTATGCACTGGTCCCTTCATGGGTTGATCTGATGCACTGGTCCCTTCATGGGATGATCTCCTCTGATGCATTGGTCCCTTCATGGTATGATCTCTGATGCACTGGTCCCTTCATGGTATGATCTCTGATGCACTGGTCCCTTCATGGGATGATCTCTGATGCACTGGTCCCCTCATAGGATGATCTTTGATGCACTGGTCCCCTCATGGGATGATCTTTGATGCACTGGTCCCTTCATGGGATGATCTTTGATGCACTGGTCCCTTCATGGGATGATCTTTGATGCACTGGTCCCTTCATGGGATGATCTTTGATGCACTGATCCCTTCATGGGATGATCTTTGATGCACTGGTCCCTTCATGGGATGATCTTTCATACCTCTAATCTGAGTGCTGTGCTGCACTGGTCCCTTCATGGGATGATCTTTGATGCACTGGTCCCTTCATGGGATGATCTTTGATGCACTGGTCCCTTCATGGGATGATCTTTGATGCACTGGTCCCTTCATGGGGTGGTCTTTGATGCACTTGTCCCTTCATGGGGTGATCTTTGATGCACTGGTCCCTTCATGGGATGATCGTTGATGCACTGGTCCTTTCATGGGATATCTGATGCACTGGTCCCTTCATGGGATGATCTTTGATGCACTGGTCGCTTCATGGGATGATCTTTGATGCACTGGTCCCTTCATGGGATGATCTTGCATACCTCTAATCTAAGTGCTGTGATGCACTATTCCCTTCATGGGATGAAATCTGATGCCCTGGTCCCTTCATGGGATGAAATCTGATGCACTGGTCCCTTTATGGGATGATCTTTGATGCACTGGTCCCTTCATGGGATGATCCTGCATACCTCTAATCTGAGTGCTGTGATGCACTGGTCCCTTCATGGGATGATTTTTGCACTGGTCACTTCATGGGATGATCTCTGGTGCACTGGTCCCTTCATGGGATGATCTCTGATGCACTGGTCCCTTCATGGGATGATCTCTGATGCACTGGTCCCTTCATGGGATGATCTCTGATGCACTGGTCCTTTCATGGGATGATCTCTGATGCACTGGTCCCTTCATGAGACGATCTCTGATGCACACGTCCCTTCATGGGATGATCTCTGATGCATTGGTCCCTTCATGGGATAATCTCTGATGCACTGGTCCCTTCATGTGATGATCTGATGCACTGGTACCTTCATGGGATGGCCTTGCATACCTCTAATCTGAGTGATCTGATGCACTATTCCCTTCACGGGATGATATCTGATGCACTGGTCCCTTTATGGGATGAAATCTGATGCACTGGTCCCTTCATGGGATGATCTTGCATACCTCTAATCTGAGTGCTGTGATGCACTGGTCCCTTCATGGGATGATCTCTGATGCACTGGTCCCTTCATGGGATGATCTGATGCACTGGTCCCTTCAAGGGATGATCTTTCATACCTCTAATCTGAGTGCTGTGATGCACTGGCCTCTTAATGGGATGATCTTGCATACCTCTAATCTGAGTGTTGTGCTGCACTGGTCCCTTCATGGGATGATCTGTGACGCACTGGTCCCTTCAAGGGATGATCTTTGATGCATTATTCCCTTCATGGGATGATCTTTGATGCACTGGTCCCTTCATGGGATAATCTTGATTCCCTCTAATCTGAGAAATGTGATGCACTGGTCCCTTCATGGGATGATCTTTAATGCACTGGTCCCTTCATGGGATGATCTTTGATGCACTGGTCCTTTCATGGGATATCTGATGCACTGGTCCCTTCATGGGATGATCTTTGATGCACTAGTCCCTTCATGGGATGATGTCTGATGCACTGGTCCCTTCATGGGATGATCTCTGATGCACTAGTCTCTTCATGGGATGATCGTTGATGCACTGGTCTCTTCATGGGATGATCTTTGATGCACTGGTCCCTTCATGGGGTGATCTTTGATGCACTGGTCCCTTCATGGGATAATCTCTGATGCACTGGTCCCTTTATGGGATGATCTCTGATGCACTGGTCCCTTCATGGAATGAGCTCTGATGCACTGGTTCCTTTATGGGATGATCTTTGCACTGGTCCCTTTATGGGATGATCTCTGATGCACTGGTCCCTTTATGGGATGAGCTCTGATGCACTGGTCCCTTCATGGGATGATCTTTGATGCACTGGTCCCTTCATGGGATGATCTTTGATGCACTGGTCCCTTCATGGGATGATCTTTGATGCACTGGTCCCTTCATGGAATGATCTTTGATGCACTGGTCCCTTCGCGGGATGATCTTTGATGTACTGATCCCTTCATAGGATGATCTTTGATGCACTGGTCCCGTCATGGGATGATCTTGCATACCTCTAATCTGAGAGATGTGATGCACTGGTCCCTTCATGGGATGATCTGTAATGCACTGGTCCCTTCATGGGATGATCTTTGATGCACTGGTCCTTTCATGGGATATCTGATGCACTGGTCCCTTCATGGGATGATCTTTGATGCACTGGTCCCTTCATGGGATGATCTTGCATACCTCTAATCTGAGTGCTGTGATGCACTGGTCCCTTCCTCGGATGATCTTTGATGCACTGGTCCCTTTCTGGGATGATCTTTGATGCAGTGGTCCCTTCATGGGATGATCTCTGATGCACTGGTCCCTTAATGGGATGATCTCTGATGCACTGGTCCCTTTATGGGATGATCTCTGATGCACTGGTCCCTTCATGGGATGATCTTGCATACCTCTAATCTGACTGCTGTGGTGCACTGGTCCCTTTATGGGATATTTGATGCACTGGTCCCTTTATGGGATGATATTTGATGCACTGGTCCCTTCATGGGTTGATATTTTATGCACTGGTCCCTTCATGGGATGATCTGATGCACTGGTCCCTTCATGGGATGATCTCCTCTGATGCATTGGTCCCTTCATGGTATGATCTCTGATGCACTGGTCCCTTCATGGGATGATCTCTGATGCACTGGTCCCCTCATAGGATGATCTTTGATGCACTGGTCCCCTCATGGGATGATCTTTGATGCACTGGTCCCTTCATGGGATGATCTGTGATGCCCTGGTCCCTTCATGGGATGATCTTTGATGCACTGGTCCCTTCATGGGATGATCTTTGATGCACTGATCCCTTCATGGGATGATCTTTGATGCATTGGTCCCTTCATGGGATGATCTTTCATACCTCTAATCTGAGTGCTGTGCTGCACTGGTCCCTTCATGGGATGATCTTTGATGCACTGGTCCCTTCATGGGATGATCTTTGATGCACTGGTCCCTTCATGGGATGATCTTTGATGCACTGGTCCCTTCATGGGGTGGTCTTTGATGCACTTGTCCCTTCATGGGGTGATCTTTGATGCACTGGTCCCTTCATGGGATGATCGTTGATGCACTGGTCGCTTCATGGGATGATCTTTGATGCACTGGTCCCTTCATGGGATGATCTTACATACCTCTAATCTGAGTGCTGTGATGCACTATTCCCTTCATGGGATGAAATCTGATGCCCTGGTCCCTTCATGGGATGAAATCTGATGCACTGGTCCCTTTATGGGATGATCTTTGATGCACTGGTCCCTTTATGGGATGATCTTTGATGCACTGGTCCCTTCATGGGATGATCATGTATACCTCTAATCTGAGTGCTGTGATGCACTGGTCCCTTCATGGGATGATCTTTGATGCACTGGTCCCTTCATGGGATGATCTCTGGTGCACTGGTCACTTCATGGGATGATCTCTGGTGCACTGGTCCCTTCATGGGATGATCTCTGATGCACTGGTCCCTTCATGGGATGACCTCTGATGCACTGGTCCTTTCATGGGATGATCTCTGATGCACTGGTCCCTTCATGAGATGATCTCTGATGCACTCGTCCCTTCATGGGATAATCTCTGATGCATTGGTCCCTTCATGGGATAATCTCTGATGCACTGGTCCCTTCATGGGATGATCTGATGCACTGGTACCTTCATGGGATGATCTTGCATACCTCTAATCTGAGTGTTCTGATGCACTGGTCCCTTCATGGGATGATCTTTGATAAACTGGTCCCTTCATGGGATAATCTTGCATACCTCTCATCTGAGAAATGTGATGCACTGGTCCCTTCATGGGATGATCTTTAATGCACTGGTCCCTTCATGGGATGATCTTTGATGCACTGGTCCTTTCATGGGATATCTGATGCACTGGTCCCTTCATGGGATGATCTTTGATGCACTGGTCCCTTCATGGTATAATCTCTGATGCACTGGTCCCTTCATGGGATAATCTCTGATGCACTGGTCCCTTCATGGGATGATCGTTAATGCACTGGTCTCTTCATGGGATGATCTTTGATGCACTGGTCCCTTCATGGGATGATCTTTGATACACCGGTCCCTTCATGGGATGATCTCCGATGCACTGGTCCCTTTATGGGATGATCTCTGATGCACTGGTCCCTTCATGGGATGAGCTCTGATGCACTGGTCCCTTTATGGGATGATCTTTGCACTGGTCCCTTTATGGGATGATCTCTGATGCCCTGGTCCCTTTATGGGATGAGCTCTGATGCACTGGTCCCTTTATGGGATGATCTTTGCACTGGTCCCTTCATGGGATGATCTTTGATGCACTGGTCCCTTCATGGGATGATCTTTGATGCACTGGTCCCTTCATGGGATGATCTTTGATGCACTGGTCCCTTCATGGGATGATCTTTGATGCACTGGTCCCTTCGCGGGATGATCTTTGATGTACTGATCCCTTCATGTGATGATCTTTGATGCACTGGTCCCTTCATGGGAAGATCTTGCATACCTCTAATCTGAGAGATGTGATGCACTGGTCCCTTCATGGGATGATCTGTAATGCACTGGTCCCTTCATGGGATGATCTTTGATGCACTGGTCCCTTCATGAGATGATCTTGCATACCTCTAATCTGAGTGCTGTGATGCACTGGTCCCTTCCTGGGATTATCTTTGATGCACTGGTCCCTTTCTGGGATGATCTTTGATGCACTGGTCCCTTCATGGGTTGATATTTGATGCACTGGTCCCTTCATGGGAGGATCTTTGATGCACTGGTCCCTTCATGGGTTGATATTTGATGCACTGGTCCCTTCATGGGATGATCTGATGCACTGGTACCTTCATGGGATGGCCTTGCATACCTCTAATCTGAGTGATCTGATGCACTATTCCCTTCACGGGATGATATCTGATGCACTGGTCCCTTTATGGGATGAAATCTGATGCACTGGTCCCTTCATGGGATGATCTTGCATACCTCTAATCTGAGTGCTGTGATGCACTGGTCCCTTCATGGGATGATCTCTGATGCACTGGTCCCTTCATGGGATGATCTGATGCACTGGTCCCTTCATGGGATGATCTTTGCACGGGTCCCTTCATGGGATGATCTTTGATGCAATGGTCCCTTCAAGGGATGATCTTTCATACCTCTAATCTGAGTGCAGGGATGCACTGGCCTCTTAATGGGATGATCTTGCATACCTCTAATCTGAGTGTTGTGCTGCACTGGTCCCTTCATGGGATGATCTGTGACACACTGGTCCCTTCAAGGGATGATCTTTGATGCACTGGTCCCTTCATGGGATAATCTCTGATGCACTGGTCCCTTCATGGAATGTCCTTGCATACCTCTAATCTGAGTGATCTGATGCACTATTCCATTCATGGGATGATCTTTAATGCACTGGTCCCTTCATGGGATGATCTTTGATGCACTGGTCCTTTCATGGGATATCTGATGCACTGGTCCCTTCATGGGATGATCTTTGATGCACTGGTCCCTTCATGGGATGATCTCTGATGCACTGGTCCCTTCATGGGATGATCTCTGATGCACTGGTCTCTTCATGGGATGATCGTTTTATGCACTGTTCTCTTCATGGGATGATCTTCGATGCACTGGTCCCTTCATGGGATGATCTTTGATGCACTGGTCCCTTCGTGAGATGATCTCCGATGCACTGGTCCCTTTATGGGATGATCTCTGATGCACTGGTCCCTTCATGGAATGAGCTCTGATGCACTGGTCCCTGTATGGGATGATCTTTGCACTGGTCCCTTTATGGGATGATCTCTGATGCACTGGTCCCTTTATGGGATGAGCTCTGATGCACTGGTCCCTTCATGGGATGATCTTTGATGCACTGGTCCCTTCATGGGATGATCTTTGATGCACTGGTCCCTTCATGGGATGATCTTTGATGCACTGGTCCCTTCATGGAATGATCTTTGATGCACTGGTCCCTTCGCGGGATGATCTTTGATGTACTGATCCCTTCATAGGATGATCTTTGATGCACTGGTCCCTTCATGAGATGATCTTGCATACCTCTAATCTGAGAGATGTGATGCACTGGTCCCTTCATGGGATGATCTGTAATGCACTGGTCCCTTCATGGGATGATCTTTGATGCACTGGTCCTTTCATGGGATATCAGATGCACTGGTCCCTTCATGGGATGATCTTTGATGCACTGGCCCCTTCATGGGATGATCTTGCATACCTCTAATCTGAGTGCTGTGATGCACTGGTCCCTTCCTCGGATGATCTTTGATGCACTGGTCCCTTTCTGGGATGATCTTTGATGCACTGGTCCCTTCATGGGATGATCTCTGATGCACTGGTCCCTTTATGGGATGATCTCTGATGCACTGGTCCCTTTATGGGATGATCTCTGATGCACTGGTCCCTTCATGGGATGATCTTGCATACCTCTAATCTGACTGCTGTGGTGCACTGGTCCCTTTATGGGATATTTGATGCACTGGTCCCTTTATGGGATGATATTTGATGCACTGGTCCCTTCATGGGTTGATATTTTATGCACTGGTCCCTTCATGGGATGATCTGATGCACTGGTCCCTTCATGGGATGATCTCCTCTGATGCATTGGTCCCTTCATGGTATGATCTCTGATGCACTGGTCCCTTCATGGGATGATCTCTGATGCACTGGTCCCCTCATAGGATGATCTTTGATGCACTGGTCCCCTCATGGGATGATCTTTGATGCACTGGTCCCTTCATGGGATGATCTGTGATGCCCTGGTCCCTTCATGGGATGATCTTTGATGCACTGGTCCCTTCATGGGATGATCTTTGATGCACTGATCCCTTCATGGGATGATCTTTGATGCATTGGTCCCTTCATGGGATGATCTTTCATACCTCTAATCTGAGTGCTGTGCTGCACTGGTCCCTTCATGGGATGATCTTTGATGCACTGGTCCCTTCATGGGATGATCTTTGATGCACTGGTCCCTTCATGGGATGATCTTTGATGCACTGGTCCCTTCATGGGGTGGTCTTTGATGCACTTGTCCCTTCATGGGGTGATCTTTGATGCACTGGTCCCTTCATGGGATGATCGTTGATGCACTGGTCGCTTCATGGGATGATCTTTGATGCACTGGTCCCTTCATGGGATGATCTTACATACCTCTAATCTGAGTGCTGTGATGCACTATTCCCTTCATGGGATGAAATCTGATGCCCTGGTCCCTTCATGGGATGAAATCTGATGCACTGGTCCCTTTATGGGATGATCTTTGATGCACTGGTCCCTTTATGGGATGATCTTTGATGCACTGGTCCCTTCATGGGATGATCATGTATACCTCTAATCTGAGTGCTGTGATGCACTGGTCCCTTCATGGGATGATCTTTGATGCACTGGTCCCTTCATGGGATGATCTCTGGTGCACTGGTCACTTCATGGGATGATCTCTGGTGCACTGGTCCCTTCATGGGATGATCTCTGATGCACTGGTCCCTTCATGGGATGACCTCTGATGCACTGGTCCTTTCATGGGATGATCTCTGATGCACTGGTCCCTTCATGAGATGATCTCTGATGCACTCGTCCCTTCATGGGATAATCTCTGATGCATTGGTCCCTTCATGGGATAATCTCTGATGCACTGGTCCCTTCATGGGATGATCTGATGCACTGGTACCTTCATGGGATGATCTTGCATACCTCTAATCTGAGTGTTCTGATGCACTGGTCCCTTCATGGGATGATCTTTGATAAACTGGTCCCTTCATGGGATAATCTTGCATACCTCTCATCTGAGAAATGTGATGCACTGGTCCCTTCATGGGATGATCTTTAATGCACTGGTCCCTTCATGGGATGATCTTTGATGCACTGGTCCTTTCATGGGATATCTGATGCACTGGTCCCTTCATGGGATGATCTTTGATGCACTGGTCCCTTCATGGTATAATCTCTGATGCACTGGTCCCTTCATGGGATAATCTCTGATGCACTGGTCCCTTCATGGGATGATCGTTAATGCACTGGTCTCTTCATGGGATGATCTTTGATGCACTGGTCCCTTCATGGGATGATCTTTGATACACCGGTCCCTTCATGGGATGATCTCCGATGCACTGGTCCCTTTATGGGATGATCTCTGATGCACTGGTCCCTTCATGGGATGAGCTCTGATGCACTGGTCCCTTTATGGGATGATCTTTGCACTGGTCCCTTTATGGGATGATCTCTGATGCCCTGGTCCCTTTATGGGATGAGCTCTGATGCACTGGTCCCTTTATGGGATGATCTTTGCACTGGTCCCTTCATGGGATGATCTTTGATGCACTGGTCCCTTCATGGGATGATCTTTGATGCACTGGTCCCTTCATGGGATGATCTTTGATGCACTGGTCCCTTCATGGGATGATCTTTGATGCACTGGTCCCTTCGCGGGATGATCTTTGATGTACTGATCCCTTCATGTGATGATCTTTGATGCACTGGTCCCTTCATGGGAAGATCTTGCATACCTCTAATCTGAGAGATGTGATGCACTGGTCCCTTCATGGGATGATCTGTAATGCACTGGTCCCTTCATGGGATGATCTTTGATGCACTGGTCCCTTCATGAGATGATCTTGCATACCTCTAATCTGAGTGCTGTGATGCACTGGTCCCTTCCTGGGATTATCTTTGATGCACTGGTCCCTTTCTGGGATGATCTTTGATGCACTGGTCCCTTCATGGGTTGATATTTGATGCACTGGTCCCTTCATGGGAGGATCTTTGATGCACTGGTCCCTTCATGGGTTGATATTTGATGCACTGGTCCCTTCATGGGATGATCTGATGCACTGGTACCTTCATGGGATGGCCTTGCATACCTCTAATCTGAGTGATCTGATGCACTATTCCCTTCACGGGATGATATCTGATGCACTGGTCCCTTTATGGGATGAAATCTGATGCACTGGTCCCTTCATGGGATGATCTTGCATACCTCTAATCTGAGTGCTGTGATGCACTGGTCCCTTCATGGGATGATCTCTGATGCACTGGTCCCTTCATGGGATGATCTGATGCACTGGTCCCTTCATGGGATGATCTTTGCACGGGTCCCTTCATGGGATGATCTTTGATGCAATGGTCCCTTCAAGGGATGATCTTTCATACCTCTAATCTGAGTGCAGGGATGCACTGGCCTCTTAATGGGATGATCTTGCATACCTCTAATCTGAGTGTTGTGCTGCACTGGTCCCTTCATGGGATGATCTGTGACACACTGGTCCCTTCAAGGGATGATCTTTGATGCACTGGTCCCTTCATGGGATAATCTCTGATGCACTGGTCCCTTCATGGAATGTCCTTGCATACCTCTAATCTGAGTGATCTGATGCACTATTCCATTCATGGGATGATCTTTAATGCACTGGTCCCTTCATGGGATGATCTTTGATGCACTGGTCCTTTCATGGGATATCTGATGCACTGGTCCCTTCATGGGATGATCTTTGATGCACTGGTCCCTTCATGGGATGATCTCTGATGCACTGGTCCCTTCCTGGGATGATCTCTGATGCACTGGTCTCTTCATGGGATGATCGTTTTATGCACTGTTCTCTTCATGGGATGATCTTCGATGCACTGGTCCCTTCATGGGATGATCTTTGATGCACTGGTCCCTTCGTGAGATGATCTCCGATGCACTGGTCCCTTTATGGGATGATCTCTGATGCACTGGTCCCTTCATGGAATGAGCTCTGATGCACTGGTCCCTGTATGGGATGATCTTTGCACTGGTCCCTTTATGGGATGATCTCTGATGCACTGGTCCCTTTATGGGATGAGCTCTGATGCACTGGTCCCTTCATGGGATGATCTTTGATGCACTGGTCCCTTCATGGGATGATCTTTGATGCACTGGTCCCTTCATGGGATGATCTTTGATGCACTGGTCCCTTCATGGAATGATCTTTGATGCACTGGTCCCTTCGCGGGATGATCTTTGATGTACTGATCCCTTCATAGGATGATCTTTGATGCACTGGTCCCTTCATGAGATGATCTTGCATACCTCTAATCTGAGAGATGTGATGCACTGGTCCCTTCATGGGATGATCTGTAATGCACTGGTCCCTTCATGGGATGATCTTTGATGCACTGGTCCTTTCATGGGATATCAGATGCACTGGTCCCTTCATGGGATGATCTTTGATGCACTGGCCCCTTCATGGGATGATCTTGCATACCTCTAATCTGAGTGCTGTGATGCACTGGTCCCTTCCTCGGATGATCTTTGATGCACTGGTCCCTTTCTGGGATGATCTTTGATGCACTGGTCCCTTCATGGGATGATCTCTGATGCACTGGTCCCTTTATGGGATGATCTCTGATGCACTGGTCCCTTTATGGGATGATCTCTGATGCACTGGTCCCTTCATGGGATGATCTTGCATACCTCTAATCTGACTGCTGTGGTGCACTGGTCCCTTTATGGGATATTTGATGCACTGGTCCCTTTATGGGATGATATTTGATGCACTGGTCCCTTCATGGGTTGATATTTTATGCACTGGTCCCTTCATGGGTTGATCTGATGCACTGGTCCCTTCATGGGATGATCTCCTCTGATGCATTGGTCCCTTCATGGTATGATCTCTGATGCACTGGTCCCTTCATGGTATGATCTCTGATGCACTGGTCCCTTCATGGGATGATCTCTGATGCACTGGTCCCCTCATAGGATGATCTTTGATGCACTGGTCCCCTCATGGGATGATCTTTGATGCACTGGTCCCTTCATGGGATGATCTTTGATGCACTGGTCCCTTCATGGGATGATCTTTGATGCACTGGTTCCTTCATGGGATGATCTTTGATGCACTGATCCCTTCATGGGATGATCTTTGATGCACTGGTCCCTTCATGGGATGATCTTTCATACCTCTAATCTGAGTGCTGTGCTGCACTGGTCCCTTCATGGGATGATCTTTGATGCACTGGTCCCTTCATGGGATGATCTTTGATGCACTGGTCCCTTCATGGGATGATCTTTGATGCACTGGTCCCTTCATGGGGTGGTCTTTGATGCACTTGTCCCTTCATGGGGTGATCTTTGATGCACTGGTCCCTTCATGGGATGATCGTTGATGCACTGGTCCTTTCATGGGATATCTGATGCACTGGTCCCTTCATGGGATGATCTTTGATGCACTGGTCGCTTCATGGGATGATCTTTGATGCACTGGTCCCTTCATGGGATGATCTTGCATACCTCTAATCTAAGTGCTGTGATGCACTATTCCCTTCATGGGATGAAATCTGATGCCCTGGTCCCTCCATGGGATGAAATCTGATGCACTGGTCCCTTTATGGGATGATCTTTGATGCACTGGTCCCTTCATGGGATGATCCTGCATACCTCTAATCTGAGTGCTGTGATGCACTGGTCCCTTCATGGGATGATTTTTGCACTGGTCCCTTCATGGGATGATCTCTGGTGCACTGGTCACTTCATGGGATGATCTCTGGTGCACTGGTCCCTTCATGGGATGATCTCTGATGCACTGGTCCCTTCATGGGATGATCTCTGATGCACTGGTCCCTTCATGGGATGATCTCTGATGCACTGGTCCTTTCATGGGATGATCTCTGATGCACTGGTCCCTTCATGAGACGATCTCTGATGCACACGTCCCTTCATGGGATGATCTCTGATGCATTGGTCCCTTCATGGGATAATCTCTGATGCACTGGTCCCTTCATGTGATGATCTGATGCACTGGTACCTTCATGGGATGGCCTTGCATACCTCTAATCTGAGTGATCTGATGCACTATTCCCTTCACGGGATGATATCTGATGCAATGGTCCCTTTATGGGATGAAATCTGATGCACTGGTCCCTTCATGGGATGATCTTGCATACCTCTAATCTGAGTGCTGTGATGCACTGGTCCCTTCATGGGATGATCTCTGATGCACTGGTCCCTTCATGGGATGATCTGATGCACTGGTCCCTTCAAGGGATGATCTTTCATACCTCTAATCTGAGTGCTGTGATGCACTGGCCTCTTAATGGGATGATCTTGCATACCTCTAATCTGAGTGTTGTGCTGCACTGGTCCCTTCATGGGATGATCTGTGACGCACTGGTCCCTTCAAGGGATGATCTTTGATGCATTATTCCCTTCATGGGATGATCTTTGATGCACTGGTCCCTTCATGGGATAATCTTGATTCCCTCTAATCTGAGAAATGTGATGCACTGGTCCCTTCATGGGATGATCTTTAATGCACTGGTCCCTTCATGGGATGATCTTTGATGCACTGGTCCTTTCATGGGATATCTGATGCACTGGTCCCTTCATGGGATGATCTTTGATGCACTAGTCCCTTCATGGGATGATCTCTGATGCACTGGTCCCTTCATGGGATGATCTCTGATGCACTAGTCTCTTCATGGGATGATCGTTGATGCACTGGTCTCTTCATGGGATGATCTTTGATGCACTGGTCCCTTCATGGGGTGATCTTTGATGCACTGGTCCCTTCATGGGATGATCTCCGATGCACTGGTCCCTTTATGGGATGATCTCTGATGCACTGGTCCCTTCATGGAATGAGCTCTGATGCACTGGTTCCTTTATGGGATGATCTTTGCACTGGTCCCTTTATGGGATGATCTCTGATGCACTGGTCCCTTTATGGGATGAGCTCTGATGCACTGGTCCCTTCATGGGATGATCTTTGATGCACTGGTCCCTTCATGGGATGATCTTTGATGCACTGGTCCCTTCATGGGATGATCTTTGATGCACTGGTCCCTTCATGGAATGATCTTTGATGCACTGGTCCCTTCGCGGGATGATCTTTGATGTACTGATCCCTTCATAGGATGATCTTTGATGCACTGGTCCCGTCATGGGATGATCTTGCATACCTCTAATCTGAGAGATGTGATGCACTGGTCCCTTCATGGGATGATCTGTAATGCACTGGTCCCTTCATGGGATGATCTTTGATGCACTGGTCCTTTCATGGGATATCTGATGCACTGGTCCCTTCATGGGATGATCTTTGATGCACTGGTCCCTTCATGGGATGATCTTGCATACCTCTAATCTGAGTGCTGTGATGCACTGGTCCCTTCCTCGGATGATCTTTGATGCACTGGTCCCTTTCTGGGATGATCTTTGATGCAGTGGTCCCTTCATGGGATGATCTCTGATGCACTGGTCCCTTAATGGGATGATCTCTGATGCACTGGTCCCTTTATGGGATGATCTCTGATGCACTGGTCCCTTCATGGGATGATCTTGCATACCTCTAATCTGACTGCTGTGGTGCACTGGTCCCTTTATGGGATATTTGATGCACTGGTCCCTTTATGGGATGATATTTGATGCACTGGTCCCTTCATGGGTTGATATTTTATGCACTGGTCCCTTCATGGGATGATCTGATGCACTGGTCCCTTCATGGGATGATCTCCTCTGATACATTGGTCCCTTCATGGTATGATCTCTGATGCACTGGTCCCTTCATGGGATGATCTCTGATGCACTGGTCCCCTCATAGGATGATCTTTGATGCACTGGTCCCCTCATGGGATGATCTTTGATGCACTGGTCCCTTCATGGGATGATCTGTGATGCCCTGGTCCCTTCATGGGATGATCTTTGATGCACTGGTCCCTTCATGGGATGATCTTTGATGCACTGATCCCTTCATGGGATGATCTTTGATGCATTGGTCCCTTCATGGGATGATCTTTCATACCTCTAATCTGAGTGCTGTGCTGCACTGGTCCCTTCATGGGATGATCTTTGATGCACTGGTCCCTTCATGGGATGATCTTTGATGCACTGGTCCCTTCATGGGATGATCTTTGATGCACTGGTCCCTTCATGGGAAGGTCTTTGATGCACTTGTCCCTTCATGGGGTGATCTTTGATGCACTGGTCCCTTCATGGGATGATCATTGATGCACTGGTCGCTTCATGGGATGATCTTTGATGCACTGGTCCCTTCATGGGATGATCTTGCATACCTCTAATCTGAGTGCTGTGATGCACTATTCCCTTCATGGGATGAAATCTGATGCCCTGGTCCCTTCATGGGATGAAATCTGATGCACTGGTCCCTTTATGGGATGATCTTTGATGCACTGGTCCCTTCATGGGATGATCATGCATACCTCTAATCTGAGTGCTGTGATGCACTGGTCCCTTCATGGGATGATCTTTGATGCACTGGTCCCTTCATGGGATGATCTCTGGTGCACTGGTCACTTCATGGGATGATCTCTGGTGCACTGGTCCCTTCATGGGATGATCTCTGATGCACTGGTCCCTTCATGGGATGACCTCTGATGCACTGGTCCTTTCATGGGATGATCTCTGATGCACTGGTCCCTTCATGAGATGATCTCTGATGCACTCGTCCCTTCATGGGATAATCTCTGATGCATTGGTCCCTTCATGGGATAATCTCTGATGCACTGGTCCCTTCATGGGATGATCTTTGATGCACTGGTCCTTTCATGGGATATCTGATGCACTGGTCCCTTCATGGGATGATCTTTGATGCACTGGTCCCTTCATGGGATGATCTTGCATACCTCTAATCTGAGTGCTGTGATGCACTGGTCCCTTCCTCGGATGATCTTTGATGCACTGGTCCCTTTCTGGGATGATCTTTGATGCAGTGGTCCCTTCATGGGATGATCTCTGATGCACTGGTCCCTTAATGGGATGATCTCTGATGCACTGGTCCCTTTATGGGATGATCTCTGATGCACTGGTCCCTTCATGGGATGATCTTGCATACCTCTAATCTGACTGCTGTGGTGCACTGGTCCCTTTATGGGATATTTGATGCACTGGTCCCTTTATGGGATGATATTTGATGCACTGGTCCCTTCATGGGTTGATATTTTATGCACTGGTCCCTTCATGGGATGATCTGATGCACTGGTCCCTTCATGGGATGATCTCCTCTGATGCATTGGTCCCTTCATGGTATGATCTCTGATGCACTGGTCCCTTCATGGGATGATCTCTGATGCACTGGTCCCCTCATAGGATGATCTTTGATGCACTGGTCCCCTCATGGGATGATCTTTGATGCACTGGTCCCTTCATGGGATGATCTGTGATGCCCTGGTCCCTTCATGGGATGATCTTTGATGCACTGGTCCCTTCATGGGATGATCTTTGATGCACTGATCCCTTCATGGGATGATCTTTGATGCATTGGTCCCTTCATGGGATGATCTTTCATACCTCTAATCTGAGTGCTGTGCTGCACTGGTCCCTTCATGGGATGATCTTTGATGCACTGGTCCCTTCATGGGATGATCTTTGATGCACTGGTCCCTTCATGGGATGATCTTTGATGCACTGGTCCCTTCATGGGGTGGTCTTTGATGCACTTGTCCCTTCATGGGGTGATCTTTGATGCACTGGTCCCTTCATGGGATGATCGTTGATGCACTGGTCGCTTCATGGGATGATCTTTGATGCACTGGTCCCTTCATGGGATGATCTTGCATACCTCTAATCTGAGTGCTGTGATGCACTATTCCCTTCATGGGATGAAATCTGATGCCCTGGTCCCTTCATGGGATGAAATCTGATGCACTGGTCCCTTTATGGGATGATCTTTGATGCACTGGTCCCTTCATGGGATGATCATGCATACCTCTAATCTGAGTGCTGTGATGCACTGGTCCCTTCATGGGATGATCTTTGATGCACTGGTCCCTTCATGGGATGATCTCTGGTGCACTGGTCACTTCATGGGATGATCTCTGGTGCACTGGTCCCTTCATGGGATGATCTCTGATGCACTGGTCCCTTCATGGGATGACCTCTGATGCACTGGTCCTTTCATGGGATGATCTCTGATGCACTGGTCCCTTCATGAGATGATCTCTGATGCACTCGTCCCTTCATGGGATAATCTCTGATGCATTGGTCCCTTCATGGGATAATCTCTGATGCACTGGTCCCTTCATGGGATGATCTGATGCACTGGTACCTTCATGGGATGATCTTGCATACCTCTAATCTGAGTGTTCTGATGCACTGGTCCCTTCATGGGATGATCTTTGATAAACTGGTCCCTTCATGGGATAATCTTGCATACCTCTCATCTGAGAAATGTGATGCACTGGTCCCTTCATGGGATGATCTTTAATGCACTGGTCCCTTCATGGGATGATCTTTGATGCACTGGTCCTTTCATGGGATATCTGATGCACTGGTCCCTTCATGGGATGATCTTTGATGCACTGGTCCCTTCATGGTATAATCTCTGATGCACTGGTCCCTTCATGGGATAATCTCTGATGCACTGGTCCCTTCATGGGATGATCGTTAATGCACTGGTCTCTTCATGGGATGATCTTTGATGCACTGGTCCCTTTATGGGATGATCTTTGATACACCGGTCCCTTCATGGGATGATCTCCGATGCACTGGTCCCTTTATGGGATGATCTCTGATGCACTGGTCCCTTCATGGGATGAGCTCTGATGCACTGGTCCCTTTATGGGATGATCTTTGCACTGGTCCCTTTATGGGATGATCTCTGATGCACTGGTCCCTTTATGGGATGAGCTCTGATGCACTGGTCCCTTTATGGGATGATCTTTGCACTGGTCCCTTCATGGGATGATCTTTGATGCACTGGTCCCTTCATGGGATGATCTTTGATGCACTGGTCCCTTCATGGGATGATCTTTGATGCACTGGTCCCTTCATGGGATGATCTTTGATGCACTGGTCCCTTCGCGGGATGATCTTTGATGTACTGATCCCTTCATGTGATGATCTTTGATGCACTGGTCCCTTCATGGGAAGATCTTGCATACCTCTAATCTGAGAGATGTGATGCACTGGTCCCTTCATGGGATGATCTGTAATGCACTGGTCCCTTCATGGGATGATCTTTGATGCACTGGTCCCTTCATGAGATGATCTTGCATACCTCTAATCTGAGTGCTGTGATGCACTGGTCCCTTCCTGGGATAATCTTTGATGCACTGGTCCCTTTCTGGGATGATCTTTGATGCACTGGTCCCTTCATGGGTTGATATTTGATGCACTGGTCCCTTCATGGGAGGATCTTTGATGCACTGGTCCCTTCATGGGTTGATATTTGATGCACTGGTCCCTTCATGGGAGGATCTTTGATGCACTGGTCCCTTCATGGGATGTTCTTGCATACCTCTAATCTGAGTGCTGTGATGCACTGGTCCCTTCATGGGATGATCTGATGCGCTGGTCCCTTCATGGGATGATCTTTGATGCACTGGTCCCTTCATGGGATGATCTTTGATGCACTGGTCCCTTCATGGGATGATCTTTGATGCACTGGTCCCTTCATGGGATGATCTCTGATGCACTGGTCCCTTCATGGGATGATCTTTGATGCACTTGTCCCTTTATGGGATGATCTCTGATGCACTGGTCCCTTTATGGGATGATCTCTGATGCACTGGTCCCTTTATGGGATGATCTCTGATGCACTGGTCCCTTCATGGGATGATCTTGCATACCTCTAATCTGACTGCTGTGATGCACTGGTCCCTTTATGGGATATTTGATGCACTGGTCCCTTTATGGGATGATATTTGATGCACTGGTCCCTTCATGGGTTGATATTTTATGCACTGGTCCCTTCATGGGAGGATCTTTGATGCACTGGTCCCTTCATGGGATGTTCTTGCATACCTCTAATCTGAGTGCTGTGATGCACTGGTCCCTTCATGGGATGATCTGATGCGCTGGTCCCTTCATGGGATGATCTTTGATGCACTGGTCCCTTCATGGGATGATCTTTGATGCACTGGTCCCTTCATGGGATGATCTTTGATGCACTGGTCCCTTCATGGGATGATCTTTGATGCACTGGTCCCTTCATGAGATGATCTTTGATGCACTGGTCCCTTCATGGGATGATCTCCTCTGATGCATTGGTCCCTTCATGGTATGATCTCTGATGCACTGGTCCCTTCATGGGATGATCTCTGATGCACTGGTCCCCTCATAGGATGATCTTTGATGCACTGGTCCCCTCATGGGATGATCTTTGATGCACTGGTCCCTTCATGGGATGATCTGTGATGCCCTGGTCCCTTCATGGGATGATCTTTGATGCACTGGTCCCTTCATGGGATGATCTTTGATGCACTGATCCCTTCATGGGATGATCTTTGATGCACTGGTCCCTTCATGGGATGATCTTTCATACCTCTAATCTGAGTGCTGTGCTGCACTGGTCCCTTCATGGGATGATCTGTGATGCCCTGGTCCCTTCATGGGATGATCTTTGATGCACTGGTCCCTTCATGGGATGATCTTTGATGCACTGATCCCTTCATGGGATGATCTTTGATGCACTGGTCCCTTCATGGGATGATCTTTGATGCACTGGTCCCTTCGCGGGATGATCTTTGATGTACTGATCCCTTCATGTGATGATCTTTGATGCACTGGTCCCTTCATGGGAAGATCTTGCATACCTCTAATCTGAGAGATGTGATACACTGGTCCCTTCATGGGATGATCTGTAATGCACTGGTCCCTTCATGGGATGATCTTTGATGCACTGGTCCCTTCATGAGATGATCTTGCATACCTCTAATCTGAGTGCTGTGATGCACTGGTCCCTTCCTGGGATTATCTTTGATGCACTGGTCCCTTTCTGGGATGATCTTTGATGCACTGGTCCCTTCATGGGATGATCTCTGACGCACTTGTCCCTTTATGGGATGATCTCTGATGCACTGGTCCCTTTATGGGATGATCTCTGATGCACTGGTCCCTTTATGGGATGATCTCTGATGCACTGGTCCCTTCATGGGATGATCTTGCATACCTCTAATCTGACTGCTGTGATGCACTGGTCCCTTTATGGGATATTTGATGCACTGGTCCCTTTATGGGATGATATTTGATGCACTGGTCCCTTCATGGGTTGATATTTGATGCCCTGGTCCCTTCATGGGAGGATATTTGATGCACTGGTCCCTTCATGGGATGTTCTTGCATACCTCTAATCTGAGTGCTGTGATGCACTGGTCCCTTCATGGGATGATCTGATGCGCTGGTCCCTTCATGGGATGATCTTTGATGCACTGGTCCCTTCATGGGATGATCTTTGATGCACTGGTCCCTTCATGGGATGATCTTTGATGCACTGGTCCCTTCATGGGATGATCTTTGATGCACTGGTCCCTTCATGAGATGATCTTTGATGCACTGGTCCCTTCATGGGATGATCTCCTCTGATGCATTGGTCCCTTCATGGTATGATCTCTGATGCACTGGTCCCTTCATGGGATGATCTCTGATGCACTGGTCCCCTCATAGGATGATCTTTGATGCACTGGTCCCCTCATGGGATGATCTTTGATGCACTGGTCCCTTCATGGGATGATCTGTGATGCCCTGGTCCCTTCATGGGATGATCTTTGATGCACTGGTCCCTTCATGGGATGATCTTTGATGCACTGATCCCTTCATTGGATGATCTTTGATGCACTGGTCCCTTCATGGGATGATCTTTCATACCTCTAATCTGAGTGCTGTGCTGCACTGGTCCCTTCATGGGATGATCTCTGATGCCCTGGTCCCTTCATGGGATGATCTTTGATGCACTGGTCCCTTCATGGGATGATCTCTGATGCACTGGTCCCCTCATAGGATGATCTTTGATGCACTGGTCCCCTCATGGGATGATCTTTGATGCACTGGTCCCTTCATGGGATGATCTGTGATGCCCTGGTCCCTTCATGGGATGATCTTTGATGCACTGGTCCCTTCATGGGATGATCTTTGATGCACTGATCCCTTCATGGGATGATCTTTGATGCACTGGTCCCTTCATGGGATGATCTTTCATACCTCTAATCTGAGTGCTGTGCTGCACTGGTCCCTTCATGGGATGATCTGTGATGCCCTGGTCCCTTCATGGGATGATCTTTGATGCACTGGTCAATTCATGGGATGATCTTTGATGCACTGATCCCTTCATGGGATGATCTTTGATGCACTGGTCCCTTCATGGGATGATCTTTGATGCACTGGTCCCTTCGCGGGATGATCTTTGATGTACTGATCCCTTCATGTGATGATCTTTGATGCACTGGTCCCTTCATGGGAAGATCTTGCATACCTCTAATCTGAGAGATGTGATGCACTGGTCCCTTCATGGGATGATCTGTAATGCACTGGTCCCTTCATGGGATGATCTTTGATGCACTGGTCCCTTCATGAGATGATCTTGCATACCTCGAATCTGAGTGCTGTGATGCACTGGTCCCTTCCTGGGATTATCTTTGATGCACTGGTCCCTTTCTGGGATGATCTTTGATGCACTGGTCCCTTCATGGGATGATCTCTGACGCACTTGTCCCTTTATGGGATGATCTCTGATGCACTGGTCCCTTTATGGGATGATCTCTGATGCACTGGTCCCTTTATGGGATGATCTCTGATGCACTGGTCCCTTCATGGGATGATCTTGCATACCTCTAATCTGACTGCTGTGATGCACTGGTCCCTTTATGGGATATTTGATGCACTGGTCCCTTTATGGGATGATATTTGATGCACTGGTCCCTTCATGGGTTGATATTTTATGCACTGGTCCCTTCATGGGAGGATCTTTGATGCACTGGTCCCTTCATGGGATGTTCTTGCATACCTCTAATCTGAGTGCTGTGATGCACTGGTCCCTTCATGGGATGATCTGATGCGCTGGTCCCTTCATGGGATGATCTTTGATGCACTGGTCCCTTCATGGGATGATCTTTGATGCACTGGTCCCTTCATGGGATGATCTTTGATGCACTGGTCCCTTCATGGGATGATCTTTGATGCACTGGTCCCTTCATGAGATGATCTTTGATGCACTGGTCCCTTCATGGGATGATCTCCTCTGATGCATTGGTCCCTTCATGGTATGATCTCCTCTGATGCATTGGTCCCTTCATGGTATGATCTCTGATGCACTGGTCCCTTCATGGGATGATCTCTGATGCACTGGTCCCCTCATAGGATGATCTTTGATGCACTGGTCCCCTCATGGGATGATCTTTGATGCACTGGTCCCTTCATGGGATGATCTGTGATGCCCTGGTCCCTTCATGGGATGATCTTTGATGCACTGGTCCCTTCATGGGATGATCTTTGATGCACTGATCCCTTCATGGGATGATCTTTGATGCACTGGTCCCTTCATGGGATGATCTTTCATACCTCTAATCTGAGTGCTGTGCTGCACTGGTCCCTTCATGGGATGATCTGTGATGCCCTGGTCCCTTCATGGGATGATCTTTGATGCACTGGTCCCTTCATGGGATGATCTTTGATGCACTGATCCCTTCATGGGATGATCTTTGATGCACTGGTCCCTTCATGGGATGATCTTTCATACCTCTAATCTGAGTGCTGTGCTGCACTGGTCCCTTCATGGGATGATCTTTGATGCACTGGTCCCTTCATGGGATGATCTTTGATGCACTGGTCCCTTCATGGGATGATCTTTGATGCACTGGTCCCTTCATGGGGTGGTCTTTGATGCACTGGTCCCTTCGTGGGATGATCTTTGATGCACTGGTCCCTTCATGGAATGATCTTTGATGCACTGGTCTCTTCGCGGGATGATCTTTGATGTACTGATCCCTTCATGGGATGATCTTTGATGCACTGGTCCCTTCATGGGATGATCTTGCATACCTCTAATCTGAGAGATGTGATGCACTGGTCCCTTCATGGGATGATCTGTAATGCACTGGTCCCTTCATGGGATGATCTTTGATGCACCGGTCCTTTCATGGGATATCTGATGCACTGGTCCCTTCATGGGATGATCTTTGATGCACTGGTCCCTTCATGGGATGATCTTGCATACCTCTAATCTGAGTGCTGTGATGCACTGGTCCCTTCCTGGGATGATCTTTGATGCACTGGTCCCTTCCTGGGATGATCTTTGATGCACTGGTCCCTTTCTGGGATGATCTTTGATGCACTGGTCCCTTCATGGGATGAACTCTGATGCACTGGTCCCTTTATGGGATGATCTCTGATGCACTGGTCCCTTCATGGGATGATCTTGCATACCTCTAATCTGACTGCTGTGGTGCACTGGTCCCTTTATGGGATGATATTTGATGCACTGGTCCCTTTATGGGATGATATTTGATGCACTGGTCCCTTCATGGGTTGATATTTTATGCACTGGTCCCTTCATGGGATGATCTGATGCACTGGTCCCTTCATGGGATGATCTCCTCTGATGCATTGGTCCCTTCATGGTATGATCTCTGATGCACTGGTCCCTTCATGGGATGATCTCTGATGCACTGGTCCCCTCATAGGATGATCTTTGATGCACTGGTCCCCTCATGGGATGATCTTTGATGCACTGGTCCCTTCATGGGATGATCTGTGATGCCCTGGTCCCTTCATGGGATGATCTTTGATGCACTGGTCCCTTCATGGGATGATCTTTGATGCACTGATCCCTTCATGGGATGATCTTTGATGCACTGGTCCCTTCATGGGATGATCTTTCATACCTCTAATCTGAGTGCTGTGCTGCACTGGTCCCTTCATGGGATGATCTTTGATGCACTGGTCCCTTCATGGGATGATCTTTGATGCACTGGTCCCTTCATGGGATGATCTTTGATGCACTGGTCCCTTCATGGGGTGGTCTTTGATGCACTGGTCCCTTCATGGGGTGATCTTTGATGCACTGGTCGCTTCATGGGATGATCTTTGATGCACTGGTCCCTTCATGGGATGATCTTGCATACCTCTAATCTGAGTGCTGTGATGCACTATTCCCTTCATGGGATGAAATCTGATGCCCTGGTCCCTTCATGGGATGAAATCTGATGCACTGGTCCCTGTATGGGATGATCTTTGATGCACTGGTCCCTTCATGGGATGATCCTGCATACCTCTAATCTGAGTGCTGTGATGCACTGGTCCCTTCGTGGGATGATCTCTGGTGCACTGGTCACTTCATGGGATGATCTCTGGTGCACTGGTCCCTTCATGGGATGATCTCTGATGCACTGGCCCCTTCATGGGATGACCTCTGATGCACTGGTCCTTTCATGGGATGATCTCTGATGCACTGGTCCCTTCATGAGAGGATCTCTGATGCACTCGTCCCTTCATGGGATAATCTCTGATGCACTGGTCCCTTCATGGGATAATCTCTGATGCACTGGTCCCTTCATGGGATGATCTGATGCACTGGTACCTTCATGGGATGATCTTGCATACCTCTAATCTGAGTGATCTGATGCACTGGTCCCTTCATGAGATGATCTTTGATGCACTGGTCCCTTCATGGGATAATCTTGCATACCTCTAATCTGAGAAATGTGATGCACTGGTCCCTTCATGGGATGATCTTTAATGCACTGGTCCCTTCATAGGATGATCTTTGATGCACTGGTCCTTTCATGGGATATCTGATGCACTGGTCCCTTCATGGGATGATCTTTGATGCACTGGTCCCTTCATGGGATAATCTCTGATGCACTGGTCCCTTCATGGGATAATCTCTGATGCACTGGTCCCTTCATGGGATGATCTTTGATGCACTGGTCCCTTCATGGGATGATCTTTGATGCACTGGTCCCTTCATGGGATGATCTTTGATGCACTGGTCCCTTCATGGGATGATCTTTGATGCACTGGTCCCTTCATGGGGTGGTCTTTGATGCACTGGTCCCTTCGTGGGATGATCTTTGATGCACTGGTCCCTTCATGGAATGATCTTTGATGCACTGGTCTCTTCGCGGGATGATCTTTGATGTACTGATCCCTTCATGGGATGATCTTTGATGCACTGGTCCCTTCATGGGATGATCTTGCATACCTCTAATCTGAGAGATGTGATGCACTGGTCCCTTCATGGGATGATCTGTAATGCACTGGTCCCTTCATGGGATGATCTTTGATGCACCGGTCCTTTCATGGGATATCTGATGCACTGGTCCCTTCATGGGATGATCTTTGATGCACTGGTCCCTTCATGGGATGATCTTGCATACCTCTAATCTGAGTGCTGTGATGCACTGGTCCCTTCCTGGGATGATCTTTGATGCACTGGTCCCTTCCTGGGATGATCTTTGATGCACTGGTCCCTTTCTGGGATGATCTTTGATGCACTGGTCCCTTCATGGGATGAACTCTGATGCACTGGTCCCTTTATGGGATGATCTCTGATGCACTGGTCCCTTCATGGGATGATCTTGCATACCTCTAATCTGACTGCTGTGGTGCACTGGTCCCTTTATGGGATGATATTTGATGCACTGGTCCCTTTATGGGATGATATTTGATGCACTGGTCCCTTCATGGGTTGATATTTTATGCACTGGTCCCTTCATGGGATGATCTGATGCACTGGTCCCTTCATGGGATGATCTCCTCTGATGCATTGGTCCCTTCATGGTATGATCTCTGATGCACTGGTCCCTTCATGGGATGATCTCTGATGCACTGGTCCCCTCATAGGATGATCTTTGATGCACTGGTCCCCTCATGGGATGATCTTTGATGCACTGGTCCCTTCATGGGATGATCTGTGATGCCCTGGTCCCTTCATGGGATGATCTTTGATGCACTGGTCCCTTCATGGGATGATCTTTGATGCACTGATCCCTTCATGGGATGATCTTTGATGCACTGGTCCCTTCATGGGATGATCTTTCATACCTCTAATCTGAGTGCTGTGCTGCACTGGTCCCTTCATGGGATGATCTTTGATGCACTGGTCCCTTCATGGGATGATCTTTGATGCACTGGTCCCTTCATGGGATGATCTTTGATGCACTGGTCCCTTCATGGGGTGGTCTTTGATGCACTGGTCCCTTCATGGGGTGATCTTTGATGCACTGGTCGCTTCATGGGATGATCTTTGATGCACTGGTCCCTTCATGGGATGATCTTGCATACCTCTAATCTGAGTGCTGTGATGCACTATTCCCTTCATGGGATGAAATCTGATGCCCTGGTCCCTTCATGGGATGAAATCTGATGCACTGGTCCCTGTATGGGATGATCTTTGATGCACTGGTCCCTTCATGGGATGATCCTGCATACCTCTAATCTGAGTGCTGTGATGCACTGGTCCCTTCGTGGGATGATCTCTGGTGCACTGGTCACTTCATGGGATGATCTCTGGTGCACTGGTCCCTTCATGGGATGATCTCTGATGCACTGGCCCCTTCATGGGATGACCTCTGATGCACTGGTCCTTTCATGGGATGATCTCTGATGCACTGGTCCCTTCATGAGAGGATCTCTGATGCACTCGTCCCTTCATGGGATAATCTCTGATGCACTGGTCCCTTCATGGGATAATCTCTGATGCACTGGTCCCTTCATGGGATGATCTGATGCACTGGTACCTTCATGGGATGATCTTGCATACCTCTAATCTGAGTGATCTGATGCTTTGGTCCCTTCATGGGATGATCTTTGATGCACTGGTCCCTTCATGGGATAATCTTGCATACCTCTAATCTGAGAAATGTGATGCACTGGTCCCTTCATGGGATGATCTTTAATGCACTGGTCCCTTCATGGGATGATCTTTGATGCACTGGTCCTTTCATGGGATATCTGATGCACTGGTCCCTTCATGGGATGATCTTTGATGCACTGGTCCCTTCATGGGATAATCTCTGATGCACTGGTCCCTTCATGGGATAATCTCTGATGCACTGGTCCCTTCATGGGATGATCTTTGATGCACTGGTCCCTTCATGGGATGATCTTTGATGCACTGGTCCCTTCATGGGATGATCTTTGATGCACTGGTCCCTTCATGGGATGATCTTTGATGCACTGGTCCCTTCATGGGGTGGTCTTTGATGCACTGGTCCCTTCGTGGGATGATCTTTGATGCACTGGTCCCTTCATGGAATGATCTTTGATGCACTGGTCTCTTCGCGGGATGATCTTTGATGTACTGATCCCTTCATGGGATGATCTTTGATGCACTGGTCCCTTCATGGGATGAACTTGCATACCTCTAATCTGAGAGATGTGATGCACTGGTCCCTTCATGGGATGATCTGTAATGCACTGGTCCCTTCATGGGATGATCTTTGATGCACCGGTCCTTTCATGGGATATCTGATGCACTGGTCCCTTCATGGGATGATCTTTGATGCACTGGTCCCTTCATGGGATGATCTTGCATACCTCTAATCTGAGTGCTGTGATGCACTGGTCCCTTCCTGGGATGATCTTTGATGCACTGGTCCCTTCCTGGGATGATCTTTGATGCACTGGTCCCTTTCTGGGATGATCTTTGATGCACTGGTCCCTTCATGGGATGAACTCTGATGCACTGGTCCCTTTATGGGATGATCTCTGATGCACTGGTCCCTTCATGGGATGATCTTGCATACCTCTAATCTGACTGCTGTGGTGCACTGGTCCCTTTATGGGATGATATTTGATGCACTGGTCCCTTTATGGGATGATATTTGATGCACTGGTCCCTTCATGGGTTGATATTTTATGCACTGGTCCCTTCATGGGATGATCTGATGCACTGGTCCCTTCATGGGATGATCTCCTCTGATGCATTGGTCCCTTCATGGTATGATCTCTGATGCACTGGTCCCTTCATGGGATGATCTCTGATGCACTGGTCCCCTCATAGGATGATCTTTGATGCACTGGTCCCCTCATGGGATGATCTTTGATGCACTGGTCCCTTCATGGGATGATCTGTGATGCCCTGGTCCCTTCATGGGATGATCTTTGATGCACTGGTCCCTTCATGGGATGATCTTTGATGCACTGATCCCTTCATGGGATGATCTTTGATGCACTGGTCCCTTCATGGGATGATCTTTCATACCTCTAATCTGAGTGCTGTGCTGCACTGGTCCCTTCATGGGATGATCTTTGATGCACTGGTCCCTTCATGGGATGATCTTTGATGCACTGGTCCCTTCATGGGATGATCTTTGATGCACTGGTCCCTTCATGGGGTGGTCTTTGATGCACTGGTCCCTTCATGGGGTGATCTTTGATGCACTGGTCGCTTCATGGGATGATCTTTGATGCACTGGTCCCTTCATGGGATGATCTTGCATACCTCTAATCTGAGTGCTGTGATGCACTATTCCCTTCATGGGATGAAATCTGATGCCCTGGTCCCTTCATGGGATGAAATCTGATGCACTGGTCCCTGTATGGGATGATCTTTGATGCACTGGTCCCTTCATGGGATGATCCTGCATACCTCTAATCTGAGTGCTGTGATGCACTGGTCCCTTCGTGGGATGATCTCTGGTGCACTGGTCACTTCATGGGATGATCTCTGGTGCACTGGTCCCTTCATGGGATGATCTCTGATGCACTGGCCCCTTCATGGGATGACCTCTGATGCACTGGTCCTTTCATGGGATGATCTCTGATGCACTGGTCCCTTCATGAGAGGATCTCTGATGCACTCGTCCCTTCATGGGATAATCTCTGATGCACTGGTCCCTTCATGGGATAATCTCTGATGCACTGGTCCCTTCATGGGATGATCTGATGCACTGGTACCTTCATGGGATGATCTTGCATACCTCTAATCTGAGTGATCTGATGCACTGGTCCCTTCATGGGATGATCTTTGATGCACTGGTCCCTTCATGGGATAATCTTGCATACCTCTAATCTGAGAAATGTGATGCACTGGTCCCTTCATGGGATGATCTTTAATGCACTGGTCCCTTCATGGGATGATCTTTGATGCACTGGTCCTTTCATGGGATATCTGATGCACTGGTCCCTTCATGGGATGATCTTTGATGCACTGGTCCCTTCATGGGATAATCTCTGATGCACTGGTCCCTTCATGGGATAATCTCTGATGCACTGGTCCCTTCATGGGATGATCGTTGATGCACTGGTCTCTTCATGGGATGATCTTTGATGCACTGGTCCCTTCATGGGATGATCTTTGATGCACTGGTCCCTTTATGGGATGATCTCCGATGCACTGGTCCCTTCATGGGATGATGCACTGGTCCCTTTATGGGATGATCTTTGCACTGGTCCCTTTATGGGATGATCTCTGATGCACTGGTCCCTTTATGGGATGAGCTCTGATGCACTGGTCCCTTTATGGGATGATCTTTGCACTGGTCCCTTTATGGGATGATCTTTGCACTGGTCCCTTCATGGGATGATCTTTGATGCACTGGTCCCTTCATGGGATGATCTTTGATGCACTGGTCCCTTCATGGGATGATCTTTGATGCACTGGTCCCTTCATGGGATGATCTTTGATGCACTGGTCCCTTCGCGGGATGATCTTTGATGTACTGATCCCTTCATGGGATGATCTTGCATACCTCTAATCTGAGAGATGTGATGCACTGGTCCCTTCATGGGATGATCTGTAATGCACTGGTCCCTTCATGGGATGATCTTTAATGCACTGGTCCCTTCATGGGATGATCTTGCATACCTCTAATCTGAGTGCTGTGATGCACTGGTCCCTTCCTGGGATGATCTTTGATGCACTGGTCCCTTCCTGGGATGATCTTTGATGCACTGGTCCCTTTCTGGGATGATCTTTGATGCACTGGTCCCTTCATGGGATGATCTTGCATACCTCTAATCTGACTGCTGTGATGCACTGGTCCCTTTATGGGATATTTGATGCACTGGTCCCTTTATGGGATGATATTTGATGCACTGGTCCCTTCATGGGTTGATATTTGATGCACTGGTCCCTTCATGGGAGGATCTTTGATGCACTTGTCCCTTCATGGGATGTTCTTGCATACCTCTAATCTGAGTGCTGTGATGCACTGGTCCCTTCATGGGCTGATCTGATGCACTGGTCCCTTCATGGGATGATCTCCTCTGATGCATTGGTCCCTTCATGGTATGATCTTTGATGCACTGGTCCCTTCATGGGATGATCTCTGATGCACTGGTCCCCTCATGGGATGATCTTTGATGCACTGGTCCCCTCATGGGGATGATCTGTGATGCCCTGGTCCCTTCATGGGATGATCTGTGATGCCCTGGTCCCTTCATGGGATGATCTTTGATGCACTGGTCCCTTCATGGGATGATCTTTGATGCACTGGTCCCTTCATGGGATGATCTTTGATGCACTGGTCCCTTCATGGGATGATCTTTCATACCTCTAATCTGAGTGCTGTGATGCACTTGCCTCTTAATGGGATGATCTTGCATACCTCTAATCTGAGTGCTGTGCTGCACTGGTCCCTTCAAGGGATGATCTTTGATGCACTGGTCCCTTCATGGGGTGGTCTTTGATGCACTGGTCCCTTCATGGGGTGATCTTTGATGCACTGGTCCCTTCATGGGATGATCGTTGATGCACTGGTCCTTTCATCGGGATATCTGATGCACTGGTCCCTTCACGGGATGATCTTTGATGCACTGGTCGCTTCATGGGATGATCTTTGATTCACTGGTCCCTTCATGGGATGATCTTGCATACCTCTAATCTGAGTGCTGTGATGCACTATTCCCTTCATGGGATGATCTTTGATGCACTGGTCCCTTCATGGGATGATCTTTGATGCACTGGTCCCTTCATGGGATGATCTTTGTTGCACTGGTCCCTTCATGGGATGATCTTTGTTGCACTGGTCCCTTCATGGGATGATCTTTGTTGCACTGGTCCCTTCATGGGATGATCTCTGATGCACTGGTCCCTTCATGGGATGATCTTTACACTGGTCCCTTCATGGGATGATCTTTGATGCACTGGTCCCCTCATGGGGATGATCTGTGATGCCCTGGTCCCTTCATGGGATGATCTGTGATGCCCTGGTCCCTTCATGGGATGGTCTTTGATGCACTGGTCCCTTCATGGGATGATCTTTGATGCACTGGTCCCTTCATGGGATGATCTTTGTTGCACTGGTCCCTTCATGGGATGATCTTTGTTGCACTGGTCCCTTCATGGGATGATCTTTGTTGCACTGGTCCCTTCATGGGATGATCTCTGATGCACTGGTCCCTTCATGGGATGATCTTTGCACTGGTCCCTTTATGGGATGATCTTGCATACCTCTAATCTTAGTGCTGTGTTGCACTATTCCCTTCATGGGATGATCTTTGTTGCACTGGTCCCTTGATTGGATGATCTTTGTTGCACTGGTCCCTTCATGGGATGACCTTTGATGCACTGGTCCTTTCATGGGATATCTGATGCACTGATAGTATCATGCACTAGACTGGGAAAACTAAGGAGCATATTATCAAGAAACGGAGTTACAATTATCACCGCTTTAGCGGCAGAAAACTGCCACTAAAGCGGTGATAATGGGCTTGATAATATGCCGCAGAGAATTCCAATAGAAGCCCATGTTGACACCAGAACATGGGCTTCTATGGGACCGCTAAAGCGGCGATAATTTTAAACGCTGTTTCTTGATAATATGCCCCTAAGCAAGATAAGGTGAGTCATTTCCAGAGTCAAGGGAAATTTGTTGGAATTCTGCACTGTCTCTCACCGAGAGGCAGGGTATGTTTACTACAGATAGCAATTATGCACATGCTTTAACTTGATTGTAGCTGATTTTACTCACCGATTTCAAAAACATAACGTCAAAATCCAATTCAGAGGGTCATGGGACACACAAGGGTTACTGGGCCCAATCATAGTGTTTGAGGTCCTTTACTCCTGACGTCCCGGGCCTGACTTACTATGGATTCTGAGCAACTGGGCCAAGTACCCCATCTGTACTCTACTCTCAGTGGTAGCTGGTGGTGAGCAGTCCAAGACTCCTGGTGGCGGGTGGGGGGGTGTGGATATACATTTTGGTGAACATGACTCAGAAGTTAAAGAGCTTGCAGCAATTTCAATAAATCAATTTCCAGTCAAAAACATATTTTCATATTAAAAATTAGTATTTTATTGCCATTACTAATGCTACAAATCCAAAGATGGAATAAAACACTCATATGCAATAACCCAATCCACTTGAGATTGGGGCTCTAGTGTTTAATGGCAAATCTCTGTCCTACCTGCTTGTCATGCTATGGTCGGTGTTATTTCCTAGGGAATGCATTACAATTAGGTCATACTCAAAAGTCCACTCTGACTCTTTATAAAGTAGTCAAAAGTGTCTTTGATGCCACAGCACCTATAGAAGTGAGTTCCCTGGGGCCCTGTAGACCAGTATCAAGACTTACGCACTTCAGTATCAAGGAAGCATTCAGCATCTCAGTGGGTGCCCCAACCGCATGCATTCATGGTGCTCTAGTCCTGCTCACTCAAGTTCAGCTGCACACAGGAGGTGCGCCAGCACCCAACAACTCGAACTCTCTCTGAGCTTGCACATGTAGTTCCAGCAGCGATCGGAGGTGCTCCTTTGCTTTCTCCCAGATGGTAAGTTCAGCGCTCCCCACTGATGGAGGTTAATCCTGGCTCCCAATCACAGTGAGGTTGATGCACTCACAAAGTCCCGCTCCGTCCATGAAGCAGGTTGAAGGGGAGAATTTTACGATGCTTGATTTTGACCCTTGGGTCACACTCTGTGATTAGTTTGTAAAAAATAAGTGCCACAGCTCTCATCCGGAGGCTACTGCAGCTTGCACCACACATTGCCCCTGCCATGCTGCTGATGATAGTACCAGCATAACTCCTAACCCTCACACTCCTACATGTGTGAAAATTCAGACTACTCCAAGCCCCCAAAGCTACAAAGAATGCATTGGGTGGCAGATAATAGTCTTTTTTTAATGTATATTGAATTAATAATTACCAGTCATCTCTAATTAAACCAGACAGCGCCACCTTGTGGCAGACTGTCACAAGCACTGGTGTTGACCATTTGGGGGTCGATTCCGATCCTGTAAAAAGGCTGTACGAATCGTTGTACGGAGCGTTTACCCCGTACGACTCGTACCCGGTAAACTTTCAGTACAACCTAGGAAGTACGATTCGTACAGAAAGCCTATTTCCGTACGTTTCATAAAAAAAGCCCGTACGGATCAAAAAAAACTACGATTCTGATCCAGAACAGCTTGTATGCGATGTCCGGACGTATTCAGGCAGCGGTTTCCGGCCCAGCAAGTACGATTCGTCCCTACGTCACTTCGTACAGCTCTTTTTTTATGGGAGTCAAACACAGCCGGAAAAGCAGAGTCCGATGCGAACCGCTATGCAACGGAGCACCGGTACGCGATGTACATGCCATGAACCCCGTCGTACGTGTCATCCCGGTCCTCTTGGCCTATGACTTGGTGCACCGCACCCGACGCACACGCTGCAGAAGGTGAGAACACCCAGGGGCCAGGGTGGGGTTGAGGGGCAGGAAACAAACCCCATACCAAAGCCAAACCTATAATATGGAGGCCACACATTACCATCAGGGTCTGGTCACTTGGGGGGGCGTGGCCAGCAACCCCTGCGTACCGCAACAACGGAAGTGGACGTGTACGGTGCGTGTCACACGTACCCCTACGGCACCATTAGAACAGTGATACGGACCGTACACATGCAATGAATGCGTGGGTACGGTGCGTACCACACGTACCCCTACGGCACAGTAGAACTGTGATACGGACCGTACACACGCAATCAATGCGTGGGTACGGTGCGTGTCACGCGTACCCCGTTAGGGTACCAGTACATTTGTGATACGAGGCATACACACGCCAGGAATGTGGGCTTAGAGGACTGGGCCAGCATGTTACCTTCATATTGGTGTGTGTGTAGGTCCAGGCCAGCAGTGTACTGCTCCAAGGGGGTGCGTGGGTGGGTGTAGAGGACTCCCAGCAGTGTCCAGACATATGAGGGGTGGGTGCATATGACTCCCAGCAGTGGTCAGAGATATGAGGGGTGGGTGCATAGACTCCCAGCAGTGTCCAGACATATGAGGGGTGGGTGCATATGACTCCCAGCAGTGGTCAGAGATATGAGGTGTGGGTGCATATGACTACCAGCAGTGGCCTGCAATATGAGGGTTGGGTGCATATGACTCCCAGCAGTGTCCAGACATATGAGGGGTGGGTGCATATGACTACCAGCAGTGGCCTGCAATATGAGGGGTGGGTGCAGAGGACTCCCAGCAGTGGTCAGAGATATGAGGGGTGGGTGCATATGACTCCCAGCAGTGGTCAGAGATATGAGGGGTGGGTGCATATGACTCCCAGCAGTGGACAGAGATATGAGGGGTGGGTGCATATGACTCCCAGCAGTGGTCAAAGATATGAGGGGTGGGTGCATATGACTCCCAGCAGTGTCCAGACATATGAGGGGTGGGTGCATATGACTCCCAGCAGTGGTCAGAGTTATGAGGGGTGGGTGCATATGACTACCAGCAGTGGCCTGCAATAAGAGGGGTGGGTGCATATGACTCCCAGCAGTGGTCAGACATATGAGGGGTGGGTGCATATAACTCCCAGCAGTGTCCAGACATATGAGGGGTGGGTGCATATGACTCCCAGCAGTGTCCAGACATATGAAGGGTGGGTGCATATGACTACCAGCAGTGTCCAGACATATGAGGGGTGGGTGTAGAGGACTCCCATCAGTGGACAGAGATATGGGGGGTGTACATCATCATCAGAGGACCACACCTACATGGTGGTATGGACGCATCCCTAACTTTGGACTATGATTTTAGTGCTATTATAACACATCACTGACAGCAGTGTCCCACTACCAGGAGGATGGATGTCTTTCACACACTGCATGACACACCACATGTGGGTGTGAGGACATATAACACATGCATACCCACTCATGGCGGATGCAGCCCAATACACACCCTGATTTCATGTCAACAGACTGTATAGTCATGTCACTGCATACAAAACTAAGATAGCCAAAGGGAACACACACTGTCACGCACATCGCAGGACTGATAGGAATGTTCAGGTGCTGGTCCAGCCACCAAGATGTTGTCTCTCATGGAAGGAATAGGGTTGAATTCCACCAGATACAATGCCCACAATTGTGAGTCAGGTGCCCAAATACCCTGCATAACAAGTACCATTTGTGTGGTAGGCCGTGGTTACACACATGCATAGTGCTGAAAAGGGCCAATTTGTCCCTGAAGGCATTCCTACATACTCAAAACACAAATACAGTGACTAGCAAGGATGGCACAGACGATTCAGCAGGAGACATCGGTGAGCAGGCATGGCCATTGTTGAAGGGATCCGTCACCAACAAAGGAAATGTGCACACAGGTCAGTACAACAATTGTGCGACTGTTTGCAGGGAAGATGTCCGGTGCCACAGAGGAAGGAACACTCCTTGGGACAATGTCTCCAAACTAAATGAACACACACTACCATTGATTCTTTGCAGACATTGTGATGGCACACAGATACCATGGTCCACCTCATGACCATCATACAAAAACATTTCTCAGAACCCTAACACATTACCAGAACACCAACTCCAGGAGCCTCATCACCAACATCAAGTACCTGAAATGCAATCGTGTTGAAAGTAAAAGAAAAGGCTTTATTCAGCACCAAAAATAAATAAATTCAAAAGAGACTATGTACAAAGGACAATGGCCAGTCCATTTCTCACATCCAAGGGTGGACGTAGGGGACCGCATCCACCCCTACCTTGCCTGCACAAAGGAACCTCAAGGTTTGTCGACCGGGGGGCATCATCTGTGGCAGGACCAGGCACCGCAGGGACAGGAGGGGTTATGGGTAGGTGTGGTGGGTGCAGGGGTGGATGTCTTCACAGGGGGTGCGGCAGCGCCAAAGGTGGAGGTGAACTCGGCGTTGCACACTGCTGCTAGGGCCTCCATCCTAACCCCTGCACCTGAAGATACCCCAGGGCCAACGGAGGGTGTGGTGGGCGAGGGATGGGGTGCAGCACTCTTGGTGTAGGGTGTGGACATGCTGGGGGACTCAACTCCCGTGCCCGGGGACTTCCTTGCCTGCTTGTGGGGTGGTGGCTCAGTGGGGGCGATGCCCAGCTCAACCATATAGGTCTCCTCGGATGAGAGTTTGGCAGGGGAGCTAAGGGGAGTGGTTTTGGAGGAACAGGGTTGTGAGGACTGCGGACTACTCTGTGACTGCGGACTGCGATTGTGGCTGCGTGTATGTCGTCTTCCCCCCGACCCTGTGGGTGTGCCTAGATCCCCCTGAGTGTGCGTGCCAGCAGGTGTGTGCTGTGCCTTACTTGGGGGTGTGCTGGATGTGTCTGGTGGGGTGCGTGCCCGTGACTGTCTGGGTGTGCATTGGGCAGGCATGGGAGAGGGCAGTGTGGATGGGTCCGAGGTAGGGGGGGGGACGGAGCGCTGCAGGAGAGAAACTGCTGCCATCAGGGAAGAGTCCATGGACCGCAGAAACCTCAGTTGGTCAGACATCGTTGCTGACATGCCCTCCATGAACGACACCATCTGTGTGAGCAGTTTAGTGTGTCCATGGAGGACATTCAGCACCGATGCCTGCCAAACCTGCAACTGCTGCAGTATGTCCACAGACTCTTCACTGAGGGCAGCAGGGGTGACAGGGGCAGGGGGTGCGGTGCCTGGGCCGAAGGAGACATGGTGGGACTCTGCACAGACAGAAGGGACAGGAGCAACTGGGAGGGCAGAGATGGTAATGGAGGAGGCGGGGACAGATGTGGGGATGCTGCCAGTTGGTGTTGCAGCCTCCGCCTCCTCAGGGAGGTCAGCGTCGGACCCGTCTGCATCGTAGCTGCTCTCGCCTCCAGACAGGTCCTTCGACTGACTCCCCTCGCCCTCCGTGCCACTGGCTCCTTCTGACTCCCCAGCACTGGTGGCACTGTCGCTGGGTCCCTCCTCCAGGTCCATGCAGGTGTCTCCCTCGGTTGCGAATGATGATGCTGTGGGCAAGGAGAAGAAACCGAAATGCATCAGTCACCTGTATACATCTGACACATGAGCACAAGAACAATTGGTCACAGTGCATATCAGGCAATGCATCATGAGTAACAGCTAGATAACACAACACATATGTAAGCCCTGTACTGCTCAGTTGGTAGACCCACTATGCCACTTGGACACCAGGAAAATAGAGAACACAAAAGGCCACAACCTGAATGAGAAATACACTGAGAAGCTAGTGTCTGTGAACTGGTGAGCACAGCAATACAATTAAGTCATGCCACCTCTTGTTTACCTTGAAAGAAACAGTAGTGGTGCACCCAACGTTAAATGACACCTCAATACTCAAGGTGTCACCACACTCAGAGACCTGTAAGTTGGAACACAAAAAGAAAAAATTTTGTTACCTTGGGACTCACAATACTTTACACAATCAACATGTTTTGAATGTGCCAATTCGCCATTTCGTGAAAAGAACACTCATGTGCCTGCATGAAATATGTTGCACAAGGCAGTGCACACAAAAGTACATTTACACTGTCATTGAGGAAGCTGGCACCTTTTCTTAGAAGCCACTGTTAGAAATTAATGGTGTTGCAGAAAGTACATATACATGGGCCCACGGAGGTCTTGATGTCTTGAGACTCGTCAGTTTGTATCACCAACAACAAAGGAGTCTCACAAAACCAAGAGCACTGTGGGAACATGTATATGGAGAATCTGCAGCACCATTTAATTCTAACAGTGGCTTCTTAGAAAATGTGCCAGTGTGTTCCATGAAAGTGGAAATGTCGTTTGGTGTTCACTTCCTTGGGAGACTTTTTTCATGCAGGCACATCAGTGTTCTTAACACAAATCATCAAATTTCCACATTTAAAACATGAAGAACTGTCGACAAGTGCTGTGAGTGCCAAGGTACCATTTTTTTAGAGTAACAACTTGAATTATGTCAGTTGTCACATGGCCATCCGTCACCTGATTACACAGTTGGCTACACATATGACCTACTGCCTGTCATCTTGAGTGGCACACATGTCCACACCCAGGACAATGCATAAGCTAATGGGCCTGCAATTGGGTTCATAAAAAGCCTAGCTGTACTGTGGAGACACCCTCATGGCAAGCCAGAATGTACACACAGATGTCAGCACACAAAGTCCAAATAGCGTTGCATCTGAACCACACACAGGTGCTAAAAATGTATGAGCAGGAATCATGTTTTTAAAAAACTGACACAGGCTGCAAAGCACGAACATTAAGCACTGGCCAGCATCACAGGGGCACTGCACGGTGATTCTTTGTACAGCCAAGTCTCACACACAAGTCAGACCTGGCAATGAAAAATTGGGCTTGCACATGTATGCCTCTCCCACACACCCCACCCAATGACTGAGTCAATGTGATTGATACAGATCAAGAAGTGACACCTCTTATTCAGGGTTACAATAACTCTGTTGAAAAAATAGCTTCATTTACACAACATCACCTCGTGGGGCTGGCAACACATATTTGTGACAAACAACCATCAACTGATTGTTGTGAATAGCCCCACAGGCACTGCCCAGTGTGAGTATGTACAAGCAAAATGGTGTATCCCTGTCCAGTGGACACATGTAGCACACATTTGCAAAATACTAACTAGGCCAGGGAACAATGCCACAGAGGCAGACCTATGCTGAACCCACAGAGAATGTGCACAGTGTTGGATGACACACATGATTAGGAGGCCAGGGTGTCTTAGGGGACTGTAGTGGGCACACTGCTCCGTGGTCCTGGAATGAGCTGACTGTACCATGTTTACCCGTCATGGCAATATGCATATCTCCCACTCATGCACATCGTCTGAGGCCACAACATTGGTCATGCATGCTGCAAGGGTGTTCAGTTGAAAGCTCACACTCCTATGTTGAGAATCATCATCAGTGACAACAAATATGGACCCCCAACATAGTGAACAGGTCATGGCACAGGCAAGGTACCAACACAAGTCACAGACCACCCTCCCACATGATGCAGAAAGCAATGTGCACTTAGATTTACTGGCACCCTAGATGACCATGTGCAAATGTGATTACACACAGACCAGGGGACACATGTCAAGGAGGGGAAGGGATGAAAAAGAGCACCAGGTGACATTGGGGATCAGAAAATGCACTGCACATATTAACTCTGGGAGTGTATCCAGGCTACAGAGCACTTCCAAAAGCTGGCGACACATAACACGACAAACAGCCATGTACCTACCCCCTCCTTACTGCAGTCTCTCCTGTAACTGCCTATCGAGCTCAGGGAATACCACCGCCAGGGCACTTTTCATGTGGGGGGTCAGACGTCGGCGGCCGCCGTGGGGGCGAGGACTGTTGAGCCCCAGCTGGACCCGGGCAATCCGCCGGGTTCAGCACCGGATGTCCTGCCACCTCTTGCGGACCTGTGGCAGCTGCCGACTACACTCCCCCTCAGATCTCACGGCCCTGACGATGTCTTCCCAGATCACCCCCTTCTCTTAGGCAGTTACCTGTCAGGATGACAAAGTGACACAACATCAGTACACCTGTTCCATGTCCCAGAGACAAACATTTGAACATCATTGAAATGTTGAACAGGGCATAGGATGCAGACCGGAATTACATCATACACAATCAGAAATTAGCCTGTGTGCAAGCCCCAATGCACTACATGGCATTGAAAGTCAACAGGTTGGCATGAGGGGTGCAACACACTCACTGATCATGCCACACACTGTGCAGCACATGCAACAGCAGGCTGAAGGCCAGCACGTGCCAAGCAGTCACATGTCCCACTCCACTGACGCACCATCAGCATACTAGACAGACACACCCAAGCACCGATCACTCGCTTGTCATTGACAACAGCAGATACAACCCTCACTCTGCACATGTGCCACTTGCCAGTGGGGTGTCACAGGTGTCATGCTAGCTCTGCAAGTTAGACACACAGCACGGCTTACTTGTCACATCACATGGATTGATCTGTTGCCTCCTCCATGCAGCTGTGGTGTAGCACTTCACATAGACACTCACCCACATGACAAGGAACATTCACACACATCAATGTCCATGAGGTCGTACACATCATTTGGACACTCTCACCACAGGGCCACTCAACTCATACACATCTGTGGGTACAGTCACCTGTCACACCGGGGGGACCACTGAATCACCTCAGGACAATAGGAAAAAAAACCAACAAGGATTTGCCAGGCTGAAAGTATCGTGCACTATGCAGTGAAAGTCACAGTAAGCACAATGCTTGTGAGGAGTGCCCACAGGAACTACATCATGCTCTGCATGAGAGACATCAGCATGTCCCCCCCCCCCCCGGGACCCACTCTAAACAACATTGCATGTCTGTCCCACCTGGACACAATATTGACAGTCACTCAACAGGTGCATAGGCAAAGGTAGTGGACTCAGCACTCACCTGCTCCCCTGGTCTCCCATACAGCTTGGTGTACTGTGGGAGGAGGACATCCAGCAAGGCCGGATTCTCCTCCTGGGTGAATGGCTGGGCCCTCTCCACGGTACGTGACATGGTCCAGAAGAAGCAGAGACAGCAGCAGTGTGGTCGACTGGAAACTTGTGCAGGCAAGTGCCCTCTCATGGTTTCTGGCTGCCTTATATCTGTCTTGCTGAGGGGCATTCATTTAGAGGAGTACATAGTGATTGGTCAGACTCATTCGCATCCTACGTTTACTCCAATCCCTTTAAACATACACCAATGACTTTAAACATACACCAATTACAGCATTCGCATTGTCTCCATGACAACCAGCATGCATTTAGGGCCTAATACTTGTCCCTTATGTGTCCCCTATATAATTTTGAAATCCACACACAGGTACGGTGCGTTTCACACGTACCCCTACGGCACAAGTACAATGGTGAAACGAAGCGTACACACGCGATGATAGCGGGTGTACAGTGTGTTTCACACGTACCCCTACGGCACAAGTACAATGGTGAAACGAAGCGTACACACGCGATGATAGCGGGTGTACGGTGCGTTTCACATGTACCCCTACGGCAGAAGTACAATGCTGAAACGAAGCGTACACACGCGATGATTGCGGGTGTACGGTGCTTTTCACACGTACGGGTATGCACTGGTTCACACATACAGGTACGCACTAGTAGTACAGTGCGTTTGACACGTACGGGTACGCACTGGTTCACACGTACGGGTATGCACTAGTAGTACAGTGCGTTTGACACCTACGGGTACGCACTGGTTCACACGTACGGGTACGCACTAGTAGTACAGTGCATTTGACACCTATGGGTACGCACTGGTTCACACGTACGGGTACGCACTATTAGTACAGTGTGTTTGACACCTACGGGTATGCACTGGTTCACATGTACGGGTACACATTTCACACGCTTACAATGGTAATACAGATGCACACATGCCAGGAATGGAGGGCTACGAGTCGCACAAGGATGTCCATCAAGTACTTGTCATTGCATACTGTTATGTGCAGGCCCTAGGTGTGGCAGCCAGTGATATTGCACATGTCATCTCATCTAGTTGCACAATTGATGTGTGATGACATGTGGACACATGTCATGTGTGATGGGGCACTATGTGGCACACATCACCTTGCCACTTGCCACGTGTGTCTGTAGTCCAACTGTGTCATGCACAGCAGCAGTGGGATGGCACAGTCATCACCACCTGCACCTGTATCCTGATGCCAGGGACAGGGACACTCTATCAACTGACATGTCACGATCTGCATGCCCCTTTGTGACTATGTCAGGTGTGTGTCATGTGTTCCCATGAGCTTGATGTCAGTGTTCCGTCAACTGCATCTGCTGTTGGTGCATCCAACATGGGTCTGTGTGGAGATGGGCATGGGACACATCTACGCACACCATGCCACATGTGGATTCCCACCGTTGTAGGGTCTGTGTGCATCGGACATCATATTTTCCCAGTCATACATGTCTGCGTTGTCTCAATGGCTGTGTCTTTCTCTTGTCACGTGTACCCCTTCATCGCAATGTGTTTGATATGTACATTTGACATTCCTTGTGACGTGTGCCTTGCAGTCAGCTGTGTGGATGAGATGACATCCTTCCAATGCAGCTATGTGGTTGTGTGTCACTCCGGTGATATCTGAGGCTCTTCACTCAGACTGGCCACCAACTCATTTCAGGGCATGTCATGTAGACTTGACAATCAACAGGTGTATCTGGCTTTTTGTAGGAGTGCCAGCAAGCTGGCATATGTGTCCTGTATGTATTGCACACACCCGACTCCATAGTTACCTGATGTGTATTAGCAGTGTAGCATGTGCTTTGTTCATTGTTTGTAAGAATGAAGATTGAGAGTCTGCCAATATCAATGTCAATGTCTTGCAGGGCACCTCCTGTCCCAAGACCAATGCCAGACTTGGGTGCCATGAGGGAACGTGCCTGCATCCGACGTTTCAGATTCACTCAACAGTTGATTGAGGACTTGACCGACAGGCTGGCACCACACCTCCAACCACGACACAGGTATCCTACTGCGCTGACCCCAAAGATGAAGGTGATGGCAGCCCTACATTTTTTTGCCACAGGTATGTTTCAATTCACCATAGCTGATGTTGATGGCATGTCACAGACAATGTTCAGCTGTGTCCTGCGTGATGTTTTAGCAGCCATGTTGGAGCACCTTGATGAATTCATCACATTTCCTACTCCTGAGGAATTGACAGATGTCAAGGGTGATTTCTATGCCCTGGGAGGGATGCCCCATGTCATTGGGTCCAGTGATGGTACACATGTGGCTTTGGTACCACCACAGGCACAGGAACAAACCTATCGCAATAGAAAACATTACCACTCGATACATGCCCTTGTGGTGTGTCTTGCTAACATGCTGATTTCCCATGTCTGTGCATGTTTTCCAGGATCAGCACACGATGCCTACATCATGAGGCGTAGCAGGGTGCCACAAATGATGCTGTGGCTGCACAATGAACGAGCATGTCTTGTTGGTGGGTATACTCTTTTTGTCCTGTGTGTTGCGGTATCTTTGGCTCTTACGGTATCTCCTGACCCACTTTTTTACATGATGTTTCCATGTAGGGGACTCTGGATATCCCAACATGCCATGTCTAATGACACCTCTCCACAACCCAAGAACAGATGCAGATCACAGGTACAACAATGCACACGGGCAGACCAGGCGAGTGATTGAGAGGGTGTTTGGACTCCTGAAGAGCCGATTCCGGTGCCTGGACAAGACATGGCGGGTCCCTCCCTTATGCCCCGGAGAAGGTCTGCCGAATCTTCCTTGTGTGCTGCATGCTGCACAACATGGCAGTTGAGAAGGCAGTGCCACTCATCCTGGATCCGGATGAGCAGGAACATCCACCCGTGGAGGATCAAGGGCTTGCTCACGAGGCTAGTGATGAGGAGGAGGATTATATCCGGAGTCAGCTCATACGCAACTTCTTCTCATAATGGTGAGTCACTGGGTATGAGTGTGCAAGCTTGTAGCATTGAGTGGCATGTGTTGCAATGAGTGTGTTCAGCTGACTGAATGCAAAGTCACTTTGTGTGTTCTGATGTGTCACTCGAGTGATGATGTCATGCCACATAGTTTTGTGGAGAGACTTTCTTTGAAATTTACATGTGTCCAACATTGTTCATGTTTTGTAAATATTCATGTGTGCGGCGAGAATTGTTTTAGGTGACTTCTTGTGTGTCTGCCATTCCCAGGTTTTTGCGCCTGTTGTCTGCTCGTGTCATCTTTGTCCTCCTGCTATTCCTCATGAGGATTGCAACGTGTGCTGAATCAGCATTCTATGCACGGACATGTGGAAATGTCAGTTTGGGTAAGGATAGCAGCAAGGCTTTTTGGTGGTGGTACGGGTTGGGAATGTGTGGGCCTGCTTCTGTGCATGTTGTGGTACCATGCATACATGTCTTCTCACCATGGAGCATATAACATGTAGCATCACTCCCATGACATGATAGTCACCCTTCTTGACTGTCATCTGTAGTGGAGTGTGGCGTCTGATGAAGGCATCAATGTGTGTAAACCTTGCCTCCGAAACATTGCGGATGCTACGGGTGGACATAGTGTGGGACATCACAACAACAGGCTCTATGGGAAATTGCAGCCTCTCCGTGTGCAGCAGGATGTGTTTGGCTCATCCCCTTGACTTGTGTGCCAGTTCATTGGGATTGACATCATCCGTGTCGTGAAGGAGGGGTCCAGCGTATGTCCCACATGTTCTGTCAACTGACCTGTGAGTCTGTTCACATGGATGCATTTCCCTTTGGATTGTGCTGAACACCTTTATTCCACATACACACACAAAGTGCCTCATCTCTGTCACTGCAGCTCTCTTGCCAGTTTGCATGAGTCATCTATGGCTTACTTGTCAAATATTGAGCATATGTGTATGTGTACTTCGGCAACATGCATGCAGTTCTTCATGGCTAATAATATCTATTGTGCATGAAATCCCTGGTTGTGTATGTATTTGAGCAGGTTGCTCCCCACAACGGGACGTGAACACATGCTGATGGTGTGTCTCCTGTGCGCAGCTCCACATTTTGTTGCCTGAATGGTCATACATTTTCTCGTAGTGGCCCATGAGTTACCTGACACTCCTTCCTTTACAAACACCTGTTGCACTGTGCCTTTCTGACCTTGTCTTTGTGTGCTACTTTTTGCCTAGTTTCTCACCCCTTCCGCCTGCTGCTGCGTCACCTGCGGCACCGCCCTGCCGAGTGCCCTGATTCTGCAACCCACATGCCTCCAAAATGCTCCTCCCTTTCCCCCTCCACCCATTCTTAATGCAGCCAGTAGCTTGTCTGTGCCACTGTTGCGCCAACGCCGTGCCAAAGGCAGGACCATCTGCGCCAGCAACGTGCACAGTGCACGAGCCTCTGGTCTTTGCATGACCCACGTCACAGAACAGGCTCATGCTGCAGCCAACCTCCAAGCAATGTCCTCCACACAATCATCCGCCTGCTATCAGGCAACCCCCAAGCGCACACACGACACCTTCGCATGCTGAGTGTGCTACTCCAACTGCCTACACAGCGCTGCCCAGCCTACCAGACCCTGTCAGAACAACCAGGTTATGTGCCTCCTACTCCACACCCGCTCCGTCCACCAGCATGCCATTGGACTCTGTTACCTCCTCAACATAACAGCCCCACACATCACCTTCATGACAGTAACCTGGACAAAAGCATCCTCAGCACATGATGTCTTCATTGCCATCTCAGACGGATCCAAGATCACCGGCAGGGACGCCAACACCAATCCCGGGGGCTGAATTGCTATTTCTTCACAAGTACATCCTCAGAGTCACAAATCCGGGTTTGCAGCAACTCCCTGGCAACCCTCAGAGTAACACTCATCTACAGATATCCAGGCCTACATCCACAATTGCGCTAAGCCATCAACACGTACATCTGCACGCACGCCCTCATCTCAACAGGCTACATGTGGCTGAGGTCCAGTAACTTCTGGCTGGAGGAGAACCACACCACCATCCATCATTGGTCCATCAACATTTTAATCGACGTCTCCGACAAGCAACATGCTGCCCCACACCCTGCTAACGATCCCCCAAAGATGCTTGATGTAAGTCACCGCAGACAAGCTGTGTGAGACACTCAAACCAACACCACGGCAACACCCTGAAACCTCACACACTGGATCAGCAACTGATCCAACTATCTTGCCACATTGACGGACTTTCCTGTGAAGCACAGCAATAGTTAAGGCACCTGGGACAAGGCAGACCTACTGGACTCCTACAGACGTAGCCGGACTCTTGTGCACACCTTGCAACACAAAGAGCCATCCTTTACCTTACAGGCCTGGAAGAGACCACACACAGCCATCACCATATCATCAGCAAGGACAAGTGGAGATCCTTCAGATAGTGCTGAGACACCAAATCACATGACATCAAGGAGCTCATCAGCATTGTGAGTGAACTGACAGCAGATCTCCATCCAAGACACCCCACCCTTGCAAGGCAGATCACATACCTTGCAACTTTGTACCACTGCTAGCTCATGGCCATACCCAACAGCCTTGGCACACAGAGGCAGACAGCACTATTATCCGCAGGGCAAACCACCCTCAGGTTCTGGACTCCCATCAGCAGCTAGTACACCACCTGGCTCATGTGCACCATCCACTCTGGCTCTCCATCAGGCCCCTTCCCACACATCTCAACCACATCATTCCCCATCCTTGAAGCCCACATCCAGCGTGTCCTGAATGTCTCCTTTGAGTCAGCTCACACATCTCCAACACTGGTATCCAGAGGAGGGCCCAGGATTCAATCAAAAAGTAGCTCACCAGCAAGGCCCAGGGAGTCTGCCTCCACCCTGCAGCATGTAGTACACTGGGGTCATGTGGCCCATGCCCCAGGGCTCTTCTCTCAGTGTGACGATCTTCAATGTCTCCATGACCCCCTCTCCACCATCACATGCGCACTAGGCCTGGGCGAAGCACTACACTACGCTCGCGTAGTTTGCGAAGTTCGCGCTACTTCGCGCTACGCGAACTGCACGTAGCACAGTGCGAACACGCGTAGCGTAGTGTTGCGTAGTGCTGCGGTCATTTTTTGCTTGCTCGCGGTCCTCAACGTCAAGTTGGCGACCGCGAGCAAGCAAAATGACATCCTGGCGAGACTTTTTCCTTGTTCGCGATCGCGAGCATGGAAAATAAACCTCCCGGCGAGATTCCCAACGCGAGAAGGTCAGGTTTCTCATTGCGAGGGGTCGCGTATGCTCGCGACCGCTCGCGATGAGAAACTACCAGTTCGCGTTGAGAAAGCTGCAGCTCGAGTAAAAATCTACTCGAGCAGCAGAAAACTACAGCTCGCACTGTGCAAGATGCCATTTTCAATGATTGCACAGTGCCGGTTGCTTGTCCGCACTGTGCAATCATTGAAAACAACATCTTGCACAGTGCGAACATGTTACTTCGCAGTTCGCGAAGTGCTACGCGTAGCTCGCGTAGTGCGAACTTCACTTTGCGTAGCTTCGCGAAGTGCTACTTCGCGAACTACGCCCACCCTTGATTGCGCACACGACCTCATCATCATCTCGTATGCCATTCACACCCAGCTGCTCCTCAAACTCACCAAAGAGCCAGCAATTGCCAGATCCAAACTTCAAGAAGGCATGAGATCCGTTGACGAATGGCTGGACATCAGCCACCTGAGGCTGGACTTGGACAGGACTGAAGTCATCATCTGAGGATTGTCCCCTTACGGCTGTGTCAACTCCTTGTGTCCCACTGGTCTGGGCACCGCACCCCAGCACCCAGTGGCCACGCACGCAAGCTGGTGTTCATCATGAACCCATCGCTGACAATTACCATGCAACTCACCACCATCTGTACTTCATGCTGCAACACCCTCCGCATGCTGCAAATGATCCACAGATAGATTCACTACAAGGCAAGACAAACCGTCCCCCAGGTCCACGACCCCCGCCGGCTCAATCACAGCACCGGCCTCTACGTGGAACAACAGCAAAACTGCAGGAGAACATGTCCACATCCAGGGTGCATCCGCACACCTCATCTTCAACATCCCCAGCCCCAGTCACATCACCGTCCACCTGAGATAGCTAGAATGGCTCACTGTCTGCTGCAGAATCACCTTCAGACTCCTCAACCACACTCAGGAGGCAGTCCACAACCCCAGACCCAAAACAAACTTTGGACGTCTGTCATCCAACACCCCGTTGGCCCAACTCCGTGCAGCCCACCTTGCCCTGGCCACCATTCATCACATCCACATAAACACTGCATGCAGGAGATAGTTCTCCCACCTCGCCAAACAGATCTGGGAATCCCTCCCCGTGCACATCAACATGACCCATGACCTCTACACCTTCATGATACTCTTCCAAATTGGTCTGTCTGAGCAGTATTGCAAGCCCCCTTCAGCAGCTTGAGGCCATCACGGGTGAGTATTGGGCTCCATTTCTGTATTTGGTGATACATTGAGACACGTGTGTCCTCAACCGGACTCCGATCCAAGTGTATGGATGGCTGGAGTTAGTTCAACACTCAGGCATGCTTTGACATCTCCCCACACGTATGTTGTGGACTCATGCTAAATGACTGCAACATAAAATTTCACGTATTAATTATTTAATTATAGCTCTGTGGCGTGATTTTGCACTGAAAAAGGTGGAATGCAGGGACCATAGAATCCAAAGTGCACAGGGGGAGATGGGATCCTTACCATTTGAAGTCATCAGAGTCCGGACCACAGTGTTTGGCATCATTAGTCAGACTGTGACCAGCAGGTCCATGTGGCAGATGTCAGTCAATGAGGTGATGCTGTCTCACATGAAGGTCAGGTGCCAGGCCAGGTGACCTGGGAGATGTGGATTGTCTGCTGCCTCTCACAGTCTTTTCCGGGGACGACCCACCTTCCTCCAGGGACCCTCAGATGCAGGCCTTGACGATGCTTGGGACGCTCCGTCGGACGAATCCTCCTCCTCCTCCCTCCCTGTGGCTGGTGGTGGTCTTCGCCTGGTGGCACAGGGAGGGTTTCCCATGTTGTCGGCGATCCGATGGAGTGAATGGCTTATGTCCCTTTGCACCACCAGGAGCTCAGCCAGTCTTGCCTCCATCCATCCTTGGTGTTCTTGTTGACTGGCGTGTTGCTCGGCCTGCTGGTTCTTGATCTCTGTGAGGGTCACCACTACCTGGCTGAACTCCCTGGTGTCACGCCGGTATGCCTCCATGATGTTGTGTATGTGTGACATCCCGGTCCCTTCAGCTGGCTGGTCAGGTTCTCGCCTCTGCCTGCCTCCACTCCCACCACCCCTGCCCACACGAGCCTGGCCTGCCGTAGTAGGCACATCGGGTCTACAGGACCCCTGAGGGATGGCAGTGACAGTGTTGTCTGCCTCCTCCTGGCTGCCCGGCGCTCCTTGTCCCTCCTGGTCAGACTGGCTCAGTTCACTGCGGGCAGGAATGGGGGTGGTGGTTGGCACAGATGGTCCTGAACCAGGTTCTGCAGGGGCTTTGAAAACCAGAGGGTCCAGGTCGGTCGGGGTCATCCACGAAATGTTGAGAGGCCTCGCTGCCGGTGGGATCAGGTGCCTCCCAGGCCAGGGACTGTGAATCTTCACCCCCATTGTTGGGGGTAGATTCATCACGTTGCCCTGTGTGTGAGAGATAGACAATGTTAATGCTGTTTCATGCAACATGCATGTATCATACACATTCAAGTTGGCACTGTTCCTCCAGGTAGTTGTATGTGCCTAGCATTCTCCTCAATGTTCACTTGTGGATGGGTATGTTGCGGAGAACTGATTGATATGTTCTCCTGAGTATTTGACATGTAGACCTTTGGCTTGGATGCTTCTTTGGCTATGTATTGGTGGTGTTGTGTTACATGTCCATTGTGACAGTGGGTAAATCCATTGCCTGTCCCGGGGGGTCTGCTTGTGAAAGGGGTGTGTGTGACAGGACCTGCTGGTGGGTGTAGTGTGATTTGGCACTGGCACTCCCAGGTGATGTGGCTGTCCCCCCATGGAGCATGCTTCCATGACAGTGAGTGTGAGTTCCTGTCCTAGATATCTGACCTGGTTGTCTTGGTGTTTGTGTTTGCACTGGTCACAGGAGGGCCTTGTGCTGCCTACACCCGGGCCGAGTGTGAGCTATCTTGTCAGTACTTTCCCAATCCCTGTGCATTGCACATGGTGCATGGGTATGTGCCTGGGCCCTATGGGATGAGGGCAATTGTGTCTGATTTGGATTTTAAAAATGTGTTTTGTGCCACCCACACTCCCAGCATACCGGACATCCATTCTTGGGTTGCTGCTTCATGTAGCATGGGACATAGCATGGCCTTGCTTTCTCAATGGAGCATACACATGTTATTGGCATTAGCGTTGTTTTTGACTGTGGTTCTGGCCGGTGAGGGCTTGGGGGTAGTTGCGTGCATTTGGTGTAGTTGGGGTGTGGATGCCATTAGCCCCATGTTACCTAAGTTGGTTGTGTACTCACCAGGCTCTGGAAGTCCTTGCAGTCCATGTACTCCCACCGGCGGAATCAGGGCCCTCACCTTCTCCTCCCAGGGATGGAAATGTACTGGTCTGCGGGGCGCACCACCTCCAGTAATGTTGCTATGGGCGTAGTCATCATTCATTTTGCGCTTGACCGCCTTCCGCAGATCGTACCACCTGGCTTGACATTCATTCCTGGTCCTTCTGATGGGTGCAACAGCATTCACCCTATCGACGATCCTCTGCCACAGGCGTGATTTTTCAGCTATGCTGGTCTGTCTGACCAATGTTCCAAACAGCTGTGGCTCGACTCTGATGACTTCATTGACAAGGATCTTCAGCTCCTCCCTTGTGAACTTTGGATTCTTGTTTGTGGGCATGGTGTGGGGTGAGGGAGTGGATGGTTGTGGGTCTGAATGTGACAGTGTGGGTGTGAATGTGAAGAGGGGGTATGTGTGAAGGAGGTTGTGTGACGGTGTATATGTTAAGGTGGATGGGTGCAGTTGTTGGTGTGTGCTCTCTAGCTGCAGTGAGTCTGTTGCAAAGGCTCATGGTTTGTGTGTGTGGGCCCTTTTTATTGGTCCATTTGTGGGTGGGCCTCAGTTTGAATTTTTGGTGTGTGTGTTATAAGGGGTGGTTGTGAGTTTGCCCCTCTGTTTGCCTGTTTGGATGTCTCCAGGTCAGTCATTTCCATATTTAGTGCACTGTAGACGTGTTTTGTGGTGTTGTGCGAGTCAAATAGACCCTCCTTGTGCTGTTTTACAGTGTCCGTGGTTCAGTACGGTACAGGGGTACGAGTCGTACAGGCACACACCCCCATGTGTTGTGTATGTACGGTGCGTACACCGCCATTGCTATGTTCGGTGCGTTCACCGCCATTGCATATGTACGGTGTGTACACCTCCATTGCTATGTACGGTGCGTACACCACCATTGCTATGTACGGTGCGTACACCGCCATTGCATATGTACGGTGCGTACACCGCCATTCCATATGTACGGTGCGTACACCGCCATTGCTATGTACGGTGCGTACTACAACATTAGTGCGTACAACGACATTGCGTATGTACGGTGCGTACACCGCCATTGCCTATGTACGGTGTGTAATACAACATTGGTGCGTACGACAACATTGCATATGTACGGTGCGTACACCGACATTGCATATGTACAAGTCATTCCCAGTGTATGGGACGTTTTCCGTATGATTCATAAATCGGAAAGCCGGTCCAGATCGTACTTGTACGCTCGGACTGTCTTTTTACGATTCATACGGAAAAGTGTCCGGGTCGTCTCGTACAACTTTTCCCGCTACGATTCGTACGGATCGGGCCAATCCGTATGTACTTTTTCCCGTACGAATCGTACTTCGCCGGTCAGAAGTGACTTGTACGATTCGTACGGAAAAAAATACGGATACGAGTCGTACGGGAAAAAAAAATACAGGATCGGAATCGACCCCTTAGTGTCAGTGCTGAGCACCAGAAAACCCCGGCTCAGATTAAGCACTGGTCACAATTCAATGGCAGCGGCCGAAACTCCAAAATGTAATTAGTATGGCCAGTTACTTCTGCCATACGGGTGTGCAGCAGAACTTGAACATAAGGTGTCAGCCCATCTGGCACATCAATCCACATCACGGTGGCCCCTTCTGGCGTACCGGGTCACCTCTAGGCCCAGCAATGGTCTCAGCATTTGTTGACAGTATTCATTTCCACAGCAGCCCCTCCGTGGATACAAGGTCACTGCAATTGTGTGGTACGGGTTTCTCTTTCCCGATATTCACTTAGCTCACGGCTATCTTCACAGCGGGCGTCTCTCTCCGGACATAGGGGCATCACCAACCTGACTCTGCACACGGGCAATGAGCCGTTTGGTGCCACAGCCGTCTGCTCACACCTCACACCTCACACCAGGATTTCTTTTGAAAGGGCTCCCCTCTGGACCGCCCACCACTGCTCTCCTCACAGGGCACACTGGTCTTGACACTCAGGTATGTGTTGGTGCTCCAGGCTCCAGAGAAGGTAATCTTGGTTTCCATGAGTGATGCCCGCTCACCCAGCAGGGAGACTAGCAGCCAGTGGCCTCCAGTCCTGTTCACAGGCGGAAGTTCTGCACAGCTTCCCATCCTCACAAAGCCCATTGGGATGTTTGACAGAATGCCAAATTTCGGGGGGTCTCAATCTCCCCTTCTTGTTGTAAAATAAAACAGCGATACGATTAAGCATTCGCTGAAGACATGCGCTCTTCATGTCTGAATTATGTTTCTTGTTTTATATTGACTAATGTTCAGACTCCTTTTTGTATAGCCATGAAACCACGTGCTCTGCACGAGAAGAGTCCTACCTCTTCACTAGTCACTCCTGTGATCTGCCTAGCAACAGTCTATAAATAACTCCTTTGTCCGTTTAATGTATGCTCAGAACTGACCACATCTGTCACTGATTAGGGTTTGCTTGAATATGTTTTCGCGGGTCTCGGGAACCGTTAACCCTGCCCATGTATTGATCATGCATTGAACATATCCATATAAGGTCATAAATCTTGCTTCATGTTGCATCCGTTTACTTATGAGCCCCTCTGTTGTGTATAAAAGGGGACCATGTGCACAAGTTCTGTGTGCTACTCTGTACAATACTGTAGAGTGTTGTGTAGGTTGTAGGACCACCTTTAAGGGTTAATAAACTTTGTCTTTGTATTTGCAGTTTCCATGCCAACTTCCTTCTAGTACTTCGTACACAGAAGGGCGAACCCTTTGTACTTGCGGGCCTGGCTGGGGCCTGTACTCGTCATTCTTATACTCCATTTGCAGACCCCAAATGTATTTTAGAGTCTTGGAAGTTATGTGTTTTGGTTCTGCTTCTTTTGAAGTGCACACTTTCCTATCTCTCTTCTTTCTCTGGTAAGGCTGTCTGTTACAGCAGGGGAGACTCTAAAGCTGATAGTCCCACAACACAGGCCATGGAAGTGACTAGAGTTCACACCTGGATGTCAGCCACAGTGATATAATTACCTTTCAGCCCCCTCTTTCCTGAAATGTGTTGATGCCCCTTCCTTGTGATCTCTCAGTGAGTGAAAGAGCACACTTTGAAGTGAACAGGAGGAGTCTTTCTCTCTCCCTTCTCCAGTGTGTCCTATCCAGCTCACAGAAATGCAGCAATAGACACATCTGTCTAGGGGTTTCCTATATTCCTCATGTCTTAACCAGGCAGGCCCGAACTACCAAAAATTGAACTAAATGTCCTCTATGTAATGTACCATTATAGGCACATTTGCACTCAGTGTATGTACACAGCACACACATGGTTCAGTACTGTTACCTCCATGTATTGTGACACCCAAGGCACACATACATTCAGCAAACACAATCACTCTGCGTTCACTGCTCAGTACTGTAGCCTTTCTGTATTGTGCCATGTTGTGCTGCATGCAAACACACACACACACTCAGCTAATATACACATTCCCCATGTATGCACCGCACAACTTTTCACCATTCATGCATTGTGCTTCTTTGCCATCAAACATACACCCAGCACAGGCTTTAATTGCTCATACCATGCATAGCACTACATCTCTCATATAATATAAACTTCTTTGGTCTCAATACACCAAGTACACGCACTCATCATGTATTTACGGATCACTGACATAATATCCATGAACCAAATATAGAATGGACATAATAGCGATGCAAAAATATCAAAGACAAAATATCGTTGGTTAAAATATAAAATGTAAAAATATCGAATTTGTAAAAAAAATTAAAAGTCCATTAACTTAATTAAATAATCAATATAATTAAGTAAAACATACTTTAAATTATTTTTTAAATGGTAAAATTAATAAATAATGTACGTAATCTCTTAAAAAAAATGTACGTCACTGTTGGATAGCGGGAGGGTAAAATTTACTATTCCCACTCCAGCGAGTGGAACAGTAGGGATGGCGTTGGATAGCGGGAATTTAAAAATTACTATTCCCACTCCAGAGAGTGCAACAGTAGGGAAAGCGTTGGATAGCGTAGGGGTAAAAAATACTATGCCAACTCCAGAGAGTGCAACAGTAGGGAAAGCATTGGATAGCAGGAGGGTAAATTTACTATTCCCACTCCAAAGAGTGCAACAGTAGGGAATGCGTTGGATAGCGGGAGGGTAAAAATTACTATTCCCACTCCAGTGAGTGCAACAGTAGGGAAAGCGTTGTGTTAGACCTGGCACCATAGGCGTGGGTCACCCTTCCATTTTTTGTCTGTGCCTCAATGTGTTTTTGTGTTGGTGTTAGCTGCTCAGGGCACTGTGCCACTGCCATCCAGTGCCACAGTGCAAGTGCTCCCTATGGTAAAATGTATTATGTGAATTGACTTCCACGTTTGGCATATTTGGTTTACTGTCAGTCCCTTGTAGAGTGCACCAGGGGTGCCAAGGGCTTGTATATCCAAATGCTGCTAGTGGGCTTGCAGCACTGATTGTGAAACCCACCGAAGCAGCGGGGTAAAATGTGTCTAGGATCTGCCACTGCAGAACCTGCGCGCGGTCTGGTACCGTCGCGCTGACTGAGCCAGTGTCCCCACTTGCCAGTCCCTAAACCTTCCCTTAACTACATGTTAGTCACCCCTCTGGTAGGCCCAAGCGCAGGGTGCATTGTAGGCATAAGGTAGGACATGCCCTGATGTGTGTGGCATGTCTTAATAGTGAATTACAGCCATTTTCGTTTTTCACTATTGAAGGCTACCTGCTCTCCATAGGCCAGAATGGGCTGCGGGGATCGCTACACGCTGTGACCCCCGTGGACTCAGAGAGCATGGTAGAAAGTCATGTTTAGTATGCCTGAACTCGGGATAATAAAACACATCTTTTAGTAAAGGTTATTTTAATATCCTGGGTTTGCAAATGCTACTTTTAGAAAGTTAGCCTTTGCGTGCCTGACCGTCTCAGTCCGCCTCTGCTGGGGGTGTGGGTTCTGCCTAGCAACAGTACAGGAGCAGGGCTGGGGGATTCCAGGAGACAGGTTGGCTGCCAGGTGATGGGTAGAGAGATCGCACCAGGATGGGTGGGAGGAGTACACCCTGACTCTTGAATAGACCTGTGCTCTGCCACCACAAAGCCGGCTCCGCCCCCTGTGGAGCGGCTGATGTCTCTGCCCTGCTGCTGAAAGGAAAGAGCAGAGTCACCAAAACAAAGTACTCCAGAACTGGACTGAGCCAGGCCCAGGCCCCCTGGCGCTAAGGAACAAAAGAATCACTGTATAAAAGTAGGAGCCTGGCTCCTAAGAAATCAGATCCAGATTGAACCACGAAGGAACTCTGCCCGACTAGAAGGACCTGGAAGAAGCTGAAGGAGGAGTAACTTTCCCTGACCTGGGGGATTGGCCTGCAGTAGGTGCCTTGCTGAGGAAGGAGAGGAAAAAGACTGAAAGAGACTTTTGCACTTTGTTCTTCAACTATCTCCAAGGGCTTGGAAGAAGAGCTTGCCCCCTGAGCTGAACCCCAGGACCAGTGGGTTCACCGTGTCTCCGCTCGTCTGAGAACTCGAGCCGTGTGCTTTCTCCCGCCGGAGTGCTCTGCGCACCTTGCCAACCCTCCTAGGGCCGTGACACCCAGAAGCCTGGCCGCCTCCCCTCGCCGAGAGCCCCGCTCTACCTGAGTCGCTCTGGACCCATCGAGGCTGGCCGCCCCGCTTCCCTGTCACCTGCCTGCCACTGGAGCGTGCCTGGTGCCCTCTCGCCCTCCCGCCGGATTTCTGATTGGGAAGTGAAATCAAGCCTCGGACGGCCGCCCGTACGTCGTAACGTATCCGGCCGCCCCGCTTCACCTCCCAGCCTGAGTCTGACCGTGCCGCCCTCCGCAGTGACCTCCCGCACAGTCCGTGTCGGAGGCCCTGGGCCGCACCAGTCTACCGAGAGCCGCCCGCTGAATTCTTGATCCGGAGACCCGCGAGGTGCAGAACCTGCATCTCCCCCGAAGACTCGTCCAAGCACATCGCACGTTCCCAGGTACAGTGAACTCTCTATCGGACTCGGGGTCCGCAACGTTCTGATTTCCCCGTATCACTGTACCCCGGGTGCACTGCGCATCATCGTGACTGGACCGACTCAACCGAGCCCTGTGAAGCGCTCGTGATCGAATCAGTTCCCAAAGAAAAGAACAGTGCCTAATTATCATCTTGTGGCTTCCATTTCGCAACCGTTATTGATGGTCTTGTACCTGCCTGCGTAACAAAGAATCTTTTATATAAAGCGTCCGTATTTTTGATACAACTTACGCCTGGTGTCCGTTTGTGGGGGATCGTTGTGATTTACTGTGTGTTATTGTAAATGCTTAACCGACAGCGCCCTGAAGTTTAGCCCTGACTGCTCGCGCCACACTACCTATAGGGTGAGCAGGGGTTGTTCTGAAGGGGTAATTCTCTCGCCCTGAATAGAAGAAGGGACCGCTGCTTGTCACAAGTACCTACCTGTGCCAACCAGAGGTTCCCCATTCTAACACGTTGGATAGCGGGAGGGTAAAAATAACTATTCCCACTCCAGTGAGTGCTACAGTAGTGAAAGCGTTGGATAGCAGGAGGGTAAAAATGACTATTCCCACTACAGAGAGTGCAACAGTAGGGAAAGCGTTGGATAGCGTAGGGGTAAAAATTACTATTCCCCCTCCAGTGAGTGCAACAGTAGGGAAAGCGTTGGATAATTGGGGGGTATAAATTACAATTCCCACTCCAGTGAGTGCAATAGTAGGGAAAGTAATGATTTAATATTTAAAGAAAAATACATTATCAATACCAATAAAAAAATATTAATTATTTATTAAGAATTAATCACCTATTAATAATTAATTAACAACCAATTAATTTGCAATACCAAAAATGTAATAAGTAATAAAAAAAAAATACCAAATAACAATTAATTAACAATAAATTAATTGTCATTAAACAAAAAATAATTTTGACAATTACTTAATTACAATTAAATTACTTCCCACCCTATTCCCCTATAAACCCACAACCCGCTCCGAATAATACATTAATACAATTAACATAATTATCAATTAATCAATTATTAACAATAAATTACCAATTAAAAATGAATTACCAATTAATCATTAATTAACAATAAATTAATTATCAATACCAATAAATAAAAATAAATATTTACTTAATTACAATTAAATTACTTCCCACCCTATTCCCCTATAAATCCACAACCTGCTACAGAACTAAAACTCAAAATTAAATTAAAAATAATTAATAATTCCTAAAAATTAATATTTAATTTATTATAATTAAATTACTTCCAACCTAATCCCCTATAAACCAACAACCCGCTACGGAAGTAAAATACACAAAAATGATTTTACATACATTTCGTAACTTTAAAAAATAATTAAATATACATTACAAAAATAATATACACTTTTAACGCATATACTAACATACAAAGCACTTAAAAAAAAATCAATATTATTAACAATTCGATATTACTTACCTGCATGTCGATATTATTAACCACTATATTATGTCCATTCGATATTAGGCCTATTCTATATTTTGAATTCGATATTCTGTCCATTCTATACATTTTTTTCGATATTGTGTCCAGTTACCGTATTTACTACACAGCACTGCTCTATCCCTGTACTGTACCATTCCCAGGCACACATACATCCAGAGCAGAGTCACCACTTCTGCACTGTGCGGCACTTTACATCTAACTGATATCGGCCAAGGATGAGTTTAGCACATAGCAACAGAATTTTAAAAAGGTGTGTGAGCCTGAAAGCTTTGCTCCAGTAACACAGAATAAAAAGAACCTGCCCACTCCTGCTGATTACTACACAGTATGCTGCCACCACCGCACTCGTGCTGTCTAACTCTTGCTGAAGGCAGTAGACTACCACCACTATGAGAGTAGTGCTTTAGGGGCCCCTTTCTGGTCCAACAACACTGCAATCTGTGAGACAGGCCTGTGTCATGAGGCACACACGCATGATCTATGTTTGCCTATGACAACAAAAATCAGCATTAGGGATCCAGACATCAGTACAGTTGGACACTCAGGGCACGGTCACATGTCTTTTACCATGCAGAGGACATTTCTGCCCCAAAACATAACCAGTACCCAAATGTGCTTAGGGTAGATGGGTTAGTATTCACTTTTCTGCAGTTACGATGGCATGCTCATGCATTTGAGAAGATACTGAAATGTTGAGAGTGGGCCGAATACGCTATGGTGCATTTGAAATACAAGTTCTACTTAGGCAGCAATCTCTGTGGCCTGATGCTTGCGCATTGCCTTTGGACCAAAATTCACATTGGATTGGTAAAGGTGATCCCACCCAACCCGACTAGTGAAGCTCGTACCAACGCACATTTAGTACTAGCATTCCAGACCTTTTACAGCACACTGCACACAAAGTCAAACAGCCCTGATGAAGACTCCCAATACCTTTGCAGATACTGGCACTCTAACTGATTCTATGTTTGAGGATTCAATCTCTGTTATACCGCAGCCCAGCTAAGACCCTGGCCTCTGCCGGTCTTATAGGCCCATCTCGCACCTGAACATAGATGCAAAACATTTTACCAATTTTTTTGATGCACCGCCTCCACCTGTTATATTCCCAAGCAAAGCCCATGTAGCAATGCAGCCTATTCCTACATTTTAGCGTTAATCAATTGCACACATTTGCATGCACGACAATGTTGGACTAGTTTCTCTGAAACTACTTTGTTTTCACATCCAGCATCGCGCAACATTATCACGATGCCTTGAACATCATGAACTAGGCCTCTCTAAGCACTAGGTACAAAAGTCGTCCTATTTTCATCCACAAAGCGACAGCACTATCCACATATCCATAACATCCCTAATCTAGGGCACAGATCGCAAAGGCTGCTTTTATTATAAATAATAGGCATCCCGATAGATTGGCAGGTGAGGCACTTCTGCTGACACCGAATGTCCCTGGATGCTGAGAAACCACCACACACTGGCCTGAAATTCTGTGAGGGTTGGTCCAACTCGAGACCAAGACGGGGTCCTTCACTCTCTCCCATCAGGTAATGGGGTTGGATCTTCCCTAGGGGGGATTCTTGGCTCTACACCTACACACACTCTAGGTACACTTAGAGTAGGGTTTGCATCTTCGGAGTACTTTAGATTACCATATATATATATGCCTGCACCATGCCTGCACCATGATTGAAATGTATCTACTGTTTACTCTTTTGGTGCTTGTAATCTCCTTTATTTGCTTCTGTCTCCTAAACACTGCAGCACACGTATTTCATGCACGAATAATGTTGGTTCAATAAATATATTGAAAACGTCCCACTGTGTATTCTCTGTATATTTCTCTGAGAATAAGTGAGCACGAGTGACTGAGCGAAAGGTTCTGTACTGTTTCCACGATCCCTGAGTGTTCTTGGTTCTCATGTTCAGTGGTTGCCAGAAACTCTTCGCTCCCTGGTAGGTTAGGGGGGTTTACAGTGGCACTGTGAGCTAGGTGATTTATTGGCCAACATAGACTGTCGAAATCAGTCTAGGCACCAAGCCCTTAGTTTATGTTGTCCAAACAATGCACAGATCCTACGGATTAGTAGGAACTTAATGGCAAACCCTCTTATGCCTTTCTTAGTTGCCCTAGACCAAACAGGCTTCATTTCCACACGCCTATGCGGTAAAACACCAAACACAAACTGCATCTATTGGATACAATTTAAAGGTCTTGAAAGTAAGCTCTATTACTCTGATGCTGATGCTGAGAAAGCGTTTACAGCATCCACTGGCCATACCTGTTTGAAACTCTGAAGCACCTTAGTTTTGGCAACAAATTCTGCAAATGGGTCTGATCTCTTTATAGTTCTCCTAGGGCAGCTGTTAAGAGTCAATGGGGTACTGTCCCAGCCCTTCCCTATCCAATGGGGAACTGGATAGGGCTGTCCCCTCTCCCCACTTCTTTTCGCACTATCTATGGAACCACTAGCCTACAGGATGAGAACCAACCCCTCTATCTAAGGGATACCCTTCGGCGGTGAACCACATCTCATTAGCTTATATGCGGATGACGTGATCCTACCTGCCCTCGTGGCTGAACTCGAAGCTTTTGGTAACGTATCTGGGTTGAAAAGTAAACATGCAAAAATCCCAGATTTTGAATCTTTTGGTTGCCCCACACCATGAAAACCTTCTGCGCTTTGGGTTCCCCATCAACTGGGCAAAATACTTTATTCCCTATTTTGGTATCAAGTTAGCATGCTCAATTTTTAAGACACTATCCCTCAATTATACAGCCCTTGCTGCTCAAACCATCAATTATCTAAACAAGTCACGCCACCTTCGCCTATCTTGGAAGGGCAGAATTTCTGCTATATAAAAATTACAATTTTGCCACGTATCCTTCATCTCTTTCAGCCCCGCTCTCTGACTCTACGACCATACACTCTATACTCCCTGCACCTCGAAATCAATAAATTCATTTGGGACCAGAAGACGCCCTGCCTCCTGAAACAGCTCCTTTACTGACCAACACGAGAATATGGCCTTGCGGTTCAACATAGTGCACTACTTCCAAGGCTCCCTGCTCCGCTTTTTAGTGGAATGAAGTCCCCCCTTTCTGAGAAACATTGGTGCTTCCTGGACCAGGCATTAGTGGGCTCTCACATATGGAAGGAGCCCTGTCCCCCCACAAGCACCAAGCATGGGAGCTTTAATCTTCACCAATGACTAGCTCAGTTTTTAAAGTGTGGCATACTGTCGCGACTAAAGCGGATCTGACCACCTTTTCTTTGCCTATGACCTCAACCCTATCTATCTCAGAGGATTATTCCTTTTGAGCACTTGAAGCATGACTATGAGCTGGATGAAGGGGACCATCTTCAATGCTTCCAGCTACGCCACTGGATGATGCAGCCAGTCGTTACACAACCCCCTTCGAAAAATGGTTCATCCTTAAAATAGTCAACAGGTGCCTAATCTCAAAATTGTATGCCGTGTTTGGGAAAGGGACACCGCCAACTACATCCACGGGTCAAGCTAGGTGGGAGGCAGAACTCTGTAGGACACTCACTACCAAAGAGTAGGAAGACATTGAGTACAGAGCTAAACAGACCGCCAACAAAATGGCTGGCACCAAAACAACGTACAAAATAGTCTCTTATTGGTACCTGACTCTGGGGCACGGCTCCAAGCTTGGAATCCAGAACACTTGAAAGAGTTCTGGAGAGGGTGCGGAGGTTCAGGCAATTCATTCATCTTCTCTGGCAATGCCCAAGGCTAAGTTGTTTTTTGGATCACATACTTAACGGCATAGACAAAGCTTTCCAAATGACTATCCCAAGATTCCTGGCCTATACCATCCTGGGTCTTCCTAAACCTTTGACGTACCGCTTAGCTCTTTAAGAGGGAGGCAGATGGCCCTCACCTTGGGAGCAGCCCACCAAGAGATCACCCCCTTGTGGAGTACTGCCTGGATCCCTGAACACACTGTGTGGCTCCTCAAACTTTGATATATATACTGGGTATGTAGAAATTATCGTTACCTAAGCTAACAGGTCGTCTGCTGTTCATTATGATCCTTTTCTGTTTAGGGATGAGGAAAGCGAGGAAGGGTGGAATGAGGGTCAGTCGGGAGACATGTGCCTTCCAGTGCAAGTGAGTAGAGGCGACAAAGGTAAACCAAAAAGAAAGAGGTAAGAAACTGGGGAAAGAGGGACAGAGGAGAAGCTTTGAGAGGGCTGGAGAACAGAGCTGGATTGTAAGCAGTAGGGGAGTCCTTGGGCTTAAGTAGGTCGTCAGCTGATTGGGAGGAGAACAGAATGGTAGGGATTGAGTGGGCACTGACCATGGGAGCAAGCACCGAGAATTACTGGCAGGCGAATTGTGTTGTGGAGTGCCTGTAGCGGGCAGAGACTGAGTGGGGCTAATGCCTCAGTTCATAGGAGCGATGACCCCCGGCCCCTGCAACTCGACGGAGTTCATGAATGGGCGTGCTGTGCGTCCGTGCAGGCTGCTTAAGGGCAGTGGTACAGTTGTCAAATGTACCTTATCCACCATGTTGTGCCATCTTCTAGGCCTCTGAACACATGTTCAGAACCCCCTGCCATAGATTGCACAGGTCACACAGGTCTCGCAATTTAATAGAGGCCCGATCAGCATGGAATTACCGGCTCGCTTTCCCTTACTCAGCAACTACAAAATTGGGGAAAGCACTGCCATCTGCCCCGAGCACCTTTGGCCTCCAATTGCAGGCCCCTGCTCCCCCACAAATAAAGCCCCCCCTCCAGAGTCTGTTGATTTGCTAATTCAGTTCGAGTAGCACCCTGCAGGGTGCCACATGCCACCACTCCAGTGCAGTCTCTTCAAGTCTCCCCTGCATTCTGCCGCCTCAGCACTGCTCTGCCGGCTTTCAGAACATGAACAGCTGCATGTGCTGCAGGGTACGCCCCGCAGACTGCACACTGTTTTATACAATACTGAGTACTAACTAAATGACATGCTGTAGCAGAAAGCTCCCTTTATTCTACAGCACTCTGCAGCAGATGTTATGCTGCACTATAACAGTGGCAGAGCTGATTACGCCATAGGCTGGGGTCAGCGGGACGTGTCCGGTGCTGCTGGTTGATTGGCACAGCCACTGGGCAGGAGTGAAGCAATTGTAAATAACACAACGAGCGGTGCCTCAGGTGGTTGAAGTTCAGAAGAGCACGTTTGGAGAACAGTCCAACATTAAGAGGGGATCCTTTCCTTGTTGACTCGGGGACGTGCTTCCAGTGCCTGTGCCTGTGCTACCACTCACCTTGTGCCCTCTGCCTCGCTGCTGCCTCGCTGCTGTTCCTCGTCCTCCGCCGCCGTCATTTCCACCAGCGGCCGCCGAGAGGGGACGAACTGCAAGTCCCATCATCCTCTGGGACAGGAGACCTGCTGACACCGTTTCCCGCGCCAGGAGGCGCTTAAAAGTCCGGCACTTCCCCCGCGTTGCGGGACGCGCGCGGGCGGCGCCGGGCTAAGCCCGGGCCAAGGGCGGGCCCGTTTAAGCCCGTTAAAGACCGGGTAAGACTGGACTGGGCCATCCCACTGATATGTACATTCTGATGTGGTATTGCAGCTATTATTAGTTACATATAATACACAGCCCCACTTGTAAATTGCTAAGTACTAGAACATAACAGCTTGTAGACTCTATAGATTGATAAATACATGTCTGACAGGATGACGAGGGGTTCTAGGAGTAAAAATGCACAAGGGACAGCCTTTACATCTGGTCCAATTGACCAATACATTACTAGGGCCAATGAAGCTATCAACCAAGGTATATCACTCTTGGAGCGTAGAGTCTCGCAGGATTTAGCTCTAGCAAGACGTTCTTCGTTAGGCCCTATGGCTTTAGCAACGACACCTACATTACCAAATGTCATTAGGCCTCTTATTGAAGTTCAGGCTGAAACCCATGGTGTACCTAACACGGTCGATCTGTCCGCCTCATTGGCTTTCTCTGATATGCATTCAAGTAAAGATCTTGAGAAGACACCTGACCTGTTTTTAAGTCCAAGGCAGGAGGGCCCCACCGTCAATTCCTCAAGGGGGAGAAGGGAGGGTGCAATTTCCAAACGGAAGAAACCCAGGGCACAGAAAAAATGTAACGCTAAAACTACTAAAAAACTCCCGACTGCCGAGGTGCCAAGCAAAAACAATAGCAATTCTACCCAGAGCGCCCTACTCACTACAGCCACTGATACAACAGCCCCTTTGACTAATCCCCCAGCTCCTAGCGACATAAGTAGTTTGGCCATGGGCTGCAAAGTTTGTGAGGCCAAAAACCAACTTTTATGCACATTGGGAGAACTTTTTAGAGATTATGTGCAACCTATAGTACTTTCTCTTTCTAATATTGAAAAGCACATGGTCTCTATGAACTTATCTCTCAATGCACTGAAGAGCGAGGGATTGGTTAATCATAAGGAGTTGCAAGCTACTCCCTCCACTCCAAGGACGAAGCGAGTGGGGGCGTGTGCTCCCCCTGATAACTTGAATCCATCGCCAAGGTCTGTGCCAGTTCCATTGAGGAAAACTGGAGAGCCCTCCAAACCCTCTGCCTCCACCAAAACTGTGAATAATACATTACCCAATTTATCGGGGCCAGTACATCAAAATACATTACCCAAATCTTTGGGGCCAGCATACCACAATGATAAAATCAGGGGGGAGAAGGGTCACGCTATACATTTACCAGTGGAAGCTGAGCCATATGTTGTGATTCTGACCGGTGTTCCCGAGTTAAGGTCTCATAAAGAGGAACCAACGTGGTCCCTAAAAAACAAGACACAACATTGGCTCACTGCTAACAGACCGCTCCCCCCCTCTTGTAGCAGTAAGATCCTTATGGTGCGTAGGGTCTCTTGGATAGGTAGTGAAGAGAAAAAGATTCAGGGAGACTGTATTATAGTCAATTTTGATAATCCACGAACGGCTGATTACATTTGCCGTTGTGATACGTGGCCCAAGTTTGATGGAATAAAGGTGAGAAGACTCTCCTCCTTTTATCCTCCTATAAATTGTTGTGCTAAAACTCCCGATAGGAGCTTGTCCCAAATACGTTTTTGGAATAAAAGAAGGGAGAGGGAGGCGCGATTAGGCCATGAGGGCAGAGATATAGTTTTCTCTGAAAGTTGGAGTGGCTTACCACTTGCTAACAGATTTAGCTGTTTGGAAGAAGTGGACTGACTATTATTGGGTCCAGGATTTTCCCTTGAGGATATAGAACATACTAGCACCAAGCCTCCCCAACTTGTAGTTAGCTCCCTGCCTGTAAATGGCTCTCCCGCTACTTATACTTTAACCCCCCCAAAGCCCATTTCTCAAGAAGCCTTGCAGGCTCCTGCTCTCTGTCTATGCTCCACTCTTGAATTAGGGTCGGGGAATGTTCCACTTACACCCTGTATTGAGCTTGCGTCCCACGATGCTTTCTTGCCCTCTATTGAATGCCCAAGTGTCCAAAAAAAAGTTGTTCGCTTTAATGATGGTGACACCTTAAAGATCCTCAGCTGGAATGTAGCCGGCATCCACAGGAAACTTTGCTTACCTGAGTGGAATACCTTAGTGGAGGCACACATGATTTGCCTATTCCAAGAGACTTGGAATTTAGAACCCTTACATCGGGTAGGCTATATTACTTATTTTGTTCCTGCAGCCCTTCCCAGAAACGGGCCAGGCCGTCCCTCGGGAGGCCTATTGATTTGGGTAAGTATTGCCCTAAATCTCCGGATTGAGCTAAAGCAAATTAACTCCCCAGACATCTTAGGCATTTCCTGGAGAGGCCCCCAAAGAGGTTTTATCCTCGACTTATTTAATGTATACGCTAGGGGTACCAAACATGGCTCTACATCTCTGACAGTGTCTAGTTTGAAAACGGCACTGAGAGAAAACCTAGTTGGAACCCAAGTCTTGATTGCAGGTGATTTCAATTGTACTTATGAGCCCCTTATACAGGATGACTTCTTCAACCCGAGTGAGGATGATGAAAGATGGGGCATCCCGATCTTAACCATTCCCCCGATTAAAAAATGGTCTAAAACTGCCATTCAGTTGAACGCCTTAACGTGGGAATTTGGATTAAGAGCAACCAACGGCCGCACAAGTTCTGACCCTTTGGGTGCGGCCACGTTCAACAGAGCCAACCACACCTCTAGGATCGACTACATTATGTTAGATTTTTTCCTTTGGAGCTTTGTGCAGGATATGGTAGTCCAGCCTACAGTCGAAAGCAATCATAACTCGCTTTCTCTGTCCCTTAGGAACCCATGGCCTTATGAAAAGACCTCAATATCCCTTAACCCAGTCCACAAAATCTCTGTTTCCTCTTGTGGGAAACGATTAAAATGGAACAGGGTCGCTAAGGATGAAACCAAACTAAACATAATCAACACAGTACTCACGGCCTCACAGTTGGAGTTGGAATTGGACAGCTCAGACCGGGGCGTGCCAAACCCCGATCGGGTTACTCCAATCTTCGAGGAAACTATGAGGTCAATTGGGAATGTATTTCTAAAAACGAATTACGTGGGCAAAAATGTGGCAACTAGGTTCCCAAGGGGGAAGCACGATTGGTATTCATCTGCCTGCAGACATGCCAAATCACTTTTGATCAAAGCTGTCAAAAGCAAAACTCAAGGAGCTATACAGGGAGCTAGGCTAAATTACAAGAAAACCCTGGCAAGCGCTAGGAAGGAGTGGGAATATGAACATTGGCGTTCCCTAAAAGATGCAAGTCAGGGGAAAGACTCAAGGCGATTTTGGGACATAATTAGAACCAAAACAGACCTGATACCGACCTCATCACGTGCAATATTACCAGCCAAGCTTGGGTCAATCACTTTTCCAAACTATACGCCAGTCAAACTGGCGCTATCTCTACAGCCATCCCTACGGCCATCTCTAATGACAAACAGATAAAGGTGGTGGCTTCAGTAATTCCCGATTCTCCATTAAGGAGCACAGATCAAGCAACCGGAACGCTATGTATAGCTTTGCCATTAAATGACTGGGCGACAGACTCCATTTTCTCGATCAAAGAAGTGGAGTATGCTATCAGTACCATCAGGCCCCAAAAAGCAGCTGGCCCAGACGGTTTACCCGGGGATTTGCTAAGAGCAGACATCCCGAAATGGGATAAATTCATTAAATGTCTGCTTAATGCTATCACTAGGGGAGCGCCGATTCCGGCATCCTGGAAAGGGGCGGAGGTTGTCCCCATCTTTAAAAAGGGGGCTAGGGACGACCCATCAAATTACAGACCCATAAGCCTGATCGACATAACCCAAAAGGTAGTTGGGAAGGTGTTGTTGGTCAGATTACTACAATGGATCGACGAAAACAACATCCTCTCCAACTACCAGGCTGGCTTCAGAGCAGGTACCGGCACAATCGAACAAGTATTCAGATTGTTGCTTGTGTATTGGAAGGTGGTGGTCCTGGGCAAAGGCAGTCTTTATCTCGCTTTTATAGACTTAAAGACTGCCTTTGACCTAGTTCCTAGGGAGACCCTTTGGAAAGTCCTTGCTGGCATGGGGGTGCCCCAATATCTTCTCTTGCTAATGGTAAGGTTGCATGAAAATACCTTCGCTCAGGTTAGGTGGTGGAGGGATGGGGAGAAAACCAGCAGAATTCCGGTAGAGAGAGGGGTTCCCACTCTTTTCTCCCTATATATCAATAGTGTGGTTGAGCACCTACTTAAAGATCCGTCAGATGAACCATCCCTGGCGGGGGAACGTATCCCCACTCTCCTCTTCGCGGATGATAGACTCCCACTCTCCAAAACCCCTATGGGCCTCCAAAAACTTTTAAACAATTTCCAGCTTTTTTGTACAGAACGAGGCCTGGTAATCAACACTGACAAAACAAAGTACCTTGTGATGAACCCCCCCAAAAAATCTGTGCGCCCCCCGATATTGAATGATGAATCTTTGGGGAGGGTGGACGTGTTTGATTACCTAGGGATCCGCTCATCCCATAACATGCAGTGGGGTCCCCATTTATGCAAGATGTTGTTAACGCACAAAAGGGTAACAGGGGCTCTTGTGAAGGAGCAGCGCTCCTGTGCCATTAGACCCATAGCCCCTGTTATCAAAATATATGCAGCAAGAGGAGTTAGCTCTGCTCTTTACGGGGCAGAGCTTTGGGGTTCTTGTGATACCAGTGAATTATCAAGAGCCGAGAGGAAGTTTTTTAGGACTATTATGTCACTTCCCCAGGGTTCCCCTATGATCCCACTGATGCTTGATCTAGGTTGCCGCCCTATAGGTGATTTGGCGAAATTTCGCCCCTTATTGCTATGGGCTCGTTTGTGGCGAGTCCCGGAACTAGCTAAATACGCCAAAGGTCTCTCTGAAATCATGTCACTTCCCGGATGGCACAGGATAAAATGGCTGAGCGACATGAAAGCCCTCCTGTATAATCTGGGGCTAAGTGCAGCATGGGAAAATAGATCTTCCCCTCCGAAAGCCACACTAAAGTTCTTATATTGGAATTGGATTGTGACCCAACGGAATACGAACACGTCATTGGGCAGACTTACAGAGGACTTTTTGAAATTTAAAGACCTGCCGATCCGGGAACTATATCTTGACATTATTGAGAGTCCTTTTGACAGAGCCTTGTATTTTAAATTTAGAACCGGGACTCTCCTACTTTATGCCTTCACATCACGATGGAAATCTTCTGCTCAGTCCTCAGAACTCTGTCCCTTTTGCATATCCAGACGAGAGTCCGTGGCTCATTTTTTATTTGAATGTCAGGAATATGCCCTGCCTAGGAGAAGATGGCTTAAGCAACTGTGTCGTTCCTTAGGAACTAGACATCATACTGTGGCGCTACGCATCTTAATGTCAGACTCACGTCCGCTGCACGTATGTGCCCTCTCAAAATTTCTATCCTGGGCATGGCGCATTAGAAGTAAAAGGCTTAAAGAAATTGTTTAATTTGTTCTTAATATCTATTTATGACTTGCCTTGCTTTTCACTGTAATAATTGGCTTTTAAAGCTTAATGTAATTAACTTGTTTTTATTGTAAAGCTTTTATGATAATGTTTTTATTGAAATAAAGCCTTTGATTGATTGACTATAAAACATAGATGGCACACTGTGTACCGGATGGCACGCTACATCAAAGAGCTGACTGTACTATACAGCACCCTGCATTAAATACAGACTCCACCTAATAGTACAGACAGGAAGTAGCTAGAGTGGGACGTGCAATTGTACTCCTGGTCAGTGAAGACCCGGCCCTTTTTGTTCAGCTGGGTTTCGGAGGGTATACAAGGGCCGGCTGATCTGGTGTCTGAACATCAAATGATGGTTTCTGAATGCTGGGTGTCTTAGAAGTGCTTTGAAAGCCTGACACTGTTGTCAGGAAGTGAGCTTTGATGTGTGTCTGAAGGTCTAAGTCACCTCCCTATGGTAGAATCTCTCCTTCAGTGTGCTTCTGTTGCCTTGACCAGGAAAAGTAGTAAAGCTTTCCGTTTGATCAACAGGGGCTAGTTTACTAATGTGCCTCCCCCAGACTTTTTGCTGTGCTTCAGAGGGAGGGATTTCTCAAAGAGAGCCCCAGATGTGAGGAAGAGGATGTCATGCAGATGTGCACAGTTGTCCATATGTGACGCCACAGTATTTCTACTTTGAAAGCCAAGATGAATGGTCAAATTATGAAGTGTCCTTGGCCATTGTGCACATACTATCTGCAATCTGTGTGTGTAGTACATTAAGCCGTACAGTTCACCAGAGAATTAGTTGTTTTTAATACAAGTTCAGAGCGTGGCTGGGTTAGGATTCGCGCAATACCATAACTATAACAGAACAGTGCTTAATTTGTAAAATATTAAGTGCCAGGGCTCTGAGCAGGAGGCCAATGCAGCTTGCACCACCCATTGCCCCTGTCATCGCTGCCAAAACAACTACTAACCCTCTCCCTCGCATGTAAATGCGACAGTAAAGATTATTCCAGGTCCCCAAAGGTAAAGGAATGGCTGGGGGAGGCAGGAATTAGTCATTTTTTAATGTATATTGTTTCTCTAAACAGCTGATATACTGCTCCTTTCTAAATTACATGAGCAGTGCCACCTTGTGGCAGACTGCCCTAAGTGTGGTGTTGACAATTAGGTGCCCGGTGCCAAGCACCGGAAATCAATTAAGTGCCGGTGCTCAGCACCGGAAAGCTCCGGCTCAAATTAAGCACTGTAACAGAAGCATCAGTAATGCAGTGAATGCTCAAGGGAACAGGAGGGAAACGGCCACCCACGTTTCCAAGTGTTCTCTTTGGACAGAGTTCACAGAGAGCAAGTTACAAAACTAAGACCCACTCCCAAGCAGACAATAAATTCATTTAAACAGAAAAAAAAAAACAAAAGAGGAGTTTCAGTCCGCAATCAGTTTCTCAATGTAATTCAATATTTTCTGGTTGTCATCACATTCAGAAGCCACAGATATTTCACAGATGGTTCGTATCATCACATAGGTGTAATCAATGTAGTTAACACGTGTTTCGTCTTGAGTTTATCGCCCATTGACTACCTCAGGGCAAAAGATAGCTTGAAGACAGGTACGCCAGAATCCAGGCAAGCCTGCAGTTAATCCCATGCAGCATGGGTCTTAATATTACTTGTATCCAGGGGGTAGTGTATAGAGTAGGGACATGTATCAGTTTCGTGGAGAGTACTCCAATCCTTAAAATCCGGCTTACAGCCTGTGATGATACGTTAAGGACGCTGAGAGGTTGAGCAGGAAGAGGGCCACACGTTTTGACTTGAAAACTAGCAAGGTACCTTCTTGTCTAGATAGATGATGTGAAATTCAATGACCTCACTTTCAGTGTAGGTAGATGATGGAAGATCCAGTGTTGACACTTCCTGTGGTGATGGGTGATGGGAAATGAAATCCTCTGCTTGGCTTCTTCTTTTAAAGATAGATTTGGTGGGAAAATCAGTAAGGCCACTTCCTGTCCGGATGGATGATGGGAACTTCAGTGATGTCACTTCCTGTGTAGCTGGATGATGGGAGTTCCACTGATGTCACTTCCTTTGCTGATGAGTGAGGGGAAATTATGTCATCCTGAGTGGCTTCTTTTGGCTACAGACACACCAAGCTGCAAGAAGCCTTTTTCATGAAGTGCCCAGCTAACCAGTGCCAACTGGACCTGGACTAGACTTTGCTGTTGACCGCTGCCTGACACTCTGAGAGTCTATAAGTGCCCTCCCCTGATGTCCTGTGGTAGTTTCGGTACTAGAAAAAAGTTTGGAAACTATTGAAACTTTCTCCTCTGGAGCTTCGGTGGGACCCACCGGAAAGGGTATCTGACTGGCAGTTCAACAGCGTCAGATGGGATTTCAGCTTTGGCTTGCTCACAGGTCCTCACATCTGAGAAAAAATTACTAATTCCTGTTCTGCGTTGGCACTTAAGACATTTTCAGCAAGAAAGCTCCAGCGCTCCAGCAGGACTAATTTGCTTCAGTTATCTGACTTTCGGTTCCACAGAAGTGGCTACAATTTCAGCTGCTGCCTGCACAGACAGAATTTTTCTTCTCACAAAGTTACAATGTCCTATTATGTGTTGGGACTTAGAAGAAATGTCAATTCTTTTCTTAGATAAATGTGACAAAGTCCATTTCTGAAGCTGGACGTAAAACTTTTTCAAACTTTTTGACTTTCAGACTTTCACCGAGTCCAGATTGACCTCAAATCGCGTCTAGTTCCCAGTTTACTGCTTCCATACACTATCATTGACTCCTAGTGATTTTTGGTGCTATAGTGATCACTTTTTATATGTAATAAGTTAACCCAATGTTGTTCTATAGGGGAGAAAGGCCTTATAGTAGTTAAAAGTTAATTTGTGAGTTTTCCACTACTAGGACATGTAGAACTTAAAAATACATGTCCAAGTTTTTAATTACAATGTACCCTGCCCTGTGGGCTGTTTAGGGCCTACCCAACGGATGACTTAAATGTATTCAAAAGGAGGTTTTAGGCATGGCAAAAGATGTATTTTGCCAAGTCAAATTGGAAGTTTTAAAAAGGATTCAGGCTGTAATGGCAGGTCTGAGACTTGTGTTAAGAGGCTACATAAGTGGATGGCACAATACGTGCTACAGGTCCACTTGTAGCATTTAACTTACCAGCCCCGGGTATATGGTATACCACTTTACTAGAAATTAAATATGGCAATTGGGTGTTAGCCAATTTTGTCATGTTTAAAGCAATGAGATCAAGCACTTTAGCACTGGTTAGCAGTGGTAAAGTGCACAGAATCAGAAAACCAACAAAAATAAATTCAGCCAAACAGGGAAGGCGAAGGCAAAATGTTTGGGGTTGACCTTACAGAGAGGGCCAGGTCAAACACTTGTGACACCATTTTCATCAATACTACCAGGTCTCACTGCTGCTCCAATTTTGGGAGCTTGATTTTGATAATCAAAAAAGGTTTGGTTAGCGCCCGACTGAAACATGAAAGCATTTTGACAATCTTTAAGTGCTTTCAAAGGAGCCACCATAATGTCAGCTCCTCAGAAAACAGAGTGATCTATACATGGCCAGCAGAGATTTCCAAATGTGGTTGGTGGTAGACCTTCCAGAGAGGCAGAAGAAATACCTCCTTTACCCGAACAGCCAGAAAGCTACCCACCATACTTTAAATTAGTCAACAAGTTTCTTTCCATACAGGAAGGAAGGAAGTCATGTACCATCCAACCACCTGTGACAGAAAGGCTAACAATACTGGAACACCACAAGAAAAATGCATGACAAAATGATACATATAGAGAACCACATGATTAACTACACACATTCTGTTGCATGGAGGCCTAGCAGTTTGGGCTGCACTATTCCCATTGGGTGCAGGGTCAAGACTGATTTGCATATGGCTGTGTTAAAACTGGAATGGCATGGGGAGCAAAAAAACGATGGATTTAGGCCCAGATCTCTGTACTGGGGTGAATGTTTGACATTGTTCTGCATTCTGTCAATCAATTGTTCTTTTTGCATTTGTCACCCCGAGTGGGACAGGTATGCCCAGATGCGGGTCCCATGATCTCCATGCCACTGAAGTCAAGCTATTCTGGCTGATGAGTGGTGAAACCCCGAAACCGGTCCTAGGATGCTTGTTTCCAGTCCAGGGAGGACCTGGCCTTGCAGTTCGGGCTGGACAGTTCAAATTGGTTGCAGGGTCAAGACTGATCTGCATATGGCTGTGTTCAAACTGGAATGGGATGGGGAGCAATAAAACAATGGATTTAGGCCCATATCTCTGTATTGGGGTGAATGTTTGACATTGTTCTGCATTCTGCCCATCAATTGTTGTTTTTGCATTTGTCACCCCGTGTGGGAAGGGTATGCCCAGACGTGGGTCCCGTGCTCTTAATGCCACTGGAATCAAGCTATCCTGGCTGAAGAGGGGGTAAAACCCTGAAACCGGTCCTAGGATGCTTGTTTCCAGTCCAGGGAGGACATGGCATGGCAGTTCGGGCTGGACTGTACCCATGAGGCACAGGGTCAAGACTGATTTGCATATGGCTGGGTTCAAACTGGAAGGGCATGGTGAGCAAAAAAACAATGGATTTAGGCCCAGATCTCTGTACTGTGGTGAATGTATGACATTGTTCTGCATTCTGTCCATCAACTGTTGTTTTTGCATTTGTCACCCCGAATGAAAAGTGTATGCCCAGACGTGAGTCCGGTGTTCTCCATGCCACTGGAATCAAGCTATCCTGGCTGAAGAGGGGTGAATCCCAAAACCGGTCCTAGGATGTTTGTTTCAAGTCCAGGGAGGACCTGGCTTGGCAGTTCAGGCTGGACTGTACCCATGAGGCACAGAGTCAAGACTGATTTGCATATGGCTGGGTTAGAATTGGAATGGCATGGGGATCAACAAAACAATGGATTTAGGCCCAGATATCTGTGCTGGGGTGAATGTATGTCATTGTTCTGCATTCTAACCATCAATTGTTCTTTTTGCATTTGTCACCCCAAGTGGAACGGGTATGCCCAGATAAGGGTCCCGTGCTCTCCATGCCATTGGAGTCAAGCTATCCTGGCTGATGAGGGGTGAAACCCTGAAACCCATCCTACGATGCTTGTTTCCAGTCAAGGGAGGACCTGGCCTGGCAGTTTGGGCTGGACTGTTCCCATTGGGTGCAGGGTCAAGACTGATTTGCATATGGCTGAGTTAAAACTGGAATAGCATGGGGATAAAAAAAACGAAGGATTTTGACCGAGATCTCTAAACTGGGGTGAATGTATGACATTGCTCTGCATTCTGTCCATCAATTGTTCTCTTTGCAGGAGTGTCACTTCAGCACAGCTATGTGTAGGCTGTTTCATAAATGGAAGAAATTGAGTTGCTGATTGCAAGTGGTGTAAATCCTTTTCAAGCAACAACTGCAATTCTTGTCAGAGTGAACCACAAAAGTCACTAAATTAACCTTTGCTTAATACTCTTGTAGCTTGGCACAAAGCAGTTAGGCTTAACTTAGAGCTACTGTGTTATTTTTTTAAGCAGCACAAAAACAATTATAAAGTGATGAACACAATGCAAGAAAAAACGCACTCCAATTTAGAAAAATAGAGTAAAATGTGATAAATAAAATGACCCCAGTACAAAATAAATTCATTCATTAGAATCATAGTTATGAGTTTTAAACGTTTTTAGTGTGTAGCTGCTTAAAGGTACTTAGTGGACATCAGAGGCTGCGCTGCGGCCACACGCGCTATACTTTTTAAAAATACAATTAATGTGCTCTTGTTCAGGATCACTGAATACTAAGAATATTTACTAGGTTGCATGTTACTTTAAACACTTTTTTAACCTTCAAGATAGACTTTTCTCGTCGCCGTTTTCTCCCCGTTCCATCACAGCTTGTGCTGATTGAGTGGAGGGAGGTTTAACGCGACTTGCTTTCAAACTTCCGGCTGCACATTAGCGGGGGCCATCTTTGACAGACAGACGGTCTAGTCTCTCCACAGGGCTGCTGCTGATCAGCAATAAAAGCAGGGGATGGCTCTGACGCGCAGCGGAATAGCTGCTTAAAGGTACTTAGTGGACATCAGAGGCTGCGCTGCGCTGCGGCCACACGCAGTATACTTTTTGAAAAAACAATTAATGTGCTCCTGTTCAGGACCACTAAATACTAAGAATATTTACTGGGTTGCATATTACTTTTAACGCTTTTTTAACCTTCAAGATAGACTTTTAGGAATTACCTCTTCACCTTTCTCGTTGCTGTTTTCTCCCCGTTCCATCAACGCTTGTGCTGATTGAGTGGAGGGAGGTTTAACGCGACTTGTTTTCCAACTTCCGGCTGCACATTACCGGGGGCTATCTTTGACAGAGAGAAGATCTAGTCTCTCCACAGGGCTGCTGCTGATCAGCAATAAAAGCAGGGGAAGGCACCGATGTGTAGCAGATGTGCGCAGTTGGCGCGCCTAAGGCAAGTCCGTCTGCTCCCGTCCATGTCCGGAACGCGCCCAGCGCCAGAAACGCTGCCTCTCCGCTGTCAGATCAGTTTCTCACTAGGGAGTTCAAACTGTCATAACTCCTTAGACGCCGTCAAACGGGAGGGGCCCACTAGTTGCAAGAACTGCAAACATGTTCTCAAGCCCATACAGGACCCTGTAGTTAAAAATAATGCTACTCCGAGCTGGCTACATGGTGGCCTTATAAACGCGAGGTCAATGTGTAAGCATGCCCTTCACATTTACCGATTTAATAACAAATGACAACCTAGATTGTCTCATTGTAACCAAAACTTGGCTGAATGCCTGGTGCAATCTTGACATTGTCAATGCCCTTCCCCCTGGCTATCTCATCCAGAGATTAGACAGACCAGAACAACGTGGGGGAGGCCTTGCAATTTTTCTATCGTAGCACTTTCAGGTGCTCTATAGCCCAATTACCCGACTTAAAAGGAACTGAGGGCATCAGTTTCTGCCTCCAACTACATGACTCCTTTGCGTTTGCAGGAGCACTACTCTATCGCCCACTGGGGCCCCATAAGGACTTTTTAGATAACATTGGAGATGTGGTAAGCGCCTTGGCTCTCAGATTTTCTAATTTTACTCTGCTAGGTGATGTAAATATCCACCTTGACTCACACAACGACTCAGGGGCAACCTGTTTCAAGGCGATAATGGACATACTTGGCCTAGAACAGCGGTCCTTATCTGCTACTCACAATGCCGGCCCCACGCTGGATTATATTTGTTCCAATTTGGAAACCTTTAAAGTTAAGCCCCCAGTCGATCAAACATGGACTGATCACAAATTAATTCCACTTGATATCTCGGCCAAGAATAGGCCTTCTTTAAAGGAGTGCACCAGGTCCCACCAACAGGACAAGCCCAGGTGAGAGGAGTTGATAGCATACCCAGATCTCCTTCCAGACGCACTGTCGTGCAGACCTAACTTGTCAGGAGACCCTATAGTACACAACCAGATTTTTTGGCAGAGGATACACACCCTGAGGGATCATTTGGCACCCCCGTTCCCACATTACGGTCGCCCTAATAAGAAGCCCTCTGCCCCGTGGTACTCAAAATCCTTGAAAGAACTTCAAAGCCACGTTAGGTCTTTAGAACGCAGATGGCGTCGAAATTATGATGAGACAGAGCTAAGTAAATTTAAAGCAGCCCTCAGAATATACCATGCCCTGATTAAAACCACCAAAAAAGCTTATTACACTGAGGCAATTAAAACCTCCAACTCTAACCATAAAACGATCTTTAAAATCATTAATATTTTTACGAATCCTAAAATCCTACAACAAGAGATTCCCCCCTCTCAGCGTCTCTGTAATAACATAGCAGAATTTTTTTAACAGAAAGTCCGAATGTTACAAAAAGATTTCCCCCCTCCTATCCTCCCTTTCACTAACAATGCAGTTTCTGCAGACACTGACAGAGCATTTATGCAAACTTTCAAGCCAGGCGATCCAGACCATCAAATCAGGCCCCCCTTTCGATCCCTGTCCCCCCAAGTTATTACATGCTCTCACTGATATCGCTAACACCAACATAAAAAATATAATAAACTCTTCCTTATCAACTGCCAAGATTCCGGCAGACCTGAAACTTGCAGCTGTAATTCCACTAAAAAAGAAACAACTTGCAGACCAAGCTACCCTTTCCAACCTGCGTCCTATTTCTCTCTTACCCTGTCTGAGTAAGATTACAGAAAAGTTAGTCAATGCTCAACTTACAAAATATTCGGAGGAAGCAAATTTGCTCTTCTCCAATCAATCTGGATTCAGAGCCCAGCAATCTACAGAATCTGCCTTATTGTACACGACTGAAACCCTAGAGCAGCTCTCGGACAGGGAAAAAGAGCAGTCTTGGTGCTGTTAGACTTGTCGGCTGCTTTTGACACAGTCTCACACGCTATTCTTTTAGACCGTCTCGCATCCTTTGGCATCTCTGGTACAGTCCTAGCCTGGATAAAGAACTTCCTGCAGGATCGTAGACAAGTAATCACACTAGGTCAATACAACTCGCAAGAAAAACCATTGCTCTCTGGCGTACCCCAGGGTTCGAGCCTTAGCCCCACCCTTTTCAATGCCTATATGGCGCCACTGATTAGGCTGATCGTCCTTTAATATAGAGACTATCTCATATGGGGACGAAACGCAGCTAATTTTAGTCTTGAACAATAACACCACTCAGGCGGAAGAAAATCTTCGCCTGTGCCTTACCGCCACTTTCAACTGGATGAACTCTAACCATCTTAAGTGTAATTCTGAAAAAACTGAAATTTTACCTTTAGGCCAAGAATTTTTTTCTCTCCTAAGCCCTGGTGACCAGCGAATACCACCCCTCCGCCAAACACAGTTCATCGTGGTGAGGAACCTGGGAATAAAATTTGATGCCACTCTTTCTTTTAAACAGCAATCACTGGCAGTTGCCGGCACCTGTTTTCACATTATAAAAAGCCTAAAGAAATTCTTTGATCTGCTTCCCATCTCAGCCAGACAGACAGTTGCCATCGCCCTAATCACGTCCAGCCTGGACTATTGTAATAGCCTTTATGCAGGTACCAATAAGTCGGTCCTTCACAAGCTTCAAATGGTCCAGCACGCTGCAGCATGTTTAGTGCTGAAATGGCCTAGGAGGTCATCTGCATCAGCAGCTTTAGAAACACTCCACTGGCTGCCAATCCATAAATGATCAAGGTCCTCATCATTACTTTTAGGGCATTCCATTCCTTGGGCCCTCAATATCACCGAACCAGATTCATGCGCTACACTCCCTCACGAAGACTAAGATCATCAAATGCCAATCTGTTGAAAATGCCAGCTTTTAGATTAGCCTTGAAGGGAGGAAAATCACTTACAGTGATAGGCTCAAAGGCATAGCATGGAATAAACTTCCTATTCAGCTCTGCCAGATCACATCCGAGTCTCTCTTTAGGAAGTCCCTAAAAACCTGGATCTTCACTGCATCAGACACTCTCTGCAAAATTCTGATGTGATGCCTCTTTCTTACCGTTAGCAGTTAACCAGTTCTGGGTTCCGCTTACCGCCATGATGCTCCTCGGAGTGATAGCCGTGCTCTACAAATAGCCTATTACATTACATTTACATTACAAAAATAGCAGCTAAAAGATTGAAGCACCAACTGCTGGCTTTTACTTGCACGGGACTAGGACAATGGAGATTGGTTCATGGTGGATAGGGACCGGGACCGGTATCGGCTTACCTTCAGACATGGAAAGAATTTCGAATCGTTGGGGAGCCACTGGACAAAGTCACAGTGAAGATTTCTATGTGCGGACTTTGTCCCTTTTTTCGAAGTCAAAAATCTCCAGCTGGAAGAGGCTGCATGCTGAATCCGATGAGGGCTCCAAGAGGTCAGATACTCAGAGGCCCTGCTGACTAGGATTTGCTGCTGTGGAGAAAAAAGTAATGGGAGCTACAGTGATATCAGGCCAACCAGCAATGCATCTTGGGTGGATCAGTGAGCATGGAGGGCCCTTCTCCTGTTGGTTCTCAGGCCAGTTTTTGGTGAATATTTGTTCCAAGTACCAAGTTACAGTTTTTGGCAAGAACAGCACCTTTAGCACTACTCCAGAGGGTCCAAGAATGGTTGGGCACTACTTGGGGTGCAGGTCAGTAATAAACCCGGGTGACGAACTCCGCTCCGCCAGTGGAGTTTGCAGAGTTTTGTCAACTTTGCGCTCCATTGGAAACACAGAGTTCAGGCAAAACTCTGACTCCGTGGCGGAGCAGAGTTAGCCCCTGCCCACGCCCACAAAAACAGAAATTAAAAACACTTACCTGCTCTGGCGTAAGTGTTTTGAATTTCAGTTTTTTATTGTTGGGGAGGGTGGAGCGGAGCGGAGTTCCACTGAGATTTTTTAACTCTGTTGAACTCCGCGTAGTGGCACTCCGCGTACTCCGCCCAGGTTTAGTCAGGAATCACTTCAGACAGATGCCAAGTGTAGGTTTAAAGGTCTCAGGAGCTTGCTATGTGTCTGTAGCTAGCCAGTCAGCCTTTGGAGTCACTCTGTTAGTCCTGGGAACAAGCAGCAAGGCAGGCCTCAAGCAGCAGGGTGATTGTCTGAGGGTAAAAGGCAAGCAGCAAGGCATTCCTCTGGAAGCAGCAAGGCAGTCAGTCCTCTGTGATACAAAGCAGGACTCAAGTAGCAGGGCAGTCTTCTGTAGTACAAGGTATTCCTTCTTGGGTCCTCAGCACATCAGGAGTGTTCAATGATGCCAGCCAAAGGTACAGGCACCTCTGGAGGATCAGGACTCACTCTAGAAGAGGGCAGAAGTCCTCAGTCAGGTCCAGTTGCAGGTCCAGACAGGTCCTCTTGGTGCAAGTCACCTCAGCAGTTGCAGGGAGGCCTCTGGAGCTTCTGGTGTCCCTGTAACTCAGACAGGAGGCCAGCCAACTGACCCTTGGAGTTACTCAGATACCCTGTGATGAAGGGAGAAGGTCCAGTCGTCCTTCACAGAGAGCAGGGCTGGCCTCAAGCAGCAGTATAGTCCTCTAGAGAACAAGGCAGGCCTCAAGTAGCAGGGCAGTCCTCTGGTAGCAGCAGGGCAGTCCTCTGGGAAACAAGTCAGGTTATAAGAAGCAGGACAGTCCACAGGGGAACAAGGCAGTAGTGTTCACAGGTCCAGGAGCGTACTGATGAGTGGGTAAGGAGGTCCAATACATATACTTGGTACCAGCCTTTGATGTGGGACAATCTTCTAGGCTACCTCACATCTGATTTCAGGAAGTAGTTCCCTCCTTCCCCTTCCAAGGCTCCAAGATGTCTTGTGTGACAAAAGACTAGTGTCAGGTTCCTTTGTGTGTGTAATGGAAGTAGCGCTTTGAAATGTAACTGGGGCATGGTGAGGTATTCAAGTCATTATGGTATGATTAGCGCAGTATATCTAATGATGGTATGATTAGCCATGGTGCATTCAAAGGATCAAAATCCCTGTTACGTTTAGCATGACAAAAGGGCCGAGAACCGAACCGCCTCCATCTTGGATTGCGGCTCTTTTGCTTGGGAGTCACGTGGCCTTTTTACACACCATCTGCCTTTCCCCTTCTTCAGTAATTATTAGGAGACAGACAGAGTTGCTGAGAAGCAAGGTCACATCTGCTAAAAGGGAGTATCAAGCGAATTCCTCTAGACCTGGGACGAGAAGGGAGTCACCCTTCCGACCTTCTCTGTAAAGATAGTAACCCTTTGTATGTGTAACCGAAACTAGAAATAGGCATGAGCTCATTAGCGGTGCCAGGACTAACTGGTACTTTTCCACATATAAGGTTTTGTATGCTGTGCTGATAATATATAAAAGTGGGTTACTGTCAAGGAGCCAGCAGTCTTCCTCGGCGCACCTGATGGGTGAGGATCGACGAGGCTCCTCTATATAGAGATCTATGGTGACTAATAAACGTTTGAACCTTCCACGTTGCCAACTGCTCCTTATTTTACTTGATATTGCGGGCCAATGGTAAGTGTGGCCCTTGGAATAATTATTTGGACACAACAATGGAACAGTTGCGCCCCAGCCATCCTGGATGAATGTTCATCTTGCCAACACCTAGTCCTCTACTGTTCACTGCCTGGGCCCAATACGCAATTTAAATGGGAGAGAGTCATTAAAAGGCCCAGACAACTGGAAACTCCTAGAAGGCTTTAGTAACGCTTGGGCAGGAAAATGCCAACTTTCCAAAAGTAGTAGTATTTCAACAAGGATCACTGAAGACCTGGGACAATATCTATTGCAAAAGCACTGGTCCCTATTACCAATACATTTAATGCAAAGAACCAAATAGCACATTTAAATCATATAAAACAGCTTAAGGCAAAGAATTTATATACATAAATAGCTTCCCCATGCTCCTCCCCTCTCAATCTTGTTGAATAGAGTGCAGAAAGTCCTTTGCCTGGTCCACCGAGTGGAAGATTTGTAAACTTCCTTTCAATAGGACTTACAGCCTGGATTGCTGGACAATCCCTGCCAAAGCTCCTTGGTTATTGAAACTGCCAATCAAACCTTTACATTCCTTATACTGCTGAGATGCAAATACTGACATGTCCCAGTTTTTGTTTTTTAAAGGAGTGATTCTCTGCGGTCTGATACATTTTGTCTCTGATGACATTAGACAGAATACGTTCTCTATCCGAAAATCACCAGAATTGACTATAGTAGTCCGTGGATATTTAGAGATGGAGAGCTGAAATGTGGACACCATGATAATTCTAATGACTACATTTTCAGCAACCGCTTCTAGGCACACATGTTTGTGGATAAGTTCCATGATTAGTTTAGTCAGTCTGGCCAATCTTGCGCCCTTCAGGTATCCCTGTGAATCACAGATTAGAGCGGCGTGATCTGTTTTTGAAGTCATCTAGTTTTATTTGTAACTCTGCCAATTCGGATTGAAGTTTGAAGGTTATGGATTCTTGTTTAGGTTTGAAATCGTCTAAGACAGAGACTCCTTGTTTCACTTGGGAAATCTGCACAGTGAGCTGCTGAATACCTGCATGAATCTGACTCAATTGTTCATTAGCCCCTTTGTGCACTTCATCTTGGGAAATTTTCATTGCCCTCAGTTCTCCTAATATCTGATGCAAGACCACGTCTGTTGAGAGCGCCTGGGCCGTATGCATCTCAGAGGTTAGCAGTACTGCCATCGCCTTTGATCATATAGGTTAAGACTCTTCAATAGTGAGGCTATTTGTCCCTTGGGAGCTTCAAAGTGAATTCTGCAAAGCTGTAGTGGATGCAAACATTGATGAAGCTGTGGAGATTTGTTGTATCTCTATTGGGTCGTTGCTGGCTTTGTTGCCTTCACCTGCCTTATTATGGTCAATTAGTAAATGTAACCCTTCCCTTCACAGCTCCTTAGAGCCGACTGCAAAAAACATAGGATAGAGAGGCCATTCTTTTGATGTTGCGGTGGTACTAAGTAGGAGTCCAAATATGGGGGTTAACGAGGTTCCCATGCCTCCCTAGCTCTCTCATTGTTCTTTACATTATTCGCAGCGCACAGCTGTGAGAGCATCCTCTATTGACGACGCTCGCTTCCACCCATGCCTCCATAGAATTATTGTCCGCAATCTTCCTTTGTTGAGTCCCTCTTATGGATGACTTATTAGAAAGAGGTTCAGACATTGCAGAAGCAGTCCGATTCGATTCAATACATTCTTCCCAAAGGACAGCCTGGAGTCTTGATGGCACTAATGTTTGTGCATCTTTTTCCTGAAGTGGTTAGCAGTCTGGCAGTCGGTCAGGAAAGATACTCCACTGCGCCATTTCTGAGGCACTAGACTCGTACCCCAAGATGGAAGAGGTATGGCTACAGTGCTTAGCACCTCAGGCTGTCTTGCCAAATGGTTATGTTTTTTTTTTGTGGTGTCCCTTGACAATCACTTCATTTGTCACCGAGGGCCTCAAGTAACAGCTTGTAAGGTAGGTGAAAGTCAGGTGACAAGAGTGGAAGCGGAAGCTCAATGTTAATTCGTCTGAAGCAATGCAGGAGGTCCCCCAAGGGGTTAGAAGCCACATCCTTAGCAACATGGACCGCCTATGCAACACTGTCTGGGCTCACTCCACCTCAAAGGGTTTTAGGCTTTGTATCTTGGTTGCACAACATCATATGTTTCCTATCTAGTACCTTCTGCTCTTTAACTACTGCTTGCTCCCCCTTTGCTTTTTCCTCTCCCCTCCTCTAAGCTCAGGAGTTTATACTTATTTTTCCACCACAGACTTTCCAATCATACAAAATCATGAGATGTTGGCTCACCTGCGTTGTGCCTTGAAAAGCCTTTATTGTTTGTTGACACTGTACAGTTATTTATGTTGCTGTATATGAGGTGCTATGTATGAGGTGGCGTGCTGATATGAGAGAAGGGGAGCTGCTGATCGTCAAATCCAAAATGAACGGTACCTCACCCGATGCTGCTGCACTGTCCTTATGCATCATGCGCAGCAGCTTTCACTGAAGGCTAACAAATTGAAGAAAGCAGGTGCACCACGGGGTGGCAAAACCATTCTGCTGTTTTGCACCATGAACCGGTAATCCTGTTTCGCAGTACCAGCTTGTGTAGTTGGGTTTCTCATGCCAAATTCAGACCAATCAAGAGAGCTGTCCATCCAGGGAGGGTGAGGGAGCCGGGGAGAGGGAGCGCAAGCTGCAAGGCAACGCAGATGTCGACGAAAATTGAGCTTCTCTGGCAGCAGCGAATGTAAGGCTGCCCGGGGGGGGGTTTGCGTAGCGGCCCGCCCCTTGGTGGGCGGCTGCCTTAGTGCCACAGGAAGGCACAGGGGTGGGAGGTCGAGTCCCTGGGGCCGTCCAGGGGAGACCCCAGCAGATAGCTGCTTCCGGCGAGGGCGGGGAGGAGACAGGGGTACATATACTGTCTCCGCCCCCTCCTCGTCCTCTTGTCCGCTCCATCGTCTCGCCGTCGCGGTATAGTCGTGCGCTCCACCTCTAGCACTTCTACTTGGTGAGTTTGCGGGTGACTTCCTCTCGCCCCGGCCCTGTCCCTGTGCAGTTCAAGGGACGGGGCCCTGTGGTCGGTGAACCACGGGCGGGGAGGGGGGGGGGGCCGGGACGGTGCTAGAGTGTATGTCGGCAGCGGGGCGAGTTTGGTGGGGGGGAGGGCTAGAGCACGCCTAGGTCGGGGAATTTGGCGCCGTTACCCTCGCTTCCCTCCCGCTTTGAGGAGTCTTGGTAGATTGGCCACGGGCGGCACGATGGCTCGCTAGGGCGCGGAAGGCTTTTTGGCCCTCGGGCGGCCATGCTCCACTCCAGCCTCAGTGTCGGTGCAGTGTTGCGACCCATCGTGCGAGACAGGGATTGGGGTATTGTTAGGGGCAAGGTAGCTGGCTCTTCCACCCGGTAGCTTCCTATGTCTCTCGCGGGAGAGCGAGCAGGGACGTTTATGGTGGGTCTTGGCCACGGTGTCGTTTGGGGGAGAGGTTTCATGCGCCGCCTGCAGGAGGTGTGCCAAGTCGTTTACCGTGTGCGTTTACGGCACAACGTAAGCTGTTTTAGTTAGCAGAGCCCCCTTCGTCTTCTCAATTATTCGATGACCTGATATTCATTGCCGGGTCTCGTGGCGCAGTGGACTAACGCGTCCATTGCAGGATCCCGTGTTTGTTCGGGGAGAGGAGTTGGTCTAACGGCAAGGGCGGTCGACCTCGAAAACCGGGTTCGAGTATAGCCATTACGATAAAACGTCCTGTGATTCAGGGCAAATCACTTAATCTCCCCGTACATAACGAAAATCAATGTTGAATGTTCCCACATTTAACGCTACTGGTGGTATGTAAAGCGCTCTGATACATGATACCTCGGGTACAGTTCGCGCTATATAAACCGTCATTATTTTTCAGAGGTACAGCGGTCTTGTCGCGAGGGGACAGGACAGGGACTCCGTGTTGTTACAGTTAGCGCTCTAGCGTTAGACGCTAGAGCGCACAAGGTCACTACGCAACGCGTACGCCACGAACGTGGCGTACGCCTCTGTATAAAATAAAGGGGCGCGGCCTGCTGAGGCAGTCACGCGCCGATACCCAGACACAAAGTGTGGTGTCCATTATTATAGCTGCGGGGCATGTAACGAGGGCCTACACCAGCGCGAGCAGCCCCACAACACTGGCGACGAGGGTGGGATCGACCACGTGTGCCCCAGCTGATAGACGTGCTCCGCGGCAGTCCCGCGCGCGCGCACGTGTTCCTGACGGGCCCGACTGGAACCGGCTCCGTTTCACGCGGGCAGTGCGGCTGGGCCCCTCGGACCAACGGTGAGTGCACGTGTGCACCGAACACAGCCCATCTTGGCAGATGAACATCCCTGCCACTGAACTGTAGGACTCTGTGTCCCTGCTGTGCCCTGGCTGGGCCTTGAAGCCCTCTTCCCCAGTTGCCTGCTGTGCCCTGGCTGAGCCCTGACGCCCTCTGTCAACACCAAGTGTGGGCATCTCCTGCCACTGCGGCCTCCTCTGCCTGCTGCCGTCCCTCCTGCTGTGCTGTGCCCCAGGGAGCCATGGGGGATGATGAGCGCCCCGCCCAGGCAGTACCACTGCACCCCGCGTCCGGCGTTCTGCCGCCGTTTAGTGAAGCTGCTGACCCTGCCACGTCCGCCCCACGCTGGCAGTCATGGATTGGCCGACTCGACAACTATTTTGCGGGCACCAGGGAGACGGATGGCACCGTGAAAAGGTCTCTACTACTCCACTATGCAGGGGAAGAAGTTTATCTCCTATTCAAGCACCTCCCCAACACAGGGAACGCGGACGACTATGACGCGGCCGTGAGAGCCCTCAATGCGCATTTCGACCCCCAGTTGAACCCGGATTTTGAACATTTCAAATTGCGCCAAGCGAGGCAAAAGGAAGGGGAGTCGGTGGATGCATTCCACGCTCGACTGAGGGTGCTGGCAGACACGCACCTCGTGGGTGATAGAGCCAAGGAGGAGATCAGAGCCCAGATAATAAGCGGCATACGCAGCAAAAAGCTACGGACACTCATTCTCCGCCAACCGAACATCCCGATGGCGGATATTCTAGTGCTGGCACGGTCCCATGATCTATCCGACGCCCGCGCAGAGGAGATGGAGATGGCGCTCACACGAGGTGCCGGGTCAGGAGTAACAGTCAAAACAGAGCGGGCCGACGCAATACAGACGCGTGAAGCTTCCCGCCGACCGGCGGCAAAGAAGCCTGCAGCCCCGTGCGGGTACTGCGGGTATGATGAGCACGGAGGCAGGACGTGCCCTGCGAAAGGAAAGGCGTGTGACAACTGCGGCGTGATGAACCACTTTGCGTCTGTTTGTCGCAAACGAGCCACGCAACGGGACCGGAGGGGAAAGAGGCCGGAGAAGGCCATGGTGAGACAACTATCCCAGCTGTCGCTGTCCTCCCCCACCAACCCAGGGCGCAAGCAAGCACAGGCCCTGCAGGAAGATGCAATGGAGTCCGATGATGACGAAGGGGAGACATACCTGATTTCATTCACCAGAGCCCTCAAGAGCTCGAGAAGACCACAACCGAGGTGCGACGTCCTAGTCGCTGGGTCCCGGATAAACGCAGTGATCGACACAGGGGCGTCAGTCACCGTGATGGGAGTGCAACAATACAATCGCCTCCGACCCAAGCCTGAACTCCGACGGTCAAAAGCCCAGATTTATGCCTACGGAAGTGACACACCGCTGCCGTTGGCAGGAAAGATGACGGTGCCGGTGAAGTCAGATGACGCAGAGATAACGATTGACATACATGTGATCAATCAAGAGGCAGACACCCTCTTCAGCGGGCACGCAGCCGAAGACCTAGGGTTGATCGCATTCCTCCGGAAGGTGCAAGAATCCCAGACGACTACACTGCTGGACCAGTTTCCGGAGCTATTCACTGGTCTGGGGAACATCCGACGACCACCAGTCAAGCTCCACATTGACCGTTCAGTCACACCCACAGCGCTAAAACACAGGAGGATTCCTTTCCACCTACGCCCGCTGGTAGAGGAGGAGCTGAGGAGGTTGGAGGAGCAAGGTGTCATAGAGACAGTAACCGGACCCACCCCCTGGGTATCACCCATGGTGATAGCGGAAAAGCCCCGACAACCAGGCAAGATTCGAGTGTGCATCGACATGAGGCTGCCCAACAAGGCCATCAAAAGGGAGAGGCACATCACGCCCACGATGGATGACATAATCGCAGACCTTAATGGAGCACGGTGGTTCTCCAAACTGGACCTCAACGCGGGGTACCACCAACTAACGCTGGCCGAAGAGAGCAGGTATATCACTACCTTCAGCACGCACCTGGGGCTACGCAGGTACCGACGCCTTAACTTTGGCATCTCTTCGGCGGCCGAAATATTTCAGAACACTATCAGAGACATCTTGCAGGGGCTACCAGGAGTACTAAACGTCAGTGATGACATACTGATACACGCCACAACAGTGGATGAACACTACCGACGAGTCCGGTCCACACTGATGAGGCTGAGAGAGTTTGGGGTCACGTTGCACAAGGAGAAGTGCCAGTTCTTTCAACAAAGCATCGAGTTCTTCGGATACACGTTCACCAACCATGGCATTCAAGTAGATCCACGAAAATCCCAGGCCATCAAGAACGCCCCAGCTCCGACTGCTGCGTCGGAAGTCCGCAGTTTTCTCGGGATGGCCACGTACTGTGGGCGGTTCATCCCAAACCTGGCCACCACGGCGGAACCTCTTAGACGCCTCACGAAGACAGACACCCTGTGGCGCTGGGGGCAAGAGGAAGAAGATGCCTTCCAGGCTATCAAGACCACGCTGCTGGACCAGGCCACTCTGGTCTACTTTGATCCGACCAGGAAGACAGAACTACTTGTCGACGCCAGCCCGGTGGGACTGGGCGCAGTCCTTACGCAAGAGCAAGAACCAGGAACATGGGCCACCCTGGCCTACGCCAGCAAGGCACTCACCCCAACTGAACAGAGGTATTCTCAGATTGAACGTGAAGCACTAGCCATCCGATGGGGTTGCCGGCATTTCCACCTATATGTCTGCGGACACCCTTTTACTGTGGTGACAGACCACCAGCCATTGGTGCCCCTGTTCAAAGGGACAGCACCCCACCCCCCCCGAGGATCGAGAGGTAGGCCATTGGTCTACAGCAATACCAGATGGAGGTGACATACCGGCCAGGTGCGAAAAACCCGGCAGACTTTCTGTCACGACACCCGGAAAAGGGGGTGACGTCCCCGGTCGGGAAAGAAGAGGAAGAGGAAACCGAAGCGCACATCGACCTCTTAGCTGCTCTGACTTGCCCTCGGATACTAACAATCCAAGAGATCATACGTGCCGGGGAGCACGACGCCGTGCTGGCAAGGACACGAGGAGCTCTTCAAAAAGGGTCCTGGGCTGATTTCCTGCACACCGCCAACTCGTGGGCAGACGAGGACAAGAAGGACTTGCAGCAGATGTGGCGAGTGTGGAATGAACTAAGTATGACCCGCGATGGTGTCATCCTGCGAGGGTCTAGGATCGTCATGCCCGCCGCACTACGCCGTCAAGCCACGACCATTGCTCACGACGGCCATCAAGGGACGGAGAAGATGAAGACCAGGATGAGGGCGAAGATATGGTTCCCGGGGCTGGATGGCATGGTGGACGAGGTGGTAAGGAGCTGCGCCGCGTGCCAGGTGACGAGCGGCCCGGAGCCTCCGGCCCCCATCATGACAGAAGAACCAGGAAGATACCCGTGGGACAAGATTAGTATAGACTTCGGGAGCCTCCCAAACGGAAAAGTGTCGCTGGTGGTCATTGACAACTTCTCGAAGTATCCCATAGTGGAAGTTCTACCGTCCACAGCCTTCATGTTCGTGGGACCAGCGCTGGAGAAAATATTTGCCATGTTCGGGCGCCCCTCGGAGGTGAAGAGTGACAATGGGCCACCCTTCCACGGTCATGAGTTCCGGGAATTCCTTCAGCATCAGGGAGTACAACATCGGCGAATCACTCCTCAGTGGCCACAGGCCAACGGAGAAGTAGAACGATTCATGAGGACCCTGAACAAAGTAATTCGAATAGCCGGCGTGGAGCAACTAGACCCCGAGAGGGAAATCCAGCGATTCCTGGGAGAATATCGGAGCACGCCCCACTGCTCCACCAAACAAGCCCCGTGGTCTCTCATGCTCAATGGGCCCCGCCGCGATGGGCTACCCACAGTCCCTGGGTGGGCGCCCCCACCGTTCGAAGCGGAGGAGGTTTTCCAACGACGAGCACACCGCAACCGACAAGTAAGCCGGGCCAGAGGCAGTCGAGACCGCGACATCTGACCAGGGGACAGCGTCCTCGTGAAGGACAGAAGGCCAGGAGGAAAATTCAGACCCCGGTATGAACCAGGTAGTTGGACTGTGGCACAGAGGCGGGGGACAATGGTCACAGCAGAAAGAGGGGTGGAGTCGACCACCAGGAACATCTCGTGGTTCAAACGCATTCCGGAGGCCACCGACCGCGACCAGAGGGGACTGGACGGAGGGGAGGAAGAGATCTCAACCCCAGAGTTGGGACCAGGACTGACGTCCAGTGGAGCCTGCAACGCTCCAGAGCAGAGCCATCATGCCCCCACGGAAGGTGAAGCCCCGAATAGCCACCCACCCAGCTCCGGCACTCGTGCCACTGCCAGGTATGGTCTGAGAGCGAACCCCACGCCTAGCAGCCGCCTTAAAGACTTTGCCTGCCAAGCAAGTGAGTGACTGTTATGGACTTTGGTTTATTTTGCTATCCAAGTTGGGCAGGGATGTTACAGTTAGCGCTCTAGCGTTAGACGCTAGAGCGCACAAGGTCACTACGCAACGCATACGCCACGAACGTGGCGTACGCCTCTGTATAAAATAAAGGGGCGCGGCCTGCTGAGGCAGTCACGCGCCGATACCCAGACACAAAGTGTGGTGTCCATTATTATAGCTGCGGGGCATGTAACGAGGGCCTACACCAGCGCGAGCAGCCCCACAACACGTGTCACGCCCCCCTGGTTTAGTGGTATTGCAGTTTTAACGTGTTTCTTTAAATCGGACAGGTACTGTTCATGGTTGGTATTACACGTAGCGCTGAGACGGGAATTGTGCGCCATCACGAGCAGCACCATCTCCAGTCTATTCTCTTGGGGGTATCAATGCTCTCGAAGCCGTCTCAAGTTCATAGGTGCAGGAGCTAGTGTCCTATCCAGTTTACATTTGCTTTGCATTTTGTGACTTGTGGTCTTGATTTTATAACGCGATGAAGAGGTCTACAAGTTCTAGAAAGGAAGGGGCGCTGGGATTAGAGGTGTCGGCGCTGAGTGGGCTGCATCACCACTACATCAATCTCGATGGCGTTTAAAAGGAAAATGAGCAAGAACCAAGCCTTTCAATTTGATTTTCCTCTAGAGGTCACAGGTCGCCTTCCCCACTAACAAATCGTTGCGTCGTCTTTTGGACATTGCACAATGTTTACTTTCCCTTTCTGACTTGTCTGTAGAGCCTAACTAGAGTCTGGCGTGTTTACAGGGCGTGTGAAACTAGACTACATGGCCCCAATTGCTTTTGAAATACTTGTCAATGAAGTTTACAAGTAATTCAAAATGCACCAGCAGCAGGAAAAGTTCAAACAAGGCATGCTTTTTTAGAGTGCGATTTAAATAACGATTCAATGAAGCGGAAGCATAACATGACACTTTACTAGTGCGATCCCCAAATGTGTGCTGAAAGTCCCGAATTTGACACACATTGTAAGTCCCACAGGAACGCAGCATCGAATTTGCATTTTACTATGTCAGTTACAAGGTAAATAAATGCACGTCACAGCAATGCATAAAACCACCAGGAGCTATAGCTCAATGGTAAGTCTTGTGCCTACGCCTGTAAAGGGTCTCACAGGACAAGGGTTCGAGTCCCGGAAACGCTGTGGTGAAATTTCAAAATCATCTTTCACGTCCTAATGATTGCCAACGTTCTAGTGGGAAAGGCATAGATAAAAATGTGCAAAGGACAGTGGGCTTAGCAAGGGTGCCATGCCCCAACACTCATACAAATTATGCATAGAGGGCTGGTTCACTAACGAAAGGTGGAGTACTCTACCTGTGATTGAGTGCCATGTTATCGTACTGCTCAGCCTTTCATCCACCTGCGGCGATAGAATGAGTTCCATTGAGTGGGTAACAAGAACCATCTATTATTTAGCGCAAGTTACCTACGGGTGAACGTGCTCCCTTATTGTTATGATTACCTGGGATTGGAGAGGTAGGGTGATTTGGTTAGGAAGTACGAAACAGTTGAGAACAAGCCTGGATCTAGAAATAAGGGATCAGGATTTCCTCTTGAATTCTGCTGGCTCTGGATTGTACTCAGGCGGGACTAAAACTACCCGCAGTTTATAGGGCCTTCTTTCTCTGTCTGCTGGGGATTTTCCTCCTCAGCCGCTTGCGGTATCTTCGGCTTTTCTTTGTGCCGGGGGCTGTTGGTGGTCCCGGGTTCCGCTTATAGCATTTATATGCTCAGAATACTGTAAGCTTGTTGTTGGATAGTAGTAGGGGTCCGGTTTCGCGTCGAGTGCTCCCCCGGCGGCCCCCTGGGTCCATGGGCTGCGGGAGCACATCCGGACTCGGACATGATCTCAGGCTGTCTGGTGCCCTGCCTCGGCAATATCAGGTTTGTTGCGGCCAAGTTGTCAGCTTTCTTTAGTATCCCCAAGCCTTCGTTGCTGCTTAATTTTCTTGTGCCACGAACAACCATTGACGAAGTCTATAGTTCTGACGGGTAAGGTTGAGGCCAGTGGTGTATTGGCCACCGGGTGTCACTGCCGCATTGTGTTCGTTCGGCCCATACCATCCTATTGAATTATCGAGTCTCCAGGTTGTACTGCATACACATCGCAAAGCATCCATTATTAAAACATGATTATTGTGGCAAATGAGTTAATTTGGGCAGAAAGCGACACTGAGCTTGTGATTCTCCGCACTAAGCAACCGTTAACTATATTGCCTACCAGTAGGGATGACATGAGACTCATACACTTTGAGTCCTTTGGCCTAGGTAACATTTCCGATACACCGATTCACACGCTTATGAATGATTGGCTCTGCGTAATTTGTGTGCGATGCAAAGTGTTCGGACACCCTACACTGGTAGGAGTGTCGCTATATACTAATTCAATGCGGCTGAGAGTGGTTAGGGAGACTTGGTCACTGTTAAAGGGGGCTAGTGAGAGAATGCGTGGTGGAGGTGGCATTGGGGGGTGCCAACAAACATTGTTGCACAAGGCGCCACCAACACCGATGCCGGCCCCGGGTTTAACCCCCGGCATCCCCAGTTCTATCCGGTTGAGGGGTGGGACCTTCGCCTGGCTTGGGTGCCCCTCATGTCCGCGTGTCTTGCAGTCCAGGTGCCGGTGCTCGCCATGAGCGCATTTCATCCACATATCCTGCAGCAATGTGTGCGTGGATGCGTGCACCAGTTACGGTTAATTTTAATCGAGTCTAAGTAGCCTTGGTTGTGGAAACGTGCTAGCGCTGGCCGTGGGTTTCTGAGCAGCGGCTCGTGCACAGGCACACATTCATTTACAAATAAAAAACTGGTGAATAGCGACTACAGTCCAGGAGCTTGGCTTTCGCCTGGTCTCAGCGCGTTTTCTCCTGCAGTCGGGACAATGCAGTGATAAAGTGTAGTTTGGTAGACAGTTGTAATGGGGATGCAACTTCTAAGTGACTGATTAGGATTTACACAGCCTCATCATTCCGGAACCATTACATGTACAACGGAGCCACAGTTGTTGCTTAAGTTACGGAGGCAACTATCTCCAAGAAATAAAATAAAAAATAAAAAAGACTGGGGCCGCACTTGTCACACACAGGCACTATGTGGTTAAGAGTAGGAGGTTAAGGTAAATGCCCAACAGGTTACGATGACTATGGAATTATATTGTTATTGGCGTTGAGTGAGGATCGGCGGTGCTGAAGGTTTGCCTCCAACGGAACGGGAAGAGCTGGGGGGGCCTTCCTTCGGAGGAGGTCACTGTATAGCCTGTGCATTTCCTTTTTCCTCGCCTTTTATTAATGGCTCCTCCGGGTGTTGTATAGAATTTGCTGTCTGCTGGTGTGGGGATGCCAGCCCAGCTTTCGTTTCGCTGCAAGTCTGACATGAGGTAGAATAGCCCTCGGTTGGCCATGCAAATGAGCTATAATGGGGAATTATTTCACTACATGCAATTAGCAGCACTGATTAGCCAATAGAGGGGCTTGTTGTAGGTAGTGCACCGTGTGTAGTAAATATAGGGATGCGATGACGTGCTCAGGATGTCAGGCAACTGGAGTCATGTTTAACATTTCAACACCTTTGCGTTCACATACTCTTAATGGAATCTATTTCTCGATGTGCATAGATTAACGCCATGAATGGTGATCAGTCAGGTTCGCAGTGAATGTTGTAAATAGACCTGGTGAAGCAATGATCTGCCTGACTTTGCCTGGGTCACCAGTAATGACTACGGCTCTCACTGTTGGTAATGCACATCCTTCTCGGGATGGGCTCGGGGCCCGTAGGTATCCCATGTGCCTTCTGATTCAAATAATATTTACACTGCAAGGGCTTGGGAGTGTACAACTTTAGTAAGTTTAGCTAGTAGTGTTGGTGACCCGGCCTTACCATGCCTGGACGGAGGCATTTTCCAAAAGAGGATATGCCCGTTAGCTCCTGAGGGTAGGATGTCCTAGCGGCAAGGAACAGCTAGGGTGGTTTACGTGTGCTTCAGCAATAAAAAAAAAAAAAAAAATATGCAACGGGGGCCCTGGCTCACACAGCAGTAGGCAAAGATCACACAGGGCCGAGGCCGGTTCTGATGCCTGGCGTTGGGCTCCCAGGTTACTTCTGAAGGGCTAGGCCTTCAGATGCTGAAAGGATGTCCGTTGTTATTTTCTCGATTTGTTATACGATTGGTTATTTCTAGGGTTATCCGCGGGTGTAGAGTGTTAGGCGCTTGTTGTCTTTTCATCTGGTCGTTTTGATGTGGGACGGTGTTTTCTTTGGGCACAGCCACGTGGTGGGTTTTTTCTGTGTCAGACTGGGGTTAGCCTTCCGTTAACCTCCCTGTGTCGCACACGGTTGTAAAACGGGGGCCACTAGCCCTGTTCTGATTGAGTTGCTACTACTGCTTTTAGTTTTAAACACATCAGGTACTCGTTTGAACCCAACTATAGGTACTCTAGGACGCATGTCCTCCATCACACACGCCTCAGACCAGACTGCCCCTCCCCCCCCCCTCCAATCCTGGGAGCAATAGGGGTCCAAATACTGGTGGGGTTGGCAGGCTTGGACAGAGGTTGGTGGCGAGCTCCCACATCATTCGGTAGGAGGATCTCGAAGAGTCTTTGGGCAGGTCATTGGTAGCTCCTCCCGCTGTATTTGCTGTCATCTTATTCTCACTGGAAACCCCTACTCCTTCACGCATATTGTAAGCTGAAGATGCCTGTTGACGCTGTTAGACCTGCTATTAGTTAGTACACTCCTGTTGTGCCTTGGCTCGGTTTGTCTCGCATCAGGGCCAGTTTGGGTTTTCTGGCAAATTGTTTGCTCTAGGGCTGAAGCGGGCGCTTCCAGAACAGGGCAAGATTGATTAGGCCAGGGAGCATGACAAAGGTCTTTTTGTCACTGGCAGAATGGTGCAGGCTGCGAAGTAGCGCCATTGCAGAACATAGATTTGTCAACATCCTGCTAGGAAATGATTAGCAGCAGGAAGGTATTGAACCATGGTGAGCAATTGGTTTTGGGTTCGTGCTCAATAGGAGCAAGGGAATTGCATTCTGTTCCATCAGGGTACGGGGACCGTCTATGGCACCAGATACTGTAAAGCTGCCATTCACGCCCTCGGCTGGGGTGTCAATGTCATCCTACTTTGCAGCCAGACTCTGAGCAGGCAAAGGCACACTTGCGATGGTGCAACGGGCACCCAGCAGTAGAGTTAGATGTCATCATACCCCGGTATAACGTCAGTGATGATACATATGTTGTGGCTTCACACGACCAGGCACTCTAGGGCAGCTGGGGTGGGGGTGTGCCAGTGCCAAGAGGGTGCGGGTTGCCTGGGTAGGGCTGCTGGCTTGGAGGGAGCGCTCATCGGAGCGCCACAAGGGCACATTTTGTTTCATAGAAGGCTGAATTGTTACTTTTATGGCATGGTGCCAGTTGCTTTAGTTATGCGCATGTTTCTTGGCAGTGTCAGAAACATTCAGAACGCAATGCTGGTGGTTAGCCTGTTGTCATGCTGTTCAGAGGTATTTTAGCTCAGGCATGGCCAAGCTTGGGTTATAGGCCGGTGGTCTGCCCTGGGATTCGTGTTAACAGGCAGGTGAAGCAGCAGAACTTGGAGGGGCTTGGATTTGACCCCTGGATACTAGGGCGGAGCCTGGTTGCTCATTTAGTAGCCCGCCCTTGAGTTCGACGAAACAGGTACCTTTGATGCGAGTATCGGTACCGGGTAACTTCTCCCGCCCTCCAGCACTGCCTGGCAGCTATGCAGGTTGTGGAAGTGGCCTTACAACGGGGGCTTATGGTCCATATGATTAAGGGAAACACCGGGGTAACACTTTTGGGCTACAAATCAACAGGAGAACAATTGGCTTTCCCAGTATTCAAATAGAGAAGAATTTTACACGTGGTTCTCCTCTGTGGTCACTCTGTCCTGTCTCTCCCTTATATACTAGCAGAATTTTGGGAGGGCAAGGCTTTACATTTGGTGGTGACTGATGGATCACGATGGGCGTACTCCAACGGAGTGAAAGAGGAAGTAAGGCGGGCTTGTCAACTCTTACCTCCTCCCGCAGGGGCACTGCCAGGCAGGAGTGTCTTGTCAAAGGGATTGTTCTTTAGCCATGCAAAGGCAACTTTGGACCATCGCCTATTTTAGGTTTAAGGTCATTTCAGCCAAATCCATGGAGTTTAGAAAGGATGGGGGAACCTGTCCTGATGGTGCACGCTGGCCGCCGGCCCGGTTGGGCGTAGACTTGTTTTGGCTGGACCTGGGAGAAGCCCGGTATCAGTATGCTGTAGGTATAAAGTCCTACCGGGAGCCATGCGCAGTTGCGCAGAGCAGGAGGTCTTGGCTTCATCAGGCATGGTCTTATACACGCCAAGTCCACAGGGTGCCTGGAGGGAGATGGGGTGCACCTCTCTAGTTTAGGCGTGGACATTTTCCTACTGGACCTAGGGGAAGCTTTGGCTGCAGCAGGTTGTAAGTAAACGGGTCTACCTTGGTGGGGGGCCCTGGTAGTGACGGTGGCCACTCCCAAGGCTGTGGAGGAGTTACAGGGCGATCCAGGGTCTGCACATACCAAGGGGTACATCATGCAGCAGCACCGCGGGGTGCTAAGCCAGGATACCCAGGGATGTTTTAGCGTGTCCCCTGGAGGAACGACGGCGCCCCGTTAGCCGACAGGCAGTTGTGGGTCTGAGCAACCGGGGGCTGCCATGTATGCTCCGCCCACCCATCACGGGGGGGCGTGTGAAGCAAGTGGACTGGTAGTCCACGGATGGGAGGGGTGGACCCTCCCAATATTTGGTATACACCAGTTGGCGTTGCCATGGTGACTCTAGGCTTATCAGACGGGCAGGCAGCATAGGGGCTGGCCTGCCCTGGGATCGCCCGTAAGATAACCCACCTTGTTTGCATATTGGTTATGCTAATAAACCTGCAGCAATATTTCTCCACTTACATTACAATGTCGTGTGTTTTATTTATGTACTTATGTGTTTTGTGATAACTGTTGCCGATATTGGCACTATGTAAGGCTGCCCGGGGGGGGGTTGCGTAGCGGCCCGCCCCTTGGAGGGCGGCCGCTTTAGTGCCACAGGAAGGCACAGGGGTGGGAGGTCGAGTCCCTGGGGCCGTCCAGGGGAGACCCCAGCAGATAGCTGCTTCCGGCGAGGGCGGGGAGGAGACAGGGGTACATATACTGTCTCCGCCCCCTCCTCGTTCTCTTGTCCGTTCGTTCGCCTTGCCCGCCCCTCCGCTTACCCGGCGTCCGGATGGACAAAGGGGGGGGGCCAGGTCTTCTAACAATTTTACTTTGTGTTGCAGGAGGAGTTACAGGGCGATCCAGGGTCTGCACATACCAAGGGGTACATCATGCAGCAGCACCGCGGGGTGCTAAGCCAGGATACCCAGGAATGTTTTAGCGTGTCCCCTGGAAGAACGACGGCGCCCCGTTAGCCGACAGGCAGTTGTGGGTCTGAGCAACCGGGGGCTGCCATGTATGCTCCGCCCACCCATCACGGGGGGGCGTGTGAAGCAAGTGGACTGGTAGTCCACGGATGGGAGGGGTGGACCCTCCCAATATTTGGTATACACCAGTTGGCATTGCCATGGTGACTCTAGGCTTATCAGACGGGCAGGCGGCATAGGGGCTGGCCTGCCCTGGGATCGCCCGTAAGATAACCCACCTTGTTTGCATATTGGTTATGCTAATAAACCTGCAGCAATATTTCTCCACTTACATTACAGTGTCGTGTGTTTTATTTATGTACTTATGTGTTTTGTGATAACTGTTGCCGATATTGGCACTAGTGCGGTGCATAACAAACCCGCCATCTTGTATGCCGTCTATCTCCTGGAAAGCAGCCTCAACCATGGAGCATGAAGGTGCTCTATGTGGTATAGGGGGAAGCGATGCACATATGAAATGCTTTAATTTAACTATTGACTCAGGTCCTGATTAACTTTGATTAACTTTGGTTTAGCCGCACCATGCAGCCCGTGATGCCCTCAGTCTCCAGCTTAGGCAGTCTCATAGGTGCCATTTCAGGGCACCATCAGGGAGTTGGGAGGGTTTAGAAGGAGAAGGCGAAGTGCACAGTGGGACTGGGTGGAGGTCGTTCGCAGGTGAGCCAAGAATGGGCGGGCTCTAGGAGCTAGAGGGTCACTTCAGGTGAAAACGGGAAGGGAGAAAAATTCAGTGGAGAAGTCGGCTCCAAATCGAATTTAATGACGTGTGGTTTCATTTTCAGGCTTTACTAACTTGTGCAGGTACAGTTCAGTCAGCAGTCAGTAGCTCCAGGCTTTCTGAGCAGGATGGATGCCAACCATTTAAACCGTTATGAATCCCTTAGCGATTGAACCAGTATGCGTAAGGGTAGTTTCTTGTAACGCTAATGGCTTTAACAATCGAACAAAGGTTAGGTCAATTTTGGCATGGCTTGAATCAGCCAAAGCCCAAATTATCGTTCTCCGGGAGACTCAATTAGAGAATGTGGCTAAGCAACCCATAACTCCCAATTTCATCGAACACACATTTTATGTGTCAGCAAATGCAGTACGTAAGGGGGAATTGCTATTTTGATTGCAAGTAATTTTCCAGGAGATGTGCTGCAGGTGGTGAAGGATCCGAAAGCCAGGTGGATACTGGTTACCTTGCTGGTCAATGGCCAGTCTATCTATCTTGATAGTTACAAAGGGCCAATAGAAGATGATGTTTCTTTCCTCAAGGAAGTTTACAATATTTAACTTTCATTTAATGGTTTGCTACTTATCGGTGGTGATTTAAATATCATTCAGAATATAAACATTGACTGTTCTTTTAAAAATAAGCAGCAAGATAAACCAAAGGCAACTTCCGCTCTAGCCCATTTAATTAGGGACTTCATCCTAGTTGACCGCTGACAGACTGATCACCCCGTAGGAAGAGAGTATACCTGCTTTTCCAAGCATTTTAATTCCCCTTCAAGAGCCCACGTTTTTCAGGCCTCCCATAAATGGGACAGGGATAGGTTGGGAATACTCTCAAATCCTTTTTCTGATAATTCAGTCCCCTTTCTTTACTTATTGTTGATCAGCCCTCAGATCGAATGACCTCAGTGGTCACTTGAATGGTCATTATTAACAGAAGAAAGCTGGGCCAAGATCATGAGTTCCACCATAGAGTAATTCCTTGTTAGACATAGAGATACAGCTTCAAACTTTACAGTATGGGGTGCCTGCAAAGCTTTTATTCGAGGTGAGGAGATGTCCTTCAAAGCTCAAGTCAATAAGTTAAGACGAGAAAAAGTCGGAGCCTTACAACACGTACTAGATCATGCTTCTATTGAGTATTCCACACTTCGTACTTCAGCATGCAAGACCAAGCTCAAGCAAGCAAACCAAAATTTAAAGGTTCATTATATATCAAGAGAGCTAGTTAATCAGAATTTCTGCTTCCAGCAATATTACGAGGAAAGTGGGCATGCCGGACAATTTTGGGCCTGGTCCATGAAAAAGAAGAGAAACAGCAAGAGTATTAAAACAATCTATGATCAGGCCAAAAATCAAGCAGTTACGCTACCTGACCAAATTAGCAAAGTGTTCCTCGAACACTATACAAACATCTATGTCTCCACTAATATTATTTCACCAAGAAAAATCGAAGATTTTCTGCATCCAATTCAGATGCCTAAGTTGAGCAGGGATCCCCAAGATTATTCTTTTTTTAAATATATTTTATTGGCATTTTAAGAACCATGTTACATCCATATCAATACATGTCATCAATAACAGTTAACACTTACATCCCTCATGGTCCTTGCATGTTCTATTGTCAACATAACATATCCAATAACTTTTGAATAAACCCTCCCTCCCACCCTCCCCCCTTGTCTCCTCCCCAAAGTCAGTTTCCTTTCAGAGTACAAGTTCTTCTACACATTACCACACTATATCAATATATGGAAGCCTACTCATTGTCTAATTCGCCTTCCATCTTTATTCACTACTGTTGTAGGTCAGCGCAATCGGGGCTGTCTGAGACACAGGTGTGTGATCTCCCTGCATAGCTTTCAACATAGTGGTTCATGCCAGGATATCCTCCTCAGCCTTAGCGTCCTCCAAGACTAATTTCATTCTCACCAGCTCCGCCGTCACCCACATCCTATTTCCAGTCTGTATACTTTGGTGGTCAGGGATACATCCATGCAATAACAACACACCTTCTGGCTAAAACCAGCTCAAGATTAACTTGTTTCCTAGTGAGTGTCTTATTCTTGGGTGCAGGCAATATCCCCAGCAGTGCCTGTTTGATATCACTGGTGATACTCCAACCCGTAGCCTCCCGCAACCCTGTAAACACGTTCTCCCAGAAGGAGAGCAGTGATACATATGACCATATCATATGAAGAAAGTTTGCCCGGTGCTATTTACATCTAGGACATTCATCCACGCAGGTTGGGTAGATTATGCTGATCGTGGCCATAGGAAGGGTGCCATTTGATTAAAATGTAAGAGAGGTACTTTTACATTTAGTAAGTTATACGGGCACTTATGACCCATCCACTGACTTGTATATCCAGTCTCTTGCCCATACTCTTGCCCATACTGCAACTGACATACTTATGTACAAAACGATAACGTCACTTACACAGCCAGTCAGACAGTGACAGAGGCACTTACAGGTTCACTCACATAGCACTTCAGTAACCAAGCTAGTTGCATAGAGAGCTACATACCCGAACACTAACTAAGACAGCCAGTAAGCAATCTATACAGCCACTTACATATACATTTACAGACCCATAGAGTTACTACGAGAGCCAAACATATAGCAACATAGTTACTTAGATATCCAATGACACACCCAAAGAGGGACTGATACACTCATTCAGATATGTATTTAAGAACTAACACTACCAACTCATGCTTGCAGACAAGTACCCCTTTAAACATTTCTCGGGCCTTAGTTGAGCAGTAGTTGGTTGTAACGGTTGGTTGGTCTGACAGTTTTTCTAATTTGGCACTTCTACAACTATTCAAGCCTTGGCGTTCTCAGTTGGAATTACTCGGAGATTATGACTGCTACAGAGATTCATTCAAAGCTGTGAAAGGCCGCATTCAATGTTTCCAAATTATTTGAGATGGTTTGATGTAGGTCTGGGCAGAGCTCGTGGATTTACCAAAAAACTATGCGAGATTCAGCGGAGTTATGCGACCTGATGGAGTACCTTGAACCAAGATGCAGACCTTGAATTGATGCAGTCCTTGCTAATAAAATATTGACTACATGAAATAAGAGCTATTGTACACTACATGTAAACAGTGGATGGGGCAATTGAGCTAAAAATTCTTTGAAAAATAATTATTGAAAGCGATCATTTACAAGTATTCTTCTTGGTCTTTATGCTCTTGCTCACAATACACACAGAAGGAACATCTTTAAACACCCAAGGGACATGTTTACGCACTGAAAGGACATCTTTACATACCTGAGTGCCATCGCACTACATAAACTAGAAGACGTGCAGCTTTGCGACCTAAGTGACATCTTTAAAAGTGGGAGGGATGTTTTAACAAACCTGATTGACAACTTAATGATTCAGAGGGGTATTTTTTCTAACCAGTGTGAAATCTTTATTCACTGGAGTGACATCTTAATAGGAACCGCCTGACTTACGTGAGTAATCCACAGATTTAGCACTCTGACCCAGAAAACTGGGAAGGACCAGTCAGATATGTAAATCTGGTACTGACCCACATGACCTATTATTCCCGGAACTGACTACACTGACCCAGAATCGCTGCAATTGACCCTGTGAAGCTATACAATGGAACTAACCACTGCTATCAGTCAGTTCCATTGCACTCGTGGGTCGAGGAATGTGACCAATTGCCCAAGGACAGACTGTTTCCTACCATAGCACATTGACCTCACAACTTTGCAAATCACCACGAGGACCAGGCTGGGCAGACCCATGTGACCTTGCTGCCCGAAGGGCAGACTACACTGACTTCTCAATTCTGGCGTGAAGGCAAGGGCAAGCTGTATTTCTTGACTTTGGTGGAAGAAGGTAGTCGGCATGTATGCATGTGTGTATGTATGCATGCATTTATGTATCTGAACATGTATGTGTGGGTGTGGTAATTGAATAGTGCACTGGTGTGATGCTGATCTGTGTGACCCTTGAACCCTGTATTGACTACTGTGAACCGGGGACTGACCTCTCTGACGTTGGAACTCACTAGGACTGGAAACAATGTGGCTAGCCATTATGTCCTGGGACTGGCAGCTGTGAAAAAGGGACAGACCATTTGAATCCTGGGAATTGCCACCGCGACTATCAGTGCTGAGATTGACCTCTTGGACCGTAGGAAGGCCACTGAAATCTGAAAATCATAGTTCAATAGATGTGAAAATGGACCTACCCATGGGTATCAGCCATCCCGAGACTGACCACTGTGGACTCTGGGTGAGGCAGGTCCTTACACTGTGAAACTGACCAGCATGACCATAAACAGATTGCTGCCCCTGAAAAGGATGGTTTAGACTGTGAGAGAGAAAGATCTTTTACCTTGGTGCTGATAAACTCCTGTGACTCTATCTCCACAGGCCAGCACCTGTCTGTTCCTTTTCACAATAAGTAGACAGTGTGCATTTGGGGGTATATGTACAAGCCCCTATCGCCATGGGAACATCATGAGGCACAGGGTCATACTGATTTGCATATGACCATGTCTGAACTGGGGTGGCAGAGTGGGCTAAAGAACGGTGATGGATTAAACCCAGATCAGTTGACTGGGGGTGAGTGCTTGCATTGTTCAACACTCCGTCCATCATTTCCTTTGGTTTTTGCTTTGTTCGCCATAAGTTGGCAGAGTATGCTCAGACGTGAGTCCCTTGCTCACTTTGCCACTGGATTCAAGCAAGCCTGGCTGAAGATGGCTGAAATGCCAGAAACCGGTCCTAGGAAGCTTGTTTCCGGTCCAGGGAAGACATGGCTTGGCAGTTCGGGCTGGACTATTCCCATGAGGCACAGGGTCAGACTGATTTGCATATGGCCATGTCTGAACTGGGGTGGCAGAGTGGGCTAAAGAACGGTGATGGATTAAACCCAGATCAGTTGACTGGGGGTGAGTGCTTGCATTGTTCAACACTCCGTCCATCATTTCCTTTGGTTTTTGCTTTGTTCGCCATAAGTTGGCAGGGTATGCTCAGACGTGAGTCCCTTGCTCACTTTGCCACTGGATTCAAGCAAGCCTGGCTGAAGACGGCTGAAATGCCAGAAACCGGTCCTAGGAAGCTTGTTTCCGGTCCAGGGAAGACATGGCTTGGCAGTTCGGGCTGGACTGTTCCCATGAGGCACAGGGTCAGACTGATTTGCATATGGCCATGTCTGAACTGGGGTGGCAGAGTGGGCTAAAGAACGGTGATGGATTAAACCCAGATCAGTTGACTGGGGGTGAGTGCTTGCATTGTTCAACACTCCGTCCATCATTTCCTTTGGTTTTTGCTTTGTTCGCCATAAGTTGGCAGGGTATGCTCAGACGTGAGTCACTTGCTCACTTTGCCACTGGATTCAAGCAAGCCTGGCTGAAGACGGCTGAAATGCCAGAAACCAGTCTTAGGAAGCTTGTTTCCGGTCCAGGGAAGACATGGCTTGGCAGTTCGGGCTGGACTGTTCCCATGAGGCACAGGGTCAGACTGATTTGCATATGGCCATGTCTGAACTAGGGTGGCAGAGTGGGCTAAAGAACGGTGATGGATTAAACCCAGATCAGTTGACTGGGGGTGAGTGCTTGCATTGTTCAACACTCCGTCCATCATTTCCTTTGGTTTTTGCCATCTCATCAATATTCATATGGTATGTCTTAAATTGGGACTCAGTATAATTGGATGCCATCTCAAGGAAAGTGGCCTGGTGTGATCAGCAGACCACCATGTCTGTGATAGGATTTCCATAAAGTAAATTTTTGTTTTAAAAGCAGGCCAATTTCCCTAATTGAAACAGGCCTACATTTAAGAAAATAAATGTACTTTTAGAAACCTTTTATTTAAGGGTTGACAGTGAGCCCCAGGAACACCCCCACTTCTAAACAAAACTTTATTACGCTCACAAAGGGGAAGGGGTCCCACGTGGATTACCACCTCCTTTGAGGTTTTTCATAAAATTTCAATATTTTGTGAGTGGACTTCAGTCACATAACATTGATACATTGCATTATGACTCACTATTTGGAAGGGAAACTCTAAATATGCACATTCTGAATAGATATTCGTAATGCATTTCTAAACACATTCATAATATGTTATATTTAATAAAGTGTATTGAGCGCATGTTCACTAATAGGTTTCTTGGCGCTATATGGTATTAATCGGAAGATCATGCTGCATGCTGAGCAGAGTAGTTAACACAGTAGGTAGGCTTGTCTAAAGAGCCAGGTCTTCAGGTTCTTCCTCAAAGCTAATAGGTCAGTGTGAAAACGTAATAACAAAAAAATAGCGTTCCAGATTAATGGAACCTGGACAGAAAATCTACATTCACCCATACATTTCTTAATGTATTTTGGAACAGTAGGTAAGTTTAAGAATTAAGGGGCCGATTACGATCTCGGCCGGAAAGCCTCTTCCCGAAAGTTAGAATCTCCTCTACCATGTCGGAGCCCTTCCAGCCGACTTGGTCGGGATACAATACGACCGCCTGATTACGATGTTTGCGGTCGGAAGGTAAATCGTGCGTTCATTCCAAAACGGCGCTTCCGTCCTTGGGATAACGATGTTGATTTCTAACAGCCTTTTCACGTCTGCCTGTCCGGCACAAAAAGGCTGTTGGAAAGTGATTTTGGGGGCCCCTAGCATGGCCCCCTTCATCCTGTGGCCTCTGGTTGGGGGCCGAGGGGGTACCTAAGGGACCTCCCTGTAAAACCCTGCATTGTGTGGCAGGCACCATGGGATGCCTGCGACAGGGTGCAGGGTTTTACACACACACCCCATTTACCCATTGGAGCCTGTGTTACGGCCGGTTGTATGGCGGAACACGTGCTCCTATAGGAAACAATGGGATTCTGACTGAACAGTGTTCATTCGCATCATAATGCGACGGGCGGATTTGCCGACCGTGAGTCGGTCGGTCTCGATTCCGAGTCGGTATCCCCGTCGACACCGTAATTGGCCCATAAGTGCAAAGCTCTCGGGCTGGATTGTATTTTTTAATCCAATTTAATAAAAATTGGGGTCTCTGGCTTATAAATGCTGCCATACACATTCAATTAGATTTTTTGTTGCAGTGGATGCCAATGGAGGTCTCCCAGCAAGTGGTTTACATAACAGCTTCTAGGCAGTTTAAAACCCAATCTAGCTACCTGAATCTGAACCATCTGTAACCTATGCAGTTGGATTTTTAGCAAACAATATATACAGTATTGGTGTAAAGTTTAGCATTAATCCATATGCAAACACATAGGATTAGATAAGAAGTTTGTTTCAATGCCCCTCAACCATAGCCAGCCCCAAGCAAATGTCGCTACTAGAACCAACCTAACAGATATGGAAACAAAGAATAACATTCCTAATTTCACACTCTAAACTCTGCTACCCTACATGTGGCTCTAAGGTTAGAACCACATGCAGAAGACATCACAATTGGCATAATAAAGCCATGAATGACCAAGGTCAGTACCATTGTGAATAAAGCATCCTATGCGAAAATCTTGGATATATGTTTAATTTTTCTTACTGTTATAGAACATGCTGAGATCACTGTTGCGAATTGGGTTTCATGAAGAGCTCAATGTCTATGATGATTCCTAGACTTTTAGTCTGCTGTTAGGCGTTGCGGGCCACACCCATTTCTGAAGGACATAAAAAGATATTCCAGGAGTCAAATTTTTATTAAAAATCACTATTTCAGCATTTTTTCTATATTGAGTTTTAAACAATTAGTGCCCATCCATTCCCAAATAAAATGCATGACTGCCTGAAAGTTTTCTTAGGAGGCATATTAACCATCAACTCTGAATATTAACTGGGAGTCATCAGCATTACCTCCTGGATTAATAGGATAAATATATTGAATAGAATAAGTTATAGGGAGAAGCCTGATAAACCCCACACTTCACCTGTAATGCTGTGGCCTTGAAGAGACCCAGAAGGACACACTAGGGGCAATTGTTCAAATAGGATCTAATCTAAGCAAGGGCACAGCCACTCAAGCCAGCAGCCTCAGCATGATCCAACTGTGCTTGTGATCAACCATGTAGAAGGCAGCCAATATATCCAACAAGATCAAAGCTAATGTCAAACCTTTATCACCATTGCTGCAAATGTCGTCAAGCACAGAAAGCAAGACCGACTCAGTGCTATGCGCAGGGAAATAGCCAGCCTAGGGCCAGATGTAGGTGGCTAAATATCGGTCGGTAACGGTGAAATTCGGTAAATTTCAGCGTTACCGACCAGTATTTAGCCATGCGCGATGTAGGAATTACCGAGCGCCATCGGTAATAAGGAATCGGTAAAAATAAGGGAAACCAGTTACCGATTCCTTATTTACCGATTTGCAGACAAAAATACCGATTCGGAAAATAAGGAATCGGTAAGAATAAGGGAAAGCAGTTACCGATTCCTTATTTACCGATTTGCAGACAAAAATACCGAATCAGAAAATAAGGAATCGGTAAAAAATCGCAAATGCCATGAACCAAAAATCGGTAATACCGAATTTGCTGAAAATCGGTATTTAAGAATTAGTAAATAGCACTGACTCAAAGCAGGTGCACTGCATATAAACAGCCCCAAAATGCAACAGTGTGAACACAATGGCGGCCCTCTACGTGATAGCAAGGTGTCTACGTTTGCGAGCAGCAGGACTGAGGACCTGGAGACGGGAGGAGCGCGTGTACAGAGTGCGCATTACACTGTTCCAACTGACTGAGGCTGAGATCCATGAGAGGTACAGGCTACACCCAAACACCATCCTGGACCTGATATGGGACCTGCACCCACTCCTGGAGCACCAGACACCAAGGGCGCACGCAATACCCACTCATGTACAGGTACTCTGTTGCCTGCACCTCCTAGCATCTGGCAGTTACCAAGGGGTAATAGCTGTGGCAGGTGGAGTCTCACAGAGTTGCCTGTCGCGTTTTCTCAAGAAATTCCGGGATGCCATGTTGCAAAGGATGCCACACTACATCAAATTCCCCAGCACACAGGCAGAACTGCTGAAGACCAAGTTGGACTTTTATCAGAAGGCCCAGTTCCCACACGTCATTGGTTGCATTGATGGGACACATATACCACTATGCCCCCCTGCTGTGACTGAGTACATTTACTGCAATCGCAAATCCGCACATTCGATTAATGTCCAGGTCATATGCGATGCATCATACATTATCACCGACATAGTTGCAAAATTTCCAGGAAGCACCCATGATTCATATTCATACATATTCAGGAACTGTGGGATCTATACCCGTCTCCTTGCAGGGGATTTGGAGAAGGCTACCTGCTAGGTAAGTACATGTGACACCCCCTCAAGTAATCACCTGTTGCTGCGATTGTAGACAGTGAATTACTTACTTACTTCTCACACACAGGTGACAGTGCCTATGCAGTGCGCTCTTTCATCCTGACTCTGTACCTGCACCCATCCACCCCAAGTGAAAGGCGATACAATGTTGCACATAGATCGACATGCAATGTGGTTGAGCGAACATTTGGACTCCACAAAAGTGGAGGTGCACGGCAGTACCAGCCCCATGTCTGCTGCAAAATTATAGCTGTATGTGCCATGCTGCATAACCTTGCCACTAAGAGGGGGACACCTGTGGAAATGTGTGATTCTGAGGAGGAGGATGAGGAGGGTACACAGCCACAGCACAGTGCAGCAGGCGGTGCTGCTGCAGCAGATGGGAGACAGACGGTCAGAGATCACACAAAATTATTTCTGAGTAAGTAATGAGACAAAGCCTGTTAATGCATTTGTGTCACGGTGTTTAATAGACCTTACAGCAGGCAAATGTCCAGCACACTGTAACACTAGCTATGTGTCCAATGGGTTACGTCACTCACAACCCAAAGAATGTAGAGGGCCGTGCCTATCTCCTGCGCCCCCGCACACCAGTGCTGCGTTCAGCATGCTCACTGTCCTCACCAGCGCTGTGTCCTGCAGCAGACCCATGCCTCACACTGCACCTCCTGCTCTCTGGCAAGGGGGAGTTACAGTGCTGCCACTGCGTGCCTCCTCACTGTCGTCCACATCCCCTGTAGCAGTGGCAGCAATTTGTTGTGTCTGCATCACCTCCACAGCACTGGTGACTGTCACCAGGCCCTGAGTAACCTCACGGCTGCACTTAGCCATTTCAAGCAGCATGGCCACAGATCTGCGACTGAGCACATGCGTTGCATTGCACAGCCTGTTCACAGACTTTGTGAAGCCTGCAAGTACCTGCCTGTCTCTGTGCCTTGCAGCGCGCTCGCCATCCATCCTGCCACATAACTGCCTCACTGCCTCCGACACCACCTTCAATCCCTCTGCCACAGTATTGTTGAGGCAGTAGATGGCCTTCTTCATGGCGTCGACCTTCCTATTGTTAGCCACCATTTGTTGCTGAATGGCCCTCATTCTCTTCCCCTGCAGGCGCTGCACATTGAGAATCTGCCCCTCAAGTCCAGAGAAGACACTGGATCCATCAGCGTCAGGACTCTGTTCCCTCTGTCGCCGTCTACGTGCGCCTGTGGTGGTTACCTACACGGGGACTTTGCCCCAGATGTCTGGGTGTCATCGCCCGGTGTGGGCTGTTGGGCTTCCTGCCTGACCTCCTCTGTGGCATCCATCTCCTGGAGTGTGGCCACTGTGTACCTCCTTGGTGGTGGTGGTGGTGGTGGGGATGTTGGTGTACTGTCTGCAGGTGACATGGCTTTTTCCGCGATTGTGTGTTGCTCCCTGGAGGCCTCGCCAGTCTTCTCTTCTGCAGCCCGTGGCGCTGTTCCGCCTGTGGATACAGAATGTACTATTGCTCACTTTTCTCACAGCATCTGTCTGCAAATAAATTTTAACAACTGACATTCTAGCTGTTTGTCCTCCCCTAACTCATCTATTGCTGTGTGTGACATGCCTATGCTTATTGGGGGCTGGCTGATTTGCTACCAGTTGTTAGTGACTACATTTCCCATGATGCATTGCTGATCTTACACAAAACATGTTCTGGAGTGGGAATTATTGCAGGGTGATTGGGGTTAGGGAGGGGAGACAGCATGTTGTGCATGCATCTTACCTTGTCTCTTGGATGCTGTTGCTGAGCTATCCACGTCCCCGATGCATCTAACGCTCTCTGGCAGGAAGGTGGACTCTACAAGTTGGTCTAGGGCAGTTGGTGCAGGCGCAGTGGAGATTCCCCCACCTGTCTTCCCCGCTTGTTTCTGCCGGTCAGCCACCCTCTCCTTCGCACGTGCCCTCAGGTCGTACCATCGCTTTTGCAAGTCCTCAATTGTGCGATGTGTGACGCCTATAGCGTTGATCTTCTCCTGAATTGCCAGCCAGATGCTCCTTTTCTGGGACTCAGGGACGTTCAGTGATCTCTTGCCAAAGAGCTGGTCATGGTCTTTGACTACTTCCTCAATGAGGACTTCCAACTCCCCCTCACTGAACTTCTGCTTCCTTTTCCTTCCGGCAGCATCTTTCCCCTTCTCTTGTGAGGCCATGGTGCAGTTGCTATGTGGTATCTGGGTGGTGGCTGTGCAGCTCCTCTGCTCTTGCTCCTGCTCCCTGTCTCTCCAACAGCTATAGATTCAGTGCATCCGCATGGGTGTGGCCACTTCCTGGTTGGGAGGTCATGTGGATGCACAGGATTGGCAGATTCGACAATTACCGATTTTTAAAATTACCGATTCGATATTACCAATTCGGTATTACCGAATCGGTAATGTGGAATCGGTAATATTTTTTACCGATTTGTATGAATTCGGTACTTTTTAGCGATTATTACCGAATCGGTATTTTTTTACCGACTTTTTACCTACATCGGAAATACCGAGTCCTTAATAGCGATTCGGTAAAAATCGCTATTAAGGAATCGGTATTTCGAAATTACCTACATCTGGACCCTAGAGAGGAGTTAAAATATGGGACCATTCAAGATGAGAGCACAGTATGTGCACCACATCAGCTTTGATATGTTTGGCAGACTAAGTCAAAAGGGAAATGGGATGATAAATTTTCAGATGTGAGGGTTCTTCATCTTGCTTTTTCAGAAGTGGAACCACAATCGTTCATTTGAATGATCTCGGTACTGTTCCTTGCAACAGAGAAGTGTTTAATAGAGATTGAATTGAACCCAAATGTTCAGTTAAAAAAAAGTTTTAAAACCTTTGGGAGACATGGATCATCCGGGGATTCTGATTTAACCCTTGACATCAGTGGAAGAAGACATTCTTCATTGTAAAGAGGAGAAGCAGAAAAAGTTTGCAGATTCCTGTTTAAGAAGGTGATACTGAATCTGTGTTTCGGATTAGAATAGTCTTTAATCCTATTTTCATCATTGAAATAAGTATTGAGCAGTTGACAACATTCTTGTGTTGAGGTGGCCGCTGGAGACAATCTATATGAATTAGAAACTTATGCTACAATTTTAAAAATGTCTATTTGTTTGTTAGAAGACTGCAGTCATTTCTTGGTAAAACAAGGGTCTTGGTATGTAAAGGTCCCTGTTTTTGATGAAATAATCTCTGCACCGTTTCCATTCAAGTTGGCAAAGCTTTAACTTGGCATCATTTAATTCTTCAGAAAAACACTGGGTAGAATCGACCTGGCTAGCAATCTTGGATCTAGACAGAGGGGCATGTGTGTCAATGGCTGTAAGCGTCTATTGTTTAAAATCCTTCTCCACCAAGTTAACATCCTGACTAAGGAGGAGTGTAGAATTGAACAGGATTTTCCATAAATTTTGCATGTCAGCTGAGTGCTATTTACAAGAGTATGTATACATTACGGATCTATTATTTTGTTTAAGCAAGTAGCGAAAGTTACATTTGATCAAATGAGATGAGACCTGATACAGGGAGTTATCTCCAGTCCAGCTAGCTGAAGATTAGCCTTCCATACTTGGTTAATAGTATGGCCTTTAATATGAATAGGCACTGGAGTATTTTGCATTAAATTAAGACTATTCATAAACTCCATAAATACCAGGGATTTTTGGTTCATATTATCGTTGTTGTCCCAATAAAGTCAATAACAGTAATTCATTTGGAGTGGGCCACTAGTAATAGAAAAACAACCTCATAAAAATGTTGTGGAAAAGTTGACATGTAGTTGGGAGGTTGAGAAGTGAGCAAACAGATTAAGGTCTTGTTTGTAAGCTTAATTTTAAATCTAAAATAGCCACTTCAGGAATTAATTGGAATTGAAGTATAGATGTTTTAAATTTTTGATGAATAGTCCCGCTACCCCATGGCCTATTTTGCCTGGCTGTATATTTGACTGAAGTACATAATATTTACTTGATAGAGTCACAAAATATCAAGAGTTGGCTCCTCTATAAGCAAGGTTTTGAACAGAACCATTAATTCAGGGCTTTCAGTGTTGCAGGGTGAATTATTTCCATTCCCTCCTTATTAATTCCTTGTCCCATTACTTACAATATGGACTACATGAGATGAGTCCTCACCACTACCACTCCTACCAAGCACACTTTAAAGCAATAAAATATATAACAACAGTAGCGGCTCCTGGGGGCAGTGCTGCCGGGCGGTGAGGTGGGCGGGGAGGAGCAGGGTGGGGGTAGTAAACCACGGCATACGGCCGAACGGGGGTAAGTAAACAAATAAATAAATAAAACACATGTTGTTGCGCGCGCTGCATCGCATTTGGCAATGCAGCGTGTGCAATGAAATTTGTTTTAATAATTTATTTGTTTACTTACCTCTGTTCGGCCATATGCCATAGTTTACTACCCCCCACCCTGCTCCTCCCCTGCCCTGCCTCACCGCCCCGCAGCACTCCCTCCAGGAGCCGCTACTGTATAACAGTCCCGCACCCTTTTACTATTTAAGCGAGACAATGGCAAAGCACAGTCTGTTCTTTTATTGTGCACCTTTCCGCACACTCTTTAACATACAGCAAGGCCTGTGTTCTCTTTCACTTTGTCAGGGTGGGCCTGGGTTTTTCAACCTTTATCTTTACAGAATATGCAATGGGTTCGCACTGTTCCTTTTCCTTTTGTAAGCATGCTGGGAGACCAATCGTCTGCAATTACTTCTGCCTCCTTAGCTCTCAAGGTATGAGGATCAAAATTATCTTTACAAATCGGCTAAATAACGTTAGAATTTACCATTAACACTTTTTTTAACACACGTTAAGAAAATATAGTTATTTTTCTTTAGTAAATCACAACCTATGTTACTTATACATATGATATAATCTAGACTACTCTTTTTCTGCATGTGTTCATGGTGCAGTAACAAAGATTCTTTTTTTTGGTCATTTTTTTCTATAACATATATGTGAAGCACATTTATTTTCTCTCAAAAAGTGTCATGTTCAGTTTTTTTTGTCCTTAAAATGTAAATGTAATTTCCGCTCTATCACCCCACTGAAATGCACCCAGACCGAAAAATATATTCCTTACCATTTTATTTTTCTTCACACCATCCTGAACGTATCATCAGGACAGGGGCAGGGCTGCTGCTGAATGACAGCAGCAGAGAGAGCAGAACACTTTCAGTTTAAGGTACACATGTCTTTTTGTCAGGCCGTCTTGGCCAGCCACACATATGCACTTTAAACCTCTGTTAGACCAGGAACCATTGACGTGGGTCTCCCCTGCATTTTTTGCCTTTGCCTCCTGTGTTTTGCTGTGTGTTGAACTCCGTTTTGCTGGTCTAGATTCTCTGGGCACTTTGCCACTGCTGTTCAAAGCCAAAGTGCAAGTGCTCCCTTTTTAAATTGTTGTTATGGATTAGGGATTCCATGATTGGTATATTGGTATATTTGATTTACTAGTCAGACCCTAGTACAGTGCACTGTGTGTGCCCAGGGCCTGTAAATCAAAAGCTGCTAGTGGGCTGCAGCACTAATTGTGCCACCCACAGAAGCAGCCTGTAAAATGTAACTCTGGCCTGTTATTGTAGAGCCTGTGTGCAGTCTAGTACTGCCATGTCGACTTGGCAAGTGCACCCACTTGCCAGGCCCTAAGATTCCCTTTTCTTACATGTCAGTCACCCCTAAGGTAGGCCCAAGTACCCCTGTGGGCAGGGTGCAGTGCATGTGAAAGGTAGGACATTATCTGGTGTGTCTGGCATGTCCAAATAGTGAATTACTACCAATTTAGTTTTTCGCTATTTGAAGGCTACATGTTCCTATAGGACAGAATAGGGAGTTTTTTTGTGACATCTTATAAACATAACTGGCCCTGGGACCAAGGGGAGAAAAATAAAGTTTAGTATGCTTAGTTTAAGGATAACAGGAGGAGAAGGTAGTGAGATTCAACTGATAACAATTCATTTTATGAAAAAGCCAAAATTAAAAAAGTTCAGGCAAGTTTGTAATCTATTACTGAATCGTTAAATGGGTTTAGTTTATGTCAATAAGCAATGAAGTGGTAGCAAACCCTGTGAGTTAGGTAATCACAAAGTGAAATGCAAGGTTTGAGGCCCTGAATGGCTTTGGACCGCAGGCCCTACATGCCTTATGTTACCAAATATGCTTAAATGCTGTTCTTATTTACAAAGTGTGTGTAGATTTCCATTCTCACAAATGTTTCCCCATTTTCCTATATCACAACTCTGTTTCCATAGTTTCTATCATACCCGCTACATATTTGCCTTTCCTTACAGTAAGTGGCCATACTCGCCTTTCTTTGTTTGCTGTCACATAAAGTGTAATACCATAGTAATACTCAGACCTTTCTCATGCGAGTCACATAGTCCGTCATCTCTTTGGAGATTTTTATATTTCCCTTAATTTCTAAATTCACAGTAAAAGTATTGAAGATACCTACAGGTATGATGCTTTTGTATGTGTGATAAAGTACCCTTTGCGTACATTAAAGAAATAGTGTAAGTCATTGAGAAATTCCATAACCGTAAAGAGAAACGTGGCTGAAATCAGAGTTTCTTAATAAAGTCAGGGAATGCCTAGGTGACTTGCAAGATCCTTTTAAGATATTACAGAGAGCATTTAATTTATTAAAATCCATGCACATCATTACCATTTCCACCCAAACAAAATTAAGCCCAGATTTATCAAGTCTTTGCCTTGCCCTTGAGTCGTGCAAATGAAAGCGAGGAAAATGCTAAGGCTTCAGTTATATTTACAAAGCCATGCAAAAGGTGATTTGTGCCATCTTACGAGGCTTTGTAAAGTAATGTATTGCAACGCAGCTGCTTGCACTGCATTACGTTACATCTCAAGGTGAGAGACGTTCCATGGGTGGAGCTTTGCCATTCCCATGCATCCGCCCATGGATTTTGATGAATTCCCACATTTACCGATACTAGGAAACTTGGGAATGCACACAAAATGCTACGCCTTATCCAGTGAGGCTTAATGATGAGAAATGCTCCATACCTTTGTAAATGTGGAGCATTTCTGCTCTCTCCCTTTAATGCAATACAGCACAGCAACGTTGTTTGCTGCCCTGCATCGAGTGAAAGGTTAGTAAGTACGCCCCTTCTAATTTTTTATATGAATAAACATGGTTGCAAATATGTAAAAAAAATTGTAGATTCTACAGCATGAAACTAAAGACAAAAAAAAACATCTAGTCATCTGCTGCACAAAACATTTTTTCTAATTTAATGTAAACACGTTTTAAAAATAGCTACAGTTCTTACTGCATGGTAACAGAACGGAAGGTTCCTGTCAAAGGCTATGTTGCATTTTCATTGTTGAAAAACACTTGTGATGTTGCTATGTGAACTGCCTTTAACACTCTCTGTTGGCTCTGGAGGGGTACGGTGACATCAGAACTCAACTGTAATAAGTTATTATATATGGGGTAAAGTCATTTTTCTGAATATTACATAGTGCACATCACCAAAACGTTTTGGACTCTATTGGTTCATTTTTAGGATCATAGAACTCCAAGATGACGGAAAACATCCTGTTAACATATGACATGGGGTATATTATTCCTTATAATAGGTTGTCACCTTTATCACAATCTTCTTAAATCATTGATGTCTTACTCTTTAATTTGAAAGAGACAGGGTGGTTGCATACATAAAGAGTAACATTGGAAACTGTAGTGTGAAATTTAAAACACTATAGAGCAGTAATTGTTTGCAAAAAGATATTATTATTTTACAGAGTTTTATATAGCATAAACTTGACCTGAATTAGGTATCAGAGCGCTTTACATAGCACCAGTTGCATTACATGAGGACACATTCATTTTTTTGTTAGACATGGGGAGATTAAGTGATTTGCCCAGAATCACAGGATGTTCAGTGTCATTACTGAGACTTGAACCCAGTTCCCCAGATTCAAGGTCGACCGCCCTAGCCGTTAGGCCAACTCCTCTCCCCTTAGGGTTAGGCTCAGTTTAATGTAAGTCAGATTTTAAAAAATGTGTAGAATATGCAAAGTGATTCTATATTTCCTGTAATGACCTATAGTGTGCAAAAAAATAATCATACCAACATAATAATCTTTCTGCTGTTCACTGTTCATTTTAGAAAAACAGATCAGAAGAGCGGAATTACCAGGTTTTACTTATGTTTAAACTGCAGCTGTAATTATGCTCTGTAAGCACTTCACCTTGACTGCTGACTCAGGCAGGAACTATTATGACATCACAGGTCAATCTTAATAATGTATTAGAACATTGCAATGTTGAGTGTGCCATGCAAGACAATGGAGTGGTTTCAGGCTTATAATGGCTGTTATGAGCCTATTTCGCAAACATTCCTATGTTCGTGTTTTACTGTTTTTCCCCTTTTAGATTCTACCCTTAGAGGGCTTAATGTTCTAGTAGCCTTATAGCCCTTCTGCCTCGGGCTACACCTGTTGTTAAAGGCCCTCACCCTCATTGCAGCTCAGATTCAGGGCCTTTAACAACCTGTATAGACTTCGGCAGCGGGCTATAAGGCTATGTTATAGTTCAGCAGCGACATTCTTTTCTTTTTATTGGTGACTAGAAGAGGCTTATTTGACTATAATACTGAAATTACAGACTGTTATACATGGATTGCCGAATAAATACGTCATGTGGCAGGTGGCTAGTAAAGTCGAAGCTACAATGAAATTGGAAAATTACAGGCACGTTTTCATACAATTATTACATTGTACTACATAAATATATGTAGTTATAATTCCTTCTAAAGACACACGTATTTGTTAGTTTTACTCACACTCTCTTATGCTGCGGATTTTCTCCTTCCTTGATTCTTTCTTTTACATCTCTTTAGCGTTTTTCCTTCCAGATCCTGCTGCCGAGTGTCTTTCTCCTTCACTATTCACCTTCTAAATATCTCTCCTCTAGGTTAAGAAAAAGGATGTAAGGTGTGGTTTAGACCTTTTGGCAAGCTATGAGGAAATGAACAATTTACAAAAGCAAAATGTGTTTCGTAAATCTCGCCTAACCCGTTTCCAGGGCTGTTTTCTTTATTTAAGGTAAACTCGTGGCACCGCCTTATTTGAAACACCTCTTCCTTCTTTTCATCTTTTTCTCTCGGTGGCTGCCTGTTTCTGGTCTCTTCCTGAAAGTCACATGTGTAAACTGATACTGCTTTCTAAGGAAGAAACCTGGGCATTATCGTTGGATGTTTAGTAAGTGCTTCTGTGACCGCTAGAATGTTCTGAATAATCAAACATTAAAGTCGATAACTAAAAAAAACAAGCATTTACAATGCAATGGTCTCGGCAATATTATAGGTAGAGCTATTGGTATTGCTCATTATTTTTTTTATCATTTTTGTACCCCTAAATAAATGGCATTGTCATTTCTATTGGCATTAGCTTTTTTTTTGCATATGTGATACCTATTGCATTAGCAGAGAGAGAGTGAGGTAGTGAGATAGAGAGAGAGATGGGGTTGGGCCCACTGGAAAGATCCCTGGAGGAGGTCATAAAGTCATGGCTCAGGCAGATACGGATCCTACAAAGGAAACTGAGGAGTCAACTGGTTGCAAGGAACCTTTGAGAAACATTACTGATGGAATATTACTATATCTCATCTTGTCTTTAGATATCCACTTTTCCCTGCAGACAACTTCTCTCTCTCAATGCAATGGTCTCGGCATTGTTAAGGTTAAAGGTATTGGCATTGCTCATGACATTATTTTTGTTTATGTTTTAAAAACATTTAAAGAAACGGCATTGTTATTTACAATGTCAATAGCTTAATCACTCTCAAATGCGAGACCTATTGCATTTGCACCCACACACAGAGGCACCCACACAGAGCAACCCACACACAAATAGAGCCACCCACAGAGCCACCTACACACACACAGTTACCCACAGACAGACCCACCACGCATAGAGCCACCTACAAAAAAAAGCCACACACACAGAGCCACGCACACACACACAGACCCTCCCCCACACACACAGCCACCCACACACACACAAAGAGCCACACCCCCACACACACACAACCACCCCACACAGAGCCCCCCCTCCACACACACACAGAGCCACACAGTTGAAGTTAATGTTTTACTCAATGTTTATATATTCCCATACTTCTTGTCAAATAATAACTGTTCCGGCAGGGTTAATGGTGTTACCTCAGGTTGAAAGGAAAGAAGTAGGTCTCCTGCACTTTAAACATCAGTTTAACTATTTCCATATATGGTCTGTGCATTATATTGTATATGAAGTTACTCTCAGTGGAAGCCCAACAATAAAGCTTTTTTTTAATTTTTTTTTATTAAACTGACCTCTCCCCGACGATGTACCCACAGTGCTCAGGTTCAAAGTCCCCATACTTTCTTACACGACTGGACTGCTGTATATACTGTACTTTAACATGCATAAATGTGAGGCGCTGTGAGGCGCTCTGACCCCCTTGGAGGCCGCCTGCCTTGGCGGCATATACAGTTTTCTAAATAAATACATTTTCAGCCGGGTAAGTTAGGCTTTCAAGGCCATAGACCGCGGATTGGGCTGAACGTCCACTGGACATGTCCATTTTTAACCTGTAAATCACAGGCTTTGAGCCTGCTCGGATGGCTAATGCACCTGCAGATCAGCACGGCCCGCAGGTCACAGGTTTCAATGCTTACGTTTTTTTGCTCAATGAATCGATGCGGCGGCTGCTAAGATTAGTTTGGGTAACCTGCAGGTCACAGGTTTGAATGCAGACTAGCGGGGGCGGGAGAACCCCCCCCATCCCACACTTCGTCAGTGACCTCAAAAGAAGCAGCTGTGGCAGGCCGGGGGCGTGGTTGGGAAAAAAGAGGGCAGGGAAGCACTTTACATCTGCTCTTCGCTTCCTGGTTCCTCCCCCTTCTGCAGGGGGGCTCTTGAGGAAGGGAGGGGACAGAAAGCGAGGAGGACGGAGAAGGGGGAGGAGGGTTACAGTGGAAAGACTAGATAGGTGGATAAGCTGGGGCAGATGGGGAACAGATGTGGTCAAAGTGAAAAAGTGCTGGGTAGGGGGCATCAGTGTGTTTCTTTGTGATCTCTGCTCCATGTTATGGGGGTTCCGTGTTTAAAGCTGCCTCGTAACAGTGCCGCTGCTTCCGCTACTGCCCTGGGCGAATCCAATGCAGCGCCCTGAGGCTTCAGAATCGGCGCTAAACCAAACGAGAGGGTGGGGTGGGGATTAGAGATCGAGAAAGAGTAGCTACGATGTAGAGACAAGCAAAACAGATAACGCAATTGATAGAGGAGTGAGCAGGCAGACAGGAAGTATGACAGGTAAAGAAATGGGAGGCTAGACGTGTATGTGTGCAGGCAGGCTCAGACCAATGGCATAATTAGTGGCGAGCTTCGAGCAGCCTGGCCTTCCTCTCCCAAAGGAGGGAGTCCAGGGAGGGCCGTTTCCAGGGAGACTAAAAACAGACGTGGGACACAAATCCCTTACAATCCCTAGCAGTCAATACACAGTGCTCGGAGTGGGCGGACACATGACCAGCTCTGGACGCTTCACTACGAACCGTTAACAAAAGAAAGATCCGGTAACATTAATCAGTTCGAGGACATACACAGGACTCTCCAAGTACCCTAACTCCAATGACATCGGACTTAAGACACACTAGTAAAAATCTGCAACACCGGTCTCCGTAAATCCTTACAGTAAAGGCTACTTACCCAGAGCACATTCTAAGAGCTGTTCATCGCGCGTCTATCGGTATTCCTCCACGCCGTGCCGCCGGCGAACTCTCTTGATAACTAGCCTCTGCACAAGCTCATTCAGTTACCGCCCCCTGCTTCTTGGCAATGATATCCCTCTCCCCAGCCCTGGCGTTCCTCCCTATATTCAGCTCTCACCTTCTGTGTGCAGTCCTCCGCAGCCGCAGGACACGGATGGCAGGCCTCGCTGGGAATGCAGCAGACCGGGTCTCTAAGGGGTGGAGGCAAAACCCAGTAGCCAAAGGCTACGAGTGAAAGGACGCGTAGGGGCGGCGGCTCCCAAACCCATGCGAGGCAGAAGAGGCTCCAGCGGTCGCATAGCCAGGCCAAGAGCAGGCCGTAGAACCCGGGACATGGAGCTCAACATGACTGGTGGTAAGAAGGCATAAGCGTGCTGCGGAAGACAGGACACACGTGCAGAGGGCACAGGCCGGAACACTGCCTTTCTCCGAGGCGAAGCAGAAATGCCTCGGAGAAACGCAGCGGAGGTTTCGGATTCGGGGGCGTGTTTTCTTTTCTCTCCTCTTGCCATTGGCTGGAGGAGAGAAAAACAAAAACACGCCCCCAAATCTGAAAAGGACGGATGGAAGCTCCAAAACTTTTTCGGCTTCGAGGGCGTGTTCCTGCTGTTCTAAAAGGGCGTGGCTAAAAAGTGGAAAGAACAACAAGGAACACGCCCCCAAATCTGAAAAAGACGGAGCCTATTTGGAGGGACGGCTCTCTCCTCCAATGGCTGGCCTCCGTTTAGGAAGCCAGCCAATGGAGGAGAAGCAAAAAGAGATGCGGACTAAGTAGCCACTCTAGGAAACATTAAATCTCCGACTTCCGGTTCTGCCTTCGGCAGACCGGTAGTCCTCGACCTAAACATTTTCAGCATTGAGTTGGCTCTTAATGAACAGCATATTTCCCTGTTTCCCCCACCTGAATGTTGCCAGCCCTCTTTGTTTCGATTTACAAATGCGCTTCCATGCTCAAATATTTGCAAAAAGAATAATAGACTAAAACGTACTATAGTCTTTAGTTGCGTGTTGCAGTCATTTTAAACAAGTGGTCCCCATTCTCTATTGATGTGTAGCGTGCAGTGTCAGAATCAGTTGTACCTCGGTGTTAGAGGCAACCAGGTTGCAATGGCGCAAGGCGTCAGTGTTTCCATGCGAGCCAGAAAATATATATGATTGTAAATTATTCACAATCTGTGTACCACGTGACTGTTGCTCTAAAATCGAGTAGCATCTTGTATGCATTTGATCAATTCGGCAGATTCTACAGTGATTCTGGCATGCTTGTGATGGCCCTGCCTTGCTGATGATGGCCATGCCTTGCTGATGATGACCTAACACCGCTGTTCATGATCTTGCCTTGCTGATGATGGCCTAACGCTGCTGGTCATGGCCCTGCCTTGCTTGTGATGGTCCTGCCTTACTGCTGATGGCCTAACGCCGCTGTTCATGGCCCTGCCTTGCTGCTGATGGCCTAACGCCGCTGGTCATGGCCTTGCCTTGCTGATGATGGACTAACACTGTTGGTCATGGCCCTGCCTTGCTGGAGATGGCCCTGGTTTGCTGATGATGGCCCTACCTTGCTAATGATGGCCCTGCCTTGCTGGCTGATGATGGCCCTGCCTTGCTGATTATGGCCTAATGACGCTTGTCATGACCCTGCCTTGCTGGTGATGGCCCTGGTTTGCTGATAATGGCCCTGCCTTGCTGATGATGGCCCTGTCTTGCTGGCTGATGATGGCCCTGCCTTGCTGATTATGGCCTAATGACGCTTGTCATGACCCTGCCTTGCTGGTGATGGCCCTGGTTTGCTGATAATGGCCCTGCCTTGCTGATGATGGCCCTGCCTTGCTGGCTGATGATGGCCCTCCCTTGCTGATGATGGCCTAACGTTGCTGGTCATGGCCCTGCTTTGCTGACTTTGGACTTGCTTTGTGATGATGGCGTGGCTCACAGAAGGTGTCTAGAAAAACCCCACTGGTCCGATACGAATGATGGGATATCGAGCAGGGATGGGCAGGATGGGAACGTCCCAGAGCAATTATGCTTTCAGTTTAGCACTGAATTGACACAGGGCAGACGCATTGTGGACCTTCAGGGGATTGGGGCCTGCTGTTATAGAGGCAGGATGTTGTGGTAGAAAATCACATGTCTCTGTTAAAGGCTGCACTAACCTAGCAGTCCGAAGCCAATGGGAGCGATGCTAGTATCCACCATTCCCTGAACCTGCTGAGGAACATAAAAAGAATATCGATGGCGGTCAGCAGTAGATTGCGGAAAGTGGAGTTGAATGAGAGAGAGAAAAACAGAAACCTAGTCGCATCCCCATACACGTGGGGTATGTCCCCCGGGCACAGGTCAATGGTGATCCAATGAGATTTCTACAGTTTCTTTAAATGTTCAATAAAGCACAATACTTCAATGGTAGTTTTCAATGTTCAATTGTATTGTTTCATCACAACACTATATATTCATGCTCCAAATGTTTGGAATATAATTCCCAGAATGCATGACCATTGGTTAACATTTTTCATTAGTCCCAATGCATTTCGGCTGGCTGGCCTTCATCTGGGGATGATCTATATATTTAAATGTAGCTACTGTTAGTTGATACAGAAGAAAGTCCACTGAAATGTATATTAGAAAAGAAAAAACGTAATCTAGTGAAACCAATTACAACCCGGAGGTGCTTATAGGGAAGTTAACCAGGTGCTGGGGTCAAAGTGTTCTGCGGGTAATTACATTCGGCGCTGGGTTAGTTTATATCAAGCTTTCGTGGCCATTGCGTGAATACGTAATTTATGTACATTGTAGATGTGAGGTTCTTGATTGCCGGTAAATGGTTGTGAAGATTAAAGACACCTGGGGTGTGTTCGTTCAAACCGTTAAGAGGTACAAATGTCAAAGTGCAGATGTCAAAGGTTTAAAGATTCACGAGATAGAGCATTACGATGTGAGGATGCCGCGAGTTTACAGACACGCTGAGGAGCGTGTACAGTGTGTTATAACGCTTACCGTTAACCAAAGTGGTGTGCTCGTATCCAACGCTGATCTGGCTCGTTTCGCTCATGGCGTGCTGAGTGTTGGTGATTTATAAAGTGAATAGGGGGTGTAACAAACGACGGACTACAAGTTAGCGAGGGTGCGCGAAAATTAAGAAGACTAACATTAAGCGGACATGTAGCTAGAATCTGACGGACAAAGCTGTGTTAATAAAGTTATTCTATTGTTGTCGGTCAGACCAATGTTGATCTATAAATAAAGCCTCTTCAGGTCATGGATTACATTACACAAAACGTAAATTGAGATACAAAGAATCAAGTGTGAATATCTAAATAACATAGAAATACACTTATAGGTAACATTGGAACTCCATCCGTTCATTCATCCCATTGGGTTTCAAGGAGTTTAAGTGGCTGATCCAATAGTTCTCTCGTTGCAGTAAAGAGTTATGATTGTCCCTTCCTTCACATTTTTCAATTATTTTAATTATTTCCAAGACACAGAATTTTAATTGGCTGATGTTATGAGCAGCTTCAATGAAATGGCTAGCTACTGTGGATTTCGCATGCTTGGTTCTGATGTTGCTCTTATGTTCATTGGCACGTGTTTTTATCTTCCTTTCAGTTTGTCCAATGTAGGGTTTTCCGCGAAGACACTTAAGCATATAAATCACGTTTGCAGTGTTGCATGTTGCATTCACTTTTAATTTGATTTTATGCCCCTTCATGGGGTGTGTAATGTAAGAGCCTTTTATGATATTGTTGCAATTGTTACAGTTCCAACAAGGTATAGTTCCTTTATATGTAGTTTGCAGAGTTTGATCGATGGGATTTTTTATGATTTCACCTACATTTTTACTTCGTGTGTATGCAAAAATGGGTTCCTGGTCAAAAATGTGGTTAAAATCTTGTTCCAATTTCAGGATTGGCCAATGTTTTTTAATGATTTTTTTGTATGGGCTGCTCATCGTGGAAAATTTGGACACAACTGTGGTTCGATCTTGGCTGGATCTGTTTTGAAGGGAAAGTAGCTCTTCCCTAGATTTGATTTTACACCGAATCTTTGCCTACGTTAATATTTGGTCTGGGTATCCACTTTTTCTGAATCTGTCTATGGCAGATGGTGTTTGAGAGACTGTGGATGGCAGCTTTCATATGATAGGGTATTGATTCTATCAATTTCCTTCCTATATAAATCTGTTTCAAATCCTGTAGGCGTTTTGGTGATTTTCACATCCCAAAAAGTTATTGTTTGTTCCTGTATGTCATGTGTGAATTGGATTCTCTCATCTACTTGATTAAGTTTGACGATTTGTTCAGTGAGTGCTGCCGCTGTGCCTTTCATTGACGACATCTTCAAATTGTGGAATCGTAAAAATAGCTTTATTTGAGTTTTACATGGTTGTAGGGATAAGATATGCTGTTCCTCAAAGTAATTCATAAAAATATTTGCATACGAAGGTGCGGCACAGTTGCCCATTGAAGTTCCCATCTTTTGTTGCAACCAATTTTCTTGCCATTTAAAGTAACTATGGAATAAGGTGAATTCTAAGAGCTCCATAAGAAATACCTTTAATCCTTCATCATACTCAGTATGTAGTAGGGCATGTTCAACCGCTTCTATTCCCAGTTGATGCAGGATTGACGTATACAATGACTTTACATCAATAGTACACAACAGTATTGTTTCGTCATCCGCGATGTTCGTTTGGTTAAGTTTATTTAGAAAATCTGTTGTATCTTTTATGAATGTTCTCATCTTCATGACACACGGTTGTAAATAGCGATCTAAGAATTTGCCAACTGGTTCATGTAAGCTCCCTCAGGTTGACACAATGGGACGACATGGTGGTTTTACTGGATGTTTGTGTATTTTGGGCACCATGTATAGGGTTGGGCTTCTGGGATTTGTTTGTATTAAAAATCTTTTGACTTTTTCATTGATGATCCCTTCATCAAAAGCTTTGTGGACGATGGATTGCAGAATTTCCTTAAATCGATCTGTCGTGTTCATCTCCAGTTTCATATATGTGTCTTGATCATGTAGGTGTGTTTCCACCTGTGTGTTGTAGTAGCTGGTGTTTAAAATAACTAGAGCTCCTCCTTTATCTGCTTTTTGACTTGTTATTGTGGTTTTTTCAGCTATTGATTTTAGTATGCCAAATTCTTTTGCCGTGAGGTTTTTATGTTTGGATTTTTTCTAGAAGTTTAATTTGGCTATGTTTTGTTTTACTAGTAGTTCAAACATATCCAAACTTTCATGGCTCAACTGGGCCCTGTATGTGCTCTTAAGTTTTAGCCCTTTCAAAGGGTCCTCTTCCTTATCCGGTTGTTCGGTAACGATGTTATCAAAAAAGTGTTGCAATCTTAACTTTCTCATCAGTTTGAATAAGCTGATGTTTAGTTCCAAGTAATTTGTGTGGGCGTTGGGTACAAAAGATGTTCCCTTTTGTCGTGTTTTTTTAATTCAATTTCACTAAAGTGATAGTCTGAGATGTTAATAACTAAGTTGTCTGTTGTGTCCCTTTCTTGCCCTTGTCCTTCTTCGCAGTGATGGTGCGTGTTTGTGGTTGTTCTTTCTCTTTCTCTTTGTCTTTTTCTTTGGCTCCGCCTGGGTCGTCCCGATCGGCGGGGCCTACCTCTAAAAAAGGAGCTCCACTTGAAAAACACTAGAAAAACAGAGGCACTGGCTAGATTCACCTCATCTTTTCATACTGTAGGAGGCAGCCTGCTCTGCAGAGGCTGGGATATCTACAACAAGTAATAATTATTCTATGTTTTAGTCAATGATATTACAGCTTAGTATTCCTATTGTGTCATGTGATATATACTGTTTCACTGGTGTTACTAACAACTCTATGACTTCTTAGAGCTGAAAGAGATAATACACCTTTGTAATTAATGCACAGAATAATCTGAACTGTAATGCATGTTCTTATAATAACATTCAGCAAGTTGGAAATAAAGCCTGTGACATGAATGACTTTAAATACACATAGTTCATTAACTCTAACTTAATAAATACCTATTAGTGTTAGGTTTTAACTACTAGCAATATGCAATCACTTCACCACTGACAATACCTTAATACCACACGTGATTCCAGACTTATGAACACAGTGAATGATTCAAAAAGTGCACTTTGTAGTATGTGAAATAGTAGTACAGTAGTCCTACTCACATACAACAGAATGCATTTTACAAACCTATGGCCAAGGACACAATGAGCAAGATGGTGCCAGAGTAGTTCACCGCGTCGCTTGCCACCACCACTGTGTTGCTCCTATGATAGGCCATCAGCTATGCGGACTAGAATCCTGACTTTGCTTGAAGAGCTGCTGCATCTTGCGCTGGGAGGACGTTGGTGATCATTTCACGGACCCTGCCGCAGTAGCTTGACTCCACTGGATTGTTTGGTGGCTGCAGCTTCACTTTTGTGCTTCCTTGCAGCCCTGAAATCCTGCCAATTGATTCTGTCAGGGTACTACAAAAGGAAGGTGTGGCTACGAGTGGGTCCAAGGGTACCAAGATGTGACCCCCCCCCGCTGACTTCAGGAATTTTTGGTGCAGCTCTAACAGTTCCGACAGATCCATCTAATGAAGCTGGTTCTCGAGAGATGCCAGCTAGAGGTAAAAGGGACACTGGAAGAGGAGGCAAGAAGAAAATACAGAGCAAGACTTGGGGTGGTTGCACACACAGAAAGGGGCGGCTCCCAACTGTCTATTGCGAATTTGTTCCACCCTTCTTGCATTGCCAGCTCATAGGGTAGGAAAGTGGATGGGGTAGCCATTGGGGTAGCCATTGATCCTTTAGGGCCAGAGACGGAGGCCCACCATATTACTGATACACACCTCCCTAGGACCAATCAATCTAATGACCTGGAACCACCATTGTGCCACGGTCTGGGAAGGCAGGTGGATCGGTCTTCGAAAGATACAGTGCCCCAAATACAGGCGACCACTAATTCCAGCATGACAGCATCCGACAGGGATAAGACCCTGGATTCAGTGCAGGGTTCTTTGAAAGAGGCAGAGCGGAAGAAGATACCCCTTTTACCCCAACACATGAAAGTGGGACTACTTCTGTGGGGTGGCAACAGCTAGTGGTCGCTTCCCCCAAGATAGCTGGAGAATATTTTTTTTCATTAACTGCAGGATCTCACTCTTCTGCAGACGAGAATCTGTCTTCAAGTAATGATGCACTTTCAGACTCGAACTGTAGCTACACCATGAATGAGACAGGCACCACACCTCACAGGAAGTCAGCCCAAAATAAGCAAAAGGAGAAACGAAGAGGAAGCCCCAGTCATTTAAAACAGGACTATTGTGGCACGCAGCTTTCTTTCCCACATGGAGATGAGTCACTTAGAGAACCTGACCAAGACAGAAGCAAGCCAGGTATGGACACAGAAGAACCCTCTTTGTCTACAATTTTTCACTCAATTAAACAGTTCCAAGAAGAAGTGCGGAGCAATAATAGCAAGGCAAAAGGGGCAGCTAAAACACTCCAGGGGGGATTAGAAAGCTGAACAAAACTTGCTCAGACATAGCTGAACGTGTCGTGACGATAGAAAATCGCATTGAAGTAGACATCAGCGCCTTGAAAACACAAAGCACTTACCAGGGCACGTGTATTACTGACGTCATGTGGAAGTTAGAGGATCAGGAGAACAGACAGCACCGGAATAATCTCCGACTCTTGGGGATTCCCGAAGGGGTTGAAGGGAATAGCCCCCGACAGTTCATGGTGAATCTCTTGCAAGGTTCATTCCCCGACCATCCAAACTGAAATTAGGATAAAGAGATACAACGGGCACATTGATTTCCTTTCATGATTAATAAACATCCATCAAATGAAGGTAAGAAACTTTGATTCATTTTACTGTGTTTTGGAAACATTTTATTAAGATAGTTGGTTTATAAAGCCAAAGTATTTGAAGGGGTTTTATTTTTTGTTAAGCCGGACTTCTCACTTGCAACAATTAATAATGTTTGTCCCCTTTCAACAGTTTGGGGCCCACGTCTATTTAATGAATCTGGCAAAGCTTAAAGGTAACCTAAGTGGCATTTCTCGCTGTTTTACTTCAGAAATCAAGGCTCAGGAATATCAATGAAATGAAGATGAAACTGGGCAATGTCAATGTCAATTACCCTAGCTGCCTTTAATTTTGGTGTCGCAGAGTTTCAGTCCTCAAAAAACGGGGGGGAACAAATGAAGGAGGGGAGAAAAAAATATCCAGGCCAATACGTTTATTTGGTCGAATGACTGAATGCTTTCTGTTATTAATACGGTGGGGTCGGGTGACGGGGTCACTATTTAGACATACATCATTCAAGTGTGTCCTGATTGCTCAGTTTTTGGGGGGGTGTGAGGGAAGGGGGACTGTGAGGTGTAGGGAGGGTGGGGGCGATGAGGAGGGACCCACACAATGAGGAGGGTATGCCTAAGTAGAAGTGCTTTTTTTCTTTGCTTTTTTTTGTTAAGCTGTTTGTTGTTGGCGACAACTGGGAGTTTTGTGTATATTAGTCTCAGTGTGGTAGGGAGTAACTCAGTTATGTAAGAATGCCAAATTTAGAGAATCTTAGGGTTGTCACCGTTAATGTCTGCGGATGAAACGATCAGCGGAAAAGGCAGAAAGTTTCACAGGGATTACGACTTTTGGGAGTAGATCAGTGCTTAATTTGTGCTGGTGCTTTCCGGTGCTCAGCACCGGCACCTAATCCTCAGCACCAGTGCTTACAACACCATTTAAGGACACCCTTATTTAGAAGGCACAGGATTTTCCCTAGAGTCACAGGCTGTTGAGACACGCCGAGACTCAAACCGGGTTCTCCAGCTCTGAAATTGGCAGCTCTACCTATTAGGCCAAGTCCTCTCCAGGTTAATAAGTGCCGGGGGCTCTAGTCAGGTGGCAGTTTGCACCAGCACATTTCTCTTATTAGCGCTGCCTCCTGAGGAGAGCCCCTGCACTTTTTATTTTACAAATTAACCACTGGAGCAGATTTAGTCTGCCTGCAAGAGATGCATATTGAAGTGGCACAGAATGGACTTTTAAATACGATGGGATATACTTTGATAGGAGGGACTTCACAGAGCGCACGTATCCGAAGAGTAGCAATTTTAGCCCATAGTAATTTGCTTCAATGCATCCAAACCAAGGCAGACCCCCATGAGAGATGGGTTTTAACTGGATGTAGGCCTTTGGCTATGTCTTCATTTACTTTATGTTCAATTTACAGTAGCACCGTAGATGACCCAGGGGTTTTTGACTGGCTTACGAGCGAGCTGGTACATTGGACTCTACCTATCGTAATTTGTGCAGACCTGAATATTAAGCTACCATGTGATTGGGCCATGGATGCTTATCAGGTTTGACTGTGGAACTTTGGTTTTCCGACCAGTATAGAGTCAGAAACAGCTTTATTTGATTTTAAAAACAAAACCATAAAAGCACACATATATAACATTTCATTCATAGTGAGTAAAACAATTTAACATTAAAAGACAAGCTTTTTCCATATAAAAGAAGCGGATTTCATAGAGATCCTAAATCTTATAATAGTTTTAAGAAACGTTGACACCGAGGAAATAAGAAATTCATCATCTAACATTTTCAATCTGACCAAAGCCACTCTGCATTGTCTCAGGCCTAATTTTTTTAAAACAGGTCGAAGAATACTTTTCCTAGGTTCTGAGTAGTATTTACAAAAAAGAATACAATGGAGGGAAGATTGAGCAGAAACCAAATCACAAGGACATGGAATTAATTCCTTTAGCCAGCAATTCGGCTCAGGGAAGGTAACTAATCTAAAAAAGATATCTGCCCTGAAACGAGACAATAGCATTCGGGAATAACAACTAGGGACTAACTTCAAATATGGCTGAATACCTTGATTTTGAATACGTAGGTGGTTAGCCATAACAGAACTCTTACATTTCTCTGTCTGCCATCGTTTCTCTGTTAAGAAATGCAGGCAGATTTGCTTGAGCTTTTTTCTTGACAGGCCCGCCATACTATCTGGAGTGTCAAAAAATTCCTGATGGCCCATATCCACGAAGAAACTTTTTAAATATTTGAGCCATGAAATTTTTGTCGCCCCATCGAGACCTAAACAGTCCCTTATTATATCCCTATTCAGGCCTGTCTCGTTGCCTGACCAAACTTTATGCCACAATAAGATTGGCTCCAGTTTAATAAGATCCGAAATATACAGTACGCCCAGCTCTTGGTGACATACATAAGAGGAAGTGGACCCAGGCACTGCCAATAGGTAACGGAGGAAAGCATTCTGATAAGACTGAATGCTTGGGGTATTAACTATCCCCCAAATTCCTGCGCCATATAGCGCTATGGACACACACTTAGATTTATAGATGTCTATTAAGACAGGTACTGGGCGGCCTCCTACCTTATTGGAAAAATGTTTGACAGCCCCTATTGATCGTGAAAATGCTAATTTTCGTGTCTCGCCTGCTGCTGTCCAAGTGCCCTTTTTGTCAAAATTAATACCTAGATAAGAAAAAGTATTTACAGTCGCAATTTTTATGTTTGATAAAAAAGAATTACAATTAAGATTCTTCTTTTTGGTGCAGCACATGTTAAAGGTTTTGCTTATATTAATCTTTAGACCCCTGTTATCCATATATTCTGAGAAGTTATTAATCGATCTCTGGAGACCCATTTGGGTCCGGGCCATAATTACAGCATCATCTGCATATAAAAGAATGGGGATATAGGAATTGCCAATTTTAGGATAATCTTCCATATCTTCCAGGAGATGGGATGCTACCGAATTGATATATAAATTAAACAAAAAAGGGGCTAAAATGCAGCCTTGTCTCACACTCTTTCCTATAGGGAATTTGGAAGTACAATCCCCCTTGTCCCCATAACGTACCCTAGCACCTGCCTCTCGGTATATTTCTCTGATAAATATTAGAAGGTTTGGGTCCACTCCCATATCCTGCATTGTTAGCCAAAGTTTATTGTGGTTAATACAGTCGAAGGCCGAACTTAGTTCCACAAATGTAAGAAATAGATTTTCATTTTTGGCCTCGACGTATTTGGCTACTAGGAGTGCTAGGTTCAATCCTTGCTCAGTTGTTCCCATACCTTCCCTAAAACCATATTGGAACTGAGAGAGAATACCTCTGTCATCAACCCATGTTTGCAGTTTATTGAGTATGACTCTCCCAGTGATCTTCATGAGCGAATCAAGTAAGGAGATCGGCCAATAACATTTCGGTATATTACGATCACCTTTCTTGAAAATGGGCACCACAATGGCTTCCTGCCAGGTCAGTGGAAAGCCCACTTTGGTAAAGCTGTTAAAGACATTGGTTAAAAGCGGGGCCCATAACTTAGTATTAGCCTTAAAAGTGTCCATGGGAATTCCGTCCAGGCTCTTGTCAATAGCTGTCAGAACTTCCTCCAAAGAGAAATCGACGTTTATTGGGTAATGGTACTAAATCCTGAATTCTGGAATCAAGCCCCCTTTCTACTACTGCCACAAAGTCTTCTTGGTAGAGCTCCCGAAAGTAGGTCACCCTTGACTCTTCAGTAATGGCTACTTCAATAGAATCTGTTGCATTATCGTTGAAAAAAGGAGCATTCACCGCTTTCCAGAAAGCAGTACTATCTTTTAAATGGCAAGCTTCCTGTAGGGTATGCCAGACTTCCTGTTTCATTTGTTTTTTCCTATTTTTTACTGCCTGTTGGTAAGCGGATCTAGCAGATCTAACTTCGAGCATGACCCTAGGGTCTCGTTTTAACTGAGTCATTAAATGAGCATGAGTTTTGCTACATTTTCTGTCAAACCATCTCTTCGTCCTGCTCGCCCCAGAATTCCGAGGTTTCAAGAGTAACTTTCTAATTTCCTCAGAAATGCTAAGGAATGCATCATGGATATTAGAGGGTTCCTCATTCTCAGAGAGGCAGGTATTAAATTCCACTTCTTTAGAGCAAATTAGTTTTCTAAAGAAGGCCACTGGTTCCACTTTGTCCCAGTTTAGAGTATAACCGTTCTTCCTGGCAAGTTCCAGTCTAAAATTGTATAGATTCTGGAGTGTTATATCTGACTTGCTTTTTTCCCTCGCGATGGTAAAGGACATACTAAGAGGCAAGTGATCACTCATTGCTACCTCCCATGTTTCAAACGAGCGAATATAACAAAGAAATCGTTTGGAAATTAACATAAAGTCAATGACTGATTTACAGCCCCTTCCTATAAATGTAGGATTAAAAGGGACTGGTGGAGAACAGAGTTCATTTACGAAACCCAAGTCCAAAGAAAAAAGTATATCATTTAAGTGGTTACCCAAGGGTGTGTGGGAGAAGTGTGCCGAGGGGACATCAACAACCTCTCCCAATCCACAGATGTTTTGGTTACTAAATGGACATATGAAATGATTAAAATCACCAATCCAGATCACACAAGAGTCAGGGGCTTGTTTTTCATCTAAGTTTTTAAGGGTCTCGTGTAGTTCTTTCAAAGTCGAGGCCCATGCTTCTTTCGGAATATTGTTATAGAAGTTTATCAAAGTTATATTTTGTTTGCCCCCAAACGTTAAAGATAGTATGTGATAAAAGACAGAAACTGGGAAAAAAGAAATTTTAGTTTCTTTTAAACAGTTTGATACATAGGTACATAAGCCCCCTTTGTTTCTCCCTCTTAATGTATGGATTGCCGGCGTGTGAAAAGTGCGGCAACCGTTCATATGAATAGGGTCAACCGACCAGCATTCCTGTAGGCAGATGATCGAAAACTGTTTTAAAAAAGAAATACAACTTGTATCCCCTAACCTGGCAGACAGCCCTGCAACGTTCCAGGACAGAAGTGTAAATTCAGAACCTGTATCTCCCTCTAGCAATGATCTCCCATTGATAGTTTCGCGGTAAGCCCCACATTCAGAAATTCCTCTTTCAGGCAATGCAAGGTAATTGATTTCCTCTTCGCCCTCAATGATAATAGGGATGTTATCAAATTTATCCTGTAGGGAAATTGTCAATTGGACAGGCCGTGGGTCAGGGGGTAAGATTAACACATCATTAACTGCGACCTCCCGTGAGAATTCAGAAACGGTAAGATTGAGGGGTAGTCAGTCGACCATATCCAGGCAGCTAAATCTGTTTGTTCTTGGAAAGGCCTCCAGCCAACCCTGTTCGACTGGGGCCGGCCTGCCTCTTTGGGAGTTGATGTTTATTTTACCCCTCCCTACCTGTTCCCACATGCTGTTATTTGCTTGATAAGGATAAAAATAGGCAAGGGGAAGTGGGGTGATACTTGTGTTAGGCAGAAATGGTCGTGCCTGCTGGATGTATTTTGCAGCCTGTGTATCCTTAAAATTAACGACAATACAATCCCCCGATATGTCTTTGTTCCTTCTGCCCACCCAACTGACTCTTCGGACAAACAAGATTTTAGTATGTGTATGAGGAGGGAGTGGTTGGTTTATGTTGAGCCAGTGCATTGTTTTTTTATTCAGCTCATAGTATGATTCCATGGTGTTTTCTTCCAGACCAGGTACCCCTGTCAGTACAATAACGTACGGCGAGGATTCTGGCGGCAGATCTAAACTGGGTAACTTATGAACACCATCATGATTAGAAGCAGATCTATTTTCCGTTTCATTTATGTTCTGTACCATACCACTTTTAACTTTTGCGTTAACATCAGAAGATTTCTGCAGGGACATTACTCTTGTAGGTAGATTATTAGGACCACTGAGGCTTATGGAATTTTTAGTACAAGCAGTGTCCTCTCCTTTATCCCGGGGTGATCCCGTTTGCCGATCTGAAGAAGACGTGACCAAGGGGACAGAAGTTTTCTCCTTGGAATTACTTACTAGATTACCAAGAGAAAGATGTTCACAAAGCTCTCTATATAAGTCTGTCTTCAGCAATTTATTAAGTTCAAGGTTGGATAAAGCAATCTGTTCAAGTTTCTTGAGGCGCTCTTCAATCAAATTAAGTCTATCCAGGATCGGGCGAATTGAAAGTGCAAAAACTTCCCCTATTTTTAAATAAAAACCATCATCTAGTTGCCTGGTTAGATCTACAGTTGCTTCAGTCGGGGATTGATCGACGGGACCCAAAAGATAATTAGATGCAAGTTGTGTATTTTTGGGTTTCGTCGATCTTAATTGACTCCCCGTTTTTCCTCGCGGGACAGGCTTCTGTTTTGGTTTAGCTCCTAAAGTTAGGGCAGAGGAGGAAGGAATAACCTCCTCAGAAACAGCGTGTATTTGTGCTCGGGTAGATACGCCTTCTGTTTGGTTATTCATATGTCAGTCGTAATGGTTGCAGGCCTAGTTGTGCTTCTAGCTTCTTTACCGCCCTTTCTTTCCAAGATTAAGTCCGTACAAACGTCATTACTTTCATCCTCACTAACCATAAAGTCAGTTAAGATAGGATTTGTAGTATTTGCCTTGGATGTAACAGACAAAGCAATTTTACCTAAAGATGAACGTTTGTTAGAAAGAGGGTCCAAAGAAAGACGACGCTCTGTAAGATCAATTTCTCGTTCTAGGAGATTAGCAGCTCTTACGATAAAATTGTCCAAAGTACCTGCCATAGTGGTACCAGCTACGGCACTTTTACCCCTAGGCATGCCTCCCACCATTGTCAAGATGGTTACTTTTTTCCAGCTACGCTACGGGAATGCACAGGGAGTAGTCCAGCCCAGTCTCTACAGTCTCGAACGGGCTCAAACGGGCCCGCCCTTGGCCCGGGCTTCGCCCCGGTCTTCGCCCCGCTCGCGTCCCGCTCGCGTAGGTGTAGGCGTACCTTATAAAATCAGAGGAGGAGGAGTCAGGAAGAGGTCCCCAGGTGCTGCCGATGATCTTGGCGCTAGGCGCCCTGGTCCTCGCAGTCCTGACAGTGATCCCAGAGTACGTTACACAGGATTAGTGTATTTGTCACCCAGCTGCTCCGCCGCTTGCCTCACAGGAGTCAGAGGATCAACAGAAGAGAACTAAGCGTGCAAGCGGCTCCCGCGAAGCGGGGGCCGCGAGGCGTGAAGAGTCTTTGGGAGGAGGAGTCAGGAAGAGGTCCCCAGGTGCTGCCGATGATCTTGGCGCTAGGCGCCCTGGTCCTCGCAGTCCTGACAGTGATCCCAGAGTACGTTACACAGGATTAGTGTATTTGTCACCCAGCGGCTCCGCCGCTTGCCTCACAGGAGTCAGAGGATCAACAGAAGAGAACTAAGCCTGCGAGCGAGTTCCACAGTCTCTTAGAGCCCTTTGTCATGTCCATTGGCTTGTCGATGTATGGTCTAGCCTGAGACCAACCAACTATGGGTATACTTACTACTCTGCCCCACATCAGTCGCAGTTAGAGGTCGCAACCGCTAAGGCAGCAATGGGGGAAATATTGGCTGAGAAAGTCACCTCCAAGTGAGCCACCTCCAAGGAAAAGGCTTATGAATTTAGCAAACAAATTGGTCATCATCTAGTCATGAGAACTAACCTACAAATTACTAATAGCGGGATACGGTTGATCAGAGACCCAACAGCCGGGGTGGTAACGGAGCAGGATTTCTAGGGTTTTTTAATGTGCAGAAATATTTAATTACCCTAGGTAAACCACCCACTAGACACAGCCAAAGGTTGTGAGCGGTGGAGGGTTAGCCACAGGGCCTGGCCTGCAGTCAAGCCCTGCATTAATCATCCACAGGCAGAAAACCCCATGCGGCGCACAGCATTCGGTTGTGCACAGCAGGGAGTTAGCTACAGGGCCGCAGGTAGTCAACCACATGCTCACATAACCTTTCCGTGTTTGTTGCATTGGGTAGGTGCATGGCATGGCTTGCCGCCAGGCCCTGCGTCCAACTCTCCACAGGCAGCAACCTAGAGGCAGTCAACTTCATGCTGCATACTTCCTTTGGTCTTGCACGGTCTTTTTCCATGTGCAGCGGTGTGTTGGCCACAGGGCTTGGCCTGCCTCCAGGACCCAGAAGGCCCTAGAAGGCTGCTAACCACACACCATTCACAGCCTTTGACATGTGCAGTGTAAGGTTGGCCTTAAGACTCTGGTAACCCCATCTCATGGGGAAAAACAAATTTATCGAGGGGAGGATGGGTGCAACCCCGTCCCAGACCCTTAATTGGCCCAGGAGACTCCATCCCTGGGCCAGGTCCAGTAAAAGGGGGAGGGAGCATGTGGTCTCCCTGCCAAGCCTTAAATGGCCCCAGGGGCCCTATCCTCCATGGCCAACTGCAATGAAATTGGGGAGGAGTGAGTGCATGCCCCATCACCGTGGCCAAACACAATAAAAAGGGGGCTGTGTTGCCCCCCTCCCCGAGCCTTCTTGGCCGCCAGGGACCCTACCCCTAGGGGCCAATATATAAGGGGACAGAGACATGCAGCCTAATAGGCCCAGGGGACCCAGTCGCCCATGGTCAAATGCAATACAAAAGGGGAGAGGACCCACACAGCCCCTCTCTCAGAGCCTCTTTTTGTACAGGGAACCCATCCCCTTGGGTGGTCTGTTTTGTAAAAAGGGGGGTTGCGTAGCCCCACTCCCTGAGCCTTATCAGGCCCCAGGGACTCCTTCTCCTAAGGCTGCATTACATTATAGAGGGCAGGGGGGCCACATGCCCCCCTTTCCGACCATTTCTAGGCCCAGGGGCCCCTTCCACTAGGGCCGTATTTAATTAATAAGGGAAGGGAGCAGAGCGGCCCCACTCTCCCAAGCTTTATTAGGCCCCAGAGACCGCAGCCCCGGGGCAGAATAAATAATAAAGGAAGGGGGCGCACAGCCCCCATCCCTAAGCCTAATTAGGCACTGGAGATACCAATCTACGAGGCAAAAATTCAAATAAAAGAGAGACGGCTCATGCAGTCCACCCTCCCCTAATCTTTTTAGGCCCAGGGGACCCCATCCCCAGAGAAGTAAGTTTTTGTAAAGGGGAGGGAAGGCCGTATGGTCTCCTTCCCAGAATCTTCTAAGGCCCTTGGGGCCCATCCCTAGGGTGTCTATTTTTTTAAAAAGGGGAAAGGGGCCATGTGGCCCTCTCTTCCCCAAACCTCATCAGGTCATAGGGACCCCATACCCCAAGGCCATACTTTTTTTTAAAGGGGACTAGAACTTTGTAGCCCCTTCCAGGCCATAATTCAGCACTGGCATGGCCATATCTTTTCAAAAGGGACGGGGACCACACGGCTTCCCTCCCCAAGCCTCATTAGGCCCTGTCCCACAATCCATTTTTTTAAAAAGGGGAGGGTGGCTGCCCAACCTTCCTCCCCAAGCCTCATTGGGCCCTGAGGCCCCCCTCATATTATAAATACATTGGGCCCGAGGGATGAGGTACCTGGTGTCAACTGTAGCTAAGGGCCCCCTCCCCTTAATAGGTAATCTGGGTACCGGGGAATGGGGTCCGTGTGGCCAAAAATGTCTCACGGATGGGGGCTGCACACCCCATCCCCTTAGTTAATGAATCCGTCTGCCATTTTGTTTGGATGTATGTCGTTACAACGCACACTTTTACAACGCATGCACTTACAACGCATTTTTTACAACGCACAATCCATTACAACGCATGACATTACAACGCATGACACTACAACGGATTTTTAAAAAATACCTTTACAACGCATTCCATTACAACGCATACTACCATTACAACGCATACCATTACAACGCATAATATTAAATTGCATTTAAGGTAAGTATTAGTTAAATAGCATTTAAGGTAAGTATTAGATAGTATAGGGGTAAAAATTACTTTTCTAACTCCAGGGGGTGCAACAGTAGGGTAAGTGTTGGATAGTATAGGGGTAAAAATTACTATTCGAACTCCAGGGGGTGCAACAGTAGGGTAAGTGTTGGATAGTATAGGGGTAAAAATTACTATTCTAACTCCAGGGGGTGCAACAGTAGGGTAAGTGTTGGATAGTATAGGGGTAAAAATTACTATTCTAACTCCAGGGGGTGCAACAGTAGGGTAAGTGTTGGATAGTATAGGGGTAAAAATTACTATTCTAACTCCAGGGGGTGCAACAGTAGGGTAAATGTTGGATAGTATAGGGGTAAAAATTACTATTCTAACTCCAGGGGGTGCAACAGTAGGGTAAGTGTTGGATAGTATAGGGGTAAAAATTACTATTCCAACTCCAGGGGGTGCAACAGTAGGGTGAGTGTTGGATAGTATAGGGGTGAAAATTACTATTCTAACTCCAGGGGGTGCAACAGTAGGGTAAGTGTTGGATAGTATAGGGGTAAAAATTACTATTCTAACTCCAGGGGGTGCAACAGTAGGGTAAGTGTTGGATAGTATAGGGGTAAAAATTACTATTCTAACTCCAGGGGGTGCAACAGTAGGGTAAGTGTTGGATAGTATAGGGGTGAAAATTACTATTCTAACTCCAGGGGGTGCAACAGTAGGGTAAGTGTTGGATAGTATAGGGGTAAAAATTACTATTCTAACTCCAGGGGGTGCAACAGTAGGGTAAGTGTTGGATAGTATAGGGGTAAAAATTACTATTCTAACTCCAGGGGGTGCAACAGTAGGGTATGTGTTGGATAGTATAGGGGTAAAAATTACTAATACTTACCTTAAATGCAATTTAAATAATACTTACCTTAAATGCAATTTAATATTATGCGTTGTAATGGTATGCGTTGTAATGGTAGTATGCGTTGTAATGGAATGCGTTGTAAAGGTAGTTTTTTAAAATGCGTTGTAGTGTCATGCGTTGTAATGTCATGCGTTGTAATGGATTGTGCGTTGTAAAAATGCGTTGTAAGTGTAGTGCGTTGTAAAAGTTGCGTTGTAAAGGTTGTTCCCCATTTTGTTTGTTTGCTGTGATCCTGAGCTAGTCCTGTGGGATAGCAGCAAAAATTGCAGTTTATTTTTTTCAATTATGACCATGGGGCCTAGGGGGACAAGTTATCCCTACTCTGTCCCCTTATATTTTTTTGTACAAGGTTTAGGACAGTGGACTAAGTCCCCAAGTCCTGTAATGGCTGCCAGCAACATTTTTATCATGTTGCTGGGAGTCAAGCAAGATGGCTCAAAGACAAAAAATCTCCCTGACCCAATCAGTACACTCTATTTGTAAATTGGGGCCTCCCAGAAGACTCTTGAGTGACTATTGCGGACCCAAACATCCAAACATACAATTTTTCAAAAGCTACTGAACAGATTTACACCAAATCACAAACCACAATCTTTGGATCAATAGCTAGCCTCCTGACAAATCTGATGAACTTCGTTCTGCAGTTTTGAGGTAGCATTGCCGAAAGAAGTCTATGGAAGAAGCATGGGGTTTTTGTGTTTGGTGACCCCCTTTTTTCTTGGCTCCTTTCTTGAAAGGGCACCACACACCTTTCCATGTACAGGCTAGGCAAAACAGAGCACCTTTTTGGAATGTTTTGTGAAGATTCGTTAAATGGTGCCAAAGTTATTAGCAACACAAAATGTGCATTTCCCATGCAAACGCTGACCTAATTATAACTATTCAGTGGAGACTGCATTTCCATAGGAAATGCATTTTTTGTGTTTTGAATAACTTTGCCCCCATCCGACAAATCTCCACAAAACTTTGATTAGTTTGCACATAAAAAGTTTGGGGGGTCATCCGTCAAGCGGGGGCAGAGAAAAAGAGGGGTCTTATAATAAGGTTTCCCCATTCATTTTTCCATTGGAACTTTGTGTTTTGGTGTAAATCTGTTCAGTAAGCTGCTTGATAAAGACTGCAGAGTAAATGTCATGTGGGGTAAAAAATACTGTGGTGAGGGCGTGGGCAACCAAGATGGCTGAGTAGACGTAATCCACAAGGGATTGGTGGCAACGTCTATTGAAAATCAAGGATCAGCGACTGATTCTGGCAAAAAAAGATTTAAATGCAGCAACATACTCATGTGGAGTGAGTTGTGCCGAGGGGAATGTCGTGGAGCTCTGAGGGATGCCTGGATGCCGAGGGATTGCGGAGACCTTGAGACTTGACGGCAGCGAGGAGCGAGACTCCGGCGGGCCGCATGGGCAGGAAGGGCAGGAAGGACTGAAGGTGCAGCTGGACGGGAACACCAGGAAGTCCTTCTGGAGGTGGGGACAGTGGCCCCCTGCTGGCCCTGGCCTGCGTGTTAGGACCTACAAGAACAATGAAGTCTGGTAGGGGGTGGCCTGGAGACACACATATACCAGGCAAGCCGGGACTGGCGGCTGATTGGGGATGGCAGAGCATCGGTACATTGAGGGCGCGTTATGCCTGGTGTCAAGATGGCAATAGCAAATTGACCCAACAGCAAATTGACCCCAGTGGGTGGAGGCTTGGCGCAGCTGTGACGGCGCCTGTGGCTGAGGGAGACGATCACTGACAGAGAATTCCGGGGGCCCACGATGAGGTAATGATAGAGGCCTGGGTGTAGACCTACCCGGCGAGGGCAAATACTTGTCTCCAACATTTATATGCTGGCAAATGCTGAGAGGGACCCACATGTGAGGCACTGCGAGTCCACACTGAAGGCTGGAGCGACCCTGGGATCCAGAGAAATAGTGGAGCAGGGGCAGATGGTGGAAAAGCCCTCACATGAAGTGCACTGAACTGTGGTGGAGGGGGATGGAGAGGCCCTGGGGAACCCCTAAGGAGGCAAGCACCACGGATACAATGGTGGGAGGTGAAGCCACACCGCAGGTGACTTGGATCCTACTACATAGAAAATAGAAAATCTGATCCCTTGCCCTTGGTGTCGGAGTGCTCTGCATAGTCTGGACGCCACGGTCCCCTATAGCAGTAGTGTCTATGCCACCAAAGCAACCCAGAATAACCGGGTCTCAGTTATTTCGCCCCAGTGGAGTCACAGGATTGGCCCCTCGATTCCCATACAGATAGTGCAATGGCCTTGACAAAAGAAGACCTCTTGGTCTCCCTGAAAGACTTTAATCATGAGCTATGTGAGGGTCTGAATGCAGATTTGGCCTCCTCCCTCAAATCGCTTTGTTCAGATAACAATGGTCACATGACATCACTGCAGCAAGATGTTGGCTCGGTTGGATCTAGGACCCTGGACATTGAAACTAAACTTCAGGAGTTGGAGCATCGTGCATGCAGGTTGGAGGAATTGGCGGCTCTTCTTAGCATGCAACTGCAGGCGTCCATCCTGAAGTGCGAAAACCTAGAAAACAGGTCATAAAGGGACAATGTAAGAATTTGGAATCTGGCAGAGGAGGCTGAAGGAGCGGACTTTGAGGCCTTTGTCATGGAGCTGTTCTCCGAACTTCTGGGGCCCACACAAATGAAAATTTTAAATTGAGAGAGTCCATAGTTTGGGCCCTAAGCTGCCTGGATAGAAGAGGCGACCCAGAGATGTGCTTGCCAAGCTCCACTCCTTTAAGGTCAAAGATGCAATTGTACAGGTGGCCCACAAACCTAATGAGGTGTCTTTTCAAGGGGCTTCTTGCTCTATATTTCAGGACATTGCCCCAGCAACCTAGACGATACACCTGTAGTTCTGACCAGTGACTGATAAACTGCGGCAGGACCATATTCGATATCAATAGACATACCCCTTTGGACAATCCTTTGAGCAGCACAACAAACCACAGCATGTCACAGATCTTCAGGAGGCACTGCAGCTCTTGGGCCTGACAGAACTTAACGACAGTGGCTTACCCAGGGCTGCCCAAGGACTCAGAAGAAACCCTGATAGGGGACAGGCCACCAATACTTGTTTGTTGAGGGACTGGGGAGCTGCCTGACATGAATGGAGGTGCCCTCTGTGAAACCTGGGGTACTCCAGACTGCAAGATGGACATCTCTGGGGATCCCCGCATGAGCCTATCGAATTGGGGAGTGGCAAGTACTTGGAATTGGAAATTGTGCAGGGATGGATATGGGTGGGTGGGATCTACTCCGGTGCTTCCTGGGTATGTCAGGTAGATCCTTGATTTATACCTGTCAGTTTGGTTTAGTGTCTTAATGGGTAATGGCCAATACGCTGGTGATGATGTAAAACACATAGGTGGAATATCAATCTCGAAAAGTAGTATATCTTTTCTATTTGTTCTAGCTGTTGGGTTTGAATAATTTTTTTTTTTGGTTCATGGGACTCTTTACTTACAATTGAGAGGTACGGGGTGGAGAGGGATAGAAGGGATGCAGGAGCACCCCTGAGTGGGTGCTCAGGAGGGCAGGATGGGGCAGGAGAGAAGCAGCAACCGAACTCACTGAAGGGGAGCATCTCTGGTAACGGGTCATGGTGATCAATACCCTTTCCTGGAATGTGAGAGGCTTGGATTCCTCCACTAAAAGACAGAAAATGTGGAAATATGTGTTGGCCAGAGGCACAATGTAGTTGCCCTGCAGAAAACCCATATCAAACGCTCTGAGGAGCATGGATTGCGACATAATTATTACATCCTTATGTACAAATCCTCTGCAACTTCTAAACGGGATGGAGTAGCGCTCTTCTTCCATTCCATAGTGCGATTTCAACCCGAGGGCTATAAAACAGACAAAGAGTGAAGAATTGTCTTAGTGAAGTGTATCGTGCATGGACGTAAATGCACATTTGCCTCACTGCAAGTGCCCAACGCTAATCAAGTGCTATTCCTACTCTCGTTTCTATCTATGCGTGGGATCCTTCGCAGAAGGCAACATTATTCTCATGGGGCATTTCAACCTAACTTGGGACTCGGGTATGGACAGCACACAATCTCACAGATCCAGCACAGGAAGCTTCCCAAAAACATTAAAGCGGGCATTCAGGGAGTTAGGGCTTCAGGATGCATGGAGGAAGCTACACCTGATCGACCAAGATTATACTTCCTTTTCATACTCACACAGAAGTTATTCCCCCCGAACTACGTCTTTGTCAGTGGCGCCCTGATTCCAGCCTTCCGGTCAGTTACCATTCACCCATCGCACTGTCCCACTATGTCCCAGTGATCGTGATATTGAACTGGGAGGCCCCCCCACCCAGATACCATAGGTGTTTTTTTCCCAACTCACTTATTAAGGATCGCCTTTTAAGGAATGACTGGCGGAAGGCACTTAGGGAATACTTCCAAATAAATGTCCCACAGGATACCTATAGCTCTGAATACACCTCTGAATAATCAGTGTGCAAAGGTGAGACAGACACTAGAAGCAGAGCTACAATCAGCGGAGTAATTACACAAAGAGAGTCTGACTCTCATGCTCCAGAGATGACTGAGAGGGAAGCTCAACGCAATCTATAGCAATAGGGCAGAGCCTACTTTGCAACGACTTCAACGTAAAACATATGAGCAGGGTGACAAGGTGGGCTCTCACCTAGCAAAACATCTGAGGATTAAGAGGGAGAAGGAATACATAGGAAGTATCACCTATGAGGGGAGAAGGATGGCGACTTCTGACATTGGAAAAGCCCAGGCCTTTGGTCGCTTTTATAAAACCCTCAACTCCGAGCAGAAATTGAGCAGGCAGGCCCAACTGAGGTACGTGGAGAAGATGACTCTGCCTCGGGTAACAGATGCACAGAATTAAGTCCTGGGCAGTCCCATTACAGATGACGAGGTGAGGGCAGCGATTAAGGGCCTGAAACCGAATACATCTCCAGGGCCTGAAGGCCTGATGGCCCCGTTTTACAAGACCTACTGTGTAGTGCTTATTCTGAACCTGGTGAAGCTATTTAACTCTATGACGGATGCCTGGGCAGTCATACAATGAATGGGCAAGGCTCTCATCTCCCTCACACCAAAACAGGGCAAGGATCCCACGGTCCATGGCTCCTACTGCCCCATATCTATATCTATATATATATATCAATATCTAAATCTATATCTAAATCTCTGTAAATATATAGATATAGATATTTATATATATTACCTACTGGCGGTCGCCAGTGGGTAGTTATAGTTAGGACCTTGTTTCTATTAAAAAAAGTGTTTTTTCTTTTGCCAATATCTTTGGCGCCGGTTGACGAATATTTGCAAAAATTTCTAAACTAATGTGGCGCTCCAGTCAGCTCCTGTCTTGAAAGTTTCGGGGTGATTCGTCAAGTGGGGTCGAGAAAAAAGGGGGGTCCAAAAACACGTTTTCCTCAGTGTTAACTTCCGTAGATACTTTAGACAAAGCCACAGTGAAAAGAAGAGCCTTCACAGGTTTCTTTCAGTTTCTTTGTAGGTTTATTGATTGAACAGCACCTCAGCAGAGAGCAGCTTTCCTCACATCCAATGTCTCTCTTCAACTGGCCCCATAGAACATTCCCCGCATCATTCTACTTGTAACTAGGTAACAGTTCCATGACATCTGCTAGCTGGAGATCTCAACATAACTTCTTTCTTTACAAAACAACAAACACATGTAGAACAAAATCATGAGAATCTAAAAAGATAAGAAAATTAACATTTTGTTTATCTAATAATACACAAATTAAATGTACTTTGAGAATTAATATTATAAATTTCAAAATTATTCTTCAAGAAAATATCCTATGGTTTTGGCACCTTACAAACATTTCCAAAACTCCACATAGTATCATCTTCCAATATCACAACATTGGATTTCACACTTTTGACTTGTAAAGGTCCCATATATTTACTTTCACCTTTACGGACCCATTCATTTTTCCGCACCACAACCCAATCACCTTCATGTAACATTATCTGTTTAACTCCCTTTTTAGAATTATACGTATCCTTCATCTTTTCTTGACCTGCTTCGACTTTCCTCAACTTTTCCTCACGATCAACCCATATCTTATCCTTCTTACATAACCATACAGGACATTCATTTTTACCTGGTTCTCTCCCTTTAAGAGATACAAAAGGAGCTATCCCAGTGCTGGAATGAGGAGTAATCCTATACACCCACATCATCTTTTGTAACTCCTCCCTCCACGACAACCCATTCGCAAGGGATAACTGGATATTGTCCATTATTATACGGTTAACCCTTTCCATCAAACCGTTAGCTTGAGGTCTAAAGAGAGCTACCTTTTCATGAACAATACTCATTCTTTCAAGATATTCCTGCATCTCTCTCTAAACAAATTGTACTCCATTATCGGTCACTATACTACCTGGTATACCTTCTTCAAGAAAAATCCTTTCAATTAACTTTATCACGTTGTTAGTATTGATTTCTCCCATTGTTCCTATTGTAAACCATTTAGAATGGTAATCCACTAAGACTAAAATTAATCTATCTCTTAACCCCAATTTATTCACTGGTCCAATAAAATCCATGGCTAATTTCTCCCATGGTCTTGATGGAAATTTTGTACACTCCAATGGAGGTTGACGTACCACTTTAGATTCATCACTGTTTAAACAACATTGACAATTCTTCACCAAAGCTTCAACCTCTGAATCAACTCCAGGCCACCAAAAGGATTCTCTTACTCTTAGCTTTGACATCCCTTGCCCAGGATGACCTTCATGAATTATGTCAAGAATATGTTTTCTCACATCTTTAGGGGGAACAATTTGCCATCTTCTCATAACATTTCCATTATTTAGACTTAATTCTTCTCTAATCTTAAAAAATTCCATACGTTCCACATCCTTGCTATCTTTAAAATCCCAGCCACTAATAATTTTACGTTCTACCCTTTTCAATACAGAATCACTTTCCATGCCTTTACTCCATTCCTCAGGCGATAAAGCAACAACATCAATTTTGCTAATGAACACGGTATCTGTGTCCCTACATATTTCGTCACATTCTACATCTAGTGGCATTCTTGATAAGTAATCAGCAACTACATTCTTTTCTCCTTTAACATATTCGATCTCGTAATTAAATTCCATGACAGACAAAAGCCATCTAGAAATTCTTGGGGTTATACTCCCTTCCAGTCCTCTCCCACCTTTAAAGATGTACAACAATGGTTTATGGTCAGTTCGAATTTTGAAAGGAAGACCCCAAAGATAAAACTTAAAATGACACATTGCCCAACAACACGCCAAAGCTTCCCTTTCAATTACTGAATAAGATCTTTCAGCACCTTGTAGTCTTCTTGAAGCAAAACCGATGATCCGCTCCTCCCCACCAATAATTTGCGATAACACTGCCCCAACACCAACCCCACTAGCATCTGTGGTTAAAAAAGTTTTAGCACTCACATCAAAGCGTCCTAACGTGGGTGCTTCAGATATTTTGTTTTTTACAAGATCGAAACTTCCCTTACAATTTTTTGACCATTCGAAAAGAACATTCTTCTTCATAATTTCTCTTAATGGTTCAACAAATTCAGTAAAACTATTTACATACTTTGAGCAATACGCTGCTAATCCTAAAAATGATCTAAGCTCATCTTTATTAGTTGGTTCAGGAGCCATTGTAATCGCTTTAACGATACTCTTCTTTGGTCGTATCCCTTCTGAACTTACTTCATGTCCTAGATATTCAGCCCTTTCTCTTCTCAATTGAAATTTTTCTCGTTTGATTGTCAAATTATGTTTTTCAAATCTTTTCATCACTTCTTCAAACAGCCTATCATGATCTAAAAGATCATTCCCTGCAATTAAGATATCGTCTTGGAAACACCAAATCTTTTTCATATCTCCAAAAATGTTTTTCATTGCCCTTTGAAAAACGGCTGAAGCCGACGCCAAACCAAAGGGCATCCTCTTGTACCTGTACGCACCAAGAGGTGTAGCAAAAGAAGTCAGATGTCTAGATGACTCATGTAATTTAATCTGATATTAAGCGGCAGACATATTGGACACTAAAGATATGCCCACCACCCATCGTTGATAACATCTCAGATATATTAGGCAACGGTTCTCTGTCTACCCAAATGTTTTTATTGAGATCTCGTAAGTCTATGCAAAGACGAATTTTGTTTCCATCCTTTGGGGCGATCACAATCGGGGCCAACCAATCAGAAGCCTCAATTGGTTCAATGATCCCTTGCTTCAACAAATTATCTATTTCTTGACGCAAAGGTTCTAACATGAGATTTGGTACATTTCTCACTCTATGGACTACAGACTTAGCATTCTCCTTTAAGATGATTTTGTGTGAAAATCCCTTCAATAGCCCTAATCTAGAACTAAAAACATTGGGATATCTTTCAAATATACTATCATCATCACATACATTTTGGACATTACATTTCTCTAGAACCATAACTGGTTCCTTGGCATTAGGATCGATAATGATATTTAGATCCTTCTGATGACGCCATCCAAGAAGATCTGACCCATAATGTGTAATATATACTCTGCCTCTAACTGCTTCACCCTTAAACTTTAAGGTCATCCAAGACATACCTAGAATTTCGATTCTTTTCCCCGCATAACCTACTGCACGTATATCGGGGCTATACCTAATAGGACCACTGTCCTTAGGCCAATTATTTTCAAATGACTTGTTAGATATTAGAGTATACAAACTCCCTGAATCAGCCAATACTCTCATTTCTTTTCCATTGATCAAAATGTTGCAATGTGGCTTTTCCAACTTATCAGTACTTTCCATCTTTACATTAGACGTATGTTCCTCCAGGTTTTCCTTTACTTTTACCACCTTCTGTTCTCCATCAACCATCAATAGTATATCATCAACATATTCACAAATGTCTTCCACCTCTTGAATTTTGTTTTTTTTAAACCCTTTTGTGCAACACATTTTTGAAAAGTGTCCTCTCTTTCCACAATTTCTACATAGCGTCCCTCTTGCCATACAATTAAAACTTGTAGCTATGTGTCCTGGAGCGCCACATCTAAAACATTTAATTTCTCTTGATTGATAATTAGCTTTTTCAAACTGAAGTGGAGATTTTTTAATAACGGTATTGGCCTTTACTTCCATTCTTCTCTCTTTTTTCTCAATAAGTTCAACTTTTTCTTGTTTGAAATTGCTAACAGGTCCTTCAATTTCTTTTATCCAAATGTCAGTTTGTTCCATTCGTTTTGCAATTTGTATCGCTTCATCTAAGGTATACTTCTTCATTAATAATTTCTCCCTTATTTCTTTGTTATTGGTGCATCGTACGATTTGATCTCTCATCAAGGAGTCATTTAGTTGTTCAAATTTGCATGTTATGGCCAATCCTCTTAGCGTAGACACATATGATTTGATATCTTCACCTTCCTTTTGATTCCTCATAAAAAATGTATGTCGTTCAAGCACAACATTAATCTTAGGTGTAAAATGTGATTCTAACATTTGTAACGACATGTCATAGATATTGCAAGGTTGACCATCCCCCATTCCTAAAGAAATTTCAGGTATTTCTTCATATACTCTCCTGCCTTCGACACCTAAGTGATGTAAGAGAATAGCTTGGCGTCTGACTGGCCCATATTTGTCTCCACCAATGGCTAAAAGGTAAGTTATAAACAATTTTTTCCATTGTAGCCAAGGTATGGGTGGCTCTCCTGGTGATGATAAGAAAGGTGGGGGGGATGACATAGTTTGATCAGACATGACACCTGTAAGGAAGGAAAAGTTAAATTAAAAATAATGAAATCATGAAAAAAAATGTATAAATAAAATAAAATATAAGATAGGTATTTCACATATCACACAGTATTTTTTTTTTTTATAATAACATATCGTTGGTGTATGTGATTCTTTAAAAACCTCTATGTATTTATCTGTTTTCACTTGAGAATGTTCACTTCCTTTGTTTTAATGTGGATGTTAGTCTCTTTTTTGTATCTGTTGCACTGAGAGTCCTTTTTTAGTGTCACTTGCACTGACACTCTATTGTGCTTGAACCATAGAGAAAGCAAATGTTGAGAGGGAATTCAGATCCAGATCCAGGTACGATCGTTTGTTGTAGATTTGTTATATAGGTAAACACTTAAACTGACACGCGCGTTATCCTAGCGTGTATTTTGTTGACTTGAGGCAGATTGAGTAAAGCGGCATTGTTTAACAGCTGAAGCGATCGAGCGTGAAGGACCGGCCCGGCAGCATTGTTTACTCAGCTCGAGCAGTCGAGCTTGAAGGCGGCATTATTGAATTAGCTCGAGCAGTTGAACGTGAGGAACAGCCCTTGTTTGAATTGCTCGATAATGGTGCGTGAGTGGAGCGCGATGTTAAAAATGTTTAAAAATAAACACTTTAAATAGTTGATGCATTCCTTGTTTACACGCCGATATTTAGTTGGGAATTGATTGTTCTAAATATGCACCTCACGATCAGGCGTACATTTGAGAAGAAAGGGGTTTTCAAATGTAAACTGATATGTTTACATAGCACCCTTTGTTTACTGCCAAGATCGGATGGATTTCAAGGATAGAATATATACGCTAGTGTTTACTCAATGATTAACATCTAAATTGAAATCTTTAAATAGTTCATCTGGTGTTTAAAGCAGTGCGTTTCATTTTGAATGATGTTAAAAGCATGCACAAGTATAAATAAACGCGTGGATAATTATTATTCAAGTTATTGATAACTTGCTCTGGAGGATTATATATGAGAACAGTCTTAAGTATATTGAGATATTTAAAATAATCTTCACTTCCAGAAGATAAATAGTTTCAATCAACTTTGATCTTGCCTTAATGTTTTGTTGTGAATCCAAGGATGAGATGCTGTTTTCTGCTCCTTGCGCAGCTTCTCGTCGCTATGAAAAGAAGAGCCTTCACAGGTTTCTTTGGGTTTCTTTGTAGGTTTATTGATTGAACAGCACCTCAGCAGAGAGCAGCTTCCGTCGCATCCAATGGCTCTCTTCAACTGCCCCCATAGAACATTCCCCGCATCATTCTACTTGTAACTAGGTAACAGTTCCATGACATCTGCTAGCTGGAGATCTCCACACACAGCCCGAACTGCTGACCAGATTTACACCAAATTTGGCAAAAAGGTAGGTCTTGGTTCAGAAAGAGCCCTATATTTAAATGGTGTAAATCCATTCAGTACTTGCTGAGCAATTTAAAAAATATAAACATCAATATCTGAGCACCAAGGAGGAGTAGCGTCTAGGCCTGGGCAAAGCACTACGCTACGCTCGCGTAGTTTGCGAAGTTCGCGCTACTTCGCACTACGCGAATTGCACGTAGCACAGTGCGAACACGCGTAGCGTAGTCTTGCGTAGTGCTGCGGTCATTTTTTGCTTGCTCGCGGTCCTCAACGTCAAGTTGGCGACCGCGAGCAAGCAAAATGACATCCCGGCGAGACTTTTTCCTTGTTCGCGATCAGCAACATAAAGTTGGCGATCGCGAGCATGGAAAATAAACCTCCCGGCGAGATTCCCAACGCGAGGAGGTCAGGATTCTCATTGCAAGGGGTCGCGTATGCTCGCGACCGCTCGCGATGAGAAACTACCAGCTCGCGTTGAGAAAGCTGCAGCTCGAGTAAAAATCTACTCGAGCAGCAGAAAACTACAGCTCGCACTGTGCAAGATGCAATTTTCAATGATTGCACAGTGCCGGTTGCTTGTCCGCACTGTGCAATCATTGAAAACAACATCTTGCATAGTGCGAACATGTTACTACGCAGTTCGCGAAGTGCTACGCGAAGCTCGCGTAGCGCGAACAGCACTTTGCGTAGCTTCGCGAAGTGCTACTTCGAGAACTACGCCCACCCTTAGTTGCGACTCGTCCCGGGCACGAGCTTCACTCTGATTGTGTCAGGCTGGCAGTAGCCGTATACTTCAGGCAGCCACTAACCTTGCTAATCGACCGGCAGGAACGATGACTTGTAGGGAAGTTTCTACTTCCCCCGAGTGCAACCCCACGCTGATGAACGCAAACAAATGCCAGCGCGTGGGAGAGGCACGCAGGGGGAAAATAGAGGATTAACAAAGAAGATATTGGGGGTCAATGTGGTGTCTTCTATCAGCAAACGGGTGGAGCTATGGATTCACTCCCTTAGCAGGCTGCAGAAAGGAGGAGACAAACAGATAGCGGGTTAGGGAAGAGGAGGCCTTTCTTACTCTCTCGAGGTTCACTACGTACCCAATGAGTTCAGGAGTCCAGATCCCCCAGTCTCGGTAACCGTTTACTTCACGGCTACTGGAATCGTTGGCAGACCTTTGTGCTATCCGTGCGGAGTCCTTTCCGGGCACCCACGATTACGATAGTTACCCTCACTATCGTTTTCCTTAGGCGGCACGAACGCGTGTCTCGCATTTGCTACGAAGATTCCCACTGAAATTAAGAGGCGGTTGAGTCGTGCAGCTCAAACGCATTTCCCGCGTTGGCTGCGTAGTTCACTAAAATGTCAAGAAACAGCGGCTGAGGCTTGCAGCATAAACGCGTTCCCCGCGTGGGCTGCGAAGTCAACCGGAGTCCTACGCAGTTAACACCACTGCCTCGGCAAATGTCTTGAAAGGAGTGCTCCCGCTCCTCCCACCGCGCCCCACCTGATTACCTGGCTTTGGCGCCCCAAACAAGGATCGGAAAGACGAAAGAACTAAAAGGGCTTCGTTACGACGGGTCTCTGGTTCGCGGCTTTTGGACGTCGGCGAGCGCTCGTCCTCCAGCGGGGATCACCATCCGCTAAGCGCTGTCTTCGGGTAGCTCCAACGGATTGTCAAGCCCCGTTCCCACAGAGGGGGAGGGTTTTATAGAGTCTTCTGGGAGCTGTAGTTTGACTCCCGCTGCACCTTCTTCTGCTTGCAGCGGAGTAATAGCTGGGGGCGCCGGTCTTCCTTCCGGCCGTCAGGTGTCTCGCAAGGATCGTGACAGAACCCCCTCTCGAGGACCGCCGTCTCGGCGGTTGCCCTGGTTTACCAGGATATCTGGCGTGGAATTGCTGTTGTAGTTTCGGGCAGTGAAGGTTAGTTGCTGGTTCCCAGGTCCATTCCTCCGCCCCAAACCCTTTCCACTCCACTAGGTATTGTACTCTTCCCCTTAAAAGACGGGAATCTAGTAATGTTTGGACTTCGTATTCTTCTTGACCTTCCACCTCTACTGGGAGGGGAGTCAAGGGTAGTCTCATGCTGGCGGGGCAAGGTCGGAGAAGGGAGACATGGAAAACAGGATGTATTTTCCAGGAGGAGGGCAGGCATAGCCTCACTGCTACAGGATTCAGGATGCGTTCTACCGTGTAAGGCCCTACATACTTGGGAGCTAGTTTACCCACCCCTTTGAGATGTAGATTCTTGGTGGACAACCACACTTTGTCCCCTACCTGATACTCGGGTTCTGGTGCTCTCTTTCGATCAGCGTAAAGTTTTTGTGTCTTTTGAGCTGTCTCTAAATGGAGCCTGGCCTCTTTTAGAATGGTTCGAAGGTGAGTATGGTGTTCTTGAATTGTGGGGTGTTTGGTGACCACAGGCCACTTGAACGGGAGCATGTTAGGGTGGAATCCGTAAAGACAAAAGAAAGGGGAACACCCTAGTGTGACGTGTTCTGCGTTATTGTATGCGAACTCCGCTAACCATATGAAAGGGTACCAGTCTATGGTGTTTTGAAGGGTAAAACAACGCAGGTACTGTTCTAGTGACTGGTTAAGGCGTTCTGTTTTACCATCCGTCTGAGGATGATAACTCGTGGATAGACGGGCATCAATATTCATTGATTCACACAACCTCTTCCAAAAGCACGAGGTGAATTGGGATCCTCTGTCTGTTATGAGTACCCTAGGTAGTCTGTGTGCTCTCACCGCGTGTTGCAGGAATACAAGAGCCAATTCGCCAGCTGTGGGAAGTCTTTTGAAAGGGACGAAGTGACCCATTTTTGTTAGGTGATCAATTATCACTAGCACGGTGGTATATCCTTCACAGGGAGGCATCTCAACTATGAAATCCATCGATACCGTGTGCCATGGGGCTGGAGGGATCGGGATGGAACGCAACAGCCCTAGAATGGCTGGTTTTGCTCTGTGCGCAGACTGCACAGTTCTTCAGATATTCTTTGGCATCCGTCCGTAAGGTGGGCCACCAAAAGGACCTTTCAAGTCCTGCTATGGTTTTGTTTTCCCCTAAATGGCCTCCCAACGATGAATCATGGATCCAGGTGCTTGCTTGTTGTTGTTGAGCCTGCTTGGGTACAAATAGGATCAAACCCAGATCTGTTGACTGGGTGTGAGTGTTTGATTGGTTCTGATGCTCCGTCCATCACCACCCCCTTTTGTACTGCTTTGTTTCCCATAAGTTGGCAGGGTATGCTCAGACGTGAGTCCCTTGCTCACTTTGCCACTGGATTCAAGCAAGCCTGGCTGAAGACGGCTGAAATGCCAGAAACCGGTCCTAGGAAGCTTGTTTCTGGTCCAGGGAAGGCATGACTTGGCAGTTCGGGCTGGACTGTTCCCATGAGGCACAGGGTCAGACTGATTTGCATATGGCCATGTCTGAACTGGGGTGGCAGAGTGGGCTAAAGAATGGTGATGGATCAAACCCAGAACTGTTGACTGGGTGTGAGTGTTTGATTGGTTCTGATGCTCCGTCCATCACCACCCCCTTTTGTACTGCTTTGTTCACCATAAGTTGGCAGGGTATGCTCAGACGTGAGTCCCTTGCTCACTTTGCCACTGGATTCAAGCAAGCCTGGCTGAAGACGGCTGAAATGCCAGAAACCGGTCCTAGGAAGCTTGTTTCTGGTCCAGGGAAGGCATGGCTTGGCAGTTCGGGCTGGACTGTTCCCATGAGGCACAGGGTCAGACTGATTTGCATATGGCCATGTCTGAACTGGGGTGGCAGAGTGGGCTAAAGAGTGGTGATGGATCAAACCCAGATCTGTTGACTGGGTGTGAGTGTTTGATTGGTTCTGATGCTCCGTCCATCACCACCCCCTTTTGTACTGCTTGGGTACAAATAGGGCATTTTTCTGGAACAGCAAATCCCCTTTTTTGTTTCTGTGGGCTGGGTCTGTTTGTATCCAGGCTTGGATGATGAAGTCGGATAAGGACGCTTTTACAGCCTCGAGGAATTCTTCTGATGAGGTGAGGGCAAGTAACTGGTGAGAGAAGGCCTTGTCTGGAAGAATAGGAGGTGGCTCAGGGGGTATACTCATCTCGGGGTTTGTGGGTTCCTCCATACGGGATAAGGCATCGGCCTTGCCGTTCTGAGGTCCAGGTCTATATTTGATAAGGAAGTCATAATCGGAGAAGAATAGGGACCAGCGTAACTGATGCGGGGTGAGGGCTCTGGCTGATTTCAGGAACAAGAGGTTTCTGTGATCGGTGTACATCTCCACTGTATGACTCGCCCCCAGAAGATAGTGCCTCCACTCTTCACAGGCCCGTTTGATGGCCAGCAGCTCCTTATCCGTGATGGAGTAGTTCACCTCGCTAGGGGATAGCTTTTTGGAATAATACGCTACCGGATGGAGTTGCCCAGTGTTTTGGTGTCGTTGGCACAACACTTCACATATGGCGTATTGTGACGCATCAGTTTCTACCACGAACGGCAGGTCAGGATTTGGGTGGAGTAGAATCGGAGCCATTGTGAATCTTCTTTTTAACTCCTGGAAGGAGTGTTCTGCCTCTTGGTCCCAGACAAACTGTGTATTTTTTCGCAGTAAACGAGAGATGGGGTGTATCACCTTGGAGAAGTCTTTTATGAAACGCCGATTGTAATTGGCGAACCCCAGAAATCGTTGCACCGCCTTGACGTGACTCGGGGCCTTCCATGAAGTGATTGCTTCCACTTTGGAGGTGTCCATCTGAAAGCCTTGCAAATTGATGATGTACCCAAGGAAGGCCACTTCTTTCACATGGAATAAGCACTTTTCAAGCTTGGCGTATAAGGAATGTTGTTGAAGGCGGTTCAACACTTCTTGCACATGAGTAACGTGTTCTTGCAGGGAGGACGAATAGATGAGTATGTCATCTATGTAGACAATGCAGCAGACATCCAGCAGGCCTCTGAGTACCTCATCCATGAAAAACTGGAACGCTGCTGGAGCGTTGCATAAACCAAAGGGCATGACTTGGTACTCGTAAAGACCAAACTTGGTTCGGAACGCAGTTTTCCATTCATCGCCCGATTTGACATGAACCAAATGGTATGCACCCCGTAAATCTAGTTTGGTGAATATTTGGGCCCCCTTTAGCTGGTCCAGTAACACGGGGATCAACGGGAGAGGATATCGATTCTTAATGGTTATCTTGTTGATGGCTCTATAATCGATGCAGGCTCTCAACTCGTCACAATCTTTCTTAGTAATAAAGAAGAGGGGAGAAGAGGCGGGTGATGAGGAATGTCGGATGAATCCTGACTCCAATTTCTTCTCAAGGTAGTTCTTGAGGTAGCGGGTCTCAGGCTCGGTGAGGGCATACACCCGGCTGCAGGGGATGTCTGCTCCCGGTTGGAGGTCGATCCGGCAATCGAATGATCAGTGGGGAGGTAATTGAGTCGCTGTTTGTTTATCAAACACTGGTTGGTATTTCGTATACACATCGGGTAGTGATGCAGTACAGCAATACTCGGGTTCTTCCCTGCCTTCAGCGAGAAGACTCGCTTGTGTTCTGGACACGTTGTCCCACTGCAGTGAGTGACTGGTACAGTGCTTTTTGCAATGATCAGATGTCAGGGACACTGTGCGTTCTGCCCATCGGACTACTGGGTCATGCAGAGTCAGCCATGGCATGCCTAAGATCAAGCGGAATTGAGGGGCATCTATCAGGTCAAACCGTAGTACTTCGTAGTGGTCTTCCCCTACCCTCATCTTCAGGGGAATGGTGTGGTGTCTGACTGGTCCGGATTTTAAGGCCTTACCATCCACGGCCTTCACTATTTCGGGTGTTGCCTTACTTTCGTATGGCACCCCAAACCGCAGGGCATATTGTAGATCCATTAAATTTCCGGTTGCGCCTGAGTCCAACAAGGCTGCCACGTCTAGAGGGTGGTTCTCGGTGATCCATACAGTAACGCACACATTGATGTGGGCTACGGCGGGTTGCATGGTGTTGGCTAGTGCTAGGGGGATCCGTGATAAACCAGAACCCAAGGCAGTGATCCCTTCCTGTCATGGGCTTTCTAGTTTTCCGATTCCTGTGAAAAAGATGCGGCTGGTACCTGTGAGGTGCTGGGTCGTTCGGGGGCCTTAGCTCTAGCGCGACATTCCCTTATGAAATGTCCGCTTTTCCCGCAGTAAAGACAGAGTTTCTGCTGCCTTCGTTTTTCCCTTTCTTCAGGGGTAAGCGGACCCCGCATTCCCCCAATCAGCATTGGTTCGCTGCTGTCTGTGGTTTTCGGATGTTCTACGGGGAGCGGTCTAATCCTAGGGAGCGGGAAGCGAGTCTCACCTCGAGCCTTATCACCCTTCCGTTCTTGCAAGCGATGTTCCAACTGTACGGTGAGATCGATTAACTCCTCGCATGTCTGAGGCAGCTGAACCACTTGGGATAACACGTCCTTTAGATCTCCTCGCAGACCTTGATAGAATAGGGTGGAACGTTTTTCGGTAGGCCAATCGGTTTCCACCAACAGTCTATTAAATGTGGTGATGTATGATAGCAAATCCTGTGATCCTTGCCTGAGGGTAAGCAGTTCTCAATCCAATGACATCATATACTTATGATATAATAGTCTTCTCATTTCAGTACAAAAGTCTTGGAAATTGTGTAGCACCGGGTCGTTTCTTTCCATTAACGGAATGGTCCAGCTGGCCGCGTTGCCCCCATGTATGACATCATAAAGGAGGTTTTTGCTGTGTGTTCCTGGAATATCGTTGGTTTACAAAGGAAATGTAATCTGCATTGGTTAAGAAACGTCTCAAATTTCTTCGGATCCACGAAGAACCTTTCGGGGGGGGGGCTAATGGTATCCCATGAGTCTGAATGACATGTACTGTAGGAGCAGAATCATGAGAAGCTTGCAAAGCGACAGGAGGAGAAAAGAACCCTGCACCTGTGGCGCCACCCCCCAGTACCGGGGTCGTGTGTGACGCAGGAGGGGGAAGGGTCAAATCTTTTATGTACGAGCTCTTTCCAGGGTCTTGTCTAGTAATGCCTGCGACCTCCCTGCGCAAGGTACTCATCTCCTTTTTCATCTCTTGGTTCTCTAACCGAGAAGTGTGGACTTCCTGTTGTAAGGCCGTGAGGCTCTCCAACAGGGAGGACAACACAACATTGGAGTCCATCGTTCAGGCCGAGAAGTAAACTTGGGCTTGACAATCTGTCAGGCTAGCAGTAGCCGTATACTTCAGGCAGCCACTATCCTTGCTAATCGACGGACAGGAACGATGACTTGTAGGGAAGTCTCTACGTCCCCCGAGTGCAACCCCACACTGATGAACGCAAACAAACACCAGCGCTTGGGAGAGGCACACAGGGGGAAAATAGAGGATTAACAAAGAAGATATTGGGGGTCAATGTGGTGTCTTCTATCAGCAAACAGGTGGAGCTATGGATTCACTCCATTAGCAGGCTGCAGAAAGGAGGAGACAAACAGATAGCGGGTTAGGGAAGAGGAGGCCACCTACTCTCCTGCCTTTCTTACTCTCTTGAGGTCCACTATGTACCCAATGAGTTCAGGAGTCCAGATCCCCCAGTCTCGGTAACCGTTTACTTCACGGCTACTGGAATCGTTGGTAGACCTTTGCGCTATCCGTGCGGAGTCCTTTCCGGGCACCCACGATTACGATAGTTACCCTCAATATCGTTTTCCTTAGGCGGCACAAACGCGTGTCTCGCGTTTGCTACGAAGATTCCCACTGAAATTAAGAGGCGGTTGAGTCGTGCAGCTCAAACGCGTTCCCCGCGTTGGCTGCGTAGTTCACTAAAATGTCAAGAAACAGCGGCTGAGGCTTGCAGCATAAACGCGTTCCCCGCGTGGGCTGCGAAGTCAACCGGAGCCCTACGCAGTTAACACCACTGCCTCGGCAAATGTCTTGAAAGGAGTGCTCCCGCTCCTCCCACCGCGCCCCACCTGATTACCTGGCTTTGGCGCCCCAAACAAGGATCGGAAAGACGAAAGAACTAAAAGGGCTTCGTTACGAAGGGTCTCTGGTTCGCGGCTTTTGGACGTCGGCGAGCGCTCATCCTCCAGCGGGGATCACCATCTGCTAAGCGCTGTCTTCGGGTAGCTCCAACGGATTGTGAAGCCCCGTTCCCACAGAGGGGGAGGGTTTTATAGCGGCGGTCTTGTGATCGGCACCGCTTCCTGTACTCTTGAGCTCGGCGTCCCAGAGTCTTGACTCCCGCTGCACCTTCTTCTGCTTGCAGCGGAGTAATAGCTGGGGGCGCCGGTCTTCCTTCCGGCCGTCAGGTGTCTCGCAAGGATCGTGACAGATTGGCTGCCAACACACCAAACCAGGAAGTGTTGGCAGCCATCTTGTGACTCGGTAACCAAGTCACAAGAAAAGGGTAAAAAAAAAGGTGAAAAACCAGAAAAGGGAAAAGGGTGCAAACATCCTGACCCCCTAGGCCTGCTCAGGGGGTCCCACAAGGACACCCAGGGCCCAAAAAAAACATGCTTACCGTACGCGCACGGTGCGCGCTTATAGATATATATGTACTTTAACTGAAATATTCTCAGGAACTACTGAAAAGATTGACCCCAGATATTCAATAGGCACATCCCTGACCTGAGGACTACCTCTCTGCCAAATTTCAAGTAATTCTGTTCAGCCGTTCGGGCAGTACCTTGGACTAAAGGTCCCTATGGAAAAATGCATGGGGAAAACACGTTTTGGGGCCCCCCTTTTTTCTCGGCCCCCGCTTGACTAATCACCCCGAGACTTTCAGGGTAGGAGCGGAGCGGAGCGCCCCACCAATTTTGAAAAATTTGCGAGGATTCGTCAACCGGCGCCAAAGTTATTCAAAATAGAATTTTCAGATTTCCTATGGAAACAAGGTCCTAACTATAACTATCTACTGGCGACCGCCAGTAGATAATATATATATATATATATACATATATATATATATATATTACCTACTGGCGGTCGCCAGTAGGTAGATATAGTTAGGACCTATTTTCCATGGGAAATCCGCAACATTCTATTTGGAATAACGTTGGCGCGATTGATGAATGTTCGCAAAATTTTTCAAACTTTTGGCCAGCTTCGGTCCGCTCCTATCCTGAAAATTTCACAGTGATCCTTCAAGCGGGGGTCGAGAAAAAAGGGGGGTCCCAAAACGCGTTTTCCCCATGCATTTTCCCATAGGAACTGTTGACGCAGCTACAGCCCGAACTGCTGAACGGAATGACACCAAATTTGGCAAAGAGGTAGTCCTCAGTTCAGACTCGTGCCTTTTGCTTAAATGGTGTAAATCTGTTCAGTAGTTCCTGAGAAAATTAGGGTAAAAATGTTAGTGATATCTATGGCCTCGGAGGATCCGCGCACCCTCCCCGCACCCAGCGCGCACCCTGCCGTGCACGAGCTGAATGCTAATTGGCTGTCAACACTCCAGATCAGGAAGTGTTGGCAGCCATCTTGTGCCTCGGTAGAACCGAGGCACAATAAACCTATAAAACAAACGCGAAAAACGCGACAAGGGGGCAGGGTAGAAACACCCTGACCCCCTAGGCCTGCTCAGGGGGTCCCACAAGGACCCCAGGACCCAAAAAAGCATTAAAAAAAAAAATCGGCGAGATTCGTGCAGCCAGCGTGAATTTCGGCTGAAAAATAATAAAAATTCACCGTGGGCGCGCTTACTATTCTAATTTGACCCCGGGGGCCAAATTCCAGGGGCTTAATTTAAAAAAAAAGCGTAGGGGGGTCCAAATCCCCCCCACACTGCCCCGGGGACCGCCACCCCCCAAGGCTCCAAGATTGTAAATGCGTTGGGGCTCACGGCCCCCCTGCAGCCCCAGGGACCGCCACCCTCCAGGGCAACTTGAACATGTTGGAGGGGGGCCATGCGGCCCCCCTTCCAAATTAAATAAAAAAAAACAAAAAAAACAATGGCCGGCCCCGGGGGATGGGGTCCCCGGGGCCTTAAAGTGGCCAGAGGAGGGGGGCTATACAGCCCCCCCATCAAAAATTTTTTAAAAAAACATGCCCCGGGGGATGGGGCAAATTATGGCCTCGGGAGGGGGGCCACACGGCCCCCTTCCCGATTTTTTTTTTCAAAAATAAAAATTGGGGTCAGGCCCTGGAGGATGGGGTCCCCAGGGCCAAAAAATAGAAAAAGAAGAGGGGCTACACAGCCCACCTTCTAAAAAAACAGAAGGAACAAAAAAAACGGGATCGCCCCGGAGGCCACGTCCCCTCCTTACACCACTCTGCAAACGCGCCCCCTGGCGCGTTTGCAGAGGGGGAACTAATTCCCCTTGAATACTGGGGGTCCCTGGTGGCCAACTAGCCCACCAGGAACCTCCAGTATGCGCCGGGGGCTGCCTTGCAGAGAGGTGTAATGAGGTCACGCCCCTTTTTACACCTCTCTGCAATGCAGCTCCGTGGCACTTACTGGAGATACCTGGTGGCCTAGTTGGCCGCTAGGGGACCTCAGGATTCAAGGGGACTTAATCCCCCAACTTAAAACACGCCACGGGGAGCGTTTGCACAGTAGTGAAGATAGGGGGCGGGGCCTGAGGTGATACTGTGCAAACACGCCGTGTGGCGCGTTTTAAGTTGGGGAATTCATTCCTCTTCAATCGAGAGGTCCCCTAGGGGCCAACTAGCCCACCAGGTACCTCCAGTAAGCGCCACGGAGCTGCATTGCAGAGTGTTGTAAAAAGGGGCGCGGCCTCTGAACACCTCTCTGCAACACAGCTCCCTGGCGCATTCTGGAGGTACCTGCTGGGCAAGTTGGCCGCCAGGGGACCTCAGGATTCAAGGGGACTTTATACCCCAACTTAAAACACGCCAAGGGGCGCGTTTGCACAGTGGTGAAGGTAGGGGGCGGGGCCTGAGGTGATATGTGTGCAAACACGCCCTGTGGCGCATTTTAAGTTGGGGAATTAATTCCTCTTCAATGCAGAGGTCCCCTAGGGGCCAACTAGCTCACCGGGTACCTCCAGGAAGCGCCACGGAGCTGCGTTGCAGTGTGTTGTAAAAAGGGGCGTGGCCTCTGAATACCTCTCTGCAAAGCAGCTCCCTGACACATTCTGGAGGTACCTGGTGGGCTAGTTGGCCCCCAGGGGACCGCAGGATTGAAGAGGAATTAATTCCCCAACTGAAAACGCGCCACAGGGTGTGTTTGCACATGTCACCTCAGGCCCCGCCCTCTTCCTCTACCATTGTATAAATATTCCTCTAAAATCAGCCGAACTACGAATTCCGATTTACTTACCTGTTATCAGGAGAGAATCCAGGGCTGCATCTTTTAGACCAGCACTGGCCCTGAAAAGTAATTCTAAGCGTACTTACCAGTAACTTGTATTTCCTTCCATAGGAATCCATTGTGTGGTTTTCAGCAGAAAAGTTTCTAAGTGTCCATTTTTGAAACATTCAAATATTCCTCTAAAATCAGTCGAACTACGAATTCCGATTTACTCACCTGTAATCAGGAGAGAACCCAGGGCTGCATCTTTTAGACTAGCGCTGACCCTGAAAAATAATTCTACGCGTACTTACCAGTAACTTGTATTTCCTTCCATAGGAATCCATTGTGTGGTTTTCAGCAGAAAAGTTTCTAAGTGTCCATTTTTGAAACATACAAATATTCCTCTAAAATCAGCCGAACTACGAATTCCGATTTACTCACCTGTTATCAGGAGAGAACCCAGTGCTGCATCTTTTAGACCAGCACTGACCCTGAAAAGTAATTCTAAGCATACTTAACAGTAACTTGTATTTCCTTCCATAGGAATCCATTGTGTGCTTTTAAGTAGAAAAGTTTCTAAGTGTCTAATATTCCTAAAAAATCGTCTGTATGACTTAAACACATTCTTTTAACTGTTTACAGGAGATTCACCTGTGCTGGATCCAGGATCCACCACTGAGTAAGAAAAAGTAACGATAACACTACTTACCTGCTAAGTGAATTTTCTGCCATAGGATAACATTGGTGATTCTATGTGAAAAATGTCCTAAGTGTCAACTTTTAAAATACAATAATAATCCTTAAAAATCACTACTGTAACCAAAATGCTTTTACTCAACTGTTTACAGGAGATGTCCAAGGACTGAATCTAGCATCCAGTCCTGTGGTTAGAAAAGTAATCCATAAAGGAACTCATTGCATTTGAGTAGAAATTCACATCGAGCTCAATGTTGCTTTGTGTTTGAAATTGTGTTGCCCATTGCAACAACTGTAACTACTGTACTTAAAAGTCTATTGCCTATTTGCAAAGTATTTAAACTAAAGTAATTCATTCTGAGAAAGTATATTTTGTATTGTAATGTATAATGTAATTAAAAAAACTGAAATATCTTAAAATAAACAGTTTAAACAATGTAGTAAATCAGTATCAAAAAAATCAGTATAACAATTAATACATTAAAAATTGTCATTTACAAAACCTTTGAAATTCACTGGAAAAACCATAGGTTTCAGGCCTGATATAGTTAGGAATTAGCATTCAAAAAACCTTTGACCACCACCTCCCCAGGGCTTTGAAATGCTGGGAGGGGGGCCGCGCGGCCCCCCTCCTGGAGCCCTGGATGGCCCCGGGGACCACCACCCCCCAGGGCTGGCTCCTGCAATTTCCTGGAGTGCCCACCCCCGGGACATTGCTGTTTGCTATGGAAAGCCTACTCTCACTTCAATCAAGCAAAGCAGGATTTATTTTGGGCAAGGGGAGCTGCATGTCAGCAGCACCCCTTGCTCAAATGAAAGCCAGCTCCTGCAGGAGGCGGGGAGCCGGCGGGACCCTGGGGGCATTGGGGCTCCTCCTATGGTTCCCAACAGAGAGCCCAGGCCCCGTGGGATGGGGTCCCTGGGGCCAGAAGTCAGTGGGTGGGTATGTAGTAACTGGTATTGGTGTGTCTATGGTTTTGAAAATGGTAGTCTGTATTTTAGAGTGGGTGTATCAAAGGTTATATTAGGGTATGAGGAGGTGCATTAGATTATCATGTGGTTGATGTTATCAGTGATGTCATCAGTGATGTCATTTGAGATGTCATCAGTGATGTCACTGACCATGTCATGAATGATGTAATATGTGATGTCATCAGCAGTGCATTGCGGGGGCATGAGTTATAGTTAGCTCAACTAACTATAACGGCTGAATTTCTCTGGTTATGCATGAGCGAAATGTCCAACTAACTATAACGTCCCTGAAACCTATGTTTTTTCCAGTGTATATATATATATATATATATATATATATATATATATATATATATATATATTATCTACTGGCGGTCACCAGTAGATCGTTATAGTTAGGACCGAGTTCCCATAGGAAATCTGAAAATTCTATTTTGAATAACTTTGGTGCCGGTTGACTTATCTTCGTGAAATTTTCAAAACTAATGGGACGCTCCGCTCAGCTCCTACCCTGAAAGTCTTGGGGTGATTCGTCAAGCGGGGGCTGAGAAAAAAGGGGGTCCCAAAACGCGTTTTCCCCATGCATTTTCCCATAGGACCTTTAGTCAAAGGTACAGCCCGAACGGCTGAACAGAATTACTTGAAATTTGGCAAAGAGGTAGTCCTCAGGTCAGGCATGTGCCTTTTGCTTAAATGGTGTAAATCCGTTCAGTAGTTCCTGAGAAAATCAAAAGTAAAATCACATATTTATCTGGGCGGAGCCTAACCACACATCTCATCGTGAGATCTGATTGGCTGTCAGCACTTCATCCAAGAAGTGTTGGCAGCCATCTTGGGACCAATATACATGATAGCACCTCATTAAAAAGCATTGCAGTTAATAGAAGGTTTTAGAACTTTATTTACATTATAAATCATTTGTTGATGGTACCATACTCATTTTAGGAATTGTGGTGTGTTCTAAGGTGATTTTACCATGTGAAAAAGCCTTCTGCTGTGATATCATGAATCATGTTTGAGAGAAAACTATTTTCTCATGCTTTTCCCACAGAGATTTGGAAGGTGATCTATAAGCTAACTGGGAGCATATTTTCTGTAAATTCACATTATCTTTCTCAGTCATGTGAGAATGAAGTCTGACATTCTCAGTAAAACATGTACATCCAACAAGGTCAGAGACTGTCAGTTGATTCCTTTGTGTTCTACTGCAGCTTCCCAGAGTGTTCTAAAGAACAACTAGAGCGCTAACAGTCCTACTTATGACAAAAGTATGGCACACCTGAAGCCATCTTGGTTGGAATAAAGTGGTAATTCTTAAAACATTTAATTTAAAAAGGAACACAATGAGGGGGTTCATTTTGCCATAGAAAGTATGATTAGTGCTGCAGAAAGAAAAATTAGGGCACATTTTGAGTGACTTCTGAAATCCTCTTCTATTTCATTAAAAGATTCTGACATGCAGACTGGAACATGCACTTTCAATACCAGCAGCAGACTTTACTGTAGTAAAGCTACTGCTCACCAGGGATCTAATAAGCAACTAGAGTGCTAACATTCTGAATTTATGGCAAATTTGTGACACATCTGAATGCCTTCTTGATTGAATCAAAGTAAAAAACTGAAAGTATTTCCTACTGAGGATACTGTAGTAAATGAGGAAATTAGGAAACATCATAACAAATAAGTCTCCCAAAATCGCCACCAGAGACAAAAGAGCCCAAATGTAGCCCAAATATCACCCAGATGTAGCCCAAGTATAGCCCAATGACAGAATGTCCCAGAGTGTTCTAACGAACAACTAGAGCGCTAACAGTCTTACTTATGACAAAAGTATGGCACACCTGAAGCCATCTTGATTGGAATAAAGTGGTAACACTTAAAACATTTAATTTACAAAGGAACACAATGAGGGGATTCATTTTGCCATAGAAATTATGATTAGGGCTGCAGAAAGAAAAATTAGGGCACATTTTGACTTCTCAAATCCTCTTCTATGTCATAAAAAAATTCTGACATGCAGACTGAAACATGCACTTTGAATACCAGCAGCAGACTTCCCTGGTGAGCAGTAGCTTTACTACAGTGATCTAATGAGCAACTAGAGTGCTAACATTCAGAATTTATGGCAAATGTGTGACACATCTGAATGCCTTCTTGATGGAACCAAGTAAAAAACTGAAAGTATTTCCTACTGAGGAGACTGCAGTAAATGAGGAAATTAGGAAACTTCATAACAAATAAAACTCCCAAGATGACCACCAGAGACAAAAGAGCCGAAATGTAGCCCAAATATCACCCAGATGTAGCCCAAGTATAGCCCAATGACAGAATGTCCCAGAGTGTTCTAACGAACAACTAGAGCGCTAACAGTCTTACTTATGACAAAAGTATGGCACACCTGAAGCCATCTTGATTGGAATAAAGTGGTAACACTCAAAACATTTAATTTACAAAGGAACAAAATGAGGGGGTTCATTTTGCCATAGAAATTATGATTAGTTCTGCAGAAAGAAAAATTAGGGCACTTTTTGACTTCTCAAATCCTCTTCTATTTCATAAACAAATTCTGACATGCAGACTGAAACATGCACTTTGAATACCAGCAGCAGACTTCCCTGGTGAGCAGTAGTTTTACTACAGTGATCTAATGAGCAACTAGCGTGCTAACATTCAGAATTTATGGCAAATGTGTGACACATCTGAATGCCTTCTTGATGGAACCAAAATAAAAAACTGAAAGTATTCCCACTGAGGAGACTGCAGTAAATGAGGAAATTAGGAAACTTCATAACAAATAAATCTCCCAAGATGGCCACCAGAGACAAAAGAGCCCAAATGTAGCCCAAATATCACCCAGATGTAGCCCAAGTATAGCCTAATGACAGAATGTCCCAGAGCGTTCTTAAGAACAACTAGAGCGCTTACTGTCTTACTTATGACAAAAGTATGGCACACCTGAAGCCATCTTGATTGGAATAAACTGGTAACACTTAAAACATTTAATTTAAAAAGGAACACAATGAGGGGGTTCATTTTGCCATAGAAATTATGATTAGTGCTAAAGAAAGAAAAATTAGGGCGCATTTTGAGTGACTTCTCAAATCCTCTTCTATTTCATCAAAAAATTCTGATATGCAGACTGAAACATGCACTTTTAATACAAGCAGCAGCCTTCCGTGGTGAGCAGTAGCTTTACTACAGTGATCTAATGAGCAACTAGAGTGCTAACATTCAGAATTTTATGGCAAATGTGTGACATATCTGAATACCTTCTTGATGGAATCAAAGTAAAAAACTGAAAGCATTTCCTACTGAGGAGACTGCAGTAAATGAGGAAATTAGGAAACTTCATAACAAATAAAACTCCCAAGATGGCCACCAGACACAAAAGAGCCTAAATGCAGCACAAATATCACCCAGATGTAGCCTACATGTAGCCCAATGACAGAAGTGTGCAAAACACTAATTTTTTGTGTATTTGCAGTTTTATATAGTGCAGACTTGTCAGGTATTGGAATGCTTTACATGAGCATTGGTTACATCACACAAGATCAAATTCATTTTGGTTGTAGACATGGGGAGATTAAGTGATTTGACCACAATCACAGAATGTTGAGCTGAAGCAGAAACTCCAACCTGGTTCCCCAGTTGCAAAGTCTGCAGCTCTGGAAGTAACACCACATCCTCTCGCCAAGGTGCAACATTTAATCAAGTGGTCAACTGGATAAAAAAACATAAAGATTACAAATAATTTAAAAGTTCTTTGTCGCTATTTGAAAATATGTCCTCATTTTAGTTTTTTAGAGCACTAACCATAATTTTGATGCAAATAAGACCCTCTCATATATGTAATTTCTAAAGGAAATACTCTAGGTATTACAGTTTTGATTACATCAAGATGACGTCAGGTGTTCCACACTTTTGTAATAAATATAGAATGTTAGCAATCTAGTTGTTCATTGGGATACTGTTGAGAGGCAGAGGCCAGGGGCACGGACTCTGAAAATTGAAGGCAGGTAGGGGAGTGCAGAGGTAACAATTTGACCACACTGGGCAGGCAGGAAGGGCAGTGGCAGCACAACAGACTATGGAGGGCAGCGGAAAGGGGCGCAGGGGCAACAAACCAACAATACAGGACTGCAAGAGAGGCTGTGGCAACATAATAGACCAATGTGGGCAGAAGGAAGAGGCAGTGGTAGTACAACCATACATGCCAACAGACCCGTTTCAGCCAGGAAACGTCCAATGTTTTTAAGCTCAAATGGGCTTTATTTGATCTGTCTCCTGTCTACAATCTTCTCTTTTTCAATGTAACTCAAAGGGGAAAATCAATACCCCAGTTTTTTTTCAAAATCTCCCTCTTACCAAGTTCAAAATGTTCGCAAGTATGGTACATTGAATCATGGTAGGCAGGAGGAATTGGGGTAGGGACATGGACTCGGATAACAGAGGACAGGAGGGACATGGAGAGGTGCACCAAACTGACCCTACAGGGCAGGCATCAGGGTTGGCAGCAGCACAATACACCACACAGCGCATGCGGGACGGGAGTGCAGCACAACAATCCATAGAAATCAATAGGGAGGGGACAGGACCATGCACATGGACAACAGAGAACAGATGGGAAAGAGGCAATGGTAGCTAGCTGACCATAATGGACAGACAGGAGAGAAAGCTGCAGCATAACAGACCATAAAGGGCAGGAGGGACGGATCAGGGGCATTACAATGGAACAGACAAGCCAGGAGGGAGGGAATAGGGGGTCTGCGCATGGAAACAGAGGGCTTGGGGCAAGGTGGCAGGGCAGGAGCAGCAAGAATACCATGGAGGTCCGGCAGGATGGGCACTAGAAACAAGACACACCATGGAGAGTACAATGAGATTATGGTGGCATACACACAGACCATGGAGGGAAGGTGGGAGGGGGTCAGGGGCAGCTAGCTGACCACACAGGGAAGGTGGGAGGGGCCATGGCAGCACAGAAGACCATGCATGGCAAGCGGGAGGGTTAGTGGCAGCACAATGGCTATGATGGGCAAGAAGGAGGGTGCAGGGGCATGCACAAAGGACCATGGATGATAGAAGGGAGGGTCAGGACCTGGGCACAGAGAAGAGAGTTCAGGAAAAGGGGCCTCACAACAGACCGCGTGGGGCAGGCAGGAGGAGCAGTTGCAGCACAACAGATCAGGGAGAGCAGAATGGTGTGGCAGTAAAATGGACCATGGAGGACAGGAGGAAGGGGATAGGGGTATGGCATGTGGACAGGCAGGGTGGAGGTGGCAGGGACAGGTTACAGCCATCTGACAATGCTAGGCAGGTGGGAGGGGAGTGGCAGCTCAACAGAACACTCAGAGTAGATAGGAGTGGCAGGTCCATGGAACATAGTGGGCAAAAAGGATGGAGCAGGGGCATGCACAAAGACATCGGAGGGCAGGGGGAAGGAGATTAGGGGCAGCAAGCTAAGCACAGAGGCTAAACAGGAGGTCAATGATGGGCCATAGAATCGGGCAATGGAGGGCAGGAGGAGTGGACTGGTACATCATGCTAAATGGAGGGCAGTGGCAGCACATCAGACCATGCATGGCAGGAGGGAGGAGGCTAGTCCATGGATTCAGACAACAGAGGATAGGGAGGAGGTGGATGGGGCAGCAAGTTAACTGTTCAGAGAAGGTGGGTATTAGGAACTTTATTGTTTTTAAAATGTGTGTCTGTGCGAACTACTTAAAATATGAACAAGTATGGACCATAATCTCACTTTTATTCAGGAAGAAGAGGACGTTTGTGACTGTGACTCCGGGCTCACTTGACAGAAACACCCCCTGACCCTCCACCCCCATCGCAAAATGTAATGCTCGTGAAAAGGGTAGGTGGACGCAGTGTTATATAGAACATAGTCCTGAGAGCACGATTGAAAATGAAAACTAGATGTAGTGTATGGTATAAACTATGCACCAAAAAGTGTGATATAAGATGAACCGGGGCGTGAAATATGATATGCAATACATTGTGCGCAATGACAGATTCATTGGAGAGCGCGAGATAGCACAGGCACTAGCGCGTGCTATGCGATATGCGCCTTGGAGTGTAATATGCACAGGGCAGTGTTGTGTAACATAACTAGTCTCTAAAGTTGTAATATAAAATATGTGAGGCGGAGTGTAACGTTGCATATGCACTGTGACAAAGATATGGATCCCAGATTGTAATATGTATGGCAGAGCGCTGTGCGGTATAACATACACATCAAGGAAGGCACGTTAGATGCGGCAATATAACCCGTGCGAAGGCAAGTGTGGCATGACATATTCACGGGTTGGTGTTACAGTGCACATGGGCTAGAGAGTATCATAGCATACGCACTAGCTGGTGGAATACAACACAGAGATGTGAGGCAATCGGCGGGCACTGGTGGGTGTAACACAGCATTGGGCTCAGCTAGGAGCACGCTGTGACTCTCAAGTGAGGTTCGTCTCCTTTCCAGAGAGTAAAATAAAAAGTATTACACATCCGGCGGTGGATGTGTTTTTATTAACCGTGAGGGGGGTTTCTTGCATAGTTTGGTCGAATTTTTGTCGAATCCCCTTTGAATGGCTTGGTGTGCGTGTATATTAAAGGTGCCCGTCAATAGCTACCCATGTTTGTATAAATAAACGACAAGGGTGTCTACTTGGAGAGTACCCACCGGCGGGGGCGCCGGGATTAGGCACGGTAGGGCGTCAGACACGTCAGAGCTTCACTAGCGGTGTAAAGACATTCCATGTGGATTAATTCTATGCATAGTCCCCTTTTAATGAATATCACGCAAATCGTCATGGTGATAGGTACATACGGTTTGTCCAGCATGTCCTAGGTGTTTCTATAAATATATATATTTTTAAAATAATAAAAAACAAAGGCCGGCCCCGGGGATGGGGTCCCCGGAGCCATAAGTGGCCTGAGGAGGGGGGGCAACGCAGCCCCCTCCTAAAGAATTTAAATAAAAAAAAGGCCATGACCTGGGGGTTGGGGTCCCCGGGGCCAATTAAGGCCTTGGGAGGGCCCCATTTATTTTATTCAACAAAAAAAATTAGGGTGCAGGCCCTGGGGGATGGGGTCCCCAGTGCCAGTAAATTAGAAAAAGAAGGGGGGCGACACAGCCCTCCTTCTTAAAAAAATAAAATAAATAAAAGACCGGCATTGCGCTGGAGGCCACGCCCCCTCCTTGCAGCACTCTGCAAACGCGCCCCCTGGCCAGTTGTAAGTTGGGGAATTCATTCCCCTTCAATACTGAGGGTCCCTGAGGGCCAACTAGCCCAACAGGTATCTCCAGTGTGCGCCAGGGAGCTGCATTGCAGACAGGTGTTCTGAGGCCACGCCCCTTTTTACACCCACCTCTATGCAACGCAGCTATGTGGCGCTTACTGGAGGTACCTAGTGGGCTAGTTTGACCCTAGGGACCCTTAGGATTCAAGGGGACTTAATCTCTCAATTTAGAACGGCCACAGGGCGTGTTTACACAGTGGTGAAGGGAGGGGACGGGGCCTGAGGTGACGTGTGCAAACACGCCCTGTGGCGCGTTTTAAGTTGGGGAAATAATTCCCTTTCAATCCTGAGGGACCCTGGGGGCCGACTAGCCCACCAGGTGCTTCCAGTAAGTGCCATTGCTCTGCGTTGCAGAGAGGTGGTGCAGGTCGTGCCCCTTTTTACACCTCTCTGCAATGGCGCTTACTGGACGTACCTAGTGGGCTATTTTGCCCCTAGGGATCCTCAGGATTCAAGGGGACTTAATCTCCCAACTTAAAAAACGGCCACAGGGCATGTTAACACAGTGGGGAAGGAAGGGGACGGGGCCTGAGGTGACGTGTGCAAACACACCCTATGGCGCGTTTTAAGTTGGGGAAATAATTCCCCTTCAATCCTGAGGGCCCCTGGGGGCTAACTAGCCCACCAGGTGCTTCCAGTAAGCGCCACTGAGCTGCGTTGCAGAGAGGTGGTCCAGGCCGTGCCACTTTTTACACCTCTCTGCAACGCAGCTCTGTGGCGCATACCGGAGGTACCTAGTGGTCATGTTGGACCCTAGGGACCCTCAGGATTCAAATTAACTTAATCTCCCAACTAAAAACGGCCACAGGGCGTGTTTACACAGTGGTGAAGGGAGGGGACGGGGACTGAGTTAATGAGTGCAAATAAGTCCTGTGGCGCGTTTTAAGTTGGGGAAATAATTCCCCTTCAATCCTGAGGGCCACTGGGGGCTAACTAGCCCACCAGGTGCTTCCAGTAAGCGCCACTGAGCTGCATTGCAGAGAGGTGGTCCAGGCCGTGCCACTTTTTACACCTCTCTGCAACGCAGCTCTGTGGTGCATACTAGAGGTACCTAGTGGTCTAGTTGGACCCTAGGGACCCTCAGGATTCAAGGGGACTTAATCTCCCAACTTAAAACGGCCACAGGGCGTGTTTACACAGTGGGGAAGTGAGGGGACGGGGCCTAAGGTGACGTGTGCAAACACGCCCTGTGGCGCGGTTTAAGAGGTAGTTTTAATCCCCTGTCCTATTATATACTAGGGGCTTACAGAGGAGGTCATGCTGATCACAGGGGCACCCCAACGCATAGTGTTCCCTAGTGTATGTAGGTGTTTTCACTGTATTCTGAGTGTCTTTTAACATAGCACTGGCTCTAGGACTGGTTAGTCAGACTCAGTTACCACCAGTATCCGTCTGAAAAAGTTGAGGGTACAGGATGATTTTGCAACAAGGCTTCTTTCTGCTCTTCTGTTTGTTCTTTCTGCACGTTATCCTTCTTCCTGCACTTTTCTTCATCTTTGAGGACTTCTGTTGCTTCTTTCTGCATTTCTTTTTTTTCTTTCTGTGCGTTTTTTCGTCTTTCTTCACATGTCCTATCTCTGTAGGCATAGTTAGAAATTAGCATTTAAAAAACCTTTGAAATTCACTGAAAAAACCATAGGTTTCAGGCACGTTATAGTTAGGAATTAGCAATTAAAAAACCTTAGAAATTCACTGAAAAACCATAGGTTTCAGGGGCGTTATAGTTAGCTGGACTTTTCACTCGTACAAAACCATTGAAATTCCCCCGTTATAGTTAGTTCAGCTAACTATAACTCGCGCGCCCGCAATGCACTGCTGATGACGTCACATATTACATCACTCATGACATGGTCAGTGACATCACTCATGACATCACTGATGACATCTCAAATAACAACACTAATGACATCACTGATGACATCATCCTTGTGATAGAGTGGCAGACCTCCTCTTTCCCTAATATAACCTTTGATACACACATTCAAAAATAGAAACTACAATGTTCAAAACAATGGACATACCAAAACCAGTTACAACAACCTATTCAGTAATTCTAAGATCCACATACACATCCACTCATTCACCAACAGTCCTATACCGTCACTCATACATGTACTCACTCATCATATGTACTCACACACCTATACATCCTGTTACACAACGCCACTCATCCATAGAGTTACTCACACACATAGTCACTCGTGCTAATAAAGAATCAAACATCCATTTACTTGCATATACAGTTATACACACACCACCACACTTACTTCTACAGAAACTTACACATACTTAGTCTTTTAAACAATCACTTATAGAAACACATACTTATTCATAAAGGAACTCTTCCAATCTCTCACTCTCACATATACTCACTTATATACACCAATAGTCACATATACTAGTTTAAAACATATGTAGTTACTCATAAAGACACTATTGAGACAGTCATTCACTCACTAACACACCCATGCACACACTCATCCACCCATACAGTCCTGCACACATGCTGTCTTCAACACATACAAACAGTGAGTCACTCATTCATGCACCTATGCACTACGGAATACCCCCCACCGAACCATACAGACACTCAGACACTCATACTGATACTCAAAAAACCAACTAATAACCTATATAGACACTCATGTAGCTATTCACCAACCCTTGCAGCCACTTATACACAAAGTGAGAGACTGATACAGATATTTACACATTTAAACATTACTCACTAAGCCATGTATTCACTAAGATACACTTAATCAGTCAGTTATACAATCAATTTTTCAAAAACAAATCATCCATTTAGACACTTATATACCCATTTATTCTTCCATCGACCTTGAGATATACATATATAAAACATATGTAATTTTCAGAAAAACACACATTCACTGGATGATGTCATCAGTGATGTCATTTGAGATGTCATCAGTGATGTCATGAGTGATGTCACTGACCATGTGTAGTGAATCAGCCACTTTTGTGGTCTGACACCCTATGATGACCCTCAACCACCACCATTCTGTACTGACTTAAGTGTGTTCTGTCTTTTAGTGGAATAGTCTTTCCAAGAATAGAAGGTATGGGATGTTGAGGTGCAGTGCTGTGGGTGGTGGTGCACACATGTGCTCAATGTTGTATACTGAGGGATTAAGTGTATAATGTTATTTGGGTTAGGTGAATTATGACTTTGACCTATTGGCTTTGACGTGGTCTAATGTCATTCTGCCTTCTGACTTTACCTTGCTTCAAACTTTTCTGTGTGCACAGTGGTGCTTGTAAGTTGTGTGGATGAGAATTATAGGTGCTCCTTGCTTTTTTGATTCCATCTTGCTTTGGGCCTTTGTGTGCATGGCTTAACTAACTCTGAAGCCATTTTCTGGGAAGAAGAGGGCATGTTTTGCTTTCCTGCTGTTTTTCGCATTTTACTGACTAGAGAGAACTGGTTCTTATCACAGGAATGTACATGGTTTGACTTTTAGTCATAACAGGGGCCTGATCAACCCTTGGTCTGACCTTGAAGCAGGCTGGTACTGGCTCTCGTGAGAACTAGGGGGCGTGGCTTGCTAGAAGCTTCGCTGTGTTTTGAATGTGTATTAAAAAGGGGAGTCTACACTGGCTCGGTGGAAGTTCATCCGTGGAGCAGACGTGTTGTCACGGAAAGTGGGGTCACCTCTGAGCTTTCGCCCGGTTCAAGCAATGGACTCCCCTTGAGCAAAGTGGGGTGAAATGATGAGGTGAGGTGTCTCTGCTACTAACTGTCTCTGAATTCTTTCCTTTCCTTCTTATTTAATGATTCTTAAATATATATATATATATATTTCTAAATATATATTTGTCTTGATTGAGTTTCAATCATACTATTGATATGTTAGAGTCTGCTATGTTAGGTGCATTTGGCTTACTGTGTGGTGCTATTTACAAATAAATACATCCCAGATATAGCAATTCGTCTTTTCCTTGTAGCAGGAGGTGTGGACTCTTCTTGGCCAAGTATTATGTTGTAAAAGGATGGGTGAATTCTTCTAGCAGGTAATTGTGTTATACGAAGTTGTTCTACTCCTGAGCAAGTGATGTGTAAATTGCATTTCGCTCTAGAGAAGTGTTGTGTGTATGTTACCTTGGTCTACAGGAGACTCATATGTTATATTGTTTTCTTGCCTTGCCTTGCCTTTGGGGGAGTGTTGAAGGTTTGCCCACCTTAGGAAGTGCTGTGTATATGTTATATTCCATAAATTTGGAACTAATATTCTCTCTCTCGCCCTGGGAAAGTGACGGTACATTCCTTGGTCCAGGGGAGATCTAAGGTTTGTCATTACATTTTTGGCGTAGTCGGCTGCAGAATCTGAACATTGATTTAAAAGGGGAAGAAATATGTTGTTGTTTTTTAAATTGTAAGCAGACTCTTAGATATCAATTGATTTATTTGCATGGGGGTAGCCCATATGATGTGCTGGCTCGTGAAGTGAGCTAATTGTGCTGAGTTTGAATTGGTGTGTGTGTGTGTTTAAGTGTGTTTTGTAAAAAGTGCTTATAAATAGCTTGCTACGTTAGGCAGAAAGGGCTGGATCCCTTTCAAGTGTTTGTTAAGGAATGCATATCAAATGTTTTCAGTTGCAAAGTGAATGTAAAATGTCAGAGCATAACTCTGAAGCGTGGGACTCTTTTGAGTTTAAAGACTCCGGAGTTGCAATGAAGGATGTTAATCAGCAGGAGATTAATGACATTTTAGACAGAGACAGCGGTGTTATTTCAAATGTGTTGGTTAATATGCATCAAACATGTGGGCATTTGCAAAAAGAATGTAGTGAGTTGAAAACAGAGCTAGTTGATGCCCAGTTTGAAAATATATCTTTGAAGACAGAATTAAACGTGTACCGGGCTCTGAAGCTGTTTACTTTGACCAGCCAGAATGATTCAGATGTGATAAATGTTACAGAGAATGCAGTCAGTCTACGAGCTACACAGACAGTTTTAATTAATTCTTCTGATGAAGTTTTTCAGCTACAAAGGAATGTGCAGGAAGGTAAACAGACCAACGGTGAGTTCATTCAAGAGCAATGTGCCCTTTTTCGTTACAGGAAAGTGCAGGGAAATAACAGGTCACTTTTAAATTCAGATGCTGGACAAATGTGGTGCTTTTGCGCACCAACAGATACTGGACAGAACAGAGTTAGAGAAAATGTGGTTTGCCTATGGGAGATTGCAATGGTTATTAAGTGGCATGTACAGACAGACAAACAGTTTGCACAGGATTTGATAGAAAGTCCTGAAGTGGAGTTTGAAACACAAGATTTCCCAGTGAAGCTGCCCTATGTTATAATGGAAATTAATTTGAAACAGTACAGAATGCCAGATGGGCGTGAAGGGATCAGTGAGATCATTCAGGGCTTGACATATTGAGGTGGTGACAATTCTTGGCGCATGACAGTTGATTATTATTAACTGAACAAACATATACCTTCTTTAACTGATGCTGTCCCGGATATTGTTACAGAAGTAGCATGGGACTTGATATGTGACTTTTGATATTGCCAATGCTTTTTTCTTTTTGATATGTCAAGAGCAGTTTAGTTATTTTTTTTCATGAGGCGATAGACTAATGACAGTTAAGAATTTGCTTGAATTAGTTAGACAGAATGGGGGAGCATTTTCAGATTAAAGAATGTGAAGTCTTCCTGGAGGTAAGGAGAGGTTAAAGCTGTTTTTCCTCTCAGACATGTAAAGAGTTGTTCTAGGAGTGGGTCATTTGAAAGCGTCTTTGGCATTGATGTTTGGGATGCTTGCAATGAGATCATCCAGCAACGCTGAGAAGAGCTCGGGCTTTCTGTGATGACTTAGGAGGAATTCCTACGGGAGGGGTCATCCCAGCTCCTCTCCCCTGTGGACAGAGACAGCTTCTTGGAGATAGATGTCTGGGAGGCTTGCAAAGGCACAGGTTCTCCCCCCCCCCCGAGGAGAGTCGCAGAGCAGATAGGTACAGACAAAAGTTGGCAGCAGGAGTTCAGAGCACATTGACCTTGAAGAGATAAGGTGCGAGCTAGAGACAGCAGAGACGTCTCTGCTTGTTATGTTTGGCGAGGGGCCATTTGGTGTCCGCAGAGATTTGTGAAGGGGGGCAGCACCTGTGAGGGGTGCAGTGAGAGAAGTGAGAGAAGGAGACTGCCCCAGCCCTTCTTGCTGTGTATAGAAAAAGAGGGATTTTACCAAGAATTCAGAGGCTAAAGCGTTGGTAGTATTCTTAGACAATTCCCCAGAGCTGGAGGAGACCTATGTAGACAGAAATTAAAATATTGTATTTTTAGAAATGCAAGACGGAAGGAGTGTACTTTTGAAAAATGTTTTTTGCAAGAAGAGTGATGCTTGTTTCTTTTTCAGATTCGCCCAGTTCTCTGCGTGTGAGTGGGACTCCCTTCTCCCGTGTGAGTGGGGCCCTCCCTCTCCCCCCCCCTCCCCCCTCCACTGCCCCCCTCCCCCCTCCCCCCCAAGCCTGGAGTGATCGCCAGACCAGACGGTGGCGGCTGATGCCTGTGGCCGACCAGAATGGATGGGGTCCTCCCTTGTCAAGGAGATCAGATATATACCGGAGAGCATGATGGACTGCTTCTTTCCAAGCAAAATGGGATCAGCAAAGTGTGGAACTGTTTCCTTCACGTGAGGCCAACTTTATATGCATGAAGGCTGTGTGTCTTTCACACAGGGTGACTGCTTGTGTGACGGTGAAGACAAAACAAAAGAAGGAACTACAGGATGTGCTTTGCCAGAACTGTTTTATCAACATGAAGTTCAGATGCGATGGGAGACGGCTGTGTGTTTTTTCACACAGAAGGACTGTTTTTGTTTTTATGAATGAAGACCTATAGAGACGCTTTGCTGCGATCGGCGTAGATATTTTCTGAGTTAGTGAACAGTAATAACCTGTAGCTGTTGCTACAATATATGAGTTTGGCAGTAGAGTTTCCAGTTTAATCATAAGAGGCATTAGGTGCATTCAAAAGCTTGATTGATTTATTTTGTGTATTCATTTAAACATGTATCCAGATATCTATGAGCTATTTCTAGATGCACCTGAGTTATTACTTTTACATGTATTTAGAGAATGCAGACTTTATTTGCTCTAAAGTGATTATCATATACTTTTGATGAGTTTTTCAGGTTTGCAATGGAGCATTTCGATCATAGTTGCTTTTTAGTCATGATTTGTTTTGAATTATGTATTTTTGTGTAGCCACTTCAACACATGAGTTGCTGTTTCAACATGTGCTTTTTAGTAGTTGTGACTTTTAATTTAGACATGTGGTTTTAAATGGTTTTGCTTTCAATTGAGATATGCAGTGATTTAATGATAGTTTTGTTTTTCAGTTATGTATTTGCTAGATTTTGTTTTTGACATATGTGAATGGTGATGATCAAGGGTCATGGGGTGCAATGTAGTGAATCAGCCACTTTTGTGGTCTGACACCCTATGATGACCCTCAACCACCACCATTCTGTACTGACTTAAGTGTGTTCTGTCTTTTAGTGGAATAGTCTTTCCAAGAATAGAAGGTATGGGATGTTGAGGTGCAGTGCTGTGGGTGGTGGTGCACACATGTGCTCAATGTTGTATACTGAGGGATTAAGTGTTTAATGTTATTTGGGTTAGGTGAATTATGACTTTGACCTATTGGCTTTGACGTGGTCTAATGTCATTCTGCCTTCTGACTTTACCTTGCTTCAAACTTTTCTGTGTGCACAGTGGTGCTTGTAAGTTGTGTGGATGACAATTATAGGTGCTCCTTGCTTTTTTGATTCCATCTTGCTTTGGGCCTTTGTGTGCATGGCTTAACTAACTCTGAAGCCATTTTCTGTGAAGAAGAGGGCATGTTTTGCTTTCCTGCTGTTTTTTGCATTTTACTGACTAGAGTGAACTGGTTCTTGTCAGAGGAATGTACATGGTTTGACTTTTAGTCATAACAGGATCCTGATCAACCCTTGGTCTGACCTTGAAGCAGCCTGGTACTGGCTCTCATGAGAACTAGGGGGCGTGGCTTGCTAGAAGCTTCGCTGTGTTTTGAATGTGTATTAAAAAGGGGAGTCTACACTGGCTCGGTGGAAGTTCATCCGTGGAGCAGACGTGTTGTCACGGAAAGTGGGGTCACCTCTGAGCTTTCGCCCGGTTCAAGCAATGGACTCCCCTTGAGCAAAGTGGGGTGAAATGATGAGGTGAGGTGTCTCTGCTACTAACTGTCTCTGAATTCTTTCCTTTCCTTCTTATTTTATGATTCTTAAATATATAGATATATATATTTCTAAATATATATTTGTCTTGATTGAGTTTCAATCATACTATTGATATGTTAGAGTCTGCTATGTTAGGTGCATTTGGCTTACTGTGTGGTGCTATTTACAAATAAATAAATCCCAGATATACCAATTTGTCTTTTCCTTGTAGCAGGAGGTGTGGACTCTTCTTGGCCAAGTATTATGTTGTAGAAGGATGGGTGAATTCCCTTCTAGCAGGTAATTGTGTTATAGGAAGTTGTTCTACTCCTGAGCAAGTGATGTGTAAATTGCATTTCGCTCTAGAGAAGTGTTGTGTGTATGTTACCTTGGTCTAGAGGAGACTCATATGTTATATTGTTTTCTTGCCTTGCCTTGGGGGGAGTGTTGAAAGATTGCCCACCTTAGGAAGTGCTGTGTATATGTTATATTCCATAAGTTTGGAACTGATATTCTCTCTCTCGCCCTGGGAAAGTGACGGTACATTCCTTGGTCCAGGGGAAATCTAAGGTTTGTCATTACACCATGTCATGAGTGATGTAATATGTGACGTCATCAGCAGTGCATTGCGGGCGCGTGAGTTATAGTTAGCTGAACTAACTATAACGGGGGAATTTCAATGGTTTTGTACGAGTGAAAAGCCCAGCTAACTATAACGCCCCTGAAACCTATGGTTTTTTCAGTGAATTTCTAAGGTTTTTTAAATGCTAATTCCTAACTATAACGGGCCTGAAACCTATGTTTTTTTCAGTGAATATATATATATATATATATATATATATAAATATGTGCTCAGGTGGACTGCTTGAATGGGGTCTCCATTGCCAATGATAAAGGGCGTCTCAACGCCCGATACGCATTTGGCTCATCTGTGTGCTGCTATCTGGCTAAATAAACCCAAGGAGTTATGGAATAGCAGGTTGTGTTGTGGCTTCATCTTTGGAGGCAACTCTTGGTGTGGATATATATATATATATATATTCACTGAAAAAACCATAGGTTTCACACACGTTATAGTTAGGAATTAGCATTTAAAAAACCTTGCAAATTCACTGAAAAAACCATAGGTTTCACACATGTTATAGTTAGCGGAAATTTTACTGATAAAAAACCAATGAAATTCCCCCGTTATAGTTAGTGCAGGCAACTATAACTCACGCGACCGCAATCCTCTGCTGATGCTAATACTGTATTTAGACACTTATTTGCCCATGTCTTCTTCCATACATTTTTAGCTATACATATATTACAAATATTTTTTTTTCATAAAGACACATATGTCATCAGCAGAAGATTGCGGTCGCGTGAGTTATAGTTGCCTGCACTAACTATAACGGGGTAATTTCATTGGTTTTTTATCAGTAAAATTTCCGCTAACTATAACATGTGTGAAACCTATGGTTTTTTCAGTGAATTTGCAAGGTTTTTTAAATGCTAATTCCTAACTATAACGTGTGTGAAACCTATGGTTTTTTCAGTGAATTTGTACGGTTTTTTAAATGCTAAGTTACTTTACGCCATTCGTGGCGTGCGCGCCCACTTAACGCAGTTCGTTCCGTGCGCGCACGGTGCGCTTCGCGCACCGTGCGCGCACAGTGAGCACGCGGTTACGCTTTGCGCACCGCGCGCCCACTTTACGCAGTTAGTGCCGTGCACGCACGGTGGGCACGTGGTGCGCTACGCGCACCGCGTGCCCACGTTACGCTAGATGGGCCATGTACGCACGATGCGCTTCGCGCACCGTGCGCACATGGAGGACATATGATGCACTTCGTTTTGAAAGGTAATATTTTAATTTTTCGTATATGTTATAAGCCATGCACAAATGGAGCCCTTCGGGCACCATTTGCACACGGGGTGGAGAGAGTGTGGATAATTTTTTTTTTTATTATTTTTTGTTTTAATATTTTAGTTTAACTCATCTTTAATAAGCCATGGACTATTCCAATTGCACACGGGGTGGGGAGAGTGTGGATAATTTTTTTTTTTTTATAATTTTTTACCGTACGCGTACGGTAAGCGTAATCGGCGAAATTAGCGAAAAAATAAAAATTCCGTTTTTGGCCTTGGGGGATCTTTGGGGACTCCCTCAACATTGCTATGTGTGTGGGAGCTGTCTAAACAGCCCCTTTACATGTTTTTGGGCTTAATATTTTAAACATCACTCTCAGTGCGAGAGAGAAAATGGCGGCCGCCGCTTCCTGGTTTCGGCCGATTTGAATGTTTACTAAGATCTAAGAGCCAATCAGAATCGCGCTCGCGCACGCCACCGTACGCGTACGGTAAGCGTACCGTAAGCGCACCGTAAGCTGGCTCAGATATATATATTGATTTAAAGGCTATTTTCTCAGAATCTACTGAACAGATTTACACCAAACCTACAAAAGGCACTTCCTTGACCTGAGGACTACCTCTCTGCCAAATTTCTAGTAATTCTGTTCAGCCGTTCGGGCTGTAGCCCTGTCTAAAGGTCCTATGGAAAAATGCATGGGAAAAACGTGTTTTGGGACCCCCCTTTTATCTCAGCCCCCGCTTGACGAATCCCCCCGAGACTTTCAGGGAAGGAGCGGAGCGTAGCGCCCCACCTATTTTGAAAAATTCGCGAGGATTCGTCGACCGGCGCCAAAGTTATTCAAAATAGAATGTTGCGGATTTCCTATGGAAACGTGGTCCTAACTATAACTACCTACTGGCGACCGCCAGTAGGTAATATATATATATATATATATATATATATATATATATATATATTATCTACTGGCGCTCGCCAGTAGATAGTTATAGTTAGGACCGTGTTTCCATAGGAAATCTGCAATATTCTATTTGGAATAACTTTGGCGCCGGTTGACGAATCCTCGCGAAACTTTCAAAATAGGTGGGGCGCTCCGCTCCTACCCTGAAAGTCTCGGGGGGATTCGTCAAGCGGGGGCTGAGAAAAAAGGGGGGTCCCAAAACGTATTTTCCCCATGCAATTTTCCATAGGGACCTTTAGTCCAAGGTACAGCCCGAACGGCTGAACAGAATTACTTGAAATTTCACAGAGAGGTAGTCCTCAGCTCAGGGAAGTGCCTTTTGCAGGTCTGGTGTTAATCTGTTCAGTACTTCCTGAGAAAATCAAAAGTAAAATCATATATATATGTGGGCGGAGCCTAACCACACATCTCATCCTGAGATCTGATTGGCTGTCAGCACTTCATCCAAGAAGTGTTGGCAGCCATCTTGGGACCTCATTAAAAAGCATTGCAGTTAATAGAAGGTGTTAAGACTTTAGTTACATTATAAATCATTTGTTGATGGTACCATACTAATTTTAGGAATTGTGGTATGTTCTAAGGTGATTTCACCATGTGAAAAAGCCTTCTGCTGGGATATCATGATTGAGAGAAAAATATTTTCTCATGCTTTTCCCACAGAGGTTTGGAAGGTGATCTATAAGCTAAACTGAGAGCTTATTTTCTGTAAATTCACATTATCTTTCTCAGTCATGTGAGAATGAAGTCTGACATTCTCAGTAAAACATGTACATCCAACAAGGGCAGAGACTGTCAGTTGATTCCTTTGTGTTCTACTGCAGCTTCCCAGAGTGTTCCAAAGAACAACTAGAGCGCTAACAGTCCTACTTATGATAAACGTATGGCACACCTGAAGCCATCTTGCTTGGATTAAAGTGGTAACTCTTAAAACATTTAATTTAAAAAGGAACAAAATGAGGGGGTTCATTTTTCCATAACAAGTATGATTAGTGCTGCAGAAAGAAAAACTAGGGCACATTTTGACTTCTGAAATCTTCTTTTATTTCATTAAAAAATTCTGACCTGCAGACTGAAACTTGCACTTTCAATACCAGCAGCAGTTTTCCCTGGTGAGCAGTAGCTTTACTACAGTGATCTAATGAGCAAAAAGAGTGCTAACATTCTGAATTTATGGCAAATGTGTGACACATCTGAATGCCTTCTTGATGGAATCAAAGTAAAAAACTGAAAGTATTTCCTACTGAGGAGACTGCAGTAAATGAGGAAATTAGGAAACTTCATAACAAATAAGTCTCCCAAGATGGCCTCCAGAGACAAAAGAGCCCAAATGTAGCCCAAATATCACCCAGATGTAGCCCAAGTATAGCCCAATGACAGAATGTCCCAGAGTGTTCTTAAAAACAACTAGAGCGCTTACTGTCTTCATTATGACAAAAGTATGGCACACCTGAAGCCATCTTGATTGGAATAAACTGGTAACACTTAAAACATTTAATTTAAAAAGGAACACAATGAGGGGGTTCATTTTGCCATAGAAATTATGATTAATGCTGAAGAAAGAAAATGAGGGCACATTTTGAGTGACTTCTCAAATCCTCTTCTATTTCATTAAAAAATTCTGACATGCAGACTGAAACATGCACTTTTAATACCAGGAGCAGACTTCCATGGTGAACAGTAGTTTTACTACAGTGATCTAATGAGCAACTAGAGTGCTAACTTTCAGAATTTATGGCAAATGTGTGACATATCTGAATACCTTCATGATGGAATCAAAGTAAAAAACTGAAAGCATTTCCTACTGAGGAGACTGCAGTACATGAGGAAATTAGGAAACTTCATAACAAATAAATCTCCCAAAATGGCCACCGGAGACAAAAGAGCCCAAATGTAGCCCAAAATCACCCAGATGTAGCCCAAATATAGCCCAATGACAGAAGTGTGCAAAACACTTATTATTTTGTGTTTTTGCAGTGTTAGATAGTGCAGACTTGTCAGGTATTGGAGTGCTTTACAAGAGCATTGGTTACATCACACAAGAACAATTTCATTTTGGTTGTAGACATGGGGAGACTAAGTGATTTGACCAGAATCACAGAATGTCTAGCTGAAGCAGAAACTCCAACCTGGCTCCCCAGTTGCAAAGTCTGCATTTCTGGAAGTAACACCACATCCTCTCCCTAAGTGCAACATTTAATCAAGTGGTCAACTGGATAAAAAAACATAAAGATAACAAATAATTTTAAAGTGCTTTGTCGCTATTTGAAAACTCAGAAAATATGTCCTTATTTTAGTCTTTTAGAGCACTAACCATAATTTTGATGGTAATAAGACCCTCTCATATATGTAATTTCTAAAGGAAATGCTCTAGGTATTACAGTTTTGATTACATCAAGATGACGTCAGGCGTTCCACACTTTTGTAATAAATATAGAATGTTAGCAATTTAGTTGTTCATTAGGATACTGTTGAGAGGCAGAGGCCAGGGGCACGGACTCTGAAAATTGAAGGCAGGTAGGAGGGTGCAAAGGCAACAATTTAACCACACTGAGCAGGCAGGAAGGGCCGTGGCAGCACAACAGACTATGGAGGGCAGTGGACAGGGGGGCAGGGGCAACAAACCAACAATACAGGACTTGCAAGAGAGGCTGTGGCAATGTAATAGACCATTGTGGGCAGAAGGAAGAGGCAATGGTAGTACAACCATACATGCCAACAGACCCGATTCAGCCAGGAAACGTTCAATGTTTTTAAGCTCAAATGGGCTTTATTTGATCTGTCTCCTGTCTACAATCTCCTCTTTTTCAATGTAACTCAAAGGGGAAAGTCAATACCCCAGTTTTTTTCAAAATCTCCCTCTTACCAAGTTCAAAATGTTCGCAAGTATGGTACATTGGATCATGGAAGGAAATGGGGTAGGGACATGGACTTGGATAACAGAGGACAGGAGGGACATGGAGAGGTGCACCAAACTGACCCTGCAGGGCAGGCATCAGGGTTTGCAGCAGCACAATACACCACACAGGGCATGCGGGATGGGAGTGCAGCACAACAATCCATAGAAAGGAAGAGGAAGGGGACAGGACCATGCACATGGACAACAGAGAACAGAGGGGCAAGAGGCAATGGTAGCTAGCTGACCATAATGGGCAGACCGGAGAGAAAGCTGCAGCATAACAGACCATAAAGGGCAGGAGGGACGGATCAGGGGCATTACAATGGAACAGACAAGCCAGGAGGGAGGGAGTAGGGGTCTGCACATGTAAACAGAGGGCTGGGGGCAAGGGGGCAGGGCAGGAGCAGCAAGATAGCCATGGAGGTCAGGCAGGATGGGCACTAGAAGCAAGACACACCATGAAGAGCAACAGTGAGACTGTGATGGCATACACACAGACCATGGAGGGAAGGTGGGAGGGGGTCAGGGGCAGCTAACTGACCACACAGGGAAGGTGGGAGGGGCCATGGCAGCACAGAAGACCATGCATGGCAAGTGGGAGGGTTAGTGGAAGCACAATGGCTATGATGGGCAAGAAGGAGGGTGCAGGGGCATGCACAAAGGACGATGGAGGATAGAAGGGAGGGTCAGGACCTGTGCACAGACAAGAAAGTTCAGGGGAAGGGGCCTCACAACAGACCGCACGGGGCAGGCAGGAGGAGCAGTTGCAGCACAACAGACCAGGGAGGGCAGAAGGGTGTGGCAGTACAATGGACCATGTAGGACAGGAGGAAGAGGATAGGGCCATGGCATGTGGACAGGCAGGGTGGAGGTGGCAGGGACAGGTTACAGTAATCTGACAATGCTAGGCAGGTGGGAGGGGAGTGGCAGCTCAACAGAACACTCAGAGTAGATAGGAGTGGCAGGTCCATGGAACATGGTGGGCAAAAATGATGGAGCAGGGGCATGCACAAAGACATCGGAGGGCAGGGGGAAGGAGAATAGGGGCAGCAAGCTAAGCACAGAGTTTAAGCAGGAGGTCAATGATGGGGCATAGAATTGGGCAATGGAGGGCAGGAGGAGGGGACTGGTACATCATACTAAATTGAGGGCAGTGGCAGCACATCAGACCATGCATGGCAGGAGGGAGGAGGCTAGTCCATGGATTCACACAACAGAGGATAGGGAGGAGGGGGATGGGGCAGCAAGCTAACTGTTCAGAGAAGGCGGGTATTAGGAACTTTATTGTTTTTAAAACGTGTGTCTGTGCAAACTACCTAAAATATGAACAAGTATGCAGCATAACCTCACTTTTATTCAGGAAGAAGAGGACGTTTGTGACTGTGACTCCGGGCTCACTTGGCAGAAAGACCCCCTGACCCTCCACCCCTATCGCAAAATGTAATGCCCGCGAAAAGGGTAGGTGAACACAGTGTTATATAGAACATAGTCCTGATAGCACGATTGAAAAGGAAAACTAGATATAGTGTATGGTATAAACTATGCACCAAAAAGTGTGATATAAGATGAACCGGGCGTGAAATATAATATGCAATACATTGTGCGCAATGACAGATTCATTGGAGAGCGCGAGATAGCACAGGCACTAGCGCGTGCTATGCGATGTGCGCCTTGGAGTGTAATATGCACAGGGCAGTGTTGTGTAACCTAACTAGTCTCTAAAGTTGTAATATAAAATATGTGCTGGGGAGTGTAACGTTGCATATGCACTGTGACAAAGATATGGATCCCAGATTGTAATATGTATGGCATAGCACTGTGCGTTATAACATAGGCATCGAGGAAGGCACGTTAGATGGGGCAATATAACCCGTGCGAAAACAAGTGTGGCATGACATATTCACGGGGTGGTGTTACAGTGCACATGGGCTAGAGAGTGTCATAGCATATGCACTAGCTGGTGGAATACAACACAGAGGTGTGTGGCACTCGGCAGGCAATGGTGGGTGTAACACAGCATTGGGCTCTGCCAGGAGCGCGCTGTGACTCTCAAGTGATGTTCGTCCCCTTTCCAGAGAGTAAAATAAAAAGTATTACACATCCTGCAGTGGATGTGTGTTTTATTAACCGTGAGGGGGTTTCTTACGTAGTTTTGGTCTCATTTTTGTCGAATCCCCTTTGAATGGCTTGGTGTGCATGTGTATTAAATGTGCCCGTCAATAGCTACCCATGTTAGTATAAATAAACGACAAGGGTGTCTACCGGGATTAGGCACGGTAGGGCATCAGACATGTCAGAGCTTCACTAGTGGTGTAAGTACATTCCACGTGGATTCATTGTATGCATAGTCGCCTTTTAATGAATATCACTCAAATCGTCATGGTGATAGGTACGTACGGTTTGTCCAGCATGTCCTAGGTGTGTCTATAAATATATATTTTTTTAAAATAATTAAAATCAGTGGCCGGCCCTGGGGATTGGGGTCAAAAAAATATAATTAGGAGACAGGCCCTGGGGGATGGGGTTATCAGGGCCAATAAATTAGAATAAGAAGGGGAACCACACAGCCCCCCTTCTTAAAAAATTAAAATAAATAAAAGACTGGCATCGTGCCGGAAGCCACGCCCCCTCCTTGCAGCACTCTGCAACCGCGCCCCCTGGCGAGTTGTAAGTTGGGGAATTAATTCCTCTTCAATACTGAGGGTCCCTGAGGGCCAACTAGCCCAACAGGCATCTCCAATATGCGCCAGGGAGCTGCGCTGCAGACAGGTATTCTGAGGCCAAGCCCCTTTTTACACCTCTCTGCAATGCAGCTCTGTGGCGCTTACTGGAGGTACCTAGTGGTCTAGTTTGACCCTAGGGACCCTTAGGATTCAAGGGGACTTAATCTCTCAACTTAGAACAGCCACAGGGCGCGTTCACACAGTGGTGAAGGGAGGGGACGGGGCCTGAGGTGACGTGTGCAAACACGCACTATGGCACATTTTAAATTGGGGATATAATTTCCCTTCAATACTGAGGGCCCCTGGGGGCTAACAAGCCCACCAACTGCTTCCAGTAAGCGCCACTGAGCTGCATTGCAGAGAGGTGGTCCAGGCTGTGCCACTTTTTACACCTCTCTGCAACGCAGCTCTGTGGCACTTACTGGAGGTACCTAGTGAGCTAGTTGGACCCTAGGGACCCTCAGGATTCAAATGAACTTAATCTCCCAACAAAAAACAGACACAGGGCGTGTTTACACAGTGGTGAAGGGAGGGGACGGGGCCTGAGTTAACGTGTGCAAAAACGCCCTGTGGCCTGTTTTAAGAGGTAGTTTTAATCCCCCTGCCCTATTATATACTAGGGGCTTACAGAGGAGGTCATGCTAATCACAGGGGGACCCCAACGCATAGTGTTCCCTAGTGTATGTAGGTGTTTTCACTGTATTTTGAGTGTCTTTTAACATAGCACTGGCTCTAGGACTGGTTAGTCAGACTCAGTTACCACCAGCATCCGTCTGAAAAAGTTGAGGGTATAGGATGATTTTGCAACAAGGATTCTTTCTGCTCTTCTTTTTGTTCTTTCTGCACGTTATCCTTCTTCCTGCAGTTTTCTTCGTCTTTGAGGACTTCTGTTGCTTCTTTCTGCACTTCTTTTTTTTCTTTCTGTGCATTTTTTCTTCTTTCTTCACATGTCCTATCTCTGTAGGCATAGTTAGAAATTAGCATTTAAAAAACCTTTGAAATTCACAGAAAAAACCATAGGTTTCAGACACGTTATAGTTAGGAATTAGCATTTAAAAAACCTCAGAAATTCACTGAAAAAACCATAGGTTTCAAGGGTGTTATAGTTAGCTGGACTTTTCACTTGTACAAAACCATTGAAATTCCCCCGTTATAGTTAGTTCAGCTAACTATAACTCGCGCGCCCGCAATGCACTGCTGATGACGTCACATATTACATCACTCATGACATGGTCAGTGACATCACTCATGACATCACTGATATATATATAAGCTTCATTCCTCTGTTCTCTGGACTAATCCAAACACGGGCACAATTTCAGTGCTTAAGCGTTTCTTTATTGATCCGTCGCCATTTTTTTTTCCAGAGCTTAAGCGTTTCTTTATTGCTCCATCACCATAACGCGTTTCGGCTCGTCTGAGCCTTGATCACATGACAATGCAGGATCCGTTAGGTAACATTTTTAAAGTGACAGGTGCATGGTGAACGAAAATCACGTGACATTGAGCATCATAGGCATAGAAGAGTCCTACAACTTGTATTGGTGTTCTATTTCAACAAAATTTGCAACAGTAATGCTTTTTCAACTGATTGTAAAAACTAGTTGTTTTAGAACAGTCTGTATTCATTATTACACACAGATGCTTATTAATGATGCTGTTGCCATTGAATTTGTACAAGATACAATTGTTGTATCATGAATAGAAGTTTGGAAATATGCATAAATGCCTTTTAATTGCAGAACCGTATATCAGTGTCAACTTGTGAGGTTAAATCCTCTTATATAGCATTCCTGTTCTGTGTGTATATGCCTCTTTTGGAATTTCTCAATATTTTAAATTGTTAAAGTGCTCAGTGTTGTGGTGATATGTGAAAATGAATATAAATCTATCTGTGGTCAAATTTTACTTTAAAAACTAAATTCCGTGTATAGTAGAATGCTACTTTTACAAAAGATGTTGTAATTATACTTCTCTAGAGTGGGTATGTTTTGGCAATTTATTTACGTACTATAGGTGATGTCTTGATTGGTTCTATTATGGTTTGAATACCCGCTCGGGCAATGGTGTTCTTACAGTGCCAAAGTTGTGCCATTATTGTCAGATTTCAGATATGGGTCTGTGTACCTGCTGCAAGTGTAAATATGTAAATATAAATATATAAATAAATATGTATACATACATAATGTAAATATTATATATCAATAAATAAGTACATAATTTTATATAAATAAATAAATAAATCACCATATAGCCCTTCATAGTCATGCAGTATAAAATACATACCTAAAATCATAAAGATTATTAAATAATTATACATTATTATACAATAATGGATAAAACCATGCAGTTAACAAAGGCCCAGACAATTGCTCTGATATTATTATCCTAAACAGGTATAAAAATCCTCAGTTTCATTTAATCCCCCAGGGTGTTTGGAATCTAGCTGTAAAATGTATCTCGTTTCTAATTTTCTCAGTCTGTTTTCTCTGTCTCCTCCATGTCTACTGGGGGGAACTGCATCAATCACAAAATATTTGAGCTCTGAGTTATTTGAATTGTGCATCTCCCTAAAATGGCGTGCCACAGGAAATGTATTCTCTCGATTTGTGATGGCGCGCAGATGTTGCAACACCCGCTTGTGTACTTGTAATTTGGTGCTGCCTGTGTACTGGAAGCCACACGGGAACACCAGCACATAGACAGCATATTCTGTCCTACAAGTCAGTTACTTTTGAATCTTGTATTCCTTGTTACTGGAAGGGGTTTGGCATGCATTTCTATTGATACCGTGAAGACATGCCTTGCAGGTTTTACATTTAAAAAAACCCTTGTTTGTGTGCAACTACTGGTGCCCTTGATAATCTCTGGGCTAGTTTTTACCAGGTTATCTCTCATAGACAGGGCTTTACTATAGGTGATGGACACCCTCTGCGGTAGCAGAGGTCCTATCACCAAATCATTTAAAATCAATGGCCAGTTTTGTTGGATGATCTTTTGCAAGCTTCTCTGTTATTTACTGTATTTCATGATTATCCTGAACTCATTGGTATTATGATCTCTGTCTACCTTCTTTGCCCCCAAGGTCTCTTGTACATCCAGTTGTTAAGTAACTCATCTCAAGTTAGCATCATAGATTTGTATATGGCTTTGTTGATAACACATTTGGAGTATCCCCTCTCTTAGAATCTCATGCTGCTACTTTCCTGGGCTATTTTAAGATCCTTGTCATTGCTGCAAATGCGCCTAAGGCGCAGCATCTCCCCATAAGGTATACTATTGATTAGATGCTTAGGGTGCGAGCTGCTCGCATGCAGGGACGTCTTTTTTCTGTATAGACGGGTCTCCATCTTGTTCTCACTAATGTACACTTGAGTGTCCAGAAAATTGACAGTAGATTTACTGATCGTTGCTATGAAATGTAGATTAACTTTTTTTGATTTATTTCATTCACAAAATCTACTGCTTGCTCCTGTGTTCCTTGCCACACCACAATCAAATCATCAATGAAGCGAAGCCACATTTTAATGTTATTGTTGATGTACTGGCTATGTTCACCTGTGAGGACCAGCTCCTCCCACCAGCCCATGTGAAGACATGCATAGCTGGGAGAGAAGCTGGCCCCATAGCTACCCCTCTGGTTTGCTGGTACAACAGGTTATTGAACATGAAAATTTTATTGTTTAAGCAAAATTTCAACATTTCTATCAGCATATTGTTTTGTTCATTACAGTGGGAGGGTCTCTGGGCCAGGTGATGCTCTACTGCTTTGACTCCATCAGTGTGTCTAATGCTTATGTATAGAGATGTTACATCTAATGCAATCAACAAGTATTCATCATGCCATTCAAAACCTTTGATTTTTCTTAAAAATCGCTGGTGTTGTGTACGTAGGACGTTAAGGCTTTAACATAGTCCTGTAAGAAGAAATCAACATATTTAGAAGCATGATCAAGTAACCCTTCTTTAGCCGAAATTATTGGTCGGCCTGGGTTTTTTTTGGGGTCCTTATGTATTTTTGGAATGAAATACATAGATGGAGTCATTGTATTTTCTTTTTTCAAGAACCTTTATTCTTCCAGGGTAATGAGACCTTTAGTTTTCTACGCTTGTTGTAAAAAACTTTGTACATAGCCTTGAGGTTGGACGTATTGCTACGACTACAACATGACCCGTCATTAAGCTGACCAAATGCTTATTTTTTGTAGTCTTCCTGCGGCCAGATGACAATGTTGCCTCCTTTGTCACTGTTGCGGATGACTATACTGTTGTCCTCCTGCAATTCTTTGATTAGATTGTTGTACTGTTGATTTTGTTTGTTAAATTTGCTCGTTGTCATTTTTGTAGTCTTATTTAGCTTTTTGATCTGTGCTGTGACTGACTCAGGGAAAATATCGATAGAGTTTCAGGGAGTGATGGGGTTAAATGTGGAGATCGGTTTAAAGGGTGTTGGTTGCAATGATATACCTCCGCATTGTTCTCTTCAATTTGAGATCACCGTGTTTGTATTGGGTGACCCCTCTCTATGATGACTTGTGTCACTCCCATCCCAAAGTTCTTCCATATCTCCAAGTAGGGTTAAGTCAGGTTTGAGACAGATTGGGAAATCTCTGTAGATCTGTAGATACTCGCCGTTCTTGTTTGTCCTGAGTTTTTGCTAAAATATGATATTTTTGGAGTTTTAATTTCCTCACGGTTTTGTACAAGTCTAACCTTGTGTCTGCATAGTCAAAATTTGCTCCGGGGGAATATGATAATCCCAGGCTCAGTATGTTTTCTTCTTGTTTTGACAGTTTGATATTCGATAAATACACAATGGTGTTACTGGCCATGCTGTTAATATTCATTGTTTCTGCCAGTAACCCCTTACTCTTTTCTTGTTGAAATTGGGAGCGCCGCCTATTTGCTTTGCGCCTCTGCCTCCGCCTGAAATTTCTGTTTGTTGGCCGTTGTTTCTCTGTGACCTCGGTCGGAGGGTTTGCCTCCTCTCATAACATAAAAAATTCATTTCTTCTCCTGGTTTTTTTCAGAGAATATATATTATTATGTTATAGTGAATAAGCAGGCAGACGAGAGGCCATTAAAACACATGTGAGACTTGTTGATAGCTGCAGAAGCTTTCATACCCCTGAAGAAAGAGTGCACAGCTCTGAAACATGTTGGGTAAAAGTAGTGAATTACGATGAAACTCCATCCTCACACGCAAAATTAAAGTGAGATTTTGGAACCTACCTGCTGTGGAGTGCTTCTTCGTTGCAGAGCCCTTGTTGAAAAAAATTGACACAACCGCTTCGTCTCGGAAGGAGCACCACCCAGTTAATGAGGAAGGAGTCGCCGGAGTATGGGGCCGTCTGCACATGAACTTTCAAGTGCGGTATGGCGCAGCAGTGCGGCAAACTATTGAAGGTGACGCTTAAATGCCGGGGCCCACTGGGGGCTTTAATATCACAGTGAGGTCAAGATAAATCACTGTGACTTTCAAAATCTGGAAGCTATACAGCGGAACCCACTGTGGGCTAATTAAAATAATACAAGTCCCACAATGAGCGCTACTAAGCAGGCAGACGAGAGGCCACTAAAACACATGTGAGACTTGTTGATAGCTGCAGAAGCTTTCATACCCCTAAGAAAAGAGCGCACAACTCTGAAATGCGTTGGGTAAAAGGATTGAATTACGGATGAAACTTCACCCTCACATGCAATATTAAAGTGAGGTTTTGGAACCTACATGCTTCTTTGTTGCAGAGCCTTTGTTGAACATATATATATATATATCCAACGAAGGTTTACCTTCAAAGGAGAGGCCCACACAGGAAGATTATTGCCTCAATATTTAATGGGGGTTACTGCGTGGGTACACAAAAAGCTGTAATTACATGAAAGTACAAAATCCAGCACGACGCGCTTCGTGTTTCCTAGCACTTCTTCATGGGCTTTAAATAATAAATAAATAATAATCCAAGTGGGTTGCATGACACAGTCCCTGGGCTGGACTTTGTACTTTTATGTAATGACAGCTTTTCGTGTACCCACGCTGTAACCTCCATTAAATATTGAGGCAATAATCTTCCTGTGTGGGCCTCTCCTTTGCAGATAAACTTTCTTTTGATTTTTAGCAGCCCAGCCTGGGCCGCGGAGAGAGCCCCCACTGTTATGAAAGCGGCCCTGTTGTGATGATGAAAAGCGTGACAGCATTTGGGACAGGAAGCCATAAATGGAGGTAGAAATATGTTGGTGTGGGGTCGGACTGTGTCATGTGACCCACTTGGATTATTATTTTTAACTGTTTTACGAGGCAGGGGCACCACGACTCACTGAGGAATACTTGGCACTACAACTACCATCAGGCCACGGTGGTGGCCACACCCACTGAGGCGGGCATTGGGATAAAATAAAAGGTGCTTAATAAACTGCCGTTGCCGTCCTGCATTCAGTAATTTTAAAGCCAATGAAGAAGTGCTAGGGAGCACGAAACGCAGGGCTGGACTTTGTACTTTCATGTAATGACATCTTTTCGTGTACCCACACCGTAACCTCCATTAAATATTGAGGCAATAATCTTCCTGTGTGGGCCTCTCCTTTGCAGGTAAACTTTTGTTGGTAGTCAGTATCTTCGGGTATAGCTTCACGTCTATGTTCAGGAGTTTTATATCCAATATTTATATTATATATATTATCTCTCTCTCTCTCTCTCTCTCTCTCTCTCTCTCTCTATATATATATATATATATATATATATATATATATATATATATATATATATATATATGACTGCTCCAAATGCACCAAAAACGAGTCACTCGCGGTCGGGTGCTGTAATACGGCGGTGCCTGCCGTATAAAATTAACGCTCCAAATTCTTGAATTGTAAAGAATGTAAGCACTCACGGGTAGCATGGCAACAGGTCTTTTATTCCCGGAACAGACGCGTTTCGGCGGTCTGCCTTCCTCGGTGTTGACAACACACCAGGAAGCGCCATATTTTATACATTACATCTCCACGTGGCATAATATAATAGACATAGACAGAGGACAGCGTAAAGTGTGGGTGGAATCACCAGCGCCATCTTGTAATGTGTCGATATACATATATACAGTGCAAATCATACAATATATACATTATATACAAATTAATTCAAGGCGTTCCATGTGTTATTCACTTGTAATACACGCCGAAATCAAATATAGATCAAACATCAAAACTCAAATTAATGCATCACTGAAAGATGGCTGCCATACCACCTCTATTCATGATTAAGCCGTGTATCGGCAATGCTCGTGATGATGCCGTGTATCGGCTTACACTAGCTGTCAAGAACTCCATAATTTAGTACAATTAATCTAGTCTTGACACAAATAGCAAATTGGTAATCAAAACGGCCACAACAGCAGGTTGCCGCAGCCAGAGGACAAGATCCATAACACTTGCATTATATATCCTGATAAACTATTATTCTAGATAACATATTAATTTCCCAAATGCACTGACAGCTCTTCATTACTGTTAAGACCTGACAGAAATTTTGACTGAAGGTCAATAATGTAACGTGATTCTAACCTCCGCAGTTTCTGCAGGCGATCGCCACCTCTGATATTTTCTGGGACAGAATCTAGACCGAAAAACTGTAAAACATTCTTACTACTTGGATGTTTTTCTTGATAATGTCTCGCTACAGGGTAAGAAGCATCCCCTTTCAATATCGCCCTCCTGTGTTCTAGTATTCTGATTTTCAACGAGTGAATGGTGCTGCCTATATACAATAGGCCGCATGGGCAAACGAGACAGTAGACAGCATAGGGGGTACTGCAAGTCAAAAACTTTCTAATGGGCTTTTTTAAATTCACATTGGGTATTGTGTAATTAAATACTCTATGGCTGTTAGAACAAGCCTTACACTTGCCACATGGAAAGAACCCTTGCATATCTTTCAAGGTGCCCTGTTGTGATGTTGGTTTAGTTAAATGACTGCTAACCAATCTATCTTTTAATGATCTTGCCTTTTTATAGGTAATCATCGGATAATCAGGAATATCATCCCCTATGATGGCATCACTTTTCAAAATATGCCAATTTTTCCTTAACATCCTTTTCAAGAAATTAGACTCTGCAGAGTATGTCGTAATCATTCTGAATTTGCCTTCATGTGTATCGACCAAATCTTTCCTTGTAACTATCTTCTCTTCTAGCAGATGTTGTCTAGGAATACCTCTAACTTTATTGAGTGTTGTCTCAAGTAATGCCTGTCCATATCCTCTAATACGAAATCTATTTACACATTGACTAGCTGCCAATTCAAAATCACAGGTTCTGGAGCTATTGCGTTTTAATCGTAATAGCTCCCCATATGGTATACTCTGTATCAGTTTGGGGGGATGATTGCTAGTCGCAAAGAGGATCGAATTCCCCGCTGTGGCCTTACGGTACAAGGATGTTTCTAATTTCCCCTCAGAAATAAATACCTTTAGGTCCAGATAGTCCACTGCCACTGGACTTACTGTACCTGAAAAGTGTAAATTAAGGTTATTGGTGTTAAGATCCTCAATGTATCCTTCCGCTGATTCAATGGTGCCCTCCCAAACAATGAACAGGTCATCGATATAACGATACCATGCTTTTACCTGGCCTGTCACTTCTCCTTTTACATAGGTTCGGGACACCTGTTCCTCCCACCAGCCCACCAACAAGTTGGCGTAGCTGGGGGCGAAGCAAGTGCCCATCGCAGTCCCTGAGATTTGTTTATAGTACTGATCACCAAATAGAAAAATGTTATTTGAAAGGCAAAAACTTGTAAATTCAATCAACATGGAATTATGTTCCGCATATCTCAATTGTCGTCTATTGAGGAAAAACTGGACGGCTTGAATCCCATCTTCATGTTTTATACATGTGTACAGACTAGTAATGTCCAATACCATTAAAACATACTTGGAGTCCCAGTTTAGGCTATTCACTTTCCTCAAAAAGTCTTTCGTGTCTCTCACATATGATTTTAATTGTGACACGAATGGGAACAAAAAGTGGTCGATAAACATGGACATATGTTCTGTTAAACTCCCTTGTGAGGAGACTATGGGTCTACCTGGTGGATTTGCATTATCCTTGTGGATTTTAGGGATATGATAAAATGTTGCCACCAGTGGAGTAGTTTTCCTCAAAAATAGATACTCATCAGTCCCCAACATGGATTTATCATACCATTTTTTAATTAACAGATCATAGCTCTGGACACTGGTTTGATAGAGTTCACGAGAGGATTTGATGTAGTAGTTGTTATCCGATAATTGTCTGAGTGCTTCAGCACAATATTGCTCCCTAGTTTGTAGCACTACATTGCCGCCTTTATCTGAAGGCTTGATTATGATTGACGTGTCCTGCAATAAGCCATCAAGTGCTTGCTTCTCCTCCTTTGTCAAATTTTCACCGGAATTGCGTTTTTGAGTCCTGCATCTGAATTTCACTAGATCTTTCACCATTGTATCAGAAAATGTATCTATACTATCAAAAGGCATTTGAGGTACAAAAGTTGATTTTAATTTGAAGGGACTTACTTCCAGTTCTTGTTCAATGCCCACCGCTTTTGCTCTTGCAGCCGTATCTTCCGATACACTCCATTGAATGGATGTGCCAGAATGCAGATTCTGCAGAAGTTCCACTCCAGATAGATCATTGCAGGTCAATATGTCAGTGGCAGTAATCCTTGCTCCTGCCGAAGTAGATTTCATTAAGTTCGGCCTCAATTTGAAGTATTTATGTAGCTTCAATTTGCGAATGAAATTATACAGGTCAATCCTGGTTTGCGTGAACTCCAACTTGCTAGTCGGACAGAAGGTCAGTCCTAGGGTAAGTACCTTAATCTCACTAGTTGTTAGTTCTTTCGACGTGAGATTAACCACTGTCAGATTAGATTCTTCTATTGGCGCTTGTAGTTCCTCTTCTTGCGCATCCACGTGGATCTTCCTCTGCCTCTGGCGGCCCCACCCTGATCGACGTGTTCTCCTGTTTGATATTCGGGTGGTTTGTTCTTCCCGCCTCTCAGCCATGATTGCCTGATTATTTGGAACTCGTCGTGAAAAGGAGTCGGCCCCATAGTTCCTTCAACTACAGGTCTTGACCGCTCGTCTCCTGATTCATTCTCCGTTAAATCGGATTCTGACGTTTCCACTTGTACATTGGCTTTGGCTGTGCTTCTTTGCGTTAGTTCTTGTCGTGGCCCATCAAATTTGCGCGCAAAGGTTAGTACTCTTCCCTGTAGATAGTCCCTCTCATCGCGCTCAAATTTCTCTTGTTTCCTGGTTTTAATTTTGCCTTCATATTTCAGCAGTCGTGCTTTCATTTGCTTCATTAGTTCTTCCACTTGTGTTTTGTCTTCCTCTTTCGTTAACAACTCCTCTAGAGTTTTGATCTCCTCCAAAGCTTTCTCTCGGTCACTCCAGGCATACTTTACTAAAATATCAAGAGTGCCCTGGCAATACTTTGCAGTGTGTTCTGCCCATTCTGATAATAAATTCGGGTCAGGATTTTCATATGAGGGAACAGTGTACACTCTTAAGTAAGGGTGGGCGTAGTTCGCGAAGTAGCACTTCGCGAAGCTACGCAAAGTGAAGTTCGCACTACGCGAGCTACGCGTAGCACTTCGCGAACTGCGAAGTAACATGTTCGCACTGTGCAAGATGTTGTTTTCAATGATTGCACAGTGCGGACAAGCAACCGGCACTGTGCAATCATTGAAAATGGCATCTTGCACAGTGCGAGCTGTAGTTTTCTGCTGCTCGAGTAGATTTTTACTCGAGCTGCAGCTTTCTCAACGCGAACTGGTAGTTTCTCATCGCGAGCGGTCGCGAGCATACGCGACCCCTCGCAATGAGAAACCTGACCTTCTCGCGTTGGGAATCTCGCCGGGAGGTTTATTTTCCATGCTCGCGATCGCGAACAAGGAAAAAGTCTCGCCAGGATGTCATTTTGCTTGCTCGCGGTCGCCAACTTGACGTTGAGGACCGCGAGCAAGCAAAAAATGACCGCAGCACTACGCAACACTACGCTACGCGTGTTCGCACTGTGCTACGTGCAGTTCGCGTAGCGCGAAGTAGCGCGAACTTCGCAAACTACGCGAGCGTAGCGTAGTGCTTCGCCCAGGCCTACTCTTAAGCCTCTGGGAACTCTATTAGTGTCCACATAACTCTGTAGAGAGGTGGCCTCCCACCACTTCCTTGTTTCGCGTTCATACAGTCTTTCCAATTTGGTCAAAGTGTTATGTAGGTTGCCACCCAGCCGCGGCGCCTCTGCCGTATCGGCCCCCTCGGTTCCTCTTCGCTGTTGGGTTTTAAACATATCCTTTGCCGCTTCCCGGCGTGCCGATTCGCTGAACATAGCGATAATCTTAAGTCCAGCAACCAATCCCGGGAATCTGCCTGAGCCACGGTACCCTCGACCTGCCACAGATGAATATATCCGCAACTTAATCCTTGTTGCTATGCGTGATGCTGGGTCAATCGTAGCGCAAAACCTCCAGTCGCTCAGCGATACGCTAGATTCCTCCAGACAACCAATCAAAATGGATAAATGCGGCGGTGCACTCGATATAGAAGACTGCTCCAAATGCACCAAAAACGAGTCACTCGCGGTCGGGTGCTGTAATACGGCGGTGCCTGCCGTATAAAATTAACGCTCCAAATTCTTGAATTGTAAAGAATGTAAGCACTCACGGGTAGCGTGGCAACAGGTCTTTTATTCCCGGAACAGACGCGTTTCGGCGGTCTGCCTTCCTCGGTGTTGACAACACACCAGGAAGCGCCATATTTTATACATTACATCTCCACGTGGCATAATATAATAGACATAGACAGAGGACAGCGTAAAGTGTGGGTGGAATCACCAGCGCCATCTTGTAATGTGTCGATATACATATATACAGTGGAAATCATAGAATATATACATTATATACAAATTAATTCAAGGCGTTCCATGTGTTATTCACTTGTAATACACGCCGAAATCAAATATAGATCAAACATCAAAACTCAAATTACACTGAAAGATGGCTGCCATACCACCTCTATTCACGAGCATTGCCGATACACGGCTTAATCATGAATAGAGGTGGTATGGCAGCCATCTTTCAGTGATGCATTAATTTGAGTTTTGATGTTTGATCTATATTTGATTTCGGCGTGTATTACAAGTGAATAACACATGGAACGCCTTGAATTAATTTGTATATAATGTATATATTGTATGATTTGCACTGTATATATGTATATCGACACATTACAAGATGGCGCTGGTGATTCCACCCACACTTTACGCTGTCCTCTGTCTATGTCTATTATATTATGCCACGTGGAGATGTAATGTATAAAATATGGCGCTTCCTGGTGTGTTGTCAACACCGAGGAAGGCAGACCGCCGAAACGCGTCTGTTCCGGGAATAAAAGACCTGTTGCCACGCTACCCGTGAGTGCTTACATTCTTTACAATTCAAGAATTTGGAGCGTTAATTTTATACGGCAGGCACCGCCGTATTACAGCACCCGACCGCGAGTGACTCGTTTTTGGTGCATTTGGAGCAGTCTTCTATATCGAGTGCACCGCCGCATTTATCCATTTTGATTGGTTGTCTGGAGGAATCTAGCGTATCGCTGAGCGACTCGAGGTTTTGCGCTACGATTGACCCAGCATCACGCATAGCAACAAGGATTAAGTTGCGGATATATTCATCTGTGGCAGGTCGAGGGTACCGTGGCTCAGGCAGATTCCCGGGATTGGTTGCTGGACTTAAGATTATCGCTATGTTCAGCGAATCGGCACGCCGGGAAGCGGCAAAGGATATGTTTAAAACCCAACAGCGAAGAGGAACCGAGGGGGCCGATACGGCAGAGGCGCCGCGGCTGGGTGGCAACCTACATAACACTTTGACCAAATTGGAAAGACTGTATGAACGCGAAACAAGGAAGTGGTGGGAGGCCACCTCTCTACAGAGTTATGTGGACACTAATAGAGTTCCCAGAGGCTTAAGAGTGTACACTGTTCCCTCATATGAAAATCCTGACCCGAATTTATTATCAGAATGGGCAGAACACACTGCAAAGTATTGCCAGGGCACTCTTGATATTTTAGTAAAGTATGCCTGGAGTAACTGAGAGAAAGCTTTGGAGGAGATCAAAACTCTAGAGGAGTTGTTAACGAAAGAGGAAGACAAAACACAAGTGGAAGAACTAATGAAGCAAATGAAAGCACGACTGCTGAAATATGAAGGCAAAATTAAAACCAGGAAACAAGAGAAATTTGAGCGCGATGAGAGGGACTATCTACAGGGAAGAGTACTAACCTTTGCGCGCAAATTTGATGGGCCACGACAAGAACTAACGCAAAGAAGCACAGCCAAAGCCAATGTACAAGTGGAAACGTCAGAATCCGATTTAACGGAGAATGAATCAGGAGACGAGCGGTCAAGACCTGTAGTGGAAGGAACTATGGGGCCGACTCCTTTTCACGACGAGTTCCAAATAATCAGGCAATCATGGCTGAGAGGCGGGAAGAACAAACCACCCGAATATCAAACAGGAGAACACGTCGATCAGGGTGGGGCCGCCAGAGGCAGAGGAAGATCCACGTGGATGCGCAAGAAGAGGAACTACAAGCGCCAATAGAAGAATCTAATCTGACAGTGGTTAATCTCACGTCGAAAGAACTAACAACTAGTGAGATTAAGGTACTTACCCTAGGACTGACCTTCTGTCCGACTAGCAAGTTGGAGTTCACGCAAACCAGGATTGACCTGTATAATTTCATTCGCAAATTGAAGCTACATAAATACTTCAAATTGAGGCCGAACTTAATGAAATCTACTTCGGCAGGAGCAAGGATTACTGCCACTGACATATTGACCTGCAATGATCTATCTGGAGTGGAACTTCTGCAGAATCTGCATTCTGGCACATCCATTCAATGGAGTGTATCGGAAGATACGGCTGCAAGAGCAAAAGCGGTGGGCATTGAACAAGAACTGGAAGTAAGTCCCTTCAAATTAAAATCAACTTTTGTACCTCAAATGCCTTTTGATAGTATAGATACATTTTCTGATACAATGGTGAAAGATCTAGTGAAATTCAGATGCAGGACTCAAAAACGCAATTCCGGTGAAAATTTGACAAAGGAGGAGAAGCAAGCACTTGATGGCTTATTGCAGGACACGTCAATCATAATCAAGCCTTCAGATAAAGGCGGCAATGTAGTGCTACAAACTAGGGAGCAATATTGTGCTGAAGCACTCAGACAATTATCGGATAACAACTACTACATCAAATCCTCTCGTGAACTCTATCAAACCAGTGTCCAGAGCTATGATCTGTTAATTAAAAAATGGTATGATAAATCCATGTTGGGGACTGATGAGTATCTATTTTTGAGGAAAACTACTCCACTGGTGGCAACATTTTATCATATCCCTAAAATCCACAAGGATAATGCAAATCCACCAGGTAGACCCATAGTCTCCTCACAAGGGAGTTTAACAGAACATATGTCCATGTTTATCGACCACTTTTTGTTCCCATTCGTGTCACAATTAAAATCATATGTGAGAGACACGAAAGACTTTTTGAGGAAAGTGAATAGCCTAAACTGGGACTCCAAGTATGTTTTAATGGTATTGGACATTACTAGTCTGTACAAATGTATAAAACATGAAGATGGGATTCAAGCCGTCCAGTTTTTCCTCAATAGACGACAATTGAGATATGCGGAACATAATTCCATGTTGATTGAATTTACAAGTTTTTGCCTTTCAAATAACATTTTTCTATTTGGTGATCAGTACTATAAACAAATCTCAGGGACTGCGATGGGCACTTGCTTCGCCCCCAGCTACGCCAACTTGTTGGTGGGCTGGTGGGAGGAACAGGTGTCCCGAACCTATGTAAAAGGAGAAGTGACAGGCCAGGTAAAAGCATGGTATCGTTATATCGATGACCTGTTCATTGTTTGGGAGGGCACCATTGAATCAGCGGAAGGATACATTGAGGATCTTAACACCAATAACCTTAATTTACACTTTTCAGGTACAGTAAGTCCAGTGGCAGTGGACTATCTGGACCTAAAGGTATTTATTTCTGAGGGGAAATTAGAAACATCCTTGTACCGTAAGGCCACAGCGGGGAATTCGATCCTCTTTGCGACTAGCAATCATCCCCCCAAACTGATACAGAGTATACCATATGGGGAGCTATTACGATTAAAACGCAATAGCTCCAGAACCTGTGATTTTGAATTGGCAGCTAGTCAATGTGAAAATAGATTTCGTACTAGAGGATATGGACAGGCATTACTTGAGACAACACTCAATAAAGTTAGAGGTATTCCTAGACAACATCTGCTAGAAGAGAAGATAGTTACAAGGAAAGATTTGGTCGATACACATGAAGGCAAATTCAGAATGATTACGACATACTCTGCAGAGTCTAATTTCTTGAAAAGGATGTTAAGGAAAAATTGGCATATTTTGAAAAGTGATGCCATCATAGGGGATGATATTCCTGATTATCCGATGATTACCTATAAAAAGGCAAGATCATTAAAAGATAGATTGGTTAGCAGTCATTTAACTAAACCAACATCACAACAGGGCACCTTGAAAGATATGCAAGGGTTCTTTCCATGTGGCAAGTGTAAGGCTTGTTCTAACAGCCATAGAGTATTTAATTACACAATACCCAATGTGAATTTAAAAAAGCCCATTAGAAAGTTTTTGACTTGCAGTACCCCCTATGCTGTCTACTGTCTCGTTTGCCCATGCGGCCTATTGTATATAGGCAGCACCATTCACTCGTTGAAAATCAGAATACTAGAACACAGGAGGGCGATATTGAAAGGGGATGCTTCTTACCCTGTAGCGAGACATTATCAAGAAAAACATCCAAGTAGTAAGAATGTTTTACAGTTTTTCGGTCTAGATTCTGTCCCAGAAAATATCAGAGGTGGCGATCGCCTGCAGAAACTGCGGAGGTTAGAATCACGTTACATTATTGACCTTCAGTCAAAATTTCCGTCAGGTCTTAACAGTAATGAAGAGCTGTCAGTGCATTTGGGAAATTAATATGTTATCTAGAATAATAGTTTATCAGGATATATAATGCAAGTGTTATGGATCTTGTCCTCTGGCTGCGGCAACCTGCTGTTGTGGCCGTTTTGATTACCAATTTGCTATTTGTGTCAAGACTAGATTAATTGTACTAAATTATGGAGTTCTTGACAGCTAGTGTAAGCCGATACACGGCATCATCACGAGCATTGCCGATACACGGCTTAATCATGAATAGAGGTGGTATGGCAGCCATCTTTCAGTGATGCATTAATTTGAGTTTTGATGTTTGATCTATATTTGATTTCGGCGTGTATTACAAGTGAATAACACATGGAACGCCTTGAATTAATTTGTATATAATGTATATATTGTATGATTTGCACTGTATATATGTATATCGACACATTACAAGATGGCGCTGGTGATTCCACCCACACTTTACGCTGTCCTCTGTCTATGTCTATTATATTATGCCACGTGGAGATGTAATGTATAAAATATGGCGCTTCCTGGTGTGTTGTCAACACCGAGGAAGGCAGACCGCCGAAACGCGTCTGTTCCGGGAATAAAAGACCTGTTGCCACGCTACCCGTGAGTGCTTACATTCTTTACAATTCAAGAATTTGGAGCGTTAATTTTATACGGCAGGCACCGCCGTATTACAGCACCCGACCGCGAGTGACTCGTTTTTGGTGCATTTGGAGCAGTCTTCTATATCGAGTGCACCGCCGCATTTATCCATTTTGATTGGTTGTCTGGAGGAATCTAGCGTATCGCTGAGCGACTCGAGGTTTTGCGCTACGATTGACCCAGCATCACGCATAGCAACAAGGATTAAGTTGCGGATATATTCATCTGTGGCAGGTCGAGGGTACCGTGGCTCAGGCAGATTCCCGGGATTGGTTGCTGGACTTAAGATTATCGCTATGTTCAGCGAATCGGCACGCCGGGAAGCGGCAAAGGATATGTTTAAAACCCAACAGCGAAGAGGAACCGAGGGGGCCGATACGGCAGAGGCGCCGCGGCTGGGTGGCAACCTACATAACACTTTGACCAAATTGGAAAGACTGTATGAACGCGAAACAAGGAAGTGGTGGGAGGCCACCTCTCTACAGAGTTATGTGGACACTAATAGAGTTCCCAGAGGCTTAAGAGTGTACACTGTTCCCTCATATGAAAATCCTGACCCGAATTTATTATCAGAATGGGCAGAACACACTGCAAAGTATTGCCAGGGCACTCTTGATATTTTAGTAAAGTATGCCTGGAGTGACCGAGAGAAAGCTTTGGAGGAGATCAAAACTCTAGAGGAGTTGTTAACGAAAGAGGAAGACAAAACACAAGTGGAAGAACTAATGAAGCAAATGAAAGCACGACTGCTGAAATATGAAGGCAAAATTAAAACCAGGAAACAAGAGAAATTTGAGCGCGATGAGAGGGACTATCTACAGGGAAGAGTACTAACCTTTGCGCGCAAATTTGATGGGCCACGACAAGAACTAACGCAAAGAAGCACAGCCAAAGCCAATGTACAAGTGGAAACGTCAGAATCCGATTTAACGGAGAATGAATCAGGAGACGAGCGGTCAAGACCTGTAGTGGAAGGAACTATGGGGCCGACTCCTTTTCACGACGAGTTCCAAATAATCAGGCAATCATGGCTGAGAGGCGGGAAGAACAAACCACCCGAATATCAAACAGGAGAACACGTCGATCAGGGTGGGGCCGCCAGAGGCAGAGGAAGATCCACGTGGATGCGCAAGAAGAGGAACTACAAGCGCCAATAGAAGAATCTAATCTGACAGTGGTTAATCTCACGTCGAAAGAACTAACAACTAGTGAGATTAAGGTACTTACCCTAGGACTGACCTTCTGTCCGACTAGCAAGTTGGAGTTCACGCAAACCAGGATTGACCTGTATAATTTCATTCGCAAATTGAAGCTACATAAATACTTCAAATTGAGGCCGAACTTAATGAAATCTACTTCGGCAGGAGCAAGGATTACTGCCACTGACATATTGACCTGCAATGATCTATCTGGAGTGGAACTTCTGCAGAATCTGCATTCTGGCACATCCATTCAATGGAGTGTATCGGAAGATACGGCTGCAAGAGCAAAAGCGGTGGGCATTGAACAAGAACTGGAAGTAAGTCCCTTCAAATTAAAATCAACTTTTGTACCTCAAATGCCTTTTGATAGTATAGATACATTTTCTGATACAATGGTGAAAGATCTAGTGAAATTCAGATGCAGGACTCAAAAACGCAATTCCGGTGAAAATTTGACAAAGGAGGAGAAGCAAGCACTTGATGGCTTATTGCAGGACACGTCAATCATAATCAAGCCTTCAGATAAAGGCGGCAATGTAGTGCTACAAACTAGGGAGCAATATTGTGCTGAAGCACTCAGACAATTATCGGATAACAACTACTACATCAAATCCTCTCGTGAACTCTATCAAACCAGTGTCCAGAGCTATGATCTGTTAATTAAAAAATGGTATGATAAATCCATGTTGGGGACTGATGAGTATCTATTTTTGAGGAAAACTACTCCACTGGTGGCAACATTTTATCATATCCCTAAAATCCACAAGGATAATGCAAATCCACCAGGTAGACCCATAGTCTCCTCACAAGGGAGTTTAACAGAACATATGTCCATGTTTATCGACCACTTTTTGTTCCCATTCGTGTCACAATTAAAATCATATGTGAGAGACACGAAAGACTTTTTGAGGAAAGTGAATAGCCTAAACTGGGACTCCAAGTATGTTTTAATGGTATTGGACATTACTAGTCTGTACACATGTATAAAACATGAAGATGGGATTCAAGCCGTCCAGTTTTTCCTCAATAGACGACAATTGAGATATGCGGAACATAATTCCATGTTGATTGAATTTACAAGTTTTTGCCTTTCAAATAACATTTTTCTATTTGGTGATCAGTACTATAAACAAATCTCAGGGACTGCGATGGGCACTTGCTTCGCCCCCAGCTACGCCAACTTGTTGGTGGGCTGGTGGGAGGAACAGGTGTCCCGAACCTATGTAAAAGGAGAAGTGACAGGCCAGGTAAAAGCATGGTATCGTTATATCGATGACCTGTTCATTGTTTGGGAGGGCACCATTGAATCAGCGGAAGGATACATTGAGGATCTTAACACCAATAACCTTAATTTACACTTTTCAGGTACAGTAAGTCCAGTGGCAGTGGACTATCTGGACCTAAAGGTATTTATTTCTGAGGGGAAATTAGAAACATCCTTGTACCGTAAGGCCACAGCGGGGAATTCGATCCTCTTTGCGACTAGCAATCATCCCCCCAAACTGATACAGAGTATACCATATGGGGAGCTATTACGATTAAAACGCAATAGCTCCAGAACCTGTGATTTTGAATTGGCAGCTAGTCAATGTGAAAATAGATTTCGTACTAGAGGATATGGACAGGCATTACTTGAGACAACACTCAATAAAGTTAGAGGTATTCCTAGACAACATCTGCTAGAAGAGAAGATAGTTACAAGGAAAGATTTGGTCGATACACATGAAGGCAAATTCAGAATGATTACGACATACTCTGCAGAGTCTAATTTCTTGAAAAGGATGTTAAGGAAAAATTGGCATATTTTGAAAAGTGATGCCATCATAGGGGATGATATTCCTGATTATCCGATGATTACCTATAAAAAGGCAAGATCATTAAAAGATAGATTGGTTAGCAGTCATTTAACTAAACCAACATCACAACAGGGCACCTTGAAAGATATGCAAGGGTTCTTTCCATGTGGCAAGTGTAAGGCTTGTTCTAACAGCCATAGAGTATTTAATTACACAATACCCAATGTGAATTTAAAAAAGCCCATTAGAAAGTTTTTGACTTGCAGTACCGCCTATGCTGTCTACTGTCTCGTTTGCCCATGCGGCCTATTGTATATAGGCAGCACCATTCACTCGTTGAAAATCAGAATACTAGAACACAGGAGGGCGATATTGAAAGGGGATGCTTCTTACCCTGTAGCGAGACATTATCAAGAAAAACATCCAAGTAGTAAGAATGTTTTACAGTTTTTCGGTCTAGATTCTGTCCCAGAAAATATCAGAGGTGGCGATCGCCTGCAGAAACTGCGGAGGTTAGAATCACGTTACATTATTGACCTTCAGTCAAAATTTCCGTCAGGTCTTAACAGTAATGAAGAGCTGTCAGTGCATTTGGGAAATTAATATGTTATCTAGAATAATAGTTTATCAGGATATATAATGCAAGTGTTATGGATCTTGTCCTCTGGCTGCGGCAACCTGCTGTTGTGGCCGTTTTGATTACCAATTTGCTATTTGTGTCAAGACTAGATTAATTGTACTAAATTATGGAGTTCTTGACAGCTAGTGTAAGCCGATACACGGCATCATCACGAGCATTGCCGATACACGGCTTAATCATGAATAGAGGTGGTATGGCAGCCATCTTTCAGTGATGCATTAATTTGAGTTTTGATGTTTGATCTATATTTGATTTCGGCGTGTATTACAAGTGAATAACACATGGAACGCCTTGAATTAATTTGTATATATTGTATGATTTGCACTGTATATATGTATATCGACACATTACAAGATGGCGCTGGTGATTCCACCCACACTTTACGCTGTCCTCTGTCTATGTCTATTATATTATGCCACGTGGAGATGTAATGTATAAAATATGGCGCTTCCTGGTGTGTTGTCAACACCGAGGAAGGCAGACCGCCGAAACGCGTCTGTTCCGGGAATAAAAGACCTGTTGCCACGCTACCCGTGAGTGCTTACATTCTTTACAATTCAAGAATTTGGAGCGTTAATATATATATATATATATATATATATATATATATATATATATATATATATATATTCACTGAAAAAAACAAAGGTTTCAGGGGCGTTATAGTTAGGAATTGGCATTTAAAAAACCTTAGAAATTCACTGAAAAAAACCATAGGTTTCAGGGGTGTTATATTTAGCTGGACATTTCCCTCGTACAAAACCCTAGAAATTCCCCTGTTATAGTTAGTTCAGCTAACTATAACTCGCGCCCCGTAATGCACTGCTGGTGACGTCACATATTATATCAAAGGTTTTTTAAATGCTAATACCTATCTATAACTTATCTCTGAAGATATCATGAAAAGCATTCTTTTTTAAAAGTAGGGTGCACATTAGTTTTGTGGAAAAGCATCTTTGTGATTGGTTAAGAAAAAGCAGTTTCAACGTGGAGTACATATCATAGGATAAAATTTGCTCAGCTCAACCACACCTGCTACTTGCATTTGGAAGGCACTGTTCGAACTTAAAACAATCGTCAACTTTTAACCTGCACGTGTCGTTAAATGTTCAAGAAAATGTTTCAAAAAAATATCGTAAAGTTTTAAAAAATTTATGAACTTTTAACCTGCACGTATTGTAGAATGTTCTAGAAAGTGTGTTGATAGAATACGTTGCACTTCTGACTTCTATGTGTTGTTGAATATTAAAAAAAACGGTTCTTATGGAAAATTAAAAATAAACCAATAGAGAAGTTTTGAAACCTAAGAGAATCAAGGAACTATTCTAATTTATTCTTTACATGTATTTATGTGTGCAGCAACAACATTATAGACACAACAGCACTAGGAAGAGGAAGAAGCAGGGAGTGGGGGGAGGGGGGAGATGGGCAGAATGGCACACATGCACAATTAAGTTCAACACACATATAGACTAACAATGGCCAAAATGAAACACACCAACAAGGAGCACAAGTCACACAACCTGCCAACATCACACCACTGAATGAGCATAGAAGTGAAAACCACGCTGCATTCATAGAGGATGTGTACAAAGGCCAGTCATTGGTCTTGTGGGATGTCTGCGACCGTGGTCATCATGGATGAGATGCCCAGCATGTGGCACATGGTCGAGTTCACTGTGTGTTATGTTGCCAAACGGCTGCTCCTCCCTCCCACAAGCCCCCACACTTTTGTACGGTGAGCTGTTGTATCTCGTGCACTCGTACGGCACGCCATTGTAATGCCTCTTTGTGCATCTCATGCTACATTCCAACTACAACATCACAGTGCCGTTTGGAGGTGGTGCATGCCACTTTACAACATCGACTGCTGCGGCTCTTGTAACAGGCCACACCAGAACACAGAGACACACTTACCGCACTTCCTGTACACTGACATGTCCGAGACACCCCATTCCCCTTGCCGGATAGGCACACCCCTGCACTGACCTGTGAACGACAGACCAGCACACGCCAGTTGTGCATTCAGGAGGATGCGTACGTAGCTACACATCCAGGCTCACTGCCAACGTTGAGGTGACAGCACACTGTGATGTTGCAGGGCTCATGCCTATCATGCTAAGACAATGACCACAGGGACACACTTACTAAGATGTGGCTTTGGGGGGCATTGGCGGTCCTGCAGTTGTTGAGATGAGTCTTCTGGCCCTCATGGGTATCCCTGTATCATGCTCATTGACTCTATGGCACCTGTGGGTGTTCTGGTGTGGCTCTTGGCTGTGTTCCCTTTCATGGTGCAGGTAGTTGTCCTGCTTAACACCAGCAGAAAGCAGGTGTAAAATCCCTGGTGCTAACGTGTCTTATCGCCGGAATTTGTTTCGCATTGCAATTGGTGTGAAAGTTGTGATGTGATTTTTTTCGTGTGCACAACAATATACGAACTGAGCAGTGTCTCTCGTCAAGATCCAGCACCTGACGCACTATTCCCAATCAATATAAATACAATGAGATTTCTTAATAGATTTTGTGTGTACACTGTAAGTGCAGCCAATACCTCAGTGCAATACAATACAGGATTTTAGTATTTAGAATAAATCGCAAAGGTGCACCTCGTGTCTTTTTGCACGGGAACGGCTACTCTCCATTTCATTATCAGCACTTTAACGGAAGTAAAGTTGAGATAAATCTAACACACTATTCAGAAGTTGGTGCAAACTGCAGATATCACCAGTATTCCAGCGATAAGTGCCCCAAAATTTAACACCATGGTGGACTCCATCAAATAACAGTAATAAGAACAAGAAAGAGTCACACAGCAGTTAAGAGAACAACCAAAAACATTATAATTTTTTTTCAAACTTTATTTTTTATAATAATAAATATATAAACAATAAACTATTTTCAAACTTTATTTTTTTATTAACATAAATATAAACAGTAAACTAATAAACAAAATGTAACAACAATAATACAAAACAACAAGGCGGAACACTCCTGTGGGAACCACGGATGTCGACGACAGACCTGGAAAATCAGAAAGATTGTTAAAAAAAAACCAACATGGTATTCTCAACAAAATACCACAAGAAAAAAAATAACAGATATATAAAATGCATACAGCTAACAAAATTTTATAAGTTTAACTTACAAAAACTGTAAATGTTGCCGCTTTAAAATATTTACCGAATCTGAGAAATGTTTTTTGCAGAAGGCTCCACGCCCACAACGTTTTTCTTCAGTGGTGAAGACATTTTAAACTTTTTCCAAGGGGCAAACAAATACCAATGCCACCTTCTTCATTCGCAAGATTTGCCAAAGAGTTCTGTTACGAGGGGATCCTAACAAAAAATACTCGTGCGGCACAGCAAGTATGATGAAACACCTAAGGACCCTTCATCCAAACAATCTTGCACGAGAAGAGTGCAAACAGATGAGAAACACTCCTGTTCTGTATCTGTAAAAAAGAATCACAAATAAATGTATATTAATAACTTTCAAATTTATACTATTCCATTACTGTACAAACACATTTTATATAAAAACTGACTAAGAAACTATAGCCCTGAACCACAAGTGTGACGATCGTTAAAACACTACATGCATAGTGCATACTACTTTGAAGCAGTTCATGCCCTAAAGCCTACCTCACTAAAAGACTACATGCTAACTGACTAAATGATTACAGTACTATAAGGAGACACACTGGGTGAGTGACAGGGTGTTTGCTAGAAGAGTATGAATACTAACTAGGGAATTGAAGGTGTGAAACACAACTGTGTAGGTGATTAGAGGACTGCATCCATACTGCATAGGCATTTAAAGCAGTCCATGTGCTAAGGCCTGGCTCACTGCATGACTACTTGGCTACTGACTGAATGATTAGAGTACAGCAAGGAGAGTGCCTAGGTGAATTTATAAGTGCTAGGCTTTTCGCACAGGGAATGGATTAGTACTTGGTACTGAATTGGTCACTAGAGGAGTGGAAAAGCAGTTACAAGTGCTGGACTGCATGGATACTGACTAGGAAATTTAAAGTGTGAAAGACAAGTGTCTAGGTGGTTAGAAGACTGCATGCATAGTGCATAGGGGTTTGAAACAGTCCATGTGCTAAGGCCTGTCTCAGTGTATGAATACTTATGCAGTGACTGAATGATTAGAGTACTGCAAAGATAGTATCTTGGTGAATTTATAAGTTTTGGGGTTTTAGCACAGTGAATGGATTAGTACATGGTGCTGAATGGGTCACTAGAGGACTGCAAAGGGAGTGACAGGGTATTTCCTGGAAGTGTATGGATACTGACCTGGGGAATTGAAGGTGAGAAAGACAATTATGTATGTGGTTAGAGGACTGCATGCATAGTGGATAAGGGTTTGAAGCAGTCCATATATCAAGGCCTGGGTCACTGGATGAGCACTTGGGTACTGACTGAATGATTAGAGTACTGCAAGGAGAGTGCCTGGGTGAATTTATTAGGGTTTGGCGCAGTGAATGGATTAGTACATGATGCTGAATGGGTCACTAGAGGAGTGCAAATGGAGTGACAGAGTGTTTGCTGGAAGTTAACGGATACTGACTGGGGAATTGAAGGTGTGAAAGACAAGTGTGTAGGTGCTTAGAGGACTGCATGCATAGTGGATAGGGGTTTGAAGAAGTCCATGTGCTAAGACCGGGCTCAGTGCATGAATACTTAGGCAGTGACTGAATCATAAGAGTACTGGAAAGAGAGTGTCTTGGTGAATTTATAAGTGTTTGGGTTTTGGCACAGTGAATGGATTAGTACATACTGTTGAATGGGTCTCTAGAGGACTGCAAAGGAAGTGACAGGATGTTTCCTGGAAGTGTATGGATACTGACTAGGCCTGGGCTAAATTTCTGTTCCGCTCGCGGAAATTGCAATAATTTGACATTTTCACGTTCCGCGGAGAGCGCGAAAATGTCAAAATTTCTGCATTCCGCAGCTTAGCGATAATTTGTTTCTTGCTCGCGCTGTAAAATAATACATTCTCGCGCATGTGCGATCCCCTTACCTGAATCCCCACGTTCGCCGACAAGTTTTCCCGATCCGGACGTGTTCTCCACGAGATGTTGGATTGTTGGTAGCCATTTGCGCTGTCTCGCGACAGTTCGCGCCCGCAGTAATGTCATTGGTCGCGTGATCACGTCTTTCTTCTCGCGATCATGCACCGCGAGAAGAGTGAAAACAAGATGGCCGCGCCCGCGAGCAACCGCATGGGTAAGCTGGCGAGCCGCGACCATGCAGAAAATACCGCAAACGGGCGGGAAAAAAACTTCTGCATCTTCGCGATATTTCCGCGTGTTTGCGGAGATTTTTAACCTTTTCGCGATAATTTGCGAAAGTCACTTTCGCAAATTCCGCCCACCCCCAATACTGACTAGGGAATTGAAGGTGTAAAAGACAAGTCTATAGTATGTTAGAACACTACATGCATACTGCATAGACATTTGAAGCAGTCTATTTGGTACTTAGAAACTGACTAAATAATCAGACTACTTCTAGGACAGTGCTTAGGTAAAACTTTTAAATTTTCAGTTCTGCCACAGCTACTAAAACTTAACAACATGACAGGTTTTAAAACAGTTATCTGTCAGTAAATACACGATATTACCAAATGCTTCTCTCACAATCCTTACCCAAATGCACACAGACTCACAGTGTGATTTTAGACAATCAACACTATCCTAGGACTTTACCAAAACTCATTCACTACTGTGGAAGGGGTAAGGGAATTCACTACAGTGCAAGTGGTAAGGGAACTGCACACAATCTACATATTTCACGACTGCAATTTACTGTCAATGCCTGACTCATTTAATGAAAGCATAAGCTATAACTGTCTTGTAATGCTACTAAAACTTGACAACCTGACTGGTTTTAAAACAGTTATCTGTCAGCAAATACACAATGTTACCAAATGCTTCTCTCACAGTGGTTCCCAAATGCACACAGACTCACTGTGTGATTCTAGACAAACAACACTATCCCTTGCACTATATCAAAACACATTTCTTCATCTAGAAGTAGTACTACATTTTAGTATAGAAACATAACATAACTCATTTCACAAATTCATAAACAATGACTGGTTTCTAATTCTACCAAAATATAAAAACTGCACAGTTATCTGTCTACAAACACATGAAAAACACAAATGCCTATCACAGAATGGTTTCTACATGCACACACATTGTAGAGAAAAAAAGTACTCCCTACACTTTAGCAGGAAAAATACATTAGTCTGAATAAAATCAAAATAGTGTACATACATCCCCTCACAATTAAATAACTCATCTTTCAAGTTCTTTTGTAGATTAAGGAGTATATCAATCGCTCACCATATTTTCTTTTACAGAATCTCTGCACTGTGCACCTCTCAGCAAAAGCAAAGAATTAAAAAGTTTCCCTTTCATTTTCCACACATATACATGTAAACATCAAATCACAATCCTTCGCACATAAACTCAAAAGCAAACACACATTTCTATTGGTTAAACATTTCAACCCTTTCCAACGGAAATACATTTCAACCCTTCTGCCTGTTACCATAGAAACAGCTCATGGAACACTGCACTCAGCTCACAGGTCACAAGTTCAGCACACAATGTTCCTACACAAGGCAGGAAGTGTGCTTGACTTTTCAACATATCAGCTTATCATATATAATGTTCCTTACAATCTGTTTTTGTTAACCAATAACAATCATGCCTTTAAAAAACAAAAATATACACCCTACCTTTCAGTGTAGAAAGTTGTTATACAACCAATGATTTCTTGTCGTTTTTCAAAAAACGTTGCCGTGGATCCGCACACCCACCGCGAGAGAATCCGTGCATCCAACGCGATAGGATGCGCGCACTGTGCGCGCATTTCGCCGCTTGTTTTTTTTAAAAAAAGGGGGGCCACAGGGAGTCCTTCTGGGACCCCCTAAGCAGATCTAGAGGGTCAGAGTATTTCCACTCTGCCCCCTTTATATCTTTTACACACTTATTCCCCTTGCATCTTCAGCCTCGCTTCTACCGAGGCAGAAAATGGCCGCCAACAGTTCCTGGTTTCGAATGTAGAGAGACACTCGACAGCCAATTAGCATTCAGCGCGCGATCGGGAGGGTGTGCGCTCGGTTCGAGGAGGGTGCACTTACGGTGCGGGTACGGTCCGCGGATCCTCCGCGGCCATAGATATCACTAACTTTTTTACCCTAATTTTCTCAGGAACTACTGAACAGATTCCCACCATATATGCAAAAGGCACGAGTCTGAACTGAGGACTACCTCTTTGCCAAATTTGGTGTCATTCCGTTCAGCGGTTCGGGCTGTAGCTGCGACAACAGATCCTATGGGAAATTGCATGGGGAAAACGTGTTTTGGGACCCCCCTTTTTTCTCACCCCCCGCTTCACGGATCACCACAAAACTTTCAGGGTAGGAGCGGAGCGGAGCTGGCCAAAAGTTTGGAGAATTTCGTGAAGATTCGTCAATCGGCGCCAAAGATATTCCCAATAGAATGTTGCGGATTTCCTATGGAAAATAGGTCCTAACTATAACTATATATATATTCACTGAAAAAACCATAGGTTTCACACACGTTATAGTTAGGAATTAGCATTTAAAAAACCTTGCAAATTCAGTGAAAAAACCATAGGTTTCACACATGTTATAGTTAGCTGGACATTTTACTGATAAAAAAGCAATGAAATTCCCCCGTTATAGTTAGTGCAGGCAACTATAACTCACGCGACCCCAATCCTCTGCTGATGCTAATACTGTATTTAGACAATTATTTGCCCATGTCTTCTTCCATTAAATTTTAGCTATACATATATTACAAATATTTTTTTTTCATAAAGACACATATGTCATCAGCAGAGGATTGCGGTCGCGTGAGTTATAGTTGCCTGCACTAACTATAACGGGGGAATTTCATTGGTTTTTTATCAGTAAAATGTCCAGCTAACTATAACATGTGTGAAACCTATGGTTTTTTCACTGAATTTGCATGGTTTTTTAAATGCTAATTCCTAACTATAACGTGTGTGAAACCTATGGTTTTTTCAGTGAATTTGTACGGTTTTTTAAATGCTAAGTTACTTTACGCCATTCGTGGCATGCGCGCCCACTTAACGCAGTTCGTTCCGTGCGCCCACTTTACGCAGTTAGTGCCGTGGATGGGCCATGTACGCACGATGCGCTTCGCGCACCGTGCGCACATGGAGGACATATTATGCGCTTCGTTGTGAAAGGTAAGCTTTTAGATTTTCTAATTATAAATTTTGCCATGCACAAATGGGGCCTTACGGGCACCATTTGCACACGGGGTGGGGAGAGTGTGGATAATTTTTTTGTTTATAATTTTTTTTACCGTACGCGTACGGTAAGCGTAATCGCTGATTTTTCATAAAAAAATAAAAACATATTTTTGGCTTTGGGGGACCTTGGGGAATAATGCTAAAAGGCTAGATGGATAGGAGCTGTCTAAACAGTCCCTTTCCATGTTTTTTCCCTTTGTTTGTCAACCCCCACTCAGAGTGCGAGAGAGAAAATGGCGGGCGCCGCTTCCTGGTTTCGAACGATTCGAATGTTTACTAAGATCTAACAGCCAATCAGAATCGCGCTCGCGCATGGCACCGTACGCGTACGGTAAGCTTACCGTAAGCGCACGGTAAGCGCACCATAAGCTGGCTCAGATATATATATTGATTTAAATGCTATTTTCTCAGGAACTACTGAACAGATTTACACCAGACCTACAAAAGGCACTTCCTTGACCTGAGGACTACCTCTCTGCCAAATTTCAAGTAACTCTGTTCAGCCGTTCGGGCTGTAGCTGTGTCTAAAGGTCCTATGGAAAAATGCATGGGAAAAACGCATTTTGGGACCCCCCTTTTATCTCAGCCCCCGCTTGACGAATCCCCCCGAGACTTTCAGGGTAGGAGCGGAGCGTAGCGCCCCACCTATTTTGAAAATTTCGCGAGGATTCGTCGACCGGCTCCAAAGTTATTCCAAATAGAATGTTGCGGATTTCCTAAGGAAACAGGGTCCTAACTATAACTATCTACTGGCCAGTAGATAATATATATATATATATATATATATATATTCACTGAAAAAACCATAGGTTTCAGACATGTTATAGTTAGCGGAAATTTTACTGATAAAAAACCAATGAAATTCCCCCGTTATAGTTAGTGCAGGCAACTATAACTCACGCGACCGCAATCCTCTGCTGATGCTAATACTGTATTTAGACACTTATTTGCCCATGTCTTCTTCCATAAATTTTTAGCTATACATATATTACAAATATTTTTTTTTCATAAAGACACATATGTCATCAGCAGAAGATTGCGGTCGCGTGAGTTATAGTTGCCTGCACTAACTATAACGGGGGAATTTCATTGGTTTTTTATCAGTAAAATTTCCGCTAACTATAACATGTCTGAAACCTATGGTTTTTTCAGTGAATTTGCAAGGTTTTTTAAATGCTAATTCCTAACTATAACGTGTGTGAAACCTATGGTTTTTTCAGTGAATTTGTACGGTTTTCTAAATGCTAAGTTACTTTACGCCATTCGTGGCGTGCACGCCCACTTAACGCAGTTCGTTCCGTGCGCGCACGGTGCGCTTCGCGCACCGCGCGCCCACTTTACGCAGTTAGTGCCGTACACGCAAGGTGGGCACGCACCGTGCGCACATGGATAAGTAATCTGTTAAATTTAATTTGTAAGTGATGACAATAATATGCCATGCACAGAGAGTGTTTTTTTTTTTTTTTATTAAAATTTTTAGCGTAAGCGCACCGTACGCGTACGGTAAGCGTAATCGGCGAAATTTTCAAAAAATAAAAATTTACCGTTTTTGGCCTTGGGGGATCTTTGAGGACTCAACTAACATGGCTATGTGCATGGGCGCTGTCTAAACAGCCCCTTTATATGTTTTTTGCCTTTGTTTACAGCCCCCCCCTCAGAGTGCGAGAGAGAAAATGGCGGCCGCCGCTTCCTGGTTTCGGCCGATTCGAATGTTTACTTAGATGTAACAGCCAATCAGAATCGCGCTCGCGCACGCCACCGTACGCGTACGGTAAGCTTACGGTAAGCGTACCGTAAGCTGGCTCAGATATATATATTGATTTAAAGGCTATTTTCTCAGAATCTACTGAACAGATTTACACCAAACCTACAAAAGGCACTTCCTTGACCTAGGGACTACCTCTCTGCCAAATTTCTAGTAATTCTGTTCAGCCGTTCGGGCTGTAGCCCTGTCTAAAGGTCCTATGGAAAAATGCATGGGAAAAACGCGTTTTGGGACCCCCCTTTTATCTCAGCCCCCGCTTGACGAATCCCCCCGAGACTTTCAGGGTAGGAGCGGAGCGTAGCGCCCCACCTATTTTGAGAAATTCGAGAGGATTCGTCGACCGGCGCCAAAGTTATTCAAAATAGAATGTTGCGGATTTCCTATGGAAAAGGGGTCCTAACTATAACTACCTACTGGCGACCGCCAGTAGGTAATATATATATATATATATATATATATTTTTTTTTATGTGTATATATATATATATATATATAGAGAGAGAGAGAGAGAGAGAGAGAGAGCGAGACAGATATAATATATATATATATATAATATAAATATTGGATTTAAAACTCCTGAACATAGACGTGAAGCTATACCCAAAGATACTGACTACCAGGTTAGATGACCAGCTCCCTGACTTGATCCGGAACTATGCAGCTTATTATTTTGGTTTGTGTGGCAAAATCGCAGGGCACATCTGCTTTACAAACTGCTGTGCCTGACTAGGTCCACCGGTGGCATGCCCCTACCCGACTTCAACCTTTGCTATGAGGCATCCTAGCTGAGGGTGATCCCAGAGTAGTTGGCCAGGGGGTCAGACAAACACTGGCTCCATATGGACAGGACAGTGGGGGAGAAATATATCTGGGACCTGCTATGGAACTTCAAGGCAGATAGGCCCCGAAATGCATATCTCAGCACTCCTACTCAGAATACACTTTAGAAATGGGATGAGGTGCTTAGGCAATTTCCTTGGTCTACCTTCCCCTCAACTCTTACACCTATTCACTTTAACCCCACCTTTTCTCTGGCACTGCATTTGGGCCCCATTGAAGCATGGAGGGTGGGGGGTTGTCTCACAATATCTGATTTATTCCACAACTGGAACATTTGGACCTTTGAAAATTGTCAGCGTATTTCCGTTTCCCAACCAACAGAACACTTTCACTACACTCAGCTAGCCCACTGGGTTCTTCAGCCAGCCATGTGGGAGGCTACCTCCAGGAGCTTGACCCCTACTGAAAACTTTGCTTTATGGGGGAGGGGCACCGAGGGGTGTATCTCCTTTCTTTGCACTCTCTTATTAGATTCCCTGCTTACTCCACGTCTGTGGCATATGGAACTCTGGGAACAGACACTAGGGGGCACCATCTCGAAGGGTTGCTGGTTCAAGCTTTGGAGGGATATTCCTCGATTTAATCACTGCATGGGCATGAGGGAGGCACATTATAAACTTTTGTTTGATTGGTACCTCTACCCTAACAGACTCAAAAAAATCTTTCCACATGTGTCTGACCTTTGTTGGAGAGGTTGTGGGCAGCATGTTAGGTGATTTCAAGCATGTTTGTGGGCCTGCCTGAGTATTCCACCCTTTTGTACGGAGATCCTCACTCAGCTCAAGGAGACTTTGTGATACCCAGTCTTTTCTGATACTGGATTTGTACGACCGGAATTAAGAAGTTATTCATTGAAGAATCAAACAATTGGGGACAAGACAGTAATGTGGCTGTGCCTGGTGGCTGCGAAAATAGCGGAGACATCTGCATGGAAATGTAGGGAGGCTCCCTCCATGACCCAATGGCATGCCAGGCTCTGGAGAGTGGTTACTATGGAGCACATGACAAATATACTATCAGACACTTTCATTCACATTCACATCAATTATATCTGGGGTCCCTTGTTACAATACCTCTCAGTGGGCCTGCCGCTATATGCCTGCCCTGCTCGGATGAGAGCCCTACATCTTTTTCAGTTCTGAATGGGGATGAAATATGGGTAAGGGGAAATATGATAAGGGGAGCCGGGGGAGCGGATTACACTGCCCTGGTGCTCGCTAGCTGTTTCCCAATTAGGAGTTGATGATCCCATTTGTATAACTGCAAGAGTTCTGATGTACCAAAGTTAATTTGGGGTTAGGTTTGGTAGGAGGGAGAGGGTGCTCGGGATTGAAGAATTGTTATGTTTTTTGTGCTGCCTGATGCGGGCAATATGCATTCTATTTGAAACTGGGTAGTTTTGTAAGTTACGAGACCTTCAATCTGCCATTAGCTGTGTAATTTGATGAAGGAACTGTACACCATGATCTCTCCTGTTTTTAAATCCCTGATAAAATAATAAAGACAGTTTTGACAAAATAAATACTGTGGGTAAGGTTGCATATCATTGCTTATGTTGGAGTGGGAATAGTAAATGTAACCCTTTCGTAGTCCAACACTTTCTTTGTTTTTGCTTACGTTGGAAAGAGACTAGGGAATCTAAACTCTCCAAAGCCCAACACTTTTCCAGCTTTCGCTTATATTGGAGTGGAAATAGTTAATGTAACCCCTCCAAACAGGTTTCCTACATTTGCTTAAATTGAAGTTGGAATGCTTAATCCGACTCCTTTGAGGTCCAACACTTTTGCTAGTGTTATTTGCTTTTGCTAGTTGTTATTTTTGTATCTTCAAGGAAACCATCACATGCACCATAACCAATGATGACCCCAGGCCCCTCATGGAGCACATCAACTTCCAACTACAGACTAATGTGAAGACCATGATAAGAGGCACCTTCGCCTACAGAACCCTGGTACCTGGACCAACTTGCTGCCACGCCATCTCCAATCTCATAGCCCCCCTGGCCATTAACTACCACCACCACGTTTTACTCGGCGACCTCAATTTCCACTTCAATGACCCCAAGAATGCCAACTAATTTCCCCTCCTGGCCTCACCTAACTGGTCGAACAACCCACGCACAAGGCGGACACCGCTCGGCCCTATTTTCATCTCCAACGACAGAATCAAATTCAATCACATTACAAAACTCACCTGGAGCAAAGTCACAGAAACACAATGGACACAAGCCCTCACCACCACCCAACCCCAAGCCTCAGCAGACCTCGACCAAGCCATCCAGACCTTCTCCACTTGGATCACCAACTGAACTGACGGTCACCCGCTGAAACCAACAAAAGCCAATAAAACTTCAAAACAAGTCAGCTAGTTCACCATAGAGCCCAGGACAACCAAGTGCAAATGCTACCGGCTGGAAAAGCAATGGTGTGTCACAAAGAACACCGCTGACAGAGCCACCTTCAAAACTGCCCTCCGCCACTTTCGTCTGCACATCAAGGAAGTCAAAAAAGCAGCCATCACTGCCCGGATCGAATCTACGGCCAACCACACTAAGAAACTCTTCACAATAGTCAAAGAATTCTCCTACCTGACAGCCACAGTGAATACCATCTACCCCTCACAAGAACTCTGCGACACGCTTTCAGGCTACTTCCACAGCAAGATTGGCACCATCTCCAACAATTTTGACCCCCAACCCACCAGACAGCAAACGCCATCAAGCGATCACCTCCTGGGCTCTGCTCACTGCCCCGACCACCACAGCTATCATGTCTTCCATCTACTCTGAGGCATCCACTGACCCCAACCCTCATCACCTCTTCAACCTCCCTAAACTTTAGGGAATTGTAGCCAAAATGGGCCAAGTCCCACTCCACTGATACCCAGGACGGACCCTAAGTTTGCCTCCTGGTGCAGGTAAGAGCAGGGGGTCAACGGATTACTTGTTCTCGGGGGGCAGGGAGATGGTGGTAGTTGTCAGACATGACTTGCTCACCTCCGCCGCACCCAAAAACAGTCCCGCCCTCTCCCCTTCAGCTACGCCGCTGGCCTAACTGCTGTTCACCTGATCACTACATTGGTGACGAGGACAGACTGGAATTTCCTTGTATGCTGGCAAAACACATCATAGGAAGAAAACAGAGGGGAGCCATGCCCTAGGCTGTTCCTCCCGATGGCGTGGTCATGATTCCTCTACCTTCCTTCAATATGCAAAAGCCACCAGATTTGCTTGTGAGCAATTCTTGTGGTTTCTTGTATTCTTCAGTGATGGGCACCTGAACATGGCTGGATTTGAAAGCGATAGGATCTGGGGAATGTCGTGACCCAGGGGAGGAGGTGAGACAGCACAGGCTGACCTGCATCTGGAGTGTAGGGGGAGGAGTAGCCCTAGAGGTGAAGAGGCCTGGGCTGGTGCTATAAATCAATTGTCCCATCTCCTGCTGAGTGATTGAGAATCCAGACCCCACTAATAAAAGGAAGAAGGTGTCACTGGTAGGAAGGCACCCAGAACTGGTTTTAGCAAGGGTCAGTGCCCCCTGTAACACAAAGAATTCAAAGCCATTAAGGGGTATAACTATGCAAGCTGAAACCCTGAACTTTGGAGAATGGCTTGATCAACTGTGAACAAGACTGGAGCTACTTTGTGGTCAAGAGTACCTTTGCCAAAGAAGAAACAACTGATGGATAGGACTGCTCTTGCTGTGTGATCTGGGGGTGGCCTGCAGTTTGATGTTTCAACCAAGGAAAGGCAAAAGGGACTTTGCGGTGTGCTGTGTCCCCCTGCTTGAAGGACTTTGCTTTGTGCTGTGTCCTGAAGTAACAATCCCCAAGGGCCTAAGGTGAGCTGGCTCCCTGTTCGGAAACACAGGAACACAAAAGTTTCCGGAGAAGACTCTCAGAGACGCTGTGTGCGTGTGCTCTGTCTAGCCTGAGACTTTCGTAAGTTGTGCCCTGTCATCTTGGGCACCTGGAGTTCCAACCGAGACTCAGCGACGCGGTGTGCGTGTGTTTGGTGCAGCCTGAGTCCTTCGAGAGGATTGTCCTGTGAACGTGTGCACCAGGAAGCCAAATAAGTCTCAGCGACGCAGTGTGCATGTGCTTGGTGCAGCCTGAGACTTTCGCTTGGATTGGCCCATTATCGTGCACACCAGAAGAGCAAGTGTGTCTCAGCGACGCTCTGTACGTGTGCTTTCTACCACCTGAGACCTGCGCAAGTTGTGCCCTGTGATCGTGGGCACCAGAAGATCAAGTGTGTCTCAGTGACGCTGCGTGCGCGGGTCGTGTGCAGCCTGAGACCCTCGTGAGGAGTTCTCTGGTTATCGTGCACCCGGAGTTCCCGTGAGTCTCATTGACTCTGAGTGCGGGTGTAGTGTGCAGCCTGGGATCTTTCTATTGCCCGGAAATTCAGAGAGATTGCATTGGAGGCCCAAGTCGCTGGACGAGGAGAGGAGACTGGGTTTGCGCCTCCCAGGTAACGTGTGTCGACTCCTGGGGCAGGGCGCGGGCTCGGAGGGAGACGCTCTCAGCCTCTTTCTCCGTCCTGCGGCGCGAGCCTCTGCTTCGGCTCGGATTGCGGCCTGTGTGCCAAGGGAGTGGCAGCACCGGGGTCGGAGTGCGAAGCTGAATTTACTGTGTTCTATCCTACCCATCTGGGGGGGCAACTGTGGCCGGAGACTAACCACAAACCAGCACGAGTGGCGGAGAGACCGCCGGAGGCACCGTGAATGGTGCTTGAGTAAATTACATTTTGCATTATTTCTGCATAACGGAGTATCTGATGACTGTATGACGCATTGCCTTATTTCTGCACAACAGACTGCCTGTTTGTTGTATTGCCCATTGCATTAGTTTTGCATAACAAACTGCCTGATCGGTGTGTTACGCCTTGTCTTAGTCCTGCATCACGAACTGCCGGATAGTCGTATTACACATTGCATTAGTGTTGCATACTGAACTGCCTGATATATGTGTTCCGCATTGCATTAGTTTCGCATAACGAACTGCCTGATAACTGTATTACACGTTGCATTACCTTTTCCTAACAGAGTATCTGAAAGGGACCGTACGCATTGTATTTTACGGGGGCATAACAGTTTAGAACGTCGTTGCATTACGCACTGCATTACAGGGACAGTACAAATCGCCATATAGCCGTAATATGATCTGTATTATTCTTATGTTGTGAGGTACCGGATTGGTGCATAACGAACTGCATATTACGACATTAAGATTACATAGGATTGTTTAGTTTATCTCAATACTAATGGGCCAGGGGAAGCATTACCCTGACACATATGTTGGTTTAATATTGTGTGGTCGCATCGTATATCTTTTTATAAACATATACTCATTTTTCTGTGAAACTCGTGTGGAGTTTATTTGTGGTGTCATCATTGGATTGCTGTGAGAGTAATTGCAAATACTTTACACATTGGCCTTGAAGATAAGCCTGGCTGCTTGTGCCAAGCTACCAAGGGTGTGGAGCGAGGGCTATCTCTAGAGGCGACCTGGCTTTCCCTAAAATTGGGGCTCGCGGGTCCATGTTTGGCCTACGGTACCTACCTCAGCCAACCAGGGATCCTGGGATTCTAACAAGTGGGTATCAGTAGGTCTGGCTAAGCCATTGAGTTAGGCACCAGGCCAAGGATAATACAGGCTCAAAATAACTGAGAACCGCCTTGGTGTTGAAATGGTGATGGTGGATTAAAGCCAGATCAGTTGACTGGGGGTGAGTGCTTGCAATGTTCAAGACTCCGTCCATCATCCCCTTTGGTTTTGCTGTGTTCGCTCTAAGTTGGCAGGGTATGCCCAGACGTGGGTCCCTTACTCACTTTGCCACTGGATTCAAGCTAGCATGGCTGATGACAGCTGATTAGCCAGAAACCGGTCCCAGGATGCTTGTTTCCGGTCCAGGGAAGACATGGCTTGGCAGTTCGGGCTGGACTGTTCCCATGAGGCACAGGGTCAGACTGATTTGCATATGGCCATGTCTGAACTGGGGTGGCGGAGTGAGCTAAAGAATGATGATGGATTAAACCCAGATCAGTTGAATGGGGGTGAGTGCTTGCAATGTTCAAGACTCCATCCATCAACCCCTTTGGTTTTTCTTGGTGTTGAAACTGACGGCAAGAGCTCAGGCGCCGTTTCATTCACTCGCACCTTGCATACACCGTACACAGTGGCGTGAATACGATACTGAGGGCATACTACAGGCATTCTCATAATGGTGGGAAACCTTTTTCGACCCCTCCGTGCTTCAATTATTTTTCAAAACCATCATATTAGCATTTATTTAACATTTCGCAAAGGAGATAGGATTTTAAATATTGACAAATTAAATATTGAATGATAACATTAGATTTGTTAATTTCTATAGTGCCATATAATGAACAATATATGCAGAACTCAGAGTCCAGACTCGTCCTCGATCTCCCCAGACAAACCCACACCTCAGAAAACTCCACTGTCTCCCTGTCCACAAGAGGTGCCAATTCAAGATGCTGACCTACGCATACAGGGCCCTGCACAACCAGGGACTAGCTACATCAACCACCTGTTTGAACTTCCACCAGCCTCTAGACACCTGCGCTCCGCCTCCTTCTTGTGTTGGACGCTCTTTCTCCCACCTAACTGCCAAGACCTGGAACAGCCTTCACCTCCGAACCTCCCCCTCCCTGCAGGAATTCAGAGAGGATCTAAAGGCCTGGCTGACCTATTGATTCCACCCGGCAGCAGAAACCTCAGCGCCTAGATACACTCGCGGGTGCAGCGCTCCACAAACCGCATTTGAGAGATGGATTGTACAATAAACGAATAAGAACGCTGTCCGCTCCTAATCGTGGATAATAACTTTTGATTTCAAATTAGTGAGTTTCATGTATAGCCTCTAGATGGCAGTCTCCTATCATTTAGCTTTAGCACACAAGAAATTGGTTCATTCTCATCTTTCATGTGAGCAGCATAACCTAATGTTCAATGTCTTACAGCCTTCTGCGTCCTTAATCCATTTTGTACATTGATTCCACTGCATCTTGTGAATTCACCCTGCATTTTCGTACGTGTACGTGTTTACATCAGCATGCTTAGTGCATGCACTGTACTTCCACTGGCAGTATTAGTCTCTCTTCGTGGTTACATCTATATGTCAACTGTTTTCACCCCATACGACTAAGATATCCGGCGTTAGACCCAGAGCTGCAGATTTTGCCTGGTGAACAACGTTCGGTCCTGGAGTCGGCTCAACACCCTGTTTTCTGTAACCGGTCGTTAAAAAAAGCATACCTGACTATGTGCAATGTAAGTAGTGTTCGTTTAAAGCGCTGCAATGTGCTAGGGTCAAGTTCGCGCTTTATAAAACAAAGCACAGTCCTCTACTTTTCTTGTGCAAAGCGTCGGTAGTGTGATCGACCAAGGGGGTTCGACCAAACTAATCAAAGGTCCTGTTTGCACTGATATATTGAAGAGGCTTGATTGGTCTGTTGGGGGCTGGTGCAGTTGTGTCTTCTGTTGATTCTCTAGCATTGTCAGTTCCTCATAAAGAAAAGAAGACACTGCTGCGTGTTGCACATCCTGGTGGCCCCTGTGCACTGGGCCTTTGATAACTGTAGACACCAAGGGCCGCATGTATCAAAAATCCATTGTGCATTGCATTCCCTACATTTCCGGTTATCGCTATTTACGAATGTAAAATGGTACTAAAAAATAGAAAGTACATAATAGCGATTCCTAAAGATTCACAATTAGGTCATTGCTCTTAGGTAATAGTACTCCATTTGTTCCTATGGGCCAAGCCCCATAGCTGCCAACGGTTTTGCATTACCTAATTTGCAATTTCCTAGAATTGCGAATACAAAGCCTTTCATACATCTCGAAAGCCTGATTTGCATTCATTAACGGGTGAAATGACTGATTCGCACCATTTGTGAATGCAAAATTGTTTGATACATGTGGACTAAACTACCAGCACACATACACATACGAGGTCTCCTGCAGGGGTGACATGCGAAGGGAGGGTTGGACACCTTGAGTTCAGATAGAAAATAAAGGGGTAGAAGACATGTCTCCACAGGCTGGATAGGGTGTCTGTGGCGGGTGCAGGGGGGAGAGAAAAAGCCAGATTTTCAGGATAACCATTGACCATGTAAATGTGTTTTATTCCTTTGAGAATTATTGTGTAAGCATTTTCTTTTGTGGTTATCCCGAAGTTTGAACACCAGTTCATCCCTCCTGGGTCCACGATGGACCTCGCTGTCTTAAGATACGACAAGTGGATGAAACGAGCTACCTCAGCCGTAAACAAGAGGCGGTCCAACCAGAGTGACGACAGACCAGTCAGTCAGGATCTGAGCAGGGAGTAACTTAAAGTATTATCTAAAATCAACATGCTGGCCTTTTATCAGCTGACATCCAATTCTTTGGGTGCCAGCCATACACAACTGATTATTGCAGCACACTGAGATAAGCGTGTGTTTATTATTATAATTCATTTATAATGTACATTCCAATGGAAGAAAAGAAAGATAAAACCTGTAGTATGCAAATATGAAATAATGTTTGACTGCCCTCTACTGATTAAAAGTGATAAGGAGTGTATGATTGTAGAGATAGAAGAAACCGTTTAGAGGAACATTCCAAGCTGCCAGTCAACAACAGAGCAACGCCGTAAGCCATCTGATCTTATTTTTTTTATGTGACCTTTGGACTTAGCTATTACGATAATATTTACAGGGTGCAGGTATTTGCGTGAGAAACAAAATCAAAATACATATTCGATATTGATTTTTATTTTATTTTTGAAAAATCAGAGCTTGTAGTTTTGGGGTGGCATTAGCCAAGACCTTTTAATTTTACTAAAAATATGTGTATAATATGCTTGCTTAAAGTAGCTTTAAGCCAGCTCTCTTTATCCGTTAATCGGTTATTGTCATTCACATCTTGCTTACGGCCAATACAGCATACAGCTAGGGGGAATGGATTAGACTACCACTGGGTAACTACAGGTTGAATTACTGCATTTTGCTCTTTTACAAGGAGCACATCTATACAAAGGGTAGTTTCTTCCAGTATCAAACAAATGGAGGGAAAAAAAGGGCTTTTAAATAATAACAATCAGTCTTATTGTTATCACAGGTCCAGCATACATGCCCATGAATAAGTGAAAACAAAATGTATGCAGTTCCTAGAGTGAATGCAAGGTGTGAAAGAATAACTAGGGGGTACCAGGGTGGTAACAGGGAACTGAAGTGAAAAACAGGAGTTATGGTAACTCCTTGTTTGGAAAAGAAGACCCTCACACACCCAACAAGCAGGTGTCTTGCTTCATCACCGGGTCTTTGCTCCTTATCGGGCCGGCAGGTGCAATGCCCGATCAGGCACCTAATAGGGCCTTCCTAGCGGAGATCTTTATTCCAACGCCGATGAGTGATATGTGTGTGGGGGGGGAAGATGATGACATAAGTGAGTGTAGGTGCAAATGAGGTAAAGGTGAATATATTAAAACAGGGGTAGGTGATCCACTAAATAATTTTAATATAGCATGGTCACCATCCTGGTTAAAAAATTATATAATCCGCACATTTATCACCGTTAGTTATGTGAGTGTATGTGCTGGGGTGATCAATAGGTCAACATGTTTCTTGCCTTAGAATATAATAAATGGCAATTCATCAGGACCGGGAAAAATATTGCGGCTACCTACACTTCTTTGGCGGTGCCCAACGTCTCTAAGAGATTGCAATAGTGGGCACGCATACAGCACCCTAAAAAAGTGTGGTACCGTAGCTAAAAGAGCACACCCTCCTGGGCTGTGCTGAATTCAAGGCCGGGGTGAGTAAACACTAAAATTTAGTGTCGATTCTGTAATTCAGGAAGCACCGTACGCCTAGTATCTCACCAGCCGCTGTGATCTGGAATTTTAGTGTTTACTCACCCCGGCCTTGAATTCAGCACAGCCCAGGAGGGTGTGCTCTTTTAGCTACGGTACCACACTTTTTTAGGGTGCTGTATGCGTGCCCACTATTGCAATCTCTTAGAGACGTTGGGCACCACCAAAGAAGTTTAGGTAGCCGCAATATTTTTCCCGGTCCTGATGAATTGCCATTTATTATATTCTAAGGCAAGAAACATGTTGACCTATTGATCACCCCAGCACATACACTCACATAACTAACGGTGATAAATGTGCGGATTATATAAGTTTTTTAACCAGGATGGTGACCATGCTATATTAAAATTATTTAGTGGATCACCTACCCCTGTTTTAATATATTCTCCTTTACCTCATTTGCACCTACACTCACTTATGTCATCATCTTCCCCCCCCACACACACGTCACTCATCGGCGTTGGAATAAAGATCTCCGCTAGGAAGGCCCTATTAGGTGCCTGATCGGGCATTGCACCTGCCGGTCCGATAAGGAGCAAAGACCCGGTGATGAAGCAAGACACCTGCTTGTTGGGTGTGTGAGGGTCTTCTTTTCCAAATAAGGAGTTACCATAACTCCTGTTTTTCACTTCAGTTCCCTGTTACCACCCTGGTACCCCCTAGTTATTCTTTCCCACCTTGCATTCACTCTAGGAACTGCATACTTTTTGTTTTCACTCAATAGTTTCTTCCAGTGCCAGTGTTTTTTGTACTCAATTATTACTTTAATGAGCATTTTGTGGTAGCCAGAACTTTCTATCTATCTATCTATCTATCTATCTATCTATCTATCTATCTATCTATCTATCTATCTATCTATCTATCTATCTATCTATCTATCTATCTATCTATCTATCTATCTATCTATCTATCTATCTATCTATCTATCTATCTATCTATCTATCTATCCCTCCTTGTTTGTCTTTGTGAGTCTCTCTATATTTTTTTACAAGCCTCTGGATTTATATATCTTTTCAACTCTCTGCAATGCAGATTTACAAAAACATTACAAAAAAAAAACATTAGCAAAGGCAAGAGGCTGGTAGCCAAAACCAGACTAATTACCTTTTAGGCTGGATTTTCATTTGACCTTTTGATTCTACTAAAATTATGTACATAATGTAGTTATGTATAAGGGTTTTCAACCAGTCTTCATCCATAAGTCAGTTGTTGTGACATTCACATTTTCCTTCCACCCACAGCACGCTTCAATCATTGTCTGACTTCACTGTAAGTTGCAACATGCTTCCCTCTTATAAGGAGCACATCCACATACAAAGTAGTTCCCCTTGTGCCAGATACTACTATGGTAAGTTGTGCCTTTTTGGACCAAAAATATTCTTTCCTTCACTCAATGTTTTTTTGTTATATTGATGAGGGCCCAGCAGCTTCCCCAATAATAATGTTTTGCTAAAACCATGATAAAACAAAAGGAAAATTCCCAAAGTCTAAAGGCTGGCGGTCAACGTCAGATCTCTTGGCTTTGCCAAATGCTTGTTATTTATATTTCCTAGCTAGAAATGAATTACTAGGATAATTCATTTTCCTGGGATAAAGATAAATTTAAAACCCTAATTCTGAGTAGCGGTGAAAGCTTGGATGCCGGAGCGGTCTTTAATTTGAGAAGTTGGTTGCAGGTGGGATCCATCCCCACTCATTTTTGGTGACCGGCACTTAGCTTTCCTAATAAGACTTTCACCCAGAACAATAGACAGCAAAGAAAAAAGTGGGAAAGAAGGAGTAATACAAATATTTTAAAAACTGCGACGAAGGATAAAATCAGGGATTAAAAAGAACTTGTCAAAGTGATACGAAGGGGCTTGGAGTATCTGGAGGTGGACGACAAAGGCAAGATGTGAAATCAAGATTAACCATCTGTGGTATTTGGCACCCCAACATTTGACAGCACCAGCCGTGGAATTCTAAGCAAAACATTGAGCCCCAGCATTTATTCTATTACAAATTGATCACTGTCCCTGACCAAGTAACTCTTTGGACAGGAAAAATAATTTTAAGAAGTTTCCTAATTATCACACCTCTTCGGTTTTCTGCCTAACAGATTTTGCTAGCATAAGCCTGGCAAATTTATCATAGAAAAAATGCATGGAAAAGCAAAACGTATGGATATTCAGAGCAGTAAACACTACTTCCACATGTTATGCTTCACTTGCATGTAAGAAAGTTAGAATAGGAGGAGGCACCTCTTTAAGGAACACTACATCACAATGCAGTGACAGTACCTTACTGCTTCTAGAAATTACCTGCTTTCTCCAGTCATACACATTTCTGGGTGACTTTTGTGAGACCTTTCCCAAAAAAACTCTGGGACTTGTTTGTCTAATTTTGGGATGGGCATGCAATTTGTAATTTATTTTAAAACCACTGTGTGCGACGAAGTTCTATTGAAAAGTATTTTGTAACATTAAGTAGGCTTGGCTTTCTTCAGCCATAGCAAACAAGCCAGCAAGCAAGGATATACATATATACATATTCACTGAAAAAACAAAGGATAAAGTGACATTATAGTTAGGAATTGTAATAATATCTGACGTTATAGTAAGAAAAACCTTAGAAATTCACTGAAAAAAGCCAAAGGTTAAGAGGACATTACAACTAGGTGAAACTGTTAGTTAAAATGTGGGGTCAAACTAGCATTACAGAAGGGAGGAGGAGCAGGGAACCACTCCCTGAGCTGATATCAGCACAATTACCCCATTCCCAAGGGCGCACTATACTTTTAGAAGGGGAGGGGGCATGCAGCACCCCCTCCTCGAGCTTATATCGGACTCGGGTGCCCCATCTTCTGGGGCCCACTGGAACTTTAGAAGGAGAAAAGGGAAGGGGGCATGGGGACCCCTCTCTGAGCTGCACTCTGCCCCGGGGAACCTGCTGAGGTAGTGTCCCTGGTACCCCAAACCCCAGTACAATGTTAACTCGCTCCTTGCCACAGCGTGAGAAGGAAACTGTATGGATACTGCCTGACAGGAGCAGAAAAACTCCCATAATGCGGGATTAGAGATCTTTTTCATTGAGCTGGAGGACCTGTCATGCAAATCCTACAATATTATTCTGCCTTGATGAAGGGGTGGTCACTGAAACACATGATGGCAGGCTGTATCTGTTGGAAATGTATGAAACTAATGATATTCTTGAACAAGACTCAGCAAATAAAGATTGAATATTTTGGATTAAAAGAGGAGTACATTTGGATTTATTAACTATGATGACTCGCTGCTTTACCTCCTGTGAAACATTTACAGCTGAAGATGGATTCCATTAATCCATTGTGTTTTAGTATTTACACTTGAATGTGATGTATTTTATTGTTGAAATCTTCTTTCTGCTTCTGGGGCCTTGTGTCAGCCAATGATGCTGAACCATCTGCAAGCAGCAATAGGTGGGCAATCCAAGGAGAGAATCCACTCATTCTCCAAGCAACAAAACTTTGGCCAGTACTGTTCAAGAACAGGAGGATGAGAAGGATAAGGATGAGCAGGAACTGGTTGAGGAGGAGGATATCGATGAAGAAGAGGGCATTGTTGGCCCAAAGCCTAAAAGACTGAAGGGGACTGCACGTCTGGTCAGCGTTGTTCCTCCAACTTCACCTCAAAGGATTGCTAGTCCCTAGCATTTACACAAACAGCCACAAAGGCTGCCAAGGACTATGCAACCATCAGCTTCATACTGCCTTCACATGCAGGTTGATATGTAGATTCTCATACACACTCCTCCCATGAAAGGAGAGAGCACCCCTGGTGAGGTACAGTATCCCCTTTGCATGAATCTCCTCCTCACAAGCCCACCCATGCCACCCCTCTCCATGCTGGTCAACCTGCTGGTTATATCAGAGGGCATCCCATGAGGAGAAGGTGGGGTTTGGCATGCATTCATGTTAGCCACTGGGAGGATGAATTTTTACCACAACACAGTGATGGGCTCAGAGTATTCTTAAACTAGGGTCTACTTTGCTTGACATTTCAGACTTTCTTCAAGGACACCTCAGATGGTCGGCAGGCAGCCCTGTGCCTTGGACAATGTTGTGAAATGTTGCCAAGACATGATGAGGATGCACCAAGATCAACAAAAAATGTACAGGGAAGAGAGAGCAAGACACCATGCCTTGGCCACAAAGATGATGGAGGGAATTTCACAGCAACGGGCCCCACCTGCACAGCCACCTGCCCTATTGCACAGCCAAAGACCCCACCTGGAACCCCACCTGCACAGCCAGATGATCCATCAGCACAGCCACCTGCACAGGCAACTGCCACACATCCACACCCAAGCCCAGCCACCCAGAATACACATGCACTCGCAAAGATCTTCACCCCCACAATTGCCTAGTCATAGCAGCAGGAGATATCCCCCATCAACAATGTTAAAATATTTTTTTGTTCACCATTGTTTTTAATAAAAAATATGTGCACTGTTCACAACCTCTAACCTGAGTTGACTTGGATGTTTTTGTAATGTTTCCGCAGGTGGTAGTACATATGCTTACTACATTTAAAACACTAAGGGGCATATGTATCAAGCCTTTTTCCAAATTGCAAATGGGCCGATTCTCAGAATCAGCCCATTTGCGAATGGGAAGAAGCCTTTTGGGATGTATCATCTCATAAGGCCATCGCAAAATTGGGAATCGCAAAATTTGCGATTCCCTATTTTGGGAATGCATTTAAGGAATCACAAATTGCGATTCCTTAAATGCAATTCTGGAAGCACCCAAGTTGTGCGAATCTGCCTTAAGAAATCGCAAATTACCACCAACTTCAAGTTGGTGGTAATTTGCAATTTCCTAGAAAAATGCACTCTTTTGCATTTTTCAAAGTGCCATGTGGCACACATACATGCCCTTAGGGCCCTTAAGGCAAGTATGTGCGCCACATGTGCACACATGCATATTTCAAGTGGTGCAACAGGGTGTCCTCTTGACACCCTTGCTTCCTTGAAATTGCGTTCGCAATTTGCGAGTACCTAATGGATAATCGCAAAGTGCGAATGTCTGGCCTCTAGGCCCATAGGAATGAATGGGAAGGTATTCCTTAATTGCGAATCGCAATTTGCAATTAAGGAATATGTAGGAATCGCAATTATTATTGCGAAACCTCCATACATTTCATTTTACGAGTCCTTAATAGCGATTAGCTAAAATTCGCTATTAAGGACTCGCAAAACAGTTCTTTCATACATATGCCCCTAAAACGTTTTTTGCAATAATCCATCATATTAAAGGCATATGCTAAATACCAAAATATTTGCATGTAACCACATTGAATGCAACAAACATTATGCAAAATAAATTACAGAGGGGTTTGTGAAAAACATTTTTATATAAGATTTGGTATTTGGAAAATAAATTCAATATCAAAATAAGTGGGGAAAAAACATTGTCAGATGGAATGGGAGAAACAAGCACAAATAAAGTCTTCAGGCAGAATGGGAAAGGTAACTTGGAGGTTGTTAGGCAGTGGGACACAAAATTCTGGAAGCATCAGGGGAACAAATCTGTATAGAAAGGGAAAATCAAAAAGGTCTAGAGTCAAAACGTAGTCCAAACATAAGAGTCCACAGTCAAATAAAATAATAATGCCCGGCCCCCAAGCAACATATACTTTTGAAACCAGGTACCTGCTTGGGGGATTAGTCACTAGCCATCCTTGCTCGCAGTCATGATAATGATGTTTAAGTCCTCCTCAGAAATGGACAAAATTTGGCTGATCATGCAGTACAAGATACCCCATGCAAAGAGACAACATGAGGAGTAGCAAGGGAAAGAGCCAAACTCGGAGATGAGACAACAGTAGACTGGGAGGATTTGGGAGCCAAAGTACACAACATAGTCACAGTCAAAGTGGTGATGGGGGCAGTCAAAGAGTCCAGGTGCCTAGAGCCTGTCTGTCGAGCATCTGGGCCTTTCCCATTAAGTCCTGGGTGTTCTGACCGATAGCTACCTGAGCATCTAATACTATAATCTTCATCTCCTTAACTGCAGCCACACGTACAGGCTCACAAGAAAGGGATTGAGCTTATTAGGAGGGATGTGGGTTGTCAGGGGCAGATGTGTCCCTTAACCCATTGTCTTGTATGCAGGCACTGGGAGGAAATTACTTGCAGGGGATGCAGCAGGAGGCCCGATGAAATAGGGGCCTCTGGAATTAGGAGGGGGCTGGGTGCAGGCCCAGATGATGTTGGGGCATGCTCTAGGGGCATCACTTCAACTTCTTCTTGTGAGCCAGGAGAAGGAGAACCTACATCTTCCTCCTCTGGCCTGTAGTTCTTTGCAATGTGTTTCTGTTTTTTATATATATGGAGCTAAATTTGGAACTCCTATATCTAACGTTGTTTTAAACACTTCTCACACACCTGGCAGTGGCATTAATGATTTTTTGCATGCCCCCTTCCAATCTCCAACCGGAATCGTGTCACACCAACAGCCATTCAAAGCCATTCTGAATGCATAAAAAAGGAAGCAACACAATCAAACTTTTTCCTTGCTTTCACTATGTTGCTGTTTGTGTTTGTGAGTTTGCCCATTTTTTTGAGGAGTAATGATGTGAAGAGAAGGGGGAGAAGAGAGAGGGTTTATAGACAAAGGATTAATAATTTTGGGATGTACAGCCAAGAAGTGATTTCCAGATTCTGCTGCCCACCTGATGTCACAATGTACATGGCTTCTGAGTGGGAGCACCACTAGATTCAGATCAGCTATTCTCAGCCTAATCCAACCTATGTGAAGGTACAACATGCTCTCCATTTTTTTTGCCACTGGATATTTCCTCTGTAGGAATGTCACAGGCAAGCCATAAGTTACGATTCAAAGGTCTAGACTGTAAAGTAACCCTGGGCGTAGTTCGCAAAGTAGCGCTACGCATAGCTACGCAAAGTGCACTTCGCACTACGCGAGCTACGCGTAGCACTTCGCGAACTGCGTAGTACCCTGTTCGCACTGTGCAAGATGTCGTTTTCAATGATTGCACAGTGCGGACAAGCAACCGGCACTGTGCAATCATTGAAAACGGCACCTTGCACAGTGCGAGCTGTAGTTTTCTGCAGCTCGAGCTGATTTTTACTCGAGCTGCAGCTTTCTCAATGCGGACTGGTAGTTTCTCATCGCGAGTGGTCGCAAGCATACACGACCACTCGCAATCAGAAACCTGACCTACCCGCGTTGAGAATCTCGCCGGGAGGTTTATTTTCCATGCTCGCGATCGCCAACTTGATGTTGCTGATCGCGAATGAGGAATAAGTCTCGACAGGATGTCATTTTGCTTGCTCGCAGTCGGCAACTTGACGTTGAGGACCGCGAGCAAGCAAAAAATTACCGCTGCACTACGCAACGCTATGCGTGTTTGCACTGTGCTACGTGCAATTCATGTAGGGCGAAGTAGCTCAAACTTCGCAAACTACGCGTACTAGTGCTTTGCCCAGGCTTACTGTAAAGGGGCGTGCTGGTGCACTTCCCTGAAGTTGTGTACAAGATAGTTGTAGCCTGTTGTGTGTTGCGCAACATTGCAATATGACAGGGGTTACACATGCCTCTGAACCCTCAGCAATGCCCAATTCTGGAGAACTCGGGATATGTCCAAAACAGAAGTCAGGGTATACAGGTGCATGATCGGCTGACTAACTCTTTTTTCTTGAGCTGATAGTTGTGTCACAGACTTTATGTGGTTGGGCATCAGTCATGATGACTGGTGGATGTTTAACACACTATCTGTAATTTCCATCCTGAGACAACTCTGTTAGTGTTGCATAACCTCCATAACCTTAATGTTGTACATATGAGCTAAAACATTTCCCCTTTTTAAAAAATAAATAATGTTTCAATACTTAATAACCTTGGGTCTGATTCACAAAGGTAAACTTTTGTGTGTTTTACTACTTTTAGGTATTCACAAACTACACATGCAGTGTTTTGCAACCCCACACTACCTATGTTTATGTGTATGGAGTTCCCCGCACCTGGAGACTCTGCAGTCGGGGCGGACAACTCCGTACACATAAGTAAAGGGAGTGCGGAAACTTTGCATGTAGTTTGTGAATACCTATAACTAGTACACTAGGACAGAGCTATCTTTTTATGTGTGCAGTTCCCCACTGTTAGAAATGGGGGTCTCTAGTTGTTTGAGGCAGGTACCTTAGACCAAATAGGGACCCTTGCTTTAATCCAGAGAAAAGGGGATACACGCTTATCGATAACCCCTGCTCACCCCCTCGGTAGCATGGCTCTAGCAGACAGGCTTATCTTCAAAGGCAATGCGTAAGGTATTTGTACCAACACTCACAGTAATACAGTGATAACACCACAAACGGACTTTAAACCGGTTTAGAAAAATAGATTATCTTACTAAGCGTAAAGAAGACCAAAATGACAAAAAGTTCCACATATAAGATTACTTGATGAAATATCTTTAGATAGATCGTTGCAAATGAAAAATAAGTTTTAGAAATCAGGTAGCACCCATGGGGCTACCTCGGCATCAGGACAAAGCACAGTACAAAGTACAACACTGCCTGCGAGGATCGCAGCGGCAGCTGCAGAGTCACCCAGACTCTCAAACAACAGTAACTCGGACAAGGATGTCGATGATGGTGCACGGCGTCAGTGAAGAATGATGTCCTCTCCGGCGAAGTTGCAACATCGGCGATTCTTGTGGATCAGAAACAGATTCTTCTCCTCTTGCGCTTACACAGCTCCCGATAGCAGAAAGGCCTCACACTTAGATTCAGGCCCTCCTAACGACTGGAACTCCCAGCAAGGAAGTTCAGGGAGGCTGGTGGTGAAGTCCTTTTGTACCTGGGACTTCGGAAACAGGAGGCCAGCGCTACTCAGGCCCTTGGAGACTTTCTCCTTCAGAGGGACACAGCACTCAGCAAAGTCTGTTTTCAAGTAGGGGGACACAGCATACAGCAAAGTCCCTTCATTCTTTCCTTAGTGGAAACAGCAAACTGCAGGCCAACCCCAGACACACAGCAGGGGCAGTCTTCTCCTGAGTCGATTCAGCTGATCTTCTTCTGCAGGGATTCCTCTCAATCACGAAGGTGTCTATTCAGACTAATCTTGAAAACTTTGGTATCCCTGAGTTTCCACAACAGGAGGCCAGCTCTTCTCAGGCCCTTGGAGACTTTCCTTTCAGGACAAAGCACACAGCACAGTCCTTTCTTCAAGTAGGGGACACAGCACACAGCAAAGTCCTTCTCCTTCCTTTGGCAGGAATAGCAACTGCAGGCCAACCCTAGACACACTCGGGCAGTACTTCTCCTTCAGCTCTTCAGCTTTTCTCCTCAGCAAAGGTTCCTCCTTGATTCCAAAGTAGTCTAAAGTTCAGGGGTTTCAGCTCCAGCATTTATACCCCAAACGTCTTTGTTCTCCATGTGTGAGGGGTCCTGAACCCAGTCCAAACCAGTTTTGGGTGCATTCTGACAGTGCAACTCTTCTTTCTTTGTGAGCTTGCCCAGGGCCATCAGACGCACTGCAGTAGGTGGAGCCAGCATTTTGGAAGGCAGGAACAGCCCTATTCAGACCCAGGTGCTACTCCTCCCACCACTCCAAATGCAGATAGGTCTATTCAGCATAGTGCTGATTCAACCAGCCTCCTGCAGCCACCTCCAGCCCCTAAAACTAGAAGAATTTCTACAATGGTTAAATGTAACAGACATTAACCTTAGATACACAGCTCATACAAACAGACAAGAAGTTGAATTTTTAAAGACATTTTGATTAAAGACAACTTTGGCCATCTAGAGGTAGATCTCTTTACTAAACCTACAGCCAGAAATACTTTGTTACATTTTAAAAGTTACCAACCCAGATCACAGAAACAAAGCATTCCATTTGGCCAATTTTTACGACTTCGTCGCAACTGTACCAACATCAAAGACTTTGATTCACAAGCCTTAACTATGAAAGCTAAATTTTTAGCCAGAGGCTACCCGCATCGGCTGATACGGGAGTCACTTAAACGGGCCAAATTTTATGATAGGGACTATCTTTTACAAGCAAAAGACCCCAAAACCAAAGACCAACTGGTATGTGTCACTAAACATTCTACCATGGATGAACAAGTCCGACGTATCATTAATGCTAACTGGCACATATTGAACATCAATCAGGATCCTCCTTTGCAACTTAAGAAACCATTATTTGCACATAGACGCAATAAAAATCTGAAAGACTTCATAGTAAGATCGCGTTTCAACACTTATGTTCCCTTCATACAAAAAACTATTGATGAGACATTACCAATCAGAGGAACATTTAAATGTTTACGCTCTAACTGCAAAGCATGTGATGGGGCTATAGAGGGACATACCATTACTCATAATGGATATACTACTGACTCCAAATCTATGACTAACTGTAAAACAGACAATGTTATTTATCTGATTGTCTGTCCATGTCATTCTGGATATGTAGGAGAAACCTCCAGACCCATAGCCACTCGTCTCAATGAGCACTGCTCAGCTATTCGAACTCATAAAATGTTAGCCCCCATGGTAAAACACTATGAGGAACAACAACATTCTGCCAAAGACATTAAATGGCATATACTTGAGAAAATCAACATTAATAATGAGCAACACAATGAGGAAGTCCGCAAAAAACGAGAAGTCTTCTGGATTTTTACCCTTAATACCTTCTATAAGGGATTAAACAGCAAACTACCTTGGGAGAATGCCATTTTATTTAATAAGTTCTAGGTGGTATTTGCCCTTTTCATTCTCTGATCAGCATTATCCATATCTTCATTTAATTCCTATGTTGGAAAACTAGTATTATTATAGTTTCGTTACAATATTTTTTTCTCTAATCTTTCTCCTTGGTTTTCCTCTTTTTTCTGTTTTGAGATTTTTTCGTTGTATGTATATTTATAAATAAAAGTCTTTATTAACTTACGCTTTGGTGTTTATTACGTTTTTTTATACTGTACACCCACTACTGATATCTTCTTGTCTTCCTTTTTTCTATTTTTCATTTTGAACCGCTATTCACGTTGTCTTTATTACTCTTTTCATTTCTTTCGTTTTTACCTGTTGTCCGCTTTCTATCTCGCCGCTCGCATTCCGCCCCTTTCACAGCACATCACATGACACGACGGTTTCATTTAAATCGAGTGTTTGAGGTTGGGATCGCGCTTCTGCCTACGGTCCACTTGTTCTTCTCGGTTTTGACTATCACGTAACTCGGGTAAGTTATTTCTTGGCCTCACCGCTTAGACATACCTCTCCTAGCCATTTTACCCGTAGCTCATTTCAGCAATTGCATCGTTAGATTCCCTGCTCGTTCATCATGTTTCTTTGTATCACCTTATACAGGACATATTAATCAGCACCAGGTTTTTTTATTTTCTTTAATCTGATGTTATTATGTGGTATTTCTATTTCAAAATCTAAACTATATATCTACACCATGCAGTCTTTCCATCGACAACTCACACCTTATTTTATTACCTTTAGTCTGCTGTTTTTTACTTTACTCCATGTCGATACACGAATACGCTATACCTGTCTTATTCTGTATCATATTACTATAGTATATGTATCTATTTTCTTTCCTTTTTTTCTTTTTCTTTAGTGATTACCATCCTATATGATTTGGATATATCCTTGTTTTATACCACAATCATTGTTCTAAGTTCGACTTGTATTGAACACATATCATTATTATCTCGATATTGAGGCCGATCCTTCTGACTGCCCCGTTGTATCTGCTGGAATCCCGTTTCAGGTATCTTGGTGAATTGCACCGTAATTATTTACTTGTTGCTTCACTATCTCACTAGTTTATTTTCGCTCATTTATCTTACACATTTCTTATTATTTTTCTGTTTAGCAATTCTTTGAGTTTTTACTGGCTTAAAGTGTTTCTTCTGGATCCAATGGCATTCCTCCACTTGACTGCTTCACTTCATCATTCTTGTGAGCAAATGTCGCCTATAGTTTGTAGGCTAGTTCTTCGTTTCAATTACAATATTTAAATTCATACCTGCTCCCATCAAGTATTTCCACACTACAATATTTTGTTCTTGATTTTTGTTTCTCGTCCTATATACAGGGAGATCTCACATCGATAATAGGTCTTTCTAGACCATATATATATCATTATCGACGACTATCTATAAAGTAAGATATTTTATATACCATCTTTTACTTCGGGCAATAATTTGGGCTTTACCTCTGATTTCTTCCTTTTTTACCCTTTCTCTGTCTTGTTCTTCTGCATTTCTTATCTCTCTTTTATTCTAGTGTTTTCGTTTTTTATCGGCATCCCTTTTCCTTTTTTCTTTTTTCTCTTTTACTATTTGAGCACTAGTTTTTATTCTACACACATTCCTCTCTTGTTTATCACTTTTTTGGTTCCTTTTTTCTTCACCGTGGATTACCTTTTCACTTTGGGGTCCTTTATGACAGCACAAAAACAAAAATATTATTAGATTAATACATGTGAGGGTTCTCAGTGTTTTTTTAAAGAATTGTTGGTATATGTTATATATATATTTCTTGTTTATTAAAAGGAAAAAGAGATTGTGTGGCTCTCCTGATGAAGACGCCTCTTAGCGTCGAAACACGCGTTGAGAAGATCTCGATTGCAGCCACCGTTGTTGTCTTTGTTTATGTGTAATTCTGTGAGAATATCTCGATTACAGCCACTGTTTTTGTCTGTGTTTATGTGTAATTCTGTTTATCACATCGTATATTGACATATCATGTATATTTTATGTATTGTATTGTATCTTTATCTGAAATTTTGAAAATTATATACACATCATTGTTTTTCAATGTAGATATGTATACAATCAATATGCCTTTTTCAATCTACATATAATAAAAATCAAATATGTTTTTATAACTATTGTGTACACTGAGTTCCCTTTCATATAGGTTATGATTGTGGTTAATATTATATAGTTGTTTATTCTATACTGCCTAGGGTGTTTAGATTCATATTTGCTATTTGCCCTGCCCTAGGAGACTTTTAGTTTCAGCAGGGGGTCCTTTATATACGCATTGTTTACCCACAGCTTGTCTGTGTGGGGCTGTTTGTCGCTTTATCTGTTTTGTAGATATAGTTCCTGCAGGGTTTGTTTCGTGCTAGTCATTGTCTGACCCCATTTTTGCTCGTTCCCTTTTTTCTTTTTTAGTATCTTCCTCTTTCTCATATTTTGTCTGTTATTGACTTTTTTTAATATTGAATCTGAGCTTTGATCTGGTTACTTAACATGGAACAGTTGAAAACTTTTGGGTTCTCGGATGAAGACTTTGCCTTATTAGTTGGCACTAGTAATGCTTTTGGTAATAGCTCTACCTCCACTAATACTTTGAACAATGATGATTCATTTAAACTTCTCAATTTAAAAAAGAAAATTAAGAGAATAGAGGCTCACGGTGAATTTATGTTTGAATATCTAAAATCTGGAGTCATACAACAGGGACTTAGAGTACGGAATATTCCTGGTTTATTTGTAGAATTCAGGAAAGTTTGGGAAAAATGGAGTATGATAGCTTACAGATGTTCTAGGGACTTAATGATCCTGATTATTGAAACTGCTAAAGAACTGTTGTCTTCTCTTAAAAATGAATTGCTAGAACTAGAAGAAAAAATTAGAAAATCTAATAGTGTAGAAGAAGCCAAAAAGAAACTAGAAACTGCAGAAAAAGAGCTTGCATCATTCTCTGAATATCTCATAAAACGCAAAACTGAGAAATTGAGAAAAGATCTACGCCACTATTCTATGACCAAAACCTATCCATATCTTGATGAAAACTACTATCAACAAAATCAATATTCGCAGGAATATAACTATAAAACACAACAAGTTAGAACTTTTTCTGACACATCCGATTCTGATGGAGATTTAAATGACCAGTTCCATAATTCATCTAGACCCAGCCGTCCCTACAACTCACAATACCAGCCTTTTTTAGCCCAACGAGGGACACGCAGAGGGTGACAACGAGTTTGTTTCCAGCCCCAGATGAGAGGGAGTTACCAACAACAGAATCCCTACACACCACCAGACAACCAGCAAATGCTGGAAACCAGAAATCGACAATACTGGAGATAGTTGATACGATTCCTATCTTTAATTTATCATCAGAACCCTTAGACTGTAACTGTATGAGTTTACTTTCAAAAGGTTTGTCTTTTGTGCCTCATTCACATACTAATACATTTGAATTATACACTGATATAATTTAATTTTTCCGTAAAATCAGACTGAAAAAATATTTTTCTCAAGACATTACGAGTATCCCAATAGCTACTGTTGACACCACTGTAGCTTTGCCTTCTTCTTTTACACCATCACTAGAACAAATAGGACCTGAAGTTGGAGTGTTTGAAAAAGTTGTTCTTAAACGACTAGATAAAGCCACCGCTTCATTCCCAAACCCCTTTTCAATCTTAGCAAGGAAGAATTTTCTTGTTTGTCCACCCTCAAAGAGAACAAATCTATTACCATCAAGAGTGCAGACAAAGGGGGTGGTATAGTTGTGTTAAACACAACTAGTTATGAAAATCAAATGTTAACCCTCCTAGGTGACCCTTTATTCTACACTAAAGTCACTACAGACCCCACTAATAGAGTCTGTTTGACAATCCAACGATTGTCAAACATAGCTCTCTCTAAAGGTGAGATTAATAAAAAAGAACATGCTTTTTTGAATAATTCCAAGAAGAAAATTCCTTGTATATATGGAGTACCCAAGGTACACAAAAACCTCACTGAGCCTCCTCTACGCCAAATTGTATCCACCATTGGATCGGTTACAGAACCACTATCAAAATATATGGATCACTGGCTACGTCCCTATATATCTAAAACTCCATCGTACATCAGAGATACCGGAGATATGATCTCGAAGGTTGAACATCTGCCTTTTAATAATAATCAAGAGATTCTAGTAACTCTAGATGTGGAGTCATTGTATAGTAACATCCCACAAAGGGAAGCAATAACAGCCGTATCTTGGTTCATTGACACATATGAGATCCCCTGTCCTAAAACATTTGTCCTCGAGTGCCTCACCATTGTACTGACAGAAAATAAATTTGAATTCAACAACATCTGGTTCAAACAAATTTGCGGCGTCAGTATGGGAGTGACAGTAGCTCCATCTGTAGCGAATATTTACATGTCTAAATTCGAACTTAACTTTATCTACAACGAAATTGCCCCCTTTTTTGAATCAGTATATCGATGGGCACGATATATTGATGACATTTTTTTCATCTGGGGAGACACTGAGGAAAAAGTAGAAGAATTTCTACAATGGTTAAATGTAACAGACATTAACCTTAGATTCACAGCTCATACAAACAGACAAGAAGTTGAGTTTTTAGACATTTTGATTAAAGACAACTTTGACCATCTAGAGGTAGATCTCTTTACTAAACCTACAGCCAGAAATACTTTGTTACATTTTGAAAGTTACCAACCCAGATCACAGAAACAAAGCATTCCATTTGGCCAATTTTTACGACTTCGTCGCAACTGTACCAACATCAAAGACATTGATTCACAAGCCTTAACTATGAAAGCTAAATTTTTAGCCAGAGGCTACCCGCATCGGCTGATACGGGAGTCACTTAAACGGGCCAGATTTTAAGATAGGGACTATCTTTTACAAGCAAAAGACCCCAAAACCAAAGACCAACTGGTATGTGTCACTAAACATTCTACCATGGATGAACAAGACCGACGTATCATTAATGCTAACTGGCACATATTGAACATCAATCAGGATCCTCCTTTGCAACTTAAGAAACCATTATTTGCACATAGACGCCATAAAAATCTGAAAGACTTCATAGTAAGATCGCGTTTCAACACTTATGTTCCCTTCATACAAAAAACTATTGATGGGACATTACCAATCAGAGGAACATTTAAATGTTTACGCTCTAACTGCAAAGCATGTGATGGGGCTATAGAGAGACATACCATTACTCATAATGGATATACTACTGACTCCAAATCTATGACACACTGTAAAACAGACAATGTTATTTATCTGATTGTCTGTCCATGTAATTCTGGATATGTAGGAGAAACCTCCAGACCCATAGCCATTCGTCTCAATGAGCACCGCTCAGCTATTCGAACTCATAAAATGTTAGCCCCCATGGTAAAACACTATGAGGAACAACAACATTCTGCCAAAGACATTAAATGGCATATACTTGAGAAAATCAACATTAATAATGAGCAACACAATTAGGAAGTCCGCAAAAAATGAGAAGTCTTCTGGATTTTTACCCTTAATACCTTCTATAAGGGATTAAACAGCGAACTACCTTGGGAGAATGCCATTTTATTTAATAAGTTCTAGGTGGTATTTTCCCTTTTCATTCTCTGATCAGCATTATCCATATCTTCATTTAATTCCTATGTTGGAAAACTAGTATTATTATAGTTTCGTTACAATTTTTTTTTTCTCTAATCTTTCTCCTTGGTTTTCCTCTTTTTTCTGTTTTGAGATTTTTTCGTTGTATGTATATTTATAAATAAACGTCTTTATTAATTTAAGCTTTGGTTTTTATTACGTTTTTTATACTGTACACACACTACTGATATCTTCTTGTCTTCCTTTTTTCTATTTTTCATTTTGAACCGCTATTCACGTTGTCTTTATTACTCTTTTCATTTCTTTCGTTTTTACCTGTTGTCCGCTTTCTATCTCGCCGCTCGCTTTCCGCCCCTTTCCTGGCACATCACATGACATGACGGTTTAATTTAAATCGAGTGTTTGAGCTTGGAATCGCGCTACTGCCTACGGTCCACTTGTTCTACTTGGTTTTGACTATCACGTAACTCGGGTAAGTTATTTCTTGGCCTCACCGCTTAGACATAGCTCTCCTAGCCATTTTACCCGTAGCTCATTTCAGCAATGGCATCATTAGATTCCCTGCTCGTTCATCATGTTTCTTTGTATCACCTTATACAGGACATATTAATCAGCACCAGGTTTTTTTATTTTCTTTAATCTGATGTTATTATGTGGTATTTCTATTTCAAAATCTAAACTATATATCTACACCATGCAGTCTTTCCATCGACAACTCACACCTTATATTATTACCTTTAGTCTGCTGTTTTTTACTTTATTCCATGTCGATACACGAATACGCTATACCTGTCTTATTCTGTATCATATTACTATAGTATATGTATCTATTTTCTTTCCTTTTTTTCTTTTTCTTTAGTGATTACCATCCTATATGATTTGGATATATCCTTGTTTTATACCACAATCATTGTTCTAAGTTCGACTTGTATTGAACACATATCATTATTATCTCGATATTGAGGCCGATCCTTCTGACTGCCCCATTGTATCTGCTGGAATCCCGTTTCAGGTATCTTGGTGAATTGCACCTTAATTATTTACTTGTTGCTTCACTATCTCACTAGTTTATTTTCGCTCATTTATCTTACACATTTCTTATTATTTTTCTGTTTAGCAATTCTTTGAGTTTTGACTGGCTTAAAGTGTTTCTTCTGGATCCAATGGCATTCCTCCACTTGACTGCTTCACTTCATCATTCTTGTGAGCAAATATCGCCTATAGTTTGTAGGCTAGTTCTTCATTTAAAATTACAATATTTAAATTCATACCTGCTCCCATCAAGTATTTCCACAGTACAATATTTTGTTCTCGATTTTTGTTTCTCGTCCTATATAAAGGGAGATCTCACATCGATAATAGGTCTTTCTAGACCATATATATATCATTATCGACGACTATCTATAAAGTAAGATATTTTATATACCATCTTTTACTTCGGGCAATAATTTGGGCTTTACATCTGATTTCTTCCTTTTTCACCCTTTCTCTGTCTTGTTCTTCTGCATTTCTTATCTCTTTTTTATTCTGGTGTTTTCGTTTTTTATCGGCATCCCTTTTCCTTTTTTCTTTTTTCTCTTTTACTATTTGAGCACTAGTCTTTATTCTACACACATTCCTCTCTTGTTTATCACTTTTTTGGTTTCTTTTTTCTTCACCATGGATTACCTTTTCACTTTGGGGTCCTTTATGACAGCACAAAAACAAAAATATTATTAGATTAATACATGTGAGGGTTCTCAGTGTTTTTTAAAAGAATTGTTTGTATATGTTATATATATATTTCTTGTTTATTAAAAGGAAAAAGAGATTGTGTGGCTCTCCTGATGAAGACGCCTCTTAGCGTCGAAACGTGCGTTGAGAAGATCTCGATTACAGCCACCGTTGTTGTCTTTGTTTATGTGTAATTCTGTGAGAATATCTCGATTACAGTCACTGTTTTTGTCTTTGTTTATGTGTAATTCTGTTTATCACATCGTATATTGACATATCATGTATATTTTATGTATTGTATTGTATCTTTGTCTGAAATTTTGAAAATTATATACACATCATTGTTTTTCAATGTAGATATGTATACAATCAATATGCCTTTTTCAATCTACATATAATAAAAATCAAATATGTTTTTATAACTATTGTGTACACTGAGTTCCCTTTCACATAGGTTATGATTGTGTTTAATATTATATAGTTGTTTATTCTATACTGCCTAGGGTGTTTAGATTCATATTTGCTATTTGCCCTGCCCTAGGAGACTTTTAGTTTCAGCAGGGGGTCCTTTATATACGCATTGGGCACCCCCAGCCCCTGTCACTCACAAACCAGACAGTCAATACACAAACAGGTAGAGGCACACAGAAAGGTTGAACAAGAAAATAGACACTTTCTAAAAGTGCAATTTTCAAACACAGAATTTAAAAACCATCCTCCCTAAAAGATGTGTTATTAAATTCTGAGTTCAGGGATACCAGATTTCAATTTTCTATCTTGCTCCTCTGGGAAGATATGCAGGTAACCATGATACACAGCATTCCCCATTCTGGCCTATGGGCAAAATAGCTTTTCAAAAGTGAAAAAAATAAAAATATGGCAGTATTTCACTATCAGGACATGTCACTCACACTAGTACATGTCCTACCATTCACATACACTGCACCCTGCCTAGGGGGGTACCTCGGGCCTACTATAGGGGTGGCTAATGTGTACAAGAAGGGAAGGGTAAGGTCTGGCAGGTGTGGACACCGGCCAGTTTGACGGTACAGTTAACGAACTGCACGCAGGCACGGCAATAGCCGGCCTGAGTTATTGTTTCCGCGCTACTCGTGGGGGTGGCACAAACAGTGCTGCAAGCCCCTAGTAGCATTTGAGTTACCAGACCTGGCACACGTAGTGTTCTTTAATAGGGACCTACGGGTAACACAAATATACCAATCATGGAAATCCAATCACAATATCAATTTACGGACAGAGAGCATATGCACTTTTAGCACTGATCAGCAGGGGTAAAGTGCCCAGAGTCCTATAGCCAACAACCACAGGTCAGGAAAAATGAAGGAAGAGGAAGCAAAAAAAATTGGGTATAACCCTGCAAAAAGGGCCATTTCCAAAACAACCCCCTTCCAGCCTTAAGCCAGGGTAGACCTAACGATACCTGAATGGGATTCCCTGCTTGGGGCGATAGAACAGGGAAACTGACCCAAACAGCAGGGGACTATTCCTGTTCTACTCCTTCCTGAACCCAGTTGGATCCCTCTACCTATACTCTCAGGGCCCACTAGGCTAAACCATGGGGGACTCTTCTCCTCACCTGCGGACCCAATTTGTGCAGCGCCGAACATTACTTAACTCACAGATGTGTCCGCACTGGTAGACAGTGCCCACCTGGCCAACACAACGGTGTGGCCCAGTCCACCCCCAGCGTGTGACTCCTTCCTCCCTCCCAGGGGCAACTCTGTCCACCAGGACAACCAGGCACAGTGGCCACTGACAGCGGTCAGTGCTGAGTGCCCAGCCTCATGTCCGTCAGGCCTCTCTAACCTCTGTGGCGCCTGAGAGTGGGGACAGTAGCCCCAGGTACCTGGCACCTTTTCTTCACTCTCCCTCCTGCCAAGTCAGGTATGGCATCCTGACACTGGCCCGCCAGCCCAGGGTCTGTACCCTCAAGCTGACCAGAGTTCACGGGTGAAGCTCTCCTCTCCCTACCTCTCCTTCTGGGATCCTGCACTCACCTCCCAGGAGAGGCACCCTCAGAACACAACTCTCCTACCAGTTCATGACCTCTCTCCTACAGCTGCTCTCCCAACCTAGGGTCTAAACCCTCTGGTTGTACCGGGGTCAGAGGCGAGATCTCCCTCCCTCTGCACCCCCTTCCAGAGTTCTGCACCCTTCCACCTGGAGTGGTACCCCTGGAAGCCAAACCGGTCAGGACACTGGTTACAGCTGCCCTTCCCTCCAGGTCAGGCAGATCCTGAACCTGGCCTCCCAACCTTGAGGCTGAACCCTTCGGCTGGGCACCTGCCTGGCATGCAAGGACTTCTGGGGGCGCACACAGCATCCTCCCCGAGGGAAACACATGGCTCAGGTGTCATGTAACAGTCTGCCTGGCGCAGATCCCCCGCCCCTGTCTATCCGACAGTGCGCGAAGATCCCCTAGGACAGAAGTGGTGTCACCATGGTCACTCCTCAGAGACTCAGCCCTTCTAGCTGGTCCCTGACCTACTGGTTCTCCCACTGGGGAACACATCCCCCTCTCACCCCTCCGTCTGGAATTCTGCGCCCTCCCAACTGGAGCGATACCGCCAGACACCAGAACCACTGGAGCGCTGGTTACAGACGCTCCCAGTTGTCCGGACACTAGGAGATCCCCCTCAAATGGCCTACGGTGCACCTCCCCCCCCCCCCACACAGGTCTGGAAGATATCTGCACCACTCCTTCAAGAATCACTCCCCAATGCCTCTTCAGACCCTATGTAATCCTCCAAGGGGTCGGCCTCCAACGCAAGCTTCCCATGAATCAGAGGACTCACACTCCACCGGGTGTTGACATAGCTCTGGAAAACAGGGACTCAAAATATGCTCTCCAACGAATGAATGATACTGCCCCCCACAGTTGTTAACCAAAGCTCCCCTTTACCTCACCTTCCAGTACCTCACACAAGTACCCCACACCACTCTCCTTGGATTTGTCAAGACAGTATCTGACTGTCTCTGTTACTCAACCCACACTCATCTGGGCAGTCACCACACTCACACACCAAGGTTTCTACCATGGGGGAACCCCTCTCCCTGCACCTGTCATCTAGAGTCAGTAGAGTGTCCCTCCCACTACTAGGAATATGATCACCTGTGTCAATTCCCAAATCTACTTCAGGGACACTGCACACCACTGGAGCTACCTCACACCCCTGAACCCCCTGGTGTATGTCAACCCCCTCCCTCAAGTCAGGCGCCACATCTCCGGGTGTGTATACTTCTCCCTCAGCACTAGCTAACATAATCTTGCTGCCACCATCTGAGCTTTACTCACCCTCCAACTCAGCAAAGGTCACCTCCTGAGCTACATGCATCTCTCTTTGCAGGGCCAAGACACTCATGGCTTCGAGCCTCTCGAGCACCAAATCAAGCTCTCTCAGCCTTAAATCATGTGCCAAGGTCAATGTCAATTTTTCCAAGGCACAAGCCCTCTCCTCGGCCTTCACTTTGAGCCTCATGGTCTCCAATTCATGATTCCTGATCCTCTGGTTTTCCTCCAACTCCTTTGGGGAAAAACTTCAAGCGGAATGGTTGCAGCCAGCCCTGCAGGCTGCTCTTGCCACAGGCAGATCCTGTGATCTAAAACCATCCCCTTCCTGAGACATGATGCGTGGATGACTCAAGGATCATATAAAAAATCGAACCAAAAACAATAAGTGGCTGTGTAGTGGTCTGCACTAATCCTAGTGATGTACACCAATCACTGTGGGTCAAGTACAAATACCTTCCCATCCAGCTCATTCCAGCCGGAGGTACCGACGGATAGAGCGGGGCCTCATTGATCTGAGCGGATGCCAGGTGAGGTGAGGAGGGCTCCAGTTTGTTTACGGGTTTTGAAAACAATTCCAAAACTATTTTGGAGTCTATGAAAACCAGAATTCAAGTAGGTTTTGTTTATCATTTTCACTGGTGTGTTTTACTTTTGATCACACGTCTGATACAGCAGTAGCATAAGTTCATTTTTGGTCCTGACGAAAGCCTGATTGTCAGTCAATCAAAAGGCTGAAACATGTTGACCTTCATTTGGACTTCAGCAGTTATTCTGTCAAACTGCTTCTACACTTGTTTTTAATCTCATCACCTACCCAGCTATTAATAAAATGTTGGATCTGGATAGTTAGATGATCTTAAAATTTACACTCACCACACGGTTTTGCACTGCTATCATCAAGACCACCACTTAAACACAGGAGAGCTCCATCATGTGGATTTACAATAAGATTTGAACACTTGAGTAATAACTCTATCGACGCTCATAAGAGAGGGCGGCTTACTTCAGATGCAGCCCTTTTGCTTCAAGGGGGTTTGATAAAAACCGAATGAATCCCAAATGATGATGATTGCTACTCCTGGTGGCTGATGGGATTTAAAAATTACAAATGATGATGTTCACTTGCTTTCCTTCATTACATTTGCTTGAGTATTCTTACTGATTGGGATAGTACTCGTGGTTTGTGACCCTAGGTTTCTTTGTTGTTATTCAAGTACAAATACAACTTTGGATCCCCACAGCTGCCACCAATGTTAGAAATGGGGGTCTTTAGTTGTCTGAGGCAGGTACCTTAGAACAAATAGGGACCTTTTGCTTCTAGTCAGACTAAGGCGGATAGACACTTGTCGACAACCCCTGCTCACCCCCTCGGTAGCTTGGATTGAGCAGACAGGCTTATCTTCAAAGGCAATGCGTAAGGTATTTGTACCAACACTCACAGTAATACAGTGATAACACCACAAACGGATTTCACACCGGTTTAGAAAAATAGATCATCTTTACTAAACGTAAACAAGACCAAAATGACAAAAAGTTCCACATATAAGATTACTTGATGAAATGTCTTTAGATAGATCGTTGCAAATGAAAAATAAGTTGTAGAAATCAGGTAGCACCCACAGGGCTACGTCGGTGTCAGGACAAAGCACAGTCCAAAGTACAACACTGCCTGCGAGGATCGCAGCGGCAGGTGCAGAGTTACTCAGACTACCAAACAACAGTACCTCGGACAAGGATGTCGATGACGGTGCATGGCGTCGGCGAAGAACGATGTCGTTTCCGGCGAAGTTAAGACGTCGGAGATTCTTGTGGATCAGAAAAAGATTTTTCTCCTCTTGCGCTTACACAGCTCCCAATAGAAGAAAGGTCTCACACTCAGTTTCAGGCCCTCCTAACGACCTGAACTCCCAGCAAGGAAGTTCAGGGAGGCTGGTGATGAAGTCCTTTTGTGTCTGGGACTTCAGAAACAGTAGGCCAGCTCTACTGAGGCCCTTGGAGACTTTCTCCTTCAGAGGGACACAGCACTTAGCATAGTCCGTCTTCAAGTAGGGGGACACAGCACACAGCAAGGTCCCTTGGTCCTCTCCTCAGTGGAAAAAGCAAACTGCAGGCCAACCCCAGACACACAGCAGGGGCAGTCTTCTCCTGAGTCTATTCAGCTGATCTTCTTCGGCAGGGATTCCTCTCGATCACGAAGGTGTCTATTCAGACTAGTCTTGGAAACTTTGATATCCCTAAGTTTCCACAACAGGAGGCCAGCTCTTCTCAGGTCCTTGGAGACTTTCCTTTCAGGACAAAGCACACAGCACAGTCCTTTCTTCAAGCAGGGGACATAGCACACAGCAAAGTCCTTCTTCTTCCTTTGGCAGAAATACGAACTGCAGCCCAACCCAAGACACACTCGGGCAGTACTTCTCCTTCAGCTCTTCAGCTTTTCTCCTCAGCAAATGGTTCCTCCTTGATTCCAAAGTAGTCTAAAGTTCAGGGGTTTCAGCTCTAGTATTTACACCCCAAAAGTCTTTGTTCTCCATGTGTGAGGGGTCCTGGACCCAGTCCAAACCAGGTCTGGGTGCATTCTGCCAATGCACCTCTTCTTCCTTTGTGAGCGTGGGCCAGGGCCATCAGACGCACCGCAGGAGGTGGAGCCAGCCTTGTGGAAGGCAGGCACAGCCCGATTCAGACCCAGGTGCTACTCCTTCCACCACTCCAAATGCAGATAGGTCTATTCAGCCTAGTGCTGACTCACCCACCAGCCCCTGTCACTCACAAACCAGACAGTCAATACACAAACAGGCAGAGGCACACAGAAAGGTTGAACAAGAAAATAGACACTTTATAAAACTGCGATTTTCAAACACAGAATATAAAAACCATCCTCCCTAAAAGTTGTGGTATTAAATTCTGAGTTCAGGGATACCAGATTTCAATTTTCTATCTTGCTCCTATGGGAAGATATGCAGGTTACCAGGATACACAGCATTCCCCATTCTAGCCTATGGGCAAGATAGCCTTTCAGTAGTGAAAAATGAAAATGGCAGTTTTTCACTCCCAGGACATGTCACCCGCACTAGTACATGTACTACCTTTCACATACACTGCACCCTGCCCAGGGGGTACCTCGGGCCTACTATAGGGGTGGCTTATGTGTACGAGAAGGGAAGGGTAAGGCCTGGCAGGTGTGGATACCGGCCAGGTTGATGGTACAGTTAACGAACTGCGCGCAGGCACGGCAATTGCCGGCCTGAGGTATTGTTTCCACGCTACTCGTGGGGGTGGCACAACCAGTGCTGCAAGCTCCCTAGTAGCATTTGAGTTACCAGCCCTGGCACACGTGGTGCACTTTACTAGGGACCTACGGGTAACACAAAAAAACCAATCATGGAAATCCAATCAAAATATCAATTTACGGAGAGAGCATATGCACTTTTAGCACTGATCAGCAGGGGTAAAGTGCCCAGAGTCCTATAGCCAACAACCATAGGTCAGAAAAATTTAAGGAAGAAGAAGCAAAAAGTTTGGGGATAACCCTACAAAAAGGGCCATTTCCAGCACAACCCCCTTCCAGCCTAAAGCCAGGCTGGACCAAACGATACCTCAATGGGATTCCCTGCTTGTGGAGATAGAACACGGAAACTGGCCCGAACAGCAGGGGACTATTCCTGTTCTACTCCTTACTGAACCCAGTGGGATCCCTTTATCTATACTCTCAGGGCCCACTAGGCTAAACCATCGGAGACCCTTCTACTCACCTCGGGACCCCATCTGTGCAGCACCTAACATTACTTAGCTCAAAGATGTGTCCGCACTGGTAGACAGTACCCACCTGGCAAACACAACAGTGTGGCCCAGTCCACCCCCAGGGTGTGACTCCTTCCCCCCCCCCCAGAGGCGAATCTGTCCACCAGGACAACCAGCCACAGTGGCCACTTACAGCGGTCAGTGCTGAGAGCCCGACCTCATGCCCGTCATGCCTCTCTAACCTCTGTGGTGCCAGAGTGGGGGGCAGTAGCCCCAGGTGCCTGGAACCTTTTCTCCACTCTCCCTCCTGCCAAGTCAGGTATGGAATCATGACACTGGCCAGCCATCCCAGGGTCTGTACCCTCAAGCTGACCAGAGGTCACGGGCGTGGCTCTTCTCTCCCTACCTCTCCTTCTGGGATCCCGCACTCTCCTCCCAGGAGAGGCACCCTCAGAACAAAACTCTCCTACCAGTTCAGGACCTCTCTCCTGCAGCTGGTCTCCCAACCTAGGGTCTAAACCCTCTGGTTGTACCAGGGTCAGAGGCGAGGACTCCCTCCCTTTGCACCCCCTTCCAGAGTTCTGCACCCTCCCACCTGGAGTGCTAGACCTGGAAGCCAAACCATTCAGGACACTGGTTACAGCTGCCCTTCCCTCCAGATTAGGCAGCTCCTGAACCTGGCCTCCCAACCTTGAGGCTGAACCCTTCGGCTGGGCACTTGCCTGGCATGCCAGGACTTCTGGGGCGCACACAGCATCCCCCCTGAGGGAAACACATGGCTCAGGTGTCATTTGACAGTCTGCCTGGCGCAGATCCCCCACCCCCTGTCCCTCCGACAGTGCGCGAAGATCCCCTAGGACAGAAGTGGTGTCACCATGGTCACTCCTCAGAGACTCAGACCTTCTGGCTGGTCCCTGACCAACTGGTTCTCCCACTGGGGAACGCATCCCCCTCTCACCCCTCTGTCTGGACTTCTGCACCCTCCCAACTGGAGCGATACAGCCAAACACCAGAACCACTGGAGCGCTGGTTACAGATGCTCCCAGTTCTCCGGACACTAGGAGATCTCCCTCAAATGGACTATGGTGCATCTCTCCCCCCACACAGGTCTGGAAGATATCTGCGCCACTTCTTTTAGGATCACTCCCCAATGCCTCTTCAGACCCTCTGGAATCCTCCAAGGGGTCTGCCTCCAACGCAAGCTTCCCATGAATCAGAGAACTCACACTCCACCGGGTGTTGGCATAGCTCTGGAACACAGGAACTCAAAATATGCTCTCCAACGAATGAATGATACTGCCCCCCACAGTTATTAACCAAGCTTCCCTTTGCCTCACCTTCCAGTACCTCACACAAGTACCCCACACCACTCTCCTGAGATTGGCAAGACAGTATCTGACTGTCTCTGTCACTCAACCCACACTCATCTGGGCGGTCACCACACTCACACACCAAGGTTTCTACCATGGGGGAACCCCTCTCCCTGCACCTCTCATCTAGAGTCCAGAGAGTGTCCCTCCCACCACTAGGAATATGATCCCCTGTGTCAGTTCCCCAATCTACTTCAGGGACACTGCACACCACTGGAGCTACCTCACACTCCTGAACCCCCTGTTGTATGTCAACCCCCGCCCTCAAGTCAGGCGCCACATCTCCAGGTGTGTATACTTCTCCCTCAGCACTAGCTAACATAATCTTGCTGCCACCATCTGAGCTGGACTCACCCTCCAACTCAGCAAAGCTTACCTCCTGAGCTACATGCATCTCTCTTTGAAGGGCCGAGACACTCATGGCCTCGAGCCTTTCGAGCTCCAAATCAAGCTCTCTCAGCCTTAATTCATGTGGCAAGGTCAATTTCAATTTTTCCAAGGCACAAGCCCTCTCCTCGGCCTTCACTTTGAGCCTCATGGTCTCCAATTCATGATTCCTGATCCTCTGGTTTTCCTCCAACTCCTATGGGGAAAAACTTCAAGCGGAATGGTTGCAGCCAGCCCTGGAGGCTGCTCTTCCCACAGGCAGATCCTGTGATCTAAAACCATCCCCTTCCTGAGACATGATGCGTGGATGACTCAAGGATCATATCAAAAATCGACCAAAAACAATATGTGGCTGTGTAGCGGTCTGCACTAATCCTAGTGATGTACACCAATCACTGTGGGTCAAGTACAACTACAACTTTGGATCCCCACCGCTGCCACGAATGTTGGAAACGGGGGTCTTTAGTTGGCTGAGGCAGGTACCTTAGAACAAATAGGGACCTTTTGCTTCTAGTCAGAGTAAGGGGGATACACACTTTGTAGCAGGGATTCTGCTTATACACAGAACTATGCGTAGAACCCCAGGACCTCAGTGAATTGTGGTGTACCAGAAACTCACCTCAGAACCCAGAACCCAGTATCCGGCTAGCATAAGTGTCCCATTCGTTATCCGAGATTTGGCTCGGCGATCCCAATGAAAAGACAACCCAGAACAAGCGACTCAGTGTACTCTCAGGAATGGTGGGAATCGGAAATACCTGTTCGTATATTATTCTCACATCAGTCCACAACAAGAATAAACAGAGACACGGTGAAAATAAAAAGAGTTTATTTTTATAGACCACGTGTCCTCAGATGCAGTACTTTGGCTAATACAAGCAGACAAATCATTATAATTAAAACCATCAGCATCGTTACAATACCATAGAATATAAAAGGAGTGATCATGTTATAATGACAGTGGATACTACCACCTTCCCTTTACTAAGAAGCTAATATTATTATTATGCTAATAGAAGGTCTCTTAGGCTTGAATAGGGGACCCCATACCTCAAAGATCAGCTTAGTGAAATCACATCACAGGAGCATCAGGAGTCCTCTCGCAGGAACGCTTGTCTTCGGTCTGAATACTAAACATGATGTCTGCAATATTAAAAGCACCAACTTTCAGGTATTCGCAGCTGTCTGTGTGTTATGGCTAAATAGTGGGTCGATCAACCTAGAGTGGAAAACATGCATTGTCTAACAACCCAGACTGTTTGTTACACCCTGTACAGACCAAGGTCGCTGCGCAGAGCTCGGGATGGTAACAACAGATTGCTTTCGTGTGAGGCAAAGCGCGAGTCAGCAGTGTGTTTAAACAATAACATGTAGACGCAGTGTCGTGTGCAAAAGTGGCAAGATGGCTTTCTAACATCTAACGTGGTTATGCTAACTTAACAATGTATGTACGTATTAAGGGAGTCCTTACTACATGCCCCCTTGATCGAAGCACTAACCAGTAGGGAAGAAATGAGAGAACGCAGAGTTCAAATTCGATAGAGCAGAACAAGGCGTATGCAAATTGAAATCAAATTTCGTGTTAGAGAAAGTTCGAAAGCCAAACAAAAAAAAATGAAAAATGCTGTCTTAGCCAGCAATCCAAAGTCACAGGTAATGTTCAAGACATGGTAGAAAAAAGATAGTGGATGACAGTTCACTCAATCCATGAACGTGTATGCAGCATACGTAGCAACAGCTTCCAGCAGAAAATCGTTGGCAGGGCCACTAAAGGTTTCAGCCATCCAGTTAATCAAAGAAAAGGAACATACATGTTCTTCAATCAGCGGAGCCTCTAGCACCATCAGAGGGCAACCAGCGTGTACTTCCAAATAACTCATATCCAAGAAGTCATATGCCGCCCTTGCGATGTCCCAATTACCCAGGATTCCATGCGCCGCACCACAGGCCATAATCCGAACACCAGAACAGGCGAACTCGTGAGACACTAAGGGCCTCATCAGTCGATCATAATCCGGGTCCGGAGACACCGTGTTGGATAAGCACAAATCCAGAGGCCATTCAAAGGGACAATCTAGGCAGTGAAAGACAGGTTGCACGCAGGTGAAGTAGGAATACCGGAAGGATAATCCATATGCCAGGCTCAAAGTCGCCAATGGCAGGACACCATAATATTCAAGCATCCTGTCACGAAGAAGATGCAAACGGGGCAGGTTGTCGTGAGGCACAGAAAGTGCAGCCATTCCGTAGTATGAAAAGTAAAAGCAGCACACCTGCCACCAGCGCCAGAATCAGCGGAACACCTCCAAAGACGCTCGAAAAAATAGAATGAAAAAATGCCGGAATCACACCAACAATAGTTTGGAAGGAGGTCACGAGGCCTGAGCCCACAAGCTTAAAAAAATGAGCCAGGCCGGTTGTGGACGAGGCATTGAAAATTGTTTGGATCAAAGCTCCAAAATGCAGGGGGAGGTCAGTATTCAAAAGCGCCTGTACCTCAGTGCGCGTATTTGCCACGTGAAGGACAAATGTTTCTCGGGAGGAAGTCAATGGCACCTCCTTTTGGGACAATAGAGCTCTTATTCTGCTCATCTTGTTGAACTCTGCTTTCAAGGTCGGAATCGAAGGCCAGATGGAAACATCCAGCCGCCCATGCGGGGGAGGAAATAGAACATTATTGCAGCAGACTACTCTCTGCGATACAGTTACTATGTACGGGATTCCCACTAACATCCCGCAGCAAGCTTCATTATTCAAAATCAAATAGCTACCGTTTGCAAGCAGCGTGAAAGATGGTGTAATCACGGGGACTGGGATACCTTTGAGGACGCAGGCCAAATTCGGGGCGTGTACATTGCAAGCACCGTGCAACTGAATGTGCCTACATACTACAGAATGATCAGGTGTCGTGGTACATTCCTCACCTTTCAAATAAACCTCAGTACCGTCTTTAGTACATCTATACGTAAAAGGGAGGGACCAAACATCATGTATGAAAGCGGTACCCAGCTGTTCATATCTACCCAGGGCATAGTGTTTCATGCATGACGTAAACTTAAAAAGCGCGAAAGGCAGCGTGATCAATCCATGTACTAACCACACGGCCGAATTCAATTCCGCCACAGAGAAAGGTAACGGCTCCAACTTTTCAATGTGTAACAATGAATATGTAGCATCTTTCATGGACATGAACTGCTGCTTTACAGTAAGGTTAAAGGGAAGGAATAATGATGTCGTATTCAGATAGTCCCAGGGGACCTTCCCTGCCTTTAACGTTTGTAAAGTCCATGCAAACTGCATAACAGAACGCAACTGGTTTTGACCATGATATAATACAGACACATCATCATGTACAATATCAACAATTGAAGAAACAATATTATCCAATGTATAAATTCTTGAAGAAAGAGTGTTAATGCTATTATCAATAACTGCTAATACCTTTTCCATATTCGCTTGATCAATAGCTCTCAATCTGGAAGCCGCCTCAACTTGCGACAATTTCCATACTTCGTTGTAAATAGCATACGCCCACCTTTTGGATCTGCCACCCACAGGACCTTTAACAAAATCATTCAAATCTATTTTGTCATGTAATCTTGATAAATGAACTTTGACAGATGCCAAGGTGGAATGTCGCAGCCAGGACTGACATAATTTCCCTACAGAGTAGGTAGTTACTGTATGAGAGGACTCAAACCGAGGGTCTACGCGTTGCTGCGTATACCCCGGTTTCAGACCTAGAAAACGACGTTGACAGGTATCGGAACTGCTTTGCCAAATTAACCATCCTTCACTACTAAATTTCGAAATATTGAAAGACATATTAGAAACCAATGACTGCAAAGCAGGAAGGGACAGATCTGTGTGATTATCCCAATTTGGGTAAGCGCCCAGATCTGGAACAGAAGGGGAATTTAGTTTTTTAGAAGTGGCCAATCCGAAACAGGTGGTCTGGAAGATGGTTGAATTTAAAAACAACATATGATTTGGTACAAGACAGGCACGATGTAAAGCTTCAGTTCCCTGAACCTGCCACGGTTTGGAACCCCAAACCGATTTAAGATCAATAGTAGCCTTCCAAAGATCATAACCTTTGATAGACAACTCATCCATAAAGGACTTAGAATAGAGTAATTTGGTGTGTGTCAGTCTAACCTTCGAGGCAGACTCAGGCATCACTTTAAAATAAAAGGATGCCGGGTCGGAAACACTGAAATCAGTAAAAAAAGTATACTTATCAACTAATGTAGGTGAACTGCCGAAAGAGGGGGTGGGACAGTGTTCCCATTGGGTAAAATTTACAAAATTACGAAAAGTGTTCGCTTTGTGCAGGAAGTGATTGCCATAATGCTGAAAACAATACTGTTCTGCATAGTTAGCCGCATTCTCATATAAATCTTCTGCATCAAAAGTGGCATAATATTTCAAATCAGAAAACAGTGCTTCAATGGCATGAACATCCCAATCATCAGAACAAATGTTCTGCTTAACCACATCACCCATAGAAACACGAAATACATTAGGTACATTGATGACCTCTGCAGGACCGTGAATTTGGAATTTAACAGCATCCCACGCAATGCCATCCAAAACGGGCCAGGCAGTAATATTCACAAAAGTCTGGTCTCTTCTCATGATGTGGGACGATGAGTGGGGGGCCAAAGTTCCATTGATAAGTCTAATTGTAGATCTTTCTTTAAGATAGTGGCCATCCACCAGGCGAAAAAACACTATCACAAATCCAATGGACATAAACAAAAAAATACTGAAAAGCAACAGCCAGATGTATGTCCAAGGGGTAACCAAAAAATGTCTTTTAAACCAACTAGCAAAAACAGCAATGTTCGAAGGGGAAGTATGAGGCAATGAGTTAGTGTCAAAGGAGAAACGTGACTGGCCAACCGCCGTAGATTGTAAAACAGGCGAGTGACCATTCGTAGGATAAGCATACTCAGTCTCTTCGGGCAGACCACCAGCCTGCGGTATTGACAAGGGATCAGTAACCGACTGCATCTCGATGGCAACATCAGACAAGGTGTTAGAAGCAGGAACCAACATTGAATTTCTTTGCATCGTCTGGCATGAAACTGCTGGAGTCAGACTAAGAAGTATCGGCCACTCGCTGAAGTTTGACATTGTCAATAGAGATGTACCTGTTTTCTTTTCGACCAGGAAGTGGAGGTAAAATGACTGTTCTTGTACCCTGCACTCCAAGCACTGGAACTGGTGCACGATAAGAGGGGCCGAACTCCTTCTTGTTCTCCACCTTCTCACGGACCAGGTCTCCAACTCGGGGTAGCCAGCCGACTACCGGAATCTGAACCTCAGCTTCAGACGTGGAGGGCAAGTGTTCCTTCGAAAGAGTGTCTCTGGCTTCTTGTAGGGTCTGCAAAACAGCACAGTGATCATCTACGTCAAAGGGTGCGGTCGACGCCGCCATGTCTAGACCATCAAGGTCTGGAACAAACATTCTGATTCCGAAGAGCATCATGTACGGGGTCCGCCCACCCAGAGACCTTCTAGGGAGATTATTAAGTGCACGTTGGACGTTATACAAATGGGCTAGCCAGTTCCGGCCTGTGCCTAAAACACGTGCTGTCAAAGATTGCTTTAAGTCACGGTTCATTCGCTCCACCACACTATTACCCTCAGGTCGGTAGGGGGACGAAAATTTGACTTGGACCCCCAAATTTCTCATAGCCTCCTTGTAAGCCTTAGAGGCGAACGCAGGGCCCTGATCAGAATGGAAGGTACCACACGCAAAAGTTCCCACATAGACACGCAAATCCCTGATGACAGTCCGCGAGTCAGCACTCCTTTGTGGCCATACCCATAGAAAACGTGTGCACGAATCCACTGCAACCAAGATATACTTGTACGCAGTATCAGAAGAAAAAGGACCGCAGTGATCTAGATAAACACAACCAAATGGTTTATTAGATATGTACAACTGTGTTTGTGGTGGGCGCACAACAATCTGTTGGCAAATGTCACAATCAAGAACATAAGCGCGCGCTTGTTTATATAAACCAAACCACCAGTAACGTTGTTGTAACAGAGATATAGTAGCGGACACGCCGGCGTGGGCTGACGCCAACCCCCTCGTGCGCTGCTAGTATCAGAGCTGGTCTGCAGTCCGCGTTGGGAATAATTCTGTCACCAACGTCGTTAATCCTCACTAACGGGACGTTATCAGGACTTAAGTGATAAAAATAACGAGAAGGAAAACCCTTCGGGTAATCACTTCCCTTCTCTGTAGCAGCAATAGCTGCCAAGATGTCCTCATCAATCTTACTTTTGGATCTTGTAACTGCTGCCACCAAGTATGTAGCCACTGCGGTTTTTGCTGCCTCGTCAGCCAAGCTGTTACTGACAGCATGGACACCAAGTCGTTGGTGACCAAGAGTGTGAATAACATTCACAAGAGGGAGACGGTCTTTAAAGTCTGCCACTCGAACCCAAAGCAGTTTATGCTTAATTGTGCTACCTTTGGTATCTCGATAATCGTTTTGAGACCAGAAGTGTAAGTTGTCATTGTAGGACTGGACACAATAAAAGAAGTCACTTACTATAAGAGTTGTGACTCGGGGATCTGCAAACTCCAGTGCAAGCACCAGAGCCCGAAGCTCCGCCAATTGCGCGGTACAATCACCCAATGACTGCGTATGCACTGCATCAGATTGGAATTCACCATTTACGAATGTACCCACGACAATTGCGCAAGCCGCAGAATAAGCATGCTTCGATCCAATCGCGGGCTGCGCCGAGCCGTCAGTGTATATGACACAATGGTATTCTTCGAGCGGGCGCAAAGACAGAGGAGCAGGATGGACAAATTCATACTGCAAGTACTCCTGAGTCTATAAAGAGGCATCAAAGACATAAGTGACATCTGGTGATGTCAGAGTCGTGGCCCATTGTATCCACCGTGGATGCAAAGCTTTAGAATTTGGTACACTTGCTTTCGTCACTGCCTCTAGGGCAGGATACGGTGTTACAACCAGAATCTGTTTTCCATGCGACAGTGCGCGTTCCTTAAGGATCGCCATCTGTACTGCCGTCAGAACTTCCTCGACCGTGGAAAAATGTAATTCAGCAGAGGTGTACAAGTGTGATTTATACGCAATGGGGACTGTATCGCCCTCATTGAACGTCAAATACGTGAAACCCACGGCGCCTGGTACTATTCTTATTACCAGGTTAGTGCGGTTATCACGCGTCAGCAAGTATTGTGAAGCAAGAAGATCAGCCTATAAAGACTGTAGAATAGCAGAGTCTTCTAGCTGCCAACTAGACTTCGAAAAAGAAGGTTGTACCAAGGCGTAAAGCGGCTTGATACGCTGGGCATAATCAGGAATATACGTACGTCCGAAATTCAGAAAGCCCAGCAGAGACTGTAATTTTTTCAGCGTTGTAGGAGCGCGCAAGCATGCGCACTTCTCCAGAAAATGGGGAGCTAATCCCCTACCTTCATTGTTGAGCTCGTATCCCAAAAACAACACTGTATATTCCGCGATGTGAGACTTCGCAAAATTAAATTTGTAGCCATAGTCCGCAAAGCTCACAATAATATTGTCGACTCGAGACAGATGTGGCAGCAGCTCATCATCCGTGAGATAGATATCGTCAACATAGGAGTATGCGTCGGGGTCTATTCTCTCTAAGAGAGAGACCACGCGAGCGGAAAAGACGCCAGGGCTGTTTTTGTAGCCCATGGCTAATCTCGTAAACTGTTTTTGTTTGCCGCCCGAAGTAAACGCCGTCCACTGGCTACTCAGTGTGTACAGGTTATGGCTAAGAAAGCCATTGGAGATGTCAAGTGTCGTCTTAAATCTCTTACGCACGAGACTGTCGACAAGAGCCGAGCTGTGTGTATTTTGTACTGCGCAGGTCCGGCAATGTGAGTTTAAGTGCCGGTAATCCAAAACTACGTTACAACAAACAAATGATGGACGGAATGCTGACAATGCAGACATTCTCCCCCAGTCAAGAGATCTGGGTTAAATCCAAAACTAAACGGTACGATCCGTCAGGCTTCGTCACAGTGAATAAAGGGTTATTCATAGGGGACACACAAGTTTCAATAACACCCTGATATTCCAATTGTTCAAGGATTGCCGCGACGTGTGGTCTAGCTTCACGACGCATGGGATATTGGGGTTGAGGCTGGGGCATAGACCGCAATGGAATCTCATGGCAGGGGGACAATCGGTCCCAACCCACCTGAGTACGATACACCGCCGGCGCAAGCGCCAGCGCCCACTCCTCAGCGTATACTTTAGCCTGGTCCTTAGGCACTGTGTGCGCAAAGGACGGGAGGATTACCTCCTCCCCTCTAGGAGCTTCTAAAATGAAAGCTGGGGGCCAATCTGCCTCCGCTAGGAGGATATCATAGGTGGTAGTCAGATTATCCCAAAAAATCCCCTTTATCGTACGTTGTATGTCACCCTCAATTAGTAAGACCATTTCATAAAGTCTGTCAGGGGGAGCCACTCTGGTGTCAGCTGTTTCAACAGTAACCAATACATCAGTTGCTGTCGCCGCCAGAAATGGACGCAGAGCTTGACGGACTATGGTAATTTCCGCTGCGCTGTCCAGTAGCGTCAGCGCCCATGTCCGGTTCCGAAGCTGTGTCCGCACTATCTGAGGCATACCTTGCCGTCAGAGCAGCCACTTTCTTCTTCTGAAACGGGGGTCTTTGTCGTGCAAATTCGTCCTGCTTGCCTTTACCCTCAGTCTGTCGGGGCTGGTCACATGTTTGTGGAGCACCCCGACCTTTGCCACCGCCTCCGCCACCGGACTGTGAAGCCGATGTTTCCTGTGAAGAACGAGGAGAACGTTGTTCAGAAACCTGAAATCTATCAGGAGACTTAATAGTAGCACGATCACGCAGATCATACGTGCGTTCATGTCGAGAATTCCTGTCATACAAGGGAAACACGCCCTTATGTAAACAGGAGAGCTGTTACATAACTCAAGGGAAACACGCCCTTATGTAAACAGGAGAGCTGTTACATAACTCAAGGGAAACACGCCCTTATGTAAACAGGAGAGCTGTTACATAACTCAAGGAAAACACGCCCTATAAAGGGAGGAACCGGGAGGTACAAGGCTGTCGGATATTGTGTTTACATCGACGTACCTGCTTCGTGAAGAGCAGTGTTCCGGAGTGGTGCTCCAGTAAGGCAAGAACGGAGGTAGGTCGAGTCGTTACTCCCTGGGCCGTGTCTTGCCCCATCGTCACCTGTGAAGGACCCGGAAGCTCTACCGGTCAACCATTGAGCTTCGCTTTTTGACTCGGCTGAGTCCAAGCGCAGTGGCGCTTTTGCTGGTTGGAGTCGTAACTCCCAGCCCGACCAGAGACACAGGGACTGCCAGCTGTAACGCACACCAGGAGGTGTTTGCCGCGTTACAGACTCGGAAGTCCACAGGATCGATCGAGCGGCTGCTCTCGGTTCAGTCTTCTTGCTTGTGATTGGGGTATCGGTGACGCATCACCAGGAGGTGACTCCGCGTCCCGGTGCAGTCTGAGGAAGAGGTTGAGCGGCTGCTCCCTTCAGGTAGAGACCCCGGCTGGGTGTTTCCCTGACTCCTCGATTCTCCCCAACACTCTTCGTGCCCCTCACAGCCTACCGATTGGCATTGTCGGCCATTTCATTTCTGCCCTCTGATGGCATACGCCGGGATCGGCGTATATGCAGAGGACGGTTAGGACCATCCGTGCTGTGGGCTGGTAACGTACTTAGCCTGGAGGATTCCAGTGACTATAACTTTTGTTTGTTCTTTGTATTTTATTTGCCTTCATTAAAAGAACTAACCCTTCACAAGTGGTTGCGTCCTCATTGTCGTGTCTGTTAAACGATCCTGAGACGTTCAGGGCGTTACAAAATATCCGACCTTAATAACACTAACTGTCTCCCGGTCGATAACAGACATGGCAACACTTGATGATGTGCTGGCTGCTTTAGCGGCCATGCAAGTTGAAGTGGCTGCCTCTAGGCAAGAAACAGCCGATGTAAAAGCCAGACTGGATGCTATCCAATTGGACCCGCTCACGCCCAGCACCTCCCTCACGAACCAGACCCCTGCGGTAGTAGTGGAAATGCCGGTAGCCATCCCCTTGGCAACACCAGAGAGGTACAGTGGGGATCCTAACACAGTGCAGGTATTCCTCACACAAGTGGCGCTACATTTATCGTGCAAACCAAAGGCGTTCCCCACGAGTCAGGCTCGTGTGGCTTTCCTTATATCCTATTTGGCTGGAAACGCGGCACAATGGGCCGTACCTCTGGTGAGCAGGGACGACCCCCTCTTATGTGATTGGGGTGCTTTTCGCGAGGAATTCCTGAAGGTATTCGACAGAAGGGCTGACTCGTACACGGCGGACCGTGAAATGCTTGAGTTGAGACAGGGATCCAATGACCTGGTGCAGTATCTCAACGCGTTCCGAAGGCTGGTTGCGGAAACCAAGTGGCCTGTTGCTAAACAGACGGCGCTCTTCCATCAAGGGCTGTGCGATGAGCTCAAGGACGCCGTGGCTCATATTGACCCTCAACCCAAGACATGTGAGGGCCTTATCAACCTGGTATTACGGCTGGAACATAGGCTAAGTGAAAGAAAGGGGGATCATGGGAGAAAAGGAAAATCCCTTCCATCCTATGTGACGGTGGGAAGTCCTGAAACTTCCACCGCATCCAAGGGAGAACCCATGGACATCAGCGCAATACGAGCGAGCCTCACAGCCACGGAGAAAGAGTCACGCCGTAAACAAGGATTGTGCCTATATTGTGGCAAAAAAGGCCACTACGTACGTGAATGCCCTGCCAAACCGAAGACGTCACGTTATCGGGCCAACCGGTCGGTAACAGCCGTGGTGGACATACCGGCGGAAAACTAGAGGACTCCAAGACCAGAGAAGGGGCATCTCGGAGTCACTCATCCATCCCTTCACTTTCCAACTCGGTCACTAAGGGACAACGACACCTGTTTATCACGGTGCACGTGGGAGTGCATGACCAGTGGATACCCGTTGTGGCCATGGTGGATTCAGGGGCCACTGGCATGTTTATGGACCACAACGAGGCATGCAGGCTAGGGCTAGTGCTTCTTCCCAAAGCAGTACCCGAAGACGTCTATGCGGTAGACGGAAGGCGATTGGTGACGGGGCCCATCGGACAGCACACGGGGGTCCTTCCGATGAGATATGGGAGGAACCATTTGGAACAAATCGATTTTAACATCATCCGAGCGCCCCAATATGGCGTCATATTGGGATTGCCGTGGCTACAGAAACACAACCCCTTTGTGGATTGGCCAACACATCGCATCGAAATGACGTCACCGTATTGCATCCTGCATTGTGGAATAAGAACGGAATCCCTTGACGCAGATGAGAGCGGGAGTCAGACGGTGGCTACAGCGGCAGAAAAAGATGTGGCTCTCCCCCAGGCTTATCACAGTTTTGAGGATGTATTTGATGAGGTGAAGGCGGAAGTGCTACCACCACATAGACAGTTTGACTGCCAGATCGACCTGGTGCCAGGGGCCAGCGTTCCCAGCGGCAGGCTGTATGCCCTGACGGAGCCTGAAAACGTGCATCTCCGGGGGTACCTGGATAAACTCCTCAAGCTAGGATTCATCCGCCCGTCCAAGTCTCCGGCCGCCTCGCCACTCTTCTTCATCCCGAAGGCTAATGGGGAGCTGAGAGCCTGTGTGGACTTTAGGGCATTGAATGCGATAACCATAAAAAATCGGTACCCCTTGCCTCTCATCAGTGTACTTCTGGAACAGGTCAAGAAAGCTCGTATCTACACCAAGTTGGATTTGAAAGGGGCCTACCATCTGGTGCGCATGAGGGACGGAGACGAGTGGAAGACCGCCTTTAAGACCAGGTTCGGCCTTTTTGAGTACCTCGTCATGCCGTTCGGTCTGTGCAACGCCCCGGCAGCCTTTCAGTACTTTTTGAATGAGGTATTCAGAGAGGAGTTGGATATCTACGTGGTCGTATATATCGACGACATCCTCATCTATTCGTCCAGTGTGGAGGAGCACGTACACCACGTCAAAGCTGTGCTCCAAAAGCTGAGGGAAAACATGCTGTTTTGTAAACTCAGCAAGTGTGACTTCCACGTCACATCCGTGGAATTCCTCGGAGTGATGCTGAGTCCAGAGGGACAGGAGATGGCAGAACGAAAGATCAAGGCGGTGAAAGAATGGCCGGTGCCCCAAAGCGTGAAGGACGTCCAAAGCTTCATTGGCTTCGCCAACTTTTACAGGCGGTTTATAGATGGATTTTCAGGAGTGGTGGCCCCAATCACACAGCTACTGAGGAAGTCCAAGGAGTTTGTCTGGTCCCCTGAAGCGAACAAAGCCTTTGAGGCCCTGAAAAGCGCCTTTGGTAAGGCGCCGGTGTTGGCTCACCCCGATCCGGATCTCCCCTACGTGGTGGAAGCGGACGCGTCGGATGTGGCGCTGGGGGCTATCTTGTCCCAACGCAACCACGACACAGGGGTGCTTCATCCCGTTGCGTACATGTCCCGCAAACTCAACGACGCCGAACGCAACTACCATATTGCGGAGAAGGAGCTTCTCGCAATCAAGGACGCCTTCACCGAATGGAGGCATTGGTTGATGGGGGCAAGACATGTGGTATCGGTGTACACGGACCATCGGAACCTACAGTTCATGACGGCCACTAGACACCTTTCTCCCAGGCAGCTGCGGTGGATGATCTTCTTTGCGGGGTTCAACTTCCGCATCACATATCGGCCGGGGACGGAAAACCGGAAGGCGGACGCCCTGTCCCGTCAATCTGCAGTTAAGGAACCATTGCCTGCAACCGAGCGTTCCATCATTTCCCCGAGGATGGTATTGGGGGTTATCCAACCGGATACTTTCCTGAGGGGAATAAAGAGAGGGATCAGGTCATTCGCATGGCGGAGGTGGCTCCTCAGTCACAGAGAATGGCAGCTGAAGGACGGGATACCCCTGAAGGGCAGGTGCCTATTGATACCCACGCCTAGGCTAAGGAAACAAGCATTCATCTGGTGCCATGACTCTCCATGCGCAGGTCATTTGGGCTTTGAAAAAACGGTGGCTAGCATGGGACGGCATTTCTGGTGGCCAACCATGAGAGTGGATGTCAGGAGGTGGGGACAGGAGTGTCCTACGTGTGCTACCATGAAGGCCGACCATGGCCGAACCCAAGGGCTCTTACATCCACTTCCAACCCCGGTTAGACCATGGGATAGCATATCACTGGACTTCGTGGTGGGCCTACCGGTAGACCAGGGGATGACGGCAATACTGGTGGTGGTGGATTACTTGACGAAAATGGGGCACTTCATTCCCTGCAAGAGAGTCCCTACGGCCGGGGAATTGGCGTCACTACTCCTAAAGAATGTGGTACGACTGCATGGATTACCTGGGGTGATCGTGTCGGACCGGGGGTCGCAGTTTACTGCGCAATTCTGGAAGACTTGGTGCACTGCGCTGCATGTTAAGACCGCCCTGTCCACCAGCTACCACCCTCAAACGGACGGCCAAACCGAGCGCCTGAACCAAACGCTCAAACAGTATCTGCGATGTTTTGTGGACCAGGGCAGGGAAGAATGGGTCGACTTGCTATGGGTTGCAGAGATAGCCTATAACAACGCCACTCACAGCTCCACACAGTCATCTCCGTTCTATAGCAACTATGGCCAACATCCCAGGTTCTTGCCATTTCTACATCCGTTCAGAGAGGACAGGATTCCCGCCACAGCGGACAGGGTGGCACACATAAAAGACACGTTGATGCGCTCAAGGGCTGTCCTAATAGAGGCCAAGAGAAGATACAAGGCTGCGGCAGATAGGAAGAGAAGGCCCGGGCCACTGTACCGCACTGGAGACTACGTCTGGATATCCACAAGAAACATGAGGTTTCGAAAGAACAGTGTGTTCCATCCCAAGTACATGGGCCCCTATCGAATTACCAAGTGTATGGGTCCCGTGAACGTGAAGGTGTGCTTGCCCCAGTCATTGCGGATACACCCTGTCTTTCATGTATCATTGCTCAAACCAGCACCCTCCAAGCCGTCTGGGACACCTAGGCCGGTATGCGTGGAGTCGGAGGTGGAGTATGAAGTGTCGGGCATACGGGCGTCCAAATGGCGCAGGGGGAAGCTGTGGTACCTGGTTGCGTGGAAAGGCTATGGCCCGGAGGAGCATTCATGGGAACCGGCTGAAGGGGTTCATGCTCCGCGCTTGGTCTCCTTGTTCCATCGGCGTTTTCCTGCCAGCGCTGGACCCGTGGGGAGCCGCTGAGAGGGAGGATGTACTGTCAAGAATTCCTGTCATACAAGGGAAACACGCCCTTATGTAAACAGGAGAGCTGTTACATAACTCAAGGGAAACACGCCCTTATGTAAACAGGAGAGCTGTTACATAACTCAAGGGAAACACGCCCTTATGTAAACAGGAGAGCTGTTACATAACTCAAGGAAAACACGCCCTATAAAGGGAGGAACCGGGAGGTACAAGGCTGTCGGATATTGTGTTTACATCGACGTACCTGCTTCGTGAAGAGCAGTGTTCCGGAGTGGTGCTCCAGTAAGGCAAGAACGGAGGTAGGTCGAGTCGTTACTCCCTGGGCCGTGTCTTGCCCCATCGTCACCTGTGAAGGACCCGGAAGCTCTACCGGTCAACCATTGAGCTTCGCTTTTTGACTCGGCTGAGTCCAAGCGCAGTGGCGCTTTTGCTGGTTGGAGTCGTAACTCCCAGCCCGACCAGAGACACAGGGACTGCCAGCTGTAACGCACACCAGGAGGTGTTTGCCGCGTTACAGACTCGGAAGTCCACAGGATCGATCGAGCGGCTGCTCTCGGTTCAGTCTTCTTGCTTGTGATTGGGGTATCGGTGACGCATCACCAGGAGGTGACTCCGCGTCCCGGTGCAGTCTGAGGAAGAGGTTGAGCGGCTGCTCCCTTCAGGTAGAGACCCCGGCTGGGTGTTTCCCTGACTCCTCGATTCTCCCCAACACTCTTCGTGCCCCTCACAGCCTACCGATTGGCATTGTCGGCCATTTCATTTCTGCCCTCTGATGGCATACGCCGGGATCGGCGTATATGCAGAGGACGGTTAGGACCATCCGTGCTGTGGGCTGGTAACGTACTTAGCCTGGAGGATTCCAGTGACTATAACTTTTGTTTGTTCTTTGTATTTTATTTGCCTTCATTAAAAGAACTAACCCTTCACAAGTGGTTGCGTCCTCATTGTCGTGTCTGTTAAACGATCCTGAGACGTTCAGGGCGTTACAGTTCACTACCTGACTGAACGGGAGAGGCAGGCCGAGAGCCCTGTTTCTGCTGCTGCTTTCCCTGTTGTTTTGACCGCCAATTCTGTTTCTGAAAGTTTGGACGGTCATCCTTACCAGAGGCTTCCGCCTTACCCTGCTGCTTAATATCGGGAGTTTTGATCACAGGCTTAACTCCTAAAGAGCTACGACCCAAATCTCTGTACGCAGACGAGATTATTTTCGCAAATTCCCGCGGCTTATCCTCATCAGCAACTTTCTTCAGTTCATTACGAACTTGGAACTGCATAGCATCACCCTTAAGGTTACCCATTATCATGGTAGCCACCAGGTCAAACTGTCCGAGGAGCCGCATTCCTAATTCTATCGCAGACTCCGCACCGTGGTTATCTTGAACACGTTTAATAACGGAGGGCAGCATCAACATAGACGGAGTGCCAAAGCACTGCGAGTACGTCGCTGCAAAGACCTTGCCCCAGTTTACACAATCATCAATGTCGGGGACCAAGTCTTTAGGCAAACTAATGGTAAGGATCCTGTGTTTCTCCATAGGAGACGTATTCGGGTATACCGCTTCTATTTGGTCAAACTTTTCAGCAAGCCAAAAAGGGAAATCATCCCTAGTTTGGGGGCGCTTGCCCATAACAGAATTAACCATAACAGGACTAATGACCACCGCGTGATGGTCAGTAGGCTGTCCCGCAACAGCAGGTGCCCCCGCCTGCACATTGCGAGACACGTACTGCACTAAAGCCCTATATATTGTAATAAGGGTAGTGTGTAGTACACGCAATTCAGCCACCGTCACCGTCAGGTAACGGGGATGAGGCGTAAATCCGGCTAGTACCGGCCAAGTGGCCCCTGCAATCGATAAAGGGCCCATTCTCGGCGGTATAACCACATGGGGAAGGGCGCCATTAAACCAAATAAGATGCTGCCAAGCAGATATTGGTATTTCCTGTGTCCTATACGGTGTATAGTTCGCTGGCACGGCAGTGGCAGTGTAAGAATGAAATGTATTATCGTCCTCACTAACTGCCGGAATCGTCACCCAAGAGTAGAACAACTCATAGGGATGAGCCGCATCGGCTCCTACCACAAAGATGACGTTCATACCAGTGTCCGGCACCCCATACTGCGTCAAATGACGTTTCAGAGCTGCACGGCTATGCGCCGCAATATCTACCGCCATAAGTACAAGCTACACTCGAAGCAATCAGTAGCACAAGGGTTCAATAACCTTTTTAATGATCAAGCTTGAAGAAACCTATATCAACAGAAATAGGTAGGTTTAAATCCGTCAGACTTGTTATCCGGAAACAAGAATGAGGGTGTTGTGGACTAATATAAGCACTACTAAGGCGTTTCAACTCATAGACCAAACGTTAGGTGCGCCATGTTGCAGGGATTCTGCTTATACACAGAACTATGCGTAGAACCCCAGGACCTCAGTGAATTGTGGTGTACCAGAAACTCACCTCAGAACCCGGAACCCAGTATCCGGCTAGCATAAGTGTCCCATTCGTTATCCGAGATTTGGCTCGGCGATCCCAATGAAAAGACAACCCAGAACAAGCGACTCAGTGTACTCTCAGGAATGGTGGGAATCGGAAATACCTGTTCGTAAATTATTCTCACATCAGTCCACAACAAGAATAAACAGAGACACGGTGAAAATAAAAAGAGTTTATTTTTATAGACCACGTGTCCTCAGATGCAGTACTTTGGCTAATACAAGCAGACAAATGATTATAATTAAAACCATCAGCATCGTTACAATACCATAGAATATAAAAGGAGTGATCATGTTATAATGACAGTGGATACTACCACCTTCCCTTTACTAAGAATCTAATATTATTATTATGCTAATAGAAGGTCTCTTAGGCTTGAATAGGGGACCCCATACCTCAAAGATCAGCTTAGTGAAATCACATCACAGGAGCATCAGGAGTCCTCTCGCAGGAAGGCTCGTCTTCGGTCTGAATACTAAACATGATGTCTGCAATATTAAAAGCACCAACTTTCAGGTATTCGCAGCTGTCTGTGTGTTATGGCTAAATAGTGGGTCGATCAACCTAGAGTGGAAAACATGCATTGTCTAACAACCCAGACTGTTTGTTACACCCTGTACAGACCAAGGTCGCTGCGCAGAGCTCGGGATGGTAACAACAGATTGCTTTCGTGTGAGGCAAAGCGCGAGTCAGCAGTGTGTTTAAACAATAACATGTAGACGCAGTGTCGTGTGCAAAAGTGGCAAGATGGCTTTCTAACATCTAACGTGGTTATGCTAACTTAACAATGTATGTACGTATTAAGGGAGTCCTTACTACAACTTGTTGATAACCCCTGCTCACCCCCTCGGTAGCTCGGCTCGAGCAGACAGGCTTTTCTTCAAAGGCAATGTGTAAGTTATTTGTATCAACACTCACAGTAACACAGTGATAACAGCACAAACGGACTCCACACCGGTTCAGAAAAATACATTATCTTTACTAAACGTAAACAAGACCAAAACGACAAAAAGTTCCACATATAAGATTACTTAATGAAATGTCTTTAGATAGATTGTTGCAAATGAAAAATAAGTTGTAGAAATCAGGTAGCACCCACGGGGCTACGTCGGCGTCAGGAGAAAGCACAGTCCAAAGTACAACACTGCCTGCGAGGATCGCAGCGGCAGGTGCGGAGTCACCCAGACTACCAAACAACAGCACTCGGACAAGGATGTCGATGACGGTGCACGGCGTCAGTGAAGAACGATGTCCTCTCCGGCAAAGTTGCAACGTCGGCGATTCTTGTGGATCAGAAACAGATTCTTCTCCTCTTGCGCTTACACAACTCCCGATAGCAGAAAGGCCTCACACTTAGTTTCAGGCCCTCCTAACGACTGGAACTCCCAGCAAGGAAGTTCAGGGAGGCTGGTGGTGAAGTCCTTTTGTACCTGGGACTTCGGAAACAGGAGGCCAGCGCTACTCAGGCCCTTGGAGACTTTCTCCTTCAGAGGAACACAGCACTCAGCATAGTCCGTCTTCACGTAGGGGGACACAGCACACAGCAAGGTCCCTTGGTCCTCTCCTCAGTGGAAAAAGCAAACTGCAGGCCAACCCCAGACACACAGCAGGGGCAGTCTTCTCATGAGTCTATTCAGCTGATCTTCTTCGGCAGGGATTCCTCTCGATCACGAAGGTGTCTATTCATACTGGTCTTGGAAACTTTGATATCCCTCAGTTTCCACAACAGGAGGCCAGCTCTTCTCAGGCCCTTGGAGACTTTCCTTTCAGGACAAAGCACACAGCACAGTCCTTTCTTCAAGCAGGGGACACAGCACACAGCAAAGTCCTTCTCCTTCCTTTGGCAGAAATAGCAACTGCAGGCCAACCCTAGACACAGTCGGGCAGTACTTCTCCTTCAGTTCTTCAGCTTTTCTCCTCAGCAAAGGTTCCTCCTTGATTCCAAAGTAGTCTAAAGTTCAGGGGTTTCAGCTCTAGTATTTACACTCCAAAAGTCTTTGTTCTCCATGTGTGAGGGGTCGTGGACCCAGTCCAAACCAGTTCTGGATGCATTCTGCCAATACACCTCTTCTTCCTTTGTGAGCATGGGCCAGGGCCGTCAGACGCACCGCAGGAGGTGGAGCCTGCATTGTGGAAGGCAGGCGCAGCCCTATTCAGACCCTGGTGCTACTCCTTCCACCACTCCAAATGCAGATAGGCCTATTCAGCCTAGTGCTGACTCACTCAGCCTCTTGCAGCCACCCCCAGCCCCTGTCACTCACAAACCAGACAGTCAATACACAAACAGGCAGAGGCACACAGAAATGTTGAACAAGAAAATAGACACTTTCTAAAAGTGTGATTTTCAAACACAGAATTTAAAAACCATCCTCCTAAAAGATGTGTTATTAAATTCTGAGTTCAGGGATACCAGATTTCAATTTTCTATCTTGTTCCTATGGGAAGATATGCAGGTAACCATGATACACAGCATTCCCCATTCTAGCCTGTGGGCAAGTTAGCCCTTCAGTAGTGAAAAACGAAAATGGCAGTTTTTCACTCCCAGGACATGTCACCCACACTAGTAAATGTCCTAACTTTCACATACACTGCACCCTGCCCAGGGGGTACCTCGGGCCTACTATAGGGGTGGCTAATGTGTACGAGAAGGGAAGGGTAAAGCCTGGCAGGTGTGGGCACCGGCTAGGTCGACGGTACAGTTAGCGAACTGCACGCAGGCACGGTAATGGCCGGCCTGAGTTATTGTTTCCGCACTACTCGTGGGGGTGGCACAACCAGTGCTGCAAGCCCCCTAGTAGCATTTGAGTTACCAGCCCTGGCACACGTAGTGCAGTTTACTAGGGGCCTACGGGTAACACAAATATACCAATCATGGAAATCCAATCACAATATCAATTTACGGAGAGAGCATATGCACTTTTAGCACTGATCAGCAGGGGTAAAGCGCCCAGAGTCCTAAGGCCAACAACCACAGGTCAGGAAAATTGAAGGAGAGAGAAGCAAAAAGTTTGGGGATAACACTGCAAAAAGGGCCATTACCAACACCCACCTTGACTGAGGAGTATCTTCAGCAGTAAAGTTACTATTGAATCATTTTGTTTGCGAATATTGAAATAGAGTGAACTTACACAAAAATGTAAGTTGACTTTTGTGAATCGGGCCCGTAGTTTGTGAATTGGATTTTATAGTATTTGTTTTAGTACTATGAAAAGTGCTACAACTAGCAGTCTGTGAATCAGGCCCAGAGTATTTTCTATAAGCAAAGTTACCATTATAGTCCTGTGAGAGGAGCAGCGAAACAGTGCTGGTTAATAGTGCCTCAATGATATCGGTAGTGTGGTTTTGTTGGTGAAGGGTGATAATGCAGTGGTGGAGGATAATGTGATGTTTGTGCTGTAGTGCATGGGTGTTGGCAGTACACTAGTTAAATGTAATGGAGCAGGTATGGTGGTGCATTGCTGGAAGATGGTAATGGAGTGCTTATCATCAGATCTGTATAGTCCAAACCTAAACCAAGAAATGCATCTCGGAGCTCTACAGAGTAAAGGAAGAACATAAGAGGCTAGAATAAGCGGGGTTGTATTCCTCCCTAATCCAAATGTGAGGTTCCTTTCACAATTGAGCTAGGAATAGACTTCCCTGGGCATCTGCAAAGTATTTTCTCAGTAAAATACGGCTTTCTAGTTGAAACCTGCACTCCAGGTGATTATTTAGATGATTTTAATTACTGTATTAAATAGATTATTGGTGATGGGGGGGTAATGAGGAGCTGGGTGATGGTTGTGCAGGGCTGAGGGCTACCAGTGAAGAGATGAAAGCGGGGGTGGGGACTGGAGACTAGTAGTGTGATGATATGAGCTGCCGTATTCTTGTTTATATAGCACTGTGGGTCCCTCTGTGTGTCTGGGAATAAGCTTGATGCAGCAGATGCAATGATTCCAATGAAAGATGACCTTCCCTGAGTCATACCATAACCTGATGTGACGATGGGCTGAGTATACTCCAAGGGAAGCGGGAATGGAATTGACAGAGGAATACATCAATCTTGAGCTGGCAAGCAGTAAAGTCTAATTTCCCTGGCAGGTCCAACCTGTTTTACATGTAGTGTTGGTTTGGCATGAGACTGATTCCCCTAATACACAGGGGGCAGACTAGTGAATAAATATACATGACATGCATTTGTGTCTTATGTGCCTTTCTATTCTCCTTTCACTACCTGCTTAGGAAATACTTGAGAGAGGACAGATTTGAATTGTGCCTATTCACTTGCTCTGCCTGTGATCTTGGCCAACATATCAAGTAGTTGAATTAAAATTATTATTGAAAAAATACATTATTTGAGAAGTGCAAGGGAGGCCAATCAATGACTGAATCTGAATTTGCAGGACTTTTGATTGAAAAGAAAAAGTCAGGCCTAATAATAAATCCAGCGAAATTGGCTCCAAGGTATAGTAGGAAAGTACTATGTATTATAAAACGTCATTGCATTGCTAAAGAGCATATATTATGCTATACACAGACATGATTATCTGTATTTTAATGGGTGTTACATTCTTTACATCCGTCAGATTGACATGAGCAAAATTTCCAGATGGCAGCCTCAACAAGCTCCTTCAAAACATTTGTTTTTTAACATTTGATACTTGTTTGGTACCTGAAGTCATTCACAATGTAAACCAAAGAACTCCTTTAAACCCAAATCTAGATGAAATATTTGCTACACATATTAAATGCAGAAAACAGCTTGCAAATCACAGCAAAGACTATGTAGACCAATTGTATCTAGAACCTTTTTGGAATTTCATCTCCTTCACCCCATTACAAGCACAACTCCACAACAGGTTTTGTTCTTTCTGCACAAGCCAGATACTGAACAGTAAGTGAAAACAGGAATCAATGGCATTCTATCTGACTGAACTCTGACACCTGGTAGTGAAAATCTCTTTAACTCATTTTTCACTACTGCAAGGCCTACCTCTCCCATAGGACAACATTTGAGTTACTTTATTACATTTGATAAGTTGTAACTTCCAATTGGGAGCAGGTTTAATTTGGTGTCTAAAGAATTGCAATTAAAAGCCTTCTTTATTGGTAAAGTCGGATTTGTATTCACAATTCTGAAAATCCCACTTTTAGAAAATTGACATTTTCTTGCCCTTTTTTTTTTAATACAAACGGAGGTATGGACCTCAATTTATTCTTTTAAAATTATATTCATGACTTTTGCAGGTCATACCAATCCTATTCACCATATTAATACCACCAGCTTTGTTGCACCAGTGTATCGGGATAGAATGGTTTCTAATGGATCGTCACCCCAGATTTTAGGTACATTTTGTATCACCTGGCCACCTTTATAAGCGGTTCCGTCTGCCTCGAGAAATCGCCAATGATTGATTGTGCCTGCCATATTATATGACATATATAGATTTTAAAATCCGTCTTTGGACCATATGTTGCTGCGGAAATCTAGCTCTATAATTTTGAAGAAATATTTGTGTTGAATTCAAATCTGATGGGACGGATATTTTGTGTTATCAGATTTTTATCATAAATAATTTGCTTGCTGAATTATATGGTGAAAAAAGACCTCCTTTTTCATGAAAAGATCTTTTTTGAATTTGAATAGCTCTACGGTCTATTTCTTTGTAGAGTTAGATTAATCTACATATTGGTACCAGAAGACATCCATACCACATTTAGGAAATACTAATTGGAAATTTGAATTTGTTCTGCAAAAAAGTGAAGCCCTGAAGAAGTTCCGCTAATTGTTTACACAGGAACGAAACGCGTTGGCTGTCGATGTGTACTTATGTCAACTATGAAATAAAAGTCAAAATAAGGAAAGAAACACTTTGGACTTTAGTGCACCTCCACTTGTATAAAAATTGTTCGAATCTGTTTACAGAGGCACCATTAGGTGATGGGTGTTGGAGTTTTTGTGCATTAACAGCCTGATAAGGAGGCAGTTAAAGAGTGAGGTTCTACCAATTATGTCCGTCACCTTGTAGATTTTTTGCTGTTGACATTTTCTTGTCCGAACTATTTGATGCCTGCAGTCTAATCCAGGTTCACATGACTAAGTGTGGCTGGCAGTTGGACGTTGTATATTTCTCACAGACAGTGAGACAAAGGGACGATAGGTATTGGCAGGTTGGCAGGCACCTACCATACGTGCACATCACAAAGGCTGTGCCTGAGCACTCTCACAAAGAGTTTGTCACTAGTCCTTTGTGACTCCAGACAAGCTGGAGCCAGGCCATGGAGGAACAGGATGCCTGACACCTTGGCGGCCGGACCTCTAAAGTCATCCTCCACTTCAAAGTGGGCACCAGGTATACATTTTGGATTTCAGACCCCAACTATTCAGTACAATTCTGGGCCTATGGACTCTGCCAGGATGAAGGACTGCCAATCTGCTGGACTGCTGCTCTGAAGGACTGCTGCACTGATGTGCTGACCTGTTGCCTTGCTGCCTGCTTGCCTGAATGAGTTTTAAAATTGTCGTTGATTGGCCTTTTTTGCTTTTGTCAACATTTTCCCTTATCCTACCTGACTGTGTCTGTGGTTTCACTTGCAACTATGGAATTCAATCTCTTCAACCTGGAGAAGTACACTATGGCTGAGCTCAAGGAATTTCGCAAGGAGAGGGAGCTGCCCATCAAAATGAGCCCCAGGAAGGCAGATCTTCAAAAGGCTCTGAGGACATGGGCAGAGGCCAACCTGTTGCCAGTCACAACAGATGACCAGGATGGAGAGGATGATGTGGGAGGCCAGAGCAGGGCCTGGATGAGAGTCCTGAGATGGAGCAGTCAGCTGAGGGGAATGCCTTGTCTCCTGAGTTGTAGCTCCCTGCCAGAGCAGAGAGCAGTGTGTCATCTAAAGGCCTGTCCCCAGAGAAGCTAGCAGACAGGAAGGTCGAAAGCAAGTTTAAGCAGCAGATAGCTCAGTTAAAAATGGAGGAAAAAAATTAACCTGACCATGGAGGCAGAGCGAAAAAAATGTCTTTGTAGAAAATTAAATTAGCTATGGAGGTGGAGGAGAGTAAAATGTCTCAGAAGAAGAGCCTCAGAGAGCTGGACATAAGAGCTAGGTAGACAGAGTCCAACAATGTTGGTGGCAGTATACCTACAGTGCGCTCTGGGGACAAAAGTGTTCTCATTCCAAAAAGTCTGATGCCTGACTTTGTTGTAGAGGACAACATTAAGAAAGGGTTTGAAACTTATGAGGTAGCCTTGCAGATGTTTAGAATCCCTGAAGACGATTGGGGGGCTAGCCTCGGGAAGCATATCCCTAGTGAGGGGGGAGGCACTACAGGCCCTAGAGAAGGGGGGCAGGATGAGGTATTCCTCACGAAGGAAAGAAGGTCTCACAGCTGAAATGTATAGGCGAATGTTTAGGAACAGTCAGAAGCTAGGCCATCAGTCCTGGGTAGACTATGTAGATTCCATTTGCGAGGCACTGGATGGGTGGTTGAAAGGCACTGACGTGAAGGATTACCAAGGGCTGTATAACTTGAATGCAAGAGAGCACATGTTCAGTTTTTGTTTTGCAGATCTGCTCCAACACCTGACTGATAGTAAGCTCACTGGTCCAAGGATGCTTGCTAAGGAGGCAGACCACTGGCTCAGAACCAGTGTCTATAAGAAGGTGTCTTGGAGTGACCCCAGGAAAGGTGTTCCCCTCTAGCACAGTGAGGGGGAGGTTAAAAGTGACCCAGGCAAGTCCCAGAGTACAGGGGGGAGAAAGAGTTACCATTATCTTTTATGAAAAACAGGAAGGAAGTTCTATTGATCGGTGGCCCAGGACACACCATTTCCAACCCCACGTGTTGCAAAGTCATCCTGTGTGCCCTGTGCACCCCCATCTATTTTGCTGATTGGTACTGGTGGCAACTGACCCTGACTATCCCCGAGCACTGTCTGACAAGGCCCTGGGCCAGTGCTAAGTTGAAAACTTAAGCCAAAACACCCACATGCATTAGGATACACTATACAATAGAGTACACTTACAATTGGCATGCCCTACCCTAGAAGTTCCCAGTAGATAATAGGGCAGGGGGATTAAAACTACCTATAAGTTCCTAGTATACAACAAGGTATGGCAGTTTAGAGGCATCAGTCCTTTCTGTACTTGCATGTGTGCATTGCTGAGCACATGAGGTCACTTTTTTAAAAAGTCCTGTGCTGCAGCTCTGCTTTTAAGAGTAAATTCACTGAAAACTCGACTTTGATGGTAGGGGCACTGAAAAAATTAAAATCTACAATATTTTTGCATATTGAGAACACACAAGGTGTCCCCTAGGTGTCCCAGCGTGGGTGTCACGTAACTGTAAGCAAGGTCCTTATAAAAGATGTTTTATATGCCCTGGTGCTGGAGAAATAGCACATTTCATTTTTCCCATTGTAGATCACCAGCCACATAGGAGAACATTCCAATACTTTATGAATGCATAAATATTGCAAGGAATTAAATAAAGGATTTAGGAGAATGGTATTGATGAATCCAACAATATACTATTGTTGAATTTATCCACAATATACAGAAAATAAGTTAATAGACTTCTTGTATGTAAGCCATAATTCAGGCCTCATGCAGTCTTCCCTGATTGGCCAGAGTTAACAGGATTAGCCAGGCTGCTTTAAGGAAGGGATAAGTGGCTCACCCAGGGAGAGACTATCTGTTGAAGAGAGCTCTGCTACTGAGGAATGCCAGAGCAAGGGGAGGGGTCGTAAATCAAAAATCTTCAAAGGTGGGGGAATAGGATAGGCAGGGAATGCCATGTTCATCTATCCCCCGTCCTCTCTGACCCAGCCACATGAGAGGTTTAAGGAAGGAATCTGCAGATGTTAGAGGGTGGAGAGCTATGGAAAGGAGCCATATTGAGAATTGGTTTAGTTAGCTCTTTAGGCTCTGAATTTTGGAGGAATAGTGCTTTCTGGGAGAAGAGTATGGCCCACTTTGGAGGAAGTGGTCATGCTCTGGGGTGTTGCCTGTAACCTCATTGGACAGGAGTACTCGCCTGCTTGACACCAGAGAACACAGAATAAATATGTGAGTGGTGCAGAGCCTCCCAGATCTGCTGCTTGAAACTAAGAGAAAAAGAAGGATTGCCACGCTGGAAACATTGGGGCAGATTTACAAGACCATTGCACCACTTTTGCTTAACTTTTCCCATGTTAAAAGTGACGCAAAAATGGTGCAAGGGGCTTGTAAATCTGCCCCTTAGTTTGCACCACCAGGCCCTGCATTCTGACTGACTGTGCCTACTGCACAGTCTGGAATTACAGCCCAGTGGATGTAACGTGCTTCTAAAGGATTAAAGAGTGGACTTGGAACATCACCACCAAGATTCCACTGCCTGGAGTGCGTTCAGTTGATTTGTAAGGATTTTGTCCAGGTGCATTGTAGGACTTGTTATCCCAAACTTTCAAGGACCATCTTGGAGCTTCCAGACCCTTGAATTGTATTTTGGACCTCTTGGACCCTCAAGAGAGGAGCTTCAGGAAGAAGTTCCAAGAAGTTCGGAGCAATTTTGGAAAACAGCTCTATAAGGTGACCAACTCAACTGCGAGAGCCAAGCGGGCCACCTTCAACCACGACCTGGCCCGAATTCAAGTTTCGTCCCACTGAAGAGCTCCGGAGGTCCAACTTTCAGAGTTTGATGGGAGCTCCCTGGAAGTCAAGCTGGCAAAACTTCACCAAATCCAGACTGGTAAAGAGCATCTAGGGGCACCGGCAGAGAAAGCTCTAGAAAGGTTTCTAAGTCCAAAGGTAAAATTTGACCAGGGCCTCCTTTTTAGTGTTTCCACATAGGGCTCCATCACAGTTGGCCTGAAAGTTTCACTTTGTCCTGGTCAAGCACAACCAGATGTCCCAGAGTGGCGCTATAGGTTTCTTCTTTAAAAATTCATTTCACCAGTTCCCCAGATTGGATGTTTGTTGTTTTGGTGTCATTGTAAAGAGACATATATTTCCTATTTTTATAAATTGGTGTTTGGTTTTTAATGTGTGTTATAACTTAAGTATTTACTAATTGGTGTTTTTAAATGCTTACATACCTGGCTCCTAAACCTGCCTGTTGGCAGCTAATCTACCCAGGGTTGAGCATGGAAATAATTTAATGAGACCTATGCTGCACCCTAGAATAGGTTAGTGGCAAGTGGTAGATGCATATTTACCACTACTAATAACCCACTTTCCAACACCACTCTCTTACTGTTCGAAGTACTGCATAAATACTTTACAAATTGCCTTACAGAGATCTGGGCCTAAATCCATCGTTTTTTTGCTCACCATGCCGTTCCAATTTGAACCCAGCCATATGCAAATCAGTCTTGACCCTGTGCCTCATGGGAACAGTCCAGCCCGAACTGCCAAGCCATGTCTTCCCGTCCATCATTTCCTTTGGTTTTGCTTCGTTCACCATAAGTTGGCAGGGTATGCTCAGACGTGAGTCCCTTGCTCACTTTGCCACTGGATTCAAGCAAGCCTGGCTGAAGACGGCTGAAGTGCCAGAAACCGGTCCTAGGAAGCTTGTTTCCGGTAACCCTGGGCGTAGTTCGCGAAGTAGCACTTCGCGAAGCTACGCAAAGTGCAGTTCGCACTACGCGAGCTACGCGTAGCACTTCGCGAGCTACGCGTAGCACTTCGCGAACTGCGTACTACCTTATTCGCACTGTGCCAGATGTCGTTTTCAATGATTGCACAGTGCGGACAAGCAACCGGCACTGTGCAATCATTGAAAATGGCATCTTGCACAGTGCGAGCTGTAGTTTTCTGCTGCTCGAGTAGATTTTTACTCGAGCGGCAGCTTTCTCAATGCAAACTGGTAGTTTCTCATCGCGAGCGGTCGCGAGCATACGTGACCACTCGCAATGAGAAACCTGACCTCCTCGCGTTGGGAATCTCGCCGGGAGGTTTATTTTCCATGCTCGCGATCGCCAACTTGATGTTGCTGATCGCGAACAAGGAAAAAGTCTCGCCGTGATGTCATTTTGCTTGCTCGTGGTCGCCAACTTGACGTTGAGGACCGCGAGCAAGCAAAAAATGACCGCAGCACTACGCAACACTACGCGTGTTCGCACTGTGCTATGTGCAGTTTGCGTAGTGCGAAGTAGCGCAAACTTCGCAAACTACGCGAGCGTAGCGTAGTGCTTTGCCCAGGCTCAGTTTCCGGTCCAGGGAAGACATGGCATGGCAGTTCGGGCTGGACTGTTCCTATGAGTCACAGGGTCAGACTGATTTGCATATGGCCATGTCTGAACTGGGGTGGCAGAGTGGGCTAAAGAACGGTGGTGGATTAAACCCAGATCAGTTGACTGGGGGTGAGTGCTTGCAATATTCAACACTCCGTCCATCATTTCCTTTGGTTTTGCTTTGTTCGCCATAAGTTGGCAGGGTATGCTCAGACGTGAGTCCCTTGCTCACTTTGCCACTGGATTCAAGCAAGCCTGGCTGAAGACGGCTGAAATGCCAGAAACCGGTCCTAGGAAGCTTGTTTCCGGTCCAGGGAAGACATGGCTTGGCAGTTCGGGCTGGACTGTTCCCATGAGTCACAGGATCAGACTGATTTGCATATGGCCATGTCTGAACTGGGGTGGCAGAGTGGGCTAAAGAACGGTGGTGGATTAAACCCAGATCAGTTGACTGGGGGTGAGTGCTTGCAATGTTCAACACTCCGTCCATCATTTCCTTTGGTTTTGCTTTGTTCGCCATAAGTTGGCAGGGTATGCTCAGACGTGAGTCCCTTGCTCACTTTGCCACTGGATTCAAGCAAGCCTGGCTGAAGACGGCTGAAATGCCAGAAACCGGTCCTAGGAAGCTTGTTTCCGGTCCAGGGAAGACATGGCTTCGCAGTTCGGGCTGGACTGTTCCCATGAGGCACAGGGTCAGACTGATTTGCATATGGCCATGTCTGAACTGGGGTGGCAGAGTGGGCTAAAGAACGGTGGTGGATTAAACCCAGATCAGTTGACTGGGGGTGAGTGCTTGCAATGTTCAACACTCCGTCCATCATTTCCTTTGGTTTTGCTCAGTTAAGATTATAAACATGTAATAGGCAAGAAAATACCTACTTTCTAAAAGTGGTATTTTCAAACACAGAATGTTAAAACCACCTTCACTAAAAGATGTATTTTATCATTCTGAGTTCAGGCATACTAAACTCGAATTTCTACCATGTTCCCTGAGTCAGTTAAGATTATAAACATGTAATAATCTAACAGCCCATTCTGGCCTATGGAGAACAGGTAGCCTTGCAATAGTGAAAAACGAAAATGGCTGTAATTCACTATTAGGGAATGCCACACACATCAGGGCATGTCCTACCTTATACATACAATGCACCCTGCCCTTGGGCCTACCATAGGGGTGTCTGATATGAAGAAAAGGGAAAGTTTAGGGACTGGCAAGTGGGTGCACTTGCCCAGTCAGCATGACAGTACCAGACTGCACACAGGCTCTGCAATGGCAGACCTTAGACACATTTTACAAGGCTGCTTCTGTGGGTGGCACAACCAGTGCTGCAAGCCCACCAGCAGCATTTAGATTTACAAGCCCTGGACACACTCAGTGCACTATACTAGGGTCTGACAAGTAAACCAAATCAGTCAATCATGGAATCACTAATCAATACATTAATTTATAGTAGGGAGCACTTGCACTGTGGCACTGGACAGCAGTGGCACAGTCCCCAAAGCATCTAACACCAGCAAAAACACATGAGGCAACAGCAAAAATGGAAGGGAGACCCACGTCAATGGTGCCAGGTCTAACACGTGTCCCCTCCAGCTGAAATGTGGGGAGAACTACCCTACCTCCTGGAAGTTCTCATCACTAAGGCAGACAAATCTGGACAGACCATCAGCGTTGGCGTGTAGGGAAATGGACCACCTCAACAGCTTTAGATTCTCACCCCTCATCTGCATTAACCATCTGAGGGGCCTGTGGTCTGTCTGAACCCGGAAGTGAGTCCCAAGCAGGTAGGGTCTCAGCTTCTTCAGTGCCCAGACCACAGCAAATGCCTCACGCTCAATAGCACTCCACCTCTGTTCCCGTGGAAGTAGCCTCCTAATGATGAAGGCTACAGATTGATCTAGGCCCTCCTCATTCATCTGTGACAAAACAGCCCCCACACCATGCTCTGAAGCGTCTGTCTGAACGATAAACTCTTTGGAGAAGTTGGGTGCCAGGAGCACGGGCGCCGTGCACATGTAAGCTTTCAGAGCCTCAAAAGCTTTCTGACAGGTGTCAGTCCAAATCACTTTCTTGGGCTGCTTCCTGGAAGGCAGCTCTGTCAAGGGTGCAACAACGTTGCCATACCCCTTTACAAACCTCCTGTAGTACCCTGTGAGACCTAAAAAGGCTCTCACCTCTGTCTGGGTTTTGGGGGGTTCCCAAGCCAGGATGGTTTCAATCTTGGGCTGTAGGAGCGCCACCTGGCCGCTCCCAACTTGGTGTCCCAAGAACACCACGGTACCCTGCCCGATCTGGCACTTACTCGCCTTGATCATGAGGCCTGCCTTCCGCAGCACCAACAACACTTCCCAGAGGTGGTGCAGATGTTCTTCCCAACTGGCGCTGAACACTGCGATGTCATCCAGGTAGGCGGCATTGAACTCATCCAGTCCAACCAACACCTGGTTGACCAACCTCTGAAAGGTGGCAGGGGCATTCTTCATCCCAAAGGGCATAACCCGGAACTGAAAATGCCGGGGACGCATCATCGAAGGCAGCAGGGTGGAGCTTCATCTCGCCGTGAGGGCAATGGCCAGCGAAACAACTGACGGACCACAGCCCCCAGACGCCCCAGCTGGTCACTTGCTGTGACGTGGACAAGCGCGCCCGGAGGCGCTTTAAAAACACCCTCAGCCTCCCGCAGAGCGGGACGCATCATCGAAGGCAGCAGGGGGGAGCTTCATCTCGCCGTGAGGGCAACGGCCAGCGAAACAACCGACGGACCACAGCCCCCAGACGCCCCAGCTGGTCACTTGCTGTGACGCGGACAAGCGCGCCCGGAGGCGCTTTAAAAACACCCTCAGCCTCCCGCAGAGCGGGACGCATCATCGAAGGCAGCAGGGGGGAGCTTCATCTCGCCATGAGGGCAACGGCCAGCGAAACAACCGACGGACCACTGCCCCCAGACGCCCCAGCTGGTCACTTGCTGTGACGCGGACAAGCGCGCCCGGAGGCGCTTTAAAAACACACTCAGCCTCCCGCAGCGCGGGCCGCATCATCGAAGGCAGCAGGGGGGATCTTCATCTCGCCGTGAGGGCAACGGCCAGCGAAACAACCGATGGACCACAGCCCCCAGACGCCCCAGCTGGTCACTTGCTGTGACGCGGACAAGCGCGCCCGGAGGCGCTTTAAAAACACCCTCAGCCTCCCGCAGCGCGGGAGGCGCACGGGCAGCGCCCGGGCGAAGCCCGGGCCAAGGGCGGGCCCGTCCTTGCCCGTCATCGACAGGAAGAGGCAGGGCTGGGCCACCCCCCTTATGTTGACCTCTTGTACGTATTCACAAGGGCGATGGGACTCCGCACGCATCTACTGATAGTAAGCACCAATTCTATCTTTTTCAGTGTGTGACTTGTAACTGTCTTTGCTGCAAGTGCTTAAGGTCTCTTCTTTTTTTTTTGGGAATCTGCTGATTGCCTGGTATTATACCACTAATACACAAGCCTGTTGTAAGGGAAAAAGCGGGCCAAAGACAATTGAACTGGGTAACCTCATTAGGCCCGCCAACAGAGACTTGGGATATAAGATCTGTGACGTGGTTGGAGTGGTCTGAAGGGCAAGACATTAGATTAAACATAAGAAGGGGACGATTAAAGGAGGTGTTGAAGGCTTATACGGGTGCCACAGGTATATCTTCAGGGATCCCACTAGGTGGCCGGTGGGAACACAAGCCGAAGATTATTGCCTGAAGATCCGAGGCTATATTATAGCCAGTATAGCAGGTACAATTACAACACGCTCAACTAAATCTAAGCTTAGGCTGCCCACCCAGTTAAAGTTACTTTCACAGGATGATGGCATACTTCCCCCACAGATTGCTCAACCCACAGCAATTGATCGTATGCTACAAAAAGCAATTGGGGCAGTCTCTAGCGAAATTGCACAAACAGAGAGACGTTTATCTCTCACCCCAGTGATTGAGCCCCTAAATGTAAGTCAAGTGCTAGATTCGCAGATTGTGGAAATTGGGCCTTCTCCCTTGCAAGAGTCTAGTGTCCTGGACCTACCTTGCGCCCAGCATAACATTGAGGGGGAAACGGGGGACTATATTATGGGCACACTAACAGAGGCATGCAGGAAACGTAAAGCCGGTCCAACTAAAGCCAGATTAAAGAGATCTAGAACTGGCAGTGCCGCCCCTACCATGAAAACTAAATTAGGGGCAGGGAGGGAGGTCGAGCCAAAACAACACACAATCCCACCTATTTGGATGTCGCAAATAGTGGCTGACCTACAAACACATTTGGAAACTTTTATTGTGGGTCAGATTAAACCACTTGTAAGCAAATTGGACAAATTAATCAATGAAGTGAAAAATAAAGATTGGGTACATAGGCCAGTGATAGATACTACCACCAATACTAATGCAATCGGTCCCATTCGAGCCCCTGCTGTAGTGGAGCAAATTAGCAGTTCAGAGGGGAGACATATTTTAGCCACACAGATACCAACACGAGAGGCGCACACAATGCAACAGACAGATACTATTAGTGTCATGGAGAAGGATTAGCACAAAGGAGTGAAAGGTCAGAGTTCACTCATAATACCAAGGGATCAGCCAAGCTCCACGAATACTACTCATATAAAGCAAGCAACCCACCAGTCGGCGATCATGCCCAGGATAGCACCCATTGTTCCCCTTCCAACGATTAATTTACCTCCAGAGGCATGCCCACTACTAGTTATCCTCGCGGGGGTCCCAGAATTAAAAGGTGAACAGAAGGAGTCTCACCAGGAATTAAAAAATAAGATCACTCACTGGTTGAGCTATAACAAACCGCTGCCTAAGGGGAAAGATGGGGAGATCCTTTTTGTTAGAAGGGTGAACTGGGTCGGGAGTAGACATAAAGACATCACAGGAAATTGAATCGCCATTAATTTCAGGGACAGTAGTGTAGTAAAACATATCCTTAGAAAAGACTCAATAAACTACACTGGGACAATTAAACCTCTGCCCCTGGATTACTTTTATCCTCGCCAGTTAGCCCAAAATGAGGAAATATGTCATCAGGAAGGAAGAAGGGTGAGAACCCATACCAGTCCTAACCCAAACCAAAGATATTATGGAGAAAGGCCAGGGATGTGGGAAGGTGGCTTGGTTAGCTAGAGAAACAGGTTTACCCCCTTGTTGTCCTTAGAGGACAATGACTGACTAACTTACTCGCCTGCTCCATTAACACAACTAAGAAATGTGGGAAAGCGCAGAAACGCCGTGGCCATGAGGGAGGGTTGGACGAGCCCATTACAGGATCCCTACCCTCTAGTTAATTGGAATACGGACGACACAGACCCACTAGTAACACCAAGGGAAGCAAGAAAGGAAGAGCCCGCTGATCAGGTAATTGCACCTGATGGAGACATATAGCAGTCTAATAGGGTGGAAAGGGAGTCGGAGAAGGGTGAAACTCCCCATGGTCTTGAGGGAACAAAAAGGGTCTCAAGGGTCCCCGAAGGGTCAAATAGAGCTCAAAAAAACATTCAAAGTGGGGGTCAGGCTAATAAGCCGGTGGGAGGTTTACATTTTATTTCCTGGAACACGGCTGGCTTAGCAAGCAAATTTAACAACCAGGAATGGAGGGAGAAGATTGAACAATTTGAGGTTATCAGCCTCCAGGAGACCTGGGTGACTGATAATAGCCCCTTCCACATACAGGGCTATAAATGTTTTTTTATCCCAGCTCTAAAATCTAAGTCAGGTAGAGCTATGGGAGGTTTGTCCTTGTATGTGGATTTAAGGGTGCAAGGCAAATGGTCCAATATAGTAAGCCCATCTCATAATGTACAGGCTGTAAGATTTGAGGAGAAGGGACTTGGACTGGTCCTATATAATGTCTACAACCCGGGTGATGGCAGAGAGGGAAATTACACTCTGGGGGCACTAGATTCCAAACTGAGCAAGGAATATCCCAATACAAATGGAGCAAAATATCCATTTAATATAATTATGGGCGATTTAAATACTCATTTATGACCTTTTCTGTTCCCAATTAACTCAGACTGGTCACACTGCCCTACTAAAAAAGGCCCTCATTTCGTCCACACATTAGAAGGAAGGGACCTGAGCAAGATTTTGATTAACCATGACATGGAACACACAATAGATATGATGGTCTTGGAGAGCGATGGCACCCTCCCCCCGACCTTTAAAGGTAGAGGGTGTTCGTCAATTATTGATTACATCTTGGTCTCCAGGCCCCTTAAGCATAGAATTGCAACAGTGGGGATTGAGTGGAGCCCATTCAGCGATCATAATCCTCTAATAATGCAAATTCAGTATTTGGTCTCACCAAGGATATGTGTAGCGGGGAGCATCGCTGAGAGGGCGACCGACCAAGGTAGGCGACTCAAATGGGCTAAAATTGAGAGTGCCGCATTTTATAGAGCCCTGATGGAGCAAGGGAAGCAGCCCATCGAAGAATGTCTAAACCGTGGAACTGATGGGCCACAATTATTAGACGCATTCGGGAGGATTACTAGTTTGGTTGAGGGACTTTTGACAATACGTACCCCCAAAAAAAACCCTAACCATACAAGATGGTTTGATAAAGACTGTTCACGGGCCCTTAGGGAGCTAAAAAGTTGCCTTAAACATAAGCCTAGGGACCAAAATAGGGTAACCCAGTGAAGAGTAAAATATAAGGTTGAGGTTAAAAGGAGGAAACTAGCATTACAGGGGGAATTGTGGGCAGATTTAAGGGAGGCAGTAGAAAGAAGGGATCTTACCAAATTCTGGGGCATAATTAATAAACCCTGTTCCCACGATAGTCGCACCACGGAGGTTGGCACAAACATCCCAGCGGAGCAGTGGGTCTCCCACTTTAAGAGTCTGTATAACCACGGTAATGAGCCCATCGCTCCGGAGGAAGGTGCTGTTTCTCAGGAGCAGTTGGTTGAGTTCACCCTAGCGGAAATAACTGAGGGCATTGAGGGACTATCTAAAAACAAGGCACCCGGCCCAGATGGGTCTCCACCTGATCTGTTCATCAGTAATGTGGAGTTATGGGCCCCGATCATGACTAGGGTGATAAATGCTGCCATTATGTTTGGTTTGCCACGTTCCTGGTCAACTGCCATCATTGTTACCATCTTTAAGAAGGGCAACAGGGACAACCCTCAGTGTTACCGGCCCATTTTGCTGATTGATGTCTCTGCGAAGATCCTGGGAAGAGTAATCCTCAATAGACTAATTGAATGGACCGAGGAAAAAAACATCATATCGGACATTCAATATGGTTTTAGATCAGGGAGGTCAACTAGTGATCAATGTTTGAATCTTTATATGTTAGTCGCCAAGTATACTAAAACAACCAATGAAACGATCCATCTAGGGTTCATGGACTTGGCGGCTGCCTTTGATCACGTAAATAGGGACAAGCTGTGGCTAATGATGAGCCAGCTTGGCATTGACCAGGGTCTGATTACCATACTCAGGGAATTGCACAGGGATACCACAGCTAGGGTACGCTATAACACTGAGGGGGGACTCACTGATCCCTTCGTGTGTACTAGTGGGGTGAGACAGGGGTGCATTATTGCGCCCTTTCTCTTCTCACTATACATCAATAATCTAGAGCAGACCTTGATTAATTTAAACACCGACTGCCCAAAAGTTGGCACGAGTCACATTCCAGTTCTGCTTTACGCAGATGACGCAGTGCTGTTAGCCCGTACTCCGAAAAGTTTACAGATCCTAATTAACGGCTTTGTGAAGTTTATGGGAACTTTAGACCTCTCCGTTAATCTTGGCAAATCATTTGTCATGTTGGTAGGTAATAAACACCGAACCAAGTATATACATAGAATTGGGACTCACACATTGGAGAGGGTGCACACCTTTTCATATTTGGGCATACTGTTTGATGAGTCGCTAAAATTTACCTCCCTGGTAGAAGAGAGATGTGGGAAACTAACCTCATCAAATGGCGCAATAGCCAGTTATGGGCAGAGGTTAGGGCGATGGTCCCCAGAACAAGCAATGATCCTATACAGTTCTATTTGTTTCTCTAAAGCTCTGTATGGGGCTGAAGTCTGGGGCTTTGTGGACATGGAACTGCAGCGGGAGGAAAATAAAAGTATGCGATCAGTGTTAAAAATCCCGCAGAGTACTCCAGCTGTTATCGCCCACAGTGAACTAGGAAGGCCATACATCACAGACATGGCCAAGTTTAGACCTATCTTATCGTGGCTCAATGTGTGGACAAACCCAGAATTGCGATGAGTAGGCAAATACTGACAGATTGTTTAGGGAGAGAAAGGTGTATGAATATACCCTGGCTCAAGTATGTCAAGACTAATCTGGAGAACCTGGGCCATTTAGATCTTTTTGTCAATCCATCAGCAATTAGAGCTCAGGATAAACCCAAGATTAAAAGACTGTTTCTGGCCCAAATAAACACTAGTAGAATGTTAGTAGAAGGAATTAAGGGGTCAGTGAATGCGCATAGTGCCGTCAAGACCACCGAGGGAATGGAACCTTATCTTTACCTCATGTACAATGCCCAGGACAGATTTTTAATATCTCGTTTTAGGCTCAATCTTTTACCACACTTATTAGCTGAGCCATTAGGCTATACTGTTTCGATTGAGCAGAAGGGTGCCTGCGGCTGCGACAATATGTCTCCGCAGGACACCCTTCTTTTTGTATTTTTTTGTTCTTTTTATTCAATGCCGAGGCGGAGATTCTTAATTGATATCCCAAAAAGGGCGAAACTGACTCAACTTAAACCTGCACTACTTTTTTTACAACAGGCGGCTGATCCAATGACTTTGTGTTGCATATTGAATTTTATTAAAGTTGCACGGAGATTAAGAGCAACTAGAGGTCAGGTGTAAATTGTGATTATCATGAACTTATGCACCTCCTTTGTGAATATGTATTTCTCTTTTTAACAGAGTTCTTATGATGTTGATTTAATTGTCTTTTTAATAATGAATTGTGTATATCTTTTTATGGTGTTTTTAACAACCGAATAAAGAACTACTGACTGACTAACCAACCTCTGAAAGGTGGCAGGGGCATTCTTTATCCCAAAGGGCATAACCCGGATCTGGAAATGCCCATCTGGTGTGGAGAATGCTGACCTCTCCTTTGCCCCATCAGTCAAGGCGATCTGCCAATACCCAGACATTAAATCAAATGTGCTGAGGTACCGTGCAGCCCCTAGCCGATCAATGAGCTCATCAGCTCTGGGGATGGGGTGCGCATCAGTCTTCGGGACCGAATTGAGCCCTCGGTATTCCACACAGAACCGGAGTTCTGGTGTGGCACCCGGCGCTGCAGCCTTTGGGACCAAGACCAAGGACTGCTAGAGGACTCAATCACCCCTAGCGCAAGCATTTGTGAGACCTCCTCTTTGATGCAAGCCCTCACCCTGTCAGTTACCCTGTAAGTTTTGTGCTTCACAGGTAAGCTGTCTCCTGTATCCACATCATGGACACACCAATCTGTGATACCAGGAACCAGGGAGAACAGGTCAGAAAATAGCCCCAGCAACTGGTGGCTGTCATTCTGTTGCTCAGGGGTCAGGGCGGAAGAGAGGTTAACACCATCCACTGACCCATCTTGCTCTGTTGCAGACAGGAGGTCAGGAAGAGGCTCAGTCTCCTCCTCCATTCCAGCATCTGTTGCTAAGAGCATGCCCACTTCAGACCTCTCCAAATGGGGCTTAAGGCGGTTGACATGCAGGACCCTCAGGGGGTTCCTGGGAGACCGCAAGTCCACCAAGTAGGTAACTGGACTCTTGCGCTCCACAACCTCAAATGGTCCGGTCCACTTATCCTGGAGCGTGCAGGGCTCCACTGGGGCCATGACCCACACTTTCTGACCAGGCTGAAGCTCTACCAGAGTGGCATTCTGGTCATACCATCGCTTCATCTCCTCCTGGCTGGCTTCCAGATTCGCCTCAGCGAGTTGCCTGCAACGCCTAGTCTGGTTCGTGAAGGCCAGCATGTAGCTATATACATCCTGGGGAGGTTTCCTGGGAGATTGCTCACAGCCTTCCTTGACCAGACTCAGAGGTCCTCTGACTGGGTGTCCATAGAGAAGCAAAAAGGGACTGAACCCTAGAGATTTCTGTGGCACCTCACGGTATGCAAAGAGTGTGCATGGTAAGAGGACGTCCCACTTGCGTCTCATGGGTTCCTCAAGACCCATTATCATGCCTTTCAGGGTCGGTTAAACCTTTCAACCAACCCGTTTCCTTGGGGGTGGTAAGGAGTGGTGAACTTGTAAGTTACCCCACACTTCTGCCACAGGGACTTCATATACTTAGAGATGAAGTTGGTGCCCGGTCAGACACTACCTCGCAAGGGAATCCCACTCGGGAGAAAATTCCCATCAGTGCTCGTCCCACCACGGGGGCCATCACTGTCCTCAGAGGTATGCCTTCGGGTACCGGGTGGCATGGTCCACCAAGACCAGGATGAACCTGTTGCCCATGGCTGTCTTGGGGTCCAGTGGCCCCACAATGTCAATTCCCACCCGTTCAAAGGGGGTACCGACCACAGGGAATGGCTGGAGAGGAGCCTTCTGCTTCCTCCCACTCTTTCCACTTGCCTGGCAAGTCTGACAGGTCCTGCAATGGGTGTCTGAATGCTTGCGCATTTGGGGCCAATGAAAGTGGGTGACAAGCCTTTCAAAGGTCTTGCCCTGCCCCAAATGTCCTGCTAACGGCACATCATGAGCCAGCCCCAGTAGGAAGGCTCTGAAACTCTGGGGTACCACCAGCACACGGGCTGACCCAGGTTCTGCAACCTTAGGCTCACTATACAGGAGACCATTCTCCCAGTAAATCCAATGTGATCCTGACTGATCACCTGCTGCCTGGCTTGCAGCCTGTCACCGCAAACCCTCAAGAGAAGGGCATTCTCTCTGCTCCCTGCAGAACTCTTCCCTGGAGGGGCCTCCTTCTTGCTGCCAATGGGTCAGCTCAGGCAGGTCCCCCAGTTCAGTTACTTGTTCCCCGGTAGGCTCCAGGGCATCCCCCTCAAAGTCTACCTCCTCCTGGGCTGTGGGAACTTTGGGGGCCGGTTTCCCGCACCCCCAGCCTTTTCTCTCTAAGGCAGGTTCCTGGGCCTCCCTCTCAGGCTCCAGGTCCTCTTGAGCACCCCTACTGGCTACCATTGACCGGGTGGTCACACACGCCCAGTCAGGCAGACCCAACATCTCCAGGTGAGTACTCTTCTCCACCTTACCCCAAGGTGAGCTCTCCAAATCGTTCCCCAACAAACAGTCAACAGGCATGGCGGGCCTCACAGCTACCTGAAGAGTACCAGAGACTCCCCCAGTCAAAGGGAACCTGAACCATTGGACAATGACTCTCTGTGTTGTCGGCGGCAACAACTCGGCAAAATGCATGAGGGACAATCTGCTCTTGAGACACCAGGTGACACTTGACAGCTGTCACACTGGCTCCTGTATCTCTAAGAGCCTCCACCTTGTGGCCATTGATGGTCACCCACTGCCCATATTTCTTAGTGTTCCTGGGCAGTTGGGTCCCTGGGACCACCTCACAGTCTCCTAAAGACACAAGGGACATCTCTGCGGGACCCCACCCACCTTGGACATTAATCTCCTCCCCAAAGGCTACACTAGCCATCTGCCGGGGCGGATCACCAGTGGGTGCTGTCTTTCCAAATAGGCGGCACCTGGGATCATTCGCCTTATGACCCAGGTCCCCACATTTGTAACATTTCAGGGGCCCCTGTGGAACAGGACTACCTGTCGGGACCCCCTGCTTTCTCTCAGGGGGAGGCTGGGAACCTTTCCCTTGGTTCCCTTGGGGACTACTTTGGGGCCCTTTACGGAACTCCTTCTGTTTACCCTTGTCCCCCCCACTCTTCTGCTGGGGACCCTGCCCACCTTTGGCTGAGTCTCCCATGTGACCCTTGTGGACCCTGGTGCTAACCCAGCAGTCCGCCTCCTCAGCAAGATTCCTAGGGTTAGTCAGCTTGCTATCTATTAGATGCTGGCGCAGCTCTGGAAAACAATTATCAGACAAGTGCTCCCATGCAATCAAATCAAAGAGACCTTGAAAATCATTAACCTTGCTGTCCTTCACCCAACCATCCAATGCTCTGCAAAAGAAAGTGACATATTCTACCCATGTACTGTTTTCCAACTTCTTGCATTTCCTGAACCTCTGTCTATAGAGTTCAGGGGTCAAACCATACCTAGACATTAATGCATCCTTCATGTGGCTGTATGAATTGTGGACGTCTGAAGGCAAGTCTAACAGTGTGTCCCGCCCCTCACTAAGGAACCTTCCCCACAACCTCGCTCCCCAATCTCTCTCAGGGACCCAGTGGGAAGACAAGGCTACCTCATAGGCTCTGAACCACTGCCCAATATCATCATTTTAAAAAAAATCTTTCACTACATCTTTGGGAATGTATACTCTAGCTTCCACAGGCACTGACGGTACGCTGCCACCAGAGGGAGTAACCTCTAAACTCTTGGTTTTAAACTCCAACTCCCTCAAAACCTCTTCATGCTCAAACTGTAACCTTTTTTCTTCTATGTCTAATCTCCTATTTTCTAACTCCAGTTGCCTGTTCACCTTGAACTTGGTCATCTCCATTTCGTGCCTCCTAGATCTCTCTCTGTCCTCCAACTCCTCTGGAGACAGACTCTTGCCGGAAGCACTGCTGCCTGCGGGGGAAGGTACTTTCCTTCCTCCTTGGCCCACTGGCCCTTCCAGCTGTACATCTCCATGGTCATCCCCCTCCTCAATTTCAGGGGTTATCCTTGCTTCTACCCAGGCCCTCAGTGCCTTGTAGAACTCTTCCTTCTTGGTGCACCCAACAGTGGAAACCTTGAATTTCTTGCAGAAGTACTTCAGCTGTCTTGCTTTCTAGCTTTCTAGCTTCTCTTCTTCCCAATCACAATCAATAGAGGCTATGGATTCTGTATCTCTCATGACAACTGAATCTGGCATATTTCAAATATAGAAAATTCAAAAAGGAATCTACCAAAAAGTATGTGGTTGAGTTATGGTCTACACACACTAAGTAGTGTTCACCAATCACTGTACATAAGTCACAAATGCAAGTCCAGAATCCCACCGCTGCCACCAATGTTAGATTTGGGGGTCTCTAGTTGGCACAGGTAGGTACTTGTGACAAATGGGGACCCTTGCCTCTAGTCAGGGTAAGGGGGTACACTCCTAAAATAACCCCTGCTCACCCCCTTGGTAGCTTGGCACGAGCAGACAGGCTTATCTCAGAGGCAGTGTGTAAAGCATTTGTGACCACATACAGTGACAACACTACAAATGGACACCACACAGGTTTTATATAAAAAATAAGTATACTTTATATAGATTTACCACAAGACCATAAACGACAAAAATACACAATACTATTACTTTAAGATGGTAGTTTTTAGCTTAGTTCAGTTCAGTTCTCAAGATGCGACACTCTGCGTCAATGTACCTTACGATGCATTGCGCTTCCACGACAAGCAATGTCGCAGCGATGGAATTGCGGCAAAGTTCTGGTGCAAAGAAATAAAGACGTGAAGATCTTCCAGATGCGGCACGCTTCTCCAGGGATGCGAGAAGTTCTCGGTTCGATGAGAGGACTGCAGCGGCGACACCCTTGTTCAGAATTGCGACTGCAACAGCTCCAACTGCGACACTCTTCTCCCACGATGCGTGAAGCTTCCGCACGATGCGACAACTACAGCAGCGACATCCTTGTTTAGAAATGCGTTGGCAGCAGCTCTGACGGTGGCGCGCTTCTCGGGGATGCGAGGCGCTTTCTACGATGCGGTGCAATGCGACACAGTGGCAACACCCTTGTGCAGAAGTGCGATGGTAGGCAGCAGCGACGGTGACACGCTTCCTCTTTGTTGCAAGACGCTTCTCTCGATGCGGTGCAGTTCGACAACTCCAGCGGCGACACCCTTGTTCAGAAGTGCGACGGCAGCAGCAGCGATGGCGACACGCTTCGGCTTCGTTGAGTCACGCTTCCAGCTCCTTGTGACACGCAGTCCCTCAGAAGGCCCAAAACAGCAGCAGGCACTTCAAAAGCAATCTGGGGAGCTGGGGGTTGAAGTCTGTTGTCCCTGAGACTTCAGCAGGAGGCAAACTCTGTTCCAAGCCCTTGGAGATCCTTACAAGTTGAAATAAGCACACAATGTCTCTTCTCTTTCCTTTGGCAGTCAGGCAAACCACTGCAGGCCAATCCCCCAAGCAGCACTTCAGCTTAGGGATAGTCTCGCCTCAGTTTCTTCAGGTTCCGCTCCTCAATAAAGGTTTATTCTTGTTCCAAAAGTGATCTAAATTCTTGGGATCAGGGTCCCACTACTTATACCCCAAAAGCCTTTGTTCTCTGAGGGGAGAGGGGCCTTTGCCCAGTCCAACCCAGTTCCTGAGCACTCTGTTTACCAGACTTCTCCTTTCCTTTCACAGTGTAGGGCAGAAACATCAGACGCCCCAAAGGAGGTGGAGCCAGCATTGTGGAAGGCAAGTACAGCCCTGGAGCACTTTGTTGACAGTATTCCTTCTCTTCATTCACTGTGTAGGGCAGAGACATCAGCCGCTCCCCAGGAGGTGGAGCCAGCATTGTGGAAGGCAGGCACAGCCCTATTCAAGGTTCGGGTGTAACCCCTCCCTCCCATCTAGATGCAGATCTCTCTATTCACCACTGGGCTGCTCATCCTGTCTCTTGGAATCCCCAGCCCTGTCACTCACAGAAACCAGACAAAGGAATATACAACCTAGCAGAGGCAGGCTTAAAAAAGTTAGGCAAGAAAATACCTACTTTCTAAAAGTGGTATTTTCAAACACAGAATGTTAAAACCACCTTCACTAAAAGATGTATTTTATCATTCTGAGTTCAGGCGTACTAAACTCGAATTTCTACCATGTTCCATGAGTCAGTTAAGATTATAAACATGTAATAATCTAACAGCCCATTCTGGCCTATGGAGAACAGGTAGCCTTGCAATAGTGAAAAACAAAAATGGCTGTAATTCACTATAAGGGCATGCCACACAAATCAGGGCATGTCCTACCTTATACTTACAATGCACCCTGACCTTGGGCCTACCATAGGGGTGTCTGATATGAAGAAAAGGGAAGGTTTAGGGACTGGCAAGTGGGTGCACTTGCCCAGTCAGCATGACAGTACCAGATTGCACACAGGCTCTGCAATGGCAGACCTTAGACACATTTTACAAGGCTGCTTCTGTGGGTGGCACAACCAGTGCTGCAAGCCCACCAGCAGAATTTGGATTTACAAGCCTTGGGCACACTCAGTGCACTATACTAGGGTCTGACAAGTAAACCAAATCAGTCAATCATGGAATCACTAATCAATACATTCATTTACATTCACTTGCACTGTGGCACAGGACAGCAGTGGCACAGTGCCCAAAGCATCTAACACCAGCAAAAACACATGAGGCAACAGCAAAAATGGAAGGGAGACCCACGCCAATGGTGCCAATTCTAACAAAAGGTAAGAGCGTTTTTACTAAGATTTACAGGCAGCGCCACAAGCAAACCGCCGCAAGGGGGTAGGCGCGTCTTTCTCTGCCTGCGCGCTTGCTCCAGCTTTTCTATTAAGCCTTTACTCCTCCCACCCACCAATCAGCCCTGCTGTGTTGCAGCTGACCGTCCCCAAGCACTAGACCGTGAAAAAACCAGAAGGGCCCTGGTGTAGCGGAAGTGAGGGAACGTTGTGTGCGTTTGTGGACCAGTGCAAAAATACAACTTAAAATGGATTAAAAGTTAGAGTTCCAACAATTTTAAAAGGTAAGAGTGTTTTCACCAAGATTTACAGGCAGCGCCACGAGCAAACCACCGCGAGGGAGTAGGCGCGTCTTTCTCTCTTGACTTGAAGGTTTCAATTCCTGTACATGTTTCATCAACCTCGGTCATTGTGTCCTGTTAGTATATTCTTTGTACCCTACTTTCTTTGTTTATCCTCATTAAATGAGTCTATTATTTGAGAAATTTACAGCCGTGTTTGAAATTGGTTATTGTAGAATTGTCGTGTGTCGTACTTTAATATTCGGGACCGCGTAGGGGACAGGGCCCTACCCCTGTCTATCTTGGTATTAGCAAACCGCAAATGGTAAACGCGGCATGTACGAGTGCTTTATATACCGTTCTAGCTATGAATGCACTGTGTGCACGCTATTCTGCTTCACTACGCGGGTTCCATTTTGGAAGCAGTGGCCATCTTGTCATTGCCCTCACATAGGCTATAATGGAGTAAATACGGGCCTCACAGTACATGGGCTTTCCCTCTGACTTCTCTGTGACCTGGGCAGCTGGCTCTGCTGCCCCAGGTCAAACCGGTCTCACGAGCTCCCCTTCCTCCGTCCACCTGTGATTAGCATCAGGGCTTGACCCGTCATAAAACCCTTTCATTCTATACAATCCCCCGGCTAATCTCTTCCACACCTGCTTGTTCCTGCTTTATGACTTGTTTCCCAAAACAGGAGATGCTCATGTTTATTGGGGGGTCTATTGACATCTAATGTGGGATCTGAACCTTACTGTGTAAATCATTGTGGGCTGGCCGAACTGGAATGTGGGATGGTCATCATGACTCTGCTTTTTCGTTTGTAATGTATACTTATAATGGCCATATCGTAAACCAAGGAATGTGTGCCTGGAGCATGATATTTTGTACTTAAGGAGAAGCCCGTCCCTATGATTTTCAGCAGTCTCCTGAGAACATACACGCCGTTGTACTTCTAGGATACCTGTCATTGGTCTGCAGCCAATAAACGAATCTTTGACTTCACCCAGAAGACTCTGTGTTTCTGTAGGTCTGGAACAGGGTGAACCCAGAAGTCATAGGGTGTGTGCCCCTGCACCGCTGGGTCTAAAATACCCAGTACTTCACGTGATTGAATTAAGCAAATTGTTGTAAGAGTGCTCGTATGTTAGTCACCAACTGGGACTCAGCAACAAAGTCATTTGTCTAAATGGTTTAACTTGGGGGCATATTATTAAGGACGGTGTTAAAATTATCGCTGCTTTAGCGGCAGGAAACTGCCGCTAAAACCGGCGATAATGGGCTTGATATTATGCGTAGAGAATTCCAATAGAAGCCCATGTTCTGGTGTCAACATGGGCTTCTATTGGAATTCTCTGCGGCATATTATCAAGCCTATTATCGCCGTGCTTGATAATATGCCCCTTAGTTTTTTTAATGAAATTCCTTGTAGGCACAGTTACCTTCTAAGAAGCCCACAGCCGGAACTGACGAATGTTGGGATTAGCTTATACCAGTGGTTCCCAAACTTTTGACTCCTGAGGACCCCCATTGAGTCACCACTGGAAGTCGGAGACCCCCAAGCAATTTATCAAAATTAAAACAGTAATTCCCAAAAAATAAACACACATGTGCACACTTTTTGCGACATTACCGTGTCGATAGAGGCTTTGTCTTATTTACAAGGCAGCGTTAAGCCACATAACATGGCTTAATGCTGCCTTTTAAATAAGGCCCCCCTGTCACGCAATGCCACCACAACACCCATTGATTTTGACACTGCCCCCTATTTACAAGGGCAGCATAAATAGGAGGCAGCGCCAAAATTAAGACCAGGGAAAACCAGGTCTTAACTTGGCAAAACAAGGAGAAATCCATTATTTCTCCGCGTTTTTGCTTTTTCCATGTGGCTTGCCTTGTACAGCACACATGGAAAACGCCTTGAATTGTTTAAGTTTAGGAAGGTGACCCTTCCTGCACATAAACAATCTTTTTAAAAAATGCCATTTGGCAGCACACATAGAAGTGACACCGGCATTTCAAGATTGTTTATGTGCAGGAAGGGGGACCTTCCTGTACAAAAAGAATCTTCCCCTGCATGCACACACCCTTGCCATAGTGCAAGGGAGCCTGCGTTGGCGCTAAACTGCTAAGTGTAGCGCCATCATTGGGGGAAACCCAATGCAGCCCTGGCAAATGTTTTCAAACCAGTCACCATACGGTGCACACCAAGTGTAGTGAGTGAGCCTGACCACTACAAAGGGGGCTTTGGGAGGCTCTCCCCCCAAGAAATGTAGGAAACAATGGTGCATTCTAAAACACATATACCCTTATATATTAAATTGTATTAGCTTTTAACAAATAGTAAATGAAGACCTTACTATACACTAGGACGACATTCTTTGTTGGGGTTCTTCAATGATTCCCTTATTATCACCCTTCAACAGTGCCTCTCTTCACCCAGTGGTCAGCATTGACTTTAACAATAAAAATACATTTCCGCCCAAATAAACCTTTTTAGCAGCATCAGGATAATGAAAGACTGGGGAAAAAACATAAGTTACTAACTTGTACCATGCAGTTTGCAAGCAGCTCTTTGATTACAGTTTATAGGTCACTGTGCTAGATTTTGGTTGTCACTTATGCACTGCACAGTAACAAAATAATCTCTGTGACAAAAGCAGTAACACACTCACCTATGCACATAAAATACTGTTTTTCAAAATGCGTGGTACACGTTCTTTGCAGCAGGCATATTAACCCTCTGTGCTACACTAGATAACTCAAAGCTGCCACTGGACAAACTCTCATCTCTCCAGCAGGTGCATTAATCACTGGCTTTATTTTTACACTTTTATTGTTGCTTGCTAATTAGACAAAGAGCTTTGCAGTGCTTTTAAAACTGTCTCCTGCGGACCCCCTGGGAATGTGTTACGGACCCCTGGGGGTCCGCGGACCACAGTTTGGGAAACACTGGCTTATACCAAGAAAGCGTAGTCTTGATTTCACCTCATGACTTTTTCTTCCACCCTCCTACACTACTTACCTCTCTATTTTTAGTCTTTTAGGTTCTTTTTATCCATTTGTCACTGTTATTTTCTGTCTTTTGCTTCTTATTCAGTTTTTATTTTTCCTCTCTCTGACTGTGGGTCAATGGTTGAGGAGGAAAAGTAAGTACCGGTCTCCCAAAAACAATGATGGTGGACCCCACTTGCAACCACTGATTCAAAGTATGCACTGTTGTCCATGCTATGGCTGTATAGCCACTGCCTCAATACGCACATGCTGGTCTAGCCCTCTCCCAAAATCCCTGGATCACAGTTTGCCAATCACATAGACACTGTAAGTGAAAGGTAAACATCATATGCTTCTCTGGACTGGCATTTTGGTTTGGTTTTAGAAGCCAAAACTACGGTGCACACTCGCCTGATGGACTAAGGTGTTCTTTGAAAAGAAGATTCTCTGAGCACAGATATTCCCCAACACGAATAAATGGACTCCGAATTGACTTGTTTTTTTACTTGCAAACAGAGGCGGCTAGCCACTGTAAAAATCAGCAGGGTGCAGAGCGCCATAAACTCACTTATATGTTGCCTTTTTCCACTCCCCTCTCCCGACAACGAAGTGCAGGAAGGAAGGTTTGTTTACTTGCTGCTTATGAATCCAACCAATCCTGGAACTGCTGAAAGCAGGCTAAATCAGTGCTCATTTTGAGGCTGGGGGCCTGTACCTGCAATCCATTGGCTGTTTTATAAGACTGGGATTGCAGGCTTTGAAGTGTGCATAACAGATTGGCTGGCTGTAGACAGCCAGTCAATCTGTCATGCACACTGGGTAGTCATCCTGCAATATGCAGGAATGTGTCTGCCATGCCTCTACCATCACCCTTGCGCTAGCAAGGCTGGCAGCAAATAGAATAATAAACTGGTAATGACCATTGTATTATTCTTTGCACCATAATGCAAAGTCAGACAATGTTCAATACACTCAGTTCAATATCAGAAAACCTGAAAACAAAGTTTGTAGATTTTTTTAAAGAATGTGAAGAAACATCAGAACTTTTCAAGTATTGGGGAAATGTTTTACACATGATAGCTCTAGTGAAAAACTTGGCACATGCTGAAGGTGATTTGGAGCTGCATGTGAAGACTGAGGAGTCACTCATTACTGTGTTTCGTGAATTCGATTGCATAAATTACCTGAGTTGTAAGAAGCCAAAGGTGGAAAAACAATACCTCTATGAAAATTAATCCAAAGACATTTTATGGTGAAAGACTGAGAGGGAAGGTTCAATGCTGTGGCTCCAGATATCAAACTGGAACAGACGATCCAGAGATCACAGAAAAGCTTTAAGGGAATTGTTGGTCAGACATGTAAAAGGGAATATGTTACTCAATGGCAGCTAGTTTAACATGAAGTCCTTTCTATAAATTCAAAATTAATGGACCATGTTGAAACTGTTCTCCACCTCAAAACTGTGGGAAAGAGAGGGGAACATTTTAATAAAAATGTTGACAGCCTTCTTCATTTCATGCAGCAGCAAGGAAACCCATTTGAAATGACTGAGCCTGCGGGACTAAACAACTTTGCGACCAAACAAAAAATATGTGGATAACAATATAAAAACACGTCCATGTCCTGGAACATAAATCGAAACTATATGAAGAACTGAAAGAGAAAAAGCAGGTTGACATAATCACTAGAGCTAAACTCCCTTGCTCTAATTGCCATAGTAAGTGTTTCGCCCAACCAGCCACTACAAAAACGGTTACAAAAAAACAACTTTTGCAAGCACATAGAGCAATTAATGCCGCAAAAGAAAGGGGTGAATCAAGGACATTCTGTTGCATGATCTTCTTCCAACAAACGCATTATATGATGGAGATGCTGCAACCAAACCAGTGAAGCAAAAACTCGTACAAGAGCTTAAAAAACTTTCACCTGAGCATTTTCAATTCGAAAAGCTGTCCTCATTGAAAACTGCTGCTGTTGTGGACTATATGTCACAATTGCCAATGGTCAAGATTTCATTCATGAAAAACTTCGTAGAGATTGTTCAGACTGTTCTACAGATATCAAAGTCAGTGTGAACCTTGGAAGAACTGCACATTGAATTTGACAGTTATCATGAACTATCTGTCAAAGAATGTCTACAAGTGGACCAATTGACATTGCCTGCATCAAAAATGTGACACCTATACCTGTGCAACTTGATGAATTCTGGTCATCACTATCGAGCAAGATGAACTTGGAGATGTTAACTTGCCAAAACATTGCTGCTGCTTCAGTGAACACTGAAATTCCAATTATTGCAAGTGGAATGATTGTCAATGAGGAGTTGGTGCTTGCAGAAATACATTCAAAAGGTACGGGCCATATTATTCAAGAACTTACCTGCAAATTAAAGGAAGCTGACCTTCGTGTTGTGTCATATGATGAGTGGGCTGTTTGAAATGGTTCCAATCCAGTCATTGTATTGTCAAATGACACAGATGTTATTATTGTTCTACTTTGATTTGTTGCAATGTTCACAAGCAAGGATTGTCACAGTTATGGATACATTATGGAAAGGGCAAGAAAAGACACTTAATCTTGCTTCATAATCTGTACAAGAAACTTGACCCAGAGATGCCCAGTGTTCTTATCAAGTGATGACACAATGAGTAAATTAGAACAAAGCGTGGAGCTTTAACTGCTGAACCTGTAAAGTTTCTAAAAGGATTTGCTGGGACGGAAGAAGAATGTGACTTTAAAAACGTCTCTTCTTCCTCTATTATAGCCGTCATTTTGGAAAATAGTGGAAGGGTTGCTCTGAGGAGTTATTTTCTGTCTTAATAAGACTACTTGACCCCCAAACCTTATTTTTTGACACCAAAATAAAGTATATAGGTCTCATGTTTGCTGAAATATTACATCATCACTACAACAAGTCCATCATTTAAAAAAATGTAAGGCCAGATGTACGACCCATTTTTACATGCGCAAACGGGTTAGGGCCGTGTACAAACACTATTTAGCTATGTCGCAATTTATTTGCAACTTGCTAAATAGGAATTGCGACTCGCAATTGGGTAGGGGTGTCCCAAGGGCGTCCTATCCAAATTGTGACTCACAACCCTATGTAAGAATGTTTTGCGACCGCAATTGCAGTCGCAAAACACTCGCAATTTACCGCCCTCTTCAAGACGGTGGTAATGCAGTCGCAAATGGGCAGGGGAAATTATTTTTTAGGGTCAGGCAGTGGTCCCAGGGCCCACTACCTGCCCTTAAAAAATGAAGCGAAAATGTGTAATTTAACTTTTTCTAAATGCATCCTGTTTTCTTTTAAGGAAATGGGCTGCATTAAAAAAAAAAATGGTTTATTGAAAAGCAGTCCCAGACATGGAGATCTGCTGAGCCCAGCAGGCCACCATACCTGGGAAGGCCAGCCATTCCCAATGGGGTCGCAAATTGCGAGTGCCTCATTAATATGCATGAGGCATGCAATTTGCGACCCAATTGGGAATCGCAATCAGTGTTGTACATACCAATTTGTTGAATTGCAAATTGCGAGTCGCTATTGCGACGCCATTTGCAACGCAATTTGCGAGTTCCAAATTCTCTGGTCGTACATCTGACCGGTAGTCCAAAAAATTTTGGCTCAGAGCAGCAACATCTACCCATGCTAAATTACTTCTCTAATGATCACAAAACACAAATCAAAAATGAAAATCTCAGGACAACATTTTTTTATGGACGTATATCAGGGGGCCAGATTGTCAGGCTCAGTTTGTGAGCACCAGACAATGACTGAATGTCAGGTACAGAGAAGAGTGTTCAACACGCCAAGTCAAGGAGTGTGGGGTAAATGCCTGCGGGTTTCCATCATACAACCTTTTTTGGCCACTTGCGGAAGATGATATGCAGGATTGGAAGAGGTAAGTGTATTTGTGGATAGAACAAAGGTGCTCCCAGAGACCGATCAGCTGACCACAGTCATTTGGAACCTCTGTAAATAGCCAGTGGTTAGTGAACTGGGCTCAGAGTCATCATCAAACATTCTGAAGCTGTATAACAAAAAGGTATCAAAACATGCTACGGAAACAGAAAATCAAATAATTACACAAAACCATACTCAGGGCCACTAGAATTATGCGATTCTTATTACTGTGCGGTTTTCAGAATAATTATGGATTTCCTATTTGACAACCCATCATCTGCGGCATAATTTTCAGATTTAAAAAAAGTGTTTCGAGGTCGAGAGGATTAAACGTTACCAAACATGTCGTTACATTGCAGCGCAGTGAAAGGCCCTTCGGAAAGCGGGTCAATCACCGTTCAGTAGCTCGTTGCTGTACTTGGATGCTAAAGTGGTACTAATGAGGTGAAACCTTTGCTGAGACAGTGCTAACCTGAGTAACAATGTCAAAATAATGAAGTCGTACTATCACAAAATATGTGGCAGCATAATTTGCCTTTACTTACCGGATAACTTCGTCAACCCTGCCAAATAAACTGGTGCTCTCCTGCCACATAATTCCAGCGGTCCTGGCCATATTATACCACACCACTTACGTCGTTTTATTGCTGGGTTGAAATGTCACTAGTTCCAGGGGTGTTACAAGTAAACTCTATAATCTGTGACATATCTAGTTACAGTTTTGAACACACAGTCTACATAAGTTTGACATTTTAGACTGGGCTTTAATATTATAGGATATATCCAGGGATAAAACCAAGTGATGTTCAAAACTTTCGTTTAAAAAAAAAACCGCTGCCGGTCCCTGTTCATAAAGATTTTGCTCTGAGTAAATTGGACTTACCTTTCAGTACTAGCTTTCTCGGTTACAGCGACTTGCATGTTGAGAAGTTTGAAGCTGTCTTAATGCGCAAGCAAATCTACAAGTCCCAGATCACATGCTGCTATCTTCTGGCCACAGGTAATAGGCCTTCTTTACAGCCACGAGTGCGAGGGCTGCCTGCCACACAAGCAGCTTAAACATCTTCACAGCCACACTGTACACAACAAGCACTAAAAATGCAACAGGTCTCGGCTTTGCAAATGTTAAAGCAATTCTGTTTGTAATTAGGTGGCTTTTTAGCTTTGGTTTTATTAGTGTTTTCCAAACTTTCATATACATAACATGCATATGTATGCATATATGTGTATGTATGCATGCATTTATATTTGCATTTATGTAGATATGCAGATGTATATATGTTTATATATGTATGTGTGTATATATATGCATATACATACACATATATAAGTGCACATGTATGCAGGTAGAGAGAGGTAGAGAGGTGTAGAGGTAGAGAGGTAGAGGGGTAGAGGTAGAGAGGTAGAGAGAGGCAGAGAGAGAGGTAGAGACAGAGGTGTTGAGAGTAGAGAGTAGGGAGTGAGTAGTAGAGAGTGAGTAGTAGAGAGTAGTAGAGTGTAGTATAGAGTAGTAGAGAGTAAGTAGTAGAGAGTAGAGTGTGAGTAGTAGAGAGTGAGTAGTACAAAGTAGAGAGTAGTAGAAAGAGTAGTAGAGAGTAGGAGAGTTGGAGAGAGTAGTAGAGAGTGAGTAGTAGAGAGTAGTAGAGAGTAGTAGAAAGTGAGCAGTAGAGAGTGAGTAGTGGAGAGTGAGTAGTAGAGAGTAGTAGAAAGTGAGTAGTAGAGAGTAGTAGAGAGTGAGTAGAGAGTAGAAGAGAGTGGTAGTGAGTAGTAGAGAGTGAGTAGTAGAGAGTAGTAGAGTGAGTAGTAGAGAGTGAGCAGTAGAGAGTGAGCAGTAGAGAGTAGAAGAGAGTGAGCAGTAGAGAGTAGTAGAAAGTGAGTAGTAGAGAGTGAGTAGTAGAGAGCAGTACAGTGTGAGTAGAGAGTAGACGAGAGTAGTAGTGAGTAGTAGAGAGTGAGTAGTAGAGAGTAGTAGAGAGTGAGTAGTAGAGAATGAAGAGTAGAGAGTGAGTAGTAGAGAGTGAGTAGTAGAGAGTAGTAGAAAGTGAGTAGTAGAAAGTAGTGGAAAGTGAGTAGTAGAGAGTAAGTAGTAGAAAGTAGTACAGAGTGAGTAGAGAGTAGAAGAGAGTAGTAATGAGTAGTAGAGAGTGAGTAGAAGAGAGCTGTAGAGAGTAAGTAGTAGAGAGTAGTAGAGAGTGAGTAGTAGAGAGTGAGTAGTAGAGAGTGAGTGGTAGAGAGTAGTAGAGTGAGTAGTAGAGAGTGAGTAGTAGAGAGTAGTAGAGAGTGAGTAGAGAGTAGAAGAGAGTAGTAGTGAGTAGTATAGAGTGAGTAGTAGAGAGTAGTAGAGAGTGAGTAGTAGAGAGTGAGTAGTAGAGTTCTTTCTTGAAGCATAATTTAGCAAACACTGCCATTTAATTTTGTCCTCCCCTGCCGTATAATTCCTGCGGCCTTATCATAAATACAGGAAGATCAGTCCAAGGAATTGTTTTTAAAGTATTTTGGCATTCAACTCAGAACTACCACATGTTCTGCACTTCTTCCACAGATTCCTTGGCTCCCGCACCGATGCTGAAATTTTCACATATCACTCTGAAGGGTACCCTGACTCTGCATATAAGCTGCACTGAAACCACGGGGTGTCGTCAACACTCCCCGCCGTTCCTAGGTCTATCTGTCTGGCCACTGAAGCTGTCTGCTCTCCCCTTATAATCTCCAGACTCGTGGCTCCGCCTTTTATCCGCCGCCAGAACACTTCACCCAGTCTTGTTACACATTCTTAGATGGTCCTGCCTGGGGCATTTATATTAACGTTACCACTAAGCTGCCAGCTCGCAAGCGTGACCGCCCCCCAACTCCCTCCACCCCAAACATACCCCCTCCACCCTCCTTCCTCGCCTCCCGTCCATTTTTGCCCCCAGGCGACAGAGATATCTTTAGCCGCTACAAATGGTTCCGCTCTCCCTTTTCACTGGTTAGTATTTTTTTAGGCTCGCTCTGTAAACAGACGGCTTGCCCTGCCGCGGAATCTGCACTAATAATTCATTCATCCTAGGAGCGATCAGACAGCCTTGGAAGAAGGCGCGGGGCCACGGAGGGCCGAATAGCTTGAAACTCTGCACCGAAAGGAGCGCTTAATGTGAGGGCACCGGGTTAAAGCACGCGCGTCTCTTGGCTCTTTTATTAATTATTTTAAATGGGAAATGGCGAACTCGCAGGAGGCTGGCGGCCTGGAGGTACTGGGAGCATCGGATGTGATGGCAGATAACGACTGCCGGGGTCTTCCGATCTCCAGCGGAGCTATCTTTGGACCACGGAGGTGGTATAGTACCGGAGAGTGGGGTGTGGTGCTGTCTCATCACCACAGAGGGGGTGCAGCTCCGAGAGGTGTGCAGCGCTCCCTTACACAGGGACAGCGTGTGGTAAAGAGGGCGCTTGGGCTCTAGTCCCCTCAGATGTACAGGAGACGCGTGCAGAGTGGGTGTTCACAGTCTCTCCCTGTGATCTGACTCTGAGGCACATCAGCGGCATGCCCCATGACGCACCCTGTGATCTGACTCTGAGGCACATTAGCGGCAAATTAAATGTTAAGAAAATAGAGCGTAATGCCCTTATCAGAAACCCGTCCTCTAAAGAATACCCTTCACGACAAGAGATACTGGTATTAAACAAACAAGTCCCAAGTTATTAATTTCCCATATCAGCAATGTGCAATTAACAACAAAAACGGTTTATAGCCCTCAGCGGGACAGCAGCCGGGGATGAAAGATGCAATAATGTCCCATCGGATAAAGGCGGCGCAGCCGTTGGCATGAATTACCTCCAAAAATGTATTTCCCTCAGATAAAGGCACCCAAGTGTTTAAAAACATATAGTGACTCTGCCCCAGAGAGCCCCCCCTCCCATCACGGATGTACGTACATTTAAATATCAAGAGAAGATTTAAATACAGACAAACCTGCACTTCTCCTTGGTCCCCACGTTCAGAAAAATATCCGTACCTGGAAGTGTCCCATGACGCACCCTGTGATCTGACTCTGAGGCACATCAGCGGCATGTCCCATGACGCGCCCTGTGATCCCACTCTGAGGCACATTAGCGGCAAATTAAATGTTCTGTGAAGTAAATGTTAAGAAAATAAAGTTTTTCTCTCTCCCGTTGGAGAAGAGTGAGGAGAGAGTCGAAAGAGAGAAATAAAAAACATTGAAAACAAGGCAAATATAAATATTGAAAACGAGTTAAGGAAAACGATGCTACTACAACAAGCGCGGCGCGTTCCCGAAAGTAAAAGAGGATCTCTTGTCTTTATGGGGCCATGTGTTTAAACACATGGCCCCATAAAGATAAGAAACCTTTTACTTCAGAAGGAAAGCAGGCGAGCCCGTCCAAGTGGGCCGTCCGAAAAAGCCAAGGGGAGGCAACATGGGAAGCTCTTTTCCAATGGCTGGCCACAGTTTAGCATAAACGGTGACGCCAGCCAATGGAAAAGAGGGGCGGGGCTTAAAGCCCTTTACTGAAGCTACTCAGAAACATTACATCTCGCCGAGCGACAGCCACGCTAGCCGAGACCTAAAAAGGACGCAAGTCGAAGGGCCAAATGATTCAACTAACGTTTGGTGGGGTGGTGGGGGATTATACGCCATTAAACAGCCTATTGTGTGTCAGTAATCCCTTATTATTTTAGCACACATTGATACAGAGGGGCCCAGATGTCATGCAAAATTGAAAGGTTTTTAGGAAAAAAGTATGCCATTTCATCAGATCCTGATAAAAATGATGTTCACCAATACACTATTAATGTATCTTTTCTGGAAGCTGAGGAGCACTTCAAGTCCAAAATTCTGTGCAGCAAGACGTTCTTACAATGGGCCTAGTTTTCTGTTCTATTCTGTGGTGTATTGTTGTACTCAGAACCAATCTAGCCCACAGGTGTACTCTTCCAGTCTACATATCTCAATTACGTTTAAAAGGTGGTCTTTAGTTTTGTTTACTTTGCGCCTAAATTTGGGCTTTTAGCGCCTTTTTTCTTTAAGAAAGAACTCTGCAGAACACTTTTGCACATCACGTATTTGTTAAGAAAGTGTCCAGTTGGGAGAAACTGTTAGATTCAAGACATCAGACCTGAGATAGAGAAAAAAATGGTTGGTTTTTTTCTGTACTTTGAGCATTCTCTCCTCTTGAAATAACTGCTGCTCTGAGCAGTGTTTCTAAGGTAACAAGCTATTTGCATCAATAAAAAAATAACATTTCAAGACAGAGAAGTAATCATAATTCCTGCCGTTGTGAATTGCATTTAAATATGTCAGGATATTTATCACAATGCAGACAAAAGCCCCTTGCTCAGGCCTTCACCTGGGGACATACTGTTTCACCTCATTAGTGCATGTTTATCGCCTGAAAGTAGCAATCAACAACTGAAGAGTGACTAGTTAACTGTTGCTAGTGCACCACAAGAACCATTATAACTGTAATAATCTTTGCTCCGTTTGAGCCAGAATTATTTTTTGTTGAAACCTGTAAATTATGCAGCGGATATAGAAATCTGTGCCAAGTGGAGCATGTTCATAATTGCATAAAAATGCTACAATGGCTTCATCTGATAATGGCAGCGGCCCAGCCAGCAAGACACAGGCTATGTATGCTGGAATTTGCAGTGATTCCTGGTAGAATAGGTTGGTTACAGTGCGCGAAATGACTTCACCATTAAAACAAAGCAAGCACTGGCAAAACCATTGGAAAAAATGTTGTTTTCATGTATGTATTCCACTTTATCGCAGTTTTGCCATTTTAAGGAGGTCACACAATAATATAGAGGTAGGTGAAAGACAGCTGACACAAGTACAAGTTAAAATAGGTTAAGGTTCTATTTTGTTTTATAACACATAGCGGTACTGAGCAAATATTCTTCTTGGTGGACTTATTTAAAGATGGAAAACTGTCACTTCAAGCAGAATTTGACAGCTGACAGCTGACATCAGGGACAGTTGCCACAATTCTACCACAATTCTACCCCTGTACCATTATTGATAGTGCAAGAAGCAACACTCTGTTTCTGAACTCCGACTTAGAGTTCATAGGCAGTACCACGACTACAGATTTCATTTTTCTTTGTGAAGGTGCACTTTATGTCAGAGTTGGTAGACTTAAGAAGTTCTTTGTTGCCAAGGGGAAATAAATAGAAGTCTGAACAGTAATATTTCAAATTAATCCAGATCTGAAGTACTGTATTATACCTATATTTTGTTTCAGTTCAAGTAGATTTCATTTGGGAAATACTCTTGGAGCCCTATTTACAAGAAACTAACGCAGCGTGGTGCCACAAGTCACTTTGCTGCGCCGCGCTGCGTTAGTTTCGAAGCACGGGGATGCAACATATTTACAACAATATGTTGCATTTCTGTGCTTTTCCCTGCACACAAACTTCTGCCATGCGCAGACGGGTAGGGGATGTGGTCCGTCGGCTAGACTGCCGACTTTGCTGCTGGAAACCAGGGTTCGAGCCTCGGGGTCGCGTCCACATCATGTGATTCTCGGCAAATCGCTTAATCTCCTCGTGCCTGAATGTGTAATTTAATTACGGTGCTCGTGTAAAGCGCTCCGATACCTTTGGGTCGAGTTCGCGCTATATAAATATGCAAAAAAAAAAGAAAGAAAAAAAAAAGACACCCTTGCACCATGGTGCAAGAATGTCTGAGTCATGGGGAGATTGTTTTTGTGCAGGAAGGGGCATCTTCATACACAAAAATAATCAATTGAGGTGATTTTCTCCTCTAATACGTGCTGTAGAATGCAGCACGCATTGAAAGAGGAAAGAGAAATTAAATCATTTCTCCTAATTACTCCTCTCTATGACACCCCTGGGGTGGCGTAGCATTCGGACACATTTCCAGGTTTACGATTGCTCGTAAATCTGTAAATGCATCAATGGACATGGGTGTTGCATGGGAACACCCAAGCTTTACGTGTGCTTGTAAATATCAAGCAGCAGGTAACGCCGCTGGTGCGTCATGCAAAGTGGCCGGGGGCGCTTGGGGCTTGTAAATAAGCCCACTGGTTTCTGTATTGCTGCCAGGTTTGGGAAATATTTATAACATCAGTTTTTTTTTTAAATTAGAAACTTTATCAGGCAGCTTTGAAAAACACTTTGCTATTTCTGCTCTCAAGATAGGTTGTTGCCTGTATTCATTGAATAAGTAATCAAATTACAGATTTCAAGTAAACTTAACCACATCAGTGGTTTTGCAGAGTTGCTGAAGTTGTATCTCTATCTCTTGCACCCAGGTGGTCTACTCACTGCTTGTCACTTTGTCCAAGTGTCCTGTACTTGGTTCAGGTGTCCCTTACACTTTGTGGGGGATATTCTCAAGAACGTGCGATAATCATCGCCAAAATAGGTTAACGCAATGTTTCATATCGCCGTCTAGCGCGGAAAAATAACTCTGTGTTAACATCCTATTCACAACACGGCGGTAACATGCGATAGATTCCCGATAATGCGTCAAATGTCCGCGATAACATTACCGGGACGGCGATAAAAATCCAAACTCGAACATGAAAAAAGTTGCGATGGTCCCAACTGAGATGACAAAATCATCATGTGTTAGGGTGCCAGGAGAGATGGTTGATCAGGTGCGGGTGGGGTGCAACCTCATGGCAGACAAACTAGATGCCATACATGGGTGTCTAAGTCCCATCAGGGAGCACTTACAGTCCCTAACGGATGCCCACAGTCCGCTCCATGCTCTCCAACGATCCATGGATGACATCGCTGGAGTCCTGACTCAGAGACAAGGACAACTGTCTAGTCAGAGTGGCTCCAGCGGTGTCATCACATGCGGAGAACCATGGAGAACATGGAGCGGGTGCAGGTGGAAAGAATGGCTCTCACGGCTGCACACCAGCTTGATGTAGCTAGGATCTACCATACCCTGCAGGTACATGCATGTACCTTGGAAACCAATTTGGAAACGGGTTCTGTATCTTTTAAATCTGCCGCTTGTGTAAATTATAAGCATTCCCTAATTCGTAATTGAAATAATTAGAGTTAGGGTGTGAGGTCAACTTCGCATCAATGCACTGCTCATCACTTTACACAGGACATCACAATGATGGCATTTGCACTTGTGACTGCCTGTTTAATTTATGATTGTAATAATCCAGGTTTCATGGGGTCCCAGAAACGTTTGCCCCTGGGGCCACTGCACCTGCTGCGCCATTCAAATCAAGTCCCTTTTAACTGTAAGGTAACTGTAATTGTGACTGCCTGTTTAGTAGTTAAATATAGCAATAATATTTGTTTAGTGGAGTTCTGACAACTTTTGGGCCCGTTACTACTGGTGCGCCATTCAAATCAAGTCCCTTTTAACTGTAAGGCAACTGTAATTGTGACTGCCTGTTAAGTAGTCAAATATAGCAATAATATTTGTTTAAAGGAGTTCTGACAACTTTTGGGCCCGGTACTACTGCTGCACCATTCAAATCATGACCCTGTTGTCTGCAAGGTAACTGCACTTGGGGCTGCCTGTTTAGTAGCAAAATATAGCAGAGCTCTTGTATATTAACTGTATTTTTAATGTGCAATGTTTATTACACCATTTTGAATTTGATCATAATGACCAAATAGATTACGTTGAAAAATGAATCCAATAATACCTACAAAGTGCAAAGAAAGGTACTGAGGCATGAATAGGAAATGCCATAAACCTTCTAAGGCTAAATCATCTGCTTCACACAACTAAGTAATAACAAGCATTTGCAATGCAATAGGTCTCGCATTTATGCGAGTTTGAGCTATTGGCATTGCAAATGACAATGCCTTTTATTTTTGTTTTCGTTTTTTAAACATAAATAAAAGGCATTGTCATTTACAATGCCAATAGCTTAAACCCGCATAAATGTGAGACCTATTGCATTGCAAATGCTTGTTTAGTACTTGTGCCCTGACTGGATGCATATTTCCTTTTCTAAAAACATAATGTTCAAGATTTAAAAAAAAAAACGTAATACCCGATCAGGAAGGGAATATACTATAGCATGTTTTAGAGAACAGCAACGTGCGCAAAGGCATGTACAGTTCGTGAAGTGAAACTGGTACGGCACGCCTCTATCAGCACGGTACAGAAACGATCGAAGAGAATTAAAGCTAGGTTGCTGGCCACGTTTCCGGCAGGGAGCTCATTTGCAAGACTGGGACACATTTGAAGTGCTTGAGCCCGAGTTAAAGTAAACACATTAGTTAAGCCGTGAATTTTTAACAATTACAACAGAATACTGCGAAGCGCCAACCAAAATGTTTTTTGAAAAGAGAGCAGAAAGATTAATTATTGTAACTCCGATTTTGAAACGTGACTAGTAAAATCATAGACTATCATAGAACGGAAGGTTTGAGAACCTATTAATGGCATTGTTGTCAGGCCTGGGACCACAAGAAAGCACACACTGTAACCATGTGTGCACACCCCAGTGTGTAGGTTTGTGCATACATGCGTGGGTGGACGTGCCCTTATGTGACCTTGTGTGTGTGCGCATATACCAGAGTGTGTGTGTGTGCACACCTTAGCACGTGTGTGTTTACCTCTGTGTGTGTTTGCGTACCATAGAGTGTGTGCGTGTGAGCCTCAGTGTGGGTATGCGTTTGCTTCAACCTACGTATGTGTGTGCCCATACTCGAATAAGAGTGCATGCCTGAGTGATTTTTTTATCGTATTTATTGGAATGCCGATGTGTATGTAATATATTTTTCTGTGGAGTAAATTAGAGTTGAGTTAATGTTTGAATATTATCTTAAATTTGCAATTAATATATAATATATTTATATTGTTACTATATGTGGCACAAATACACACACACGCATCACTTAAAACAAAAGAGGCCCAATAAATCATGTCATTTGGTGCAACTGTACAATGCACATGAAAAATCAGCATGGCATAGACCGTACAAGCAGATATGTCCACTCCCACATGCTATGTATTACCACTGTTAAGGGTGAGCTCTTGAGGGTTGCCTCTCACAGGTCAAGGACCTCCCCACCCAACAACGGTAATACATGAGTATTTTGCACTTTGTGCATGTTTTACTTATGTGGGTGTGTGTAAAGCCTGTGTACATCTATAGTAAATAGGCTGCAGCCAGAAACATAAGTACTTTTATATAGATATACATATGAAATCAATACACCCCTAAACACTGTTATCTTTGCTTATATAAAATAACACTGCATGTTTATTATTTTAATAATCCTAGACAAGGTGACTTTTTTGCGCAAATATTAGGAGTAAGGCCGGGCCTTGCACGCACTCACACACAAGCACGTGCTATGGAAAGTTTCCGTACCAGTCGGATATGAAAGGGAAAAGTGAACCGGAGAACAATAACCCCAGAAAAAGAATCTACGGACTCTGCTAAGAGACATTTGCAGAACAAAGCATTTTTTATAAGCTCAATTTCTAAAAAAGAATACTAGACGCGACATTATGCCGTCAAGTGAACACGTCTGTCGTCATTTATAGAAATAAAAACACATTCTAATGGACTCTTTACATGAAAGTAATCTCTAGCTGTAACATGATATTGCAGCACTAACTTCTTACTATATATGTATTTAAGAATATGTTGTGTAGTTCGCACGTGAGTACACAGGGCCTGATTCACAGAACTAACTTAAGACAAAATCCTAAACTTACTACCATTTTGGTATTCACAGAAGGCACTTACTCATTTTGGTATTTACAGAAGGCACTTACTCATTTCGGTATTCACAGAAGTTAGGAGTCCTAACTTTAGGACTCCTAAATGCCTTCTGTGAATACCGAAAGTCTTAAAGTTAGGATTTTTCTCAGTTTAGGAGTAGTAAAGTTAGGACTCCTAACTTTAGGACTCTTAAATGCCTTCTGTGAATACCGAAAGTCCTAAAGTTAGGATTTTTCTCAGTTTAGGAGTAGTAAAGTTAGGACTCCTAACTTTAAGACTCCTAAATGCCTTCTGTGAATACCGAAAGTCTTAAAGTTAGGATTTTTCTCAGTTTATGAGTAGTAAAGTTAGAACACCAACACTCACACTTCATTGATCCGTTCTCACGGGAGAGATACATTTTCCAAACGCTGACATGAAAGAAATACTTTTTCACCTAAAGAACTTAATTTACCTGAACATACATTAAGTACCTTTATTAAACTCAGAACCTCGAGATATTCCCTCCATTTAGTCGATGGATCAGTTAGTTGAAATTGGATATTTGGTGACTCAATTCTTTAATTTACATTTAATCTGATTCTAATTTCTCCAAATAAATCACCCGACACATTTGTTTGTTAGAATAATAATTTTGTTCATCTAATTAATTGCAAATTTAATAAATCATAAACCAAACCACAGAACATCATATTTACCTAATCTGGCTATTAGTCGTCCTCTAAGTCAATCAAGTCGTGGAAAAGTCTTTAATTCATCAAAGTCAGGCAGCAATTCAGTCTGTCAAAGATTCAGGAAAAACAGCTGTCCAGCAGTGTCACCGTCCTCTCCATCAGCATCAGCATTCTCTGCATTGCATTGCCTTGCTTTTTTTAACTCTCTATTCTACCATCTTTTATAATAAATTTAATGTTAAGATGTAACAAAAATCAGTTTTAGACAATCCTGATTGGAGGATTTGGGGTCGTTCGGTGAAGTTCTCACATAGTCTATTTGGTTAGGTCATCACACTTGCTGGTTCCGGTTTTAAAGACAGTCTTTTGTTTAACAGTCTTGGCAACTCTCCCAGTGCGTCCTTGATGGGTACATCTCACATGAGGTCAGGACGAGGCCACTTGTTGCTGGCTGTGGCGCAGGCGCACTTCACCCGAAACCTCGTGGAACGGTGATTAGGCCGTCATGTCGGAGTCTGCCATCTTTACAAAGGCCCAAATCGGTCAACTTAAGCAAAACAAACACAAAACGTAATTAAAACATTGAAATGGGTAATAAAATGTTAAACCCTCACTAATTCCCCTATGTGTATGTAATTATCTAGCACGAAAGCAACATTCAAAGCATTTATATTCACCCAACGATGTCATCTGGTGCAACTTACAATCACATCACAAAAGCAACATATATCATGCAATATTCCAATTTTCAATCATTAGTATGCGTACATATATTAGTATACAAATTAGTTCAGCCATGCAAATGCAAATCCCACGTGTAATTCTTTCATTAATATAGTTGGTGAGATATCACTTCAAACAGATTAATAATATTACAATTAATAGATTATTCGGATTAATATAAACATGCAGAAATGGGGGGGGGGTATACAACAGTTTGTACTACCCGCTCCATCAGAACTATCCAGGATGGTTGCCTTCCAAGTGTTTGAGTTCCAAAATTCAAAACCCAAGATAATGCAAGTCTTTTTCCCAGTGATGTTATTTCCTGCCTCGACATCATATGAGGAGGCTTTGCTTATGTTGCCTTATTTTTCGGCATATTCCTCACCCACTTGGCTGCACATTTCCTCCTGAAATTATGCTCTTTTTACAAACGGCTGGAATCATTTTGATTCACTCGTTTTGGCAGGTTTCTTCTTCACCCCTAGTTGAGAGAGGCTTGGTGCCCTGAGTATCACCAAGATTTCCATGCAGGTTTTTTGTCCTTTATCTTTTTTTCCTTCTAAGGGATTCTCTTAAGAAGATACTTGGAAACGTTCATGTGAATACTAAGTGCAGGATCTCAACCTGGCTGCTAAGAGGGGTCGCCCTTTCCTTGCAGAGTGAAGAAGACAACTTGAGAGACATTTGCAGAATTAATTCCTAAACATTACAACACTGAAGTATTTATAGATTTGTCTTTTTCATGCATGAGATTCCGACTGCCTGGAGGGATTGCTCTCCCTGAATGGCAGACTTTTGTTTGTGCTTACCTGCTCCTACCATTACTGCTGATTTCCTTGTCTGCGCACTAGGCGCAGGGAGGTGCCTGGCTCCCATTCCTCGATGGGGGCCATCTTAGGTCGGTCCACCTGAGTCTTATTTTTTTTTCCTTGTATGCGTATTAAGCGCAGGGAGTTGCCTGGCTCCCATTCCTTGGTGGCTGCCATTCTCAGCCGGTCCATCTACGTACTTATAGTGTAGCAGACCTCCTTAGGTCCTTTTTGGATGACGGTAGGTGTTTTTAACTTTGTTAATTTGTTTCTTCACTAATACTGTGTTTTTATTCCACTGTTAATTATTTTTGACTTTGAAACAGAGTGCTGGTATTTTTGGTCTGTAGGCTTCATAAATCCAAGATTGGATCTACGCCCCCTTGGAGGCGGGATCTATATACATGTCACCTGCGCGGACGTGCTAGATTCTGACTGCCTGGAGTGATTGCTCTCCCTGGGTGGCTGAGTTATGTTTGTGCTTACCTGTTCCTACCATTCCTGCTGATGTCCTTGTATGCACACTAGGCGCAGGGAGGTGTCTGGCTCCCATTCCTCAATGGCGGCCACCTTAGGTTGGTCCACCTGAGTCTTATATTTTCTTTCCTTGTATGCGCATTAAGCGCAGGGAGGTGCCTGGCTCCTATTCCTCAGTGGCGGCCATTCACGGCCAGTTCACCTGCGCACTTATAGTGTAGCAGACCTCCTTAGGTCCTTTTTGGGTGACAGTAGGTGGTTTTAACTTTGCTAATCTGTTTATTCACTAATATTGTGTTTTTATTCCACTGTTAAATATTTTTTACTTTGAAACGGAGTGCTGGTATCTCCGGTATGTAGGCTTTACGAGGCCGAAATTGGAGCCACGCCCCCTTGGAGGTGGGCTAAATGTTCATGTCAGCTGCGCGGACACGCCACTGGCGCGCCAAAGGCAAGCCCGTCTGCGCCTGTCCGCGCCAGGACGGCGCCAGGATCCCTGCATCTTATATCTCTCAAACTAATAGCTTGAAATCCCATGTGGCTGTGAAACTGACATATTCACTTAAAGATCTTATGGAGCTAAATTACCAGCTACTACTCAATAGATGTATCCTTAAGCTCAGAAGGCTGTAACAATTGTAAATTCCAGTTAGACGAACAGAAACCAGCACGCTACTCTAGCAAGCAAACCCAAATGCATCCTGTCACTAAACAATGAGTCCTATTGAATTGTCGGTCTCTGCCTAAACATGAAAATGGAATAGCAGATCTAATGTTGGAATATCAGCCTGATGCTTTCTTCCTTACGGTAAGGTGGCTTTCAGAAGCGTCAGCTCCTGATATACTTGACGCAGTCCCCACTAATTACACTATTCTCAGACTTGACCCTCAACTGTATAGAGGAGGAGGTCTGACGATAATTTAGAAGCATCATTTGCAATGCAAGTCGAAATCAATAAGTATTACCGGGTCTGAAGCAGCCTTCTTTAGTCTTGCTGTGAACAATCAGCTTACACTAGCAGGTTTTTTAATCTACCACCCCCCAGGCCTAGCGGCCAATTTCGTAAAACACCTATTGGGTGTAATTCCAGACTATGCAGTCCGATATGCCAATTTTCTAGGATTAAGAGACCTTAACTAGGCCTGGGCGGTAAATTCCGTTCCGCTCACGGAATTTGCGAAATTTGGGTAATATTGCGTTCTGCGGAGAACGCGGAATTGCCAAAAATTCCGCGATCCGCGGCATCGCAGAATTTTTTGCTTGTTCGCGCTTTCAAATTGCGTGTTCGCAAGATATTTCTTCCCGAGCATGCAAACAGCATTCGCGAACAGGAAAAAAGCATCGCGAAAGAGAGGAACAAGCAATTCAACGTGCTCGCTGAACTTTTGTATGCTCGCGTAGAATTTTTACTGTTTCGTGGAGCTTTGCAAAGCACGACTATGCAAATTTCACCCACCCCTTACCTTAACATCCACATAGAAAACGAGTCCTGTCCTAGTGCTAAAGACCTGGTGGAAGCCCTTGCCCTTCTTCAACTTACCCAGATAGTGGAAGCACCTACTCATGTTTTAGGCCATTTATTAGACCCTAGTTTCACTAACTCCCGTTCTCTACGGGTAGATCCCCCCATACCAATTGCTTGGCCAGATCACCACATGATCCTGTTTTGGACCTCAGAGCCCTCTCAACTAGTAATACCACCTCAAAAATGTTGCTCACGTAAATGAGCCTGCATCACCCCTACTGCTTTTTCAGAGGTCTTACACCGAAACATACCCTCGCTTGCAGTTTGTTCATCGTCTGCCAATAAGCAAATAAAGAGGTGGATCAACCAAGCCTTAGATTCTCTAGCCCCGCAGAGATCAGCTACAAGTAGGCGAATAAACCCCTCCGCACCATAGTTTTCTGTGGCCCTCCAGGATACGAAAAAATGCTGTAAAAGGCTAGAACGGATATGGCGGAAAAGTTATGACGTCCATAGCAAAACTGACTATCTTGTGGCCTTAAAAGACTACCATAGGAAGCTGAGGCGCGCTCGGGCAAACTTTTATGCCTAAAAAATTGAGCTATCCAAAAACTTGTCCCAGAAGCTTTTTCAGATTATTAAATCTATAACCTCTTTAGAGTGCACAGTGGCATCTATTCCAGCATCTATTGATCAATGCAATCTGATTGCACCAGCTTCTCTGATAAAATTAACACCATTTACTCGTCGTTTCCAGAGAGTGCTAGGCATTACAAAATGACTAGTCCTGGCTGTTCTTCCGTAGATGCTTTCGATATGCTCCTTTCTCTGAGACCAATTTCAGAGGACGAAACTAACAACCTCATGTTGAAAGTTAAATCAGGATCCCCGCTAGATTCAGCGCCATGGTACATCCTAATATGGGGTAGAGAAGCTATTGCACCAGTACTGAAAGAACTACTAAACTTATCTTTCTTTTCTGGAGTTGTTCCCAAAGAATGGAAACATGCTATGGTAACCCCACTGTTTAAAAAAACTAGTTTAGCTCCATCAAGGCTGGAAAATCTGAGACCCATAGTGCGACTGCCTTCCTTTGATAAAATTGCAGAGAAATGGGTGAATCAACAATTTATGCAGTTCATGGAGGAGAAGAATCTCCTTCATGAGACACAGTCGGGTTTCAGACCCTCGTTTAGCACAGAGTCAGCTCTGCTACCTGCAACAGAGCATATCCGTAAAACAGCAGACAAGGGCCATACTACGGCCCTGACTCTGATTGACCTGAGTGCCGCTTTCGACGCAGTTTCTCATGGCCTACTATTAGATAGGTTATGCCAAACAGTGATAGGAGGTTCTGTTTTGGGATGGTTAGTCAATTTCTTAGAGGACCGTACTGTTCAAGTTACTCATCTGTTGTCTGTTTCCTCCACTCAACAGTTGAAACAAGGCGTACCTCAAGAATCAGCCTTGAGTCTGACCCTGTACAACCTCTACATGCGTCTGGTTGCAGACCTTGTGGTAAAACATGGAGTGCAGATCGTGTCATTTGCTGATGACACACAGCTTATCATTACCTTTGCCCAGGACAACAGTCAAGCAGCAGACCATTTTAGGCAATGTCTAATCGATCTGGATAGTTGGATGATGAATAGCTGCTTTAAATTAAATGCCAGCAAAACTGGCATCTTGGTTGTGGGCAAACAACCATCCATCTGGTCCTTGAGCTGGTGACCCAGTGAGCTGGGACCCTCCCCAACTCCAAGCCACAAAGTAAAAAATCTGGGAGTCTGGCTTGACTCCATTCTATCCCTCAAGGACCAAATATCCACCCTTACAGGCTCACGTTTTGGGATCTTAAAAAGGATCAGAAAGCTTCTCAGCCTTATTCCTGACTGTGCAAAAAAAACAGCAGTCCAGGCCCTTGTAACTTCCAGGCTAGATTATTGCAGCGTCTTGTATTTAGGGGCGTCCAGGAAGAGTATACACAGGCTACAAAGGGTTCGAAAAGCAGCTGCTCGCATGCTCGCTGAATATCCCTAAATTTGCCCCCACAGGAAGGGACTTGGAAACCCTCCACTGGCTACCCGTGGATGAACGGATATCTTTTAAAGCCTTGTGTTATACTCATAAAATACTTCAGGGCAAAGGCTCACAATATCTGCGCCCGATGATTCAACCTTGCCATCCTGGGCACTGTCTGAGATCAGCCAGAACTGGATTGGTTAAGGTCCCCTCATATAACAGAAAACACCTTTGTGGCACTTCCTTCAGTTTATTGACAGCAAAGCTTTGGGACTCTCTCCCTTTAGATCTCAGATTAGAGCAGTCTGAACTGATCTTCCGTAAACACCTAAAAACCTGGCTATTTCAGAAGAAATCTAATCAACAGTAGACTCAACCCAGCTGCCTGGTCTCTTTCACTCTGGTTTAGTCGGTTTCTCGCGTGGGGACACTCTGAAATTGAGTAACGAGGCGCTTTATAAGCTTCAAATAAATAAAATGCATCTCTCTCAAGACCTCAAATAAGAATTGCAGTAGCTTTGCCTAAATAATGTATCCTTAAAACAGATGTTAAAGTAAACAAAAAAGTGATAGATGGAATGATTGAGTTAATCTAAGTCAGTGTTAATTATTCTGGTCTGCATAACAGTCTATCGTTTTTTGCCCACAATGCTACCTCAGGTTAGATCCAGCCATATGCAAATCAGCCTTGGTCCTGCTCCAGTAGGAACAGCCCAGCCTAAATTGCCAAGCCAGGCCCTCCCTGAATTGAACAAAGCAACCCAAGACTGATTTTCCCCTAGCTGGGGCTCTTCAGCCTGATGCAACTAGGTTCCAGTGGCACAGTGACCATGGGACCTATGTCTGGGCAAAACCAATGCACTTAAATGAGACCTTAGGATTAAGGTCTGGTGATATCCCAGTATTTCCTTAGGGCATCACACGTTTTTCTATTGCTCCAATAAAATTAAGGTAACTATTGGATTGCATTTTCCTTACCACCTTGCACAGTTTACTAAAAACCAAGCAAAGGTTGGCCATTTAATTAGTCGTCATGCTAGACCTCCATTAGCCTAGGCTACTCCTTTAGTCACAACTTCTGATCCTTGTCCGGATAGTTATGCATCTCTTCACTTGCCTTTAAGAAAATGTTTGAGCACCCTGACTTGAAGCATCCTGTTGAGGAAGGTATGCAGTCATAATATCGAATTTTAAATACCAATATGCCATAATATCGATGTTTAAATTTTGATATGACAGAATATTGACCTGCAATAATATTGTTAAGAAGAATATCGACAGGCAGGTAAGAAATATTGTTTTACTTAATATCGAAGTTAGTAATATCGTAAGTAAAAATATCGTTGTTTATAATATCGGGAAAAAAATGGTGTTCTGTATGTTAGCATATGTGTTAAAAGTATAGCTTATTTTTCTAATGTATGTTTGAATTTTTTACAAGTAATTAGTTTCATGTTAATTCATTTTTGCGTGTTTTAGTTCTGTAGCGGGTTGTTCGTTTATAGGGGAATGGGGTGGGAAGTACTTTAATTATAATATAATAATTTTTTAGAAGTTATAAAAAAATATCTATATATATATTGTGTTTTTGTTCCGTAGCGGGTTGAGGGTTTATAGGGGAATAGGGTGGGAAGTAATTTCATTGAAATTAATTAATTAATAATTAATTAATTAATATTTTTGCATTTACTAATTTATATTGTTAATTGTGTTAATTAATTTATTATTAATTACATTTTAATTGGTTATTAATATTGAATAATTAATTGGTAAATATGTTAATTGTGTAATTTTTTTAGGAGCGGGTTGTAGTTTATAGGGGAGTAGGGCGGGAAGTAATGTAATCATAATTAATTAATTAATAATGTTATTCATTATTATTGATGTTTGTAATATGTTATACTGTTAATTGTGTTACAAAAATTAATTATTGACTGGATATTAATTATTAATAATTCATTGGTAAATATGTTAATTGTGTAATTTTTTGGGGAGTGGGTTGTGGGTTGATAGGGGAGTAGGGTGGGAAGTAATTACATTTTAATAAAATGTTTATTATTTTTTATATATTATTTATTTAAAGTTATTTTATAGTGGTAATTGTGTGATATAATTTATTTTTGATGGTTTTTAAATTGCTTGGTAATTGTTATTATTTAATCAATTAATTGTTTATTAATTTTGTTGATTGTGTATTATTTTACACTATTGGTGGTGTTGTTTATAGGGGAATATGGTGAGAGGTAAATTATTTTTGACCAATTAATTATTTCTTAATTAACGTTAATTAGTTTGCAGGAGTGGGAATACTAAATTATTCCCCTCCACTATCCAACACTTTTCCTACTGTTGCATTTGCTGGAGTGGGAATAGTAAATGATTCCCCTACGCGATCCACCACTTTCCCTACTGTTACACTTGGTGGAGTGGGAATAGTAAATTATTCCCACCCGCTATCCAACACTTTCCCTGCTGTTGAACTCGTTGGAGTTGGAATAGTAATTTTTACCCAGCCGCTATCCAATACTTTCCCTACTGGTGCACTCACTGGAGTGGGAATAGTAATTTTTACCCCTCCCACTAGCCAATACTTTCCCTACTGTTGCACTTGCTGGAGTGGGAATAGTAATTTTACCCACCCACTATCCAATACGTTCCCTACTGTTGCACACACTGGAGTGGGAATAGTAATTTTTACCCACCCGCTATCCAACAATTTCCCTACTGTTGCACTCACTGGGGTAGGAATAGTAAATGTTACCCCTCCACTATCTAACACTTTCCATACTGTTACACTTGTTGGAGTGGGAACATTAATTTATACCTCTCCGCTATCCAACACTTTCCCTACTATTGCACTCACTGGAGTGGGAATAGTAATTTTTACCCACCTGCTATCCAACACTTTCCCTCCTGTTCCATTTGCTGGAGTGGGAATATTCATTTTTACACACCCGCTATCCAACACATTCCTTACTGTTGCACTCACTGGAGTAGGAATAGTACATTTTACCCCTCCACTATCCAACACTTTCCCTACTATTACACTTGTTGGAGTAGGAATATTAATTTATACCTCTCTGCTATCCAACACTTTCCCTACAGTTGCACTTACTGGAGTGGGAATAGTAGTTTTTACCCACCCGCTATCCAACACTTTCTCTACTGTTGCATTTTCTGGGGTGAGAATAGTAATTTTTACCCACTCGCTTTCCATCACTTTCCCTACTGGTGCACTCACTGGAGTGGAAATAGTAAATTTTACCCTCCCGCTATCCAACACTTTCCCTACTGTTGCAATTATTGGAGTGGGAATAGTAATTTTAACCCCTCCACTATCCGACACTTTCCCTACTGTTACACTCCGTGGAGTGGGAATAGTAAATTATTACCCCCCGCTATCCAACACTTTCCCTACTGTTGCACTTGCTGGAGTGGGAATAGTAAATTATTCCCCTCCGCTATCCAACACTATCCCTACTGTTGCACTCTCTGGAGTGGGAATAGAAGTTTTATCCCCTACGCTATCCAACTTTTTCCCTACTGTTATAGTTATTGTAGTGTAAAATATTTTTGACAAATAAATATTAATTTTACTATTTTATTTTTTTATATATTTATTTTATTTTTATATTTATATTTCAGGCTAATGTATAAATATATATATATATATATGGATTTGTAATTTTTATTATGTTTCAAACATTCTATAATTAAATAAAATAATTATTTATTAATGTTATTAAGGTAATATATGTATAAAAATTAAATATGTATGTTTAGTATTTTTTATATTACATTTATTATTTATCATTTTTTACTTTTTAAAATAATTCTAACTATGTTTTTATTAATTATATTTATTATTTAATTCATTTTATATTATTTTTAAGACATTTAAAAAACGATATTTTAAAGAACCATATTTTAAAGAATGATATTTTCAAAAACTATATTTTGGTTTCAATATTTCAATATTTTTGTACTTACCTTTGTAGAGATAGGATGTAGATATTCTGTCCATCGATATTCTGTACTCAATATTCTTGTAGATCGATATTTGGTCCATCAATATTCTGTCAGTGATCCATTGAGGAAGTGTTATGTGATATCCAGCAAAGTCGAATGGATGTATTAACTTTATGACTAGTTTTTATCAATTGGCACTAGAAACTACTTGTGTTGAGAGGACCTAATTGAGATAATTTCAGTGTGGATTAAGAAAAGAAATAATGGATGAGTTAGATCATACCCCTTATTCTACATTTTTTCCTGAATTTATAGATTTCACCTTTTTTATTTAATACAGAAAGATATAGGAAAATAAATATATCTTGAGTGGGATTCTGGTTTTTTTTTTACCAGAATTCCTTTATTTGTTGACCAGAAACTCTTGCAAATCCATTATCTAAGAAGGATCCAATGCAAAAGTGGACAAACAAGAACATCAGTTATATACTGGATTGTGGTTATGCAATGGATATTCATGATGCGTGGGTCGTGCTTTTAGTATTCACCCTCAAAAGGACATAAATTGACATCATCCTGCTTAGTTAGAAAAGAGAGCAGTGTTCATTGTCTTCCTTATACTGGATATTCCTTGAATGGTGCTGACAATTTTTTATTCTTTTTTTCAATTACTTTGAAATTGAAGAAAGGATGTACTGACACTGCTTTAGTACTGCTTGATAGTTTAGCATGAGAATTATGTATTGATCACGACTATGCTCTTAAAAACAATGGGGCCGATTCACTGAACTAATCTGAGACAAAATCCTAAACTTACTACTTTTGGTATTCACAGAAGGCATTTAGGTGCGATTCCAATCCGTTAAAAATATTCCCCGTACGAATCGTATCCGGATTTTTTTACGTACGAATCGTACAAGTCCCGTACAAACTGGCAAGTACGATCCGTATGTAAAAAAATCCATTTGAATCGCATTGGGAAAATTCCCCGACACGTCCTCGGGTCGGAAAAAGTGTCCGACACGTCCCCGGACATTTTTACGTACGAATCGGGAAACTGAAGTCCGAGCGCGCAAGTATGATCCGTCCCGTCCGTCTGAAAGCACAACCGTATGTAAAAAACACCGTCCGGAGCGAACTCCCATGGCAAGCATGGAGATGTCCAAACATGTGCCCGCATACGCGCCGAACCCCCCCAGCCCCCCATGTATGCGCCGTACCCCCAGCCCCCCATGTATGCGCCGTACCCCCACCCCACCCCCCCTGTAGGTACGGCACGTACCACTACCCCCGTAGGTACGGCGCATACCACCACCCCCGCACCGTACCTATGGGGGTGGTGGTACGCGCCGTACCTACGGGGGGGTGGTGGTACGCGCCGTACATACGGGGGTGGTGGTACGCGCCATACCTACGGGGGGGTTGTGGTATGCGCCATACCTACGGGGGGTGGTGGTACGCGCTGTACCTACGGGGGGTGGGGGTCCGCACCGTACATACGGGGTGGGGGTATGCTCCGGACATAAATGGGTGGGGGTACGGTGTGTACATACGGGGGGGCTGGGGGTACGGCACGTACATACAGGGGTTTGGGGGTGTGTTCGGCGCGTACCGGGCCCCCTTTTCCTCACGCTTCGCGGCTTATTTCGCTTTTCCGGCACTTTTTGGGTGCCGTAGAAATATTGCCGTCCGGAGTGCTGTCGGTACGAATCGTACTTGCTGGTCCATAAAAAGCTGCCTAACTCCGTACGAATGTCACGTATGCGCTGTCCCGGATCACATTCGTATGTATTTTTTCGTCGGTCGGTGTTTTTTCCGGTCTTTTTACCGGGTACAAGTCGGACGGAGAAAACGCTCCGTCCGACGATTCGTACCCGGTTTCTCCAGGATCGGAATCTACACCTATGTTGTAGTAAATTTAGGATTTTGTCCTAAGTTAGGATTTTGTGTGTTAGGATTTTGTCTTAAGTTAGGACTTTGTCTTAAGTTAGAATTTTGTCTTAAGACCAAAACTTAAGTTTAACTTAAGTTTAATTTGAGACAAAATCCTAACTTTACTACTACTAAGGAGCCGATTCCGGCTGCAAAACGAACCGACTGACACGGACCCGAACCGAATACCGACCGACACGGACCAGCGCCGTACGACCCGTGCAGTACGATGCAACGTGAGTGAATTACATCCAACACATACAGAATACAAGCCGTACGACCGAGCCGGAGGGGAAATAGTGATCCGGCCGGAAAACCGACGCAAATTTCACAGATCGACATGAACCCGGAATGAACCCGACCGACCCATACCCGCGAAGTACGATTAGCGCAGTACGTTGCAATGCATGTAAAACCAAACCGTCTTGCACGGAGACCAAGCCGCACGACCGACACGCACAGACAACCCGGCACACAAGCACTAGAGACCGCCGTGAACAACGCATACCAAACACAGAAGACAGGCAGCGTGAATGAGGCGGAGAAGCCCGCATGAGACAACAGCAGCGTCCATTTCCGTCACATGAACGTCTCCTTCATGCCTACAAAACACAAAGGAAAAAACACAAAAAAAGGACCAAACAAGCAATGACTAAGCCAATAAATACCCCCCCAAAAAACATGGGATAAAGACACACCCCACAACTCCAACTATATAAAGGACTACAATCACTACCATCATCCCTTGCAAACAGGAGACACAGCCAGCAGCAAACACCAGTACACAGCAACCACAGACACACTCACAAATCACCCATAACACAACTCACACACCATCAGCACCTCTTACAAAAGCACACACACATCCACACAGCAAAACCAACACCAAACCAACATCACTTGCACCCTCACACACACATCCACCACCAACCATCACCATGCATCCAAAGAAGAATCCAAAGTTCACAGATAGTGAGTTAGAAGTGCTGGTAGACGAGATCATCAGATTAGAGCCACATTTGTTTGGTACATTAGTTCAAAGAACCCCCATCTCACAGAAAACCAAGATGTGGGCGAGGATTGTGGACAAGGTGAACGCACAAGCACCAACGTTGCGCACAAAGGACGATATCCAGGACCGGTGGTATGACGTGCGCAGGAGGGTCAAGAAGCTCATTGAGAAAGATCACGCCCTGAGTCAGCGCACCGGCGGTGGCCCTCCTGCCAAACCAGTCTACTTCAGGACCTGGGAGGACAAGGTGCGGGACATCCTACCACCAGAGAGCGTCCATGGCCTAACAGACACACCAGAGCCTGGTGAGTACACAAACAACATAACCAAGATTGTGTGGCAAGGGGACAGTGAAACCATGCACCGCAAGCAAAGCTACACCAACCAATAGATAATCAACCCAAGATGTGTATGCCAGTCACACAAACACAATACCTGCCATCTGATGGTGACTGGGGACTGTGTCATGACATGCACCAACCTACAAACAAATAGAGCAAGCCAGTGGCACTAAGCCAAATACACCCAGCCAGACAGTTTGCCACCACAAACACACCACCTCACAGTGCAGCTGACTGTCAGGAAGGAATAGTGGGGATACAGGTTAAGTGAGTGTAGACAAAAGCATGATGGGGCCTGTAGTCACAGATAATGCCCCCCCCCCCTCCTGATTGGCCCATCAAGACCCCTCTGAAACATGCCCACATCACAGGGAGTGGAAAATGACTGACAAGATGGCTGACACTGGCTCCTGCTGTGGGGAGCACAAGGCCCTGCTAGGGCTTGTGTGCAAATCAGGAAGCAGGACACCACTGACTGACATCCTGAAAGACAACTTGCACGCCCTACAATGGAAGCACGTTTCATGATGGGTAGGAGGACTGACAGCCCTGACCATACTACTCAGCATGGGGAGACACCCCCCAACACAAACTCCACACAACTCACCGGGTACAATGCATTGACACACACCTCATTGAAATATCAGCAAAAGATACCCCGTACTGGGTGCTGCTGTGTGAAGCACAGGGGCTCACTTGGGACTTGTAGCCAAACAAACACCAGGATTGCACAGTCAGCCATCTTGCCATTGATGTCACACCCCCAAACAGGGAAGCAGAGTCAAGAGGGAGAAAGCATGGGCATGCTGGGAAGGGGGGTGTAGCCAAGAGTATGATGGGACTCGCAGTCACAGACAACCTACACCCACCCACATGGCCCTGCAAGATCAACCTGAACCATACTCGCCCCACAGGGAGTGGGAAGGGACTGACAAGATGTCTGACACTGGGCTCTGTTGTGGGGAGCACAAGGCCATGCTGGGACTGGTAGCCAAACAAACACCAGGATTTCACAGTCATCCATCTTGACATTGATGTCACACCCCCTCACAGGGAAGCAGAGTCAAGAGGGAGGAAGCATGGGCATGCTGGGAAGGGGGGTGTAGCCAAGAGTATGATGGGACTCGCAGTCACACAACCTACACCCACCCACATGGCCCTGCAAGATCAACCTGAACCATACTTGCCCCACAGGGAGTGGGAAGGGACTGACAAGATGTCTGACACTGGGCTCTGTTGTGGGGAGCACAAGGCCATGCTGGGACTGGTAGCCAAACAAACACCAGGATTTCACAGTCAGCCATCTTGCCATTGATGTCACACCCCCTCACAGGGAAGCAGAGTCAAGAGGGAGGAAGCATGGGCATGCTGGGAAGGGGGGTGTAGCCAAGAGTATGATGGGACTCTCAGTCACAGACAACCTACACCCACCCACATGGCCCTGCAAGATCAACCTGAACCATACTCGCCCCACAGAGAGTGGGAAGGGACTGACAAGATGTCTGACACTGGGCTCTGTTGTGGGGAGCACAAGGCCATGCTGGGACTGGTACCCAAACAAACACCAGGATTTCACAGTCAGCCGTCTTGCCATTGATATCACCCCCCTCACAGGGAAGCAGAGTCAAGAGGGAGGAAGCATGGGCATGCTGGTAAGGGGGGTGTAGCCAAGAGTATGATGGCACTCGCAGTCACAGACAACCTACACCCACCTACATGACCCTGCAAGATCAACCTGAACCATGCTTGCCCCACAGGGAGTGGGAAGGGACTGACAAGATGTCTGACACTGGGTTCTGTTGTGGGGAGCACAAGGCCATGCTGGCAAATGGCCAACAACAAGATCAAACTCTGCTGTGACAAGCTGGGAAAAAGCAGTGTACAAGCAGGCATCTGTTTGAAAAGTAGAAAATGTCATGTTTGTGAAGCAATGATGCATGTAGAAACATAATTCACATTGTGTGTCTCTTCCAAACACAGGTCGTGCTGGGCACCCAGCGCCAAATGACGAGGATACCCAGTCCCAGACTCTGGTGGACAATGAGCTCTCTGGTCTGACTCTCTCACTGTCCTCTTCGGATGACGACGACCAACCTGGCCCCTCCGGTGTGAGCCATAATGCAGCACCAGCAGCAGCAACATCTGCCCCCCCTGTACCCACGTCTCCAGCATCTGGACACCAACAGGGCACCCCCGCCAACACGGACAGACCAAGGACAATCAACACCCACAGCACAGGGACACAGGACCCCCGGAAGCTACAGCCAACACCACCAGCAACACCACCCAAGGGGTCCCAGTGTCACCTGTGCGTACCGCCGCTGGTCCTGCCCGTGTGGAGAGGGGTGCTGGGAGGGGTGGGAGGCACAGGGCACGCCTTGCAGAGGGGTCTGGACTGCATGATGACCCCCAACTGGCACACATCTTAGATGCGTACCAGGATAGCACCGGAGGATTTGGCCAGGTAGTGGGGATCCTCAAGGACATGCAACACAAGCAGGTCGCCCACCATGCCCGCATGGAGGCAAAGTGGGATGCCCTTACTGCGGTGCATCGTGACATACTACCATGCCTCTGCCAGATCAACACCAACCTGTCCACACCCCCCTGTGTGCCCACAACATCTGTCGCAACACCATCTGCCAGCGCCACAGGGAGGGAGGAGGACTCTGGCGGAGAGTCTCCTGCACCGCAGAGGCCTGCACATGAGGATCCGCCCCCGGAAGAAGAGGGGTCATCCGAAGAAGGACATGTGAGAGGCAGATGTCCCAGCACATCCCCCAAGGCCTCCAAACCTGTTCTGGACAATGTTCTTTGTGCGCAACCCGTTCACCTTGTGCAATCGCACACAACTCACCCACATTACATGGAGGGTTCCTGTTGGGCCAATGTAGCAGACAACTGTGGACTTTACTCTGGACATTTCATCTACCAGCACTTCCTACTCCAATGTGAACGTGGATTCCCAAACCACTGTACAGCACCCACCATCCTGTGCACTTCGTTCACACATGTTTGTAAATAAACTCACCAGTACACCATTCTTGCCTCTGTTGTGATTCCAACTTGTCATGTGTCATGGAGATGTCGATCTGCTACACAACACAGTGCATGCCAAATACTGCAACAATGTGACCAACGTAAGGTGAGTCATGGGGATGTGACAAATGTGTGGGAGACACACCACTATGGCAACACAAAACATACTCACCGTGGCCATGTTACTCATCCCACACAATGATGTTGACCTGAAACACATTGGCACGCACCGACACAACACCAAGCACAGTCAGTGGCAACAAGTCCACAGGTGAGGTAAGCTGATGTCACTCAGATGTGGGAAGACAGACAATGCACATAACAAAGCGTAGCACAGATTCATTACACATCAGCAACACGTTTATTCCACACTAGTTGCACGGTAATTCTATGTAACAGTGGACACACGCTCACAATGTGTTGGAGAATGGAAGTCCAGGGATGTGTGGTACATCAGTTTATGGGAATTGTCAACTTCCACAATGGTGTTGGCTTCTGGGTGTTGGGGGTCAGTGTTGGCCACACAACAGGCAAAGGACCCTGGAAGGACAGACGAGATACAGTCAAAAGCACAGACGAACAGGAGAGAAATGCAATACACATGCACAAAACATGTTGCAAAACACCTACACAAACACTAGTTAGCAGTACTACCCTATTGTGGAGTACACACCACCTGAATGGACACATCACAGCACGCATCCAGTCAAGTGGCACACAGACACACTCAGACAGCAACAGAGCTGGCTCAACACATCCTGGCTACCTCCATACATTGACATAACAACCCCGGAAACTCACATTCAGGTGAAGAAGTTGTTGATGAGCTGGGAGCGGACGTCACCATCATCTTCATCATCACTGGCATCTTGGCCCAGGCCGGGATCCTCCATAGGTGCCGGACGTTGGTCGTCGTCATCGTCATCCTGGATGAGAGGCATCTCCTTCCGCACCGCCATGTTGTGTAGCATGCAGCAGACCAGTATTATTTTGCACACCTTTGCAGGCTCATATGGGAGGGCCCCTCCGGTCTTGTCCAGGCAGAGAAAGCGGCTTATCAGGAGGCCGAATGTCCGCTCAATCACCCTCCTGCTCCGACCATGTGCCTCATTGTAGTGCAGCTCGGCTGGTGTCACAGGGTTCCTGTGGGGTGTCAGCAACCATGGCATGTTGGGGTATCCAGAGTCACCTACACACACAAAAATGAACAAGTAGCTGAGTTTTGTAGGAGTGCGGAATACAACACTGACAAACACACACAATGAGAAACAGTCGGTACACACCGACAAGCCAGGCACGCTGAGCAGGCATCTGTGACATCAGTGTTGCAGTGTGACTGCTCCTCATAATATAGGCATCGTGCGCCGAACCAGGGAACCGTGCACACATATGTGTGATCAACATGTCAGCAAGACAGACCACCAGAGCATTGATCGAATGGTAGTGCTTCCTGTTCCGGTATGCCTGCTCATGTGCCTGTGGTGGTATCAGGGCAACATGTGAACCGTCTATGGATCCAATGACGTTTGGCATCCTCCCCAGTGTATAAAAAGCATCCTTAATTTCAGGGAGTTCATCGTGGCTCGGGAACTTGATATACAGGTCGAGGAATTGCAACATTCCCTCCAAGACATCGCGTAGCACCCGACCAAACATCATTTGCGACATACCACCAGCAGTAGCCACAGTGTACTGGAAGGTACCGGTAGCAAAGAAGCACAGGGCTGCCATCACCTTCACCTCTGGGGGTCAGTGCTGTAGGGTATGTCCGGCCAGGTAGCAGATGTGGCGCCAACTGCTCCGCCAACTCCTCAATCAGTGGCCTGGTGAAGCGGTACCGTCTGATGCTGTCACGTTCTTGAATGGTTGCAAGGTCTGGGAACGGCCGATGGACAGCTGGTGCCCTGCAGTACAGAATTGCACAAAGGAAGATTGTCAGTACATCCACCCATGTGGCCATGACCACGATCACTATAACATGCTAGTTCATGACATTACACAATGTACTGAGGTGTGTGCTGTTGGTCATGGACACATATCTCACCTACAAGACCACCACCTCACATCTCAATTCCACATGTCCACATGAGTGCCATGTAGTGCAATGGGCTAATCATCTAGCTGTGTCACCCAACCTATGTGCTGCTGCAACGTCAAAATAACCACCCATGAGGACTCATGTCTCCCAGGCATCACAGATCTTTGCCATGCAGAAACCCAGGCTCCCTGTATTGCCACATCAACACAGCAATGGACATGGCGTAGCACGTACACACCTCAAGGCAAGCGTAAGCCCCACAGGTAGTGGCCACTGTTGTTCCTGCCGGCCCTACATGTACGTCTCTTAGACACACACCCCATCAAGGTTGATGCACATACCACATGGATGTGGAGACTGTCACCCATTGGTAACATGTGATCAGACACATCTGAGACACAACATGCACACAGACTGTGGGTGCACATCAGTATTGGGGCTACAGGTCTCACTGTGACGTATATGCCATCACCCCCAGGACTCAGGGTGTATGTGACATGTCTTAAACATATCCAATCTGACACTGTGGCCTTCACTCATGCCCATTACTGTCCAATTGCACATCACAATGCTAATGTGCACAACACACAAAGGACTCTGCCCCCATGTACACATGCACAGCCTGGGAGTGGCTGCACAAAGTGCCAGACAAAAAAGCAGCTGTGCCCCCCTCAAACACCCAGGAAATGCAGCCTCACATGCCATGGGACACTGTGTGACCAATGCTATAGTGTGGCATGTGTGTGCAGGTGTCCATGGCCAGTATATGTGTGTTGCATCCGTCTAATAGTCACACTAATGAGTTCCGACGCGGGTGACAATGCGTACGCATTACACGGATAATCACCGAGCCGTGCGTACGCCTTGTCATTGCATACAATGAGGTCCGACGCGGGTGTCAATGCGTACGCATTGCACGGGTCATGACCGAGCCGTGCGTACGCCTTGTCATTGAATCTAATGAGGTCCGACGCGTGTGACAATGCATACGCATTGTCGGGTCATGACCGAGCCGTGCGTACGCCTTGTCATTGCATACAATGAGGTCCGACGCGGGTGACAATGCGTACGCATTGCACAGGTCATGACGGAACCGTGCGTACGCCTTGTCATTGCATACAATGATGTCCGATGCGGGTGACAATGCGTACGCATTGCACGGGTCATGACCGAGCCGTGCGTACGCATCGTCATTGCATACAATGAGGTCCGACGCGGGTGACTATCATGCATATGCGTCGGACAGGCATGGTCCGAGACTGGCGTGCGCCTTGGCCATTGAATCGTATGGAGACTGGTGCATGTGTATATTCAAAATACGCATTGTACAGTCAGTTGAACGAGCCGGGCGCACCCATTGGCTCAGGACTGTCATGGAGACGGATGCGGATTCAAAACTTGTACGAGTTGTGCACTGGAAATTCAGTTGGATGCCTACAACAGTGTTCCATGAAGGTGAAGATTTGAACGATGCGGAAGGCGTGTACGAGTCATACTTTTGAATGGATTGGCCAGATTCATAGGATGCAACTGTGTTAGACCTATCACTTGGGACACATGGCACAGGGTCTGCCTCTGCAGCACAGATATAAGGCTGGCTGGCCCCCAGGGAGCTCACTTGCCTGCACTACATGCTACTGGACCACATCCTTGCTACCACTGCTGCTGTCTATGCATCCTCTGGCTCCTGCTATGGCACATACACTGGAGAGGGCCTCAGCCTTCACTGAGGAGGAGAACCAGGCCCTGCTGGACGGGCTCCTTCCAGAGTACAGAAATCTCTATGGGACACCAGGGGAGCAGGTGAGTGTGCTGCAGTGTGTACACCAGTGGCAAGCATTCTCACTGACTACTTTCATCCACCAAAGTGTGTAGGTACATGTAATGAATAGTTTTCATGCTGCTACAGTGCATAATTGCAAGCTTAAACTATCCAGGCATTGTTAACATGTCAGACATGCATGTGAGTTTTCATTCCCCATGGTTGCACTACCTGTGTAATTTATTTTCCTTTGTGATGATGACATGTATATGCAATAGTGTGCTGCACAAATCTGGGGCATGTGTGTTAATGTACTTTTCACTTTGTCATCCTCACAGGTTGATGCCCACCAGAAGCAGGAGATCTGGCTGACCATCATCCAGGCTGTTCGTTCTGTGGGGGTCTACAAACGCCGGATCCGCAGCTGCCAGAAGAGGTGGCAGGACCTTCGTGGCTGGACCCGTATGATAGCTAGAGTCCAGCTAAAGCTGTCACCTCCACTCAGGAGGGGAGGACACTGGACCCTGACTCCCCACATGCTTTGGATACTGGTGGTGGTCTTCCCGGACCTGGATAGGCAGATGAAGGCCAGACAGCAGCAGGAAGGGGGTAAGTCCATGTCTGATCTGTGTACTATGCCTGACATGCAAATAGCAATCTTTTGTCCTGGTCACACTTCCACATTACGTCGGTCTTGTACTCCCAAAATCAGGTCCCTCATTTGTGTGATGCACCCTCCTCATCTGTTCCACAGGTGTGGCCCCTACAGTCTGTTGCTTGTGTCACTAGGGCACTGTGTTCCTGCAGTCAGCTATGTTTCAGGTACCAGTCAGCATCAGTTCCCGTGACTCTGTTGTGTGTTTCATGGGTGGGTCAATTGTTTACACAATGCCTGAGATCTGACATGTGAACTGTGTGTGCCCTTGAGATGAGTACCAATGGCTGGTCTGACTCGCAACATGTTTCTGGGGTATTCAAAACAAAACCATGCAGCAGGGGACTCCAATTTTTGGACATCAGGAGTATGTATATCGAGTATGTCACAATTGCTTAGCCACCTGACTACTGTCTGGGGCAATACACTGTTTCACTTAGTCCTGCCCAGTCATGCCCCCTCAAGGGCATTCAGAAACACTCTGTAATCCCACTCCTGTGTATGAAATTGCAGGTTGTGCTTAGTGACATGTGCCCTCAGGTGTGTGCCTCTGTGTCATTAGGGTGTGGCTTGTTGCTACGTACAACTGGGGTGTCCATGATTCAGAGGGTCAGCATGACATCTGCAATGTGACTGTGGGAGACAAGACCTGTGTGACATATAGGTGTGTGATCATCTGACAGCGCACAATGGAGTATGCAACTGTGTCCCTCATGCAGCTGGGTTATATGCATGGCAGACTGTGATGTGTTAATGTACATGGATTTGTGTTTGCTGAGACTCATATGAATGATTTGCATGATGTGGGGTCTTCTGAGTCCTGGATATGTTGTTTGCATGGGATGGGCAAGTGCGCCAGTCATCTGCAGAGTCAGATTTACCCCTGAGCTAGGATTGTGAGTCAGTGCATATTGTTGTTGTTTGGATGCCCTGCCCCTGTGACAGGGGACAGTGTTGACTGACTTTCAGGGCATCCCAGTGCCATGACATTGAACTTGCTATGAGTGAGCCTGCGTTGTGTTCAAGTGTGCACCATGCACCCCATTGTGGCCTTGCCCATCAGGACATGAGTACATCATAGTGTGTGTTGCTGGCATGCATCCCAAGCATGTGAAATGAGTCTCTGCCCATCCCTTCATCTGGACACCTGTACTGAGTCAGTCGCAAGAGATGTGCTGTGTGTCTAGTGACATACGCCTACATGTTCACTTGCATGTCCAACTAATATGTGGGTGGTGCATGTTGGCACATTGGTGTGTTAGCATCCAACATGCAACGGACATATGTGTGAAAGTCAAGGAGGGATATGTGTGCCATGGTTGATGTTGAGAATGGTATTTGTCTCATCCTAAACAGTGTTGGCACTTTGAGCTGTGTTCAGCTGATGATGTCAGGGCTTGCCCTGTGATGTGATGTACTCACTGTGGTGTGTGCAGTTGGTGCAGGTGACTGATGTTGTTCTGTTACTTCCTATTCCTATCCAGATACATCCACGTTCACAGGAGGGGACAGCTCCACGGACCAGGAGGAGCCACAGAGCCTTACAGGGACAGAAGGAGAGGAGTCAGGTGGACCCAGTGGCACGGAGGGCGAGTTGAGCCACACAGAGGAGTCGTCAGCACCATCCCCCCCAGCTGAAGGCCACAGCAGCTCTGATGATGACTCCCCTGTGGAGGCGGGTGTCAGCAGCCACAAAACACCAGCTAGTGAGGCTGTCTCCGCCACCACCACCACCCCCCTCCCATCGGCTCCCATCCCGGAGGTCCCTGTGGGCTCCCGTGTTCATGAGCATGTCTCCTTTGTGCCAGGCACCGCACCCCCTGCCCCTGTGTCCCCTGCTGCCCTGAGTGAGGAGTCTGTGGACTTACTTCGACAGATCCATATAGGGCAGACGTTGATGCTGAAGGTCCTCCATGCACACACAGGTCTGTTGACACAACTGGTGTCATTCATGGAGGGCATTTCCTCGGGCATGTCTGCCCTACAGAGGACCAACCAGTCCGTGGCTTCCTCCCTGACGGCAGCAGTGTCCCTCCTCCAGCAGTCCCACACCCCTCCTACCCCTGCACCACACACAATTCCTAGCAGCCTACCTGTCCCAAGCACAGAAACCCCCAAACCAAGGGCTAGACGTGCACACAAGCAAGCGCAGGGGACTGATTCCACACTAACAGGGGCTGGTTTGCTGACACACACACAGTCATCCACAACCACTCCACAGTCCTCCGAGACCTCTCCCTCCCAGCCCCTTCCCTTGCCTCACCTGCAACCCCATCCCCCCAGAAGCTCTTCCTCTGTGACCTTGGCCTCTTCCCCACCGACCCAGCAGATCCTGATTACAAGGGGAAGAGGAAGTCCCCACACACAGAAGGGAGTGCCCCTCACACCCGGGCACTCTCCCCCAGGTGCAATCAGACCGAGATGCCCACCCGCAAGTCCCCCCGGCGCAAGAAGAGCAAGACCCCCCGCCACCACGCAGCTCCAAGGCAAAGTCTCCATCCTCCATCCCCCAGGTCACCACTCCAGAGGTTCCCCCAACACTCCCTGCCCCGGGTTCCCCCACACACAGAAACACCATCCCCAAAATGCTAAGGCCATCCCCCCCAAGCACTTGCTCCTCCACACCTGGTCAGACAGTTGGTGCCACTGATGTGGGGACCGTGTTCCCCCCGCCCTGCCGACCTCACTTGTCCCCCATTCCGCTCCCATGGATGTAGGCACTGCTTTGGAGTCCACGACCACCCCGTCTGACTTGGGCACTGCAGTGGTGAGCCAATCCACTCCATCTGACCTGCCCACTGGAGTTGTGCTGGCACCCACCCCATCTGACTTGTGCCCCACAGTTATGTTAGGGTAGCTTATATAGCGCATGGCTACCCCAGCAACGGGGCGTCCCAGCGCTTGCAGACAAACCAGATACGCAGCAACCAAGCCAGGTGTGGGAAGAACTACAGAAAGCCGGGCCTAAGGAGTGGTAAATAGCCAAGTTTTCATTTTCTTTCTGAAAGACAAATGATTCGTGATAGCACGAGCTTCAAGTGGGATTGTATTCCACAATTTCGGGGCCAAATATCTGAAGGATCGGCCTCCTGCTCTTCTCCTCTGAATCATGGGAATGTGGGCCAGAAACAGATCTGCAGAATGGAGAGCCCGAGTAGGGACATATAGAAAATTTAGATTTTGCAGAATTTTGGGGCCCGAGGAATAGAGAATTTTATGGATGAGGCAAAGTGCCTTAAATTGAATACGCTGCTTTACAGGCAGCCAGTGCAGATGGTGAAGGATGGGGGAGATGTGACAATTTTTTGGCAAACCAAACAGACTGCGTGCGGCCGCATTCTGAGCTCTTTGCAGTCTGTAAATCGTGGATTGATTGGAGCCCAGCATGAGGACATTGCAATAGTCAATGTTTGACAGTACCATGGCCTGAATGATCATCTGTCGGACTTGGGGTTCGAAAAAACCCAAAATGGGTCTCAAAGACCGTAGACGGCCATAGCACATGCCTGCCACCTTTTTGGCGTGGGAGTCAAGGTCTAGTCGGTTATCGACCATAATACCCAGGTTTTTGACTTCCTTCTTAGGGGTGGGTGCAGGTCCCAGTGCAGATGGCCACCACTGATCGTCCCATTTTTGAATCTCCTTACCAACCAGTAGTACCTCCGTCTTGGATGAATTAAGCTGGAGACGATTTTCAGTCATCCAGTTTGCAATGGCCGATAGATCTTCCTGGAATTTAATTTTGTCGGCGTTGGTATCACTGGAGAAGGAGAAGATAAACTGTGTGTCATCCGCGTAAGATGTTAATTTGATGTTACGAGCTCTGGCCAATACGGCCAGAGGGCGGACATACACATTAAATAGCGTGGGGCTACGTGCGGACCCCTGGGGGACGCCACAGCACAGCGGAAACCTTCCTGATTTATACGGTGGAGCATGGACCTGGAAGGAGCGGTCCGTCAAAAATGAAACAAACCACTCTAGGGCTCCATCTCGGACCCCGATCTCCCACAGTCTTCTTAAGAGGATCTCATGGGAGACCGTGTCGAATGCTGCACTCAGGTCCAACAGGACCAGTGCCGCTGTACCACCTCGGTCCTGTACCTCCCTCAGTTGTTCTGTAACGGCTAATAGGGCTGATTCAGTACTGTGATTCGCCCGAAAACCAATTTGGGAGTCATCCAAAATTCCATTGACCTCTAAATAGTTGATCAAAATGGAATTTACATGAGATTCCGCTATCTTGGATAGATAAGGTAGCAAGGATATCGGTCGGAAATTTTCCGGCTTGGAGGGATCCAAAGTGGGTTTTTTTAATAGAGGGACGACCTTAGCATGCTTCCAGGATCTAGGTATTGTGATAGATTCCAGGGTTTTATTGATCAGATTCAGACCTTCTAACAGGATGGGATCCTTATGAAGTCGCGCCATTTCGGGTTTTACAGGATCCTCAGGGGAGCCAGATTTAATTTTAACAATCAGCCTATCCATCTGATCCGCAGAAATAGATGGAAGGGTGCAAAGAGCATGGGGAAGATCTTGTAGTGTCTCGACTATGGTAGAGTCGGGGCTTGCGACATTCGAGGGAGTTGTGACAGCACCCACCACTTCAGTCAGCTCCACTGCAGTTGCAAGTGTCTTGCCTGCATCCCCCACCTCTTCACTGCCTCCTTCTGCTGCGCCCAGATCCTGTCCCTGCGGTGCCTGGCCTGCCCCCATGTATGCCCCTCCGAGGGGATGACCCCGGTCCTTAGCAGTGCAGGCAAGCAAGGCGTGGCAGTTGTCACTCTAGTTCACTCCTTGGCATTTTGACATGAACTGGCCATTGGCCTTTTTTTTTGCACAGACGTTTGACAAATTCAGTATATGAAATGCTAGTCTAGTTCACTCCTTTCCATTTCCCATGCTGAATAAAGCTTTTTTCTTTGTCCCTGTGAACTTGATTTAGCTGTACATCATGTTGATGTTGTTTTACATGCTGTTGCACCTGTAATGCTTGGTATACAATATTGCATACTGATGTGTTGATGTGAGGTACTCCCTGTGGTCCATGAGATATGTATCCTATTCTGGTGGGTATCCATGTCATCCTTTGCAGCTACCTGGGTGTGTCTGGATCAACTATTTGTGTACATCTCTCTGTGAGCATTTCATTGGCATGGTCACATCTGTGGCTTGCACCCCTGCACATGTGATGTGCTTCCCATTGTCCAAATTGTCACTTCCACATACTTCGTGCTCCATCACTACTGGCCCTACAGGTGTGTGCATCATTGTAATAGGAGCAACTGGGTCCTCTGTGCAACTTGCTAGACATATGTTTTAGGTATGTGCAGCTGACTTAGGGGAGACTCCCGTACCCAGGCTGTTGTGACCAGAGCCTTCATTGTGTGGTAACTGATGGCTGACTGACCAAGTGTTCTGCAGACATGAGTGGGACTTGCGGTGAATATGTTTGGCACAGCTGGGCTCCCACAGGAGTTGTGTCCCCTCAAGTTAGTGTGTTGTCCAGTAACATGGCCTGGGCCCATGGTGTGTGTTATATGTGCATGTGTGTGTGTCCACATCCCTGTTCATACACAGACAGTGTTCCCTTGATATGTTCCTGTTGTTGATGCTTGCTGAGTGGTACTGGGTTCATCCCACTACTTTTCCAATGGGCTACCAGATGTGTGGGTGCATGACACACTACTGTTAATTGGTGTATCATCATTGGGATTTGTCAGTTCTGAGTGGTGATGATGTTGTCAGACACAGATGGGATACAGTCAGGGTTCCTCAAGGCACTTGTTTGTTCGTAATATCATGTAGTTGTCACTAGGTGGTAGTTTTCAGTGATTGAGAAATTTGTATGTGTGTGTGACTGCTCCCACTTGTCGGGTTCACAGCAGCGATGCGGGCAGGTGTCAGCATGGGTGCCTTGTGTTCCTCCTTGGCATCTGCATAGTCCTGGGACTGTGGCAGGGATTCTGAAGGTTACATGACCTTTGAGGTCATGGCCATGTACCGCATACTGTGCAGTGTGTCTGTCATTCCCCTGGGTTGTAAACAGTCCTTGTGTGATGTGTGTGTGCACCTTAGATCCTGGCAACATTCCTGTGTTTGTCATGGGTGCATGTGCAATGTCACCTGTCCATGTGTTCTTCACAGATACACATTGTTGCAGTTCAGGTGTGTGGTGTTGATGGTGGACTGATGTGAATGTTTGCATGGATGGTCCCCTAGCTCACGTTTGTCCATGGATGAGGGGCCATGCTGAGTGATTTGTGTTTGTGTATGTGTGATGTACGTTTGCGGCACAGGACACATGTCTGGGTTTCCCAGTTTGTACGACATCTGCCTTTGTCATCACAGTGGAGGTGTCATGCATGCTTGTGTCACCCCATTGTCTGGTCCCTGGGGGTTGTGGTGTTGTGTGTCAGTCTCTTGCTGTGTTAGTTGGTGTTGATTCCAGCTTGTGTCACATGAGTCTGTTGTGCTCCCTCTCATCTCCCAATGCCTGATTGCCCACTGAGGGTGTCCCAATTATTGTTTACTTTTGTATGGCACTGTGTCCACATCTGTGTCACTGTGGTTCAGCCCCCCTCATGTGTTGTGTAGTTGCCTGGGGATACTATGACACACACACACACACACACATGTTGTGTCTGATGTGCAGTGTGAGTTTGCCTGTTTGTGCATCTGCACCAGTGCATTGGTATTGCTGTTGTGGGCCTTTGTCTGGATACTGTTTCTGTGATTTTGCCTGCTGTCCCTGTGAGTCATTTCACATCATTGTGCACATTCATCCTGGTTGGTGGGTGCCATTGATGGCATGGAATGTGAGTTTGTGAGCTGACACCTACAGTTTACACATGTTGTTTTGATTGGTGTGTCTATTTTCGATTTGTGTGCATGCTTGGTGATGGTCACTTCTGCTGTTGTGTCATTTTACGCTGTATGCATTGTCAGCCCCCATGTGTGGTGCTTGTCTGCACATGGCCGAGAGTGTTGTGTTTTCACAGCACTGTTAGTCTCACCACATCTCTGTGTGTATGGGACACAACCACTAGTTTGCCGCAGAGGTGTTTGATGTGTTGGGAGCAGGTATCATACATGCTGTTTGTTATTTGCAGCTTTGACCATGATGACACTTACCTTTTGGTCACTGTGATGAGGGGGGTTTGGTCCCCATCACCACAATGCTCTACATCTGCTGCATTTTGTGAGCCCCCACTTAACTTCTGCTCTACACAGTGAGGGCGTGTTCTTTTTACATTGCCACAGTGCTATGGTGATGCTTGCCTTGTGTATGTCACACTCATGTGTTGGTCACACATGTGCTGTTACTTACATTGTATGCTTGTAGCCATAATCACTGTTGTGGGCATTTGTCACAGACTACACACTGTTGTCATGATGTCAGGAGGGATGTATTTTGCAGACATACCTGATGTTTGCGTATGCTGGATGTGTTGCGCATCACCCATCCTATGGCTGGGGGTGGCAGGGGTGATGGGCAACAGGTCCCCTGTGAGTGGGGGTGGCAGGGGTGATGGGCAACAGGTCCCCTGTGAGTGGGGGTGTCAGGGGTGATGGGCAACATAAGCCCTGTGAGTGGGGGTGGCAGGGGTGATGGGCAACATAAGCACTATGGGTGTGGGTGGCAGGGGTGATGGGCAACATAGTCCCTATGGGTGGGGGTGAGAGTAGTGATGGGCAACAGATCCCATGTGAGTGGGGGTGGCAGGGGTGATGGGCAACATACGCCCTATGGCTGGGGGTGGCAGGGGTGATGGGCAACAGGTCCCCTGTGAGTGGGGGTGTCAGGGGTGATGGGCAACATAAGCCCTGTGAGTGGGGGTGTCAGGGTGATGGGCAACATAAGCCCTATGGGTGGGGGTGGCAGTAGTGATGGGCAACAGGTCCCCTGTGAGTGGGGGTGGCAGGGGTGATGGGCAACAGGTCCCCTATGGGTCTGGGTTGCAGGGGTGATGGGCAACATAAGCCCTATGGCTGGGGGTGTCAGGGGTGATTGGCAACATAAACTCTGTGAGTGGGGGAAGCAGGGGTGATGGGCAACATAAGCACTATGGGTGTGGGTGGCAGGGGTGATGGGCAACATAGTCCCTATGGGTAGGGGTGAGAGTAGTGATGGGCAACGGTCCCCTGTGAGTGGGGGTGGCAGGGGTGATGGGCAATATAAGCTCTATGGCTGGGGGTGGCAGGGGTGATGTGCAACATAAGCCCCATGGCTGTGGGTGGCAGGGGTGATGGGCAACAGGTCCCCTGTGAGTGGGGGTGTCAGGGGTGATGGGCAACATAAGCCCTGTGAGTGGGGGTGGCAGGGGTGATGGGCAATGTTTGACCTGGCACCTTGGCGTGAGTCTCTCTTCCACTTTTTGTTGCTGTGCCTCATGTGTTTTGCTGGTGTTAGCTGCTCAGAGCACTGTGCCACTGCCAACCAGTGCCACAGTGCAAGTGCTCCCTGTATAAAAATGTATTTGTTGGTTGGATTCCATGATTGGCTTATTTGGTTTACTGTCAGACCCCAGTAAAGTGCACCAGGAGTGCCCAGGGCTTGTAAATACAAATGCTGCTGGTGGGCTTGCAGCACTGGTTGTGCCACCCACAGAAGCGGCCTGGTAAAATGTGTCTAAGGTCTGCCATTGCAGAACCTGCGTGCAGTCTGGTACTGTCATGCTGACTGGGCAAGTGCACCCACTTGCTAGTCCCTAAACCTTCCCTTAACTTCATATTAGTCACCCCTATGGTAGGGGCAGGGTGCATTGAAAGCATAAGGTAGGACAAGCCCTGATGTGTGTGGCATGTCCTAATAGTGAATTACAGCCATTTTCGTTTTTCACTATTGTAAGGCTACCTGTTCCCCATAGGCCAGAATGGGCTGTTTGTTACATCCTATGATCCTAACAGACCCAGGGAACATGGTAGAAATTCGAATTTAGTATGCCTGAACTCAGAATAATAAAATACATCTTTTAGTAAAGGTTATTTTAGTATTCTGTGTTTGCAAATACCACTTTTAAGAAAGCTGGTGTTTGCTTGCCTAACCATTTCAGCCCGCCTCTGCTAGGATGTGTATCTGCTGTCTGGGTGACTTCATCCGCCTCGTGATCCGCTGCTAGAAATGCTGTTTTCAGCATTTTCCGAGGCCGGAAGCTGTGTACGCTTCATACCGCCAAATCGTGTCCAGCAACGCACCATACCCGCCTGTCCGCCTTGAACAACGCGTACTACGATCCGTAGATCGCACCGTGACTGGCTGACTTCGCTGCGTACACCGCTGCGCTTCATCTAACTATGTTGGAGGGTACGACCCGCACCCTACGCTGAAGTCAAGGCTGCCGTTCGCATCGAAGGAGGGAGTACGCACCGTACGTACGCTCCGCATTGCAGCCAAAGACTGAAAGCCGCTCCCACAGTACGGCGCGTACGCAGCAACGAACAGCAACGCACCGTACAACGTCCCGTCCCCTCAATGCAACGCGACTCAGGGCCCCAACGCGCCGTAAGCTCGCACCACGAAAGGACAACATCGCAGCATCCGTGACGAACTCTTCAAGTTAAAGTACTGTGCACGTTCGCACCGTAGGGTGTACACTTCGCACCGGAGAGTCCGCAGCGCTTACAGACTCATTTTGTAGGCCAATTCATCCCCGTACGGGCTGAACTAAGAAGAACGAAGCGTGCAGAACTCTTAAACGCTGTAACGAAGAGCTGCTTATTACTAATAGTAATGTGGGCCTTTTTATCATTATTTGGTCTTGTGCTAAGCCTGATATAAATACTTAGGGCCTCATTTATGAAAAGTGACGCATCGCTGCGTGAAAACAGCGATGCGTCACTTTTCACTGCGCCCTCCCTGCGACACCAATGATGCGTCATATTTACAGTATGACGCATCATGTCGCAAGGAGTTACGGATACGTCAGTATTTCTGACTTATCTGTAGGCGCAAAAGTGACGCATTGCTGGAGTGTGTCACAAAAGTGACGCAACTCCAGCAATGCGTCCTTTCACATGGGCAAGTCCCATGTTGATAGTGCCTGCGTCACTTTTACGCCTGCCATGAGGCAGGCGTAAGATATTGACGCATTAGCGTCCAAAAAATGGCGCAGTGAAATCTTGTAGATTTCACTGCGTCACTTCTACGACCCTTTGTTGCGTCAAAACGCCCCCCTTGCATACATTATACCTGGCGCAGGTATAATGTGGCGCAGGGGTTTACAAAGTGACGCATCTACCTAGATGCGTCACTTTGTAAATATGGCGCAACATGACGCATGTTTTATGCCACTGGTGCGTCACAAAAAGTGACGCACCGGCGGCGCAAAAGTGACGCAGGGGCTCATAAATGAGCCCCTTATTTTTGATAATCCCAGTGTGTCCATTTGTGGTGTTGTCACTGAGTTACTGTATGTGGTCCCAAATGCTTAACCTATAGCGCTCTGAGATAAGCCTTGTCTGCTCGCGCCAAGCTACCTAGAGGGTGAGCGGGGGTTATTTAAAGAGTGTAACCCCTTACCCTGACTAGAGGAGAGGGTCCCTGCTTGTCACAAGTACCTACCTGTGCCAACCAGAGATCCCCAATTCTAACATTGGTGGTCAGCGGTGAGGATCCTGACTTTGCATTTGTGATTCATGTACAGTGATTGGTGAACACTATGTAGTGAGTTCAGACCATAACGCAGCCATGTACTGTTTTTTGATTCGTGTTTTGCAAGAGATCTCCATTTTTGAAAAATCATGCCTGGTTCAGTAATTGTTGAGAAAGCGCCATCTGTAGTCTCTGAAAGCGAAGAAAATAGAATGGGAAGAAGAGAGACTAGAGAGCTACACCAAGGTCCAGCTGAAGGGCTTCTGTAAAAAATTCAAAGTTCCTCTTGTTGGATGTAAGGTCAAAGCAGATCTACTCAAGGTGCTGAGGGCCTGGATTGAGTCAAGGTCGCCTAAGGATGTGGTAGTAGTTGAACCAGCAGAAAGCGTCCATATCTCTGGCAGAGGCCTGTCGCCAGAGGAGTTGGCAGACAGGAAAGAAACCAGGATGCATGAAATGGAGATGGCAAAGCTCAAATTGAATGGGCAACTGGAGCTGGAAAGCAAAAAGCTGGCTCTGGAAGAAAGAAGAATCCAAATGGAGCATGAAATGTAGTTGAGGGAATTAGATCTAAAGGCTAAGAGTTTAGAGTCTACTCCCTCTGGTGGCAGCACACCGTCCGTGCAGGTAGAGTCAAGGCTGTACATACCAAAAGATGTGGTGAAATAATTTTTTAAGAATGATGACATAGGGCAGTGGTTCAAAGCCTATGAGGTAGCCATGTCTTCCCATCGGGTCCCTGAGAAAGATTGGGGAGCGGGGTTGTGGGGACGGTTCCTTAGTGAGGGGCGCGACACACAGCTAGATTTACCCTCAGATGTTCATAATTCTTATCCACACATGAAGGATGCTTTGATGACCAGATATGGGTTAACTCCTGAGTTGTATAGGCAAAGGTTCAGGGGTTGCACAAAGATTCCAAACAGTGCGTATGTTGAGTATGTAACTTTTTTCTGCAGAGCACTGTATGGTTGGGTGAAGGGTAGCAAGGTCGATGATTTTCCAGGGCTTCTTGATTTAATGGCATGGGAGCACTTGTCCAGTAACTGTTTTCCTGAGCTACGCCAGCACCTGATTGATAGTAGGCTGACTAACCCTAGGAAGCTTGCTGAGGAGGCGGACCGCTGGGTCAGTACCAGGGTCCACAAGGGTCCAGTGGGAGACTCTGCCCGGGGTGGGCAGGGTCCCCAGCCAAAGAGTGGGGGGGACAAGGGTAAACAGACGGAGTTCCCAAGAAGGCCCCAATGTAAATCCCAAGGGAACCAAGGGAAAGGTTCCCAGCCTCCCCCCCCTCCAACGCCGACCGGGGCCTCGTCAGGTCCCCCTGTTCAAAGAGGGCCCCCAAGATGTTACAAGTGCGGTGAGCTGGGTCATTTTGCCAATGATCCCAAGTGTCGCCAGTTTGGTAAACTAGCAACCCCTGGTGCAGCCCCCCGGCAGACGGCTAGTGTAGCCCTGGGTGGAGAGATGGGTGTCCAAGGTGGGTGGGGTCCCGCAGAGATGTCCGTTGTCTCATTAGGAGACTGTGAGATGGTTCCCCAAACCCAGCTGCCTGATAAAACTAAGAAATACAGGCAGTGGGTGATCATCAATGGCCGTAGGGTTGAAGCTCTGAGAGATACAGGAGCCAGTGTGACAGCTGTCAAGTGTCACCTGGTGTCTCAAGAGCAGGTTGTCCCAGGAGCATTCTATCCGGTTGTTGCCGCTGACAACACAGAGAGTCACTGCAAGGTGGATCAGGTTCCCTTTGAGAGGGGGGGGGGTCTCTGGTACTCTTCAGGTAGCTGTGAGGCCCACTATGCCTGTAGACTGTCTGTTAGGGAACTATTTGGAGAGCTCACCTTGGGCTAAGGTGGAGCGGAGTGCTCACCTGGAGATGTTGGGTATGCCTGATTGGGCGTGTGTCACCACACGGTCCATGGCAGCAAGAAGAGGTGCTCAAGAGGTCCTGGAGCCTGAGAGGGAGGCCCAGGAACCGGCCTTAGAGAGAGGAGGCAGGGGGCGCGGAAAACCGGCCCCTGAAGTTCCCACAGTCCAGGAGGAAGCAGACCTTGAGGGGGATGCCCTGGAGCCTACAGGGGAACAGATAGCTGAACTGGGGGACCTGCCTGAGCTGACCCATTGGCAGCAAGAAGGAGGCCCCTCCAGGGAGGACTTTTGTAAGGCGCAGAAAGAATGCCCTTCTCTCGTGGGTATGCGGCAGCAGGCTGCAGACCAGGCCGCAGGTGATCAATCTGGGTCACATTTCATTTACTGGGAGAACGACCTCCTGTATACAGAGCCTTAGGTTGCTGAGCCTGGGTCAGCCCATGTGCTGGTGGTACCCCAGAGCTTCAGAGCCTTCCTACTGGGGCTGGCTCACGATGTGCCATTGGCAGGACATTTGGGGCAGGACAAGACCTTTGAAAGGCTTGTCACCCACTTGTATTGGCTTCAAATGCGCAGGAGTTCAGACACTCACTGCAGGACCTGTCAGACTTTCCAGGCAAGTGGAAAGAGTGGGAGGAAGCAGAAGTCTCCTCTCCAGCCATCCCCTGTGGTCAGTACCCCATTCCAGCGAGTGGGGATTGACATTGTGGGGCCACTGGACCCCAGGACAGCCATGGGCAACAGGTTTATCCTGGTGGACCATGCCACCCAGTACCCGGAAGCCATCCCTCTGAGGACAGTGACGGCCCCCGTGGTGGGACGTGCACTGATGAGAATTTTCTCCAGAGTGGGATTCCCTCTAGAGGTGGTGTCTGACCGGGGTACCAATTTCATATCCAAGTATATGAAATCCCTTTGGCAAGAGTGTGGTGTAACCTACAAGTTTACCCAACTTACCACCCCCAAGGAAATGGGTTGGTTGAGAGATTCAACCGTACCCTCAAAGGCATGATAATGGGTCTGGAAGAACCCATGAGGCGTAAGTGAGACGTCCTCTTACCATACCTTCTCTTTGCTTACCGCGAGGTGCCACAGTAGTCTCGAGGGTTCAGCCCCTTTGAGCTCCTGTATGGCCACCCAGTGAGAGGACCTCTAAGTCTGGTCAAGGAAGGCTGGGAGCAAGCTCCCAGGAAACCTCCCCAGAATGTATATAGCTACATGCTGGCCTTCAGGAACCAGACAAGGCGTTTCGGGCAACTTGCTGAGGCAAATCTGGAAGCCAGCCAGGAGGAGATGAAGTGGTGGTACGACCAGAATGCCACTCTGGTAGAGCTTCAGCCTGGACAAAAGGTGTGGGTCTTGGCCCCCGTGGAGCCGTGTGCACTCCAGGATAAGTGGACCGGTCCCTTTGAGGTTGTGGAGCGCAAGAGTCCAGTTACCTATTTGGTGGACTTGCGGTCTCCCAGGAATCCCTTGAGGGACCTACATGTCAACCGCCTGAAGCCCCACTTGGAGAGGTCCCAAGTGGGCATGCTCTTGGCAACAGATGCTGGGAAGGAAGAGGAGACCGAGCCTCTTCCTGACCTCCTGTCAGCCCAGGAGCAAGATGGGTCAGTGGATGGTGTCATCCTCTCTTCCACCCTGACCCCTGAGCAACAGAATGATTGTCGCCAGTTGCTGGGACAATTTTCTGATCTGTTTTCCCTGATTCCCGGTGTCACTGATTGGTGCATCCATGATGTAGACACTGGGGATAGTACACCTGTGAGGCACAAGGCCTACAGGGTGACTGATAGGGTGAGGGCATGCATCAAGGAGAAGGTCTCCAAGATGTTTGCTCTCGGGGTAATTGAGTCCTCCAGCAGTCCTTGGGCCAGCCCAGTGGTCTTGGTCCCAAAGACTGCAGCGCCGGGAGCCACACCCGAACTCCGGGTCTGTGTGGACTACAGAGGACTTAATGCAGTTACCAGGACTGACGCGCACCCCATCCCCAGAGCTGATGAGCTCATAGAGCAGTTAGGGGCTGCCCACTACCTCAGCACGGTTGATTTAACACCTGGGTACTGGCAGATCACCTTGACCAATGGGGCCAAAGAGAGGTCAGCATTTTCCACCCCAGATGGGCACTACCAGTTCCGGGTTATGCCCTTTGGGATGAACAATGCCCCTGCTACCTTCCAGAGGTTGGACAACCAGGTGTTGGCTGGACTGGATTCGTTCGGTGCTGCCTACCTGGATGACATCGCAGTGTTCAGCTCCAGTTGGGAGGAACACCTGCGCCAGCTCTGGGAAGTGTTGATGGCGCTGCGGAGGGCAGGCCTCACGATCAAGGCAAGCAAGTGCCAGATCGGGCAGGGTTCCGTGGTGTACTTGGGGCACCAGGTTGGGAGCAGCCAGGTGGTGCCCCTTCAACCCAAGATAGAAACCATCCTGAATTGGGAGTCGCCCAAAACCCAGTCAGAGGTGAGAGCCTTCCTAGGTCTCACCGGGTACTACAGGAGGCTTGTCAAGGGGTATGGCAACATTGTTGCCCCCTTGACAGCACTGACTTCCAGGAAGCAACCCAGGAACGTGATTTGGCCTGACACCTGTCAGAAAGCTTTTGAGGTCCTGAAAACTGCTATGTGCACGGCGCCCGTGCTCTTGGCTCCCAACTTCTCCAAAGAGTTTATCGTTCAGACAGACGGTTCAGAGCATGGTGTGGTGGCTGTTCTTTCACAGATTAATGAGGAGGGCCTAGATCAACCTGTAGCCTTCCTTAGCAGGAGGTTACTTCCACAGGAACAGAGATGGAGTGCTATTGAGCGTGAGGCATTTGCTGTGGTCTGGGCACTGAAGAAGCTAAGACCATACCTGTTTGGGTCTCACTTCCGGGTTCAGACAGACCACAGGCCCCTCAGATGGTTGATGCATATGAGGGGTGAGAATCCAAAGCTGTTGAAGTGGTCCATTTCCCTACAGGGTATGGATTTCACGGTGGAACATCGCCCTGGTACAGATCACGCCAATGCTGACAGTCTGTCCAGATTTTTCCGCCTTAGTGATGAGGAACTCCCTGGGGTAGGGTAGTTCTCCCCACATTTCAGCTGGAGGGGACACGTGTTAGACCTGGCACCTTGGCGTGAGTCTCCCTTCCACTTTTTGTTGCTGTGCCCCATGTGTTTTGCTGGTGTTACCTGCTCAGAGCACTGTGCCACCGCCAACCAGTGCCACAGTGCAAGTGCTCCCTGTATAAAATGTATATGTTGGTTGGATTCCATGATTGGCTTACTTGGTTTACTGTCAGACCCCAGCAAAGTGCACCAGGAGTGCCCAGGGCTTGTAAATACAAATGCTGCTGGTGGGCTTGCAGCACTGGTTGTGCCACCCACAGAAGCGGCCTGGTAAAATGTGTCTAAGGTCTGCCATTGCAGAACCTGCATGCAGTCTGGTACTGTCATGCTGACTGGGCAAGTGCACCCACTTGCCAGTCACTAAACCTTCCCGTAACTTCATATTAGTCACCCCTATGGTAGGCCCAAGGGCAGGGTGCATTGTAAGCATAAGGTAGGACAAGCCCTGATGTGTGTGGCATGTCCTAATAGTGAATTACGTCCATTTTCGTTTTTCACTAAGGCTACCTGTTCCCCATAGGCCAGAATGGGCTGATAGAATTGTTACGTACTATGATCCTAACAGACCCAGGCAACATGGTAGAAATTCGAGTTTAGTATGCCTGAACTCAGAATAATAAAATACATCTTTTAGTAAAGTTTATTTTAGTATTCTGTGTTTCCAAATACCACTTTTAAGAAAGCTGGTGTTTGCTTGCCTAACCATTTCATCCCGCCTCTGCTAGGATGTGTATCTGCTGTCTGGGTTCTGTGAGTCACAGGGCTGGGGAATTCCAGGAGACAGGCTGGGGCAGCCCGGTGGTGAATAGAAAATATTACATATGGATGGGTGGGAGGAGTACACCTGCACTCTGAATAGGGTTGTGCCTTTCCACCACAATGCTGGCTCTACCCCCTGGGGAGCGTCTGATGTCTCTGCCCTGCACACTGAAAGGAAAAGCCAGAGTCCGGTAAACAAAGTACTCCAGAACTGGGTTGAACTGGGCAAAGGCCCCCTGGCCTGCAAGAACAAAAGAATTGCACTATAAGTATTGGGACCCTGCTCCCAAGAAATTAGATCCTGCTTGACAAGAAGAACCTCTGCCTGAGGAGAAGGAACTGGGAAAGCTGTAAGGAGGAGTACTGTCCCTGACCTGGGGGACTGGCCTGCAGTGGTTGCCTTGCTGCTGAAGGAGAGGAGAAAGTCTACAAAGAAACTTTGCTTCAACTTGTGCTTCAAGATCTCCAAGGGCTTGTGAGTGAGCTTGCCCCCTGAACGAAGTCCCAGGACCAGGACCAGTGGACTTCATCCGCTTCGTAATCCGCTGCTAGAAACGCTGTTTATAGCATTTTCCAAGGCCGGGAGCTGTGTACGCTTCGTACCGCCAAATTGTGTCCTGCAACACACCGTACCCGCCTGTCCGCCTTAAACAACGCGTACTACGATCCGTAGATCCCACCGTGACTATTGTAAGGCTACCTGTTCCCCATAGGCCAGAATGGGCTGTTTGTTACATCCTATGATCCTAACAGACCCAGGGAACATGGTAGAAATTTGAGTTTAGTATGCCTGATCTCAGAATAATAAAATACATCTTTTAGTAACGTTTATTTTAGTATTCTGTGTTTGCAAATACCACTTTTAAGAAAGCTGGTGTTTGCTTGCCTAACCATTTCAGCCCGCCTCTGCTAGGATGTGTATCTGCTGTCTGGTGGACTTCATCCGCCTCGTGATCCGCTGCTAGAAACGCTGTTTTTAGCATTTTCCGAGGACGGAAGCTGTGTACGCTTCGTACCGCCAAATCGTGTCCAGCAACGCACCGTACCCGCCTGTCCGCCTTGAACAACGCGTACTACAATCCGTAGATCGCACCGTGACTGGGTGACTTCGCTGCGTACACCGCTGCGCTTCATCTAACTATGTTGGTGGGTACAACCCGCACCCTACGCTGAAGTCAAGGCTGCCGTTCCCATCGAAGGAGGGAGTACGCACCGTACGTACGCTCCGCATTGCAGCCAAATACTGAAAGCCGCTCCCACAGTACGGCGCTTACGCCGCAACGAACAGCAACGCACCATACAGCGTCCCGTCCCCTCAAGCAACGCGACTCAGGGCCCCAACGAGCCGTAAGCTCGCACTGCGAAAGGACGACATCGCAGAGTACAACGCATTGCCTTCACCGCAGCGTCCGTGACGAACTCTTCAAGTTAACGTACTGTGTACGTTCGCACCGTAGGATGTACGCTTCACACCGGAGCGTCCGCAGTGTTTACAGACTCATTTTGTAGGCCAATTCATCCCCGTACGGGCCGAACTAAGAAGAACGAAGCGCACAGAACTCTTAAACGCTGTATAAAGAGCTGCTTATTACTAATAGTACTGTGGGCCTTTTTATCGTTATTTGGTCTTGTGCTAAGCCTGATATAAATACATATTTTTGATAATCCCAGTGTGAAGTCCATTTGTGGTGTTGTCACTGAGTTACTGTATGTGGTCCCAAATGCTTAACCTATAGCGCTCTGAGATAAGCCTTGTCTGTTCGCGCCAAGCTACCTAGAGGGTGAGCGGGGGTTATTTAAAGAGTGTAACCCCTTACCCTGACTAGAGGAGAGGGTCCCTGCTTGTCACAAGTACCTACCTGTGCCAACCAGAGATCCCCAATTCTAACAGGCAACATAGTCCCTATGGGTGGGCGTGGCAGTAGTGATGGGCAACAGGTCCCCTGTGAGTGGGGGTGGCAGGGGTGATGGGCAACAGGTACCCTATGGGTGTGGGTGGCAGGGGTGATAGGCAACATAAGCCCTATGGCTGGGGGTGGCAGGGGTGATGGGCAACAGGTCTCCTGTGAGTGGGGGTTTTCAGGGGTGATGGGCAACATAAGCCCTGTGAGTGGGGGTGGCAGGGCTGATGGGCAACATAAGCCCTATGGGTGGGGTTGGCAGTAGTGATGGGCAACAGGTCCCCTGTGAGTGGGGGTGGCTGGGGTGATGGGCAACAGGTCCCCTATGGGTGTGGGTGGCAGGGGTGATGGTCAACAGAAGCCCTATGACTGGGGGTGGCAGGGGTGATGGGCAACAGGTACCCTGTGAGTGGGGGTGGCAGGGGTGATGGGCAACAGGTCCCCTGTGAGTGGGGGTGGCAGGGGTGATGGGCAACATAAGCCCTCTGAGTGGGGGTGGCAGGGGTGATGGGCAACATAAGCACTATGGGTGTGGGTGGCAGGGGGGATGGGCAACATAGTCCCTTTGGGTGGGGGTGAGAGTAGTGATGGGCAACAGGTCCCCTGTGAGTGGGGGTGGCAGGGGTGATGGGCAACATAGTCCCTATGGGTGGGGGTGGCAGGGGTGATGGGCAACAGGTCCCCTGTGAGTGGGGGTGTCAGGGGTGATGGGCAACATAAGCCCTGTGAATGGGGGTGGCAGGGGTGATGGGCAACATAAGCACTATGGGTGTGGGTGGCAGGGGGGATGGGCAACATAGTCCCTTTGGGTGGGGGTGAGAGTAGTGATGGGCAACAGGTCCCCTGTGAGTGGGGGTGGCAGGGGTGATGGGCAACATAGTCCCTATGGGTGGGGGTGGCAGGGGTGATGGGCAACAGGTCCCCTGTGAGTGGGGGTGTCAGGGGTGATGGGCAACATAAGCCCTGTGAATGGGGGTGGCAGGGGTGATGGGCAACATAAGCCCTATGGGTGAGGGTGGCAGTAGTGATGGGCAACAGGTTCCCTGTGCGTGGGGGTGGCAGGGATGATGGGCAACCGGTCCCCTATGGATGTGGGTGGCAGGGGTGATGGGCAACATAAGCCCTATGGCTGGGGGTGGGAGGGGTGATGGGCAACAGGTCCCCTGTGAGTGGGGGTGTCAGGGGTGATGGGCAACATAAGCCCTGTGAGTGGGGGTGGCAGGGGTGATGGGCAACATAGTCCCTATGGGTGGGGGTGGCAGTAGTGATGGGCAACAGGCCCCCTATGGGTGGGGGTGTTAGTGGTGCTGGCCATGCAACCCCTATGGTGGGCTGTTGTTAGTGGCCAGGATGTGGATCCCCTGTGTGTGTGTGCCATTTTGCGGGTAAGTGTTGTTTATTTATGTTGTAGGTGTCTGACTTACCGCCTGCGCCATCAGCGTCGGTTCCTGAGCCGGTCATAGATGTAGAGTACTGGTATGACCTGAGCGATGGGATTCATGATGTGTTTGTGTCGTACACGCTGCTTGTTGCTCCGACTCGTACCCGCTGCAAGCTGGTCCGTCTCGTAACCGTGTATTGATTTGTGGCGCGAATCGTAGCTGATATGCTTGTTTTCCGGATGCTGTGACGTGCCGTACGTGACGACCAGTCCGGCGCGTAGGAAGTATGCATCGTACTTGTCATGCCGGAAACTGCTATGGATACTGCTTCCGGGCGACACGGTTCCTCTTTAGGAGTTACGGCTCGGACGGAGAATGGGGCTTGATTCACAGCCTACGTGTCGGTCATGTTTTTTGCAGTTATGCGCATCGTACTTACTCTACAGGACGGACCGGCTCCGGGCACGTGTCGGTCGCAGGGTAAGGCTACGGACAGCTGTCCTACCGGCCATCGGAATCGACCCCATAATGTCTTCTGTGAATACCAAAAGTAGTAAGTTTAGGATTTTGTCTCAGATTAGTTCTGTGAATCGGCCCCGTATTCCTAAATAAATTGAAAAGAGGCTTGAGGGTGGAATGTGCTGTCTTTTGATGTAATAGCTCCTCCTAATTGTGCAGTTTTTCTGGGATTCCTTGGTATAAGGGCAGGACCATTTTCATTAAGATCTCAGTTTTGCTATGATCATTGTTATTTTCACGGGGTTATTGGTCACCAATTGAAGAATTTAAGATTCCACAGTCACTTGCAATCTAGTTGAGCTAATCTATCTTCTGTGCCACCAAGTTTATCATGCATATTTATGTTTTAGTCAAGCTTGTGGACTGTTCACTTTCCCCTAATAATGAACATGGTTGAGTCATAATTAGTTAACCTTGTGCAAAAGGTCCTTTGGGTGCATATGTTGCTTGGTGGAGAATAAAGATAATTAAGACGTATATACCAGAAAATGTGCAAACTGTATATAATGTATGTGACTCCTTTCCAGCAGAAGCTCTTCTGCATTTTGTTCATAAGAAGGATCAACTTACGCCCTTCACTGACTATAACTGCTAAGTCAAATGACAGTCAAGGATTGGTATGCTTTACCTATGATTAAATACATTTAGCAATTAGTAAAAGTAGAACAATTATTTAGCAAACTTGATTAGCAATGCGCTTTTCAGCTCTTACCTATAAGAGAGGGCAATGAATGAAAAATGGCTTCCCATACCCCATTTGGTCATCTGCAATATTGTGTAATGTTATCACATGATCAAGACTGCCCATCAGTCGAAACGCTTTGTGAGATTTGCATTAAAACTTCACGTTCTGCACCTTTGACTATTTCCTGAGTGTGCGTTTCTACTTGTTGGATTGCCTGATATACAATATATATACATTTGTATTTATATTTTCTAGTGTATAATGTATAATATAAATGTGAATCTAAAATATATATTATTAACCTAGAAATATTAAATTCAAATGTTACAGAACTTTAACTTGTCTCATTAAATTAAATGTGCATTAAATAATAAAATAATGTAATATATTAATCTAACTTATAATATTACTTTTTAATTTAAAAACATAATTAATAACCCTCACTAACATTTTACCTCTATTTAACATCTAGTAAACTTGGTTAAAAGTTATACATTTATTTCATTAAAAAAAATTACACTTCTAAAAAAAGTTTAGAATTTTAATTTTTGCAATTATGTGTATATGTGTATTATTTAAAAAACATAATGAATCTATATATTTTTTTATCAAATAGCTACAATGTCAAATCAATTTGACTAATTTAAAATTAGTTCCTATGGTGTGTTATTATTTTTATTCCCTGCGTCCATTGTTTACCTTTGGGTATGTTGCAGTACCAGTGCTTGGCCAAGTGGTGCGCTTGACTTACTCCACAATTAAGCTGGAGTAAATTTAATCTTGGTTTAGCAACTTTAGGGCTATAATAATTTAAGAAGTATGTTTTGTGAATTGCAATTGTCTTACTCTTTTGTGGGTGTGTGCTTCACATCATCACATCTGATCCAACTACTCCTTAAATTTCCCTAAACTTCTTCCATTTAATAGTATTTATGTCCCATTTTCCCATCACTCTACCTGGATCTCCAACATTTACAACTAAAACATATAGTTACACGTGTGGAGCTCTCTGCACGGAAAAGCTAGGAGAGAAAGAGATAGAGGTCTCTGTAGGTGTGTGATGGGGCTAAATTCCGTATCTTAAATTTACTAAGGATTACCTGGCCAATGTTCTTTATTGCCTGCTAAGAAGTGTAGAGGAAAGAAAACATATTACCAATTCCACAATTCCCCTGCTGTCTAACTAAAGGACTACAGACTTGAAATTCTAATATTTGTCGATTTATTACAAAGCCAGAAACAACAGAATATAGACACACCTCAAAATCAGGGCGTAAAGATACATGAATACTAATACAGAGCCCAATCTACGAATATTGGGGCCCAATATGATCACAGGCGGATCGCCACCGCTGGCCCGGCGATGGCGATCCGCCCGCCAAATGACCCATCTTCACCCCCGCCATATTAGTATGTCGAGGGGCACCGTGGCGGACGGAAAGACCGTCTGCCGCTTTTCTGCTGGTCGGATTGCTGGCCGGGCAGAAAAGGAATAGTAATGGTGGCTCATCCATATTAGGATGCATGTCTTTCCATGGCGGAGACTCCGCCATGGGAAGGCATGTGGGAAATCACCGCGGGGCCCATTGTGGGCCCCCGGGGGGTGGGGGGTGGCTGCACTGAGGGGTACCCCCCATCATTGCCATGTCACGTTGTGCATGGTAATGCACAACATGGGCATGAACATTGCGGTGGGTGCTGCTCACAGCATCGCCCGCCACAACATTAATGTCGAGGATGTGCCGCCAGTGTGGCGGGCGCATCCTAATTTGCCTGGCGGGACCGCCACAACTTCGGCGGTCGGTCTCGAGCTCCGTTGCGGTGGTGCCATCGTAATAGGCTCCATAGTTCATTCGGCACAATATAAACAAGACAATGAATTCCAAAATCAGTACACAGCTGAGTATAGACGCTGCATCTAATTCCCTTTTCATTTGTATTTCCTAAATAAAGCATATTCTGTGCCTACTCTACTTCTAAAGTGGCAATCCTTCCTAATTTCCCAGACGAATTTCCCCAAAGGTGTCAGCACGTCTTGACTTCCTAGGTAGTGCACTCACGTTAAATGGGTCAAGTAGCATGAAGCTATATAGCTCGTTCTAAGATGCTCTCCTACCTCAGTCAAGAGTAGAAGTCCTGCAAATCTGTCCCTGTGCCTAATACAAAAAGACAAAGTTACACCCCTAACAGGTCACATAATGTGTTATTCGTGAACACCTTCCTTGAGTACATTTCCACAGATTCCAATTAATTTGCAGTCTTGGTCGACTGTCTTGGTTCCCAGGTTTCACCAGGCAGGGAAGGTGTCCTCCCTTCTCTCTGTATGCAGTCTTCAAAGAAATTCCTCTCCTCCCATGTATCTTCTTAAATCTAAAATAACAGGGTCAAATTCCTGCACCTGCAGTAGGGGTGAAAGGAAAACTTTCTGCGCACATACATTTTAATTAATTCCCAACTCAAGAGCAAACGAGGAGAAACGAAACCTAAGAAAACAAAAGTTAGGCCTACCATTCGGCTAACCTAAAGACGTTCTTTTAATGTGCACTCATTACACAGGCCTGTATATGAATCTTATAACAGTGAATACATTTGTTTACCTAATAATCATAATGTACAGTCATAGTTACATGATTTCTCTAAATACGTGCTTGTAAATAACATCACAATTTCACTCTACTGATTTTAATGTGGTGATATAACTTAATTCCAATACCATGAATTTCAGCAAAACGATAGAATATATGCGAGTGCAGTACATAGGTGAATATAATGCACCCCTACAAATTTGAGAACGTTGAGCGCTCTATCATGTGTAAATTGCAATCTGTAGTATGTGAGTAGTACTTATACTGTACTAATTTATGTATTAAACAATGCAGTTACTTCCGTCTTGGCTGGGGAACAGAAAGGGCCACCGGACATCAACATGGGATTGAAGGATTGGAAATTGAATTCCTCTCAGCTGGGTTTATTAAAAAAATCACCCAGTTTGGATGTTATGGAGGAATCATCCTGGGATAACCCAAAGAGCACCCAGGGAGAGTCATACATACCGCCAGTGCTGGGTGGGTTGGTGAATGTATGTGTCCAGGAAAACTTAGGCAGGGAAATATCTCCCCAGTTACTAATAGGTTTGCTGGCGATTCGATTCCTGCCACAAGCAAGCCAAAGTCGAGTATCAATTTGCTCTCATGGAATGTGGCAGGTCTTAAGAGCAAATTGATCTGCGAAGACTGGGGCATTTTCATAGACACCTTCGATGTCTGCCTAATGCAAGAGACATGGGCTCTCGAAAATTTTCAACGGGCTGGTTTTGTGTCCTTTAACACACTTGCAGTAACAAGTGGTAGGGGGAGACCTTCAGGGGGTCTTAGCACCTGGGTGGCCCTGCACCTGGGTGTTACGGCAAGACAGCTTCAAACTAGCTCAGACGACATTCAATGTGTCTTACTTGATTTGCCTGGAAACACACACTTGGCTCTCTTGAATGTCTATTCTAGACCTTCCCCGAGTGGTCGGGAATCTAAGGTCATATTACTTCTGAATGACTACATTCTGTCCCTAGACCCCGAATACTCCGTGATTGTGGGTGGCGACTTCAATTGCCAATATGAACCACTTAGCCTGTTGGACCTAGACGATCCAAATGCGGAAAATGCACATTGGACCATTCCTGACCCCTTGATTCCCATGGTTAAGGCCTGGACCCCTCTGGTACTGCAGATCATTGCTTTTACTCTTTCTTTATCTTTAAGGGCATGCAATGGCAGATTTAAATCGGACAGACCTGGACGTGACACCTTCAATAGAGTGGGGCAAACCTCAATTTTGGATTATATCCTTATCGAATCAAGATCATGGGATAAGGTGCTCGATTTCAGGGTTTTAGATCGGGACGACAGTGATCACAATGCCTTGGTCATGACACTGTAACCAGGAAGTTGGGGTATGACTAGCTATGACATAGCGGCCCCTCTTACATCACAACCTCTTATCCTCCACAACAACAGACGCAGGGTAAGATGGCCTCGCATCTCTGTCTGCCCAGATAAAATGGCAGAAACTTATGGACTTGTCTTGCCCCATCTTAGGGGAATGGCCGAAGCAGGGCTTAACTGTACTTCCATTGAGCGGGAGATCCGGCCTGTAGACATCCATAGTCAGCTAGTATCTAAACTTTTGGATGTGTTTTGTCCGGAAGGGAGTGTGAGGGCCCACTTGGTTAGAACGCAATTGTGGTACACTGCTGAGTGAAGGAAGTCAAAGAGTGAACTGATCCTGGCAATTAGGGCCAAGGACAAAGTCAGGATCAAAATACTTCGGGCACAGCATAAACAAACAATTGAAAGGGCAAGAAAGTCTTGGGAGGATGACAAGTGGGAGGAGATGCGACTAACCTTACAGTTCAAAGATTTCAAAGGCTTTTGGTCCATTGTTGCTAATGGCAGAAAAGCATCCGAGCCCACCACATTTCCTAACATAGCCCCAATAGCCTGAGAAAATTACTTTGGGGGTCTGAATTCGGGCACAAATCACAGTACATCATCCATTACTACCCCCCTCTGCAATTTTGAGTGCCAAGCCGAGGATGTCCCGGCGATCACGGTGAAGGAGGTCGAAATCGCTATCCACATGCTGATACCCAACAAAGCGCCGGGCCTGGATAAAATCCCAGGCTATTTTTATCGGTCGGAACCCACGATTTGGGCACCGTATTTTTGTGTCCTGTTTAACTCCATTTTGTCGGGCGCAGAATCCCCAGAAACCTGGCGTGGTGCCGAGATTGTGCCAATATTTAAAAAAGGCTGCCCATCACAACCTTCTAACTATAGGCCCATTAGCTTAATTGATATCACTCGGAAGCTATTTGGACGTATAGTCTTGGAGAGGTTGCAGAGGTGGGAGGCAGATAACAACATCTTAAGCACTCTACAGGCGGGTTTTAAAAAGGGTGTCTCAACTGTGGACCAGATATTCCGACTTCAGGTCCTTTACTGTAAGACTGTGAGCTTGTAGGGTGGCAGCCTCTACCTCATCTTTGTTGACCTGAGGTCGGCATTTGACCTGGTGCCACGAGAAAATCTGTGGAGAGTCCTTCAGGCACTTAATGTTCCTCCATATCTTTTGGATGTCCTGAGAAGACTCCACACAGAAAACTTCGCACAGGTCAGATGCGGGAAACATGGAGAGTTGTCTGAACGCTTCCCTGTAAATCAAGGAGTTCGTCAAGGATGCGTGTTGGCACCCACGCTATTCTGTTTATTCATCAACGGGCTCATAGAACACCTGGAAGGCATCAAGGACGCTGATATCCCAAGACTTGCTACGGGCAGGGTACCAGCTTTGATGTTCGCTGACGACACTCTGTTGTTGTCGCGAACATCTACTGGTATCCAGCGTATTTTAGACGGTTTTGTGGATTTCTGTGGTGAAAGAGGCCTGGAGATTAATTTAGCGAAAACCAAATTTATAATCCTTAACCCCCCCAAGTATACACGTCCGAACCCAGCGCTGAATGGTATTCCCCTTGAGCAGGTAAAGACGTTTGGATACTTGGGGATCATACTGCAGGAAGACCTTGGATGGGGGGGTCAAGTCGCTAATTCCACACTAAAACTGTCTCAAACAACAGGAGGAATTTCCAAACTCTTCAGAGGATCGGTCTCCAAGCCAGTAGCACCAGCGATAGAAATTTTTAAAACCCAAGCAAGAGCAGCCTCTATCTATGGAGCAGAACTATGGGGTCATTCCAAGATTTATACCCTAACAAGGACTGAAAACTCCTTTATGAGGAACTTGCTTGGTTTGCCCCCTGGCACCCCCCTGGTACCTATCAGGTTAGATCTGGGGCTGATGCCCATTGAAGAGGTGGTGGCACTGCGGCCAATAATATATTGGAAGAGACTTTGGTCCAATGCAGAGTTGGGCCCCTACCGAGAAGAATTCAAGGGGGTTTGGTCCCAAACTAAAAATAAGAATATTCCTTGGTTAAAGTGTGTTAGGGACACTTGTGCCAAAATTGGACTCCCTGATCTATGGGGCTCACCGGACGCCTCATGCCTGGTTGTCTCCAAGGCCAAATTGGCTGAACAATTTAGATCTTCTGCGCCTGCATTCGAACTCTGGTGCTGGTAGGTTGACTGCCCAGTTCCTACAGATTAAAGACAACTACAGGAGTGAGGCATTTTTAGATTTGATCTCCCCGCCGGTTGCTAGGAAGTTGTACTTCCAATTGAGAATAGGCAGTTTACCGCTTAGGTCCTTTACTTCGAGGTGGGATGTTAATATGATTACTGCTTATCCTGCCTGTGGCTTTAGACTAGAGGATGAAAAACATGTCTTCTTTTTCTGCCCAATGTACCACCTGCAAAGAAAACCTATTTGTAGAAATCTGGGATTTAGAGAATGTGAAAAAGCCTTGAGAGTCTTGAAATACGATACCCATCCCCCAATTGTTTTTGCAGTCTCCCGGTTTTTGAATGCCATGTGGATAAAACGCAGGAAATATTGTAATTAATTCTCAAGCCCTAATTTATTTTTGAAAAATTCATGAAGCCTTGTACAATTTACTGTATAACTGCAATTTGAATTAGATGTATTTTAAATATTTGTATGTTTTGTAAAAATTTGTGTTACTTTTATGGCCTTTTATGGCCTTGGTGGCCGAAATAAAGTTTACGATGATGATAGAATATATGCGAGTGCAGTACATAGGTGAATATAATGCACCCCTACAAATTTGAGAGCGTTGAGCTCTCTATCATGTGTAAATTGCAATCTGTAGTACGTGAGTAGTACTTATACAGTACTAATTTATGTATTAAACAATGCAGTTTGTGAATTTGGGTCCATATTTTTATGATCCTTTTTAGTTGCTACTTTCTGAACCACCACAAATTATTAAGCAAGAGTGACAGGAATATGTCAACAGATTCTCAAATGTAGCCAGATCATATTCATTTTTTGATTAATCTTGAAAAGATGCTTCTTCATTTCATGCCTGGAGGAAATCCACCTCTTCTCTATTGTTACCCCTGTTTTCATGCTTTTTTGTACTCTTATTTTTGTCTGGTTTAAGGACTTTGTGCAATGTGACACTGCTTTTCAGTGCCATGGTGTGCATGCTTCATCTTTAAAATGGTATTGATAAAAATGGTTTCCCCAATTAGTCTATTTAATCTTCTTGTAAGGCCACGCTAGAGGTCACACCCAAAGGGAGCAAAAAAACAGGGTTCATCTCACTCAAAGTTTTTGCCCCGTTGAAACTGGGTTCAGCAGCACCTTATCTCGAACCTTGTGGAGCAAGCTTGATTATATTTTTGAGCCTTGTTCCTAGTGACAACATCTGAACGTAAAACCTGGGATGGGGCAAGGCAGCAAACCCATCCAAACAATGAAATAACCTTGGTGCGTATTCAAGCTCGGAACTTACTGTGCTATGACTATTGGCTTCAGTGGGAGTCCAACAGTGAGGTATCCAACTTTGAGGGCCCTTCACTAACTTTGGCCTTGGACCTTGCCCTGCTGGAGGATTTAGGCTATGTCAGAAGGTAAAACCGTTGACCGGAATGAAGCGATCGGCGTGTGGGCCCTCCACCCCATTACAGTCAGCCTGTGCTTATGTAGCAGTCAAGCATAAACTGTTGTTCTTCAATGGCACTTGACCTTTTCTGTGTGCTTTCTGCCTTCAAAAGTTAAAAACCCATATATACCTGGGTCCCCAGATGCAATTTTAATGATTTTGGTGTAGTGTTTCTCATTTTTCAAAGTTGATTTGGGTATTTTATTGTGTTTAGCTGCTTACTTTAAATTGTTCGTATTGCCCAAACTTGCCTAAACTTAACAAACTCTTGTCTGGTGATTTCCTACTGCTTGTGGAAATACTTAAGGTGGAATGCCCACTTGTTGGTACAATACATTTCCCAGCTGCATGCTGAAAATCACGGGTCTTCAGTAGGTGTGCATACTGGTATATCTCCACAGGAGACTCACTGGAGACAGCACCAATTTGCTGAGGCCCTCATCCAATGAAATAGGCAGTGCATGTCATGAATCAAGTGAGCAGTGAGTCAAATCAGATTCACGTCCCAAACCTCCACACTAGTACAAGTCGAGAGTACACGTCGAGAGCCAAAACCAAGCTTTCCTGGACTTATACCCTTGTGGGGGAGGTAGGGCATAGGGAGGAGACAACAGACATAGACATATGGATAGATTTTGTTGATACAAATGGCCTAAAGGGTAAGGTTTCTGCCCAACGAGAGAGGTCTCAGCAGTAGAACCAAGGTGAATGGAAGAAGGTGCAAAGTCAGTAACTCCAATTAAAAAATATGTACAACAGGTTATATGAATCACAGAGGTTAGACAACCACAATGACAAGCATCTATGAGTTCTTACCAGCTTCTCCAAAATAACAGCGGAGACAAGAACCAGAATAATCTGGAAATACCTGGCACAAGCTCGTCCACGTCAAGTTGGCGAGTGAGGAAAATCCACCTCCCGGTGTGATTTTTCCTTGCTCACGCTTGCCCAGATTAGCTGGTGAGTGTGAGCATGGAAAATCAACCTCCTGGTGACATTTCTCAACACGAGTGGTCAGATTTTTAGATGCGAGTGGTTGCAGCAGGTCGTGACTACTCACGTTGAGAAACCTTCCATTCGCATTGAGAAAGCTGCCGCTCGAGTAGGAAATCTACTTGAGCAGCAGAGTAAGCTGAGCCCTCTGGTGGTACCGCGGCTAACGGAAGAAGCCACCCTTTTCTCAGGCAATCAAGAAGGAGCTTGATAGACATTTGCAGCATCCAGTCCTTGACACCTGTGGATAAATAGCCCAGCCCATCGAGGCAAGCGCCACTGGTGAGGAGAGGACTGCTGCTGGTAGATGGAATGCAATAGTGTTAAGAATAACTCATCAGTGCGCACGAAAGAGCCTGCTAAGTCTCCATGTTGGTGATAAATGGTGACAACACCCCATATTTTATCTCCATCTGCTGTCTTTCCAGGTGTACTGTTCTTTGACTGTGGCTGCAAACAATGCCAGAACTGTGGCCAGTGATATTAGCTGCTCTGTTTGTAGCCTTGATTTTGCAGCAGCATAGCTTGTCTGGAGTGCAGTTACGGGACGCTGAAGGTGTTTGCTGCCTGTTTTTAACAGAGCATCAGGTGGTATACTTACTATTATTATTACAAATGGCCCAGTGCTTTATTTTCTAAATCTGTGTTGAGGAATTGTGTTTCAGATATATTGTACTTGTTTAATATTGGGTTCTGCCAGCAAGCGTTCATTCATGGGCATCGGTACAATAGCTGCCACACATTCACTTAGCATTTGTTTGTTGAATGCTGTCATTGAGGAATATGTGAATCACAGTAGCTCTCTATGGGAGTCTGAGCTGCAGATGCATTGTTGTTTTACCAATGCATTTCTCCTCCATTCAAAATCTGCTCTCTGTTGCTCCCAATATTTGAACTGATTAGTGTGCTAGTTGTGTGTGAGTTCTTCATACAGTGCAAGCATGCCTCCTGATGGATTCTACAAAGCACTTAGAAGACTGTAATATGAACGAAAGTAAAACAATAGCATAATTGGTAAAGTAAACAGTGATAATAGCACAGTAAAAGGGTATAAGTTGAGAGCATTAGAAGAGGTGCATTCCGAAGATGTTCTAATGAGCTTGCCATTTCCCAAGATTCCTAAAGAGTGACAATAGAAAGTCCACAGCCTTAATGGATTTATCTACCTACCTGTTGTAGCACTGAAGGCTTAGTCTCCAGCTTTAACATCCCTGTCCAGAAATGTAGCCATTTTCAAATAGTCCACTCATTGTTCACCACCATAGTATACCATTTTCATATTTGCCACCTTTTTGATGGGTATCGCCTGCTACTATGGAGATCTGGGGCCAGATATATAAAGCATTTGATCGGTAAAATGCTTTTTGGCATGTACCAACCCTATTTGGCGAGTCTGTAACCTATTACCGACCCGCAAAATAGGGTTAGCAAGTTGCTATTAGGAAGGGGTATGTTAAGGGCATCCCTTCCTAACAGCGAGTTACACTGGTATGTAGAAAGTTTTACAACAGGCAATGTGGTAGCAAAACATTCGCAGTTACCACCAACTTCAAGTGGGTGGTAACCCATTCGCAAATAGGAAAGGATCCCCAAGGGACCCCTTTCCCTTTGTGAATATGGGCGGCAACATTTTTTGAGAACAGGGAGACCGCTGCCTGCTCTTAAAAAATTAATGAGTAGCTTTTCATTATTCTTTTTTATATTTATCCCGTTTTCCTTTAAGGAAAACGGGCTGCATTGCAAAAAAAAAAATACTTTATTTAAAAAGCAATCACAGACACGATGGTCTGCTGTCGTCAGCAGGCCACCAACTCTTCGAGTGCAGGCCGTTCCCAATAGGTTGTAAAGCAAGACCTACTAATATTAATGAGGTAGATCTATTCGTGACCCACTGGGAATCGACACATTTGTACATGGGTGTTTGCGATATCCTAAACACCTCTGTAATGACAAACCTTAGATCTCCCCTGGACAAAGGAATGTACCGTCACTTTCCCAGGGAGAGAATATCAGTTCCAAACTTATGGAATATAACATATACACAGCACTTCCTAAGGTGGGCAAACTTTCAACACTCCCCCAAAGGCAAGGCAAGAAAACAATAATTTGCGCATCACTTGTGAGGAGTAGCACCAACTTCCTATAACACAATTACCTGCTAGAAGGGAATTCACCCATCCTTCTACAACAGAATACTTGGCCAAGAAGAGTCCACACCTCCTGCTACAAGGAAAAGACGAATTGGTATATCTGGGATGTATTTATTAGTAAATAGCATCACACAGTAAGCCAAATGCATCTAACATAGCAGACTCTAACATATCAATAGTATGATTGAAACTCAATCAAGACAAATATATATTTAGAAATATATATATATATATATATATTTAAGAATCAGAAAATAAGAAGGAAAGGAAAGAATTCAGAGACAGTTACTAGCAGACACCTCACCTAATGCTCCATCATTTAACCCCACTTTGTTCAAGGGGAGTCCATTGCTTGAACCGGGCGAAAGCTCAGAGGTGACACCAGCCTCTACTCTTCCGTGGCAACACGTCTGCTCCACGGATGAACTTCCACCGAGCCAGTGTAGACTCCCCTTTTAATACACATTCAAAACACAGCGAAGCTTCTAGCAAGCCATGCCCCCTAGTTCTCATGAGAGCCAGTACCAGCCTGCTTCAAGGTCAGACCAAGGGTTGATCAGGCCCCTGTTATGACTAAAAGTCAAACCATGTACATTCCACTGATAAGAACCAGTTCTCTCTAGTCAGTAAAATGCGAAAAACAGCAGGAAAGCAAAACATGCCCTCTTCTTCACAGAAAATGGCTTCAGAGTTAGTTAAGCCATGCACACAAAGGCCCAAAGCAAGATGGAATCAAAAAAGCAAGGAGCACCTATAATTCTCATCCACACAACTTACAAGCACCACTGTGCACACAGAAAAGTTTGAAGCAAGGTAAAGTCAGAAGGCAGAATGACATTAGACCACGTCAAAGCCAATAGGTCAAAGTCATAATTCACGTAACCCAAATAACATTATACACTAAATCCCTCAGTATACAATATTGAGCACATGTGTGCACCACCACCCACAAGACTGCACCTCAGCATACCATACCTTCTATTCTTAGAAAGACTATTCCACTAAAAGGCAGAACACACTTAAGTCAGTACAGAATGGTGGTGGTTGAGGGTCATCATAGGGTGTCAGACCACAAAAGTGGCTGATTCACTACAACCTCAGAATCGGAAAAATTTGCAAATAGGAAATCACAAACTGACTTTTTTGTATATCTGGCCCTTGATATCTGGCAAGCAAAGATCACATGTTGGAGGCATCCTGCATGTGTTAGAGCAGGAATTCACAAAGTACAGCCCAGAGGGTGCTTGTGGTCCTCCCAATCTTTGTGTGCCGTCTCTTGTTGAATAGCAGCACTGAGCAGCTCTTTACTTGACTGAGCACAAACATTCAGAAAGCTGTTAAACAGGCAAGCATTTATTTACAGTTACAGAAGTTAAGGAAAAAAAGCAAAGAAGGTGTCCTGTACCACTTATGTTTAGACACACCTTCATTTTTAAAGACATTGTGCAACAAAGGTACAAATATGATAATGTTGCTGCAAAATTCAAGAGAGTATATCCCTCTTACACGTGCAAGTGTTTTACCTTAGTACCTCAGATTATATCACTGCATTTAGAGACATTTATTAAGTAGTAGTTTTTAAACATGCAATTCAGAAACATTTATGCCTCCCCCGAACCTGACAACAAGCCATTATTTAAACAAGAGGTAAGTAATCTACTGTGTGCAACTTCTGGGTGGCCTAGGTTGTTATTATATAGGGAACAGTATTATAATTTGAGAGGTTACTCTTTTACCACACATGGGAAGGACCCCAGGGGTAGCCTTCAACCAGATAATGGAAATGACGGCCTGGACTTGGTAGGAGGCAATGTCTCCCTACCTACGCCAGAAGGCCTTGCTGTGGTGTAATCCAGCCCTCTGTGTTGGTGGATGTCCATTCTTGGAATGAAAGTGGTATTAAGTGTCTTTACCAGGTCTTAAATGTGGGTGTATTCAAACTCTTTGAGCTCTTACATGCGGAATTTGGACTAAGGAACATGAACGCTTGACATTATCATCAACTATCCCATTGCCTTCGTGTGGCACATGGCACATGCCCAGCAAAACTGCCCCTCTCACCCCAATCCAGTAACTTCAGGCGTTCGGACAATATAAGGGGTTGGTGTCTGGTTTATATACAGTCCTCATCAAAGGACAATATTTCCTTCTGTCCCTCTCATCCATTAGACTTCATTGGCAACCGTTCCTGGGAAAGCCATATTTCCCTGTAGACTGGGCATCACTAATTTTTTACTATAACAGGGCCCTAGGAACTCTAGGCTAAAATACCTCTAATTCAAAATGTTTTAGGACTGATATTGGACCCCCTGGAACCATTGCAGAGTGAAGATCCTGCCTCATGACCTCTGTTGGAGGTGTGGAGCTGCCAGATGCGACCTGTACCAAATCCTGTGGTCCTGTCCAGCCATTGCGCCCTACTGGACGCTTTTCTGGGGCAGGCTATGATGGTTTGGTGTTTTATTTTATTTGTTTATTTATTTATAAAGTTTTATATAGCGCAAACAAGATCCCGAAGGATATCAGAGCGATTTACAAAAGGATGGAATGAAGGACATAAATGCAATGTCGACATCAAGTAAGACTAAAAAACAAAAAATAATAAAAATAAAAACAGGAAAAATTGCAAAATTACAAGACAGATTAGTCAAGGAGAGTAATACAATAAACAGGTATATAGTAGGCTACGCATGGGGGGACACTATGAGGTAAGGAAGAGCAGCATCAAATGATGGTACAATGGGTGTAGGATCAATGGCTTTGAGCAGATGAACCTAGCCCCATTAAGGGAAGAATTTATTCATTAGGAATATTTTGGCTTCCAGTTTGAAAGTAGTCGTTAAGGAGATTTTGCGTACTTCCGGTGGAAGACAGTTCCATATCTTTGGGGCAGCACCGGAAAAGGCTCGGCGACAAGTTCTCTTTTTGCTAAGGATGAGTGGTTTCAAGAGGAAAGTGTTAGCTCTTCTTGAGGCTCTAAAAACCACAGGATAATTCAAGCTTTTGCGCTAGATACCTGGGTGTTTTGAAATGCAGGGCTTTGTGCGCCAGAACGGCAATCTTTATCTGAATTCGAGCTTCATAGGGCAACCATTTAAGAGATTTTAGGAACTGGGGATATGTGCTCATTTCCTTTGGTACCAGTAACCAATCTTGCCGCAGCGTTCAATGATGCACTTAGTGGAGCCAGTGTGTATTTGGGAAGGCCACAGAGTGTAGCACTGTCGTAATCAAGCCTCGGCAAGACACGCACTTGGACCACCTGCTTGAAATCAGTTCGTGGAAGGAATGGTTTGATATTTCTAAGTGTCCTCATCAAATGATTAGCTCCCTTAAACACATTGCTGATGTGATTTTTTATATTCAGGTGCTTGTCCAGGGTGATTCCGAGAGATTTGGCAAAGTCTATGATGAGAGGGGTGCAGCTGAAAGCAGTGAGGTGATTCAGCCAAAGGTCTAGCTTGGGGATGTGGTTCGGAGGAGAGATGAATTCAGATTTGGAGGTGTTGAGCAGCTGATGGTTCTCAGTTAACCATTTTTGCGTAGACCTTAGGATAGTGTTGAGTGAGATGATATTATCTGGGGATGAGATTTTCAGATAAAGTTGCGTATCGTCCGCATACATATGGAAAAGCGTGTTCGTGGCATTTAGAGAATTAGCTAATGGTTCCAAGAAAAGGTTGCGGAGAATAGGAGATGAGCTGAACCTTGGGTGACACCCATGAGTACTGGAGAGGGCTGGGAGAGGGAGTGGTTTGCCTTGACTCTTTGTGATATGTGGTGGAGGAAGGACAAGAACCATTGTAGCACCCGACCAGAGAAACCCATCCTGTTCTTCAGAATGGATAGGAGGTTGTCATGATTAACTGTGTCGAATGCGGAGGAAAGGTCAAGGAGGATTAGGAGGCAGGAATCATTTTGGTCAAGCATTTTTAAAACGTCATCCATAACGTGAGTGAGAGCCGATTCAGTACTGTGCCCCTTCTGAAAGCCTGATTGATGCAGGTCTAGGAGTTGGAAGCTCTCTATGTGAGCACAAAGTTGGGATTGTACGCATTTATCTAGGAGTTTGGCTAGGGTGAGGATGTTGGGAATAGGGAGGAATTTATTGAGGTCAGCTTTATCTGCGTTAGTTTTTTTAACTATAGGTGACACCTGAGCTGCTTTTAGGCAGTCTGGGATTGTGCCTTGTGATAGAGAAGCATTTACAATCCTTGTACAGGTGGGGATGAGTATATTCTTGATTTCTTTGAAGGTGGCCGGGGGCAATGGGTCACTGAAGTGGTTAGATGGGTTGATATTCTGAAGAATCTTGTTGATGTCTTTTTCACTGAATGGGGTAAAGGTGCCCCATGACGCATTGTTCTTAGTGTTCAGGCTGACAGGTTTGTACTTTTCTAAGAGGTCAATGGGTGGTGTGGACCAGGAGGACGGCAGGAGAGCCTTCTTAGAGACGTGATTGATGGTGATGAGTCTTGATTTCTCAATGAAGAAAGCAGCAAGTTTGTCGCACGAGGGTGGGCTGCCTCCAGAGTCAGAGAGGTTTGGACCTACCACTGATTGCTGTTTGACCAATTCGAAAAGTTTCTTGGGGCTGTTAGCAGCTTGATCAAGTTGGTGTCTGAAGTAGTCAGCTCTAGCGTTCTTGATTTGTTTGTTGTAGAAGCTCCTAACTTCTCTATGGAGTTTTAGTTGGTCCAAGGAGGGTTTGGATCTCAGGAACGTTCAACTGCCCTGAGGTTGCGGCGTTCCGTGTTTAAATTGTCGTTGTACCACGGGTTGTATATTTTTGTTGAGGCATTTTGTTGTTGGAGTGGTGCAATGTCATCCATGATGTTGGAGATGGTCGAGTTGTAGGAGTCGGTAAGTAATTGAACATCAACCAAGTCAACTTGAGAGGAGAAGGCAGATTTACTGTGGGCTGCTATTTCAACCGAGTTTATTGATCTGAGGTCCCTTTTCCAGATCTTTGATTTCATTGGTTGACCCTTCATCAGCGACACCTCCCTGTTAATATAAAAGAGGATGCAGTGGTGGTGGGACCAGTCGCAAGGGGTAATGGTATTCAGAGTGATGGTCTGCCCTTTTGAGATAATGAGGTCTAGAGTTTCTCCTTTATTAAGAGTTGGTCGGTCACAGTGCTGAATCAGTTCTTGATCATCTAAGAATGATTTAAGGCAAGTTACCGCGTGGTCACTGGGGTTGGACCAGTGAAGGTTGAAGTCACCAAGGAAGATTTGGGACACTGCTTAGTCGACATTGCCAGAGATGATTTCCGCTAGTTGCTCAATGAAGTGGAGATTGTCTCCCGGGGGTGATAAAAAGTGTGAAGTTTGCAAACCAGCAGGTTATTACTTGAGATGCTGAGACAGAGGTATTCACAGGAGGAAGGCGAAGAGGACTCCATGTGAGAGATCGAGAGTGTGTTCCTGTAAATACATGCTAGGCCACCACCCAGCTTCCGAGCTCTGTCTAACCTAATTATGTCATCAGTAGGAGGTACTAGGAGGTCTAAGATAGGAGTAGAGGCGGGATTTAGCCAAGTTTCAGTGAGGATGATAATGTCTAAGTCATTGTGTTGGACGAGGTCGAAGATATCAGAGGCGTGTTTACTGGCTGACCTGCAATTGAGTAGAACACATTTAAGTCGTAACGGATTTATGGGGGAAGGAGTCTGGATGACTTTCACTCTACTGAGGTTGTCTTTATTGATGACTCTAAGTTGGCAGGAGGTTCTCTGTTCGGGTTAGAATGGATGGTTTGTATTTGTCTCGGCGGGATCATGTTGGAATTGGAGCTAGTAGAGTACGAGTTGGGAAGGTCATTGAGATCATTGGACGCCAGGTAGGTTGCAAATCTTCTGGGGCGGGAGGGCGCATTAGGTAAGGATATGGTTTTCGCGACGGAGGGGGCTAAAGGCTGGCCCATACGATCTCTAACCCGAGGGGAGGCTCTGGGCAGATTCGCAGAGGTGAGGAAGGAGCTGATCACGGGGAAAAGATCATATCAGAGGGATTTCAGGTCATGTAGTTCAGTAGTGAGATGGTGCAATTGGAGAGATATATCATCCAGGCGTGCAACCACGTCTGAAAGGGGTAAGGGTTGTGTTGGGAAAGTGGGCGCAGAAGGGGGGCCTCTGTGTAAGCCCGTGGGGTCCAGGGTGATGGTGAGTAGTTCCTGGGGAGGGGGGTTGGTCATTTGGGACTAGCTGCGCTCCATGGCCTTTCGATAATGAGGTAGTAGCATTAACGAAGGTGGTATGACCATAGAGCTGAGGGTCAGGTACAGTCCAAATTGGAATGAGTGGGTTTGAGCGATCATGGTCGGTGTAGGGCTTTTGCCCGGCCTCCAACATGGTATGAGGCTTGGGGAGAGGGATGATGGAAGAGGGATCATTCGTTGAAGGCAATGACAGTAGGTCACACGGGGATCTCTCCGATCGAGGAACAGATAGAATTGGACTGGCTAGCTGTGCGACAAATGAGGCCGAAAAGTCGCTACCCTTCTGAGTCAGGGGTCTAGAGGGTTGGAGGACATCAACAGGGGACAGAGCCACTCTGTGATCAACAAAAGATGAGGAGTGATTTAGATAGAATGAGGGCCTCTCAGAGGAGGTGGGGGGGACTGGTAGTGTCCCGAATGATGGTAGGGTGAATGCAGGTGTCATTGAGTTTCGCCGCAACCGGGTTTTTGAGTAGCAGAAAGATAATAGATATCTTAACTAGATTGGCATTGGAAGCTTTGAATAGGATGATACCATTGTTATAAAGGGTGATGGTGGCATTGGCATTGAGTGTGGACGAGGGTTTTGTTGTTAGTTTGAGACCATGAGGTGTTTTTCTGGTACCAGATAGTCGGAGCATAGAGTGGAAGATTTTTCGCCATCATGCTCTTTTCCTGGTGTAGAAAATAAGGTAATTAACTCTACTCCCTTTGCTTGAACAAAAGTAGACGTTTGAGATTAACATTTCAGGCCTAGCCCTGAGTATGTAATGCTTGTGTTTTTTGGCGGCATTTTTCGATAGGTTGGGTGGGTAGTTGATAATGAAAGCGTTGGAATCTGAGGGATCGGGACTTAACTCCATTATAGAAGTGTGTCTATTGGATGATGGAAGTGACTTATCAGTGGAACATGGATGGTGTTAAGGGGAGAATTCCTGAGCCACTTGTGTGGGATAATGTCAGCATGCCCACTCCAAGATGGCCACCAAAACCAGTGGGTGGAACCAGCCCTTTTCTCTTTCTATGCCCTGCCCAGGAGTGTGGGATAATGTCAATATGCCCATTCCAAGATGGCTACCAAAAGCAGAGGGTGGAACCAGCCCCTTTCGCTTTCTATGCCTAGCCTAGCATAGAGACTGGGGAGAGGGTATATCCTGCTTCAGACTCCTTGACTCCAGCGGGCTGAGGAGCATAGTCAGGATGTACTCAGAGTCACTCCCTTACTGCCCTCTTACCCTCCTGAATGACTTTTCTGATCTCCCTGACATGACCTACCACAGCTGCAGGTAGCTTGCCACCTCACTAGCCATGGCCAAACTTTGTATACTCTGCCATTGGCGATTGCCTACCCTTCCCACAATTACTGAATGGCTTCTTAAATTGTACCGCATTGCGGGCTTCGAGAAAATCACCTTTCACTTAAATGATCAGTCACACATCTTTGAAAACACATGTGGCCCCTTCATGACAAGTATTGAAACATCACTCAACTGAACTTCGTGCTTACAGGGGGTATAGATGCACCACTCTGAGAGAAGGGGGGGATGAGGCATTCCAGCCAGAGAGGAGGTTTACTCCCTGGCAATGTCCACACCCCTGCAGATACTTGACCATTTTCACCCTCCACTTTCCCCCCCTTTCCTAACCCCCATCTACTCCTTATGCACCTCTTATCTGCAGATGCCTCTTTGACTCTACGAGAGAGTGTCAATGTTGGAGTGCAGTACTTCTCCACATGGTGGGCTTAGTCTTCACATTTCATCCAGCAGCTGGGCCTCGGTATTCAGTATTTTATACTACTGTACCATCTGGTACACAGCTCTTGTAGTGAATCCGGGAGCTGCGCCCTACTGATTTCAGCGGTACCTGTATGTAATCTCCCAATGCATGCCCATTAATGCCTTTCTGACTCTCTCGCTGGCACTGTTTTGTTTAAATTTACAATAAATGCTGCAAAAAAAAGAAGAGAAGCTTGTGTACTGTGAGTATCCTAAACTCATGCATTTCAAGGTATTTTTCTATATGATAATGAATAAAAATGAGGCAAAGTGAAATAAAACAATTGCGTAGGATCGCTTATTTGGTCAAGTGAGAAGCCGGAATAGATCCCAGGTTTTCTGGTTTAACATTGTGCATTTCAGCCACTAGATGGGTATCTTTCTCCCTCTCTCTTTTTACATCAAATGTTGATGCTTTGTCTTCAAATCTTGATGTGTGAGGTTAGAGTGTGGATAGCCAACAGAAGCCACATAACGGGTCAGCTAATTGTGCACTTGAGGATCCTAGAAAACCACAAGCTGAGCCACAACAAAGAATCTAATTTGAGCCTATCTCGAGCCTTCAGTGACTCGTCCACTTCTATCACATGATTGCAATTGAGGCAACAAAAGTATAGGAAGGATATCAGTTGACTATCAATAAACAATTTGGTGAAGCAAGAATAACAACACCACAGTGCAGCATACCTTATTTCAAGATTCAAAACTTTCTCACTACACCATATTTTAGTGACTGCACTATTTATGCCACACACAAACAGCAATAGGGTGAAAACACAACACAAGAAAAAATCTGACACCAATTAAGAAAAATATAGAAAATGGTATATATTATCTGACACCAAAACAACAAAAATCCAATCAGTAGAACCAGAGAGATGCAATTTTAAAGATTTAAGCTGGCAAGTATAGTACCTAAAGGCAGAAAGCGCCACTTGCGGTTATCTAGTCTAAGACTGGGTGATAGTCACAAGTTCAGGCTGACCCTGATGGTGCGTGGATCGAATAGAGGGACCAAGTTAGTCCCGCTGAAAAAGTTACCTTCCAAAGTTCAGTACGAAGAGTTTCTGTTTGTGGTGGAGGAGGCCACAAGGAGGAGGGAGAGTTTTGCGGATTGTTGTCGCAGTAGCACGAAGAGGAGACTGGCCATTACGGATGGTTGCTGCTGTAGCACGAAGATCCTGTTGGGCGTCTCATATGGTCGTTACTGGAGATATGCATTGGCGGTCATCGGAGGTTGTTGATGATGTAGCACAAAGTACAGATCTCACGTTGTCTATCCTCACTGGGATTTGCTGTAGCTCGAACAGTCCGGCTCACAGGAGCATCGTGTTGGCGATCAGCGTGGGCGGAGAGATCATGGTGCGCACAGGCCAGTTTCTTGTCGTAAAGAGCCCAAAACTTCAAGATTTCTTCTTTTATTTAAAGAGCTTCACTGATACCAAACCAAGGTGTCCAGGACCTTGGAGGCACCTCTTGGGGGTCAGGAACCCACTCCAGCAAAAGCCAGCAGGGCTAAGACAGACACAATGTCAGGTCCAGGCAGGTTTCGTTGCAGCAGGTCGGCTGGGCAGTTGAAGCTGCAGGGAGGCCTCTGGAGCTTCTTATGCCCCTGTAGCTCAGAAGAGGAGGTCAATCAGCTGACCCTTGGAATCATATCAACCTGGAAGGAAGGTTGCTGTTGCAGTCTACCTTCTCAGCCAGCAATGCAGACCTCAAGCAGCAGGGCATTCTTCTTCTGTAGTATCCACAGGCTCAGGAGTGTACTGAAGAGTGGGTCCAATTTTTATACCTGGTGCCCCCTTTGAAGTGGGAGAAGCTTTGGAGTTTTTTCCCTTACAGAAGTGTCTGGAATTGTAGTCTCCTTGCCCTGGCCCCAGTCTGGATGGAGGCACAATAGACTAGTGTGAAGTCCTTGGTATGTGAGCAGGGCCAGTGCCTTTAAAGTGCAAGTGTGGTAGGTGACAGGCCCGCCCCCCCCCCCCCATCAAGCTTATGATGACTCATTCAGGCACACCTGGTCCCTCTATTGTGTACCTGTCTGGGAGGAATATACATAGGCCAACTGCCAACTACACCTAGTTTTGTGGCCCAGGAACAGGCTCCAGGCACCAAATGATTAAGACAAGAAAATGCCAACTTACTTAAAGTGGCATTTTCAGAATTGTGACTCAAAATCTGACTTAATAAATACAATTAGATAACCCAATGTTATCCTATGAGTGAGGTAGATCTCACAGTGAAAAATGAACTTGTGAGTTTTTCACTACCAGGACAAGTAAAACTTAAAAGTACATGTCCAACTTTTTAATTGCAATGCACCCTGGCCTATGGGCTGTCTAGGGCCTACCTTAGGGGTGACTTATGTGTTGAAAAGGAAGTTTTAGGCCTGCAAGGGATTTACTTTGTCATGTCAAATTGGCAGTTTAAAACTACAATGTCACACCTTAGACATTGTTTAAAATGACTGCTTAAGTGGGAGGCATAATAGGTACTGAAGGCCTGCATTTAATTTTTAGGACCTGGGTAAATGTAGTGCCACTTTACTAGGGACAAGGGAATTGAAGGTGCCGATTAGGAGTAAGCCAATTGTACCATGGGTTAAGGAAAGAACACAAGCACAGAGCTCTAAAGCCAACAAAAATGGGTTTAGAAAATAAGTTTAGGGATGACCCTGCAGAGAGGGCCAGGTCCAACAGATAGAAACTGAGATTCAGCAAGACTCAGTGTTGTAAAATCTATGGCTAAGACTAGTACCTTACTTTACAGGACAGTAGGGAATTAAACCCTCAAAATAACTCCACGATTCATTGTCCACAACAAGTAAATGCCTCGCTTTCCCTACATCCGTCCATCTTACACCCCAGATCCCACCCTGGTGGCATAAATGCAACACTTGGTCATACCACAGTACATACTTTTTGGCCCCTGGGAAAATATTTGGCAATACCCATGTGCTAGAGTGTGGCTAGAATTTCTAATAGCCTCCACATGCCCTAAAGGCTTTGCTGACCTGATGACCACCTTACCATCTTCTGGTCATTTTATGGATGCCCCTGACGATGGAAGCAAAGGGAACATGGAGTTTCTATGTTGTGTCCGTTTGTACTTGATAAGGCACAGGTCTCCTTGTGATGAACTTTAACTGGGTGACATACCTTAGCATAGAATTGGGAGTAGAGTTTTGTCGCCACGGGCTTTATTTCACTGAACGATGATCACAACCTTCTCGGTGCCCTCTCATAGTATTCCTAAACTGCCCTTGCACCTAAACAGTGCAGACTGACACGTCACTGCAGCCATGACCTAATACGTTTTATGGAGCCCACAGTAATTAAACATCCTATTTGATGTAGCTGTGGGGTCCATTATTTCTGCGCAAATCCACTTGATATAAGGGCTAATTTTACTTAACTGATTTCTGTTTTTGCATTTTTCTTCTACAAATAGGAAGTATGCACATGCTCAGCTGCGGTGATTCGGAATACAAGGGTACAACTGTGCATGCCATCCTTTTCAGTGCCTGGGGCATGTGCATTGGTTCTACGGATACTAGAAATAATTAAGTAAAAGCACGTTTTTAGGTCTCGCCTGAGACAGCGCTTTAGCGCTGTTCTGGCGAGACTTATAGTAAGCACTTTTGGAAGTGCAAACGAGTGCTTTCAGGCCGCCAACTACTGTGCATGTGTGCCGGGCGCGCGCACCATTTGGCAGCCTGAAAGCACTCGTCTTTCACTTTCGCCTGTCACACAGCCGCGCTTTGAAGTGTGGCACGGCCGCTTTGATGTGATCGCGATCACTTTCACACTGTGGCAGCCTGCGTGTACAAAGAGCACTCTAAAAGAAAACAGCATCGTTATATTCTTCATTTACAATTAAACAGTCTAAACATACAATGTACACATTGTGTCAAGACGCTGTAATGTGTGCCTCGTGCGCGTTTTACATAAATTACAACACACTCTTGCACCAACCACAGCATACAAAGAAACGTTTTCAGGTGAAACAGTTCTGGGAAAGAATGTACTCTGTTCTAATGTATGGGCTACCCCTCACACACTTGCAAACGGTTTAGGCTTGCATTTTAGTTGTTCGAAAGAAGTTCCCTTCCAACAAACTGACAAGGAAAACATAGTATGTACACCCATACTGAGTGCTGTTATTTTATGTTACTTAAACGCACATGCGGTTTCTATTAAAAAAAAAAAAGACAAGGCGGCGCGATTTATTTTAAGACGTGGCATTCCCCAACTGCTATACACACAGCAGCAGACAGGAGGCAAAATAGAGTTGTATTTTGAAAGGGGCAAATTTAAAAGTCACTGCCTGTATTGTCATTCACATTTTACTGTGTGTGTTACTTCCACGTGTACACAAAATCGTTGAACTGACAGCTTTTAGAAATGAAGTTCCCTTCCAACAAACTGACAAGGAAAACATAGTATGTACACCCATACTGAGTGCTGTTATTTTATGTTACTTAAACGCACATGCGGTTTCTATAAAAAAAAAAAAAAGACAAGGCGGCGCGATTTATTTTAAGACGTGGCATTCCCCAACTGCTATACACACAGCAGCAAACAGGAGGCAAAATACAGTTGTATTTTGAAAGGGGCTAATTTAACCCCTTCGATGCTCATGACGGAACGGTTCCGTCATGAGCATCGGTTGAGCTGTGCTCATGACGGAACCGTTCCGTCATGACCACGCCCGCGCTAGAACCCTTCAGCACCGCGGGGGAATCCGCGCAGCGCTGAAGGGGTTAAAAGTCACTGCCTGTATTGTCATCAGGCGCGCAACACCCATTGGACTCAAAGGGCTTCAGCCCCCCCCCCCCCCGTCGTGTGTGGCAGCCCGGGAGGAGACACCTTCCCGGGCAAAAAAGCAGCCGCACCCGAGCACTTCACAGGTCTTTAAAAGACCATTTGCATGTTAATGAGGCCTCGCTGTTGTTTCACCCCTTCTAAGAGCCCCTGCAGCTCCACTCTGCCTAATGCTTAAAGTTCAGCCCCCCTCCGAAATTTTTGCTCAGCCCACCCCGAAATTTTTGCTCAGCCCCCCCCCACTAAATCTGGCTCTAGTTGCGCTTCTGATTGTCATTCACTTTTTACTGTGTGCGTTACTTCCACGTGTATACAAAATCGTTGAACTGACAGCTTTTAGAAATGATGAAGTTGCCAGATAGACTTCCTTCCTCTGTGGAGTTGCTGTCACCCCAATAACGTCTTTGCACATCCTCTGATCTAACGTGTATGAATCATTATTTTGAGCAATTTTACAGATAGGGCTGTAGTGCCTAGAAGTGTCAGTGAGCTGTATCAGTAATATGCAGAATGTATTGTATATTTAAACCAGAACTGTTTACTCCTTTCATGATGTCATCTCGAGTGGTGCTCCCCCCACCCCCACCCCAGGACAAAAGAACTGCATGTCACTTCCCGTCTTGTCACCAAGAACGTGTGAGGTTTTCGTCACGGAGTGTGATTCGCTCTAGCCCTAAAGCAGCACCCTCTCCCCTCTTAAAGTGAGATGGCTCTTCTGTGGCTGTGAGGAGGGAGACGGGCACACAGTGACTTTATTCAGCGGGAATTCCCTGCAGCCAGAGTGCAATCTACTGTGCCACTGAAGGAAGGGGCGAAGCAAAGGTGGATAGCGGAAGTGTCACAGATGTCAAGCATTTGCAATGCAATAGGTCTCGCAGTTACGAGAGTTACAGCTATTGGCATTGTAAATAACAATGCCTTGTATTTATGTTTTTAAAACAAAAATAAAAGGCATTATTATTTGCTATGTCAATAGCTCAAACAAGCGTAAATGAGAGACCTATTGCATTGCAAATGCTTTTTTTTTTTTTTTTGCATGCAGCACAATTACAACACGGGCCCAGATACAGCTAACATATAAGAAGCTTCTAGCAGGCGACTGTGAAGGCCATAAACCCCCCCCCCCCCCCCTTTCAGTGCGAACACAAGGGATTGTAAACATCAAGGGGCCTTCATGTGGAGCTCAAAGACCTCATAAATCAGGTGCTTATCTCTGGGAAGCTCATTCCTTAGCTGCCCTCTAAGCAGGGACAGGAAGGCAGGATTACGGTTCCAGCAACTAACAATCATTTACACGAGTTTAAGCTATTGGCATTGTAAATGACAATGCCTTTTATTTAGGTTTTAAAAACAAAAATAAAAGGCATTGTCATTTGCAATGTCAATATCTCAAACTCGCGTAAATGCGAGACCTATTGCATTGCAAATGCTTGTTCAGTTTGTTTCCTAAAAATACAGGTTGTATGACAGCACTTTTGTCTTTATCTCATTTGTGCCCTCAAATTATGATCATTTGGATAATTTAAGGTCTTAAGGTTGGTGTGCTAAAAAGTACTGCAGCAGAACAAAACTGTTGCCAAGTGAGGGCATTAGTTCGCTTTCCTTAGTCAACTTCAGTGCATGTGAAAAGAAACACAATCCCGGGAAGAGGCATACTGCTGTATTGTGAAGAATCCGGTTGTCTTGGGGATATGGCTTTAGGGTTAATGACTCTAACATCCAGGCTCACAGTCGTGCATTGTTTGGAACCACGCCTTCTCAGGCAGGTCGGGAGGCATGATTAAACAAGCATTGGCATAGCCAATAGGTCTCGCTTTTGGGACCTTATAAGTGTTTAGCCATGCAACAGTTGCATAACTAAATACTTACAAGGTCCCAAAAGCAAGACCTATTGGCTAAAAGATCAAAGCGGCCGTGCAGCCACGAAAGTGAAAGTAATCGCGGTAAAGCGCGGCGCGCGCACCCGCGCACATGCACTGTAGCTCTAGGCTGGCCTGGTAGCACTTTTTGGAGCCCTCTCAATAAGTCTCGCCAGACCAGCGCATGCGCTGGGTCAGGAGAGACCTAAAAACAGGTTGTTGCAGTTTAGCTATTTGACAAAGGTCCTTGCTGCACATCTCTCTGTGAGCCAGATCCACCCCGTATTGCCTACCTCACTAATGTCTAAGTCCCAAAACATATCTAGCAAGAGTTCCGCATAGGAGTGTCCTGCCTTTCTGTGTGCCGATACTCCGCAGTTGTAAAGATACTAATAGTAAAATACTCTTGTGAATAGCAAGCAATTTTAAACTTACACAAATGTGAGTTTTTCTTCGTGAATCATGTCTAGTGCATTCCTATTCAGTGTTTCATTTGTAAAAATAAAATTGCCAGGGCCCAAGGAATTCCACTACAACCACAGCCAAATGGCAGGGCCATCTTTACCTACTAACCATCACACTGACAACAAGTGTGACATTTTGACTAATACAGATCGTTACAAACTTTAAGAATGGCCTAATTTGTATCACTTTTAAATGCATTGAATTTCTCGTGTTGGGCATAACATGGGCTGAGAGCGCCACCACATGGTGCACTCTCATAAATAAGTGCTGGTGCCGAGCACCGGAAAACACGGGCACAAATTGAACATTGTTTCTACTGTATCTAATAACACTTTCATCCCTAAGTCTGGCATGTCCTTTCACTAGGCTTGCCCAAAGTATGCACCCTTTTATGAGATAAGAACTGGTAGCTGGTAGACTGCATTTGGGCACACGTGCATCTTGCTCCAGCGTTTCATTTCTTTTCCCTTTTCATCACTCTATTTCATGGGCATTCCCTGTTTGAGCAGATTACACGTTTTTAATATAAAATCTTTGTCTACTATGTTTATCTTGCTGCTGTCTTGATTCCTTTTATTATGTCTATACACCTTTGTTTAAGGCTGCACATTTTGAAGGTCCATAAGATATCAAGATGGCCATGGGCTGCTGAATATAAGAGCAGAGACCGGGATAGGCCCGACAACCTTGGATAGTAGATAGCTTGTACCAGGCTACAGAATCGAAATTTATGTTCTGTGCCCCCATTGTATTACAACAGCTACCAGTACTTTTCCATTATGGGCGGGTCTTTGTGAGCTCCGCAACCTACATAATGTAACTTTATGCTTGTTAGAGTCAGTCCCTCGTCAGCCATCATAGGAGGCTGGTCAGAGAGGACTCCACTGCAGTGTATTTTGTGAATAAACTAGTTTGCTTGTATTCTCTAGTGCGTCATCGACTCTTCATTACTGGAAGGCAAGAGGAGGTCGAGAGTGACCCGGGTGACCCTAGTTGGGCCACTTCCTTCACCTTGTCTAGGGTGTTCAGACTAAATCCCAGGAAAAGGACAGAGCGCGAAAACATATACAGTGTCCGTGTGAAAGTACAGTGTGGCACAAAGCAAAGCAAGTATGTGTATATAGTAATGTGCGCAAATGAAATGCAGCCTACAACGTGTACAATTAGGCTAACAAAAGGAGAACTACAATGGGCCATGCAGGAAACACAGGACAAACTCAGCAAATAATGAAACAATTTAATTTAGAAAAAAGCCAGACCTATTTTATTTGCAAATGCATGTTTTATTTATTCTTCTTGCCCTCAGTGCAACGCTCCAATTGCCATGGGTATGTCCAGCTTTTGGCCTCATGCTCACTGTGCTATAGAACTCAAACTGAACCCTACTGACAAGACCCATCTAGGCCAAAGCCAGCCGGGGCTTGCCTGTGTTCTTGTGAAGAGGGGACCTGATACAGCAGCTTGAGGTAGACGGTTTCTATTGGAGCAAGACCAAGGCAGATTTACATATGGCTGTTTCTTGCCTGATGTGGCATGGTGAGCACAAAAACAATGGACTGGAATTCAGCCTGTATAATTACTACTGAATGTTATGCTATGTTATTCCTAGGTGTAAGGCACACATATCATTTAAGAGTGTACCTGGCACCAGGGAGGAGGGTACCTGTCCTGCCTGGGGCTCCAGTGGAAGAGCCATGGTTTGTCTATTCCAGAATTCAAGTTATGAGCTGTCAACTTTGGTGTGGTAGGGAGTTCATTCCAGGGCGTAGGGGCGAGGTAGGAGAAGGCTCGACCAGGGCTCTGGCCCTGAGGATATGTGGGGCTAGAAGGAGGCTGGCTGAGAGGAGGTGTCTTGCTGTGGTGTGGGAGAGGCTGTCCTGAACATTCCGGCCATCTCTTTTGTGTTGTCCTCTGTTTATTTTGGCATCATCTTGTGTTAACAATGCAAATATTGCTACGTGCAACTGCTCTTCCAAACACATCTTAGTAAGGCAGTAACAAAAGTTGGTGGGATGCGGTCGAAAGAAACCACTGAAAATGATAATAAAATGCATTTTTTAATACAGCTGTGCAGAATTTGCTGCTTCATAGCACTGCAAGCAACAGGTACAATTAGCTTGCTCAACTGGAATGTACGAAATGTATCAGAGCTAAAAAGATGAAAGGCTGAGTCTGACACTTCGACAATCCAGCCTTGAGGACACACACAGACGTCTGCAGAAGGTGCTGCCCTTTGAACCACCTTACGGGCTCTAACAATAGAGCAATGTGCGGCTCGGTGTTCTCCGTCTGCAGAGCTGTAAAACAGGTGTTTTCGTGGCCTAAGTCACAGAGACGAGGATGTCTGAACTGTTGTGGTGAGTATCCTCTCAAGCACTGTACGTGAGAGAGAACAGACATTCAGTTAAGAGTGCACATTATTGTATTGCACTCAGCGAAACGTTCTTCCGGTGTTATTCACTAGTCAGGGGATACAGCGCCCATTCACCTCAGCCACCACCCAGCCATGATAACGACGAAAAGCTCAGTATTTAATGGATGCCTATTAACAGGTACCACAAAATAAACATATACATACTACAGATTTTCTAAAATATATAATACATATTTTTATTTTTGAGCACGCAGCTGCAGAGAGGAATTTATACATGACCAAGGCATGTAGTGAAGACAACGGTTTGCTGGAGACGTACAGAACCTCCGTCCATATTTATTTATTTATTTATGTATTTATTTAATTATGCTTTGTTCTAGAGCGCGTACTCTACCCAGAGATGTCAGAGCGCGTTACAATGCACATCTGACTGTCGGTTGGAGGATGGGTGGAAACAGTAGCAACCTGGCCGTAAAATAGGTGGCATACACTGGGACCGAACCACAGTCAGACCTATGACACGAGCCCAGCTCTACTACTGCGCCATTCAGCCTTCCTGGACTCCAGCGATGTGACAGGTGCTGGGTACTTCACACATGCATGGGTAACATATCAAACGAGCGGGAAGTCAGCGAAAGCACAAACAGCGCACCAAGGAACTCCTGCCTCCTTATATAACAAGCATTGGAAATGCAATAGGTCTCGCATTTGTTTGATTTTGAGCTTTTTGCGGTGTAAATGGCAATGTTTTGTACCCATTTGTTATGGATTGTATATATGTGGTGTGTAGTGGAATATTTTGAGCTGGATTATAGTTATTTGTGGAGCACTATGAAGTATCAGGAAGGATATTGAGGAGGTGAAGAGCAGCATGAGGCAGAAGGACAGCAAGTGAGGGGAAGAGAAGCGTGAAGCACAAGGAAGGAGATTGAGGAGGAGAGCAGCGTGAGGCACAAGGACGGAGAGTGAGAAGAGCAGCATGAGGCATAAGGACGGAGAGTGAGAAGAGCAGCGTGAGGCGAAAGAAAAGGAGAGTGAGGAGAAGAGAAGAGAAGAGAAGAGAAGCTTGAGGCTGAAGGAAGGAGAGTGAGGAGAAGAACAGCGTGAGCCACAAGGACGGAAAGTGAGGAGAAGAGCAGTGTGAGGCACAAGGATGGAGAGTAAGGAGGAGAACAGCGTGAGGCAGAAGGATGGAGAGTGAGGAGAAGAGCAGCGTGAGGCACAAGGAAGGAGAGTGAGGAGAAGAGCAGCGTGAGGCACAAGGATAGAGAGTGAGGAGGAGAGCAGCGTGAGGCACTAGGATAGAGAGTGAGAAGGAGAGCAGCGTGAGGCACAAGGATGGAGAGTAAGGAGGAGAACAGCGTGAGGCAGAAGGATGGAGAGTGAGGAGAAGAGCAGCATGAGGCACAAGGAAGAAGAGTGAGGAGAAGAGCAGCTTGAGGCACAAGGATAGAGAGTGAGGAGGAGAGCAGCGTGAGGCACTAGGATAGAGAGTGAGGAGGAGAGCAGCGTGAGACACAAGGATGGAGTGTAAGGAGGAGAACAGCGTGAGGCAGAAGGATGGAGAGTGAGGAGAAGAGCAGCATGAGGCACAAGGACGGAGAGTGAGGAGAAAAGCAATGTGAGGCAGAAGAAAGTTGAATGAGGAGGAGAAGAGCAGCGTGTGTCACAATGAAGGAAAGTGAGGAGAAGAGCAGCATCAGGCAAAAGGAAAGGAGTGAGAAGAGCAGCATGAGGCATAAGGATGGAGAGTGAGGAGAAGAGCAGCGTGAGGCACAAGGAAGAAGAGTGAGGAGAAGAGCAGCTTGAGACACAAGGATAGAGAGTGAGGAGGAGAGCAGCGTGAGGCACTAGGATAGAGAGTGAGGAGGAGAGCAGCGTGAGACACAAGGATGGAGTGTAAGGAGGAGAACAGCGTGAGGCAGAAGGATGTAGAGTGAGGAGAAGAGCAGCATGAGGCACAAGGACGGAGAGTGAGGAGAAAAGCAATGTGAGGCAGAAGAAAGTTGAATGAGGAGGAGAAGAGCAGCGCGAGTCACAATGAAGGAAATTGAGGAGAAGAGCAGCATCAGGCAAAAGGAAAGGAGTGAGAAGAGCAGCATGAGGCATAAGGATGGAGAGTGAGTAGAAGATCAACATGAGGCAGAAGGAAGGAGGGTGAGGAGAAGAGGTGTGTCGTGAGCTCAGCCGGCATACTCCAGCATGCAATAGGGATGAACATGTAATTGTGACAGTAGATGGCACACATTTGTTTTTGAAAGTACATATGCTTACAATTACAGCCAAAACAAGATCATGACTTAATTTGTGGTAATTTTTCAACTTCGGGGTCCCGAGGTCCAAATTCAGCAGATTAGTACCTAGACCGGATGTATAACATATTTGATATGTTACCCAACAAATCAACCAAAAAGAAGACTCGTTATAGGGAAAGCAAGCCGGTAGTCTGTCATGGGTAGCGTAACATATAGTAGTACATACATGAAAGCTGGCACTTTGCATTCGGAGGGGACCATGGGAATGAGTTAAAAGTGTGACGTTTTTGCAGGCACCAGTGCTGTTTTCAACACATCGTATGACAGGGCATCGCGTTATGCAGTCCTGTCAATATTTATGTTTCAAGAAACCTCCTTGTGATACGTATTTTATGTAGTGCCAACAAGCCACCCGAAGACCTTCGCAGCGCACAAGGCAACACAGTGCTGTAAAACCCGTCAGAAAGATCAGCGTATGTAAACAGCAGCAGTAAACTCACTGTGTGCTGAAAAGTAAACTGTCACCTTCAGTACTGCGCTACCATGATGCAAAGCAACAACACAACTGGAAACAATGTCACATATAAAGCCTTAGAATCTAAAATACGTCTTGAGTGACATGGAGTAACTGAAGTTAACCAAATGTTTTTAGCAACCCGGAAGGATGATTTTAATCAACCTAGGAAGGTTGAAAGCTCGAGGTATGTTAGGAATTAAAACCTCAAGTGCATTTTCACTGTGGGACTCCACGAGCACTTACGGGCATTTTATGACGCCGCTAAATTCGAACCAAAGATTAAGAGACAGGAAATAAGAATCGCTCGTTACCCTTTAATCCTTGGATGCCCGGGGGGCTTCCGGTTGCATGGGTCACCCGATGTTAGACGCCGCCCTGTTAACCCTCACATTCTGCCGATTGGTATGTGGAGCAATCCCTGCAGACACCGCACAGCCATAGCTGGGACCAGAGGCGCAACTAGAGCCAAATTTCGGGGGGGGGGGGGCGGAGAAAAAATTTCGGGGGGGGGGGCTGAATCTTTTAAGCCAGAGGCAGAGTGGAGCTGCAGGGGCTCTTAGAAGGGGTGAAACAACAGCGAGGCCTCATTAACATGCAAATGGTCTTTTAAAGACCTGTGAAGTGCTCGGGTGCGGCTGTGTGTGTGCCGCGAGGCTGTCTCATCCCGGGTTGCCAGACGCGACGGGGGGGGGGGGGTGGCTGAAGCCCTGTGAGTCCAATGGGTGTTGCGCGCCTGACTGGGACTCACAGTGGAATACTGGCGGGTCGGACTCCACGGGCGCTGCGTTCAGTCACCAAGGCAAATATGCTGGTATAATAAACAAGGAGCAAGGGGCGCGAACCAGGCGCCATGGCAAACAAGTTGGCTAGCTTCTGTACTTCGCTGCCACGGTGAAATACAACTCCCAGAATCCTTGCTCATCATGTAACAAGCAAGTCATTAGAGGGAGGACAGTTTGCAGTCACTCTCCATAATGCCTTTTCTTGTTTACAGCATGGCATCGCCTGACACAAGGGGAGACGGAGGAGATGAAATCCAGTTTAGTTAAACTGCAGATAAACTGCTCGTTGTGAGAGAGTGATACTCGCATCTGACCATCAGACTTGGACACAGTACAAGAGAAAAAAAAAACAAGAAGGGCTGGGCGAGAAGGTAGGGGGGAATGCCAGCAACAGAGGAGCCCGCGAAAGTGAAAGTGATCGTGATTACGATCGCTACGGAGGAAAGACACATGGCGCTGCGCGCGTGCACGTTCACGTGCACTGTAGCTTTAGGCCACGGCAGCACTTTGAAAAGCCCAGATATAAAATGTCTCTTCAAGCCTTTGGCTCGCGAGACCTAAAAATGTCTATAGGGTTAGGCGCACCAGTGCCCTGCTCACGTCATCCAGTTCTATTCAGACTCACCCTTGACAAGCAGCTGCAGCACCAGCATCATGGCGGCCGAGATAATGGAAGCGGACAGTCCCTCCTTCCTATGTCAGTAAGATGAACGTTGATTTTGGTTGCACTCATTCCATGCAATATGCCGCTGACCGCGGCCCCCGCAGGGGGCCACTCGGCGGTCGGCGCCTTAGTGGCCCCGGGGCCCCGGTCACCCCTCCCCACTCCCTCCTTCGGGGGGGGCAGGGACACAGACTGGTGCCCCCCTCCGTGTCAGGGCCGGAAGTGACGCGCAATGCGCGTCACTTCCGGGCCCAGGTGTGAGGGGGAGGCTATTTAGCCTTCCCCCACCCTCACTGGCGACCTCTTTTGTCGCCCACCTCGCCTTTACCTCACCGCATCGGTCCGTCGTCCGCGCCGTCTTCGTGCGCCTCCGGCCCCCGCGGCACTGTTGTTTGTCGTCGCCTCCACGCTTCTTGTTCTGGTGAGTCTTGCAGCACCCACTCCGCCCCGGCCCTGTCCCTGGGCAGTACCAGGTCGACGGGGCCCTGTGGCAAGGATCGCCACGGGCGGAGGGGGCGCAAGATGGGTGCATGGGGGTTTGGAGAGGCGGGGTTGGGCTAATGAGCACGCGCTGTTGTGAATTCGCTCGGACCGTTGCGGAAGTTGGGGAGTTCGGGCCACGCATGGCTGATGCCATTGAGTTGCGGCCCCGTCCCCTTGTGTCGATGGTTGTGCCCTGCAGCCTGCCTGCTCCTGGGCGTTGAAGACCCTGGGGCGGGCCTCGGGCCGCGTCCTTTCGTTGCATCGGGGGAAATGGGGCGAGTAGTGCAGGGCTGCCCTCGCGAGGGCGGCGCCGCCCACCGGTGGGGGTGGCGTCCAATGAGCTCGCGATACTGACGACTGTATTGCCGGGAACGAAGGGGAAAGGGTTGTGGTCCGTCGGCTGCGCGGCCGCCTCTGGTGCAGTAATACAGAGGGGGCGAGACGCAAGGTCGCGTCCACATTCTGTGAGTCACTTAATCACTAATTCACTCAATTTCCCGTGCCTAATTATATGTACGTAAACATGTATTTAAATACGGTGCTATGTAGAGCGTTCGCTACGATGAGTTGGCCTAGCGGCCAGGGCGCACGACCTCGGACCTCGGGAACTAGGTTCGAGTCTCGGTAATGCCGCTGAACTTCCTGTGATTCGGGGCAAAACACTTAATCTCCCCGTGCCTTACAAAACGTGAATGTGGGTCCTCATGTAACGTAACGGGGGCTATGTAAGGCGCTGTAATACTTAATTGATTTCGGGTCAAGTTCGCGCTATATAAAACTCGGCAAATATTTTCAATGCCTTCGGGTCGAGCTCGCGCTATCTACAATATGCGTAAAAGCGTAACCTATACATGAACCGAGGCTCATGTCCTCAAGGTCCGATTCTGGCACTATCGTACTCAGTATAGAAATGTTTTGTCTCAAGTCAGTGTGGCCTAAGGGACAGTTGGGAGCGGTGGGTGCAGCCCGGGCACGCTAGGAGCGGTGCCAGTTCCCTGAGGCTCGGAGAATGGACGGGAGCGGTGGGAGCATCCCAGTCCCATGGTGTGTCCTCCTGTGCGGGACCGTGTCCGCCCGTCGTGGCATCTCCTCACTCCCGCCGCACTGACTCAGGGTTCGCGGGCACGCTTGCCAGGGTCAGGCCCCGTGGCAGTGTCCATATCCGGCGACTCTGGGCAAATCACTTATCCCCCGGTCATGAGAAATAATGTTGTCGACGCTATGTCCAGCGCGGTGGCGACGGGGTCCGCGGGTTGCACTGCCGACTCGGTGCAGGAAAACAGGTTTCAGGGTTTGAGCCTCGTGGCCGCATACATACACGGCGACTCTAGGCAAATTACCTACCTCCCCGGGACCTAATACGTGTGAGTTACAATGCGATGCCTGTGCCCCAGGACCCGCGGGTCGACATCCCGCGGGCGCGTGTTCCGTCGCCTGCACCGCCGACCGTTGCAGGAGAGCAGGGTCCTAATGCATTGGCGCGCAGTTCCGGAGCAGAATACATAAGCCCCGTATTTACATAACATCACGGCACGGTGGTGATAGTATTGCCGAATCACTGCGCGACACGCCCTCAAAGGTATTAGAGTGCCGTGCATGCCCCCATCCCCATCGACACTCTCGGGCACTCGACGCGACTGCGGGGGGGGGGGGGGCAGGATACGTCTCTACATAGGCACGTCCGCTTCCTCCCCTTCATTTACGAGCCCCGCCACGGGTGGGGGGGTGCTGGAACTCCGTCAGAAATGTGTTGCTCGCCCTGCGCCGGTTACGTTTATGCCCGGCACCGCGTGTCCCGGGGGGATGGCTTGCTTAGATTAATCCCCCCATAGGCGCCCAGCGGCGTGAGCCACTGGCAGGGGGTGTTGGAAATGCATTGTGGGGGCTCACGGCTTAACAAGAACTATGAGGGGGAGGCTATTTAGCCTTCCCCCACCCTCACTGGCGACCTCTTTTGTCGCCCACCTCGCCTTTTCCCTCCCTACCGCTTACCCGGCGTAGGCGTGGTTGGGGGGGGGGTTTCTGAGCGTTGTAATGTTTTCCTTTTCGTTGCAGGCGGAGTTACAGGGCGATCTGGAAGCAGGCCGGTACAAAGGGTACCTCTGCGCGGCACCACGTGGTGCCTGAGCCAAAACGAGGAGCCTCCAGAGAGGTCCCGGAAGCCGGTCGGCGCCCCGCTAGGCCTGCGGGCGGTTGTGGGCCTGAACAACCGGGGGCTTGCTATGCGACGCTCCGCCCCGAGAGGGGGGGTGTGAGTAGAATTTCAACGGCACGTGATCGTAAAAAAGAATCACTTGGGGGGCAGCACTTGCGGGTCGTTCCCGTGCTGCCCGGCTCATCAGGCGGGCAGGTGAAGTAGATGGCCACCTGCCCTTGGATCGCCCGTAAGATAACCCACCTATTACATATACTGGAATTATGTAATAAACCTGCAGCATTTGTTACCCACTTACAACTGTTTCTTGTGTTTTCATTGGGTAACCTAATTTGGGGGAGGGGGGAAAGCGGGGTGCCCCTGGGGGTACTATGCATTTGTTGCACTTATCTCTGTCATAGGGAATTCAGTGCAACATACCAGGGGACTCACCCTGATAAATGACACTGTAAATTCTTCATCTCTCCTATATGGTATTCTGCGCATTAAATATCACTGCACTCGTTCCTGTAAGAGGGCATTCCATGTAACTCAACCCCATATCACTAGTGGGACCATGCACTTCACTCCTCTCTTTATACAGCAATGCAGCACTTAAAACCCGCTCAACTTGTGGACCCAGGCACTGCACTTATCCCTGTCACAAGGCATTCTTTGCACTTCAACTCCCACACCACTAGTGGGTCATAGAGCGCTCCACACAAGACACATCCCTGCGCATCATTCACCCTATCCTAAGACACTACTCATTTTGTCATAGGGTGCTCCCTGCTTACACTGCTGTACTTTACCCTGCCATAGGTTAACGCGTGCACTTCCAACTCCCAGACTCCTTGTAAGACCATAAATGTGGCGCCATCCTCGTGAGGCATTATGGGCATGCTTCTAGACTTAACAGTTCCACCCACCAAGTGGGCCACTGTGAAGTGCACTCATACTCCGCCATAGGCAGTCCATAACCACCACACAGCTGCACTCCCTCACCTCTGTCCTAGACCGTTCCATGCATGCAGTCACTCAGTGAGAACAACGACTACGGTATCCACAGTGACACCCGACAAATGAACGTCCGCCTGCGCCAGTAAAGCATTCTTATCAAGCGAACAGTACCGCCACAAAATTACATTTCACAACATGGCACATCTGCAGTAGTCTACTCAGATGTGCTGGTTCTCCTAAAACACATGAGTGTTCCTCTGTTCATGTTTCTGACTGACAGCCTGATGATGAAACACACATCCATGTTCCTCAGTCGTCGTTAGTTCATCCCTCACAGAACAGTGTCACCAAATAACTGGTGATATATACCGTGAACACCAGGACACATTTTTGAGCCCATGCAGTTCATCAGAGTAGTATTTCTACACGCAGCGAGAATCTTTTCCTTCTTGTGATGTTCAGGCCTCAGCAGAAATTCACTCAGTCTTGAGTATTCCATCACCCTGTAGGCTGCTGGAGATGCGTGGCGCTGCATGGAGACGCGACGTTCGCCCTGGTACCCATGTCCTGTGAGCCAGCAGCCTTGTGGCCGGCCCAGCTGCATGCACAGTTGTCACAGAGCTGGTGGGAGATATTTTGTACGTAAAGTAAAGAATGTTCTCTCTGGACAGCAGCATCGGGCCTCTAAACAAGCTTGAAATGAAAGCCTCTAGGCAGGCATACAAAATACCATAGCTAGCTATATCAGAGCAAAACCTCCAGAGCTGTCTTCTTTCTGTGGAGTCGCTGATGCCTTGCCTTTTAACAGCAGTTTAACTTTCTCATATACAAAGAGACTTACTTTGTAATTACCAGACAGCCCCTGTGCAAACAAATTGACCTCATGCTCACTTTTCTTCTGAAATGAACATAAAAACAAAAGTAGTTTTCAACAGATCCAGTCTGAAAGAGCTCTCCAACCATTTTCTTTCTTCGTCTGTCCATTCTTTTTCTCCAGACGCTGCAGATGATGGCTCAAACAGTTAGCAGCCAGCAACATTTCCACAACAGATTTTCTTTCCTATTTTTTTTAATCTTGTTAAGTCTAGCCGTTGTACAATGTGTCTCTCCTCCTGCCCCCTTTCTTCTTCCCTGGAGACAGGCTGTCAGATGTTTGTTCCCACAAGGGGAACATTCAGAAATGTCTTCCTTTTCTTTTCTTTTTTCTTTTTCTGCACACGTTGTCCTTTAAACTCGTCTCCATTGTAGTGGAGTACAAAGATGCTGGAAGGAGTGTCTTCATGGAGGTGGCTCCTTTATTACTTATAAAGTACAGATGATGAAAGCACTCGTCGAGGTGCCCCACCAGGAGCTGCACGGCTTGCTTCTCAGTCTCTGCCGCCAACTGATCTTCACTTTTTACACACAGGGAGGATGACACTGAAGAGTACACATAGAAATAACCTTCCAGACAGGCCATCAGGGGCACAGAAGAAACCAGTCCCAGCACTGTCCTCACCGCCTGCGGCCTAGAAGTTAGTGTGATGGTAGCGCTCTGGCAGAAACACTGTGATGTGCAGGGTGTGCTGTAGCAGCTGCCCATAAGTGCCACCAGGGAAGGAAACGGTGATAAATCAATCCTGATTTATAAAGCGCGGCTATTCACTCCATAGGGTATTCAGGCGCGTGCAGGCCCCAGAGGCTTATTCGAACAGCCAAGTCCTGAGGGTTATTTGGAATCCCGGAAGTAGGGTGATGGTCCCGAGGTGTGTGGGGAGGCTGTTCCAGGTCTTTACTGCAATGTGGGAGAAGGAGCGTCCTCTACTTCTTCGTTGGTAGATGCGGGGAGTACGGGCAAGTGAAAGGGAGGCGGAGCCTAGTCTTATCAATGGTTGGTGGAAGTTCAGGTGGTGGTTAATGTAGGCAGGTCCTTGATTGTGTAGAGCCTTGTGTGCATGGGCCAGCAGCTCAATCACTCACTGACCATCGCAGTCACTTGAGGATGCTAGAGAAGTAGGCACACTGCAACACGAGAGGGAGATGAATTATAAGTTACAGTTGGGGGTTCAGAGACACGAGCACCCCACTCCATAGTGTCCCCTGTGATACTGGGGTCTCATTGGCTCTACAAGGAGAGATCACGGGGTGGCGGGGCACACTACACCTGAAGCCTGGAGTCCGGACGGGTATGCTCTGCTTCTCCTGTAGGGGGATCACGGGGTCCTGCTTGAGAACCCGTCTGTGCCCTGGGCAGAAAACAAGAAGGGCCATGAGGGGAACCAAGAGACAAGGAGCAGGAGGACTGAATGTGGATTTCACGCTAAAGTAGCCCAAGGGGATTAATCATAATTTTATTTTTCTCCGTTCAGAAAATGAGAACTGTAAGAAAAAAACAATGTCAACTTACAGCCAGAACTCCCTGGACATCACACACAAGAGAACTCGAGGGTTACAGCATGTTATATGTTTTCTTGGATTTCACACGTGGCCATGTGCAGAATGTCTGTAAAATAATTTGCTGTAGGTGTCGCACTCACAGCCGCATTTAAGAATGATGGCAGAAGATCTGTGTATTCCGGGCAGGATCACCTGGGAAGGCCTTCAGACACCACAGTGCGATGAAACACACCTAGTAATCCAAAGGAAAGCAGACCCCGGAAGGTCAAAAATTAAGTTCAAATTATTTAACTCGCAAAGCTCAACCTCACCAAAGCTCCTTTACGGGGACGGTGTGCACGTGTGCTAAAGCAGAAGTAGCAAAGCCTTAATTGTAAATAATAAAGCAGGTGCAGGAGCACCAAGGCACAGGTGTATGAAGAGCCCAGGCCACTACACAGCAGTAGTGGTTGCTTTGTTCTACTTGTCAAGAGAGTAAGGCAACTTTTAGAGGCTTGCTTTGGGGTCCGTGGCACCTTTGCTATCCCACTGAGCTGAGTCACCGACAACGTGTTTACACTGTGTCCATTTTTAGGTCTCGCTGAGCCCAGCGCATGCGCTGGCTCGGAGAGACATTTTGTATGTGAGCTTTTCAAAGTGCTGCTGGCTGGCCTAACGCTTGCGTTCACGCGACCGTTCATGCGCGCAGTCGGCCGCCAGCAGCACTTTGAAAACACGTGCGTCATCGCGATCGCGATCACTTTCGCTTTCAGATCGATCGCGATCGCGATGACGCACGCACGCACACAACTCCCGCTTCTCCCCCTACCCCACCACATATCGCGTCTTCTCACCCTCTGTATTGATACAGCAGTACCTGGTTTCAAAGAAGGATCATCAGCCCTGTGATCAAACAGTGAATAGCAATCCAAGCGGAAAGGGAGTTTTTCCCCTTGGAAATGGACCTTCAGTAAGCCCCTTCTATTCTGTTTCTGTATTTTTGCTGAATGTAAGGATTTATTTCTTAGTGCGTTTTGTCATTCCTTGCTTATGGTACATTCAGTAGGGCTTTAGACTCGCGCTACACTCTAGAGAATAGTATTTTGGCTAGGTGGCTTTGTGGGGTGGTATTACTTCAGTGCTAAGGAGTGTCTTAGCTTTTTACATTTTGGTCTCAGCGCGCCCTTTCATACTCCCCAGTTCTGTGTAGCTGTTAACCTGTGATACTGTGGTATTGGAGGATTTGATCCAGCACTAGCCCCATCTTTTAAATCAATCTGCTTCACTATAAAATGCTGTGGATGCACCTCCGGTCAGGACTGTTTTACATGGCTGGTTAAAAAAGGTAAATCTAGGTTACCTGCGTATTCTCTCATTTCTGGGCTCTTTGCACACTGTGATCTATGTTAACTGCTGTGTATGTGGCAAGATCCTGATTAGCCAACACTAAATCCAGCCCCTCGTACCCGAATCAAAACAGTCAATGTGAAATAGTACATGCCACCAACTTCTCTTCAGGTTTTGACTTGAAAGTGTATGAATGGCTTCTCACGTACTGGCACTGCTCTACAGACACATAACGTGTGGGATTACCTCCTCAAGTTCTTTACCAAGGACCCTGCTACATGTTCAGCTACACGTGAAGAGAAAGGGGACTGGGGTAAATCAGCAGAAGAATTGAAAAGAAACGAAATTGCAAGTGAAAGGACTGAAGAGGCAAGAATGTTGAGAGTTGAGATTCGCGATTTGCTTGTTATTATAGGCGGCTCTAACGAGGGGAAATCGAGTGTCAGTGGACATAAAACAATAAACTGTGCTAAAATAACATGCCACCTCAAAATCAGATCTTGGAGAACAAAACGGACAGATTTTAGTGAAGTGCCTCATTTTTTAGAAACGTGCAAACAAAACATCTTCCTAAGACTATTGTTAGACAAGACTTGACAATGATTTTACTAAAACTAGATGAATAGTATACTTACTTTAAGGGGCTTTCAGACAGCTTTGCTCTTCTATTGGTTTCTCACTGTGTCATTCACATTGTGTGCTCTGTCGTTCTAAAGCATACACAAGGGGCAATGGGTCAACCTACGTCATCCTATGGCTAAATTCACATTGAGTGACAGCATTTGCTGTTTCACAAAGAGCACATCCTCACACAAAGTAGTTCCATTCCGTGCCAGTGTTTTTGTTTTTTGTTTATACTTTGTTATTATTACTTAGTTTTTGTAGAGGTTGGTGTCATAGAAGCATGCTTTCTACCAGCTCTCCCATGTTTTTGAAGGGAGCAAAGAGCACATTCCTATTACAGCTTTATCTGTTTCTGTTTTCTGCTTTCTGCTTTTTCTGTTGTAATATCTTGTAAGAACTTTTGTTTATCTGGCTGCTGCAACTCACAGCATGCCAGATTGTGTCCATTTGAAACTGATCTTCAAAACGTTATCCTCTTTTTAGCTTGCACACAATGAGGTGCATTTATAACTGCACTCTTGTATATCATGCTGGTATGTATTTTAATTGAGGACTAAAGTTATACTTTAAAACTAATACAGTCTGTGTGTCCTGCTTGTATGCCTATTTTGCTTTTGTGTCTCATGCTTATATATAGGCATTTAACTATTCTATTACCTGTGCTATATATCTATCACTCTTGAAAACTCGATCTGTCTGTCTGTCTGTCTGTCTGTCTATCTTATCTATATTATCTATCTATCTATCTATCTATCTATCTATCTATCTATCTATCTATCTATCTATCTATCTATCTATCTATCTATCTATCTATCTATCTATCTATCTATCTATCTATCTATCTATCTATCTATCTATCTATCTATATTTGCAACTCTATCAAGGCACCGCTCTCTATCTATGCAACCATCTATCTATCTGGCTATTTGTTAACCCATTCACTACTTGGCCTTTTTCCCCCCTGTGCTAAGCCTTTTTTTTTTGGCTATTTAGGATAGTTCGCTCTTAGGCCCTTTAGCCCTTTGACCACATAATGTATCCACCCCAAATTTGCATCCTTTTATTCCAACATCACGGGGATTTTAAAGGTACCCAGGGTTGGTTGATGCCATTGGAGGGGACCCAGAAAGTAGCCAAAATACAGCCAAATCTTAGGGGTTTTTGGTAAAAATTGGAAATAAGTGCTGCAGATGAACGCGTCTGTGTCTTTTTCCTTGAAATGGTATCAACAAAGGGTTTGTGGTGCTGAAATCACAATCTTCCCAGCTTTCAGGGACTGACTGACGTTTGTCTGAAAACTAAAATATTTTATACAGTTTGGGCATTTTACTGGGACATGGCCTATTTTTGCTAATTTTTGTACTTTCAACCTCTTTCCAGTTAATGGTAGAAATGGGCATGAAAGCAATAATGGATCCTGGAAAGATATATGTTTAAAGAATGTTGACAACATTCTGAATTCAGCAAGGGGTCATTTGTGTCGATCCTTCAAGGTTATTTTTTATAGAAACTAACAGTTGAAAATAGGAAAAATTGAAAATGAGTTGAAAACAGCCATTGGTGCCAACGTATTCACCTAGTGTGGGTAAGCCTACTGCCAGCAACAGAAAACACCCCAAAACGCAACATGGACACTCCCCATTTTTACAGTGAAAACTGACCCTTTTTTTGCAAAGTGCCTAGCTGTAGATTTTGAACCCTAGCTCTGCTGGCACCTAGGGAAACCTAGCAAGCCTATACATTTTTAAAAACTAGGCACCCAGAGGAATCCAGGATTGGGTGACTTGTCTGGCTCTCACCAGGTTCTGTTACCCAGAATCCCTTGCAAACCTCGCAAACCTCAATCTTTGTAAAAAAAAAAAAGAATTTCCTCACATTTCTGTGATGGAAAGTTCTTGAGTCTGCGTGGATCCACAAAATTCCACCCTCCCTGCATTCCCCAAAGTCTTCCGATAAAAATGATACCTCACTTGTGTGGGTAGGCCTGGTGCCTGCGACAGGAAACTGTGCAAAATGCAACATGGACACACCACATTTTTACAGTAAAAACTGACCCTTTTCTTGCAAAGTGCCTAGCTGTGGATTTTGAATCCTAGCCATAGCTGCCAAGGTTTCAGATTGCCATGTGTGACATTTTCATAATTTCAGTGTAATTATGAGTGACATTTGAAAGACTATGAGTGACACTTTCTCACAAGCAAAATGAAGCAGTGAAGATGAGGGAAACATATTATATATTAGAAATTACACCGGAGAGTGAGGCTGAGGCACGCATAGGTAATAGCCAGGCTGTGTTTTATTACGTAATACCAGTTTAGCAGGCTCAATCCGAGGGGTTTAAGTGGGATGAAAAAACTGGGGGGCGGCCGCGGGTGTCTCTCAAAGGGGTGCGAGTTAAAAACACGCAATGAGAAAAACTGTGTTGGCATATTGTGCCGCCCGAGTGGTATTTTGCTGCTTCTGTCATTGCATCCAGATATATAATACAACAAGTAACATTACTGCTACAACAAGCCAGCACTATTTAGCTTTGTCAATGCTTATTAGTTGCATAAGAAAAATAAGTAACAACTATAGCTTCGTTGTAAATAACATTGAAAATGCTTCCGTTGTGACATGGTGATACTGTGAAAGAAACATAACTAGTATCTTTGAAGTTACATCATTCAATGTCAGTGAAGGGTGTTATTGCTGTATAATTAAGATTTTTTTTCATGCTGACGGTAAGGGCAACAAGCATTGGCATAGGCAATAGGTCTCGCTTTTGGGACCTTATAAGTGATTAGTTATGGGGGGTCTATCTCCGACCTGTTGCCTGAAGCTGACACGTACTCTTTCTGCTCCCAGAATCGCGCTGTTTTGCATCACCGGAGGACGCCGCCCTGGAGTACCCTAGTGCTTCCTTGCCGCCGCCGCTCACACCACCTACGCGGCCGCTGTGAGCAAGGTAAACCACAATACCCAGCAACCCTTGCGGGACGAGCCCGCACACGTCACGAAGAAGCGCGCTTGTAGGCGCATAAAGGCAGCGGGAGCCCTGGCAGAGTGGGGGGTCTATCTCCGACCTGTTGCCTGAAGCTGACACGTACTCTTTCTGCTCCCAGAATCGCGCTGTTTTGCATCACCGGAGGACGCCGCCCTGGAGTACCCTAGTGCTTCCTTGCCGCCGCCGCTCACACCACCTACGCGGCCGCTGTGAGCAAGGTAAACCACAATACCCAGCAACCCTTGCGGGACGAGCCCGCACACGTCACGAAGAAGCGCGCTTGTAGGCGCATAAAGGCAGCGGGAGCCCCCGCGACGCGGGATCGCGCGCGGGTCGGCGCCGGGCTAAGCCCGGGCAAAGGGCGGGCCGTCTGAGGCCGTCCGAGGATGACAGAGGACGGGACGGACCCACACTACCTTGATCGTGTCTGAGTGAGTGATTATCGAACTTTGTTACATTGGGTACTGCTGTTATTTGCTCTAACACAGCTGATATCAAGCAGCAGTGAACTTGAAGTAGATCGGGTAAAGCTGTGTGGTGAATATGCCGAAATCGAAAAAAACTACAAGTGCGAACACCATGGACAATTATATGGTGCAGATCGTTAGCAAAATTAATAACGACAGAAGAGCGTCACTGGGGTTAAATTGTTCTCAAAATGCCTCTGAAAAATCTCCTGTGCCTGCACCTTTGTCTGATTCACTTTTGGCTTCCCCCTTAATGGCTAATACTAGCACCCCAACTGAAATTGATGAGTTAGAGAGTGACATTATTGAACTAAGCACTTATCCAACTGTTACCTCACAACCCATTTCTGATGTAGATTTACACATGGCCGTCGAATTAGCTGATATCGATTCTTCCATCCCTCCTCCCAGAGTCAGGCAAGTTAGAACCTGTAGGAAAAATCAGGTTAAAAGTAATGGCTCCCGCCCAGGGAAAAAAAAGGCTACCTCTGCACCCAAAATTGTGAAGAAGGCTGAGGCACCAGAATCTCATTTTGCTAAATATTCTGAGAATGAATTGTCCAAGAAAATAGCAAACATGATTGATATTAAAATTGAGAGTGTTATTACTCCTCTGGTAGCCAGAATTGATGAATTAATGACAGAGGTAGTCAGATTAAACTCCCTGATAAGTAGACCTGTGGAAGAGGTACCTAGAACTGAGTATCCGGCACTGAGCCACAGTAGTCTGATAGTACCACCTGATAGAGGGGAGCGAAGGGCAACACAAAATGAGATTGTGAACCCACAACTCTTGCAATCTACAACTGAGGGGAATACCCAGAAAACATCTAAACCAGGCCTTCCTATTGACCGACTTGCCCAACGTCCAGCGAATGACCAGTTCCAATGTATCGTCGAGGCACTTCCTACTACATTGGTTCTTGCCAATGTACCTAATTTACCTCCTGACAAAATAGAAACTACATCTTCCCTCATTAGTAAATCATTACATTGGCTAACAAAAAATATGAGAATGACTCCTTGGGGAGAGAGGCAATTAGCTGGCGAAATCATCATGGCAAGAAGGGTCTCATGGTTAGGCCATGATCCTAAAAAATATGCCGGGGATTGTGTGGTCATTAATTTTTCCAACTTGGCTGTCCTTCCTAATATCCTGCATAACATACTTCCCCCACAACGGAGACATGGCACTATCATTCCATTAACGCTGCACTATTTCTATTGCAGAAAGAAAGGGGTGGTAAATCAAGCGATGGTGAGGAAAGGGCGAACCCTATTACCTAGTATAGGGGATAGGGGTGACCTTAATAGGATATGGAATATCAACGTAGAAAACAGATTTGAGGTCCTGTCAAATCTGAATGACTGCGATTGACTTGATGAGAATGCTAGATTTGAGGCTGTAACATCTACTTTGCACGATACCTCATTTATCCCCATAGGAACAGCCAGTTGTAATGACAGTATTGTAAAAGGCAACCCCAGCTCTACCAAGTTGGCTGTACGGGAACTCTGTAGATCTGCATTACCCACCCAACTAGGAACTGGAGATATTGGAGTACAGGCACTAATAAATGAATCATTAAGTAATCCAAATAGCAGGACTGATTATACGAATAGGATTGAAGATGATATCCAATACTCATTAACGTTAAATGAGCTCACTAGTCCCATTAAACCTAAGCCTCATTTGTCCGTTTTATCTTGGAACCTTGCAGGAATTGGCAACAAAATGCACTGTCCTGAGTGGTGCATTTTTGTTGACCAGTTCGATATAATTTTATTTCAAGAGTCATGGTCAATGGACCCGGTTTATCGCTTGGGTTTCCTTAATTTCTACGTACCTGCCACTAAAAAAGCTAAAGGTCGTCCCTCAGGAGGCTTGATAATTTGGATCCGCCAATCCCTTTGCTGTAAAATTGACCAACTTAGTTCTCAATCTAGTGACATTCTGTCACTAAATATCACCTGGCCTAATGACCAGGGATTGGTTATAGCAAATGTTTATGCTAGAGGGACGGTTGGAGGCTCCTCATCAGACGTAATATCTGTCTTAGACCAACATCTCTCTGTATTACCATCGGAGAAGCCTATCTTAGTAGGTGGGGATTTTAATACGACGTTCGAACCTCTTGGCTCGGAGGATCAGTTCCTAGCAGAAGAAGAAGATAGTAAGTGGGGGGTTCCCCAGCTGGAACTACCCCCGGTCAAGAGGTGGACCGCCATGGCCATTCAATTGAAAGCACTTTGCCTAGAGAGAGGGCTTAGGGCTGCTAATGGACGCACCCGGTCAGACTACCAGGGGGCAAATACGTTCGACAATGGAAGATCCACTAGTCGTATTGATTATTTCCTAGTGGATATAAGGATTTGGCCTAAACTGAACGATATGATCATAATTAAACGAGATGACAGTGATCACAACGCCCTTCACCTGGAACTACAAACTTTTAATGAGCCCACAGAACTAGGAAATGAAGATGGGAAAACTAGCCTGGATGTTGTTGTATCAAACAACATGAGGCATGTTAAATGGGAGAGATTTATAGAGAAGCCCGAAGAATTAGCAGATCTTAAAAAAGTGGTAACTGACGAAATGGATAAATTGTTTACACTAACATCTGGAAACACATTTTTATCATCAATGGATGAGGTCCATACCACTTTCTTTCAAAACCTCCAAAAAATTTTTAAAAAACCCCTAGTGGGTGGAAAATCCAATAAGGACAAACAACCTATGGCGGGATGGTTCAACAAATCTTGTAGAGCAGCTCGCCAGAGTTTAAGTTTGGCCCTTAGATCAAAAAAAATGGATAGTGTGAGATCTGCTAGAAAACTGTATAAACATACACAGCTAAAGGCTAAGAAGGAATGGGACGAGGATCATTGGCAGGATCTGAAAGCAGCTTGCATGTCGAAGGATCAAAAGAAGTTTTGGGCGATAGTAAAATGGGACAGAGGCGGGGTTGCACCATCTCCCCAAAATAATGTGGCAATAAACCAATGGATTGATTTTTTCAAACCACAATATGCTTCAGCCTTGCAAGAAGGAGAGCACTTACCCCCCCCGGTCATTTATTTTCAAACGCAGGTGTTCACGATTAAAGACATAAACTTAGCATTAGATTGTATAACCAGGGGCCGTGCCCCCGGGATGGACGGAATACCTGCGGATGTATTTTTAACTGATAGATTGTCCTGGTGTCAGTATTTCCAATATCTAGCAAATTCTATCGCTATGGGGGCGCCTGTACCCCCCTCATGGAAAGGGGCTGAAATAATCCCAGTTTTTAAGAAAGGGGACAAATCATTACCCAGTAACTATAGACCTATCAGTCTCATAGATTCTGCCCAGAAACTGATAGGTCGATTAGTGCAAAATAGATTACATACCTGGATTGAAGAAAATAACATTCTTTCTCCCTTTCAGGCTGGGTTTAGACCATGCACTAGTTCGGTTGACCAGGTATTTTATTTTTTAGCACTCTATTGGAGGAATGTAAAGCTAACCAATGGGACCCTTTATGCGGTTTTTATAGATTTAAAATCCGCATTTGATTTGGTGCCTCGCTCCAAATTATGGAGGGTTCTCGACGAAGCAGGGATTGCTCCAGAATTACTAACACTACTCGTCCGCTTACATGAAAACAATTATGCACGAATTAGGTGGGGAACGCAGGGGGAGGTTACTGACACATTCCCTGTAGAGCGTGGTGTTCGGCAGGGATGTGTCCTGGCGCCAACGTTGTTCTCCCTGTTTATTAATGGTATTGTAAAACACCTGAGTCGTTCGCCCACAGACGCCCCCGTATTGGCTGGAACCCGCGTACCTGTTCTCATGTTCGCGGATGACACACTGATAGTTTCACGGACACCTAGTGGCCTGCAGAAGGCGCTAAATGCATTCGGTGAGTTTTGTCGAGAACGTGGCCTTGAAATAAACACCTCCAAAACAAAGTTCATGTGCCTAAATAAGAGGAAAAATTTTAGAGGTGTTATCAAATTCAACGACACTCCGTTAGAACAAGTAGAGGCATTTACATATTTAGGGATATCCCTCCAGAGTAACATGAAGTGGACAAACCATATTGATATGGCTGCCCTAAAATTCCATCAGCTAACGGGGGCAATTGTCTCAAAATATAAAACATCCCTGACTAAACCTATCACTCCAGCCTTAGAGATTTATAACATGAAGGCTATTAGTGCCGTATTATATGGTTCAGAATTATGGGGTTTTGGCAACCTGAAACAACTAAGTCTTGCTGAAAACAAGTTCCTACGTTGCCTAACGGGAGTTCCCCGAAGTACCCCAATGATTCCATTAGCCTATGATCTGGGCAGGAAAAGATTTGAGGATTTGGCACGATTGCGCCCACTCCTATATTGGAGACGTATCATGGTCACACCGGAATTGGCCCATTATGCTACAGCCCTAAAAGATATCATTAGGGCCGACCAATTTCATTCTATATCATGGCTTAAAGAAATCAGAGACTTATTAATAAAACTAGATTTGGGGCATCTATGGGATGATTTAAATGGGCTAAAATTTCCTCCCAAGTCTGCACTCAAAAAAATGTACTGGGATATGATTACAACATCTGTTATTATTACTGGCCAGAACACCAATCTAACAGGACGATATCTCGACATCAAAAGTATTCCATCTTGTGAGGCTTTTTGGGATTATATAGAGAGGCCTTTTGATAGAAAACTGTATTTTCAGTTTCGAATTGGGACCCTCCCTGTTAAAACATTTACACAGAATTGGCTACCCAACGATGATAATTGTTGTCCTCACTGTCGAGATTTGATTGAAGATGCTGGTCATTTACTATTTGTTTGTCCATTATATGTCACTCCACGTCGTAGATGGATAAAACCAGTATGTTTAAATTTGGGAATACGTAGATACAAGGATGCCTTGAGAATACTCGAATCTGATTGCACTCAATATTTGGTCATTGCTGTAGCAAAATTCTTGGGGTGGGCCTGGGTTATACGTTCACGCACCCTAAAAATGTTAGAAGAAGGATAAAGAACATCTGACACCAAGGACATTGTTCTATTTTTAGCATAAATTTGTTTTTAATCGATGTTATCAATTCATCGGAACTATTCGCCAGCATCATGGTTTAATGTATTTTTAAGATTGTATATTGTTTTAATATAGTATTTATATTTATTGTTAGGATGTAAATATGCTTTTATGACAATGCTGTCGAATAAAGCTTTGAATTTGATTTGATTAGTTATGCAACTGTTGCATGGCTAAACACTTATAAGGTCCCAAAGGCGAGACCTATTGGCTATGCCAATGCTTGTTATAGATTGTTTCTTTTACCCTTTAGTTTTATAGAAAGATACTGTTTGTCATTACAGCTACATTACTGACCTTAGCAGTGATCCACCCACCAAATGATGCAGAGGACATAGTTAATCATCCCCTTTGACTGATCTGGGTTGTAAACATGACATGAGGGGGTTTGCCGCTGTGATTGGCTGATACACTCACTTTTTATAATGTCTTCTCAGTGAAGTCTGTGTGACATTACAGTTCTGGGGATGCAGCATACAGCCCGGAGACCAGGTCCCTGCTTCAGACTGGCTGGGGACCATAGGCCCTGTCACATTACTGGTCATAGCTGGTGCGAGTAGGCCACAGGGCTTGCATGGAGCAGCGACTGTAGCCGCAGAGAGCCCCAGCTGTCAGCCACGCACTGATAGGAAGCCTAATGTAGGGCAGTGGTGGCTGGTAGAATTTGAAAGAGGTGAGGCATAAACCAGTGATTGAATTGTAGCGCGAGCGAGGCCGTTGTTTATGGGGGGAGGGTTCTGGAGTTCTTCCCCACTGATGAACATTTTGAAAATGTGTGTCTTTTGGTGCAATTTCAGCAATATTTCTGCGATAAGCAGACAAAGAAAATAGAGTTCTTATACTGGTTTCAGCCTGCCATCCTCCATCTACCCAGGATGTGGTGTTATGGCCAGAGCTGGAGACTTAGGAAGCAGGGAACCAGGTTTAATTCTCAGTGTGAATATACTGTGATTCCTGGTAAATCACTTAATCTCACAACTGCCTATAAAAAATGAATGTTACATTGTGTAATGTAATTGGTGCCCATGAAAGGACTACATTATTTCGGGTCGAGTTTGTACTATATAAAAACTGCACAATGAGGTTAAAAACAAAGCCTTAATATAATGGAAGACAAATAGATACCCATTGAGTGGCTGATTTGTACAAAGTGAAACCATACAATATTGCTAAATCACAGCTACCCCACGTACATTTTGTGATCTTAGTAAAATATTTTATTTCACGAAAACTCAATTTTCTTCATTATGACGTATAAAAGTACATTTAATTATGTGAGTTCAGAATATCTGTTCTACAAAAGGTGTTGCTAAAATAACAACATATTCCGTACGTTTCACCATCAGATAGCTACATATAAAATAACACGAAACTTAAGTGAAAAATACATTTAAAAAGTTGGTTCTCATTAGGAGCAGTTAGGGAGTTTAGTCAGCTCCTCCGGCATCAGACACAGATCATACAAGGGGATGACAGCGAAGCCTGCGACACGCAACTTCAAGGAGTCCTGGTGAGGTCACTCAGTCAGCATTATTCATTTCTACATCTGTGAGTCACCTGTCACCCAACGTGCATGGGTCTTATTTCCTGCAGCAAAACCCTGTCCCAGCCCTTTCAGCACCAGCCAAGGCCTAAACACTGAAATCACTAAACCTGGAGAGAGTGGGTGAATTTTCATCAGCAGCACACTCTTCCACACGTATTGATAACTACATAGTTGACACGTTTTCAGTTTGACAGTTTCATGTGCTCAATGGGCATATCTATGACAACTCATTCCATTATGTCATGAGAAATTCTTAGTTATAAGTAGAAGACTCAAGTCAATGAAATATGCAAAATGTTTGAAATTACCCTTTTCTGCTCCAAGTAGTTGGATGAAGCAGTAGCAACACTCCTGAAGTGCTCATCCAGTGAATAATCTACCTCTGGAAGCGGCCTCACCTCCATTGCAAGTACTAGGTACATGAAGCAAAGATGAATGTGTAGTGTGCTATCAGCAGATGCCCACAATGGGACCTCTTTACTTGGGATGAACATAATGTTAACATGGTACACTGTGTTTTTACTAACCACTGACGTTTGATGCAGGATCTGTCTATAAACGTAATCCCTCTCCTGTTCGCTGTCCCTACATCATACTCTGCCCCTTCTCTCACATTGCTCCCCTTCGTGTCCACTTTCAACACCCTACCCTTGCTCTCCACTCAATCATCACCTCTTCATCCGCCAATGCATTCACTTATACATCAAATGACCCCTCAGTGCATTCAATTTTCCTGCAATATTCTCAATCACTCACTAATTTAGCCATATATTTAACAGTAGAATCATTCGCACTCATCCCCTCCCCTAACCAGACTACTTTCACAAATAAGCCACACCTTTAGCTTTGGCAACACTGGTTATATTTTTAATTTACTGTTGGTTTGGTTTGTATGTATGTATGTATCTTGTATATGTATATGCCGAACATAGCCAAAAGGCAGCAGAGAGTCAAAGGCAAGCATTCACTCTGTTTTTAAAGAGGTGCATGTTCAACTCTTTCCCAAATTGGCAAAGTAAAATTAAAAGCCAAAATGGCCCCTGATACATCACCATTCAATCATGTCCATGCAGCATGACATATGTACACATGGCAGCCATCTTAGAATAGTTAGTATGTCATGATGGTCACTGTTGAATTTGGCCTTCTTAGCATGGTCACCCCTAAACAGTTTGTCTTCACCCCTCCTGTTTTCTGAATTCATTTTTGTTGGCACTAGTGCTCTGTGCACTTTACCACTGCTAACCACTGCTGAAGTGCCTTTGTTCTATCCCTAAAACATGGTAAAATTGGCTTACACCTGATTGTCCCATTTAATTTACTCATAATTCACGAGTACATGGTACTGCATGCACTCGGGCCTGTAAATTACATACTACTAGTGGGCCTGCAGCACTCATCATGCCCCCACTACAGAATCCCTTCAAACCATGTCTCAGGCCTGTCTTTACTGCATTTAGTGCAGTTTTAAACTACCAGTTCCACTTGGCAAAATAAACCTTTTGCCAGACTCTAAAGGTCAATAGAGCAGGGTGAATTGTATTTGAAAAGTAGGGCATGTGGGTTTTTGTTTTACGTGTCCTGGTAGTGAAAAACTTCTACATTCATTTCTTACTAATGTAAGGTCTATCTTTCCCATTGAATAACATTGAGTTACTCTATTACATTTAAGTGCTAACATTAGATTGGGAGCAAGTAAAAAAGTAATATTGGGACTCTATTGAGTTGTCATTTTAAATGGTAAAGTTGTATTTTAGTTTACAATTTTGAAAATACCACTTTTAGAAAGTAAGTATTTTACGGCTAAAACAGCTTCTAAGGCCTTCTAGGAGTTTCTAGCTGCCTGGGACTATTAATGGCTCCCCCACTAAGAATGCAATATTGGGCCCATACAGTGAACAATTGGGATCTAGATGTGGGCATGATGGGCCATCCTGCCAGGATGGGTGAGGGCGGAGCTGTTGTCTGCCCCACTTACGTTTCAAAAAGCTTGCTTCCAGCCTACACAATGAAACCTAACACTAGTCTTTTGCAACCCTAGATTTCTTTTAGCTTTGGCAGAGGTAGGGAAGAGCTTTCCGGGACCAGATGTGGGATAGCCTAGAAAATTCCCTCCCTTTTTAGGTCTCGCTGAGACAGCGCAAGCTGTCTCTTTGAGACATTTTGTAAGTGGGTTTTCAAAAGTGCTACCCACATGATTTGGCAGGCCTAAAGCTTGAGTGCACGATGACGTGCACATGCACAGCTGCTGCTCGCACTCCCTCCTCCCTTCTCCCCCTCCCTTTTCGTCAGCTTCAGGCTCCTTTGATGCTGGCATTCCCCTCTCCCTTCTCGCCCAGCCCTTCTTGTCACCTCGGCTTGTTTATTCGCGCGGTCGTATCACTTTCACGGCCAATGCTTGTTTTTAAATACACATTGGCAGGGTGTAGACTTTGTTTTAGTATGCATACTGCCATCTACTGGCCAACCTTTTATTTAAGTTTGCATTGACGGCGCTTTCATGGTTTTCCTGACCTCCTGCGCCCCCGAGTTTAGGAGTCATCTCTTTCCTCCAAGGGGACCTGCCCACAGGTGGTCGGTGCTGCCTCGGATTTTAAGCACAAGACATGCAAGAACTTCTAAATGCTTATCACCCGCTACTTGATAAAAGCTAGCAATTGATTCAAATGTATTTTTCCTCAGCAGCTCGGGCACGGCACTTAAAATCAATTTATTGTGTAAAGATGCAAACTATGTAGGGATGCCTTGCCTTCCTAATGTCTTGAAGTTACCAGGTAGAACAAGTATTAAGTACATAACATTGGCAGACAAAACAATGATATTTTAGGTGGAATGCTTTCTTTAAGGCCCATTTCATTGGGAATGATATCGAATTGTTCCCCTTTGCAGGGTCGGCGCCAACCTTAAATCATTCTCTGAATGGTGAACCTCACCATAAATTAAACTTAAAGCAAGAACCTGAGCCCAAACAATAAGCTAGTCATTGCTCAGGGTAGGGAGAGTTTGTGCTTAGGTTGTTAAAAAAAAGTTTCTCTCACTTTAAAATGTCTTTGTTTCTCCTATATAGAGGTTTCACATCCTTCCAACCTTTGAACGTTTAGCACAATTTGTTTTTGAGAAATCGCTGCACCTTCCTTCCAAACCTCTCTACCTGTCTGCCTCATTAATTGTTTCCTTTTGTTTTTGTTTTAAGGGCCCTTGGACAGTCGTTTAGAAGATTAATGACAGATTGGAGAATGTGTTACAGAGGTTGCGATGAATGGCCCGTTTTCAGTGTTAGGCTGGGGACATAAGTGTTTATTTCTGTTCTATTTCTTTTTTATGTTGTACAGACTACTGATTATGATTTGCTTTTAATTGCATGCTTTATTTTTTTACTCTTTCCTCTCGTCGTTTTTTTACTCATTTACTATTCTGCTGCCCACTGCCTGGCTGAAGCTGTGTTGGGAAATAGTGCATGAAGCCAACCATCTTGGCTTTAAATGGTTCAGGGAACGAGGAAAAGGTGTTTGTGTTCGTTCTCCTCCCCACTGCACTGCTTTTATGTCCTCTGTCTTGTGTCCAATTTCCTGCTGCTTGGCTGCGGTGCCATCTCCCTTGATCTGACTTTCCTTTTGCAGCTGCTGGTTATGTTCTGTGATATGTGCCTTGGCGCATAGAGTGACTTCACTTTAGTAATCCAAGACACAGCCGTGGAAAACAATATTCAGGGGAATTATTTCAGTGTGCTTATGGCACGCTTCCCACCATAACTGATCGCTGGAAATAAAAAACACCGGAAGCTCACATGTCCACTTCTATAAAATCATCGAGCACAAAGTATTCTCAGGTACAACACTGCTACAGCTTTTGTATTCGTTTTTAGGTCTTGAGCATATGAAAGTGCAAGCTGTCTGATTTTGAAAGACCAATTGTGAATTTACAGTGGGCTTAGAGCCCATCCAATTGCTCGCCATTGTTTGGCTTTATTGCCACTCTTAGGGGCATATCAGCAACACCCGGCGATAATTATCGCTCAGCGCTCTTAGCGTGAGGATAATTATCGCCGGGTAACGTGGATTTTTATCGCTGAGATAGCGTGCTATTAGCAACGCTTATCTCCTCAACGATAAAAATCCTCACGCTAACTGCCTAACGTGAGATTATCGCTGGAAACTCAGCGATAATCTCACGTAGTGTGGCGTTAGCTTGCTGATAGGGACTCACAAACTTAGCCAAGATATCCACCTTCCATAGGATATCATGGCTAAGTCAGGCCTGAAGCAGGCGTAAGGAAAGTAGCGATAACAGGGGTTATCGCTACTTTTCCAGACGCTATGCTTCATAGCGTTAGGCTTGCTGATAGGAGAAATGTCGCTTAGCGACATTTCTCCTGTCATGTTAGGTCAGGAACGCCCACTTTGCATCTCATTAGAGATGCAAAGCTGGGCATTATGATTTTAAGCGCTAATGCAAGGTTTCACGCGTTAGCGTGGCCTTGCTAATTAGGCGATAAAATCATCGCCGCTTTTCATCAGAAAACGGCCCCAAAAGCAGCGATAATTTTTTATAGCCAGCTTGTAGATATGCCCCTTAGTAACTTCCTTTTTATTCATTGCCTTGTGTGGGTTTCCCTTCCTCTTATGTGTTTGTCCCTCCTCTGGTGCATAGCCACTTTAGTTGTATCCTTGCATTGCTTACGTTTTGGAAATCATCTTTCCTGTTTTTATCCACTCAATAAGAGTGCATGTATTTTTTTCAGCTAACTCCCTCGTGTACTTATTTCCTCATCCTCTCTCACAACACTCTCGGTTGCTCTCTCTCATCCGTGTGCTTCTCCCATGCTTCCTTCATGTTGAGCTCACCCATATGTCCTTCTGCCGCCCGCAATGTATGTTTTCTTGCATGTGTGCTTTTTTCTTGAGTGCTGCTTTCCAACTCCCCACTCTCTTCCCGTAGATACCCTCTCCCAGCCGCCGCTGCTTCCCACTTCCCACTCCAGTTGCTGTCCCCTAGTTTATTTTGCTGCTATGCCCTCTTAACATACCCACCAGTCTAACAATTTTTTGCTGCAATGCTTTGCATTACATGTTCACCAAATGCCCTTGCGCTCATTCATTTGTTTTAAAATGTTTCCATATTACATTTATTTTGCCAGTCTCTCGCTGCATTAGACTCTTTCTCTGTGCCCCCGTACTTATTTCTGGGTCTTCCATTTCCCTTAATATGACATAAAATGTCAGAAACACCTTTACATTTCCAGATTGAGACTGGCAGGGATATATGAAGCCTCATTTGCCCTTGTATTTCCTCTTACACTTGGCTAGCCACACTTGATGAACGAAGCACATATTGCCAGTCGGTTTCTGCATTTACATGCTTGTTTCATATCGCCCATAAATCTGCATGAATTTATGTGGGCTATTTCTGTTTCATTTAGTACAATGTTCTACTATTAAGTAAGATGATGAAGTTATGATTTGGGCCTGAGAATTTACAAAGCAATGCTAGAGTATATCATTTGATGCAGAGATGGTGTGTACATCATTGGCAGCTTTTTAATTTAGCATATCCGCCCAAGTACCCTTTGTGGTACTAGTTGTATATGCACATAATAAAACAAGCATTGGCATAGCCAATAGGCCTCGCTTTTGGGACCTTATAAGTATTTAGTTATGCAGCACAATATCCTTGGTGCAACAACATCAACTGTTGCTTGGCTAAGCACTTATAAGGTCCCAAAGGCGAGACCTATTGGCTATGCCAATGCTTGTTAAAGATAGCACCAGGTATAAATATTGGAACTTCTGAGCCGCTCTTCAGTACAGTCCTGGAAGTGGGACATTACAGAAGAAAGACTGAATTGTTCCCCAGAGGACTGCCATGCTGCTTGAGGCCTGCATAGTTCCACAGATGACTTTCCTGCTGATTGAGGCTTGTTTTGTTCCCCAGAGGCTGCCTTGTTCCCAAGAGAACTGCCCTGCAGCTTGAGGTCTGCCCTGCTCTCTGCGATGGAAGACTGGACCGGCTCCCTTCATCCCAGGCTATCTGATTGACTCTAAATTTCAGTGGGATAACCTCATGTGTTGAGCAAAAGGGACAAAACAAGTTCTAGAGCCCTCGCTGCAACTGCCCACCTGACTTTAAGGAACTGGACCTACCTGGGCCTGCAAATGGGCCCGCCTGAGCCCTGCTGGCTGCTGCTAGAGTGAATATTTAATCCCTCAAGAGAAGCCTCCCTAGGTCTTGGACCCTTGGCTGGCATCAGAGTGTACTCTCTAAAAGAAAAGTAGAAATCCTGATGTTCTGGACTCTTTGCGCCGGACTTTGAGAAGATAACTTTTTTAGCTGGACTAACTTTGTCCCTGTATCCAGCCTGCACTCTGTCGTGGTCAGCCTGAACTTGTGACTTTCCCCCAGACTTGCACAATCAGATTACTGCGCGTGGCACTTTGTGCTTTTAGGCACTTCACCTACCTAAAAATTTAAAATTGCATATCTCCAGTCTCATTTTATTTATTAAAACGTACTCTATTTGTCAGGATTCCTGCCACAGCTAACCTCTCTTGACTATCGCAATCTGTCGGCATGACTCATATCATTCCTCCCAACACTTATAAATGAACAAACGTCTTGTACCCTGACTTTTGACCATATTACATGCTGTTGGTAATAACTAGCTGCAGCTGGTGTTCCCCAGTTTGTTTGAAAAGGCTGAATAGCTTTTACATATGTTTTACCATGCATATGCATGGTCAGGTTTCTGGCACCATAGAAACATCTAGAAAATCCACCAGAATAAACATCAAGCAACCGGCATAGATGACCTCAGCGTGAACCTTTCAGAAAACAGCCCTCATCAGATGAATCCCCTGCACCTGTTCCTTGCTATAAGCAGTTAAAATGCGACCTTTGTGAATAGTCTAACATACCTTCTAGAAGACAGCCTCATCAAATTTATCATCTGCACCTGCTCCTTGCTATTAGCAATTAGAACTTGAACTTTGTGAACATTCTAAAACACCTTCTAGAAGGCAGCCTCATCAAGTGAATTATCTGCACCTGGTAACCTGTTACAAACAATTAGAATGAGACCTTTATGAATATTCTAAAGCAGTTTATTTAAAGACAGTCCACACTCCTCACCTTCGCTTAGCCTCTTCGCCTGCCAGGTACCTGTTTCCTGGCTTCCAGGAGCCTTTCTTGCCAGCTCTCTTGATCCTCCCGCTTTGACCTCACTGCAAAGAACATCCTGCATTAGTCTTGCACCTTGATGGAAAAAAGAAACAAGAAGAAAAGGAGAGATCCATTAACAGACTTGATTTTACTACGGTCTGAGTTCAGTCGCAACATTGTGCTGCAAACAAAGGTAATCAGTGCTTTTGTTCAGCTTGTACATATTGCTGGCCGGGCTCTGCCAGAGTGGACTTGGGTGAAGGTAACCCCGACCAAATTTGCCTGTGGGTTTGATGCTGAAATCATACTCACTACAGTTTTGAAAATGTTACTAAAGGAGCCTCTACGGACAATCTATATGAAAACAAATCTAAACTAAACGTTGGCTGAAATTTGAAAAGCTTTTGTGAGGTGATAACTTAAGAGATAGAGGTAATACTAGACTAAAGCCTTATTACTTGTTTGTTTATAGCTACCATGTCTGCCATTACCATTCATCAGCATCTTTGACTCTACACGCTCTCTCCATCCCAAACCCCTTCCCCCTGGGATTTGCCACTGGAGCAGTGTCTCCTCCTGTGAACCAAGGGCAGGGTATGGAAAGATTTGGAAACAAGTGTCGCCGCCCCATTGGAATCATCTGGGATCCAAGTAGGTGGCTTATGACACAATTTTTCTAAATTGGTGTGAGATTTTTCATGTGTTGTGTTTTCATTTTCTAACTGTTTGAGTGCTGCATAAATACTTTACACAGTGCCTCTAAGATAAACCTGACTGCTTTTGTGCCAGGCTACCAGAGGCTTAAACACAGGTTAATTTAGTGACTTTAGTGTTTCACCCTGGCAAGGATTGTGGTTGTTTCTAGAGTAGACGGTTTCACCTCCCTTAATAAATAACCCACTTTTTTACAGTCCTGCTGTGGGCATATATCTGCGCATTTGTTGGGATGCCTGTATGCATTTTGTCACAATGCATGTTTTGTGGTGCACTGGCAACGACAAAGCAAACAAGCCCTGGAAAGCAAATAGTTCGGCACTTGCCTGCTAAGGTGAGACCTAATGGGTTTACCAATGTCACATCAGCAACAAATATTGGCAAACCCACATGCTCGGGTAATGCCTATCAAAGGTGGGACCTACTGTCCTTGTTAATGTCTGGGTTTTTTAGTTCTTCAAGGCAACATATTTCTCCCAGCAAGAAATATCTTCCTCTCCCCCTTCCACCACCAGTTTTAGGATTTTCGCTACTGAATGTAGATTTTTAAAATTCTCAGATTCACAAAGATTTCCAAGAAAAACATTAGTTAATTTCCATATATTTTCATGCAAAACCTTTTAGCATATGCAATTCTACATGCTGTTGTATTAGTAGACTTACATATTCATTTGTGTTTTTTATCTATGCATTATCTATTCCTTTCCACCTGCCTGCTTTGTCTATCCTTATGCTCCTCTTAATTCTCCCTCCCCTCACCCTTTTACATTACCCCCTTACTCCTCTACTAACCATTAACCTAAGAATGTAACTTGTAACTGTTGTACAGTCTGTAACAATGTGTAATTTGTAACCTATGTAACTCTCCTCATGTACAGGGCTCTGATACTTCTGGGTCTAGCCAGTGCTATATAAAACTCAAGTAAATCACAACATACTGGGATAATATTATATGTGTGTACATTAATTCATTTTCATAAGTGCAAACTCACATTTAGTGAGTTTGAATGCTAAATCAAGGCATCTCCTTAAATATGGCTTGGTCCTTGTTAAGTAGTTTTATCCATTGGAACATTTAAAACTGTTGAAATATTACAATTACTAAATAGTAGTGCCGGGTGACATAACAGTGCACAAACAGCAGACTGTAAATTGATGTAGTGCCCACCTCACTCCAAACAGCACTAGCGCCCACTATTTGGTGTGTTTCTGCACCTGATTATGTTGCGATTATGTTGCAAAATGAGCAAATGGGTTCATTCTGTGTTATTCCCTCATTCCTACTGATTTGCATGGTCGTGTATTGCCTGCTATAAACTGGTGCTAATTTGCTTTGCAGAAATCAGAGCAAGTGCAATTTGCTGTAATTTGATATCTGAAACAAGTCTCAAAATAGGTGCAAATGCTATTTGAACCCATTGTAACACTTACTCATGGTCCTCCCGTATGTCGTGCAGGATACAGAAATTTAGTTCACTTTTATTTTCTGGGCTACACCAGGAAGGCCCCCACAGAATTGGAAATCCTGGTACAGAATATTTAGTAATGAAATAGTCAAGAAAGGAAATGTGTTACTTTGTTTTACTTAATAGGTATGAAAGGGTACAAATAACCAATCAGAAGTGTTATATGTTTTTGAATAGAAGATGCAAGTTTACCAAAGCATATTGCAGCCAAATCGAGACAAGTTTTAGACTAATGACCAGCAAACACTGGAGTGTATGGAAATTAATATGTGAGTACTAAAGATGCTAACAGAATCATCCGAATTGGTCAACTTCACAAACCAGCTAATTTGGGACCAGATCATTTTGCATTATTATAGAAATAATAGGCAAGACCAGTCATAACACTGGAGGAAAGTCACTCTTTCTTAAACAGACTTTTGGAAAAGCATTGACAAATAAAAGGAATCTTCATGTATATACCATTGTGTTAAAATATCTATAAAGGGAGAAACGAAACAATTAGTCAGGAGAAGTCAGGAAAAAGGTGACAGTGGTACAAAAGAAACATGCTTTACATGTACCAAGTGTGGGTCTTGACGTTTTGTTTTGTAATTTAAAAAGAATAAAGGGTGACTGAAAGTGGCATTTTAACAAAATATAAAGGCAATGGCCTGCATGGCGGGGGAGTGTGTAAAGAGAGGAGAAGCATTTGTATAGTTTGGTCTCTAGATAATGGTGATGAAGTCATGCCTATGTGCAACGTGATGATTCAGAATTTAGTGTATGACTGATTCAGGGTCATTTATATCTAGGACTCTCAGTTTTCAGTTAAAACCAATTAGAACTGATAAAACACCAATGAAGAAAATATTTGCTTTTCAGTAGAAATAGGTATACAACAGGGGCCAGATTTATGATCCTGTCACACACCGCAGCACAGCACCCAAAGTTGTGCGCATTGTGTGCCAGGAAGAGAGGAGGAAAGTTCTATATATACAGAGATATGGTACTCTCCTCCCCTCTCCCTGGCAGCGGCACACAATCAGGCAGCTGAGTGCCATGCACACACCTTAGCACCATAGTGAAAAGGTATCTGCATGAATCTAGCATAGATTTTAAACTGAAAGGGTAACCTTCCACTACAAAACACTATACCTAGACAAACTATAAAACTTTTTCTACTTTGTATGTGTGCTGTACTCAGAAAAGAAAGGAGAAATGAAAGTATTTTTTCTTTTAATGCCTGCTTCAAAGTGGCATTATTTTTTTGATCAAATCCCTGTTTACTATTGTTAGTAGATAGGGTTTCGCATCAAAAAGCATTGATGCTTGTCTGGGAATGCCTATGTAGCATCCATGTACCATCCCTCTAATGCAGAGTAATGCAAAGCAGTCTTCTGCGCTGGATTACATTACTTTCAGACAACTTTCCAGTGCAGAACTTGTTTTGCGCTGGAAATTAAATAAAACAAAAAAACATTTTGTGCTAGTTTGCATCACATTTGTGACACAAACACAACACACTTTTGCACCCTCTGGTCTTAAATAGTATAAGTGCAGCGCTCAGCACTTTTCTCTGATTGATACTCCCATTATTACACACTCAGGCCATTAGAAGACTTTTCATACACCCTTAGTATAATTCGTAAGGTCTTAAGAACCCCAGGACATAATTCTATTCCTGTTATAGGAGCATGGCTCACCTCACATGGCTGCACCTCACTGTTTATTGCATGTTGGTGTGGAGTGGCCAGCAGTATCTCAGTCAAGGACAAGCAGCACCTCCATGATTTCATCCTCATTAATGAGTGGGACAGATCTTTGTTTTCTGAAAGTTCAGCTATCAGACTTAATAAAGATTACTGTGCATATAGATACCTCCAGAATCCATGTCCTCTCATAAAATACTGCACAAAATACTGCTTCTGTTAGGTTTACATTGAGATGGTCTGAAAAGCATGTTCATAAGAGCCATGTTCCTTCGTACAAAAGGAGGCGGGGTAATATCATGAATATCTTCAGTACCCTTGCACTGCTCCAAGTGGAATCTAGGCACCCGTTTTGGTAAGCTGTCATTTTTTGTACATATATTAATCTATAACTTAATCAGTGAGCTGCTCATTGTACAACATAGGAACATGAATAGGCAACCACTGATTTCCTCGAATGTGCTACAGATAGCCCAGTTTCCGCTAAAACAGGTGGTTAGTCCCATTCTGAGCCTGTGAACCATGTGCTTAAGATACATATCAAGGAACAAACAACTTTCAGTTTTCTGTCAACTGTTTTTATTTTGGTTTTTTTAACATGCAAAAAATGAACAAGATGTATACATTCTCTTGTAGCACATATCACGCTCTATAATACATTGTAGAGAGGTAAGCGGACGTTCATCCAGGAGCATCTATAGCGACAGCATACATTTGCATCTCACGATTTCAGGCACCTCCTCCAGGTTCCAACCACTCCAATGACCCCCATATTTCTATATGGATCTAGGCTTTATGGCCACATTTATACATCATCCAAGCCCGGCGCAATAGGGGTACAAACAAACATGATCTAGTTCAACTTTCATTCCTAATGCCTACATGTCAAAATGAAGCAGCACCACCCTTACAAACCACTGTGACTTCATTAAATGGAAACCTATCGAGCTGTGATCATTCTTTCCACAAAGATGGAAAATGCACAAGACCAATGCACACTGATCTGAACACAAAAGTGAAGAGCATTGTGCAATTTTCACACCTTTTCCAGCATGAAGACAGTCCTTGCACTGCTCTCACATAAACAAAGGACCACTCACATGCTTGATTAAAATCAGTGCCTACAGATAGATCCTTGTGCTAACTTTCAAATAAACACAAAATCTCATAGAAATTTCATTCACATTGTGCACTGCACAAGCAAATGTCACAAGGCCTACTGCAGGTCATGACATTTCTTTACTACCTTAGCTGCTTCGTCATGCAGAAGCACAGTTTGCTATCAGCAAAGACTGTGTAGCTAACAGTATGCATATGAATTCCAGATCAGAGTTCTTTCCTATGACAATATGGGTAAGGAAGATGTCCAGACGAGATAGTAATAAAACCTTTATTCGTTTTTTTTGTTGGTTAATCGAGGCAAACAATAGGACATTGTGAGCAGTAAGAAGGTATTTGAAATACACATCATTAATCTTTTGTCTGCTTCAAACGAATCCTAAAGAGGTGCAAGCATATTTCCATCCATGCTCATCCTTGATATGGGATAGGACTAGATTGCTGGGGCTAGGGACTTGAATACTGGAAACTTAAGCAGGACTGGATGTTAGAGGAATAATGAAAATATACTTGAAAGAGATAAATTCAAGGAAATGTTTTAGAAATGTGTTTCGGGACAGAAATGGATAAATGACAACAGGAATGATTGAGGGAGGAAGGAAATACGAGCATATTTCTTTATGAAGCCTGGACAAAACACCAGCCTCATGACTTGGTAAGGAGCAAAAAAGAGTAAACAAAGTCACTGTATTTCAAAACAAATAGAAACTGAAAACAGTATAGCCTATCCGTGACTATAATCTTGAGAATCAGGTTTGAATAAGAAGAGTATAATGCCAAACCTGTAGTTGGCACATTGGCAGCCTATTGTTGAAGAAATAAAAAAAAAGGAAACACCAACCCTTTTCTATGAATGCCTCCAAGATCTACAATAACATCCCTGTCAATGCCAGGATAATTCCTATTGTTCTGAAATTCAGAAAGAAAATGATGAACCTCTCTTTTAAAAGCACTATCTTCCCACTTATGAAGCACATTTGAACTAGGGGTGGGCGGAACTCCGACAGATTCCGCGGAGTTCCGCGAACGACGGAAATCAGCATGTTGCGCTGCTGGTGCTGCATTTTAGCACAGGGAGCTTTCTCCATGCTGCAAAATCAGTGCAAACTGCACCACATAGAGTGTCAGAGGTCATTGCTTCTTTGTACCCACCTGAGTAGATTTTTGACTCTAGCTGCAACTTTCTCACCATGAATGATCATGACATCCCGCGACCACCTGCATTGAGAAAATCCTCCTAGCTCCTGAAAATCAAGCTGAGGATGCCAATTCTCACTCATTAACTTAAGGTTGGAAAGCAGTATGCTAGAACAAACTCCACCAGACATCGGTTGGCAGAGTTGCCAAAACTTCACCCATGGAGCGGAATATATCTCCCACCCCTAGTTTAAACAATCTCCTTCTTGTAAACAATCATGTGTGGCATCCCTGGGCTTACAACCACTGATCTGTGTTCTGCTGCTCTCCATTGCTAAGTTTATTCAATACAAGTAACAACATATACATACGACTGAACTGAATATTAGACTAGGACCATAACAAAATAATTCAACAGATTTAGATGGCTCTTGTCTGGGGAAACCTGATGTTTAATTTCAGGCATACAAAAGAAAGCTCAATTCGTCAGATAATAGAGTAAATATCATAGGTTGCAGACATTAAAGGGTACTAAAAATAAAGTTTGAAGAAATAGATCTGATACTAAGAACCGTTCAATTCAAAGTTGGACACAGTAAAGGGATTCCAGCACTGGCTCAAACTTAAACATTGGGCCATGCCCATTAAATGTGAAGTATGCCATGCTCCATCTTTTGTGAGGGGTGAGGAAAAAAATAGTTTAAGAAAAGTGTTCAACTATGGCATTATAGCACATGTGGATTCATCCATGTTAGAAATTGAGTCTCTAGTTGGCTGCTGTATTCACTTTGTCCCAGTAAGAACCACAGTCCTAGTCAGCGTAAGTCAGATACACACCCTAAATTAACATATGCACACCCTCGGGTAGCTTGGCACAGAGAAGTCAGGATTAACTTAAGAGAAAATGTGTGAAGTATTTGTGCAACCCTTATTACATTAAAATCACCAGTGAAATCCCCACACAAAAATAATCCACACCAGGTTAGAAAACAAGAGCTTCCTTTAATGAACAAAACAAGACCAAAATGACAAAAATCCAATATGTAGAACATATGTCTCCACCTAAGTGCTTAGAAACATAAAGCATCAACCAGGACTACGTGGTCGAGCTGGACAAGGTCAAATATGAAAAGTCAGGCCTACCGCAATGGAGCGCGGGTCGAGTAGAGGAGCCACACAGGGCCTGCTGCAAGAGTACCTTGGATGGATGAAATACGTTGATGTTGGAAACCCGATGCAAAGAGCAGAGGAGGCGATGCGTCATCGTTGATCCGGCTTGATGTAGGCGATGTATCGGTTCTGATCCGCGCAATAGGAGATGCTAGGCCGTCGAACCCTTTTCAATGAAGGCGATGCATCGTTGTTGGCCGTGGATGCGATGTCCTCACTTTTGGTGGCAGCAGCAATGCTTTGGCTTCGTAGAGAGATGTGCCGGTTCCAACCAACACAACAACGGTGATGTGTGGATTTTGAAGGAAACAGCCAGAAAACCTACTTACAAGGACCCAGGACTGGGGGCGTGGCTTGGCCCCGATGAAGTGAGCAGCAAGCGTGGGAGCTCCGGTCAGCCAGCCGCCATCCAGCTTCATCCTGATGCCCTAAGCATGATTGAACCCCCCACAGTGCACCCCCACAGCTGGTTAAGGGGAGCGGTGTGCACCAAGGATGGAAGAACCCCCGAAAAATGGCTGAAACCGGCGGAATCGTCCGAGCTGCTTGCGGCCTGAGGCAAGCCAAGATGGCAGCGCCCACTGAGTGGTGACGGAGTCAGAAAGAAAAATGGGCTAACAGCATTGACGGAGCTGCGGTGGTCCATACTTGCAGGTGTCCCCCTCTCCCACCCATCCGTGGGACCTGGACTGAACATAGAGGCCCCCCGAGGCTGCGCCGGCAGAGAGGAAACAGCAGAGCGCGACCGCGAGGTGAGCCAAGAAGGTGGTGCCCGTCGGAGGGTGACAGGAACAGAAAGGACACAGAGCTGGCAGCCCTGCCTGGCCTAAAGCGGATGGTGTTCGCAGGTGTCCCCCCTCTCTCCCCACTGCAGGACCTTGCCTGAACTGAGCGGTCCTCCCAGAGGCTGCACTGACGGAGGAGAGAAAGTTGCCTTCAGCCGTGGGGCAAGTCAAGATGGCGGTGCCCGCTGAGGGCTAATGCGGGAAAGGAAGATTGAATTGGCAGCATTGACCGGCCTGCGGCGGATTGTTGCTGTGGGCCCCCCCCCTCCACCCATCAATGATGAGGCTGCGAGGAAGACTGAACCAGCGGCACTGACCGGGCAGCAGCAGATTGTGGCTGTGGATCTTCCCTGCTGTCATTGGCGGGACAGGTGGCAGTCCTGAAGATGGTGGCGCTCCCGCGTCTCCTGTACTATTTTGGGGCCTTACAGGTGTGGATCCCGAGAGCAATGTTCAAAGATCTTGACTCACTGATCATGTCATTTATTTGGGGAACAGAGCACAGAAGAGTAGAGCTGACCACATTGCAGCGCCCGACGGTGGATGGGGGGATTGCGGTCCCAGATTTTGAGGGGTATTATATTGCCACACAGTTGTACTGGATGATTCAATGGCTGGTGGCAAGACGTGACCCAGAACGGGAACAATATCCAGCCACGACGGATACCACAACCCTAGCAGAGATCTTTCTGACAACACCATGAAAGCCGGAGTAGTGGTGCAATGCTGGGCTAGATACCTGAGACTGGTAGGGGTCAGGATTCCCTACTCTCCAGACATATCGTTCACCATGCTGCAATGGTTGCCACAGGGGGCTCACTGGGCAGGGGTTGGAGGACTAGGAAGAGGCAGGGCTGGCAAAGATGGGGGACCACACTACGCCCGTTTGAAGAACTCCAGGCAGCATATGAATTGCCGGGAGGCCACTTCCTTAGGCATTGGGCCCTCACCAGAAGGATTAGGCAGCATTAGGGTAGAGGAGCCGTGGGCGCTGGCAGGAGGTAGGTAAGTTGCACTCTCAGCAGGAAGAATCAAGACAGTTTCTTGCCTTTATAAGACAATGAGACAAAATATGCAGAAACCACTAGAGCGCTTGAGATTACAGTGGGGTGAGGATTTGGGTAAACAGATCTCAGAGGTAGAAGGGGACAGGACCTTAGAGCAGACCCCGAAAGTATCTAGAAGCGCGCAATTCAAACTGATTCATTTCTACATATTACACAGAGCGTACCTGACCCCGTCCCGCATTAGACGATACTTTGGCGTGGATGCAGCAGCATTCCCGAGGTGCAGAGAGAGAGAGGCACATATAATTCACATATTTGGGAGCTGCCCCACGCTGCAAACCTTCTTAGAGGAGATCGGACAAGTGATAGGAGATCTCATAGACTAGGAACTCCCTCACACCCCAGAGAATTTCCTGCTAGGGTGGTTCCCACAAACGGCCAAAAACAAAACAACTGAGAGGTGTCAGGATCTGGCCTATGTCCTGGCCAAAAGAGAGACAACCAGACACTCGAAAGCACCGTGAGGGCCAAGGATTGCTTCCTGGAAGAGGGAGCTAGAGAAAAGGGGGGGGGGGGCGGAAGGCAGACTGCTGCATAGGGAGGCTGGCTGAGGGATAGGTAAGATAGACTGGGCAAGAGCCTGGGAAAATCTAGTAAGCAAATTGGCAGCAGATAGACAAGACAATGGTGTTGGCTCCCCACCACCAGTGACCCCAGAAGAAGAAAATGATGGACAGAGATACCAGGAACAGGGACGATAGATGCTGTAGTAAGTTAGGAACGTCGCTCGACACATAGGAACCCATCAATATTTGGCGATCAAACTATATCCACCTATGCGCAACTCAAGGGAGGAGGGTTGATAGTTTTGTTGGGGTTAAGTTTCAGACAAATGCACCAGGAATGTTAACAGCATGCGCTATGTACTAGATTGCAGGTGCACAATGCTCATGATTGTAGATGACTCTTTTGAAAACCAATAAAATCTGGTTGTACAAGGGCCCAGGACTGGATTGGCATCACAGTTGGCAGAGTCCAGACACTGTAGCAAGGCTGTTGGAAGTCTTTGATGTCCCTGAGAAATCAAAACAGGAGGCAAGCCAGCAAGCCCTTGCGGTCACTTGGTTCTGGGGACATAGACATGCAGATCCAGTCCTTCTCACTACCAGGCAAGGAAGGCAGCAGGCTTCCAGGCAGGCAGTGCAAAGCAAGAGTCCGGCAGAGTGACAGTCATTTCAGCAGCACAGCAGAGTGTCCTCAGGTTCAGGAGTGTACTTAAGTGGTGGTGTCTAAGGTCCAGTACTTATACACAATTGTGCCTTTGAAGTGGGGGAGACTTCAAAGGGAAGCCTTTGAAGTGCACAAGCTCCGTGACCGTCCAGCCTTGGCTCCAGACTCAGCTCTTTGTGAGGGGACAGGCACAGCCCTATCAGGTGCAAGTCTCAGCTTCTCCCTCCCATCCTGCCCAGGATGGCCCAACAGCCTGGTGATGGCCCATCAGGCCCCTTTGTGTGTGTAAGTCCACTTTGTGTGTGGCCTTCCAGAGGGAATGCACAAAACCCAGGTGTCGCCCACCTCAGACATGCATTCAGGGACAAGCAGAAGGCACAAAATAGTTAATGTAAGGAAATGCCAACTTACTAAAAGTGCAATTTTCAGACTTGCAACCTAAAATCCAACTTTACCATAAATTGTAATTTTAAATTGTGAGTCTAGAACAAAGGTCTTCAATCTGTGGGGCGCGACCCCCAGGGGGACCATGGAGTCCTGGGAAGGGGGTTGCGCTCTTCATTTGCTAAAATAAAATGTTCCAGATGCTTTCCCTGGAGTGTTATTCAGGGACTCTCCTGTGCTGGGAAATTGAAGCCAGGCAGACAGCTAAACACACCTTTCTACCAGTGCGTTGCTGGCCTGAAAGAAATGCAAATGTGCACAATGAGTTAATCTGCAAATGTAAAGGATTTGCAGATTAACTCGGTGTGCATATTTGCATTTCTTTCAGGCCAGCAGCACACTGGCAGAAAGGTGTGTTTAGCTGTCTGCCTGGCTTTGATTTCTCAGGAGAGTGCTGTTCGGTTAATTGATTGAATCACTTGAAGCTTTTTAAGTGGTAGTGCAAAGAGTTAACTGAGCTTAGAAGTGCTTGCTTTTAATTGTCATTCTATTTACATAGTGTTTACTATCCCTGAGAAGGTGTTGAAGGGACAGTTATATAAAAAAAATTGCATTACATACGATCTTGATATTACTAAAATCTATTGGCCTCATTTACTATGAAATGGTGTAGGACAGCTCCACAAGTATTTTTGCTGCACTGCCCTATGCCAATTCAAAAGGGAAGGAATGGACTGTAATTATAAGATACGGTGCATTCCTGTCCTTTCTGCCGGCACACAATTTGGTGCCTAGCGCCAATGCAGGCACCCTTACACCATGGTGCAAGGGTGTCTGCATTGTTGGCAGTAATGTTTTTGTGCAGGAAAGCTTGCCTTCCTGTACAAATACAACACATGGAGGCTCTTTCCTCTTTCTATGTGTGCTGCACATAGAAAGCGGAAACTACTGAGGAGAAATAAAGATATTTCTCCTTGTTATGCATCCCCTGGGGCAGAGTACAGTTTTGACGCATGCTCAGGTTTACAGATCTTTGTAAATCTGGGAATGTGTCAAAACCCATGGGAAAACCCACCGCAACGCACATAGAATGCCCCCCTGGTGCTGCGTAAGGCAACATATCGACTTGTGCTGCGTTGCCGTACACCATATCTAGGAGGCCATAAAAAGCCACGCAGTGACTTTGAGTGGCCTCGTAGATATGGGTCTGCACTCTGCGCAACCAGAGTGTCATAAAAAGTGACTCACCGGCAGCGCAGAGGTCTTCTAAATAAGCTCCTATATTTTGGAAGCAGCTCGTATATTTTGGAAGCACCATTTTATCATAAAACATTTTGCACATTTTGTAGCAGTCTATCTTATACTGTGTGTAATGCAAGCATAAAATACAGACGTACATATTTACAGCGCGTTCTGTCACCGGCTGTGACCTCATAGCACTAAAAATACACAAGTCACTATTCTCTACTGCACCAATCACTATTTAATTCTGTGGCTCTCTGGTTTCACACAGACCTTTGCAGTGCATTAACTAATAGAGGTTTCATAATGTATAATAGTGCATTTCCCACTGAGTAACAACTTTAAAAAATTTATTTATTATTCATTGAAACTGCTCGTTATTTTATATATAGCTACCCGACGGTGAAAGACCTAAAAAACGTGCCTATGTTTTAAATATGATGAATGATGTTCAGCTAATTCCAGTTAAATGCAGCTGTAAATGCCAAGGAGTCAGCATCCCATGGAATATAGTATGGTTTTCCTCTAATACCGTGCAAAAACGATGCAGCCCATGCATTACAGCTGTTATTCCAAGGGCCACTGGAATTATATGATTGTGTGGCTGCAGCAATTTTAGCATCATTATAGATTTGCCACATTATCCATCATCTGTCACATAATCTGCTGACTTTAACAAAAAAAAGTATTTACTCAAAAGGTTCCAAAGTTACTAAAAAGCAGCAGCAGGTGTTGCCGCTCAGTAGGAGGCCCTTTGTAAAGCTGTACTGGTCACCTTTTTGCTGCTTATTGCTATATATGGGTGTTAAACTGGTACTAATGAGGAGCAAATCACAGATTGACCGTTTCTCTGGAGAAAATTTGTGGTCGTCAATGATAAGGAGTACCAAGTTCTAGAAATATTTGTCGGGAGGGGGTCCGTACGCCTAAACATTTTTGATGGGGGGTCTCGGCAGCAAAAAGTTTGAAGACCACTGGCCTAGAGACACCAAACTCAAAATATCTATGTTTTCCCAATTAAAAATTACACTTTAAAAATGTAATGGCCTTGACATTAAACTGCACACAAAGCCTCTGAAATGGCAGGCCTGAGACATGTTTAAAGGACTACTGATGTGAGTGGAACAGTCAGTGCAGCAGGCCCGCTAAAAGCATTTAGTTTAGAGGGCTGGGGCACCTGTAGTGCACTTTACTAGGGACTTTGAGAAATTAAAAATGCCAATTGTGGATAAGCCAAATGTTACCATGTTTTAAGAAAAGAGCACATGCACTTTAGCACTGATCAGCAGTGGTAAAGTGCCCAGAATCCTAAAGCCAGCAGAAATGAAGTAAGCAAAACAAGAGGTCAGAAGGCAAACAGTCTGGGGAAACCAAGCCAAGGATCCCAGGGCTAACATGCGTCCCCCCCCCAGCTGAAAAAGTGGGGAGAACTACCCAACCTCTTGGGAGTTCGTCTTCACTAAGGCGGAAGAACCTGGAGAAACCATCAGCATTGGCATGGTCTGTTCCAGGACGGTGTTTCACAGTAAAGTCAATTCCCTGTAGGGAGATGGACCACCTCAACAGTTTGGGATTCTCACTCCTCATCTGTATTAACCATATGAGGGGCCTGTCGTCTGTCTGAACCCAGAAGTGAGTGCCAAACAGGTATAGCCTTAGCCTATTCAGTGCCCACCCATAGCAAAGTTCTCCCTTTCTATTGTGCCCCACCTCTGTTCCCTGGTGAGTAGCCTCCTACTAATGAAGGCTGCAGGCTGGTCCAGGCCCTCTTCATAAAGGTGTGCGTGGACAGCCTGTACACAATGCTCTGAGGAATCTGATGGAACAATGAATTCCTTGGAGAAGTCAGGAGCCTTGAGCACAGGTCCTGTGCACATGGCATCCTTCAGGGTGTCAAAAGCATTCCGGCAAGCCTCTATCCAGATCACCTGACGTGGGTGCTTCCTGGAAGTCAGCTCTGTCAAGGGAGCAACAATTGTGCCACACTCCTTTATGAATCTCCTGTAATCACCAGTGAGGTCTAAAAAGGTTCTCACTTCTTTCTGGGTCTTGGGGGGGTTCCAAGCCAGAACGGTTTCAATTTTGGCTAGGTGGGGCTGCACCTTGCCACCTCCCCCTTGGAGACCCAAGTGGACCACAGAACCCTGCCTTATCTGGCACTTACTGGCCTTGATAGTCAGGCCTGCACTCTGCAGACCCTGGAACACTTCCATGAGGTGGCACAGGTGGTCCCGCCAGCTAGAGGTGAAGACTGCAATGTCCCCTAGATAGGTGGCACTGAAGTTCTCCAACCCAGCAAGAACCTGTTTTACCAAACTGTGGAAGGTGACAGGGGTGATCTTCAAAACATGACGGGCATGACCCAGAACTGGAAGTGCCCTTCTGGTGTAGAGAATGTAGGCCTCCCTTTAGCCCCCTTGGTCAAGGCAATCTGCCAGTACCCATACGTTAGGTCAAATGTGCTGAGGAACTTGGCCGCTCCAAGCCGATCTATGAGCTCATAAATTCTCGGGATGGGGTGTGCATCAGTCTTAGTAACCGCATTGAGCTCACAGTAGTCCACACAGAACTTAAGTTCAGGTGTGACACCTGAAGTGGCAGCCTTGGGTAGCAACACCACTGGGCTGGGTTCACTCTCCTCTTCCACCTTCATTTTCAGTGACCAAGAGAATGGCAACTTCAGACCTCTCAAAGTAGGGCTTGAGACGATTAACATATAGCACCCTCAAAGGGTTCCTAGGAATTTTGGGGTCCACCAAGTAAATGACATCAGTCTTGTGCTCCTTCACCTCATAGGCTTTAGACAAGTGGTCATGTAGAGCTCGGGGCTCCATGGGCTCCATTGCCCACACTTTTTGGCCAGGCTAAAATTAATTTAGAATGGAATTCTGGTCATACCAGCATTTCATGTCCTCCTGGCTAGCATCCAGATTCTCCTGTTTGAGTTTCCAGAAGCGGGCTGTTTGGTTGCGAAGGGCCAACATGTAGCTGACCTCAGGAGCTTTCTCCCAGCCCTCACATACCAAACCAAGAGGCATTCTCACAGGGTAACCATACAGAATTTTAAATAGGGCTTCTTTAGCAGCCCTCAGAAGAAGAGGAAGAAATTTCCTGGGGGTTTTAAATAGCCCAAAACATGACCTGAGTAGGGAACAAAAGGTTCTCCTCAAACCAAACCCCCAGATTCTTAGCGGGTTTCACTGTTGAGATTGGCATGGCGAACTCAGAAGGCCAGAGCGTTTCTCTGAACTGAGAGGGGAATTTTCTGTAGAGGAGTATTTCTTACTTCTCTTCATTATACTTAAGTTGAGCAGCGGCCAGCCAGCTAAAGACCGAAGTCAAACTATTTTTTGCGGAGGAGAGGGAATCCTCATTTTTGCCGCATGTAAATAGGAGCTGGGTGTCGTCAGCGTAAGCAATAATTTTTGTCCCCAAGTCCTCAGCTAATTGGACCAATGGGGTAACATAGATGTTAAAAAGAAGGGGGCTAAGGGAAGACACCTGGGGAACACCTGTGGCCACTATCTGAGGAGATAAAGAGGATGGCGGGAGCCAAATCTGTTGCACCCGCCCCTCTAAAAAGGACTTAAGCCAGCCCCAAGCAGTGCCAGAAATACCAATCTCGGCAAGTCGGGTGAGCCACAGTGAGTGTGGAACAGTGTTGAATGCCGCCGACAGGTCAAGCAGAATCAATGCTGCCCTCCCTCCAGCGTCCAGACACTCCTGGATGGCCTCCGAGATTTCCATCAGGGCTGACTAGGTGCTATAAGAAGCCCTGAACCATAACTGGGCCAGATGTAAAAGGCCCGTACTTTCGATGAACTCTGTAAGTTGTTTAGTCACCACCTTTTCGTACACCTTTGCCACACTAGGCAAAAGGGGGATGGGATGGTAATTCCCTGGGCTCAGAGGTCTAGAGATGGCTTTTTAGTAAAGGTTGAATCTTGGCCTGCTTCCAAACTTCCAGGACATGAGCCTCCTGATGGGACATATTAATGATACTATTGATTTCAAAGTTGATAGTCTCTGTAGCAGCTGCCAGAAGTCTGTCTGCGCAGGGATCCGATGGAAAACCTGATTTCATGCCCTTAAGAATCTTAAGTGAGCTAGATAGGTCAATGGGAGTAAAGGCAGTTAGGGAGTGAATAGGATTAGCAGGTGGAGTCACTGGAAGCAGGGACCCAGCTGTAACCCTGCTTCAGGAGGTAAAAGACGCCTGGATAGTGCAGGTTTTGTCCATGAAAAAACTAGAGAGATTATCGCACCAGGAGTCTGAGGATGGGGGAGCACTCGATTGGACTGTGGGAGTCAGGAAGCTCTGGACGATGGAGAAAATGTCCTTGGTATTGTTCCTGGCAAGTTCAATGTGGGCCGAGTAGAAGAGGCTTTTAGCCTGGGCTACAGCAGAGTAATACATTTTTGTTTTATCCTGACCACCCTGAGCATGTGCTGAGCCAAACGACAAAATTCTCTACGCCTCCAGCCCTGTTCTAATTTCTTGCGCTCCTGTTTTAGCAATTTCAGGTCAGGTGTAAATCCCTGGAAAGCCTATGGGGGGAGGCGGAGGATAATGAATCCATTGTATTTGAAACCCAGCTCGTGAAGCCGGCAAGACCCCCCTCAAGATCTTTAGCAAGAACGAGCCTGGAATCGGATCAATTTTGCCAAACGCCAATTTGCGGCTGGTTCGAAGTGGCGTGTCGGCGTTACCTGCCACCCAAGAAAAATAGGTCAAGAAGTGGTCAGACCAGGGTACCGGGAGGGGATCATTCACTGCAATGGGAAAATTAGAACAAATTGGTGTGTCGGGTGACTAATTCACTGAGAAAGCTGGGCAAGGTGTTGCGTATCAAGCAAATCTTGTGTGTCCCTAGCATCTGTCTGATCAAGGTGAATGTTTAAATCACCGAGGACAATATAGTGGGAGAAGCGAAGAGCCTGGGGAACAATAACATCACCCAACGCTTTGAGAAAGGCCTCAGCTGGTCCAGGAGGCCTATAGATCAGAGAGCCTCCCAGAGTAAAATGTGCAGAAAAGCGAATGCTGAAATCTAAGGCTTCGCATTTCCCCCTTGAACTAACCTCACCCCGGTGGAGGACCCACTTATCCTTGTATATAATGGTCACCAGAAACCCAGAAGATACCAGACTCAGCTTTCAAGAGGGAATGAAGAATGTCGCCACCTGGATGAAGGACAGCTGGCTTAAACTCAACTCTGAGAAGACCGAGGTTCTCATCTTCGGGCCCCACCCCACCGCATGGACCAACTCATGGTGACCACCTGCCCTCAGTCCTCCCCCACCCCCACAGACCACGCACGCAACCTCGGCATAATCCTAGACTCCTCCCTCTCCATGAACTGCCAAATCAACGCCATCTCATCCACCTGTTTCAACTGCCTACGGACTCTACGGAAGACTTTCAAATGGATTCCCCCCTATTGCAGAAAGACAGTCACCCGCGCTCTCATCACAAGCAGGCTAGACTACGGAAACGCCCTCTACGCAGGAATCAACAAATCTCTACTACGCAAACTCCAAACGATCCAGAACGCAGCCGCCAGGCTAATCTTAGGGAACCTCGCCATGATCACATGACCCCTCAACTGGGAGAACTCCACTGGCTCCCCGTCGAGAAGAGGGTCACCTACAAACTACTCACACACGCCTACAAAGCTCTCAACAACATCGGACCCAGCAACCTCAACAACAGAATGAGTTTCCACGCGCCCACAAGGAACCTCCGTTCAGCGGACCTCGCCCTGGCAGAGGTCCCTCGCATCCACCAAGCCAGATCAGGAAGAAGAGCTTTCTCCTACAGCCACAGTTTGGAACTCTCTCCCATTAGGAATACGGCGCTCTCCTAACCTGCACTCATTCAGACGAGATCTCAAGACGTGGCTCTTTGACTGACCTGGAGCTGCCCTACCCTCCCGTCAGTGCCCTGAGACCCTCACAGGTGAGTAGCGCACTTCACCAACCCCTGATTGATTGATTGATTGACCCCCGACCCCCTTCCCCCTGGGCAATCAGCTCTAGTGATCCTACAGCCATCAGGAATGGCCAACGGGACAATTGGATTAGAAGATTCATCTAGCCATGTCTCCGTAATAAACAGGAGATCAACTGGTTTATCCACAAGGAGGTCAAAGACAACTTGATGGTGTTTCTTGAGTGAGCGCGAGTTAATCACGGCAGCATGAATTGAAGGCCCTCGTATGTACATACTGGATGAAACACTGGGTTGGACTGAGTTTGCCAGGCCTGAGTCTAACCTAAAATCATAAGTTGTGCAAATGGAATCATGGCACATAAGCACATCCGACCTGCTAAACTGGGTGCATGGCTGAGGGAGAAGTGCCTGCAATTGCTCGCTGGTATAGCGCAACCTACCCTCACGATGGGGAGCCCGGCAGGCAGCGTGGCTGGCGCTGGCCGCTGAAGGGCGCAGATGGGCTTGCCTTAGGCATGCCTTTGGCGCGCCTGTGGCGCATCCACGCAGCGTGCATATATATGGTCCCGCTCACCCCAAGAAACTAGAGAGTGCACTGCCCCAAACTGGCATCTCTCAATGGCAAGCAGGAGAACCAGGAAGTTGTCAACCCTCGGGAGAACAGCAATCAAATTCAAAATCAAATTCAAAATCACTGGGGGGTACACGTGTTGCACCAGTGTCAGGAGCCTTAGGGTCATCATACAGGTGACCATTCTCCCAGTAAATCAGGTGCTTGCTACAGGTTTCACCAGCTGCTTGGGTCTCAGTCTGCTGCCGCAGACCCACAAGGGAAAGGCATTCCCTCTGCATCTTGCAGAATGCGTCCCTGGTGGGAACCCTCTACTGCTGCCAGTTGGACAGCTCATGCAAATTCCCCAGTTTGGCCACATTTTCCCCTGTAGGTACAGGGGTACCTCCCTCAGGTTCAGCATCATCCCAGACCGTGGGAGTCTCAAGAACGGATTTCCTGCACTCCTTGCCTTTCCTCTTTTTGCCAGGTATCTAGGCCATTCTTTCAGGCTCCATGTCCTCTTGACAATGCCTCGGCGTAGTTCACGGAAATTTGCTACGCGGAACTCTACAAAGTTACAAAAAACTGTGCGAAGTTCTGCGAGTGGTGGAGTGCAGTGCGAACTTTCTGTTCACGCTCACGAACTTACTGTTCGATATCGAGCGGGGAAAAACCTCTGCTGCACATCGCAAAGCGGAGTTTTCTGCACTCTGTGAGCTCTGCGGATTGCAGAAAACTCCACAAACTGTGCGAACGGAGCAAAGTTCACCGCCCAGGCCTACTCTTGCCTACCACTCAGACTACCATGAACTGTGTGGTCAGGCACACCCACTCAGGCAACTCCAGCATCTCCAAGTGTGACCTGAGCTCCACCTCCTTCCAGGCGGTATGCTCCAGGTCATTGCCAAGCAAACAATCCACAGGCATGAATGGACTCACAGCTATTCTCAAGGAACCTGAGACCTCCCCCCCCCCTTTTCAATTGGATCCAGAGCCTCTGGGTACTGGCTCTCACAGTTGTCAGCAACAACTTGGTGGAACACATTAGGGACTAGCTGCTGTGAAGACACCAGGTGACACATGATGATTGTCATGCTGGCTCCTCTGTCTCTCAGAGCCTTCACCCACTGCCCATTGATAGTGACCCACTGACTTACTTTCTAGTATTGTCAAGCATGTGGGTTCTCTGCACCATCTCTCTAGCACCCAGAGACACTACGGTAACCAGCACACTCTCCCCCAAGCTATCTGTGGCAATATCCTCAGCAAGTGCTACACTAGCCAACCCCAGTGATTGCCCACCGGTGGGGGGGCTGTGCTCGCTTGGGACACGTGGTATCACCCTTGAAGTGCCCTTCCTGCTGACAATAAAAGCACTCCATGAGTGCCCTCCCTGCAGACCTACTGTCAGGGAACCACTTTTTCTTCTCAGTAGGGGGATGGAAGTCCTGAACCAGAGAACTACTGTGGGGACCATTAGAGAACTCCTTGCTTTTATTTTATTATGGGCCCTGGTGCTGAGCAAGCAGGCCACCTCCTGCACACATAGGCTCTGAAATGGCAGGCCTGAGACATGTTTAAAGGGCTACTAAAGCGGGTGCCACAGTCAGTGCTGGAAGCCCACTAGTAGCATTTAATTTACAGGCCCTTGGCACTTGTAGTGCCCTTTACTAGGGACCTATGAGTAAATTAAATATGCCAATTGTGGATAAGCCAAATGCTACTGTTTTTTAGGGCTTCATAATCCCCATTTATGGTAGCTTTTTTTGCTTCACAGCTTTGCTCTACTTCTTCTCCACCATGTCTTGTTCCCCAACAGCAGCTGCCTCCTTTGCATGTGATTTGTTGCTCGACCCCTCTGCCACTGACTAGCCCCCCCTCTCTCTCCATACCTGGCCCCTGATCCTGCACATACTTCCCCTTCAATAAGCGGGGACCAAAATCTCCCTGCACTTGAGTGTCAGTCCTCACAACTTGTACCCCACTTGCACTCTCCCAGCAATAGTGCCTGCCATGCAAGACTAATTACCTGGCCTCAAGATAGGCCCCAATCCTTTCCCAGAATTCCCAGAGATGGCCCTAGTATTCACAGAGGGGGTGGGGGGGCTTCCCAGAACTCCCCTTGGCAGCGCTCTACAGTGCTTTCTTCTTCCTGTACCAGGGCCTACCTAGCAGTCATGACTGCCCACCCTCCCAAAACCCACAGCCTAAGAACACACAGCATGATTCACAGCTTCAACATTGTGTAAAAATGGCTATTAACCCTTGGGTGCATCAGACGAACGGCCAACACCACAGTGCTCATGTGCGTAGGACGGCTCCCAACTGTCCTTGCACATGGCACAGGAAATCCCTGTGGTGCGGGCACCAGAGTGATTTCCTTTCAATCAAAACAGCCTCTGGAGCTGGGGAACAGCTTCTCCATCTTCAGAGGCTGTTCTGTTCTGTTTCTCTGAAATAATGGTCAGCGTGCATGTAGCGCTGTCGTCATTTCAGATAAACTGAAACTGAAATGAGACGATCGGCTCGTTTCAGTTTCACTGCCTTGGTGCTCAGGGGGCTATCTCAGCCCCCGGAGCACCGAGGCAGATGGGAGAGGGACCATTGGAAAGGGGGAAATTGCCCCTTTCCAATGGTACCCCTTCCTAGTGGATCCTCATTTGGCACCAGATATTATGTTGGTTTTTTTTTTATTCAAAAAGATTTTCTGCCCCCCCCCGGCAGGCAGATCGGGGCAATAGCCTTTTATCTGCACCTGGGGGAGACAGAAAGCCCACTAGGCACGAAGGATATGTTTATAGGCATGTCAGGGAGAAACCCCATAGGCAATGGTCGCTCCCCTTTTTTTTAAGCACACATTTTGGCTGTTTCACTGATATTTTTTGTCTCATCTGCCCCCAAGTATGGGCAGAAAACCACTAGAAACCAGGGAGAGTTTGTGTGTGTGTGTGAACTAGAGTTTGGCTGATGGTATGCGTGTACTGACCTTTTGCTGGCATTTTGCTGGCAGTGTGTGTGGACTTGCAGTCGGCTAATGATGTGTGTGGACTCGCGCTTGATGACGATGTGTGTAGATTGGTGCTTGCCTGGTAGTGTGTGTGGAGTGGCACTTGGCTGGTGGTGTACATTAATGATGCTTGGCTGGCATTGTGCGGGAATGGTGCTTGGCTGGTGGAGTTTGTGGGTGGCGCTTGGCTAGCGGTGTGTGTGGATAGTGCTTGCTAACTGTGTGCATGGATGGTGCTTGGCTGGCGGTGTATGTGGATGGCGCTTCGCTGGCAGTGTACATGGATGGCGATTGGCTGGCGGTGTACATGGATGGCACTTGGCTGGCGGTGTGCATGGATGACACTTGGCTGGTGGTGTGCGTGGATGGTGGTGTGCGTTTACTGACTCTTGGCTGGTGGTGTGGCTTGCATGGATCCCTCAGCGTTTTTTTACCCAGAATCTCCTCAAACCTCCAATTTACTTACAAAGTCACATTTCTGTGTGGGTAAGTTATAGGATCACTGCACAGGCACAAATTTCCTATCACCCAGCGTTCCCCTTGGTCTCCCGATAAAAATGATGCCTCGCCTGTGTGGGTGCCCAAAGTAGTGTCAGCCTCAAAAAGTATAACCACACTGCCCTTTTAGACCCACTTTAGGACCCCCTCAATCTCTATACTTTTTTGGGCCTTCCATGTCACAGGTACTTGGCCAATCTACAAAATGTTGAGGGATCAGCGCAAGCCATTCCTCCCTGGACTCCCATGGGTGTCTAATGTTTTTGTGCAGGAAAGCTTGCCTTCCTGTACAAATACAACACATGGAGGCTCTTTCCTCTTTCTATGTGTGCTGCACATAGAAAGCGGAAACTACTGAGGAGAAATAAAGATATTTCTCCTTGTTATGCATCCCCTGGGGCAGAGTACAGTTTTGACGCATGCTCAGGTTTACAGATCTTTGTAAATCTGGGAATGTGTCAAAACCCATGGGAAAACCCACCGCAACGCACATAGAATGCCCCCCTGGTGCTGCGTAAGGCAACATATCGACTTGTGCTGCGTTGCCGTACACCATATCTAGGAGGCCATAAAAAGCCACGCAGTGACTTTGAGTGGCCTCGTAGATATGGGTCTGCACTCTGCGCAACCAGAGTGTCATAAAAAGTGACTCACCGGCAGCGCAGAGGTCTTCTAAATAAGCTCCTATATTTTGGAAGCAGCTCGTATATTTTGGAAGCACCATTTTATCATAAAACATTTTGCACATTTTGTAGCAGTCTATCTTATACTGTGTGTAATGCAAGCATAAAATACAGACGTACATATTTACAGCGCGTTCTGTCACCGGCTGTGACCTCATAGCACTAAAAATACACAAGTCACTATTCTCTACTGCACCAATCACTATTTAATTCTGTGGCTCTCTGGTTTCACACAGACCTTTGCAGTGCATTAACTAATAGAGGTTTCATAATGTATAATAGTGCATTTCCCACTGAGTAACAACTTTAAAAAATTTATTTATTATTCATTGAAACTGCTCGTTATTTTATATATAGCTACCCGACGGTGAAAGACCTAAAAAACGTGCCTATGTTTTAAATATGATGAATGATGTTCAGCTAATTCCAGTTAAATGCAGCTGTAAATGCCAAGGAGTCAGCATCCCATGGAATATAGTATGGTTTTCCTCTAATACCGTGCAAAAACGATGCAGCCCATGCATTACAGCTGTTATTCCAAGGGCCACTGGAATTATATGATTGTGTGGCTGCAGCAATTTTAGCATCATTATAGATTTGCCACATTATCCATCATCTGTCACATAATCTGCTGACTTTAACAAAAAAAAGTATTTACTCAAAAGGTTCCAAAGTTACTAAAAAGCAGCAGCAGGTGTTGCCGCTCAGTAGGAGGCCCTTTGTAAAGCTGTACTGGTCACCTTTTTGCTGCTTATTGCTATATATGGGTGTTAAACTGGTACTAATGAGGAGCAAATCACAGATTGACCGTTTCTCTGGAGAAAATTTGTGGTCGTCAATGATAAGGAGTACCAAGTTCTAGAAATATTTGTCGGGAGGGGGTCCGTACGCCTAAACATTTTTGATGGGGGGTCTCGGCAGCAAAAAGTTTGAAGACCACTGGCCTAGAGACACCAAACTCAAAATATCTATGTTTTCCCAATTAAAAATTACACTTTAAAAATGTAATGGCCTTGACATTAAACTGCACAAAAAGCCTCTGAAATGGCAGGCCTGAGACATGTTTAAAGGACTACTGATGTGAGTGGAACAGTCAGTGCAGCAGGCCCGCTAAAAGCATTTAGTTTAGAGGGCTGGGGCACCTGTAGTGCACTTTACTAGGGACTTTGAGAAATTAAAAATGCCAATTGTGGATAAGCCAAATGTTACCATGTTTTAAGAAAAGAGCACATGCACTTTAGCACTGATCAGCAGTGGTAAAGTGCCCAGAATCCTAAAGCCAGCAGAAATGAAGTAAGCAAAACAAGAGGTCAGAAGGCAAACAGTCTGGGGAAACCAAGCCAAGGATCCCAGGGCTAACATGCGTCCCCCCCCCAGCTGAAAAAGTGGGGAGAACTACCCAACCTCTTGGGAGTTCGTCTTCACTAAGGCGGAAGAACCTGGAGAAACCATCAGCATTGGCATGGTCTGTTCCAGGACGGTGTTTCACAGTAAAGTCAATTCCCTGTAGGGAGATGGACCACCTCAACAGTTTGGGATTCTCACTCCTCATCTGTATTAACCATATGAGGGGCCTGTCGTCTGTCTGAACCCAGAAGTGAGTGCCAAACAGGTATAGCCTTAGCCTATTCAGTGCCCACCCATAGCAAAGTTCTCCCTTTCTATTGTGCCCCACCTCTGTTCCCTGGTGAGTAGCCTCCTACTAATGAAGGCTGCAGGCTGGTCCAGGCCCTCTTCATAAAGGTGTGCGTGGACAGCCTGTACACAATGCTCTGAGGAATCTGATGGAACAATGAATTCCTTGGAGAAGTCAGGAGCCTTGAGCACAGGTCCTGTGCACATGGCATCCTTCAGGGTGTCAAAAGCATTCCGGCAAGCCTCTATCCAGATCACCTGACGTGGGTGCTTCCTGGAAGTCAGCTCTGTCAAGGGAGCAACAATTGTGCCACACTCCTTTATGAATCTCCTGTAATCACCAGTGAGGTCTAAAAAGGTTCTCACTTCTTTCTGGGTCTTGGGGGGGTTCCAAGCCAGAACGGTTTCAATTTTGGCTAGGTGGGGCTGCACCTTGCCACCTCCCCCTTGGAGACCCAAGTGGACCACAGAACCCTGCCTTATCTGGCACTTACTGGCCTTGATAGTCAGGCCTGCACTCTGCAGACCCTGGAACACTTCCATGAGGTGGCACAGGTGGTCCCGCCAGCTAGAGGTGAAGACTGCAATGTCCCCTAGATAGGTGGCACTGAAGTTCTCCAACCCAGCAAGAACCTGTTTTACCAAACTGTGGAAGGTGACAGGGGTGATCTTCAAAACATGACGGGCATGACCCAGAACTGGAAGTGCCCTTCTGGTGTAGAGAATGTAGGCCTCCCTTTAGCCCCCTTGGTCAAGGCAATCTGCCAGTACCCATACGTTAGGTCAAATGTGCTGAGGAACTTGGCCGCTCCAAGCCGATCTATGAGCTCATAAATTCTCGGGATGGGGTGTGCATCAGTCTTAGTAACCGCATTGAGCTCACAGTAGTCCACACAGAACTTAAGTTCAGGTGTGACACCTGAAGTGGCAGCCTTGGGTAGCAACACCACTGGGCTGGGTTCACTCTCCTCTTCCACCTTCATTTTCAGTGACCAAGAGAATGGCAACTTCAGACCTCTCAAAGTAGGGCTTGAGACGATTAACATATAGCACCCTCAAAGGGTTCCTAGGAATTTTGGGGTCCACCAAGTAAATGACATCAGTCTTGTGCTCCTTCACCTCATAGGCTTTAGACAAGTGGTCATGTAGAGCTCGGGGCTCCATGGGCTCCATTGCCCACACTTTTTGGCCAGGCTAAAATTAATTTAGAATGGAATTCTGGTCATACCAGCATTTCATGTCCTCCTGGCTAGCATCCAGATTCTCCTGTTTGAGTTTCCAGAAGCGGGCTGTTTGGTTGCGAAGGGCCAACATGTAGCTGACCTCAGGAGCTTTCTCCCAGCCCTCACATACCAAACCAAGAGGCATTCTCACAGGGTAACCATACAGAATTTTAAATAGGGCTCCTTTAGCAGCCCTCAGAAGAAGAGGAAGAAATTTCCTGGGGGTTTTAAATAGCCCAAAACATGACCTGAGTAGGGAACAAAAGGTTCTCCTCAAACCAAACCCCCAGATTCTTAGCGGGTTTCACTGTTGAGATTGGCATGGCGAACTCAGAAGGCCAGAGCGTTTCTCTGAACTGAGAGGGGAATTTTCTGTAGAGGAGTATTTCTTACTTCTCTTCATTATACTTAAGTTGAGCAGCGGCCAGCCAGCTAAAGACCGAAGTCAAACTATTTTTTGCGGAGGAGAGGGAATCCTCATTTTTGCCGCATGTAAATAGGAGCTGGGTGTCGTCAGCGTAAGCAATAATTTTTGTCCCCAAGTCCTCAGCTAATTGGACCAATGGGGTAACATAGATGTTAAAAAGAAGGGGGCTAAGGGAAGACACCTGGGGAACACCTGTGGCCACTATCTGAGGAGATAAAGAGGATGGCGGGAGCCAAATCTGTTGCACCCGCCCCTCTAAAAAGGACTTAAGCCAGCCCCAAGCAGTGCCAGAAATACCAATCTCGGCAAGTCGGGTGAGCCACAGTGAGTGTGGAACAGTGTTGAATGCCGCCGACAGGTCAAGCAGAATCAATGCTGCCCTCCCTCCAGCGTCCAGACACTCCTGGATGGCCTCCGAGATTTCCATCAGGGCTGACTAGGTGCTATAAGAAGCCCTGAACCATGACTGGGCCAGATGTAAAAGGCCCGAACTTTCGATGAACTCTGTAAGTTGTTTAGTCACCACCTTTTCGTACACCTTTGCCACACTAGGCAAAAGGGGGATGGGATGGTAATTCCCTGGGCTCAGAGGTCTAGAGATGGCTTTTTAGTAAAGGTTGAATCTTGGCCTGCTTCCAAACTTCCAGGACATGAGCCTCCTGATGGGACATATTAATGATACTATTGATTTCAAAGTTGATAGTCTCTGTAGCAGCTGCCAGAAGTCTGTCTGCGCAGGGATCCGATGGAAAACCTGATTTCATGCCCTTAAGAATCTTAAGTGAGCTAGATAGGTCAATGGGAGTAAAGGCAGTTAGGGAGTGAATAGGATTAGCAGGTGGAGTCACTGGAAGCAGGGACCCAGCTGTAACCCTGCTTCAGGAGGTAAAAGACGCCTGGATAGTGCAGGTTTTGTCCATGAAAAAACTAGAGAGATTATCGCACCAGGAGTCTGAGGATGGGGGAGCACTCGATTGGACTGTGGGAGTCAGGAAGCTCTGGACGATGGAGAAAATGTCCTTGGTATTGTTCCTGGCAAGTTCAATGTGGGCCGAGTAGAAGAGGCTTTTAGCCTGGGCTACAGCAGAGTAATACATTTTTGTTTTATCCTGACCACCCTGAGCATGTGCTGAGCCAAACGACAAAATTCTCTACGCCTCCAGCCCTGTTCTAATTTCTTGCGCTCCTGTTTTAGCAATTTCAGGTCAGGTGTAAATCCCTGGAAAGCCTATGGGGGGAGGCGGAGGATAATGAATCCATTGTATTTGAAACCCAGCTCGTGAAGCCGGCAAGACCCCCCTCAAGATCTTTAGCAAGAACGAGCCTGGAATCGGATCAATTTTGCCAAACGCCAATTTGCGGCTGGTTCGAAGTGGCGTGTCGGCGTTACCTGCCACCCAAGAAAAATAGGTCAAGAAGTGGTCAGACCAGGGTACCGGGAGGGGATCATTCACTGCAATGGGAAAATTAGAACAAATTGGTGTGTCGGGTGACTAATTCACTGAGAAAGCTGGGCAAGGTGTTGCGTATCAAGCAAATCTTGTGTGTCCCTAGCATCTGTCTGATCAAGGTGAATGTTTAAATCACCGAGGACAATATAGTGGGAGAAGCGAAGAGCCTGGGGAACAATAACATCACCCAACGCTTTGAGAAAGGCCTCAGCTGGTCCAGGAGGCCTATAGATCAGAGAGCCTCCCAGAGTAAAATGTGCAGAAAAGCGAATGCTGAAATCTAAGGCTTCGCATTTCCCCCTTGAACTAACCTCACCCCGGTGGAGGACCCACTTATCCTTGTATATAATGGTCACCAGAAACCCAGAAGATACCAGACTCAGCTTTCAAGAGGGAATGAAGAATGTCGCCACCTGGATGAAGGACAGCTGGCTTAAACTCAACTCTGAGAAGACCGAGGTTCTCATCTTCGGGCCCCACCCCACCGCATGGACCAACTCATGGTGACCACCTGCCCTCAGTCCTCCCCCACCCCCACAGACCACGCACGCAACCTCGGCATAATCCTAGACTCCTCCCTCTCCATGAACTGCCAAATCAACGCCATCTCATCCACCTGTTTCAACTGCCTACGGACTCTACGGAAGACTTTCAAATGGATTCCCCCCTATTGCAGAAAGACAGTCACCCGCGCTCTCATCACAAGCAGGCTAGACTACGGAAACGCCCTCTACGCAGGAATCAACAAATCTCTACTACGCAAACTCCAAACGATCCAGAACGCAGCCGCCAGGCTAATCTTAGGGAACCTCGCCATGATCACATGACCCCTCAACTGGGAGAACTCCACTGGCTCCCCGTCGAGAAGAGGGTCACCTACAAACTACTCACACACGCCTACAAAGCTCTCAACAACATCGGACCCAGCAACCTCAACAACAGAATGAGTTTCCACGCGCCCACAAGGAACCTCCGTTCAGCGGACCTCGCCCTGGCAGAGGTCCCTCGCATCCACCAAGCCAGATCAGGAAGAAGAGCTTTCTCCTACAGCCACAGTTTGGAACTCTCTCCCATTAGGAATACGGCGCTCTCCTAACCTGCACTCATTCAGACGAGATCTCAAGACGTGGCTCTTTGACTGACCTGGAGCTGCCCTACCCTCCCGTCAGTGCCCTGAGACCCTCACAGGTGAGTAGCGCACTTCACCAACCCCTGATTGATTGATTGATTGACCCCCGACCCCCTTCCCCCTGGGCAATCAGCTCTAGTGATCCTACAGCCATCAGGAATGGCCAACGGGACAATTGGATTAGAAGATTCATCTAGCCATGTCTCCGTAATAAACAGGAGATCAACTGGTTTATCCACAAGGAGGTCAAAGACAACTTGATGGTGTTTCTTGAGTGAGCGTGAGTTAATCACGGCAGCATGAATTGAAGGCCCTCGTATGTACATACTGGATGAAACACTGGGTTGGACTGAGTTTGCCAGGCCTGAGTCTAACCTAAAATCATAAGTTGTGCAAATGGAATCATGGCACATAAGCACATCCGACCTGCTAAACTGGGTGCATGGCTGAGGGAGAAGTGCCTGCAATTGCTCGCTGGTATAGCGCAACCTACCCTCACGATGGGGAGCCCGGCAGGCAGCGTGGCTGGCGCTGGCCGCTGAAGGGCGCAGATGGGCTTGCCTTAGGCATGCCTTTGGCGCGCCTGTGGCGCATCCACGCAGCGTGCATATATATGGTCCCGCTCACCCCAAGAAACTAGAGAGTGCACTGCCCCAAACTGGCATCTCTCAATGGCAAGCAGGAGAACCAGGAAGTTGTCAACCCTCGGGAGAACAGCAATCAAATTCAAAATCAAATTCAAAATCACTGGGGGGTACACGTGTTGCACCAGTGTCAGGAGCCTTAGGGTCATCATACAGGTGACCATTCTCCCAGTAAATCAGGTGCTTGCTACAGGTTTCACCAGCTGCTTGGGTCTCAGTCTGCTGCCGCAGACCCACAAGGGAAAGGCATTCCCTCTGCATCTTGCAGAATGCGTCCCTGGTGGGAACCCTCTACTGCTGCCAGTTGGACAGCTCATGCAAATTCCCCAGTTTGGCCACATTTTCCCCTGTAGGTACAGGGGTACCTCCCTCAGGTTCAGCATCATCCCAGACCGTGGGAGTCTCAAGAACGGGTTTCCTGCACTCCTTGCCTTTCCTCTTTTTGCCAGGTATCTAGGCCATTCTTTCAGGCTCCATGTCCTCTTGACAATGCCTCGGCGTAGTTCACGGAAATTTGCTACGCGGAACTCTACAAAGTTACAAAAAACTGTGCGAAGTTCTGCGAGTGGTGGAGTGCAGTGCGAACTTTCTGTTCACGCTCACGAACTTACTGTTCGATATCGAGCGGGGAAAAACCTCTGCTGCACATCGCAAAGCGGAGTTTTCTGCACTCTGTGAGCTCTGCGGATTGCAGAAAACTCCACAAACTGTGCGAACGGAGCAAAGTTCACCGCCCAGGCCTACTCTTGCCTACCACTCAGACTACCATGAACTGTGTGGTCAGGCACACCCACTCAGGCAACTCCAGCATCTCCAAGTGTGACCTGAGCTCCACCTCCTTCCAGGCGGTATGCTCCAGGTCATTGCCAAGCAAACAATCCACAGGCATGAATGGACTCACAGCTATTCTCAAGGAACCTGAGACCTCCCCCCCCCCTTTTCAATTGGATCCAGAGCCTCTGGGTACTGGCTCTCACAGTTGTCAGCAACAACTTGGTGGAACACATTAGGGACTAGCTGCTGTGAAGACACCAGGTGACACATGATGATTGTCATGCTGGCTCCTCTGTCTCTCAGAGCCTTCACCCACTGCCCATTGATAGTGACCCACTGACTTACTTTCTAGTATTGTCAAGCATGTGGGTTCTCTGCACCATCTCTCTAGCACCCAGAGACACTACGGTAACCAGCACACTCTCCCCCAAGCTATCTGTGGCAATATCCTCAGCAAGTGCTACACTAGCCAACCCCAGTGATTGCCCACCGGTGGGGGGGCTGTGCTCGCTTGGGACACGTGGTATCACCCTTGAAGTGCCCTTCCTGCTGACAATAAAAGCACTCCATGAGTGCCCTCCCTGCAGACCTACTGTCAGGGAACCACTTTTTCTTCTCAGTAGGGGGATGGAAGTCCTGAACCAGAGAACTACTGTGGGGACCATTAGAGAACTCCTTGCTTTTATTTTATTATGGGCCCTGGTGCTGAGCAAGCAGGCCACCTCCTGCACACATAGGCTCTGAAATGGCAGGCCTGAGACATGTTTAAAGGGCTACTAAAGCGGGTGCCACAGTCAGTGCTGGAAGCCCACTAGTAGCATTTAATTTACAGGCCCTTGGCACTTGTAGTGCCCTTTACTAGGGACCTATGAGTAAATTAAATATGCCAATTGTGGATAAGCCAAATGCTACTGTTTTTTAGGGCTTCATAATCCCCATTTATGGTAGCTTTTTTTGCTTCACAGCTTTGCTCTACTTCTTCTCCACCATGTCTTGTTCCCCAACAGCAGCTGCCTCCTTTGCATGTGATTTGTTGCTCGACCCCTCTGCCACTGACTAGCCCCCCCTCTCTCTCCATACCTGGCCCCTGATCCTGCACATACTTCCCCTTCAATAAGCGGGGACCAAAATCTCCCTGCACTTGAGTGTCAGTCCTCACAACTTGTACCCCACTTGCACTCTCCCAGCAATAGTGCCTGCCATGCAAGACTAATTACCTGGCC